>NC_088685.1:95762737-97012737 GCF_028017835.1 Emys orbicularis | reverse complement strand
TTCTGAATGGGAGTGTCCACACAGACGTTTAATGTGTTTTAATTTCACAGCTTTAGTTAATTCAGCATTTCCTTGATGTCCCTGTGTAGACAAGCCCTTATTCAGTTAATTGGAGCAAACATTCTCTTCTTCATCTGTACGACACTCATCACCGTAAGTCTTACTGAGCTGAGAACTATTTTTACTTCGCTAAGGTATGGAATTAATGCCTCCTTAATCTCTTTTTGCCCTTGCTCATTCTGGGCACAGAAATGTTACCCAACACTCTCTCCAACTTTTTAACTGAGCAGACTAAATTTGACTCCCCTGCACTTTTTTTTTCATTTGGTGCAGATTAAATATACTATCAGACGACTAGTGTTTTGGAAAATATCAGAAATGTGCCCCTCACATCTGTTTTTTATTGTAGGTAAAGTGGGTAGCAACGCCTAGAATAGTATATAGTTAAGGAGTCTTAACACTTTCCATTATAAGCCGCTGTGTTCAATTTCTTATAAGTTTGCCACACTCTGGATGAAATTTTCCATGCTTGCTTTCTGCTCCAGTCTAAATTTTCTTTTAAAGTTTAATCAAAAATGGTTAAGCAATTTCAAAAAATGAGGCTAGTGACAGAGGAAATTTTGTCAGTATTATTTAAAACACATTCCAGCGTTTTTCTCAACAGTTCTAGCATCTTCATGGTTTGGGAGTTGAAATTTGGCAGGAGGAAACTAAAATAAGTGCTTTTTTCTATTCACATGGAAATCAGCCAGATTTGCCCAAACTATGGGAAATCACAATTTGTGCAAATGCAGCAGAACTAGTTTTGCTTTTGCTTCTTAATTTTCTGAATGTATTGTGCACTGGATGAGTTAGGGATCTTGTCCTCTCCTCCTCCCCCTATCCCCCCAAAAGGATGTGATCATATAATTGAAGACCATATCGTAATGCACATGTACAAAGGAGTTGAATTAAGGTTGTACAGTAAGCCTTAATGCTGCCTTTTCTTAACTTTTGAGGGTTTGACTTTGCTACCTTAATGTTAGCGTTGATCGAAAATCTTTTGAAAAACATTTCATGGAAACCAGACAGGCCGGCTGGCCAGACAGCCTGGTTTCCTCGCAGCTCATCCACTTGCCTCCCTGACAGGGCCAGCTCCAGCATTTCTGCCGCCCCCAGCAAAAAAAAAAAAAAAAGCCGCGATCAGCGGCGGCAGTTCAGCGGCAGGTCCTTCGCTCCTAGAGGGAGTGAGGGACCTGCCGCCCCCGAATTGCCGCAGGTGCCGCCCCTCTCCCTTGGCCGCCCCAAGCACCTGCTTGTTAAGCTGGTGCCTAGAGCCGGCCCTGCTCCCTGAGCTCTGCAACTTCTCAGCAGCCAGGCTGGTGGGGAGCTTGAGAAACAGGGCTCCCTGGGCTTCCAGGTTCCACAGCTCTGTGGCAGCCCACCTACTTCCCCAGTGAGGCAGCACATTCCTTGGCAGAAGTGTTTAGATTTGGGGGTTCTAATATGAGTTTATTATAGAGATGATCCTGAATGCTGACTTTCATATCTGGATCAGTATCTTCCCAAAGTTTTGTGGGACCTGCTCAGTGTTTCTGTTTTGGGCCCATATCTAATGTTTATAGGCTATTACATATAGGATGACCAGATGTCCCGATTTTATAGGGACAGTTCCGATTTTTGGGACTTTTTCTTATATAGGCTCCTATTACCCCCCCACCCCCGTCCCGATTTTTCACACTTGCTGTCTGGTCACCCTGGTCACCCAAACACTACATTAAAGGAATGTTAAGATCACAAAGTCAAGAATTCAGTATACAGGACAGATGGTGCTCAGGGAATGAATCAGGGATGTGTAGTGAAGGAGACTGTCTGTAGGACCTCCTTTGTGGCAGAAGTTGGAAGGCGAGAGAGTCAGGAAACAGCAAGAAGAAAAACAATGGTGTTGAATCTCACAGAGCTTAGTAAACTCTCTCTTTCTCAAGTTGAAGTTGATCCAGTCTGGATAAAAACTTAAATAGTCATTGGAGCAGAGGAATTGGACCCTGGCTCTTCTATGTGGGTGCCCAAACCCCCAGGCTACAGAGTCAGTCTCTCTCTTTGGACTGTTTAATTATTTATCAAAAGTGGAACAGATTCAACACGAGAGATTGAGAGACACTTATACAAGATTCAGAGTAGCAGCCGTGTTAGTCTGTATCTGCAAAAAGAACAGGAGTACTTGTGGCACCTTAGAGACTAACAAATTCGTAGCCCACGAAAGCTTATGCTCAAATAAATTTGTTAGTCTCTAAGGTGCCACAAGTACTCCTGTTCTTTTTACTTATACGAGACTATCCCATAGCCCAGTGGTTAGAGCATGTCCCTGACAAGTGGGAGAACCCTCTTTAAATCTTTTCTCCCTGTCAGACGTAAGGAGAATTAAACCTGGATCTCACACATCTCAGTTGAGTGCTCTAACCACTGGACTAAAAGCTATGAGGGAAGCTGTAGTACCATCACCACCTCTTCCTCTGGTCTTTCTTGCAAAAAATGGCATAGCTGTGTAAATCTAGGAGGGGGGTCCTAGTTGTGGATCCCAAGCATAGTTAGGCACCTCCTTGCAGTTTGGATTTTGGTGCCTTACTCCCAGAGAGGGCAGAGTTTAGGACACACCCCTCTCATCGGCATCTTCTATTGGATAGCATAGGCAGGAAGCTGCCTAGCACACTGGTCTTTGTGGATCCCATTCTTAAATGCCTAGATCTCCCAATGCGTTCTATATGGAGCCTGGGCACTTAACTCAAGCTTTGTGAAGTCCAGTCATTTTTCTAGGTGCTACATGTCACACAATACCTAAGTCCCTTTTTAGATGCAGGGCTATATCATAATGCCTAAACCCAAGCGGGCCAAATTAAGGTTGCACCGACAACCTTAAACCTGGCATTTCCCAATTTTATATACAGATGTGCTGTATATAAATCCAGATGTGTCTCCCAGTAGCATAACAGCATTGCTATGCAAAGACTCCATCTTTATTTTAGGACCTGTCCGGCCCTGGTCAGACTGAGACTGAGAGCTTTGTTAAGTGAATGATTTACGCACTCTCGGAAGAGAAGGATACTCATATTATTCTAGTCTGACTCCTGCTAGTGGTGGAAAAAATGTGGGGCCTACCCATCCAGGCCTCCAGGTTCGTAGAAATTGAGGTATTGTATGTGATATGCAGGGCCGGCTCTGGCTTTTTTGCCGCCCCAGGCAAAAAAGCCTCCCGCCGCCCACCTCCACTCCCCCCCTCCCCCCGGAGCGCGGCAGGGGAGGGCGCCGAGCCCGGCCGCGGCCCCGCTATCCCCGACCGGCCGGAGCGCTGGGGGGAGGGCGGCGAGCCTGGCCGGGGCCCCGCTCTCCCCGGCGGCCAGAGCCCCGGGAGGAGGGCGGAGAGCCCGGCCGGGGCTCCGCTCTCCCCGGTGGCCAGAGCGCCGGGGGGAGGGCGGAGAGCCCGGCCGGGGCTCTGCTCTCCCCGGCGGCCAAAGCGCTGGGGGGAGGGCGGAGAGCCCGGCCGGGGCTCCGCTCTCCCCGGCGGCCAGAGCGCCCGGGGGAGGGCGGCGAGCCCAGTCGCGGCCCCGCTCTCGGGCCGGAGCGCCGTGCCGCGCCGCCCCCCTCCAGGTGCCGCCCCAAGCACATGCTTGATGGGCTGGTGCCTGGAGCCGGCCCTGGTGATATGGCTTTGAGGCTCCCTTCTAAAGTTGAACATGGAGAGATTCCAGAAAAAGCAATGAGTTTATTTTAATTAGTTTAATTTATGAAAATGTGACATTTAAATTTATTAGATCAAAAGGCCTCAGTGGAGTCAGGTGGCCTGACTGCTGCAGACCTTCATTGTGATTGAGGAATCAAAAGTGCCTCATCACCTCAGCCCTGGAATGTGATCACTTTAATTTTGGCAACACCTGCCCTTCCCAGATAAATTTGTTGCCTGAAGTCATAGCTCTGACCATCTCCATATGAGGTAGTGCTAAACTCTACAATCTGAGATTAGCATATTCTGAGGCTACTGTGATACCAACATGCAGGATAGGGTTCTCAGACTAATTAGAGCACTCCTTCAGCCTATTGTAAAAAATATATATTTTATGCTTATGCCAGCCTTCCACAATACTTATCCACATTCCAGGCTACGTGCCCAGCTTCATCAAACTACTTTTAATCCCTTACGAAGGAGACAATTTGTCTGCGCTCCCTGCATTTACCTTGCGGCCTATAGAAGCATACATATATTTCATTTATGCTAAGGTCACTTTATATAACTCTGGTAATGCAAAAGGACCTTAAAATGGGCATAAATTACATTCATAACTACTTTAAGGACCCTTCATGCAGCCTATCATGAGGGTGTACATGGACCTTAGTGTAAATGAGAATCAGGCCCTCTCTGCATAATTTGTGTCTTTGTACTCAGCATGTCTCTTTCAAGGTTCATTTTGGTCTCTGATGCCAAAACATGAAATAGGGAGATGCCGTAGGGAAGTGGAGTGAAAGGGGCCTTTGTGAAGGAAGATTTGTCTCCTATATACATGTATGACACCTTAAGTAGTCTTAATACGTCATGTGCAGCCATTTAATTGATGGCTAAAAAAGCACATGAATGGTCATCACCCTGTTCTGCATAGTTCAGCTATTCTTTCTAGCATTTACAAGGACTGTCATCAAATGTAAAAAAGCTCATGCATCACAGAGGATGAACAACCAATAGGAAAGCTGTCAGTTGCAGAATTGTGCTGACTTTCTCTCAAAAGCTGGCAGCACAGCTCTATGAAAAGTTGTGCACCCTAATTGAATTTGCTGCTTTTTTACATGCAACCATCATGCAAGAGCATGTAGTCCTGTTACTGCTTTAACATCCTTACCCTGCCAAAAGGAGTAAGGACAGGTGACACCCCCTTACTTTTCCTTGTTACATGACTAAGCATCCTAAAACAGACACTGAATCCCCAAAGCCTGCAAGAGTACATTACTTCTGTGGTTTTCAAAGCCACGTAAGAGATTTGGACACCCCGGCCCAGATCCATCAAAAAACTTTAGCACCTAAACCCCAGACTTAGGCATCTAAGTCCCAGTTTTGGCTCCACTGCCTTCCACAAAACTCTTGCCAAACCCAATAGGCACCTAAACTCGATTGGCACCTAAGTTTTTAGGATAAAAGTTCCCTAGACACCTATGTTTTTGCCTCTAGGCATGTGCCCTGCTGCCTCCCTCTATGTGTCTGGATGTATATCTCCTCACTAAGCCTCAGAGTGATTCCCCCTCTGGAGGAAGATGGACAATAGTCTGCCTAAGTCACATACAGGGCCCAATCTGGTAGCTGTGCTCAGAGGCTGCCTACTGATTGGGTCCCATTGGGATGTGATAGACTTGGGTTTAATTCCCACATCTCAGAAGAGTGCTCTAACAGTGAACTATTGGATAGTCTGATGTGGGGAATCCCTCCATCTCCCTTGTGAAAGCTTTTCCCCTAACCATTGGACTACAGAGTCATTCTTTCACTTGTTCTCTCTCTCTGGGCCAAATGACTGTTTCACTATGGATAAATACTTAAATAGTTATTGGGCTGGAGAGAGAGTGAGAATGACTCAGGGGTTAGGCATCCACCTGGGAGGTGGAAGACCTAGGGTCCAGTCTCCCTGCTGCAATCACTTTCATTATTTATACACATCCACAGTGGAACAGCTTCAGCACAAAAGATTGGGACAGTCTGCTGTGGGGCCTCCTTGTAGCTCAGTGGTTAGAGAACTCTCCTTAAGATTTAAACAGTGATCTCCCACCTCTGGCAGAGGGAGGAGTTGAACCTGGAGCTTCCACATCCCAAGCAAGTGCTCTAGTCACTGGGCTAAAAGTTATAAGGTGGATGGCAGCAGCTGCATCATCACCACCACTTCTCCTCATTCCTGCAAGAGGCTCCTAAGCTGCCTGAGTCCAGGAGGTTCCTGTCACTAAGCAGAGATAGACACTTGTCTGCAGCCCAAATTTAGGGGCTGTCTCCCAAAGAGGAGTAGGATTTAGGACACACCCTTATTGACAGCTGCTCCCATTCGTTAGCTTAGAAGGCTCCCCATCTAGTGTGTGGGCTTTTGTGGATTCATTCTAAGGCACTTATCTTTCCCCATTCATTGTGTAGGGAGCCTAGGTGCCTAACTTCGTTTTGTGGATCGTGATATTGTTCCTGTGATTTTTCTGGGCACCTAAAAGTTGAATCCCATCCTCAGTTCCCATTCATTACAGTGTAAATTGGGTATCCAAATCCTTTAGGTGGCTTTGAAAAGTCCCAGCCTCTCTACCTCTTCCCATTACACTAGTGAGTAGTAATAAAAATTGTTTGCTTGTTGTTACTGAAATTTTATTTGCTAACATTTTCACTTGTGAGGAAATGATGAAATTAGGGAACATTTGCAACAAACATTTGGTTTAATGAAATACGCACCAAGTCATGATTTTAGGAAGAAATATTTAAACAAGAAAATCACGTCATTTGTGCTTCTTTTGATAAAGTAAAATTTGCTAAAAAAATAATTGTGAGTAGAGCAGGGCAGGAATGTTCTGTATATGCGTGCAAAAGTGACAAGTCACCCACTTGGCATAATTGTATTTTAGTTTTTGCCAGAAAATTGAGGTGAGGAGAGAAAATGTCTCTTCCTTATTCCATGAAACACCACCAACTTAGTCCTTCATTGGGGTGTCTTGTAGTGGTGGTAGGCATTTTTACATGCAGTTCTTTATGAGCTGGGATACTGTGATTCCAAACTCTTATGCAGGAATGTGGGTCAGCAGCTGGCTATCTACAGGCATCAAGTCTCTCTGCTAAAGGCAGGATGTGCAGCTATCTGTGTTTTAAACAGCTATTCTTCTGATGTTATGTTCTTATTACAGACATGTACCCTTGCTAATCCGTCTTTTTGGTTGAAGTAACATCCAAAAATAAAAAACAGCTTGGAAGGCAATGTGTGAGCTATTTTCTGTTAAGAATAGAAAGTGCTGCTGTCAAAATAGTTTCCCACATTGGGATCCAAGAGCAACATGCTTATGCGATGGGCCAAAAACAAATCCTGCAAATGAGATTAAGGTGGCTGAGTAGTTAGCTACAGTGCAGATACACGATCCAACAGTTTTCACAAGCATAAACAGACTCATTTGTTAGAAAAAATGGTCCATATTTCTGTTGTACATGTAATCAAATAGAAAAATTTAAGAAAGATTGCTGTTATATATGAGAAACTGGCATCTGTGATTCAAAGCTGAAATCCATTACTGTATCTTGCAAATACTTCCCCTTTATCATTTTGAAGGAATAGTTAGATTTGTGGAGTATGTAACAGAGATGACTATGTCACTATTATGTATTTCTAGTAATTCACAAAGAGAAACCTGAAAAACAAGAAAAGATTGAACGGAAAGAACAACCAAAAGGTAAGTGTCCAGTGCTTGAGATTGGCATTCATTCTGACTCCTCTTTGGTCCAAAATAGCCTCATCTGTTGATGTTCAGGGCATGCTGCAAAGTCCATTTATTTTCATGGAGGGAGGAAGTATAATGAAGGATGACTGTATGGAGAGGGGAGATTTTAAAGGACTTTTGGATACATCAACTATCTGTATGGCTTTATTGAACATAAAGGCTAAGATCTTCTTCTTAGCATATGTGCAACATTTCTCAGGTGGCACGTGACCAGGACTCATCACTGAATTTGGTCCACTGGTTGGATCATTAGCTTCCCCAGCCCAGACTGGGTACTGATGGGGAGTGCAACATGAACGCTGATGGATTGCTGGATGCTTTATGTTGTTTTTTTAACCTTATAGAATATAGCAGTAGGGATATACTACCGACCACCTGACCAGGATGGTGATAGTGACTGTGAAATGCTCAGGGAGATTAGAGAGGCTATAAAAATAAAAAACTGAATAATAATGGGGGATTTCAACTGTCTCCATATTGGTTGGGTACATGTCACCTCAGGACGGGATGTAGAGATAAAGTTTCTTGACACCTTAAATAACTGTTTCTTGAAGCAGCTTGTCCTGGAACCCACAAGGGGAGAGGCAATTCTTAATTTAGTCCTAAGTGGAGCACAGGATCTGGTTCAAGAGTGAATGTAGCTGAACCACTTGATAATAGTGACCATAATATAATTAAATTTAACATCCCTGCGGTGGGGAAAACACCACTGCAGCCCACCACAGTAGCATTTAATTTCAGAAAGGGGAACTATGTGGAAATGAGGAAGTTAGTGAAACAGAAATTAAAAGGTACAGTGCCAAAAGTGAAATCCCTGCAACCTGCATGGAAACTTTTTAAAGACACCACAATAGAGGCTCAACTTAAATGTATACCCCAAATTAAAAAAACATAGTAAGAGAACCAAAAAAGTGCCACTGTGGCTAAACAACAAAGTAAAAGAAGCAGTGAGAGGCAAAAAGGCATCCTTTAAAAAGTGGAAATTAAATCCTAGTGAGGAAAATAGAAAGGAGCATTAACTCTGGCAAATGAAGTGTAAAAATATAATTAGGAAGGCCAAAAAAGAATTTGAAGAACAGCTAGCCAAAGACTCAAAAAAGTAATAGCAAATTTTTTTTTAAGTACAGCAAAAGCAGAAAGCCTGCTAAACAACCAGTGGGGCCACCAGACGATCGAGGTGCTAAAGGAGCACTGAAGGATGATAAAGCCATTGTGGAGAAACTAAATGAATTCTTTGCATCGGTCTTCATGGCTGAGGATGTGAGGGAGATTCCCAAACCTGAGCCATTCTTTTTAGGTGGCAAATCTGAGGCACTGTCCTAGACTGAGGTGTCATTAGAGGAGGTTTTGAAATAAATTGATAACTTAAACAGTAATAAGTCACCAGGATCAGATGGTATTCACCCAAGAGGATAGACGGCGATTTTTATGGGCCCGTGGTGACTGAGCACCAGGAATATTCCTGGCCCGGCTCCAGCAATGTTTGAGGCTGTGTCTCTCCCTCGGCCCTGCCTTCCGCCCCGGGCGCTCCCTCCCCGCGCGTCTCCCGGGCGATTTAAAATGGCCCGGGGCCCCCATCCACCACCGGCAGTGCAGCGGAGCTGAGCAGCTTCCTGCCTGCTCACTCCACATAGCTGCCGGCCCCTTCTTGCGGCCCCTGGGCGGCGTGGGTCTGTGTCTACGTGTGCTGCTCCTGCCCCAAGTACCCCTGCAGCCAATAGGAAGCTGCGGGGGCGGTGCCTGGGGGTAGCAGCGCGCGGATGCTCCCCGGCCTGCCCTGCCTAGAAGCCCCAGGTAAGCACCGCACCACCCACCCCCCTCCCAAAGCCTGCACCCCCTCCCCCTTCCCACACACCCCTTCCTGTCCCCAAACTCCCTCCAGAGCCTGCACTCCCTCCCTCCGCAGCCCCTCCCGCCCCCAAACTCCCTCCCGGAGCCTGCACCACCACTCCCTTCCCACACACACCCTCCTGCCCCCAAACTCCCTCCCAGAGCCTGCACCCCAGCCCTCCACAACCCTCCCATCCCCAAACTCCCTCCCAGAGTCTGCACCCCTCACCCCTTCCTGCACTCCCAACCCCTGCCCCAGCCCGGAGCCTGCACCCAGCACCCAAACTCCATCCCAGAGCCTGCACCCCAGACCCCCTCCCCCACCCAAACTCCCTCCCAGAGCCCAACCTCTCACCCCTTCTGCACCCAAACTCCCTCCTTGAGCCTGCACCCTGCACCCCTCCTGCACCCCAATCCCCTCCCCCCACCCAAACTCCCTCCCAGAGCCTTAGGCAGGTAGGGGGTGGAGTTGGGGGGCGGAGTTTTGGGGGGCAGGCTCTGGGCGTTCTGGCACCACCAAAATTTCTATAAACCTGCCGCTCCTGCCCAAGAGTTCTGAAGGAACTCAAATGCAAAATTGCAGAACTACTAACTGTGGTATGTAACCTATCATTTAAATCAGCTTCTGTACCAGATGACTGGAGGATAGCCAATGTGATGCCAATTTAAAAAAAAAAAAAAGGCTCCAGAGGTGATCCTGGCAATTACAGGCCAGTAAGCCTAACTTCGGTATCGGGCTTAAGAACAGAATTATCAGACACATAGATGAACATGATTTGTTGGGGAAGAGTCAACATGGTTTTTGTAAAGGGAAATTATGCCTCACCAATCTATTAGAATTCTTTGAGGGGTCAACAAGCATGTGGACAAGGGGGATCCAGTGGATATAGTGTACTTAGATTTTCAGAAAGCCTTTGACAAGGTCCCTCACCAAAGGCTCTTAAGCAAAGTAAGCAGTCATGGGATAAGAGGGAAGGTCCTCTCATGGATCAGTAACTGGTTAAAAGGGTGGGAATAAATGGTCAGTTTTCAGAATGGAGAGAAGTAAATAGTGGTGTACCCCAGGGGTCTGTACTGGGACCGGTACTATTCAACATATTCATAAATGGTCTGGAAAAAGGGGTAAACAATGTGGTAGAAAAATTTGCAGATGATACAAAACTACTCAAGATAGTGAAGTCCAAAGCAGACTGTGAAGAGTTACAAAGGGATCTCTAAAAAACTGGATGACTGGACAACACAATGGCAGATGAAATTCAGTGTTGATACATTCAAAGTAATGCACACTGGAAAACATAATCCCAAGTATACATATACAATTATGGGGTCTAAATTAGCTGTTACCACTCAAGAAAGAGATCTTAGAGTCATTGTGGATAGTTCTTTGAAAACATCACTGAATGTGCAGCAGCAGTCAAAAAAGCAAACAGAATGTTGAGCATCATTAAGAGAGGGATAGATAATAAGACAGAAAATATCATATTGCCTCTATATACATCCATGGTATGCCCACATCTTGAATAATGCATGCAGATGTGGTTGCCCCATCTCAAAAAAGATATATTGGAATTGGAAAAGGTTCAGAAAAGGGCAACAAAAATTATTGGGGGCATAGAACAACTTCCATATCAGGAGAGAATAATAAGACTGGGACTTTTCGGCTTGAAAAAGAGATGACTAAGGAGGGATATGAGAGAGGTATATAAAATCATGGCTGGTGTGGAGAAAGTAAATAAGGAAGTGTTATTTACTCCTTCTCATAACACAAGAACTAAGCATCACCCAATGAAAATAATAGGCAGCAGGTTTAAAACAAACAAAAGGAAGTATTTTTTGACGCAATGCACAGTCAACCTGTGGAACTCTTTGCCAGTCTGTTGTGAAAGCCAAGCCTATAACAGGATTCAAAAAAGAACTAGATAAATTCATGGAGGATAGGTTATGATGGAATCCACTTCAAGCCAAGGGGTGTGGCAGCACCCCCATTCCCCTAGTTTCAGCACCTATGTGGTCTGTGCCAACAGCAAATTACAGAACTTCCCGTGGTCTCTAGTATGTTGGGAATCAGAACCAAAGCTCCATCTACTGCTGGGCGGGAAGTAAGTGGGTGCTGTGCAGCTGGAGCCAAGGGCTAGGTAGCTCACACAGCAGTACAATGGGGATTCTGACTCCTTACTTCCCTGCACCTGTAGTCCAAATTACAGTTTAGCCCCAAATAAATAGTCTAGCTAGGGAGCTATAGCGGTAGCTATGCCACATATTTACTGTGAAGTCATTCTGTTGTTTGTTTTTTAATGAACAACTTCTCTGTAAATGGAGGTTCACTGTTTTTAAAATAGCTGTTTTCACATTGCAATACATTCAAACAATTCTGGACTGCTAGTATACTTCACTCTAAACACAGTTTCACTGTGGCATATCTGAGATCCCTGTGAGTTCCACTGTGTCCATGATTATATATTTAAATATATTTCATTTGCGAGATTTGAATCTGTGGCAAATACACAATATTGTATTCTAATTTCTAATTATCTTCCATTATGAAGATCAAGAAAATGTTTAATGAGGGGGTGGGGGAAAGATAGAATAGATGTGGGAAATAATTAGCCACCCACATAAATGTTTTGTCATTTAGTTAGAGCAGGAGTTCGCATTCTCCCGTATTCTGCAGCAATCAGCCTATTGTTGAAGGAAGCAAGAGGCTCAATACTCCCTGCTTTCTTATTTTTGTTTCCAGTTATATATGGAATTAACATTCCATAACAGATCTCGTCTGTTTCCTCTTGTTTGACAAAGGAGCTTTACCATATTCAGGCGGTAGCTCCACTAGAGTTAAGCTTGAGACTAGGTTACTGGTTTACAACTGACTTTTCTAAGTGCTCCAAAATCTATATGCTTACTCAGATTGTCTTGAAAATTACTTTGCTGCACAGAGGTCCTAGGTAAGGTTTGTGGTCCTAGTCTGAGGTCATCTGAGCAAGGGGTTTCTGGGATACAGCCATCTTAAAAAATCATGCAATGCCAAAATGTTACAGTGCTTATTTTGCGCACATTGTGTGTGTGTGTGTAACTATTTCTCTGATCTTCCTCAAACTGATATCATCTGCTCAGAATTGATCTCAACTAGTTTCCAGAACCCACTGCCCCTTTGAGGGAGGAATATTTTAAAAGGTACTCCAAGAAAAAGTTGGATCTACCATGTGGCTCGAGCTGAGCTGGTAAATCATAGAAAGTCATCTGCACATGCGTAGGCAGCCTGCCCTCAGAATAAGAAGGGGGCTGAAGGTGATATGTTGTGGTCATTGGAGCCACACAGCACCCCTTTACTGTGAGTTTGAGTCCTGCACTTGTCAGTTTTCTGAGGATGTGTTATGGTGAGTATTCAGACAGGTATAGTACAAATTAGCAGCTCAGAGTCACTGTTTGGTTTTGTGTCTTACTGTAGAATTATTTTAATTTCTGAGTTTGTGAAATCTGTTATTAAAAATATAAATGTTTATTTCTTCATAGTGATGTACAAAGACAAATCTGAAAGACCAGAAAAACCTGAAAAGAAAGAAAAACCCATAGGTAATTATTTCTCTTCATGATCTCTCAATACTTTTCAGGGTACACCAGGCCTGATTCTCCACTGCTTTGCATATCATATAGTCCTTTAAACCTGTGAAAAGTCAGCATAAACACTGTGGGCCAGATCCTCAGCTGGTGTGAAGCAGTGTATTTCCATCGAAATCAGTGGAGCTATGCCAGTTTACACTAGCTGAATATCTGGCCCAAGTATTCTAATTTGGTTGCATTTTACATGCATGTTGCACAGGTGACGATGCCTGCATCAGATGCAAGGGAGTGGAGAATCAGGTCCAGTATGTTTGAATGACACACTAACCTGCAAGTATAAAGTATATTAAATATGGGTATTCAGGTAAAACATGGCATATTCTCTGATTATTTTCAAAGATAAAATTTAAATAAAGTTAGTGAGGTGGGAAACATGAAAAAATGTTTAAGATTAGATAAGGAATAAGCAGATCTGCAACATAAGTATTAGAGAATAGGACTAATTAATTAGTTTGAAAAACACTTTGAAGATGGATCAGTGCTAAATAAATGTAAACCATTATATTCTTTTGAACATCAGTAAAAAATAACAGGTTTTGAAAATACAGGTGTGTGTGTACTGTCTTGTAGGCACACAAGTGCATGCATACATTTCTGTATGCCTGAATAATGATATGCCCCCCATACCAGATGTGTACAAGTGTTTTCACATACACATACCCAGTTTGGTATGCAATTAGTCATGTGCACCTACAGATGTCAGATTTGCATGTACATGTTGGGTATTTGTATGTGTCAAGTAAGCATGCACAAATGCATGGGTGCAATTGCGCATACCTAACTTCGAAACATTGGAACCCACACTGTAAAATATTCCAGTGGGTGCATTGTGGAGGGATTATTGCCTGATCTGGGTGCGTTAAGAAGTGAGAGACAGAAACCCATTCACAAGAATGTGCTTTATTTTTATTTGTGAAATGGAAGCTTAAAATAAAATAAAGTGCGGTAGTTAATATGCCCTCACAATTACATGTGTAATTAAACAGAGGGTGGTTTTATCATTAGTAGCCAATAAAAATTGTTGTTGTTTTTTTTTATCCAGGCTTCAGAAGCAACTGCATAATTAAAAAAAACAAACAACAACAAAATTACCTGATTGCAGCATTCTTAGGGCAGTTGTTCAACTTGTCAACTCTGTTAGCTTGACTCTTCTTGATTAGCTACTCTCATGGTACCACTGTTGTGTCATCAAGGCACATTGTATTTCGGTAGGGTTGGGAAATGAAAACAGACATGGGAAACCTTAGAGATGGTGCGTACATCTGTTTACAGACTCTAATCTCATGTTGCATACGTTTTGACATCTTGAGTGCTCAGTGACCTCTCCAAATGCCCACTTTCATATGAACTACTTCATTGGTACCTTTTAACTCCAGTAGATGACTGTTCTATGAAAATGCCATTAAAATACATCCAAAGCACAAAATCTACTCACATGCCCTTTATGTTGATGAGTTATAATAATAAAACCCCTATCATTATTATACCTGACAATCAAAAAAAAAAAAAAAAAGAACTTGCCTGAGGTGAGTGGGAAGGTAATATTTGTATGTCTGGATTATTCTGTTTTTTCCATATAAAAATTTATAGATACCTTCCAGTATAATTAGATTTCAGTGATTTCATGGACCTTCAGTTCTTAAAGGTCTTAACCTGGAGGTTAACCAGCTATGGATGTGCTATTGACAAAACAGCTTTTGGCTGAAATAATTTGAACACATAAACAAAGCTTAGCGAGAGTCAACAAGTCTCACCAGCAGTGAAGCTGGCATTTAGTAGAATCACATCTTTGGTTTTGGCGTGACTTGTGAAAACTAAACACTCTTTTATTTCACCTCCACTTTTTGTTTTTTTCACCCTCTAAAAACAAGTCAGCCTGAGACAGAGCTTTGCTATTATCTTCATTTAACATGGGTTTACATATTGAAAATAGCAAAATGCTGTCATGAGGTGAATGTGTTAATTTCCCCAATATTTTTATTGCGAAAGTATCTATGCAGTGGTAAGACCGGCAAAATTGCAATCTGGGCACAATTTGTGAATTTGTCAAACTTTGCAGGAACTTCAGTGTTTGCATTCTTACTATTATTACTATTGGAGCAGATCTAAGATTGTAATATATTTTAAGGCCGGAAGGGACCATTATGATTATCTAGTCTGGCCTCCTGCATAAGATAGGGCATAGAATTTCACTCAGAATTTCCTGCATCAGGCCCATAACTTCTAGTTGAGGTAGAACTACTCATTTATTTTGTGCTCCAAACTGTGCTTGGTGCTTTTAGGGCAGGGGCCTGTATTGTGTGTCTGTAGAGAGCTTACAGTCTAATGGTTCTGTCCTACAAACATCTACTGGTCCAATTTCAGAGTAGCAGCCGTGTTAGTCTGTATCCGCAAAAATAACAGGAGTACTTGTGGCACCTTAGAGACTAACAAATTTATTAGAGCATAAGCTTTCGTGGGCTACAACCCACTTCTTCGGATGCATATAGAGTGAACCATATATTGAGGAGATATATATACACACACATACAGAGAGCATGAACAGGTGGGAGTTGTCTTACCAACTCTGAGAGGCCAATTAAGTAAGAGAAAAAAAAAAAAAAAAAAAAACTTTTGAAGTGATAATCAAGATGGTTCAGTACAGACAGTTTGATAAGAAGCAAGTGTGAAAATACTTACAAGGGGAGATAGATTCAATGTTTGTAATGGCTCAGCCATTCCCAATCCCTATTTAGCCCTGAGTTGATTGTGTCTAGTTTGCATATCAATTCCAGCTCAGCAGTCTCTCGTTGGAGTCTGTTTTTGAAGTTTTTCTGTTTTAAGATAGCCACCCGCAGGTCTGTCAAAGAATGGCCAGACAGGTTAAAGTGTTCTCCCACTGGTTTTTGAGTATTATGATTCCTGATGTCAGATTTGTGTCCATTAATTCTTTTGCGTAGAGACTGTCCGGTTTGGCCAATGTACATGGCAGAGGGGCATTGCTGGCACATGATGGCATATATCACATTGGTAGATGTGCAGGTGAACGAGCCACTGATGGTATAGCTGATGTGATTAGGCCCTATGATGGTGTCACTTGAATAGATATGTGGACAGAGTTGGCATCGGGCTTTGTTACAAGGATAGGTTCCTGGGTCAGTGTTTTTGTTCAGTGATGTGTGGTTGCTGGTGAGTATTTGCTTTAGGTTGGGGGGTTGTCTGTAAGCGAGGACAGGTCTGTCTCCCAAGATCTGTGAGAGTAAAGGATCATCTTTCAGGATAGGTTGTAGATCTCTGATGATGCGCTGGAGAGGTTTTAGTTGGGGGCTGAAGGTGACAGCTAGTGGTGTTCTGTTATTTTCTTTGTTGGCCCTGTCTTGTAGGAGGTGACTTCTGGGTACTCGTCTGGCTCTGTCAAACTTCAAAAACAGACTCCAACGAGAGACTGCTGAGCTGGAATTGATATGCAAACTAGACACAATCAACTCAGGGCTAAATAGGGATTGGGAATGGCTGAGCCATTACAAACATTGAATCTATCTCCCCTTGTAAGTATTTTCACACTTGCTTCTTATCAAACTGTCTGTACTGAACCATCTTGATTATCACTTCAAAAGTTTTTTTTTTTTTTTTTTTTTCTCTTACTTAATTGGCCTCTCAGAGTTGGTAAGACAACTCCCACCTGTTCATGCTCTCTGTATGTGTGTGTATATATATCTCCTCAATATATGGTTCACTCTATATGCATCCGAAGAAGTGGGTTGTAGCCCACGAAAGCTTATGCTCTAATAAATTTGTTAGTCTCTAAGGTGCCACAAGTACTCCTGTTATTTTTACTGGTCCAATGTATCACTTACAATGATATCAATAAATCCTTTTCCTTAGTAAATCCTTTTACTTTTTATTTTTTTTGTTAAGCCATTGGTGTGATCAGTGCTGTTCAATACTGGGAGAAAACTCAGTCCTTCCCTAAGAACCTTATAATGTAAATGGACATTAAAGTGAAAGTCTCTAAAACTGCCACTGTTTTTTTGGCTGCTGGTAGAGAGAGGAACCACACTGGAATTTCTAACTCTACAACCACCTTTGGGCTACAGAATGTGACTTGGGCTACTGGCTTAAAAAAAAAAAAAAAAAAAGAGAAGTCCATGTAGTGCCTGGCCTCTTCCTGGCTAGTTTTCTCTCCATCTCCATATATTAATGATGGATTATATGACTGTTGTTACTTTACACTACTTCCAACCAAAATGAGGGCTTGTCTTAACTTACACACCTATAGCGGGTGTCGATTTAGTGAGTCTAGTGAAGACCCGCTAAATCAGACGTGGGCAAACTGCGGCCCGTGGGCCACATCCGGCCCACGGGGCTGTTCTGCCCGGCCCCTGAGCTCCCGGTCGGGCCCCTCCCTCGCTGTTCCACCTCCCCCGCAGCCACACCGCCGCGCAGGCCGCGCTCTGGCCCGCTGCTCCCGCTGGGCAGCATGGGGAGCACAGCTGGCTCTGGCTGGGTGTCGCGGCTGTGAGCTCCTGCTGCTGGTAAGGGAGCAGGGAGTGGGAGGGTTGGGTAAGGGAGGGGGGGCTCCTGGGGAGCAGTCAGGGAGGAGGGGGCGGTTGGATGAGGTGGAGGTTCTGGGGGGGCGGTCAGGGGATGGGGAACAGGGAGGGTTGGGAGTGGGAGTCCCGGGGGGCCTGTCAGGGGGTGGGGGTGTGGATAAGGGTCAGGGCAGTCGGGGACAGGGAGCAGGGGGGTTGGATGGGGGCGGGGGTCCCGGGAGGGGGCGGTCAGGGGACAAGGAGCAGGGGGGATTGGATGGGTTGGGGGTTCTGAGGGGGGCAGTCAGGGGGTGGGAAGTGGGAGGGGGCAGATAGGGGGCGGGGTCCAGACTGTTTGGGGAGGCACAGCCTTCCCTACCTGGCCCTCCATACAGTTATGCAACCTCAGTGTGGCCCTCGGGCCAAAAAGTTTGCCCACCCCTGCTCTAAATCAATGGCAGAGTGCTCTCTGGTCGACCCCGGTACTCTAGCTCCCCAAAAAGAGTAGGGTAAATCGACCAGAGAGCGTCTCCCATTGACGCAGCACAGTGAAGACACTGGGGTAAGTCAACCTAAGCTATGTCGACTCCAGCCATGTTATTCACATAGCTGAAGTAGCATAACTTAAGTCGACTTACCCCGGTAGTGAAGACAAGCCCTGAATGTAACTCTCAGTTGTGAGGTGTTTCAGGCTGTGGAACTCTATTCCAAGGCTGCCTTCAGTGTGCCCTCTTGCAAAGGATCATGCAATGTCAGTGAAACATAATTTTCCTCCTGACTAGAGCTTTAAATGAGAACTCTGATGAACTACATCCATAAATGTCACAAAATGTGAGATCTGTAATTTGGGAACTGTCTTGTGAGTTGAAGTGAATTATAGCTGAATGTGCCCAGTTCCTCCTTCATACAATCAGGCCCTAGCATCCAGGTGTCAATTGAAATAGTTTTTTCCTTACTCATTTCATCTGAACTCTTTGTCTTTTTAAATAAGTACAATATCGTGTCTGTTTATTTCTAGTTGCTCACAAAACCAAACCTGAAAAACAGGAGAAAGCTGAAAAAGCACCTCCAAAAGGTAATTATTGATTAGTTTTAGATTTGGGTTTTGTTTTTTTCTTTTTTGGGTATGGAGGTCTGTTTAGAGTGTGTAGTTGTTTCAGCATGACTTCTCTGATGATAAACTAATCTTTCCCTATTTGGCTAGGGTTGCCAGGTGTCCAGTTTTTGACCGGAACGCCGGGTCGAAAATGGACCCTGGTGGCTCCGGTCAGCACCACCGACCGGGCCGTTAAAAGTCTAGTCGGCAGTGATGCGGGTCTAAAGCAGGCTAGTCTCTATCTGTCCTGGCACCGTGCTGCGCCCCAGAAGCGGCCAGCAGGTCTGGCTCCTAGGCAGGTAGGCCACAGGGCTCCGCCCACTGCCCCTCACCCCCAGCACTGGCTCTGCACTCCCATTGGCTGGGAACCGCAGCAAATGGGAGATGTGGGGATGGTGCCTGCGGGCGAGAGCAGCGTGCAGAGCCTCCTGCCCCCCCCCTCCCCTGCCTAGGAGCCGGACCTGCTGGACGCTTCCGGGGCGCAGCGTGGAGCCAGGACAGGCAGGGAGCCTGCTTTAGACCTGCAGCACCACTGGCCAGGAGCCGCCCGAGGTAACCCCTCATCCCCGGCCCCACTCCAGATGCCTGCATCCCCAGCCATGGCCCTCACCCCCCCCTCGCACCCCAACCCCCTGTCCCAGTCCAGAGACCCCTCCCACACCCTGAACCTCTCATCCCCGGCCCCACCCCAAAGCCCGCACCCTGAGCCCAGAGCCCATACCCACTCCTGCACCCCAACCCCCTGCCTCAATCTGCAGCCCCCTCCTGCACTCTGAATCCCTCATCCCCACCCCCCAGCCTGGAGCCCCCTCCCATACCCAAACCCCTCATCTCCAGCCCCACCCCAGAGCCTACACCCCCAGCCCAGAGCCCGTACCCCTTCCTGCACTCCAACCCCCTGCCTCAACCCGCAGCCCTCTCCCACATTCCGAATCCCTCAGCCTGGAGCCCCCTCTTGCACCCAAATCCTTCATCCCCAGCCTCACCCCAGAGCCTGCACCCCCAGTCGGAGCTCTCACCCCTGCCCACACCCCAACCCCCTGTCCCAGCCCATTGAAAGTGAGTGAGGATGGGGGAGAGCGAGCCACTGAGGGAGGGGGAATGTAGTGAGCAGGGGCGGGGCCTTGGGGAAGGGATGGGAAAGGGGACGGGGCCTTGGAGAAGGGGCAGAGCTAGGATGTTCGGTTTTGTGTGATTAGAAATTTGGCAACCCTATATTTGGCTAAAGGCCTTGAGCAGTTCCTGTCTTAAGTTTTGTACAACATATTTCTTGCTTAGTTCTCTTGTTTTGTAACAAACCATTCCATGAACCATTCTTGCATAGCTAGAGTAATGAGCAACTGAGTATTGTGTTTTTGTTTCTTGTTGTCCACTTCTCCAAAATTGGATTCAGGGATTTGACTATAACAAAGGCTTTCTCTCTTGTATCAGTTTTCAATTTAGTGGGGACTTTTCTGAGATGGTGTTTACCATCTCTTGCTTTGTGTCTTCTCTTATATCCAAAAATAGCTGTTAATTTTCTTGCTTTTATTTATTGCAACAACCTTTTTGTTCTAGCATGTGATCTGTGCAGTTTTTCACTGATAGAAATTGCACTTTTCCTCTCTAGCAAGGCAAATATGCCTTGGATAAAAATGTATGAATCTTCCAATTACCACACATATTCTGGGGCAACATGGCATGAGGGGGTGGGTTTCTAGTATTCTTTCAACTGAAAATCCTATCTTTAAATATATTTCGGAGAGGAGACTTTCCTAATCAATTTAGCCTGCTCCACCAATTCATTTTGTTCACCATAGCATTTATAATTCTTTGATTGACTGTGGGTTCCTACATATTTATTTGTCTTGCATCTGAAGAAGTGAGGTTCTTACCCACGAAAGCTTATGCTCCCAATACTTCTGTTAGTCTTAAAGGTGCCACAGGACCCTCTGTTGCTTTTTACATATTTACTTTTGTCTTAAAGACTTTGCTTTTTGGGGGATCAGATTCTGCTTTACTGGGTTGGGTTAGGGTACATCTTCACTGCCTAGACAAGCTGGGCTCATAACTGGGTTTTAGCCACAACTCCTCCCCCTTTCCACCCACACAGAAAAACAGCTGATTTGGGTTGGACGTGCATTAATCCAGGGCTATATGACTTGGCTGGGAATATCAGTTAGACTGAGCCTGGGCTCTGATTTAACTCTGGCTGGTACCCACTTATTTCGCTGTGATGACTCAGGCAAAATCAGTCAAGTGCTGATTGTCCTGCAATGTCCTTCCCAAAATTCCCCCCAAAGGACAGACATCGTCTCCTGCAGTTGGCACAACTGAGTGGAAATGAATCCTAGAGTGTATCCAAAGAACCATGGGATATGCCCCAGACACACACAAGTGAGTGCAGAATGAGTGAGGACATGATAACGTGGGTAGGGCTTTTTAGTGCAGATGCTCACACCCATGCTAAGTTAACCTAGGTGCTTAGACTTGGGTGCTGATCACCCAGGTTGACTCTGTAATGAAGATGTAACCTTAGTCTCTAATCTTTGTCTCTTCCTTATTTTTTAGTCAGACTAGGATTAGATCTGGAACCATTTATATGCTAGTGGAGTGAAAATAGGCTCTCAGGAATTAATTTTGCTTGATTTTGAAGCTGTTCAAAGACAGTGACACAGTGGATTGGAATGTTTGAATCAGACTTTATTGGGTTCGCATTCTGCTAAGGAAAGTTGTGGAAAAAGGAAGTGGGAGTGCGGAAAAATTGGAATGAAAACATGAATATAATAATAAAAGGCAGCCACTATCCAGTATCTCTTTGAAGGAGGGGATGCAGCGGTTCTTCTATCTTAAATGTGTAGCACAAACTTTCCTTAGCTAGAAAAGTATGTTTTTTAAAATTGAATCACCCTGAAGTAAACCAGGGGTGGTCTTCATAGAAAATAAAAATTCACAAATTCAATTTAGTCTTGAGAATGCAAAAAAACCCAACTCTCTCCACCCCAAACTCCATGAGGTTCAGACATCCCTAATGTATGCTCTGCCTGTCTATCCATCTATTTTTTGATGTATTAAATGTGCCCGTGACTGGCCAACATATTTTGTGAAGAGTTCTGCTTGGTTAACTGTTGGCACTTTGGCTGTATTAGTAGCTAGGGAGACATTCCATTCCATTTCTCTCTAAGAGCTTGCCTACACTTAAAACGCTGCAGCGGCACAGCTGTGCCACTTCAGCTGTAGCAATGTAGACATGATCTACATTGATGGGAGGGATTCTTCCGTCAGCATAGGTAATTCACCTCCCCGAGGGGTGGTAGCTAGGTTCATGGAAGGATTCTTCCGTCCACCTAGCGCTGTCTACATGGGGACTTAGGTTGGTTTAGCTACGCCACTCGGGTGTGGATTTTTCACACCCCTCACCAACTTAATTAAATCAACCTAATTTTCTAGTATAGACCAGGTCTAAATTCTGGGGGAGGATTCTGTGCATCAACAGTTCCTGTGGATCTGCTTAGTGCACATCTCATTAATTTGAGCTGCCCCTCCCTCAAACACATTTCCTGCATCAGTGTGTGTCAGGCCACTTCTCATCTTATCTGAGGTTTGTTCTATGTCATGTCAGTTGCCAGTAGTGCTAAGGGTCATTCCAGCAGCTGGGGATCACAGGGGCATGGGAATGCCCAGGCAATGCATGTAATGCCAGCTGCAGGGAGAGATTGTGGTGTAGGAGCCATTATGATGGTTCTAAACCATTTAAATTTCCCCCTACTCATAGGAGATCCTCTGAAGGCTGAGTAAGCAGACTTCAGGGTAGCTTTTTTCCCCAGATAAAGGGGCCCAAGAACTTATATTGGCAAGAACACCATCTAAACACGTCAGCTAAGAAGCATACACCCAAAAGACCATAATATTGAATGTCCATTCCAGAGTGGAATGTGTTAAAAGAGAATGTTGCTGTTATTTAGCTGCCACTTGAATGAAGTGAAGATAACTTTCAGGGCCGTTTTGTTCCTGTAAAATATGGCTTAATGGTAATCAGGGAGAGGAAGGAGAGAAGTATCAGAGTAGAATATTGATCTGCTTCTGTGCTGCAGAATGAAACCTCATGGAAAAGTGATTTAAATCTGCATGCCACCTTGGAGTTCTGTTTGATAGCTGCTAAAACGTCACCAATTTATATGTGTGTAACTGACTCATACAACCCAGAGCCTTTTTTTAAAAGAGGGAAATATGAAGTAAACTGTAAATACATGAAATAGACACAGGTTCGTGAGATGTGTCATGATCCTGTGATGCTGTGTTTTGGCAACTCTTTTTCTTCAGTTTTCACAGCAATTTTTGTAAAGAAAAGTATAATTTTTATTGATTTTTAGTGATTCAAAAAGACAAACCTGAAAGAGAGGAAAAAGTTGAAAAGAAAGCTCCTCCTAAAGGTAACTATTCCTTTTCATTACATTTTGATTTTAAAACAGTTTATGCTGAAAAGTTTAACCTTTATTTTGAGTAAGCAGAGAGTTAATGTATCTGAAAGTAGGCTATATACTGGCAATTTTGATTAAATAAAATATACTTGTTGTATCTTCTTTAAGATAGCACAAAAAATAGATTGTTTAAGATAATCAAAATAAAACCATGTGCTACTGTATCACAGAGAAAGTCGAGAGCAGACTTATTAAGTGTCACTTACAAGATCAACCAGGAATTTTAGCAGGGGTGTTGGAACAATTTTTATAGTGTGGGTACTGAGAGCTATTGAACCAAACTGTAAGCCCTGTATATATTGGAAACCACTTCAAGCCAAGGGGTGTGGCAGCACTGCCAGTATCCCGGTTCCAGCACCTATGAATTTTAATAGTGTTGTGACTTTGTTTGGAGTTAGGAATTGGCTGTTGTATAAACAGTAGTTTTCTGGTGTCATCGGTAATTTCAGTTTCCATATTGTTAAAATCAGTTTAATAGGCCCAGTGGTTTAGCGGGAATTTCTGTGCCACCACATTATGGGAGACATGAGTTTTGCAGCAACTTCCAGAGTTCTGCCTCAAGGTTAAATAAACTTGAGAGTTTCAGAAGTAGCACACTTGGAGAGGGCTAAGTTCTACCCTCAGGCACATGCCCTCAGCTCCCATCAACTTCACATAAACAGAATTTGGAGCTTGGATTCTGAAAAACCAAGTTACTTAGTGCACACTACTTATAATGCTCCTGATGTAGCTTGAAGTGTCTGCTTATGGCTTGATTAGTTTTCCAGACCTGAAGAAGAGCTCTGTGTAGTTCGAAAGCTCTTCTCTCTCACCAACAGAAGTTGCTCTAATAAAAGATATTATCTCACCTACCTCATCTCTCTAATATCCTGGGACTGACCCGGCTACAACTGCATGTGTCTTGATTAGACATGTTCCCTATTTGGTGCCCCATCCTGTAAAGTGCCTGACATTCCCACTGCAGACTGTGTATCAGATTGACCCCTGAATGACTACATCTGAAAACTGTTTTCAATAGCTTCCACAATCTTTAATGTGTAATTGCCTAGAGGCCAATCTGATACAGTCTGCAGTGGGAATATCAGTTGATGATGCTAGTTAGTGAGGCTATGATACAAAATTCAAGCCATCACAACATTGCCAGACAAAATCATGGATGATTCATTATTACCAAACTTGGGCTCACTCTCCAGATTCAAGGTATCATAGGTTGGCAAGGTTACTTATGGACTGGCAGAAGTGTACTACAGGTGCTCTTAATTAGAGGGAGCCATGTAAGAATAAAAAAGGACTCTGAAAATCTGTTCTTCACCAGATCAGGCTAGATATTATTAATAATCACAATGATTTTATTAAGAGAAGATGTTGTAGAAAACTGCAGCTTTTGTATTGTAGGTGTTACCCAGCGTGATGCAACTAAACTAGAAATTGTACCATATTGCAGTTCTTAGAGATGCTTTCCTATTAATGACTGGCTACATATATGCTTGGATTGCAAAGCTTGGATCCAGTAGACCTGATCCACCATGACATTACTCCAGTTTTGCAGGGCTGAATCAGGGCCAGTGTGCCCAGTGGAAAGTACAGTGAACGAACAGTCGGGACTGCTACGTTATATTTCTGACTGTGTCACTGACTGGCTACTCTGACCATGGGCAAGTCATGGAGATCCTGATCCGGCTCCACTGAAAATAATGGGAATCTCTCCATTGACTTTAATGGGTGATTGATAGGGTCTTTAATCATTGTGTGTTCCCCCTTTTACACATATTTGAAAGAAGTATAATAATTTTCTAATTCCCAACCAGGCAGGTGTTGTGAAGCTTAATTCATTACTTGGTCAGAAAATTTTCCATGGAAATTTTTTAAATCAGAAAACGCTGATTCATCAAAAATGAAACTTTCTGTGGGAAAGGGTTGATTTGGGGAAAAAGTTTGAAAAATTGACTTTTCATGTTGAAATGTAAACTAATTGATAGTTAAAAAAAAAATTAAAAAGTTGAAAAAAGTCAGTCAAAATGAATATTAAAATTATCAAAATGAAATGTGTCGATTAACCTAGCTGAAATTTTTTTCAGCTTTTCAGTTTGCAATTTTTTTTGAGATTTTTGTCTTTTTGTCCCAATTCAGAATGTAACAAATTTTCAATATCTCAAAAATTCTCATGAGATGGGAAAGTCATTTCCTGCTCAGCTCTAAGTGCTACCAGATACAGTGAAAACATTTCACTTGTGTAGCGTCTTGCATCTGATGATCTCAAAGAACTTAAAAAACCTTAATGAACAAAGCCATGTAATATACCAGCAAGGCAGAGCACTGTCATAATCTCCAATGTTACATGTAGGGCAACTGAGGCAGAAACTGGTTGTGAGTTGCCCATTTTAACAGAACAAGCTCACAGCATCACCAGGAATGAGTCACTTGACTCCCAGCTCTATGCTATGGCAGGAAGAACATTCTTCCCCTCCTCATAATTAAAGGCACTGTATGACATTACTACACTTTATAAAAGGAATAGAATTGTTGAGTATTTTATCCACTCGTTTGATTAGAGTGATTTATATGCCTTTGTTCCTTTGGGCTTCCCATTCTATCTTGTTCTCTGTGTCCATCTTGATTAGATTGTAAGCCGTTCAGGGCAGGGACTACCTGCATCTTGTTGTTGTTGTGTAAATTGTTAGCACTAAAGAAATAATACATTATGATAATTTGAATTTAAAAGTGCTTGATGTTATTTATTCAGGAAAGACTGATTTTGACACATTTCTTTATTTCGTGCAGAAGAGAAGAAAGCGAAGAGCACCAAAGTTGAAGAAAAAGTTAAAAAGGAAGTGAAAGATGGAAAAGCTGAATCAAAGACAGCCGAAAAAGGCAAGCAGACAGAAGCAAAAGTAGAGGACATTGGGTTAATAAAGGCCAAACCGAAAGTGAAGGAGGAGAAAGCAGTGAAGGCTGAAACAAAATCAGAAAAGAAAGGTAAACAAAACCAGGAGGAAACAGCTGAAGATCCTAAAAGACTAGTGGGAAAGAAACAGAGACAGTGAAGTTAAAGCTGGCAGAGACCAAACTCAAATGCCACACATGGAAAAAAAAATAGTAGTATCTTCCAATCCCCATTGGGTCTCAGATCATTAAATGGAAATGAAACAAACAAAGATGCTTAAGCTAAGCCACCAACATGACAACTGGTACTGACACAGCAAAAGATTCATTTTGCATGTGAATGTTTCATTGAGAAAACAAGGACCAGTGTTCACAATTACTGAATATTTTGGAGCAGAAGATTTGAATAATAAGGTTTTCAGATCTTTAACTTCAGATGGATTTTTAAAAAAAGTATTTTAAATTGCCCTTTAACTGATATCATCAGATAGTTCTAAGTTTTAATGAATTAAAAAAAAAAGAGAATGTGACGTGTTGAATTAATAGTGACATTAATTTGGTTAAATATGAGTTACCCAGTGACCTATCAGGAAGTATACTTTCCTTCTTTAACTGTGCATATTTTCTGCTTAACAATTACAAAAATGATGGTTGATAGAATGGAATGTATGATTTGTATTACATCAGGCTACGTGAGACCCTGCCATGCTTTGTATAACACAATGACATGGCAATGCCTCACATGACTTGATGCAGTCCTGACACATGACTAGGTTCCAGATTTCAATTGAAAGTGAAAGAAATGTCATTCTCATAAGAGGAAGCAAATGAATTACATCCAAAAATGAGGACATGCATAACGTGTGGGTATTCAGTACAGGCGCATCTCTGCAACAGTGAGGTGGGATTCTGCCACTCTCTGTTCACATTGATCTGTACGTTGATTACACTGGGACTACTTATGGAATAAGGTACAACTCATCTTGAATAAGGTTGGCAGAATCTGGCCTGCTATAATCCAGCCACGCTACAGGCTGGGGTTTATTATGATATAACCAGAGGCAGAGGTACATCATGAGGCAAAATTGCTTGAGCCTACAACTGATACCTGTGGACATACCCTTGTGCCTGTGCAGAGCCCCTTTGAAGTCAGTGGGACACTGCTTGGGTGCAGGAATCTGCCCAAGCAGATCCACCTATAATTTCTGGGCCATGATCATGCACTCTCTGAAGGGTTGTGCCATTTTACCTAAAATATAAATTTTTAGACATCTGAAAATAATTATTAGAAGATTTGGAGGCCTAGGAAAAATATGGCTCCTTTCCTGACACTTATTATCTGTTGAGTTAGTGTTCTTTACATTTATTTACATTCCAGATAAATTTAGTTTTCACATGAAACACTGGAGCCTTTTAGGCATAATGGAACATTAGGAGATTAAAGCAGCTTCCTGCACTCTGCTTGTTTTGACCAGTGGGCTGATCCACGAAGGTGCTGTGCCCTTCCTGCAAGGCGTCAGTCACCTCAGCTCCTATTCACTGTGTTAGGAGCTCGGCACGTTGCAGGATGCACTTAACACTGTTTCAGGATCAGGCTCTGAGAAAATGGTTCAGATTCAAAGTGACTGAAGCATCTCTAAGAACACTGGTGAATATCAGATGTTTCCAAATCAATTCACCTCCAGTGCGATGTTGTTACAAGGTGGAAACCCTGAAGTAAATTCTTCTTTCAAAAGGAAACCTTCACTTAAAATGAATCTTTAGCTCTGAACTATCAAGAATCAACTGGAAAATTGCATCTTTATTTGAAATCCTGAGGGCATGTTTCTTGCATTGATATCATTGACAAAAATTTCCCATTGACATAAATGGGAACATGATCATCTTACTGTTTCGTATACAACAGTAGTGTTATTTGTGCTATGGCAATTCAATATCAGGACTGCATTTCCATTACAAAGCATTATTTTCAGGGCTTAGGTAACTCAGAAAAAATTCCAAGGGCTGAAATTTAGCATCAAATATCTCTACACAGGAATAATTAAATTTTTTTGACTGTTTTAAAATTACAGTAACATAAATGGGAAAGAAACTAGTTCAGATCTGTTTTTGCATTCCTAAGATTAAAAAATGGTCTTTCATATACATGAAATGTTTCAGGCTTCTAGTCAATAATGGACTAATGCCTTTAGGCCCTGATCTCAAACCCATTGAAGTCAATGGGAGCCCGTCCATTGCCTTCAGTGGGCTTTGGATGGGCCCTTTGAGAGGATTCATTTTTCTTATACGTGTCCTTTTCTTGTTTCAGAGAATATTTTTATTTTAGTGCCAAATATCTTAAAGTCCCTAACTGTTTGGTGACTGATAGACTGTACCCAATCTGAATGGATTATTAGTGTTTTCAATCAAAACTATAGCTTTATAAATTCATATTTAGAATTTTTTTAAGAAAATAGTTTTTCTAGCCACTTTTGGATTTATCAGATAAATGTTTATTTTTTGCGGTCCTTTACAGAGTGATACAATAGACTTTAAAGGCTTCACAAGAACTCTTTATAGTCAAGGATCTTTGTACTCCATGGGAAGCTTGACCTGAATTCTACAGGAAGGGACTGGGATTCTGCAGTACTCCAGGGCAGTGTAGGGAAATCCTTCAGCAGCTTCAGATAAATTAAATATTGAGATTTTGGGGAATTAAGTATGAACATGAACAATACAATCAGCACTGTATAATTTCTGTTATGTAATTTTCTAATTGAATTTATGTTGGTTCTACATTTTTAATTTTCAATAGCCTGCATAATCTTTATTTTTTTTTGGAAAACACATAATTACATCACAGAAGTTGTCAAAGCTGCTTGCTTTGGTAGGTGAGTAGGGGATAAATGGGCTTTTTTTGTTTTGTTTTGTCTCCTAGGCTAGGAAGGTTTGGAGGCAGTTTTTGGGATTATTGGAGAAGTACGCTAACTGGATGTTAATCCTAAAATGATCAATGGTTAAACAATGTTGACATTTAAATGGTCATCATTAGCTTTCAAAATTAATATATCTTTGAGATGAATGGGGCAGTTTACCTTTCCATTAGAGATATTGTTTCTAGCTAACTGCATACTTACGCAAACATCCCTACAATTGGTTTGCACTCAGTCCACAACTGAACGATTTTCTTCACAACTGAAAATGTTCGAAACTTTGACCAAGGTTTTTCACAATGGGTGCCTAAAGTTGAAATGAATTGGTGCCCAGCATTTCTTGGTCACTTTTTAGACTTAACGTACATCTACACCACAAATGAAGGTATGATACATTTAATCTAGCAAGCACTAGACAGTATGAGTGAAGAAACAGTGGCATGGAACCTGGCACAGGCCAGCAAACACATATGTACCCAGAGCCCCTGGTGGACTCATACTAGGATAGCTAACCCTCACTAAAGCATATGCCACCACGGCCTTACTACCGCTATTACCCACACCAGCTAGCTTAAGGCTAACGTGGGTATGCCAATCTGCACTGCAATCACTCCTTAATTTGTGGATCATAGAATCATAGAATATTAGGGTTGGAAGAGACCTCAGGAGGTCATCTAGTCCAACCCCCTGGTCAAAGCAGGACCAACACCAATTAAATCATCCCAGACAGGGCTTTGTCAAGCCGGGCCTTAAAAACCTCTCAGGATGGAGATTCCACCACCTCTCTAGGTAACCCATTCCAGTGCTTCACCACCCTGAGATATACCCTGAGAAGCCTAATGCCAGGTATCCTGAACTTCTTAGCTGTCATTTAAAAAAAATTAAATCTTAGCATCTGGAACATGATTCTGTGGCAACTTCCACAGTTGCTGAATTGCAGGGCCCTGTTTATATTCCTGTTTAGTAAACTCTCTCTCTCATTGGACTTTGAAAAGCTCCTAAAATCATATTATCAAAATACTCTGTTATAAAATGTTATTGACTGAGAAAATTTAGCATGGAATATTATGGGGGTCTAAGGAAGCCATTGGGTCTATCGGCAAAATCAGCTCCTCAGTTTATAGGTGGATTGAACTTTCATACACATTTTCTCTCTGTGAGAGAGAACTTTGGATTCTTCTGTTTAAAAGTAACCAGTGACTAAAAAATTTAAATGACTCACTAAGCCATGTTCAGAAATTGAAATTGACCTGATATAAAGGTTCTGTCTTAAATCCACTGAAGTGAGGAAATTCAGAACTAAGAGTGTGGTCCTGCCATTACCTTTTTACTGTGAGTAGTCTCGTTGACTTTAATGGAACAACTCTGGTTCATAAGCACAACTCTGGTTCACAAGCATAACACTTGGTAGTGTTTGCAGGATTGGGCCCTAAAGTTGAAACTTGATCCTCGTTCACCTGGCTGTATGTTGCCGAACAGTGGGTGATTTTATGAATTTTGGGTGAAGTTCACCCCTAGTGAAGCGGGCATATGCATGTCACTCTTTATTGCTTATGTCCTGCATAGGGGTTATGTTGGGGGGTCAGAAGGCTAAGCAGGAGTGCCAGTTCATGTCTTGCACTCTGCAGAACTGCTCCCTGCATGTACTCAGTGTAGGTCACGTTGTGGGTGGGCTGGGAATGACTTAGTGGTAGGCCAGCAAAGGACCCACAATTCCAGGTTCATACAAATCCATTTGGCCTCAGTACCGCATGCAACCAGCACTGAAGGGTTATGACTGCTGTTCCAGTTCAAAGGCAGGAATAGCAGCATGGGGAGATGTTCAGCTGGTGCTGGGTTAGTGGTGAATTCCACTTCCCTAACCTCCCCCACTTAGAACCTTCATACGCAAACTTTATGCAGGTGAATATCACCCCTAACTGTACTTCAATACCTGAACACAGAATGAGGAGTTAAAGACTGAGTTCCAGCTCTAACTCTGAAGTCTATGACATGGTGGCCTGAAATAAGACCCTGAACTTTAACTGAACAGTTTGTGTGTGTGTGTGTGTGTGTGTGTGTGTGAGAGAGAGAGAGAGAGAGAGAGAGAGAGAGAGAGAGAATTACTTTAAGGCTGGAAAAATATACCAAGAGAAAACATCACAAAAATAGCCAAAAATGTGTTTTGTCACTGCTAAGCTTTATCTTCACTGCTGCATGGAAAAAAAGGCCTTTAAACCTGGTTCCCTCATTGCTCTTTTTCCTTTCTGCTCTGTTAGATCAATATGCGTTCTGTCGCTATGTGATTGACATGTTTGCGCAAGGGGATTTTTATACAGGTACTTTCATACATCGTTGAAGTCTGTTCTACTAGTCTTTGTTTTTCTGAGAAGTTCTGCTTTTTTATGCACTAAAGTTTGTTTTGTATTTTTAAAAGGCAGCAAAATGGCAAAAGTGTGCAAATAGAATTTTTAAATAAAGCATGAGAACTAATGGCTGTACTATTAGAGCTTTTAACTTTTCTTTCTGCAATTGCATGAATTAAAATTAAGGGTAATTTAAAAGTGAAGTCAATGGGAAAGTATAGAAAATGCTAAAATATATCATAATCCCTTTGTGCCAAGAAAGGTGCAGGAGAATGGAGTAATATCTTAATATGTTTTTCCACAAACAATAACTCCAGGATACTTAATTTTAACAAGAACTGAAACTGCATTGAAAACCTTCATTGCTTTTAATGTATGAAATCTCTCATCTGATCTATCATTTTTTTTTTGCTTTTTGCTTTATCTCCCCTCTGACACACACACACATTTCTTCAAACACGTAGCAAAATGAAGTGAGAACCATTGTTGATGACTGAGAACTGAGTTGGTCCCATGATATTAAGTCAGTTCAACTGTCCTAATCTTATTTAACTGATATTTTTTTTCTAGAATCATGGTGCCAAGTGTACAATAGAAGTGACACTATTTCAGAGCGGACATAATCTCCGAGAGAGAACACATACACTTTAAAAGAAACAAAATTTGCTGAAGTTTTTATGGGAACAGTCAAAGTTTGAATATCCAGGGATATGAATTCAGTCAAGCCTTGTGTAACAACTTATTTGCTCAAGAGGTTACACATCCATTTTGGACCTAGATTTATCAGTTAGTGTTTTATGCATTGTCCCTGTTGTTTTGTTATTTGCTCTGAGGAATCTTCCTGACACAGGTGCTCTCCTGAGCTGCCCCAGAAGGAGGCAACTGGCAGTGATGGGGCAGCAGCAGAATTGGAGGAATATGTGCAGGTTGCCCTGCCTCATACTAGGGAAAGAGAAGGGGCAGGTTGTTCACTTCCCTGCAAAGATCATAGGATTTTGGAGAAATGGGGAGAGGGTCTGTTTTGTTATTTCCCATTCCTCCTTTCCCTGTGGCTCCCTCCCCCTCTCCAAAAAAAAAATGAAGATAGGGGAGAAGGCTAGCTGGAAAGAGAGCCTGTTCCCATTAGAAGACAGGAAAATATTACATTGACCCAGGTCCTGTCAGGGAAAGCAAATCCAAGTGAGGGCATTGGTCTGGAACTGCGATCAGATTGACAAAAAGGTTAGCAAAACTTGATCATCCTTTCAGAGACCATGATGAGGGTTAAGATAGCTTCATGGGGTTCTTCAAAATCTCACTAGTGGCTCTCCTGGCATTTGCAAGGATGATTGCAGCGCCTTTTGCTTTGCCTGCTCCTCTTCAAGCCAAGCATCCTTCACAGAAGCTCTCCCCAGGTTGTTTGACACACCCCTGAGGTAGAGCAGGGTTGCCCTTTAAAGGAACCAGGGTTGTTGAGGTAAATTTGTTTTGACCTTCCCAACAGCCAGGAAGTTGGAAGGGTTAGGGATGGGGGCAGAGGAGAGGGAGGCTGCATCAAAAAGAATTTTTGAAAATCCCCAGAATGTGGCATGATGTTACTATGCCATGTTTGCCTCATGGCATTGTCTCAAAATATCATGATACAGTCATGTTGATGCAGCATCACAGTGTAAACACATGGGGCGGGGAGTCAGGTAGCTATACACTTAGAGCTTCTCTGTGACTCTTATTCATGAAGTTATTCTACATCTCTTTAAGGTTGACTATTGCCTTATTAAAGGGTGTCTAAAAGGGGATTCGTTCTGTACTCTATCCCTCACAACTGGTTGTGTGGCAATTACTTTTAGTCCTGCTAAATCTATTTACCACCTCAAGTACAACCCAGTGAATTGTAGTTATTAAGTAACTTGAATTATATCTGTGAATAGTAAAATAAAGCATTTCCCATAAAATAAGCCATATTCCATTCCCAGTGAAGAAAAACACTGAAACATCCAGCACATACTTCACTTCTTTCTAATGAGGTGATGCCAGGTAAAGGTCAGATATGCTCAGTTCTGTACTCTTCATAAAAAGCATTCAGAGTGGCATTCCCAGCTGCAGCTCAAATAGTCTCTTCCTAAGCCAACATGTTCAGTTCACAATGATCCTTAGCTGTACCCGTCTTTTACACTCCTTTTCTTGTATACAAATATAGAATGATAACAGCATCACATTATCAGTAACTTTAATGTCCTTCTTATCTAATTAACCTTAAAACCTATTTTAATTAATCTCCACATGAGCTCATGTTTTAGAACACTGAATAGCAGATGTGTTATCCTAACCAGGAGATCTCAGCACAGTTAGACTAAGGAGTTCAACTGCAACTCCACCCAGCATAGCAGCCCTCTCAGCCCCAAACTAATTTCTGTCAAATCCAATATTTATGTTTATAGAAGAGAAAAATAATGTGTTGAGTATTTATATGATGGAAGTTCCATGGCTGCTGAATGTGAACTTCCATCTACTTAGGTTTAGTGTGAGCAGAGTACTATCCTTAGATATTATGGGGACTACATGGATTCATAATAATAGTAAACATTATTATTGTTTAATAATATTTGTTGCTGCTTTAGAGGACTTCATTCATACCAATGGTGTTCCCAAAATGGTCTATTTTTATTATAATGGAACATTTTTATGTACAGGAAAAATATATAGTTTATTTAATATACCTGGTTAGGTGGCAAATATGTTAGGTACTGGCAATATAAAATGATTTCTGTTTTCTTAAAGTTTTATACTAGAGTGAACAGCAAAAAATGTACCCTTCAACATAGTTTGACAGTGTGACAAATAAATAAAAATTAAATAATACTAAGTCTTGAATTTAACCTCCTGACTGGGTATCTGAAGATATATTGGACAAAATTATGCCCTTTTTTACATCTGTGCAATCTCCCTGAAGTTTGTAAGGTGGCATTTTTGTAATGAGAAAGAAATACACCTCTACCCCTATATAACGTGACCCGATATAACACGAATTCGGATATAACGCGGTAAAGCAGCGCTCCGGGGGGGGGGGGCAGGGCTGCACACTCTGGCAGATCAAAGCAAGTTCGATATAACGTGGTTTCATCTATAACATGGCAAGATTTTTTGGCTCCCGAGGACAGCGTTATATCGGGGTAGAGGTGTATGGTCCCTTTTGTCAATTTCCTGTAGACTTTGCAATTGGAGGCTTAGAAAGTGTGTGAAACTGACACTTCTGTTTTTGGTGAAACTAAAATATTTTGCCAAGATACATTCCACACCCCCACCCCCCCTGGCTGCTCCCCCTGTGCCTTAGCTGGCTTCCCTGTGTTTCTATTGTAGTATGGTTATACCCCGAAAGTGGTCAGTTGTTGCCCTAGTCAGTCACTGAGTTAGGTCCTAATTCTGATTCTACTTCAAGAATTGCACTGCTGTCAGTTAGTAACTGAGGCTTTCATGTATAGCTGCTCTAACCAGTTTTTAGTTTGTGCTGAATTAAAAAAAAATGCCATAGATAGGAACATAGCACTCAGTCCAGCACAGCTGAAATCTATGGGAGTTTAGCCATTAATTTAAATTGGAGCTGGATCAGATCTATATAGTAGCTACATTGGATGAGACCAATGGTCCATCTTATGCAGTACCTTGTATCCAAAAATGGTCTAGACTAAATATTTCTGAGAAAATTTGAGATCTACACATCTATCCCATTGTGCGCTACTGTATCACAGGGGGAAATTCCTTCCTGACCTTAGTTGATGAGCTTACTCCATGAAACGTGTGAGTCCTTGTCATTGTCAATGTCATATGTGTATAGTGGGTCACTGTTTACTACTGGACTGGATTTAACTGAATTTATTCATACTGAGTAGCCTTTTCCTCCAAGAATATCCCATTGATCCTGGTTGGACTATTGTAGAATAAGGTGTTATTTAGCATAAATACAGGTCCATCAGTTGGTCTTCAATAAATTGCTAGTGTAGAGTGGATAACTATTTACTTATAGTAGATGTCTAAACGTGAGTAGCACGTGACAATTAAGGCCAAAAGTTTCAAACTCAGGTGCGTCTGAAGCTAGGTAGCTAAATATGTGGTTGTATTTTCAGAGATGCTGAGCAACATCAGTTCTTATTGTTTCTCTCTGTACCAGATTCCATTCAGGCCAGTGCCTATCAGGCACAATGTAGTCCTCATGGGATCGGGGTCCCACTGACTGTCAAAGTGTGGGTTACCTACAGGACATCTGATGCACTTGAAATTACTTTTATATTAATGAAGTTTTGTTCTGAATAACACCTTTGCTATTACTTACTCAGAGTTTTATATCACATCGGTTCAGGGTTAGTAGCTTCACTTGGATTTGATTCCCTTTTACTTTTATGTCCTTACGGAGGGTGAAATCCTCACTCATGTGGATGGGCACTTGCGCACACATGTAGTCTAATAGATTACTCTATTTAAAAAGGAGCGGATTGCTCCCCTTCTGCTCTGCTCTGTCTGGTGCCATGTCCTCACTTCATCCTCACCTCTTTTTTGACAGCTTGTTCCCCATGGGGATGCACCAATGGACATGTCATGTGCTCTGCAGAGTGCAAGGAGAACAAGGTTTGCTATAATGAAATGCCTTTGTGCAGTCACCCAAGGGGAGGGGCTTATTGTACACCCCTCTGGCTCTGCATGCCCATGGCAATGTATGTCATAGATTCTAGGGCCACCAGGGATCACTGTGGTTATCTATTCTGACCTCCTGTTTAGCAGAGGTCATAGAATTTCCCTGAATTAATTCCTGTTTGAAATAGAGCTGTCTAAGTTGTGCACTGCTGAGGTGAAAGTGGTATTTCTCAATTGGCTGTTCAGTCTCAACCAGGCTTCCCCACTTCTCCCAGTCCTAAAATTATTCCAGTTACTTGTGTATATTTCCATTATGTGCCCTCGCCATGCTTTACAGAACTTCCATATCACAGTAGCATGGGCCTATGTAAGGGACTGGTCTTCACATTTAGATAATTACCTACTAATAAATACAGTGGTTCTGATTCTGAGCTGCACCTCTCAGTAGGCAGAGCCTGGAAGGGGAGGCAGGGGGAGAGAGCAAATGTGCCTTTTTGCCACCTTTTGCAGCTTCAGGCTGCAAGGTCCTGTTTGGCTCTTGGTGTAAACTGGCACAATCCCAGGAGTTGCAATGATCTCCAAGGATCACTGAAGGGCAGTAGATTCGGGCCACACCCTTTTCGTCCACCAACACGCCCCCTCCTGTCTTTTGCATGTCCCTGCACCAGGGGCTAAAAGCTAGCCTTGTGTAGATCCATCTTTCTAGCCTTATGCTGCCAGAAAATTGCCTTGCACTGGGAGAATTGCCAGGCAATTTCCAGCATCGTTACAGTGCAAGAGTGGCATAAAGGGGTCAGAGCACACTTCAGAATTAGAGGTAAGACATTGTAAAAATCCCTCCATAGACTCTCTCCATCCCTCAATCCAGCCACTCCCCAAATGCTTATGTGGAAAGATGTCTGGAATATTAAGAGATCCAGGATTGGTCAGAAAAAGGACGGAAAAAAAATTCTAGACCAGCGGGCTCCATAGAGAGCACTGTGCCAGCAGTTCCCTCCCAGGAAGGAGTGCCAGGTCAAGTGCCTTGACTGACCACTATGTGATAAGAATTGTTTCCTTTTCCACCATCACCATATCTCACATAACTCCCAGCTTGGCTATGTTTTCAAGTGCAGTGGGACAGCGGAGGTTACTGTCATTGTATAACTATAATCTGTGGTGCCAAAATGACTGGCTGGCTGTGGCATATTATGTATGTCCCATAATATTTTATCTACTAGCAGGTTCCAAAATGGTGGAACCTGCTAGAAAATGGGTCAGTAATGTCAAGTTCAGGTGCATGTTGTATTGGCATGTTAGATACTTAGATATTTAAGGAACTGTGTATAAGTTTAAGAATTGTGGGTATAAGGCAGAGGCGGGCAAACTATGGCCCGTGGGCCACATCAGGCTAGCCCCTGGCCCCTCCCCTGCTGTCCCTCCTCCGCCGCAGCCTCAGCTCGCTCGCTTCTCCGCCGGCACAATGCTCTGGGCGGCGGGGCTGTGAGCTCCTGAGGCAGCGCAGCTGCAGAGCCCGGCCTGACCCGGTCTCTGTGCTGCGTGATGGCAGCGGCGGCAGCGTGGCCCGGCTCCAGCCGGGTGGCGTGGCTGTAGCGCCGCCAGCCACCGGTGCTCCAGGCAGTGCGATAAGGGGGCACGGAGCAGAGGGGTTGGATAGAGGGCAGGGGAATTCGGGGGGTGGTCAGGGGGTGGGGGTGTGGATAGGAGTCAGGGTGGTCGTGGGGGGAACAGGGGGTTGAATGGGGGCAGGGGTCCTGGGGGGGGCAGTCAGGAAGGAGGGGGGGTTGGATGGGGCAGCGGGGGGCAGTCAGGGGCAGGGGTTCCTGGGGCAGTCAGGGACAGGAAGAAAGGGTGGTTGGATGGGGCAGAGGTCCCGGGGGGGCCATCAGGAATGAAAGGAGGGGTTGGATGGGGCGGCAGGGGTCTGGGGCTGGTCAGGGGTCCCGGGGGGGGGCTGTCAGGGAAAAGGGGGGGTTGGATGGGGCAGGAGTCCTGAGGGGGGGCAGATAGGAGGTGGAGGCCAGGCCACGACACCTCCCCAACTGGCCCTACATACAATTTACGAAACCCAATGCGGCCCTCAGGCCAAAAAGTTTGCCCGCTCCTGGTATAAGGGCAGCTTCCTAACTTCCATCTGTAGGGCCTACAGAGTTCCAGTTCTGCTCTTGCTGCCTGATGTCCAGATAACAGACTCTTCTAACAGCCTTTGAACTTTTTTGATATGTGCTGATTGTACTTAATTAAAGATTACTGTGTGTTGTGATTGCCCAGAAGCAGTGGGCCTGATTCACCACCTAATTAAATTGGGTTTTTACTGGGATAACATCTTTGATACCAGAGCAGTTACTCTGGGGGATACTTGATGCCATGCAATAAACCAAAATCCTACAACTTCCATATTATTGTGATTCTTGGTCAGTGAAATTGAGCATGATGAAACTACCTCCAGTTTTACGTGGCTTTCATGTTTCATTGAGAACGCCAGAGACAATATTTTTCTTCTATTCAAATGTACACTATATTGTTTCCTATCCACTTCCCCCATGCATCATATTAGACAGTGACTAAAGCAGATGTGGGGCCTGGCAGATGGCTGACCGGGAGCAGGAGTTAATGAGGGAGGCTAAGACCTATACAATGTACAGCAAACTTCCTCCCCACATTTTTATTTTGAAAATGTGAATGATCATTAAGAACTTCCAAATCTTGTCTTGCAGGGAACAATAGTGTGCCCCTAATTTGCAAAGGCCTCACTAGACTCATCTCTTTGAATAAGTAGGTAGCTGTAAATCAATTTCCAAAGAACGCTGGATTGATGGAGCACTTGTTGATGTATTTGCTCTTGCTGATGGCATAATTGGGGATGATTTGATGACACAAAGCTGTCTTTTACTCCTCTAGGAACCTGCTGGGATAATTCTGAACACATTCTAAAATAGTCTGAAAGGGAAGAAATAATAAAGAGTAATTTAAATACCTACATGAGAAGCACGGAAAATTAAGGCTTAATCATTGAATAATTTCTGGCTAATTAGGTGTTATTTATTAATGAGCCATTCTTGCAATAATTTCAGCTGTCAGAACCAAATATTCTCTCTTTAAATTTCTGTTTTAATTATGCAAAAACCTAGAGAAGCTATTTAAACTGGGTTCTTCTCTCTGACGCCCTGCAAAGGCTGTGTCTGCTTGGGAGGGCTCTCCTATGACATAGATCTCTTAATGGAACATTATCAGTGCATGATCCCCACACCATCCCACAGAGACAAAACAGACACCCATTATTCCCTGCTTATGTCATTCCATCTTGAATCCAAGCCAGATGCTAGCACGCTAGGCCATAACTATCAACACTCCCATGGCACTGCTGTGTAACGATGCCAAAATTCTCCAAATTACTTTCACTGTTTCAGAAGCAACTACCCAGGGAATCTTTCACATCCTGCTTCCATAGATGAGAACTGATCTCTTGCTTTAATACTTCACTCTGAGAAGTTCAGAGCTTTCTGTTTATGAGTTAGCAGTCAGAGAGAGAAAGTCCTTGTTGGTATAAATTGTTGCAGCTCTATTGAAGTCAATGGACCTACAACAATTTACGTAAGTGTGGGATACATACCAAAATAAGCATAACTTATTAAATAAATCATATATGTATATATATGATATGATAAATCACCCAATAAGGAATATTGAAATCCAGGGTCACATTTCAGGTAAGATTAATTAACAATGGCATAGATAACAAAACATTGTGAACAAAATATGAAAGCCCTCAAAAATCTTGGTCTTTAAAGTAGATAATTTAGGAACATAAGAACGGTCATACTGGATCAGACCAATGGTGCATCTAGCCCAGTATCCTGTCTTCTGACAGTGGTCAGTGCCTGATGCTTCAGAGGGAATGAACAGAACAGGGCAATTGTCAAGTGATGATCCATCGTGTCATCCAGTCCCAGCTTCTTTAGAAAGAAGGGGAGGAGGAGGAGGAGGGTAAAAGGAGAACAAGCATATATATATATATAAATATATAATAAAATATATATATAAACCAAAACCAAAGAAACCATAAAACCCCAGAAATAAACAATTTCTATGTTTACATTAAAGAGATTAAATAATCCTTAACAATAGCCATGTGAAGTCACTGTTAAATTTAAATAGTTATTCATTCTAAGTACTGCTTTCTGGCAAGAAATATTAATACCAATAATAATAGTATTTCAAATGGATTAAAAAATCAATCAAATGGGGGCACCAATGAGCTAAATTGCTTGGCTTCAATACCTGACTCAGTATTATCTTGACAGATTAATTGACTACCGAAAATAGCTGTAGCTTCATCAGATTTTTTAAAAAGTTATTTTTCTCCATATTCACTCAGGCAGAGTTTTCAAAGAAACAAAATTGAGGCCGTAAAACCATAAAATAGAAATTTCACTTAAGATCATACATTTCTTTCACAAACCTGAGTGGTCTTTAAAGTAGATAATTTAGGAACATAAGAACGGTCATAGGAAACATACGACCCTTCAAAAGAAATATTACCTCTTTTTCTATCCCAAATCTGGTAATATTTCAGGATTAGTAGATTGCCAAAAAAACCCAACATCAATAGTTGTGTTGTGATGCATTTTGCTGCCAGTATCCTTATTTGGAACACAAAAGTTTTGATATTTGTAGGAATGGAGCACGGTCACCAATAGAATTTAAATTGGGCATTATTGGCTGGGCTGGTATCACCATCTATTATTAAAGTTGCCAGATATGTTCCAGTATAAGGTCCTATTTTTAGTTACTTATAACTGTACCAAACTTTAGCAAGTTGGGCTGAAATTTTCCATGCCAAGTATTTGCTTCAGGCTGATTTTTTTTTTTTAAAGTTTCAGTCAAAATGGTCCAGCTAGTTCTGAGAATAAGGCTAATGAAAATTTTTTTTTACTTTTTCCTGTGTTACAAAAATTCTTGAGGCCTTTTCTTTGAAATGTTGTAGTGCTCCCAAGCATGGTGGTAGGACTTGCAATTTGGCAGGCCTTTGTGTCGGGGATGTGTCCTTTGCCATTCATGTTAAAACCCACACAAATCTGGCCAAGCTATAAGCCTTTGAAAAATCACAGTTGCACATGCTCAGTAGAGACTTGCTTGAGAAGCAGCTAAAATCTCTGAAGAGTCTGTCCTCGTTGAGCATGATCAATCTGCTCACAGCTCCTAGTGCTGACCAGACTGTGCAAGTACCATTCCCACTGAGCCAAGTTGGGGGGAGGGATAGCTCAGTGGTTTGAGCATTGGCCTGCTAAACCCAGGGTTGTGAGTTCAATCCTTGAGGGGGTCATTTAGGGATCTGGGGCGCGCGCGCGCGCGCGCACACACACACACACACACTATCAGGAACAGTACTTGGTCCTGCTAGTGACGGCAGGGGACTGGACTTGATGACGTTTCAAGATCCCTTCCAGTTCTATGAGATAGGTATCTCTCTCTATATATATATATTTTCAGAGCAACTAAGCACAATTCCAACCGGGGGCTCAGAAGGGCTCCTCCCAGCTGTTCCAGGTCAGGGTGAAGCCAAGCACAAGATTCACAGTAGGGATCCTGTCTTTCCTGTGCTCTCAATGACTCCCTACCTAGGTGCCCAGGCAATATGGAGGAGGAAGCCATCTGATATGAATGAGATGGGACAAGGAGTTGAGTGAAACTGTACGGCAGAGCAGAAACTGATGACATTGGAGGGGGAGACTAAGACTGGTTGGACAAGACTAAGACTGGGGACAAAGACGGGCAAACTCAGATCGGTTGAGGAAGGAGACTAGGACAGGGAACCAGTGAAGGGGTGGGGTGGGGTGGGGGAAGGAGAGAGAGATTTGATAAAATGTAAGGCTATGGAGGGCAAACTGGGACTAGCTGGGCAAGGAGATTGGGCCAGGGAACAGGTGGAGGGAGATTGAAATTGGGTGAGGAAACTGGGAAAGGAGATTGGGACTGGGAGACAAAGTGGGGTGGGGGGAGAGGCAGATTGAATGGGAAGTGGGAACTGGGCCTGGGTGGGCAGGAAGACTGGGGACAAGGAGTTCAGTAGGGAGTAGAAAGAATTGGGTATGGCTGGGCAAGGAGATTGGGGCCAGGTGTAGAGAGGGTGAGACTAGGAGTTGGGTGGGAGATTGGGACTCAGACAACAAGCCCAGAGAGGGGAAACTGGCTGGGCAAGAAGATGGGGACTGGGAGGTGTAGCCTAAGTCATGGAGACTAGGAATGGGTAGACAAGGAGAATGGGACTGGAACAAGGAGCCAGAGGTGGGAAAGAGACAGGACTGGGACAAGTTGGATGGGATGGGCCAAAGAGATCCAGTTTAGGGAAAACTGGTAAAAGAATCTGCATCCACTATGCACACTCCCTTCTAGACCCTGGAATGGAACCCACAATTTCTGAGTCTCACCATGCCTCTTCACAGCAAATGCCTGTGAAAGTATGTGTATTGTCCTCCTCTAGTACTGGACTACTTAGAGGATGACAGCCTACTACTGTTATCAGGTACTCTGTTAACTCAACCGGCAGAGGTCCATGTGATGGAGCTAAAGGTTCCAAACCGGCCAATGAACCTTATGGATGTCAATACGAAGCTACATGATGGAATTTCGGGGGGAGGGAGGTGGATGCTTTTTTTAAAACCTCGGAAATTACATACAAAAAAATTAGAAGAGCATTAAGTTTATTAAGTCAAACAGTCGAATATTAGAAAATGCCAGAATTATGGTTGTCTGTAATACTTTAATTTGACCCCTTATGTGTATGCATTATGATAGTCTGTAATTACATGCTCACATACTAATATTTCCATAGGAGCCCTGCCTCATTCTGTGCACTGGATTCATCTACTCTGGGGATGTAGTAATGTAGTAAAGGAGGCTGTTGCCTGTCGATTCCTGCTTCATTTGTTGGAAATTGGAAGGTGTGTACTATTAGGAGTACCAGGACAGGTGGGTCTAGGCCTGCCCATAACTAAAGGGTTGGAAGGTGTGTGATGAATGAGGCAGAGAATTGCAGGAAGAGAATGGATGATTAAGACAGCTGAATACTACCCTGGAAAACTCAATTCTGTCTTTGCCTCTGCCACAGAGTTTCTATGTAATGCTAAGCAAGTCACTTAAGCCATTCTTTTCACAGATGATCACTAATTGTCTGCTCCTCGTTTTTTGGGTGGCTGACTTGAGACCTCCCTGGGATCTGATTTGCAGAAGTGTTAAGCACTCACAATTGCAACTGAAGTCAATGGGAGCTCTGCTTCATTATATACACTGCTATATAATGCTAAGTACAGTAACTCCTCACTTAAAGGCGTCCCGGTTAATGTTTTTTTAATTGTTACGTTGCTGATCAATTAGGGAACATGCTCGTTTAAAGTTGTGCAATGCTCCCTTCTAACGTCATTTGGCAGCCGCCTGCTTTGTCCACTGCTTGCAAGAAGAGCAGCCCGTTGGAGCTAGCTGGTGGGGGCTTGTAACCAGGGTGGACCAGCAGCCCCCCATCGGCTCCCCCTATCAGCTCCCCGCTCCCCTACGTTCCCTGTGCTGCAGCCACCCAGCAGGCTAGCAATCGGCAGTTCAGCTGTCCCTCCCCCCACTGTCATGTGCCGCTCCTGCCCTCTGCCTTGGAGCTGCTCCCAGAGACTCCTACTTGCTGTGTAGGGGGGGAAGGAGTGGGGATAATGTCAGGGTGTCCCCTTCCCCCCTGCTCCTGCACCCCACTTACCCCTTCTCCATATAGAGCAGGGAGGGGACACGGAGGGAGAGAGACTGAGAGAACTTGGGGCAGCAGCTGCTGTCTCAACTTCCTGATCCACTTAAAAAGGCAATGCATTTAAGAGTGGGTCAGCTTACTTAAAGGGGCAGTGTGCATCTCTCTCTCTCTCTCTCTCTCCCACACACGGTGTGTGTCTGTCTCTGTCTGCTATGCTGTTTCCCCTCCCTCGTGTTCATGCTGCCTTGTGTGAGAGGCTACATTAACAACAATGTGTTAACCCTTGAGGGTTCAGCCAAGTGCTAGTTCATCATTTAGCAGCAAGACATTCCCTGGGAAATATCCCTCCTTCTTCCATCCTCTAACTTCACCACCTCAACCAAGCTTCACAATCATCATAGCTGTGAACAGTATTAAATTGTTTGTTTAAAACGTATACTATGTGTATATCTATATAATATATAGTTTTTTGTCTGGTGAAAAAAATTTCCCTGGAAGCTAACCCCCCCATTTACATTAATTCTTATGGGGAAATTGGATTTGCTTAACATTGTTTCGCTTAAAGTCGCATTTTTCAGGAACATAACTACAACGTTAAGTGAGGAGTTACTGTACTCTGAAAAAACAGGTCTTAGGTGTCCCAAATTGCCTCCCCTGCCCCGAAATTAGTGGATACTTTTGACCTTATTCTCTCTCTGTGTGTCGGCTCCTTATCTGTAAATTGAGGATAATCCCATCCTCTCATCTCACTGGGGTGTTGTGAAAATAAATAAATTTATGTTTGTGAAGCATTCAGATACTAAAGTGATGAGCGCCAGGGAAAAGCCCACGAGGAAATTAATAATTCTGTGTTCATAGCAGGGTTTGAATAGTGTTCAGTAAGGCTTGGGGCCACACATTGAAATATGAGGATAAAACAAAATATTAACTAGCTGCTCAGGAACTGAACACTGTATGTCCTATGCACTAAACGAAGCAAGGGTTTTGTGGAAAAAATAATTTGTGAACATGAAAGACTGTATCATAATGTATACCCCCCAAGGGGGCTGAAGTAAAGTTGCACAGGCAACCTTAATTCTGACATTTACTAACTTTTGAATTATTGACTTTGCAACCATAACCATATTCTTTTAACACAGTTCTTTGAATGTAATATATTTATACCAAACTTCCCCCTCAGAAATCGTCAGGAAAACCCAGCAACTGCATGTTATTTATCTTAGAAAAAAATCTTAATAATTCAACTTTTCTATGAAGGAACATATTGTCTTTAACTGAAACACCAATGTACATCTTAGAGTAGTCCACCTTTGTTTCTAAACCTTTTAATTTTTCTTGCTATTTCTAACCCTTTTAATTTTTCAGCTATTTTGGATTCTCTCTAATGTATTGGCTTTATAGTGAGTGGTCTAGATAGTGGCTGTGCTCATATAAGCAATTCTGAAATGGCTGTATACCAGGCTGGTCACTTTGTGTGAATGAGAGCAGCCTGAGGGTTGCTTTAATTTACACCAACTGCCATTGGTCTCAAAGGCCCACAGTGGCATCTAGGATTGCTGAAAGAAGTGATCTTCCTGGCTCTGGCTCTGTGGACTTTAGATCATATTCATGCTTTCTGAATGGCTTTCTGAGGTCAATAATTAAATTAAGAGCAGCTAACTGAAGTTGAGATGATGCTGGTAAGAAGTAGGAAGTGTTTTGGAGAACTCATCCATAAAAATCCCACCCATTGGAAGCATCTGCCCGCAGGTTGTTAAATCAATTTTGATAGTTATAAGGTATGTGCTTGTGGGCAGAGGACATATGTACATTCAGGAAGGTTAACTTTTTATGTCCTTGTTTTGTGGTAGGTATGTTAGCGTGTAACAACCTACACCATTTCACAACTACGTTTTGTGTATGTTTGTGACAGCTGCCATCTTGGCCAGTGCACTAGAAATTGAACTGGGGACTTCTATGAGCTGCTAAAGCTCCATAGGTGAACCAAGGGGTTCATTGAAGGGGGGAAATCCTGAAAAAAGAATCTGATATATGGTTTTCCCAAACCAAATATCATCTTTTGTGTTTCTTAAAACATTTTCAACTCATATCCTCTGTGGATCAATATAGAGAGGCACATAAGACACACTCACCAGTGGGTTACATACATGTATATCCATACAGTATTCTCTGAAGAATATTAGTCATTAGGAATTTGTGGGGAAAAAAGTGTATGGAAAATTACAGAATTTAGATCGTTCTCTAGAAGAATAATGCAGAGAGAAGAAATGTATCCAGAAACTGAGAAGAAAATACAGGCAAATCTTGCCTCAAAATGTAGGTGAGTCATGACAAATCCAATCCATAAACTGTGCGACTTCATGCTGAAATTGACTTAAGGAAGTTCAGCTTCCTGATGACACAAGGTCTCCCTCAAGTTGAATAAGGAGGAAGATTGCTAGGATCTAGGCAAATTTACCTTTATAGCATGTCTTCCAAAGCCAGAATATTGTGGGGCAGCATGAAAAATGTAGACTGCACAGCTACCTGCTTATAATTTCCCTTTGGCCTTGTTCATAACCTCAGTTTACACAGGCACATCCTATATTTTCATTACTGCATAAAGAGCCTGATTCTTTACCTGTTTAAGTCAATGGCAAGGCTTACATTTTCCTTGGTGGTGTAGGATCAGGCCCAGAAGGAACAGCACAGAATATGGTCTCTGTTCACACACACACACACAAAAAGGGAGAGGTATAGTACATGTGGTTAACCCAAGGGGTTCATTGAAGGGGGGAAATCCTGAAAAAAGAATCTGACATATGGTTTTGCCAAACCAAATATCATCTTTTGTGCTTCTTAAAACATTTTCTCTTTGTACAGAAATTCCTCCCCTCTTATCCTGTGGTCACATGCTAGCCAAAGAAAATGAGTTAGAAAAATTACTCTGCCCAAGTAACACATTCTTTCACTGCCTTGTCTTCTGTCGCCTTTGTCTTTGTTGTAAAGGTCTTTTCCTCCTACATCTGTCCTGCAGGCTTTATTATTGTTTGCTATCTGTCGCCCACTCCCTCTTCCATTCACGTTTTAAGAGATGCCCAGCTACTCTCTAGCACACATACTTACATCAGCCTCTTGAAATGAAAGTCACTACAGCTTGATACCTATCCAAAAAATGTCAAGTTTAATTTCATCTTCTTCACCAAATGCTGTCCTCCTCCTCAGTACTTCAGTGTCCTTCCTCTTCCTGTAAAACACTCAATATTACTACACACAGTTAGCATCATGCACAGTTCAAAAGTTCCTTACACCCACACATCACATTAGACCTACACAATGCTTGTCTGTTTGACTTATGCTTGACAGCAGAGTCCTTCTGTGTCCTTCCAAATGCTTTTCATTCATGTAGTTGCTAGGGATTTTTATATGCACTGTGGTGCTAGGCAGCAGTTATACTGTGCAAAAATGATCCATGCCCCTCAGAGTTTACTCCTGTAATATTTTGACACCACATAATGTTTTTGGGTAGGGCCAAAGAATGAGGCCATATTTCCAGTACTGGTATTCATTTATTTAGATGAAGTGTAGTAATGGTCACACCCAAGAAGTATGTTTAAAATCATGTTCAGCCAAAGGAAAATGTTAAAATGGTGAGAGGATGTAGCAGGTGTGTGGTGAGATAAGGTCCTTTAATACATCTAGAGGACTTTCCCACTTTATTGGGTAGTCATGCCCAAATTAAAGAGGTTCAAAGCAAATCAAGATTCAGAATGGTTTCTTCCATCTTGGGAACTTACATGGCCCCCATCTTTATATTATTTGAGCTCATCACAATCTTTAATGCATTATCCTTGCAACAAGGCTGTGAGTTAGGAAAGTGCTGCTTTTAACCAATGGGAAACTGAAGCACAGAGAGGCTAACTGAGTTTCTTAAGGTCACATCGTCAGTGTTTGGCTGAGCAAGGAACTGAATTCCAATCTCCTGAATCCCATGCTGTGCCCTAACCACTGAACCATCCTCCCTAGAGATGGGCCCTTGTAAAAAGGAGAGATCTTCTGGGGAAGTTTAGGAGCACATGGAGAAATTACTATAAACTCTGTTGCAATCAAGTACCATTTATATCCTCAAACAGCTATTTCTGTGCCTTTATATTTCTCCTTACCATCCCTACCATTCAGAGTACAACTTTTGCTTTTTTATGGGTGGGTATATATCCTGTAGGCAGCAGCAATGCATGTATGAAATTATTCCAGCCTGAAAGATTCAGGGAGAACACATTCTACTTCTGCAATCGCTTCTAAAAAGAACTGCGTCACAACTAGCACCGCAGCATTTTTTCCATAAGCTAACTCCCACACTGTACTTAAACAGAACTTGTAGGATTGTCTGTAACACTGCCACCTGATGATTTCCAATAATACTACAACCCCAGCTCTTTCAGAAGCAAAAGAATGCTTACTGAATCAGATCATTGCTATTTAACTCAAAACTGACATTTTTGAAATGCTAATTTCAGGAAATTATTCAGATTATAGATTCAGTCTCTCAGGTAGTTTTAAAATATGGACAGACTAGGTGACATAATTGCCATTGTCTTTTGATTCCTCTCTTGCTTCTGGCAACTAAACTTGGTCAGAGATGTATAAACCATGTGAACAGTTTTAAAAATAGAAATTCTTGACATAATCAGAATCATATGGATTCAAATTAACTTCTTGTGATTTGAGCAAATGTTGCTTATTACCACTAAATATTTCTCCATTGTTTGGCGGTACCAGTCAGGATTTGGTGTGCATCACTTGGCTTTGATAGTGCCAAGCTGTCATTGTCCATCAGGAATTTGTAGACAAACTCTTTCTTCGGGGTGAGGTAAGGCTTAAGAGTTCCTGGGGTAATACTGGATTTGGTGCATCTGTTTAGCATTAAGCTGTTTCTGAGTTGTGACTGGACTAATGAACTATGTTATTAACTAACAATATGTGGAAGGCAAACTCAAATGCAAACAACCCATTAATTGTTAGGGAGGTGATTTTGCATGACATCAGTTGATGTATGTTGTACCTCATGATAGCAAGGCTTGGGTCTCCTCTATTCTGTTTATTTTTTACTAGCAAGTATTTCAAGTCTGTCTGTTATTTCTGCTTTACTTATTTGACTGCTGATAGTGAGTGCTAGATGTCATATAATGAAAAGTATGTATATGTGCAAAATGTTGAATTTCTTGTGTTTTATACAATGGCTTATTGTATGATGCCAAATCCTCAAACGTCCTGCACTGGGCAAAGGTAACTTTCCATTTACCAATCACTGTGGGAGTTTTTGTGTGTTCCTCCCCTCGGTCCAACACATCATAATGACTGTAATTGTACAAGCACAGAGTTTTCATTTTCCATGTTTTTCATTTCTCCAAGATCTAACTGCAAATGCATTGCTAAACATAATTTGTAAGACTCTCTCCTAAGATCTGCTAAATTGTGCAATGGTTTTGTGATATGGTAACTGGGATAAGACAACCAAATTAATTGTAACTTGTGTGCTATGAATGAAGATTGGAATACAATATCTCAACAAGAGAGATGCTAACCCAATGCAACACCTGTCACAGAAACGTGTACTTTTCCTTTAAAAGTGATACCTTGACCTTGTTAGTCAATTTCTGAGAACCTTTTTCCGGATGTCTGTATCAAAATCCTCATATAGGACCAGTTCTGTCACCCTGACTCATGCTGAGTAATACCTTACTTGGTAAGTAGCTAGGTTGAAATCAGTACAAAAGAATTATTTGTGGAACAGTCATATTCAGCTTGAGTAATGGAGACAGAACTGGGCCCACAAGATGCTAAAATGTGTACGTCTCTCAGCAGTTTGGCCTTATTTTTTTTTAAGGTCAAGGAAGGACGTATAATTTGATACTCAGATATCTTGACAAAAGCCCTCCTCAGAATTCTGCACTCTTTTGAACAACAAAACCTCCTACAGCTTTCACAAAATTTGATTTGAGCCAAGGAAGCACTTTGGAAGCTCGGTGGTAAAAACCTCAGGAAAAAAATAGCTCTAAGAATATACTGACCTAAGGAGATTTAGCTGCACAATGCTGTACTGATTAGATATTTTTATGGTCATGACTGATGGCACTAGCTAAAGGCAGGCCTGGTGAAAGGTTCATCTGAAGCTCTGCCAATGCATCTTAAGTCTGTCTTGCTTAAATACCCTGAACCTTGCGTTTGCAGAGTCTGCCAAACTGTGTGGGATAAATGTCCATTGGAGAGTAGGATGAAACCACCAAACTAATTCCCAATTGTAACTTTAATCAGTATTTGTGGCTAGGTGAAAGGATAGTGCATTGACCTGGACCATCTATTGTGCACATAAAGGCCAAGTGAGATCTCTGGGAGGGTGGAAACTTATGCCCATTCAGATTCCAGTTGACTGATTGCAGCATGGTGGTGGTGGTGGGCGGGGGTTTTCCAAGGAAGTATTTCTGTTTAACAGAATTCAGTATGCTTGCATTAAAAACATATTTGAAAACAAAAATTGTACAATATCAAAACTAGAAGCTGGCCGTATTGCTACTCCTTTCTACTCCCAGCATATTGTGAAGTGACTATAAAGGAGATGATCACTGAGGTTTTCCCCTCCCCTAAAAAGCATTCAGCATATCACATTTCCAAAACTGCACACGTCTTTTCCATACCATCACTGTTAACCCACTGCCCTTTGTTTTTAGCTTAATAGATGGATGACCTCCCAAGGCTGTTATATTATTTATATTTGCATTTTTTTTTTAAATCTTGGTAGCATGCTTTAAGTAAAAGATATCTGCTGGACTCTATCCAGAGTCCCAAAGCTGAGTGTGGTGTTTTAAAGAATTTTAAACTAAAGTGGAATATACTGAACATTTAGATTTGATATTGAACGTATAATCACTCTTTTGACACATCATAATAGTTCTGTTTGGTAGATAGCCAATGAAACATTATGAAATTTAAAGTATTAATTATATTACTGCTGATAATTGCTGAGCCTATGACAGTGTTTATCCTCCAGAAACATTGACCTCATACTACATTAGAGGCTCACTGGCTGTTGGGCAATTACCTATTTAATTAAGAGCCTGATCCTGAGTGGTATTGAAAAATTGGACTCCTAATGGCTGCAAGAGGGGGTCATATGTGCTCAGCATCTCTGAGGAGTCAGCCATAAATACGGGATTTCATTCTCTAACCCATCACTCCAGTTTTACAGTGTTGTCATTCCATGCAACATTGTGCAAAATCAAGCTCATGGTGTATTATGGTCACTCATTAAAAATGTGATGTAAACTGTTGCATTTTCTTTTTAGTGTAATTTTAGTGCCAGTTAAAGCCTTGCCTGTTAACAGAAGTGTGGCTATTCGGTGGACCTCTTATTTTGTTTCATTGGCTCCCCTCCCTCCTGTCCCCTCCTCCCCCCAAATCTATAGATTTTCTAAGTAATTACATACTTTTAGAGACTCCTACTTGCTTGTACTTTCCTAAGGCTGATCCAGATTGCCCCAGCCACTTTTCCCAATGCACACATGTGCTGAACAGAGAAACCATTCTTCAGAACAGTGACACTTCTAATGTTCAAGGAGAAAATACTAGCCTTATGAAGAGAGGCTGACTTTACATTTAAGAAACTTGTGTGTCAAAACTAGAAATCCAGTGAGAACAGCAGGATTCCATCAAGATTTCATTGCTCTCAAAGAATGTGTGTTATAGCATGTCTAATTTCAACCATCGGCAAACATTTGTTGTGAGTTTTGCTCCAATAATGCATGATGGTATGAGGTGAATGCTTATGTTAGTTAAACTGAATCACCTGTTTCCACAGTGTTAAATGTAAAATGTCCCCAGTGGGCAAAACACAGATATATTTAAAAACTTTTTACCAGGCTTTTAAAGTGATTTTGTGCCAAAGCCCTGATTTGGTGACCTGTAGGGGCACACTGCAAGGTTGCATCTGTTCAGCCAAGCATTTGTCTGAGTGTGAGAGAGAGATGGCAGGGCAGGAGTAGGAGAGGTGTTTTTCAATGCTGCTTTACTTGTGGCATTATTGGTGCCAGTATCAGCTTTTGGGAGTGATGGATTCTCTAGCAATGCTGTCTGTTGTTGCCTGAACGTAGGAGAATGGTTTCTTTGGTTAATTATATTTTGAATTAGGTAGTACTTCTGGAGGCTGCATTCTGTGCCAGCTAGGGTCCCTGTGATGGAAAGGGACTGGCTTCACACAAGAATAGGGGTAGGCAAAAAACAAATTTTGCTACTATCATAAGAGGTAAAGTTCAGCATCATTGCTCTGGACATGAAATGTTTCACACATCTAGAAAGCTGTTCTCTAGATTAAGGAAATTAGTATAATTAAAGTATGTCTTGTATTCATTATTTAAAATTAGAAATAGTCATAAATCCAATCACCAGATATCTTTTTTTATCCTTTTTTTTTTTTACCTTAAAAGTCTTTATAAACGTTGATAAAGTGGGTGCTTGAGCTGCAGAATACAGGACTCGGCTTAATCTGACTGATCCACCCATGTTAGCATCTTGATATCTCTAATTACATTTGCAGCAGTATTTCTTCCTTTCAGTCAGTGGAGAAGGCTATTCTAATGTCTTGATGTTCTTGCTAAATAACAATGTTTCTGATAGGTGAGTTTTATGTGAGTTTACAGGAACTCCGCTGCATGCAGAAAGTTAGAACCCTTCACCCTACTCTGGTTTCCACCAACTTTAACTGGTCCTTGAGAAAATGATTTAAAAAAAAAAGTTAAATGCAGAAAAATAAGTTCAATAGCTGTGATTTTATGTACAAGTCAGATATTTGAGTACAAATGGCTAGCTCCCCATCTAACTAGCCAGTTGTGGATATGATCATGATAAGCACATTTGCAAATTGGGCATGCAAATGTGCACACATTTTTGTGCATGTAATTGCATGTCTGACTCTTAGGAAAAGCAGGCCCTGAATACAAAAAATAAATTAGACAGTCCTTCCATTTTGCCCTCTCCCCTAGTAGAATAAAAAGGGCTCCCTTGAAATGAATATAGTAGTTAACATATTTAAAATAAAATGTTCTTACACTTCTAATCAGCTTTTAAAATTCACTGCCATACAAGTTCAAATTCAGGGCTGTGGCTGCATTTGAAAAAGGGGTTAGATAATTGTATAACCAATAGCAATGGTTGTTAAAGATTTGATAAATTCTGCTACTTCATGAGCTATTCTGATCACCTCCAGTGGTCAGTTAAAAAAAACAAAACCTGCCTTCCCCTCATTTACAGCATGAATTGTTGTCCAGTTCTAGCCACTGCTGAAATCAGGAGGCTGGATGGTCTAATCAGATATGACCAATTCTGCATTGCTGTTTCTGAGTTCTCTGTGCCGTAGCAAAATACTTTCTGTTTTATGACTTGCCACAGAGAGAGAGAAAAGAAGGAATTTGACTTAGATTTCTCTTTAACATATTTCATCAAAAGAATGGATGAAATATTTATTTGGCTACTGTCGTTTGCCTTCCCATCAAAGTGAATAGACATTTAATATCACATGGAAACATTAAAGTAGCTTTTTATCAGGATATATGGAAACCTGCTCAGAACAAACATTCTGGCCTAAGGGAGACTTTTTGATCTGTGGAGTTGAAGCTTTGGTGTTTTAAACATCCTCATACGTAGGTCAGGTGGTCAATTTTAATAATTGATTTGCTTAAAACTTGTGTAAAACTATAAAAAAGAACTTGACAAGTCATTAGTGGTAAATGGTATAACATTGGGATTATACTAACTAACATTGGTGCAGTCATTAGAACTTTTGGTAAAACAAGGAACAGTGAAGTAATAGGACTGTCCCACAGAGGTGGATTTACCATGAAACAAAAAGTGCGGTGGCACGGGGCCCCCAATGAAAGGGGGCCCCTGAAAATGCAGGACAAATCTCATCTGACAACCTGCCCCTGAGTCCCGGCCAGCGGCGCAGCAGGGCTCAGGCCAGCAGGCTGCCTGCATTCCGTGGCCAGTGGCCCCACGCCGCTCCCAAAAGCAGCTGGCTGCTGGCACGTCTCTGCTTGCCCCTGGTGGGGGGGAGGCGGCTCCATGCACTACCCCGCCCCAGGCAGCACACGGAGACCCGCTGCCCCATCCCCCCAAGGGGCGTGCAGAGACATGCCAGCAGCAGCACAGCATGGCTAAGGAGGTTCCCTGCCCGTGCTGCCTCCCTCCCTCCATGCTGCTCCCGGAAGTGGCCGGCATATCCCTGCGGCCCCTGGGTGGGTGTGTCTGCGCATTGCCCCCGCCCTAAGCTCCAACTCTGCAGTTCCCATTGGCCAGGAACTGCAGCCAAACTTCCTCCCAGAGCCTGCACTCCTCCCCCTTTCCCCCTCCCAACCCCCTGCCCCAGCCCAGAGCCCACACCCAAATTTCCTCCCAGAGCCTGCACACCTGAGCCCAGAGCCTGCATGCAAACTCCCTCCCAGTGCCCGACCCCTGCACCCCAACCCCCTGCCCCAGCCCAGAACCTGCACCCAGCACCCAAACTCCCTCCCAGAGCCTGACCCCCGCACCCTCTCCTGCACCCCAACCCCCAATCAAGGTACCTCACTTTATTTTCATTTACTTCCTATTACTTATAATATGGGAGAAGAATGAAGAAAAAAAGAATGAAAAACGCGGGGGGGGGGGGGGGGGAGATAAGAGAGAATGTTCTTTTTCTTGGCTGGTTCCTGTGCAGGGGGAGGAGGGCGAAAATGAAGCTGCGCACAGGGCCCCACTAACTCTAAATCCGCCACTGCTGTCCTGTACATCGACCGATAGGAGCTAAAACTCTCTCCCAAGCGGTACTTTCCATTAGAGTGCAGAAAGTGCACAGTGCAGTCCAAATGACCAGCTATCCTTCTTAATTACTAACCTACTCAACATTCTGAGTGGCTGCCCTTTATCATCCCTCACAAAAAGCAGTTAGTTCTAATTGTATAATTTGTCTTTTTTTCCGCTTAGAGATGGGCAAACTAGTTAGAATTAAAAAAAAATGCTAACTTGAACTTTAGCCCAAAACTGGCACCAAAACTTTTTTGAAAGTAGAAAAAATTTGGATTCTCCTCCTCCCTCCTCTATTCTTTGTTAATTTTCACACTGCTCTACACTTTCTGCTTTCACCTTGAACTAGACATGAAGCAATGAAATCCTGTACTAAGAGAGGCTAGTCTCATGGTATTTCTGACCTGGCTGGAAACAGGATGTACTAGGCATCTTATTAGATTTCTTCCTGCTGATTTCAAGCCTGATTATTAGACCGAAGAGGTTTGGAAAACTGTTGAGAACATCTGAATTCCTAAAATTTGCCCTTCCTTAATTCACTGACATGAAACTAAAGTGATTCTATGTATGAGCTTTAATAATCCTCTTGTTGTTTTTTTGCTAAAATTACAGCATTCTTGATGAAACCTGAGATTTCAGCATTTGTTTTAATGGTTCAGGCATTACTGCCAAATTTTGGGCAGCTCTGTGTGTGACATTTTATGCTATTTGATGTGCTATTAGAGGTTCCCAAAACTTATTGGTTCATATACCACCTTTTTAAAAAAATTGATGTGAAGTGATTAAATTCATGTGTACCATCAATGTTACATGTACCACAGTTTTGGAACCCCTGAGCTAAACTGCATGTTTACAGATAATTTGCATATCATTGTAAACTTCATCTTTTTAAAGAATAGTGTGGATTTAGTGCTGATGCAAGGCATTGACTTGAAAACTCTAGGGCAAAAATCCCACTGTTTACCTTTAGGTCAGCAGCAGGGCAAGTTTCTCACACACACTACACTCCCCGTATGCCACAACTTTGATCAGTGGAGGGGACTTCATCTTGAGCAGCAGTAGTTCAGGGCGTCTCTACCTGGTGCATCAATGCACACCAGCTGGGGGTGTAAATTCTAGTGTGCACCAGCATATTGTGCACTGACTGCTAGCATACACTAAAAGTTCCCTGGTGAACGTTGACGTAGTACTCTTTGGGTACGTCTACACTTACCGGAGGGTCCGGCGGCAGGCAATCGATGTTCTGGGATCGATTTATCGCATCTGGTTTAGACGCGATAAATCGATCCCGGATCGATCCCGGAAGTGCTCGCCGTCGACGCCGGTACTCCAGCTCGGCGAGAGGAGTACGCGGCATCGACAGGGGAGCCTGCCTGCCGCGTCTGGACCCGCGGTAAGTTCGGACTAAGGTACTTCGAATTCAGCTACGTTATTAACGTAGCTGAATTTGCGTACCTTAGTCCGAAGTGGGGGCTTAGTGGGGACCAGGCCTTTGAAATGGTACTACATCAACATGCGTTAGGGAACTTTTAGTGCGTAACACTCTGGTGCACACTAGAATTTACACCTCAGCTGGCATGCACTAATGCACTGTGCAAATAAGCCCAAAGTCTCCACGTCCTATGCAGTTCTTGGCTTCTCTTCTGAGTTTATCAATTAGTGCAACGAGTGGCTGTGAGTTTGTCATGTGGGAGCTGGAATGGAGACCCACCCAACTCATCTTTCCTAAGGGGCCAACAAGTATCCAATAGAAGAAACAACTTTTAATCCCTACTGAGCTGGACTGGATTCATACTTTATAGCTCATTAGCAATGCCCTGAGACACCCTGTCCAAAAGGAAGTGCTAAGGTTACAGCTCTATAAGGCTGGGCATCTTATTAATGAATGGCTCCTGGTGTGCTAGTTGAAGGCGGATGTGCCCATATAAGTATTATAATATATTTATTTATTTTGCACAACACAAAACCAAAGGGGTTTTCACAATTATTATAAACCAGTACAATAAAAACAGTTATAGAAATACTTACCTGGAAAAAGCAACAATGGGGTAAAAAGCATTTTGCAAACAAACATTGCAAAACAAAAGATACAATATAAGTAATAATAAGGGGAGGAAAATTGTGTTTGGTTGCTAATGCTTGTTGAAAATAAGTTAGGTTTGAGGAAAGCTTTGAAAGAACACTATCTGCACACAATAAAGTAGACTTACTCTTAGTCCTATGCCTACCAGCTAGCGAAGGCTTTTCAGTAGGCAGTAAGGATCAAAAGCTAGATAATGTTTACACTGCATGACCCACCTGATGTTGGTTAATTAAGGCGACTCCTTGAGAATAAAATACACAATATTTTGAACAGTGTTTCAAACAGTTTTCATAACAAGTGGACGTGAGGGAACAACTGAGGATCATTTGTTTTGTATAAGAAAATATGCTTTTACTATAGACACAAGGTTCTGAATATGTGACCTTTTCATTAAAGTATTAATCTTTTGGGTTTTTTTAGTCTAATGAAGAAGAATTGAACTGTAAATATTGCAAAATATAGGATTGCACTCAGCTAGAATGACATCATCCTCAGACACTTAGAATGTCTCTTTCAATAGATTGTGTTTGTTAAGATATGCTTTTTCCTTCAATTATGTCTGTTGGGTATGCACAGTTTTTATGCAAAATGCAATATTTTAGATAGGAACAGTTCTGAAGAGAAATTAGTCTGCTAGTGACTCTGTTAAAATGTCAGCTTGTACCCCAAGTTATGAATAATACACGTTGTGAGGGGAAACACGGTGATTAAAGACCCAGATGCTAAATAATATAAAATAATGTTTTGATTCATTTTCTACACTGTTTAACTCGTACCCCTTCATGCGCAGGACAAAAGGAAACAGTGCCTCCTCATCTACTTGTAGAACAAAATCCAAGGAAGAAGCCTGCAGCACTAGCTATTGAAGGCAAGTTTGATTCTTTTCTTCATCAATTCATTCACTGGTCTTGATTCTACTTTCCCATTGACTTTGATGGAGCAGGATCAAGCATATATACCAAAATCACTCCAGGGATTAAGTGTTTTCAGGATCGAGACCTAAGACTCTGACTGTGTGTAATCAGAGCTGCATGGACTGGCCCAGGGACCTGTGTGGAGGATCATTGACTTCAATGGGTCTACGGGAGGGCACCAGGGTCTTCCTGCCTGAATCAGATTGCAGGATTAGGACTAAATTTCTAAAGTGCATTGGGGTGTTTCAGGATGTAAGGTGCTACATAAATGTAAACGAGCATAATTATTATTAAATGACAATGATGGATTACTATTTCAGCAATTGCTATTTAGGAATGTTACTATATAATTCATTGTAGTTGTGAACAATATATCTTGCTCTATGTTTATTAAATTTACAGACTTAGACATCAGCTAAGTAAGTAAAAGATAAACAGTCACCCCCCCTAAAAAAGATCATATTTAATTGTTCTGTCATGGCATTTTGTAATTTACTCACCTAATAATAATGTTAGTAAAATTGATGTAATACTAATTCTGTTATTAAAATAGGACTATATTCAATCACTTTGAAAATATTACTGTAGCTTGCATTTCTGGTTCTATACCATTTCTCTGTCTCCCCTTCTAATTATTGTCTAAAGCCTCTGAAACCAGTAAACTCCATGTCATTCTCTTCTGTTGCCTGAAATAGCATGCGAGAATGGACAAGGCAGCAAGACCATAACAGCATTCAAAAATACTGTGCAGTCATTCAGTCACACCATGGCACTTCCTGATAATCTCTCATAGGGGATTTACTTTTATACTATCTAGAAGTTTCACAGTGTAAGAGAAAAATAGATGGGACTGAAGCCTCATGACTTAAAACAACTACAACATCATATTAAAATTTACCTAAATTTAGTAAATAGAAAGCTAGGGAATGGTTTCTGTGGAATTTATGGCTAGAACAAAGAGTTAAACTTGATTAGACAGATATGTGTAATCTTATGATTAGTCACAGTCAAAATAATTGGCCAAAAATAGTCAGGTGACTTGTTATCTCATTGCCCCAAATGAAGTTGGATGAATATTTCTCTATAAATACACTGTTCCCTTGTTTGACAAGAGTATAAATCTGTGGTTATTGTGAGACACATTATAGTCTATAAATAGATTGCAGTCCTGCCTACTTGAGGCAAAACATTTGAACCCTGCTTATCAGCAAAAAGAGGTTCCTACTGTGTTAAGCACTAAATGCTGTTATCCACCAATTAACCATAATGGAAAAAAGACATAATGGAAAAAGACTGCGCCATTTGTTGTGTGATAAGGGAAATCTTTAAATATAACTGTTGTACAATACGAACTAGTATCAAATTAATATTAAGTTCCTGATTTTCAAAATTATGAGCAATTACTGAGATTGTACATGGAAATGATCATTTATGTGTCTCACTGGTCATTTGTGTGTGTCATTAGATCATTTATGCATGCAATTACAGTAACTGTGAGTGCAAATTAGGCACCCATTTGGCAAACACAAATTGGGGACATATTGTATGCACAGAATTGCACAACTAATTTCTTTTTAAGGCTCAGGGTCTGGTCACCAGGACTGAATGGTATTCATTCAAGAATTTTGAAGGAAATGAAGAAGGAAGAGCTACTAACAAAAGTCTGATATAAATAGCTGATATTTTGCCACCAGTATGATATGTATGTTTGAGAAAGGAGCTCATTGGTGCTCAGAGGGACTGTAGTCCATGAAGTCTTATTCCAGAACTGGGCGGAAATAGTTGAGTAATAAACCACTGACCTAGGTGAAAGTAAGAATCACTAGCACAAAGCACTTGAACAAGCACTAACCAATTAATGAGTGTTATATGATAAGGAAAGACCAGAGAGGCCTTTGCAAATGATAATTAATTCTTTGAAATCAAGTGTTAACTAAATTGTTGGCATAAACAAGAATTAGTGCATCATTTATTTAATGTAGGACTTCTGATAAAATCACACACAGGAAGCAGATTAGGAAATTTGTTAGCCAGTTAGCAGGAATACAGCCCTTCTATGGATTAAAAACTGGTTGACAACAAAGAAAAAGAGTAGAAGTAGAGGAATACTTCTGTCAAGGCTGATTCCCCCTCTGGCACTTCGAGTGCAGAAGGTGGGGACCTGCAAGGATTTTAAAAATTAATACTGGCCACTCCAGGCTTGTATTAAACTCCCAAGGTTACAGCTTCTCTCTGACCTTGGATGGATAGATGCTGCCACCTTCCAAGTGCAAAAAACCCCTTTGGACCCAGGAAGGAGCACTTGGGAATTCCTCCCTGTGGGGTACCCTTAAGCCATTTCACCCCTCCCCCCCCCCCCGCGGGGAAGAGCTAAGAAAGGAAAGAAAGGAAACCAGCTGTTGCCACCAGCTAATTAAACAACATATGCACAAATCTCTTAGGACACCAAAAATCCAATCCTGTTCTTAAAAAAGGTAAATTTTATTAAAATCAAAAAGAAAGAAAATACATCTCGAACTTATGCTTTTGCTAGATTTAAAAAAACACTTACAAACTTTAAACATCAATAATAACCTTCTTGAGGTCCAGCTTAAAGGTTACAAGCAAAACCAAAGCATTTGGGGTTAGCACAGAGGACTCCACAAGCCAATAAGAAATAAATAGAAATAAACCTAATCACATCTTTCTAAACATTCCTAATCTACTTACATATCTAAATAGGTAGTTCTAGATATGATCTGATGATTTTCATATCTGGCCTTCAGCTTCTCACTAGCATAACTGCTCCCTTTTCCCCTCTTTCCTGGAGACCCACACCGGAGTTCCAGCCCTCCCATTGGCTCTTTTGGTCAGGTGCCCACTCCTTTCCTTTTACCTGTGGGCTTGTTAACCCTTTACAGGTAAAGCAAGTAGAGAATAGCTACTAAGAGGAATTTTATAGCTCTCTGTCTGGCTGGGTGTCCATAAAAAGAAGCTTGAAATGTCATTGTTAGGATAAGGACAGCACCAGAAGAGGGGCATGGGGCAATCCAACAGTTGATGGAAAGGAATATGGTTTATGAATTCCCTAGATTGGGGTGGTCAGTATATATATCTATGTACTGTCCCCAGTTCTGCCACTGACAATAGTATGTGATCTCGCCCCGGTCTCAACCTCTGTACTTCAGGTACCTCATCGGAAAAAATGGACGTAGCTACACCTCTTTGTGAAGTATTTTGATATTTTCAGATGAAAATCTCTGTCTCAGCCAGATCCAGTGTCCATTAGAAAAGACTGACCACTTTCTTCAGTGGACCTTGGATAATTACTAAGTATCATTATGTATTAAATTCCATCCATCCCCACCTGTCACTGCCACCTCTAATCTAACCTGTTGTTGCAAGTCTCAGATGTGGGGGAAATAAGGCTAGGCATTGCAAACCCTTATATGTTCTTCAAGGGTGGGCTTTGCAATCCCCTCTGATATTAACTTCTGGGTGCAACTGACCAGGCTGCTCACCCAATCTGGAAGGGAAAGACCAAATAATTACTCTGCTGATTTGGCTGGCTCTTTTAAAAAAATTAATTCTATTCTGGATTATACTCCCCAAAGTGCAATGGGGGATTTTGAAATTGCCAGTTTCAGGCCAGTTTTACAAAGGCAGTGGCGCAACAAGGACTGAGGAGCAAAAAACAACAACACTGAGTTTAAAAAAAAAATCAGTAAATATGAAGGTCTTGGTAGGTACATAGTTCAACAAGTGTTATGTACTTCAAGAGCTTCCTCAGCCATGGCATGAAGGGACATAGCCCCTTTTAAATCCTGTATTTTATCTGCCTTTGGAATTTTCATATGGATTTGGAAGCATTGCTCTCATCTCCATGTATTGCCATCTAGGGAAAGTAGGGGCACTGGTTGTGCTTTGAACAGGCCCAATTTCCCTGGCCCTGTTCGCTCTGACCTTAATATGCTCTTGTCTCTGTGTTCTCGCCCACTTCCTCTAACTCTGTTGCATTACTTTCCTCATTAGAACTAGAAGTTCTGCCACGTGTGTTCAGTTCCCTGCTGTTCTGTGTGTGGTTTTCTTGTTTCTGCTCACCAGTTTGCTTTGTTTTCTTCCCACAAATCACATTTCATAGAATCATTAGGGTTGGAAGAGACCTCAGGAGGACATCTAGTCCAACTCACTGCTCAAAGCCGGACCAACACCAACTAAATCATCCCAGCCAGGGCTTTGTCAAACTTGACCTTAAAAACCTCTAAGGATGGAGATTCAACCTAGGTAACCCATTCCAGTGCTTCACCACCCTCCTAGTGAAATAGTTTTTCCTAATATCCAACCTAGGCCTCCCCCACTGCAACTTGAGACCATTGCTCCTTGTTCTGTCATCTGCCACCACAGAGAACAGCCTAGCTCCATCCTCTTTGGAATCCCCCTTCAGGTAGTCGAAGGCTGCTATCAAATCCCCTCTCACTCTTCTCTTCTGCAGACTAAATAAGCCCAGTTCCCTCAGCTCTCCTCGTAAGTCATGTGCCCCAGCCCCCAAATCATTTTTGTTGCCCTCCGCTGGACTCTCTACAATTTGTCCACATCATTTCTGTAGTGGGGGGCCCCAAACTGGACTCTCTACAATTTGTCCACATCATTTTTGTAGTGGGGGGCCCAAAACTCCAGATGTGGCCTCACCAACGCCGAATAGAGGGGAATGATCACTTCCATTGATCTGCTGGCAACACTCCTACTAATGCAGCCCAATATGCCGTTAACCTTCTTGGCAACAAAGACACACTGTTGACTCATATCCAGTTTCTCATCCACTGTAATCCCCAGGTCCTTTTTGGCAGAACTGCCACTTAGCCAGTCGCTCCCCAGCCTGTAGCAGTGCATGGGATTCTTCCATCCTAAGTGCAGGACTGTGCACTTATCCTTGTTGAATCTCATCAGATTCTCATGCTGAAACTCATGGTGGAGGCTAAATTGGCTTTTGTTAGAAATGTGCATCTAGCTAACATGCTGTATATGACATATGGCATCTGACTGGCTCAAGGAGAAATTCCAGTTTACAGCCTCAGTTCATGAATATAACACTGGCGGAAATAACCAACGGTATCTAAATTAGTAAAGCCAATACAAACTTTGATAAATCTTCCCTGATATATGGAAGTGTGATTCTCTTGTATAAGTCACTGTGCTGGTATCTGGGCACCATTTATCAGTGACCTTTTTTTCCTTCAGACACATGGTATTTCATAATACAGTACATCATTTTTTTCCCTTTTGTACAATGAAATCATTTAAGTTTAAAACAAGTGAATTCTAATGCAAGTGAACCAACAGTTTAAATACAACAGAAAGCATTCCAAATCAATATACTGTATGCAATGTGTGCTCATATCAGCTAGTTTTTGTTGTGGTTCATATTTTCCTCTCTATTATGTGGCACAGAAGACAGCAAATGAGTCTAACCTCTATCTTAAATGTTCCAGGCCAAGAGATAGTGTGAAAGGAAAATAGACCAATGTCTCTGTTGGAAATACCATAATGCAGTGTGTTATGCTTTAACCCACCTTTCACAAGGAATCTGTTGGGTATAATCTAGAAATCTTTAACTAGATATCCTGTAGAAATATCTTTTATTAAATAAATGTGATTTTTTAAAAAGTACATTTGGGGTTTTTAGAGTATGTAAAACAAGTTATTTTAGTAACTCCCTGAATCCACTTTAAAGATAGCAAAAAATTTGAGATGATATGAACAAGGTTTCAAAGCAATAAACTGGTTGGTTTAGATTACAAGTTTTAGCTATAAACACTAATGATTTAGCTATGATGAGGAAAAGTCTAACTCTTCACTGTTTCAGAAAGCCCTTGACATTTTATCTAATGAAATGAGGCACTTCTGCAATTCTATTATTTTAATGATGAGAGGAAAAAATTAACCAGTCATTGGAAAGAACCTACTAAATTTTAGAACACTGGATTTAAATACATATATATTTGCATAGGGTTTCATTATGCAGATTTTAATCATTTAACATTATTTTTGTTCAAATTAGCACAACAGAGAAACTACATTAAAAATAAGCATTCACCAAAATTTACCTAACAAAACCAAACCAAGTATTTCAAATAAGTGGGTTTTTTTTTATTTTTTTAGTTTTCCAAATCGACACATGTAATTAGCAGCCCCTTCCATGTAAAAACACCATGACTGGGAAAACTTACTTGGATAAAGATGTGTTGCTCTTTGAGATACAATTATGCCATATTCCCTTACAGAGGCAAGGATAGCACTGCTTCAGAAGGAGCAGGCGTCAAGACCTACAATTCTTCTATTGGCTAGGCATCTCCTTTTCCCAAACCACAGAGATTCCTGGTCAGATGTTTACACCCTCCAAGGTGTCATTCCATACCCTTCCCAGCCTGTCCCCTGTGCTGCCCGAATGCAGACAGCACCGCCAGTGTTGATGTTGCCTCACCTACTTGGCTGTGCGCTCCTACCCCTCCTGAGTAGGAGTTGTAGCCACAAACGGGTGAATGCAAACCCAATCAGCATTAGCCACTGCAGCAATTTTCTGTGTACTTTATGACCCTTTTTCAGGTGATCATGCCACACACAGTGGCTCCTCTCTGGCTCTTGTCCCCACCAGCCACACACCCTGATTTCCCATTGTCCAAGAAAAGGGGCTGTTCTTGGCTACATAGCAGAGGCTAGCATGCCACCTATCTTTTTCCCCTGCGTGTACTTCCTGGCTTCATTAAACTGGTATTTGTGTTCTTTTGCTCCCCTCTGTGTTGTTTAGTGAGGGGAGCATATGGCCCCATGTTATTAACAAACAGTTTTTGTGCTTAATTCAACACAGCCATGAAATGGAAAGTCTGTAATCACTCCACGGGGAAATCATGAACTCTTGTGTGGGTCACATGAAAGCACCAGGAATTTCAGATGTGATAGTGCTACTTGCATACTTTCCACAGCTCTAGCAAATGTCTACATGTAGCAATCTTCAAAGCTTCCAAATAATATTTGAGATTCAGGTTTGAACACAGTAAAATAGCTTCAAAGACAAAATCAGGCAGTACAGATTCACCAGGAGCTCAAGTTTTACTGTGTCACCAGTGACCTCTGTGCCTCATTATTCCTTCACTTGCTTAGTCTAAGAAAACATTATATTGTACTGGTCGACTGAAATGAAAAAGTACAGTGTAAAAAAGATTTGCAGTGGTTACTGTACTTAATTTTGCCCCAGACATGCCCAGGTAAGCCAAACAAAAAGGCTTACATGTGAAAAGTAGCAGTTCTGCAAACATCAGATCAATTTGATTTGGATTTTCATGATCTTTATGGACTTTTCAGTAACTTGATCAACACAGACAGTGTTACTTCCCTCAGAAAAAAATAATTGGATCAAAAAAGACAAACTCATTTAAGAAATGGCTTTTTAAAGGGGCTTTTCAAGTCAAATTTGACCCCAAATTTAGATTTCATTTAAAAAACCTCTAAGTGTCCATGAAACTTAATATCAATAGCAATGTTACCATGAAGATTCTTTTAATTCCCCTTCAGTGTTTCAACCCAACACTGCAGCATTTTGCTAATGCATATGAAAATGACTAGAACCCAAAGTTCAACTGACCAGTCTAATTTTATTCTCCATGCTAAGAGAAATGCAAAAAAGGAATGGAACAGCATAAAGAGCAAAAATATAATTAGTCTTAACATTTAGAGTGAAATCTTGGCCCACACTAAAGTCAATTGCAAAATTCTGATTGACTTTACGAGGGCCAGGATTTCACTCTGGTTTAAAGAAAAGAGTTCTTAACAGATAAGGAAATTAGCTTTATTTTTAAATATAATTTTTGGTTTATCATATCTCTTGAAAAATATAAATTATGTGAGTTTAAGGGGTGCAAGTTGGTTTGCATAAAATTAAGTACAGACTTTTACCCAAAACTTATGCTGAACCTGAATGAAATTTTCTCTGAGGTTCTGATAACTAAATTAACTTTTGTTTTAGTCAGGTTGGCTTTCCTTTTTTTTTTTTTTTCTGTACATCTCTGTGTACTTCCTTGTCTCTGCCAAGACCAGAATCATTAGGTAAGAAAGGCTGCTGTAATATTTCACAAAACCAGACAATATCAAGTCTCCCATGAAAGCTCTTTTCCTGGGATTTCCAGACAGCAGGGGTTTTGATAAGTGCAGATAAGCTTTGTATAATCATCCGAACTTTAGGCACATTATCTGAACCAAACCATTTCCAAACCTTTTGACATTCACCCCCACTAGTTATTTTTACTTCTGTGTATTCCTCTCCACAACACACAATATTGATGGCAGTATTTTGGCACTTTCCTTACCTCCTCTTCTTAGAGGTGATGGATGAGCAGACAAGTTCTTTCAGAGTCAGCACTAATGTGACTGTTTGCAGCATCTGGGAAGGTCTGTGTGGATAAGAGACTCTCACAATGTCTTCCTCCTCCAGACAGGCTGTATCACTTGTGTAACACCATGCCTTGTAACTCAAGTGCATTCCTAAATTTAGATCTCCCTAGCATTGGCACAGCAACAGGCTGTTGTTACACCCAAACCTAGTTTGAAGTGGTACATTTTTTGCATGTTAATAATACTGTAACCTCTCCTCCCCCTGCCTTTCAAGAGGTACTTGACATCACAGGTAGAGAACAAGAGAAGCTGTAGAAGCAGATGAAGGAAATTCAAACTATTATATCTTGTTTTGTTTGTATTAAATCCACCTTCTTGCTTTTTCAGCAAATCTTTCAATCCCCTTCCTCCTTCAGAAATAAATCGAAACTAGTACTGAATTTTTCTTTGTGTCAAGCAATTTTTGTCAAGCAATTTTCCAGTAACCTATTCCGCATGTTGTTTATCCTTCATGTGTAATAGTTTTGCCTGTGTTTCCCATTTAGTGGTATGGTGGCTAGTGCTGCAGATGACATTCCAGATGGGGTCTAAAAAATACTCTATAAAATAAATTCTGAACTTCATCTCTCTGAGAAAATCTATTGTCTGTCTTCGGTAGAGTAGTGCTGAACTACTGTTTAGAAAATGATAATGCATAAGTCATTTTTCTTGATCAATCTCCTGGATGATTGTTTCTTATAGCATAAATTCCCTAGGTGGACTCCTGATTTTCCAACTAATTATTTTTATTTGTCTGTATTGAATTATATTTGAGGGCAGCTAGAGTAAGCTTCTGAATGATCAAAATCCTTCTGAATTTGGTTGTGTAACTCGCTGTTCAGTGTGTATTACATATCCCCATATAAGTGGTTGGTCCACAGAGGTTTATAAATCTGCTATAGCTTCTAGTTATAGGAATTAATCCTTTAGATTAACAGAAGGGATTCATTATTTTAGTGCTAAAGGCCATGAGTTCAAACCCTGCATGCAGCTTGAACAGGGTTGGCTAGTTTCATTTATTTCCTCTGCCTGCTATGTTAGGGTATGTCTACATGGAAGACTTTCCACATGTCTTACCATGTGTTTTTGCCCAACATCCCTTATTATCCACACTCAAAGCCCTTAGACACACAGCGAACCCAAGCTGGCATACTGGAGGAATGGGTCAGAGTGCACACTGAGCTGTGCTGTGACCCATCCCTTACCCCCCACTTCACAGTGTGGAGGTAGTAAAGGTGCAGGTACCTGGGCTCAAGTTTAGTTAGTCCTCCATTGCCATTCTCACAATTCCCTATATCTCTATTTTCTGGCCCATGTACCAAAAGCTACCTGTTGATTCATATACCCTCGCTTGGCATTTAGCTCTTCATGTTCCATTTAGTTATGTTTATGCTTGGAAGAAGCTCACCACATTCTATGCTTCAGATGTAGCAAGTTTTCTGTTGGCATTAGACGTACCTCTTAACTTGTCATGGTCCAAATGTGGAACGTGGTGCACAAAAAAGACCCAGTATGAAGGATACAGAAAATGTATTCATGCAGGACACTTAAAATTAGGTGGGATTCCTTCTTTTACTGTAAATAACTCTTTCTATAACCTCAGTTTAATGATTCCTTATAATTTGCAACAATAATAGTAAGGGACATCGAATGTGTGTAAAACCCTAGATAATTTTGGGGCTACAATGAATGACATCCCTCAGCATGTGGTACACTGGAGAAGGGTGGCAGTGGCAATTTATTCTAGTAGAATACATTTGTTGAATGACTTTGAAAGAAAACAGTTGTGTTCAGTATGGGATTTCTCCCAGTCCTACAGGCCCCCCTTGTGAAATCGGACTTCCCAAAGGCATTTCCCTCCCTTTTTAATGCAGATATTCTAAGGGCCCTTCCTCTGAGCACCTGTGCAAGGGGAAAGGAAAGCTGAGCTGGAGTTAACTCCTTTTTCATTGTGGAGCAGGTACCCTGCACCCTGTCACAGGAACACATTTGCATTTAGGTTTGATTTGGTAAGAATTCTAGAATTGGGATCTGCAGTTAGAGCTAGATTGTGTTTCCTGTCTGTCAAGGCACAGGTTGCCTTTTCAGAGCACTACAGGAATCTCTGAACATGGCAGATCTGATTGGTGCTCCGCTTACTCTTCCTGCCCTCAGGAACAGTGAACAGAGCACCAATGACGGGATTTTGTGCTGTCTGATGCATTGATATGTGGTGAACCTGAGTTGCAGCCACACTGTCATCTCACAAAGGAAACATTAACACAATGGCTGAACATTATTTTTTTTTTAGTATTTTCTCACTTCATGTAGTGCTAAGTCACTTTCTAGTTCTTCCAAATTGAACATCAGTGGTTTCGATAATGGGTCAGATCCTGAGAAGCAGCCTGATCCCCATTGGATCATTCTGGTGGCTGAAATTAGACAGAAAGCAACTGAGTTTCCCTAGCCAAGGTTCCCACTTGCCCCTGTTTTAGAGCAGAGGGAAAGGGACTAGTAGAGAACCAGTCCCAGGATCAGTGGAAGCTGGGAATAGATGAGAACGTGGCTCAACATCAAAAGTCATATGCTCACATTTTTTATGTTGTTATGTATATTTTCTTTACCTCTAATAATGCCCATATTGCTTATTGCACAAAATTTTTGAACTTTGCATTGCTTGATCAGTGCCCTTGTTAACCATATGCGTACGTATAAGCAAATCATTACTTCATTTCTAACCAATGGTCAGTTTAAACTTGATCATGATTAACTGGGGACTAAATGGGGGAACATGAGACACACACAAGCAGCTGGGTGAAACAGTTTGTAGAAGAATCACAAGGGACTCATCTTTGGTTTTCCCAAGTCAATAAAAAAGGGTGAAAATGACCAAATATATTTAAAATGGATTAAATCTTGAGAAAGTGCTCAACATTTAACCAGGGATTTATCATGTCTGCTAGAAAGTCAGAACCAATTTGGTTCAGTAAGATTCCTTCATGTTGATAAACAAGTCCCCCTATTTTATGCAATGTTCTCTTATTTGTGAAACCAGTTGACAAAGACCAAGGGGTTTATAACTTCTAAGAAAATGTCTATTTTTGTATCAGTCACATATTTTTCTTTGCTTCTTTAATTTCTGAAAGTATGCAGTGCAGTATTTGTAATGGACTTTTTTGCATTCCCTGTTTTAAGAATGTTCTTTTTTATATATTTTCATGCAGAAGAAAAGCCTCTTGCGATAGCTAAGGAAGTGAAAAGTAAGTAACTTAATTTTTTTCTTTCTCTTGATGTTAATTTATGCAAGGGCTAATAGTATATTTGTTTCTTGGATCTGCTAGCTTCAGAAAAGCTTCTTCTACCCCGGAACAATTTTCAAGGAAAGAAAGAGCTCTGACTTTATGGACTCATGATATTTTGTATGTGCTATTCTATATAACAATATAGGCTGGCTTCTTGTACATATTCATAATAGCAAAGCATCACAAAATAAAAAACTATAGCTCTGCTAACTCAGCTGATACCCATAATACACAACTTGAAGAGGCAAACCTGGATGGCTATGGGGTGGGCAGTACAAAGGGCATATGTTTGCTGTTATTTACTAGCATTTAGTGGGAATTCATTCCCTAACAAAGAGAGAGAAAGACGATAGGAAATGAGTTTCCTGATGTCTCATACCTAATTCTATTCTACCGATTAATAACACGCACGCAATAAGTAATTAAATTGTTGTGGCCTTCATAGAGCAAAAAGCTAATTTCCACTGTTGCCCAGTGAATCCATAAAATAGAGAGAAATGAATTTAAAAGATTATCATGTTCTTTAGTAGACAATGGTTTAACTGCAATTCACCATGAATAGCAGATATCTTGTAATGACAGTTTTAAAGGTCCTATTCATAAAAATGTTATGAGGGTATATTATTTATATAGGCTTTTGATGGGATTCTGCACTTATTGCTGAGTATCTCTTGCAAGTTTTTCTATTGTCATTCAGGTTTTATAAGGGAAGCACTAAGTCAGAACAAATGCAGGGTTACTGTATCGCTTCAAAAATTGTATTTATAGTAGGTCAATGGGTATAATTGATTGAATAAGTGCCTATTTCTTAAATAATTACTGGTGCACACACTGGCTCCAATTCTATCCTCAGCTTTGTGTGGACTCACTGGAATATAGAGTATGTTTATATATTTGAGGGGATGACAGTAGCGTTTTTAATAAGCGACTAATTGGTCTAGATTTGCATGTCTTCTCCATTGCATGGACATTGCATGCAGATGTACGTTTTCCGCATTGTGATGGCAAATCTTCCAAAGCATACTTCAGTTGGCCAAAACCAGGCAGATTTAATAAAACACAGCACAGAGGGAATGTGTACCATCTGAAACAGGTTGATCTACCCAATGGCACAGTTTGGCCCAATACAAGTGTAGTCATCTGTCACAAGTCGTCATGGTTTACCAACGTGGAGGCCATAGAGATAAGACACATCTGGGTAGATAAGTCCTCCCACAGCTATGCTGTCTTTTGCCTTACTCTCTGTTTAAGTATCGGGCCTTGTTCGGGTCTCTTACCTTATTGTTTTATAAAATGTGGATCATCGTTCTTTAGTAAGATATAAAAAAAATCAACTGAATTTCTTTTAAATCTTTTCTTAGGAACAGAAGAGGAAAAGAGGATAACCCAAGAGAAGAGAGCTATTCCTGAAACTAAAAAGAAAGGTATGGAATTGGAAAGTTTGTTGAGAGACTGATCCCATTGAAATCAACGGCTAAATTCCCATTAACTTCAATTGCGGCAGATCAAACTCTAAACTTGCAGTACCACAATGCTCTCCTATTGGATGATTTTCCCATACCTTAACATCACCATCCCATGTTTTACTACTTTTTCAGTTTGTATCAATATTTTAAAGCTTTTCCTGGTTGACAAGCCAGAGAACCAATGGCAAACATGGTGGTTTAGCCCCCCGGTTGTGAGGCTGTCCATGGCAATTTTAATGGTTGTCCCTGATATAACAGGACATGGCTATATTGCCATATGTGAAAATGGTGGGACATGTAGCTTTGTACTCTGCATGCCAGTTCCAATGACATCAGTACCATGTTGTTTTGATAGTAATGAATAAGATTTGCAGCTACCACTGGTAACTTAAATTAAAAGGTACGACATTCCTGCACTGATGAGTCTCGCCTGGCCTTTCATGAATTATTAAGGGTCCAGAATATCCAAAGTTGATGCTTACCGATTAATTTTCATTTTTTATCTGATTGCTTTGTAACTAGGTGTGTGCAATGTCTAGATGGGAATCATCTGATCTAAACTCAAAAATAAGTCACATTTTTTCAGCATGTGCCCACCAGGGCTTGGGTGACTGCATATTTGAATGTGTGATTCATAGTTCTAGCATATCAAATGACTTTCTCTAATTAAATGTTAGAAAAAGAAGAGGAAAAAAAGAAATCCCCTGAGAAGGCTGTCCCTGAAATAAAAAAAGCAGGTAAGAAATTGAAATTTGTCAGGTTTTTCAATAGACATTTGATTATTTAATATATGTATTTTCAGTTTTTAAACATTTAAAATAGGTTAATATGTAAATTCCCATTACTTAAGACTGCAGGGTTCCCTCTTATTCTGTGGATTTGAGATTTGGACAGAAATAAGTCATCCTCTCCCCACTTCTAACACCAAATTAAGCTGTGGCATAAGTAACACCACTCAATGTAGTCAATGTTTGGTATAGCTAATGGATGCTTGATTTAAAAAAAAAGTAGTATATGTAAAGGGGGATTCAGCTATGGCCTTAAATTTTTCAGGGATAGTTTTTTCATATTCAAATAATTGTAGGTGCAAATGGTAACAAGTAGCAGAGAAAATAGGCAGTTAGTTGTCTAAGAGGCTTTATGCTGGGAGAAATGAGTTGTGTTAAAAATAATATTAACAAACGTGCTTTAACATGTTAAATACTACTTAGTGTAGACAAAAGCAGAGTTGTTTTTTTTTAAAGTGATAACTAGGAACAAATGTTTATGTCCTGTCTACACTAGAATTTGCAATCATTGTTGTAATGATTTAGTGTTGACACATATTCAAGCATGTTTAAAATTCAAATGAAGCTTCTTCCCATGTCATTTTAATATCTTTCATTTCTGCTTTTATTGTGCATTTCCAAGTTTTCCTTGGTCTATCTCACCCCATCGTGCCCTGGGAATTCCTGTCCAGTGCTTGTCTTACGTTGTTTGATTCTTTCCTTCATGTATGTTCTAGCCATCTTTATTTTTGTTTCATAATTTCCTGTCCTATCAATTTCTATTTCTTCCTTCTCCAAAGCTCTTCATTTGTCATTTTTTTTCTGGCCATCTAATGTTGAGGATTTGTCTAAGGCAGCTGTTTAGAGAAACTTGAAGTTTAGATAATAAGGTCTTGATAAGTCTCCAGATTTCAGTACCATTCACTAAGATAGACTTTACAATGGTGTTAAATAGTCAAAGCTTAGTTAGGAGGGCAAAGATTCTGTTTCCCTAGATTGGCTTTGGGGTTGCAGAGGCATGTCTGGTTTTCTGTCGGTTCCATCTTTTTTGCTCATAGCGCTGTCAAGAATTGTGAAGTGTCGGACCTCTTCTATGCCAATCTCATAAAGTGTTATTGGTGTTTCTTGTTGGGTGTTGATTCTCATGGTTTTCATTTTCTCTGTGTTGATTTTCAGCCCTACTAATTGTGCATAGGTCTCCAGATAATTTGTATTAGCTTACTTTTCTCCGTGGGTCATCAGGTTGATGATGTGTTACTGTCTCTGCTCCATTCTTGTTACGTACAACCTCTAAAGTTCTTATCCATTTGCGCTGAATTGCAATGTGATCAATTTTGTTCCCTGTTCTGTGGTCTGGCTACCTGCCAGTTATCTCACTAGTATAGTGAGGGGAAATAGTTCCTCCAATGATCAGATCATTCATTCCACAAAAATCAGCAAATATTTCCCCATTTTTGTTCATTTAACAAAGGCCTTGTTTCCCCATAATTACTTCCCTGCCTGTATTGTTGCTCCCCCCCTTTAGTGTTCATGTCTCCAATTACCAGGAGGACATCCCTTTTCAGGACCTTGGCTACTTCTGTTCACAGAAGTTTTCTTGTTCCCGTTGGCTAACTTGATTTGTTAGAGAGTAGCACTGAATGCTACTTTCTGAAACTTTGATGTAAATTGTGCTGTTATAATCCTGTCAGGCTTTTAGCTCCCCTCCTTTACAGTATCATATTATGCCATCTCTATGTACATTACCCGCTGCCAGGAATGAGGACTTGCCGCTGTACCTGCCCAGTCTCTCGGGAGCCTATGAGCACAGCTGAGCCACACCAGGACTGCCTGATTGACTACTCCGCCTCATTGGTTGAGAAAGTCAGCAAGCCTGCTCTTAAGCCTAACAGCAACAACTGATCTGTGGCTTCTCAATACACACACCCACAGCTGCAACCTCTCCTTGTCTCGCCTGTTCCTAACCTTACTCCAGCCCTGATCCTGGCTTGTTCCCAACCTTGCTACTGTCCTTCCAGTCTGCTCCAGCCTTGCTTGGTCCCTGATTCCTGGTTCTTGGCTTGGAACTCCAGCTCTGACCATGTCTGTGCTAGGCCTGACCACCCACATCCCGGTTCAGGACATTGGCATTCAGTAGCCCAGAATATAGTAGAATGTGTCCAGGTGACAGTTATTTGTCATGATGTTACCCATCTCACTTCACTTAGGCCTACTATATCTAGTTTATATTTGTCCATTTCTTTTGTTACTTGGGCTGTTTTACTAGACTTATATAGTGTCTGCATGTTCCACATACCGATTTTGGTACGGATTTAGGATGGAGCAGATTCGTCAGAGGAGTAGCTTCCTTTTAGGTTTGGTCACTTTGCATCATCATCTTTCTTCTAGGTCTAACTGAGTTGAGTTGAATTAGGCTCAGTTTGTTGAGCTGAGCAGTAGTGTAGGTTTCCATAACAGCTTTGGTTTTTTATGGGAGCAGTTGTTAGCCCACTCCCAGCCAGGCCCTACCAGGTAGATTGGTGGACTGCCTTTGGTCTGGTTTCTAGTCTTCAACCTGGCCTGGGTGGCCTTACCAGTTATATTACCACTAGCATAGCTCTCAGGGTCATGGGACCATGCAAGCTGTCCCACCATATCAAGGCATAGTCCACGGAGAAGGAAACTACATTACATGCCATGTAATTCAGAAGTGAAACATCTGGTTTTGATGCTATCTCCTTTTGAACCCCTAAAAGCAGGAAATCATAATGGAGGAGACAAATTACAATTTACAGTGTTGCCAACTCTCATTATTTTTATCACACATCATGCATTATTTGGTGTTTTTCTTAAAGCCCCATCTGCTGGAGTCGTGTGATTAAGGGAGTATCTCAGCTTTTTATTTAAAAAAAAAAGTACTTGTCTACTCTCATGATTAGGGAGAAAGGCTTGAAAACAGAAACCCTAAAGGCCCACAACCACAGAAGGCAAATAAAAAGAACCCACAATTTATTGTTTTAACATTATTGTAATTTTCGAGCTAATCTCATGACTTTTTGGGGTCTGCCTTATGATTTTTTAACACCTGGGGCAACTAACTCTAGCAGTATTGTTCTAGTGTACACATAAGGATCTTTAATGCTTTGCAGTTTGTGGATGTAAGCTCATGTGATACAATAGGAAGGAGGTTACTGATAAGGCTGCTGAACTCCAAAATGCAAAGGATTAAAGTAACAAAGACAGGGACTTTTATACTAATTCTTAAAGAAGATATATCCACTCAAAAGACAATAGTAGAACTTACAATAACATCTCTATTAGTCATGTATACAAATAGGGCTGATCTATTCATGAAAAACCTTATGAAGAGTAGCTCAGAAAAAAAGCATTTATGAATGCCCATCTTGTGATACCAAGGTTTGATTATTTTTTTTGAGAGGTGTTGAGTACTCACAATTGTAATAACAGTTAATGGGCACTTAGATGCCATGGTGATGATCACAGTATAAGAATAGAATGGAACAGAGCCTAACACCACAATGAAAGGGTTAAAACCAGGATCAGAGGAAGCATTATCAGAGCCAGGCCTACAACTCAGGTATTCCTGGCATGAGCTATGCTTTCTAATTATTCAGATCTCATGTTAAATTAAATCATAAACTGGGAGGATATATATTCCATAGTTTGCTGAAGTATAAAGTTAAATTGTATCTTTAAATGTATAAATATAGAATTAAAAATAAAATATCATAACTTGAGATGGCAATTCAAAATGACCCTTATAACTTTATTCTGGCTCCAAACTTGCTTTTCATGTGAGATTATTGAATTTTAAAAGATTACATTTTATCGTCAAACTGCAGTATAAAGTTATTAACATGTTCATCTTCAGAAGCCGTTACTGAACCTTGTGAGTCATCTTAACGATGCTGGAGAGAGAGAAATTAAACAATGCAAGACAGTCCCACATTTCTGTCCCTTTTTTTAGCTCCCTAATTTGCTGCATTTTTGAAGACTTTTCTAGCCTTTGTGTTAGAAGATGGTAATCCATAATATATTCTAGTTACACATGTCGCTGTTATTTGTCATTGGACTTGCTCTTTGAATTCATGTTCTCTTTTTCAGCATTGAGTGGCAGCATCTATTGTTATCCCCAGAAGGTTTTAAACCTGCAATAATTGCCACATTTGATCAACAGGATAGTACGTATAGCCCAAAGTTTAAAAATGAGCAATCTCAGCGTGTGGTTCTATTTACATGCTTTGGGCAGATACAACAGAGTTTGCTGAATGGTGAACCTTGGAAGGCTTGAACTTTCAGTCTGAATAAGCAAACCAAAAGCAGGATGATGGGGATGGTTTCCTATTTTATTATTTTTACCTTTTCCAATTAAAAGGACAGGCAGTGTCTATTGCATTAAAAACAAGCTCCTTGCCCAGGCCTTCAAAGCCCTGCTTTACCTCTCTACTGTCTACTTCTCTGCTTTTGTCTCTCTCTGCTTCCCATCAACTCTTTCATTTCCGTTTGTGCCTTTCATGCTTGTTTCTGCACTGTCTGTGCTGCATGGCCCGTTTATACCTGGAACGTACTTCCTGAAACCCTATCCCCCCAAATGGGCTTCATCCTGTCATTCAAATCCCTCCATAAAACTCACAGCTTCCACAAGGCCTGTTAACGCAGTCTCTTCCTACAGTGAAATGATGGACTGTGTGTGTGGTTGAGACTGAGAGGCAGAGAGAGATTCTATATAAATAATAAGAGCCTCAAAATAATGCTTTGAGGGCAACTCTGCCCCTGCCACCCACCTTTTCCCCAGCTAAAGGGCAACATTTTACACTTCACAGCATATCCTTTATATTTTCTGATTAATGTTTTAAATTAGTGCAAATTAGAAAACGACAGGGTTGTTGTTATTTTGTCCATGTTGCAATTTTACCCCTTGCATTACATGAATGTACTTTTGCACATCTCTGTACTAACTGCCAGTGGCGTTGGAACAATTTTTTAGCAGGGATGCTGAAAGGCCAGTGAACAAAACCTTAAACCCTGCTGCATCCCCAGCACCCCTAATTGAAGCACCCCAGCTAACTGTCTCTCTAAGGCAGGGATCGTTAACCTTTGGTACGTGGCCCATCAGGGAAATCTGCTGGTGGGCCGGGATGGTTTGTTTACCTGCAGCGTCCGCAGGTTTGACCGATCGCAGCTCCCACTGGCCATGGTTTGCCGTTCGAGGCCAATGGGGGCTGCGGGAAGTGGTGGCCAGCACATCCCTCAGCCCGCACCGCTTCCCACAGCCCCCATTGGCCTGGAGCGGTGAACCGCAGCCAGTGGGAGCCGCGATCGGCTGAACCTGCGGTTGCTGCAGGTAAACAAATCGTCCCGGACTGCCAGCGGATTTCCCTGATGGGACGTGTGCCACAGGTTGCCGAACCCTGCGCTAAGGTGTATTTGTTTGTTTGCAGGCAAATTCTCTCCCTTTCTTAATCCCCTCGTGTCATCTCTCTTTCTCTCTCTCTGCTGCAGAGTAGACTAATATTGAATGTGCTCAGTACAAAATGAATTGGAGGATTCTTAATTAGCTTTTAAAAGTGTATTGGAGATAAAACACATTAATCCTCTGACCTTCCGTTAGTACAAAAACATTGTGCTAATTGTTCTGAAAAACAGATAATTCTGTTGTTATAAACTCAGAGGTCTCGCTTAAACAAACATAATTGGCAGAAATAAGGCCCTGGCACAATCCTATTTAAAAACCCCTTCTCCGCTAGACTGGACAAATATAGAGCCATATCTGTGCACATTCATGAAGGAGTCTTGCTGAGAAGCAGTCTGGATGGGGTAACAAGAACAATGGCCAAGATTTTCAAAAGTGAGCTGTGATTTTAAGTCCCTCAATTTTGGGGTGTCCAACTTGAAATGTGATTGAGAAAGGAGCCTGCTTGTTTATTTTTATCCTTTGGAAGGTAGGTGTTCAGTACTTCGTGAAAATCCATCCTCTTGGAAGAGAGCCTGTTACACAGAACGTACAAATGGCATTTAGCAAAAACAGCTACTGCTTACAAATATAGGGACTGATCTGCTCAGGAAGAGGCTTAGAATCTCTCAGAATCTGGCCTGTGCAGACAAATCCTTTGTGAGTGTCATGCACAGGTGCCCACCAAAAAAACAACAACCCAGAATGGAACAAGGGAGGTCCTCAGTGCAACAAGCTGCTTATCATAGATCAGTGTGTGTGATGTGCCTATTTGTACTCGGACAGCCCTGACAAGGCAGCGGCCCCTCTGCACTCCCACCATGGAGATTATTCCTGTGCTGGACAGGGATAATCCGGTGCGCTGCCTGCTCTCAGAATACCAATGTCTTTTAACCCTGCCTTTGTTGTATTCAAGTGAACCTTCTTTGGGGACATTTAAACAATGAGGCTGCATTTGCCCTCAAATGTAAAGATTAAAATTATTACCTTGATACTGTCATGTATCTGGAATATTCACCTATGCGGGTTCAGTGAGGCACTCTACTGGGAGGAATGGCTGTGTCCTCTGTGTTTGGAGGAGGGATGTTATAATAGCCTTGCAGGGAGCAGAACTGAGGTGCTCAGGGATGAGGGGACAGGGCCTCTCTGTTGCTTTTTTTGCATGGTCTGATGGCAGGCATATTGTTCTTCACTCTGTGCTGTTTAATGCCAGTCTTCGCAACTTGCAAAAGGGCACAGATACATGGGAAATGAGGAGAAAAGGCCATTCTATTCTCCCACAGTTTGGCCTTTGCTACTCTGCTTTATAGAGGCAGACAAAGAAATCCCTATGACCAGTTTTTAAATTCCTGATCTGCACAAAACCCTTCATTTGTATGGCTTCCCTGCCCACATTTACCTGGTGCATTCCTCGTGTTATATAGTTGTTTTCTACCGATAAGAGAAATAGTGGTGACATCTGGTGGCCAATTATCTATTCTTTTCTTTTCTCTGCCTGCTTTTTCTGCTACTGAACATTACCATATGTAAAAAGCAACAGAGGGTCCTGTGGCACCTTTAAGACTAACAGAAGTATTGGGAGCATAAGCTTTCGTGGGTAAGAACCTCACTTCTTCAGATGCAAGTAAACCTCACTTGCATCTGAAGAAGTGAGGTTCTTACCCACGAAAGCTTATGCTCCCAATACTTCTGTTAATCTTAAAGGTGCCACAGGACCCTCTGTTGCTTTTTACAGATTCAGACTAACACGGCTACCCCTCTGATACTTGATTACCATATGTAAGTGTTCCTTCTTAAAAGAATGAATTAGAGATTTGTAGCTCTTATTTATGTCTGTTCCTCTCCCAGCCAACCATGCTGCAATGGTCACTCCTGCAAGGTGGTACACCCTGGAACAATGCTAAAATGCCAGCCAAACATGAAACCCTTCTCGGAAGTATCACCTTCCTGGGCAGTACTTCCAGTAGAGCCAGCAAATAGCAGCGAACTAACCATGGTTTGAATGGCATAATATTGTACTTGATAGAAACACTCTTGGCATACCCATCAATGTAGCCAAGACACAGCACACTATGACAAGAGGCTTGAATGGGGGGCAGGGGCTTTTGGTCCCAGATCAACTGAAAAGAAAATAAGCAGAAAAAACCTTGTGCACAGTTGAAAGGAGAGATGCCACTAAATGCCAATGTCATACTGTCCCACCAGAAAACAACACCTCAGACCATTCACTGATCCCTGTATGCTTAACAGGCCTGTATATTGATAGTACTGAGGCCAGAGTTAGGCTGTTTTTTGTGATAGTGGGACTGTGAAGAATGTGGGGTGTACATGTGTTACTGTACATTTTGAAGGTGCATGGGACCTATTTGTAGAGCAGCAAACTCTATCTGTGAAATTGATGAAATATGATTGTGGAGGTGAAGGTGTGTTAAAGAAGGATAGCTTAATTGGGCATTTCCTCAAATTTGGCTTTATAGGGTTTTTATGAGTGAGTCTTCCCCAGGAGGTGGGTGGTAGTTGTATATGGAGGCTTAACGGGGTCAGGACTCACTACCACTGGTACCTCCTGTTGGTTGCTCCGGGAATTAGCTCTTGTCAGCTGTAGAGCGCCCTATGCACGTGGTGTCTCACCCGTTGTCTGCTCTGCTGATTTGGGAACTGCGTTGCTCCCCACTTGGCAGTGTCCACGACTCCATTCTCACCCCCTTTCGGGGGGGTGGGGTAACGACAGTCCTTCGGCTTGCACCTGCCTCTGTGGCCAACCACAACCCCAAAGTCTAGCCCCTCACCTCAGGGCAAGTTTCAGTCTGTCTCAGCCACACTCCTCTGTGGCCAGTTGCAGTGCAAGGGGGGAGACCCAGGCCCACCCGCTACTCTGGGTCCCAACCCAAGGACCCTCTAGCGGCAGCCTCTCTCTGCCCTCCTTCTCTCCCCTCTTGTCCGCCTATCTTCCCTGGGCCACTTCCCCTTTGGCCTCATGCACCTTCTTGACCCTTTTTAGCAGGGACTGCAGCCTGGCAGGTAACTGGGCCGGAGCTCTCCTCTGCTCCCCGAGCCTGCCCAGCACTGCTCTGTCCAAGGTGCTACCTCCTTACCTCAGGTGCCAGTCCTCCTCCCTTGCTAGTCAGGGAGAGACTCCCTCTCCTTTGCTAGGCAGCCTTTATATAGGGCCCAGCCTGGCCCTGATTGGCTGCCTCTTTCTTTGCCCTGATTGGCTCTCCACGGGCCTTTGCTGATTGGCTGCTGGTCTGTGCCGCCTCTCTGGCCTGTTCCAGCCCTTTTTCTCATGGAGTGGGGCAGCCGCCCCACTACAGGAGTAAACTAATAATGCTGGAGGAGCTGGGCTCATTCGGGATAGCTTAGGAGAGAGAGAAATGGGGGAAACAAATATATAAATAAAATAACAAAAAGAGAATCGGCAGTGAGCTGCCTAGGGTTGCCTTATTCAGAGATTTATATGTGTAGGGCAAAAGTTAAGGGAGGACAGAAGACTATGAATTGATAGGGAATTTTTAAAATTATAATTTTAAAACCAAAAAAAAATGTGAGTCAGAAACATTGAGTTGTACGGATTGTAAGAGTATGCACTTGCAGTTGCTTATTGCTTTTACCCTGGTACTCCCTCAACAGCTTGCCTCCGATTGTTTGTTACACTCACTTGTGTCTTGTCTCTATACCCTATGCATATTGGAGCAGGGCCAGGATGTCCTGTGTGTTTGTACAGCCCTCAGCAAAAAAGGGCTCTGCTTCTGCTTGTGGTCTTATATCATCATCATCATCATCATCATTATTATTATTTTATTATCCATGGAGCAAAACCCACCATTTTCATTTTGAACATCTGGGTTCCCTGTCTGGTTTACTGGAGCTCTAGGCTTCATCGCCTGTGTTGCAGACTGATTCATTCCTAGCTAATAACTTGCTCCTGGCATTATTAGCATCTCAGACCCATCCTTACTTCTTTTTCTATCCTCCCCTGGGTTCTGTTTATGACTCACCTGCTGTTTCCTGGCATTCTCCACTAATAGCTACTTTTCACTTCAGACACAAGCTATGCAGGCTACTGTGAGGACTGGGCTATGTTTATTAACCCATAGAAAGTCTGAGTTAAGATTTACATTGTTGCCAGCTGGTGATGTTATGTGCTGGTTTTCCTCTATCTTTCAACGTTGCTAACGATTTCCTGTTTGTGGGGTTTTGTATAATAAAATCATAGAAAGTGGAGATGGAGATGACCTATTAGGTCATCTAATTCATCCTTCTCACAATGCAATGATTCCATACAGTATCTCTCCAAGTTCTTTATCTAGCTTAGTTTTAAATGTCTGAACCTCTTTAGAAGATTATTCTCAGTCTTAATAGATTTCAAAGTTAAGAACATTTTTATTAAATTCCACCTAAATTTTCCTTTGCTTAATTTTCCCTGTTACTTACAGTTATAGCCCCATGTGACATCCCAATTTACCCCCTGAGCCCAGTTCCCTATTGCCTTGCTCCTCGTATTGCCATTTATACTTATTTGTGCAAAGTAGATGTAAAACTGGGGTAGGTGAATGGAGAATTTGATTTGGTAGCATTTCATACTCACTTTGTACAGGTGTCTATATGACAATGTACAGCAGAAGGCAATGGAGAATCAGGCTCTTGGTGCTAGGTGTCTTGGACTGTAATAAATAGTGGATTTATGGGATATAAGAATATTCTTTTTGGTTTTACTTTGCACATACGTTTGCAAACTAAATACTGTAGGCCCCTACCTAGATACTTGCTTCCTATACTCTAAGAAAATGAAAAACAAGCCTACTCACCTTACTGATGCTTCCCAACTCAGCAAGAGACAAACATAGTCAAATTTGGTCTTATAGTAAAAATAAGGTTATACGTATCTGAGCAGATGCAAATAGCATTTGGCACTGGGGTAACTATTGCAGCTGGAATACTGTGTCCAATTCTGGTGTCCACAATGCAAAAAGGATGTTGATAAATTGGCGAGGTTCAGAGACGAGAATGATTAAAGGGTTAGAAAGCATGCATTATAGAGATAGACTCAAGGAGCTCAATCTATTTAGCTTAACAAAGAGAAGGTTGAATGACTTGATTACAGTCCATAAGTACAAGTACCTATGTGGAGAAAAATATTTGATAATTGGCTCTTCAATCTAACAGAGAAAGGTATAACATGATCCAGTTGATGGAAGTTAAAGTTAGACAAATTCAGACCAGAAATAAGGTGTACATTTTTAACATTGATAGTAATTAGCCAATGGAACAATTTACCAAAGGTTGTGGTAGATTCCCCATCACTGGCAATTTGTATATCACGATTCAATGTTTTTCCTACAAGGTTTTCTTTAGGAATTATTTTGGGGAAGTTCTATGGCCTGTATTATACAGGGGGTCAGACTAGATTATCAAAATGGTTCCTTCTGGTGTTTCAAAAGTATCTTAGGCCCAAATTTCAAAGGTTTTTAGGCATCTACAGATGCAGATTGGGATTTGCAAAAGCAGGGCCGTAGCAACAAAGAACGTGGCCCCCTCCGAACGGTGGCCCCCTCCGAACATATGTCCGGGCGGGGCCCCTTACAATGCAGAAACTGGAATGTGGTATTTATTTTGCCACTTTTAGGGGCCCCCTTCCTTGCGGGGCCCCCTCCGGTTGGAGGGTACGGAGGGCACTCGCTACGCCTCTGTGCAAAAGCATCTAAAATGGTTATGCATATGACTCCCATTGATTTTCAATGAGACTTATCTCCAAAGTGCCTATGTAACTTTTGACATGAGCACGTAGGCTCCTAAGTCACTGTTGAAAATTTTATCCCGACTGTCTAATGAATGGGTGGGAGGGATAGCTCACTGGTTTGAGCATTGGCCTGCTAAACCCAGGGTTGTGAGTTCAATCCTGGAGGGGGCCATTTAGGGTTCTGGGGCAAAAAATCTGTCAGGGATGGTACTTGGTCCTGCTGTGAAGGCAGGGGACTGGACTCAACTCAATGACCTTTCAAGGTCCCTTCCAGTTCTATGAGATAGGTATATCTCTATATAATAATAATAGGTTCTGAGGGTAGAAATGGTGATATCATTTATGTGAGAAGCTACTCAATTCAAGGGCCTCTGCCTTTTCCCCTCCACCCCCTAGCTCACTTACTCACTTTGCAGTAACAATTGGCTCAGCATATGGCTGCTTCTCCATTGCAGTTGGTATTGTGGAAATAAAGCTTCTCTAAAAAAGGAAGGCGGTTGCTCTCTGGCAGCGTGAGCAGCCTCTCAGTGACTGATTGATTGGCTGGTTTTAGTCAGTTCAGCAGAGGAAGAACTTTTAATCTGCTCTCCTAATGGAGCAGTGGCCTACCTGTTGTTGAACCTTTCAAGAGCAACTGAACTTTTTATCAAGATGACAGTATTGTTCTGTTACCTTTTAAGCATTGCCTATTTTAGCTATGTATAGTTAATTTCTTTAATCCTTTCTTGTAAATTAATCCCTGAACATGCAGAGGTGGGAGGGAGGGGAGAGGACAAACAGGGTGATGCACATAGCGCTTTTGTTTCCACAGCTGAATCTCTTGTGGGATGATTTGGTTCCCATCAAGTCAAATTCAAAACAAAACAAGTGCTCTTGGGCTCAGTGTTCATCATTTCAGACAAGAACCAGGAATGCCAAGGTTTTAAGAATAAATGGAAGATTGAGATGGGCTGGATTTGAAATACCCAGGCACTATTTGATAATTGGGGAATCTGCCCAAACAGAGCATAGTACAGTTGTTTTAGAATGACATGACAGTGTCTGATAGTCAGTCTGTTTTGAAGCTACATTATCATTCTTTTAAAAACCCCTTTGGGGAATGGCAAACTGGGAATGAACAAGCCTGGAGTTAGTACAAACTGAATGTAATGACTATGCAGGTAACTATATACTCACTTTGCCTCTTGCCCTTCAAAAGTGTTGAGTGACTTACCGGCACTTTCTTACCAGCTGGTTGGCCTATCTTTAATTAATTATTCTAATCTGATTGCTTCTACACTGTTTGTGTTGGTCTGTAGATTAATGCAATGCTTATTTGTCTAGTCACATTCAGAAATAACAGGATTAGTTGTATATGCCTATGACTCAAGCAATGCAAAGTTGATATTTTTATGAAGGGAAACAATATTGTTCCCTCAAAATAATATGCACTTCTGAATCACCAGGACTGATATTTAAAATAATTACTATATGCTAAACATCAATGCATATCAGCCAAGTTAAAATGGTACATTAGTCAGTGTTATATATTTTCTGCTGCCATTGTATGGACAAACTGCAGACCTGACCCAATTGAAGACAGTGGGAGTATTTCCATTGACTTCAGAGGTCTTTGGATCAGACTCCATATGAAATCCTTAACTTGTTCCATGAAAATTTTTTCTCATTCCTAAAATTTGTCCTTGACTATGTCATTTTCCCTGAAAGTTCCTATGACAATGCAAAGATGATCATTCAGCAGTTCCTGATTATTTTAGAATACTGTACCATAAGTGACACATTGAATTACTTCTGGGTTCTAGGTTTTTTTTTATTGAATTTCAAATTTGATACATTGTACAGTAAAAGCTTTGTTATCCAGAATGTTGGGGGGATGGGGGTTGCCGGTCAGTCAAAAATTCTGGTTAACTAAGAGTTAGTTAACCAATGGAGGGAGGGAGTTTGGGTGCGGGAGGGGGCTCAAGGCTGGGGTTGAGGGGGTGCAGAGCATGGGCTCTGGGAGGGAGTTTGGGTGCAGGAGTGGGCTCAGGCAGGGGGTTGGGATGCAAGAGGGGTTTCGGGGTGCCAGATCCGGGTGGCGCTCACCTCGGGTGGCTCTCCGCAAATGGCGACATGTCCCTGCTGCTCCTAGGCAGAGGCATGGCCAGGTGGCTCTGCATGCTGCCTCTGCCCATAGGCACTGCCCCCGCAGCTCCCATTGGCCACAGTCCCCAGCCAATGGGAGCTGTGTAGCCAGTGCTCAGGGTGGGGTGGGGTGGGAGCAGCGCACGGAGCCCCCGTGTCCATTCCTCCACCTAGGAGCAGCAGGGATATGTTGCTGCTTGCAGGGAGCCGCCTGGATCCAGCACCCCAAAATGCCAGTTTCTTGAGCTTTCCAGTTGGTAAAGTGTTGGATAACACAGCTTTTACTGTTCAACAAATGGCATTAACAATATTCCATTACACAATACAACACTGAAGAATATGTTTGTGTGTGTGTATGTATATATATGCATGTGTGTGTGTGTGTGTTTCTATAGGTGAATATATGTGTTTGTATGTATAGGTGTGTATGTATGTATATTAAAATCACTCTTAAGGCAGACTAAGAATTTCCATAGATTTCAGGACCTGCTACAATTGCCATTCTTAACTCAACTACATTTAAATCGATATTTAAAAAAAAATCAGGTAAGAATACATAAAAGAAATGATCATTATTAAAATCCATACAATGCCAGAAGTAATTACATTGTGTTTTTATTAAAGGTTTAACATTTTAAAGTGTAATTACTAGCATGAGCACATACAGTACAATCACTTCACATATCTCTTGGTATAGACCCATTCAGTACCTGTAATAATTTTTCAAGTCACTGATAGATACACAATATATGAAACATCCATACTCAACATAGCTCCTTTTACCTTCTTCACAGGCAAAAAGGTAAGGTGAGCCTAGTATTGGTAAATCCCATAGGTCTGAGTTGATTTGAAGCTCTGTTACTTTTTGAGACCTTGCACAAAATGCTGGTAAGAGTCCACTTACATGAGTAGGGTAGGCTCATTTTCTAGGCCCTTGACCTCAGAAAACGGCCTTAAATCTTTTATTAGTCCATAACGAGCACTTCCTCAGTCTAGTCCTGTTTATCATGCATCCAGCTACACTGCAGAATTTCCTGGCTGTCTTTCTCCTCGAGAGGTTCATAGAGGTCACGGTTGCTGTTGGAAACAAATTGGACATAATCTAGACCTCTTAGTTATGATTGTTTAACTTTTTAATAAAATATACCTAATGGCCATTCTTGCTCTGGTTTTTAATATGCAGTGTCAGCTTTGTGGCTTTGTTATACATAACTCAGAGAGAAATATGGTTAAATGATTAGGATAATAGAATGGGCAGATGTTCTTGAGAGGAACAGCCATACATAGTCATGGTTACAAATGCATTGATTTTTATCTTGATTGCACTAGGTTCTGTGTGAGTTGCTTCCTCATAGATTTTTGCTGCACTTTTTAGGGTGTAATTAGAGTACTGTATGTCACCTATAAAGATGAGTGGATGGACATTGCATTATTCAGATTTCCCTTTTCACACAGAGTGAGAATGCTGACTATGTACATGTTCAGAAATACAACTAAAATGTACATCTGAGCAAACTTCAGTTTAAAGTCTTTATATATCTATATATATCTGACCCTACAGCAAAGGGAAGTAAGGGAAATGTAGTAAGGAGTATTTAAAGGGACATCATGCACAACTTGCAGCACAGAGTAAACAGTCTGATTTTTCATGCTCAAAGCATTTATGTCAGTTTCATGAGGCAGTTTGGAATATAATTTTTATCTCAGGCCCCTTTTCTGTAATGGCTTCAGCCATTTTTAAGTTTGCACCAGACTTTATTCATTCCCCATAAGTTTTTACAGCCAAAGTTTCACCACAAAACTGCTGAACCCATTGCAAATATATAATTTGGAATGTATTTGTGCTCAGCTTGCTCAAAAGAAATATGGATTCCCCCCTTCTTAGGAGAATTCACAAATTCTCCAATGTTTGAAAATATAGGGCCTGTTGTAAATATCTCAATTGAAGTCTATTGACATCAGTGGAACAATTTATAGCATAGATGATCTGGCCTGTGGTGGTTTATTTTAAGGAGTAGTGTTGTTATCTACACCAGTAGCTCCCAAACTTCATTGGTTCACATACCATCACCTTAAAAAAATTGTTGCAAAATGAATGGCTAGACCATATAGCTCACGTAACACCGGTAGTACATTTGGGAACCCCTGATCACACATCTTACAAAATACCTTTTCTTCCTTCCCCCAACTGACTATAGCCTGTGTAAATATATGTTGTTCTGATGCCTGTATGATTATAATCTCATAATGAAACCCTTAATCTATTTGTTAACATCCCTAATGGCCACAAATGGCCGTGGAACATGCTGTTAGTGGGAGAAGCTGATTTCATTTTAATAATTCCTAAGTGGAAAAGAATTAAGCATTAAAGAAAATGAAAACATGAGTCACTGGTATATTTTCAACTGGACATTCCCAAAGTTCACCTATACATGTAGGTGAATCACCTGCCTGATCATTTCTCTCTCTTACTTGTTTTACACTTGACTCGTACGGTGGAACTTTTTTGAATTCTCACGGGGCATCTGCTTTCTTTGAAGTAGCATTTACTGTAGATTGGATGCATTCATAAACATTTCACTCTGCTTCCGTTTGAAGTGTTCTACAGGCTTAAGGCTATTATCCTCCTCTGGCATGGTGCTGATCAGGACAGACAGGCTTCATGCTTGTTCACTAAAATGTAGAGCTCATTTACAAGTGGAAACTGAAAAGATGGTTCAAGATGGCTTAGAATTTCAGCCACTCAAATCCTCTGATTCATTGAAGTCTTTATTTATTGTATTTAAAACTCCTGTTGAATGCTGCTCAGCTGATAATTATTGTAGTAGCTAAAGACAGAAAAAACTATACAGTTATCTAGCTCATCCCCATTAGGTTATTTAGTCCATTTCCCTTTGTTCCCAGTGGATTGACCCCATGGTGGGCACTGATATAGACCTGAAATTCAGGCCCTAAGGCCTGGTCTACACTAGGTGTTTATGTCGAATTTAGCGCCGTTACATCGAATTAACCCTGCACCCGTCCACACCACGAAGCTATTTAGTTCGACATAGAGGTCTCTTAAATTCGACTTCTGTACTCCTCCCCAACAAGGGGAGTAGCGCTAAATTCGACATGGCCATGTCGAATTAGGCTAGGTGTGGATGGAAATCGACGCTAATAGCTCCGGGAGCTATCCCACAGTGCACCACTCTCTTGACGCTCTGGACAGCAGTCCGAGCTCGGATGCTCTGACCAGCCACACAGGAAAAGCCCCGGGAAAATTTGAATTCCTTTTCCTGTCTGGGCAGTTTGAATCTCATTTCCTGTTTGGACATCGTGGCGAGCTCAGCAGCACTGGCAACGATGCAGAGCTCTCCAGCAGAGATGGCCGTGCAATCTCAGAATAGAAAGAGGGCCCCAGCATGGACTGATCGGGAAGTCTTGGATCTGATCGCTGTGTGGGGCGATGAGTCCGTGCTTTCCGAGCTGCGCTCCAAAAGACGGAATGCAAAGATCTACGAGAAGATCTCTAAAGCCATGGCAGAGAGAGGATACAGCCGGGATGCAACGCAGTGCCGCGTGAAAATCAAGGAGCTGAGACAAGGCTACCAGAAGACCAAAGTGGCAAACGGACGCTCCGGATCCCAGCCACAGACATCCCGTTTCTACGAGGCTCTGCATTCCATCCTAGGTGCGGCCGCCACCACTACCCCACCACTGACCGTGGACTCTGAGGATGGGATATTGTCAACGGCCGGTTCCTCGGACATGTTAGCGGACGGGGAAGATGAGGAAGGAGATGAGGAGGACAAGGCAGTCGACAGCGCTTACAATGCTGATTTCCCCGACAGCCAGGATCTCTTCATCACCCTTACAGAGATCCCCTACCAACCGTCCCCAGCCGTTAACCCGGACACAGAATCAGGGGAAGGATCAGTCAGTAAGTGTTTTAAACATCTAAACATTTATTTTTCACAGAACAGGAATATTAACAATAACAACAATGGGTTTCTCATGATTAGTGTGCCCTAGGCGCTTAACGTTTCAGTCCTGGGCAGTGCAACTATTGAAAAAAAATCTAACAATGTCCGGTTTTGCATGATTGTTCTGCCCAAGCCGCTCTACTGTTTAGTCCCTGCCAGTGCAGCTACAGTAAAATGCGGTCTATATGTCCGGGGATAGAGCTGAAATCCTCAATGGACATCTCCACGAAGCTCTCCTGGAGGTAATTGGAAAGCCTTTGCATCAGGTTCCTGGGGAGAGCGGCCTTATTGGGTCCTCTGTAATAGCAGACATTTCCACGCCAGGAGACAAGCAAGTACTCCGGGATCATTGCCCTGCAGAGCATGGCGGCCTACGGCCCTGGTCTTTGCAGGCTTTCCCGAAGCATTCTTTCTTTTTCCGTGTCTGAGATCCTCATCAGGGTGATGTCGCTTATGGTGACCTGCTTTGAATTAGGTAGGGGAATGTTAGTATTGGGACTGCTTGCCCGTTCCTTTACAGAACTGTAACCGGCGGTTTACAGCCACGCGGTGGAGGCAGGAGAGGGGCAGCATACAGGGATCTTTCCCTGGGACAGCCGCGAGGGGGTGGGACAGGGGCAGAGCTCATGCTTGCCGGATTGCTGGCAGCAGGGACTGGCATTGCTTTCAATGTGAAAGGAGGCCAGTGCAACTATTAAAGTTTTAAGCAGCCACAAGTCTACGGCTTACCATGTCGGCCTGCTACACAAATTCCGGTGTCCTGCCCCGCTTCTCTGATCTGCACTGCAAGACCCCAGGCACTGAATGCGAAGGCCGAAAATTCGACCTTGTCCTGAGTGCGCATGTGATAGGTGCTGTGCATGGTCTTCTTTACAGAGAAAGACTATGTTCTTTGTTCACAACTAAATTTATCTTTCTGAGGAATTCACTCCCTTTTTCCCATTCCCACAGCTGCGACTGTCTCCCAACCCAGCCTGGCATCACACTCCCAGAGGCTAGCGCAGATTAGGCGTAGGAAGAAGAGGACACGGGAGGACGTGTTCTCGGAACTTATGGGCTGCTCCCGAGCCCAGGCAGCACAGCAGACCCAGTGGAGGGAGAACTTGTCCCAAATGCACCGTTCACACATGGAACGGGAGGAGAGGTGGCGGCAGGAACACCAGCAGGCGACTCAAACGCTGCTTGGACTAATGAGGGAGCAAACGGACACGCTCCGGCGCCTTGTGGATGTTCTGCAGGACCGGAGGCAGGAGGACAGAGCCCCGCTGCAGTCTATCCGTAACTGCCCTCCCCCGCCACCAAGTCCCATACCCCCCTCACCCAAAGTCCAAAGAAGGAGGGGCGGCAGAGTCCATGAAAACTCTCACTCCACCCCTGCAGACTGCTCTACTACTAGAAGGCTCTCATTCCCCAAAATTTGACAAGTCCTTTCCTTCCCGCCTCACCCAAGCCCCTGTCCAAGTTTCACCCCCCAGTTTCATGTGTAGTTGCTAATAAAAAATACGTTTCTGTTAATTACTGTTTCCATCATGTTCTTTAGAGGAGAGTCTGTCTGAAGGGGGGGAAGGGGGTTGGTAATTGGACAGAACAGTCACCTTTACCAGGGTACAGAGGCGGGGGCAGGTTCAGCAGCAGGGCACACACACATTGCAGTCACTAGTTACCCTGGTCATTCTGGGAGGTGGTTTTAGTGTTCTGTGGGGGGCGGGGGTGCTCTGTGACTTTGTGGCGGGGGAGGGCAGTTACAGATCTTATGCAGCAGTCCTTATCCTGGATCACAGAGCCACGCAGCAGGGGATCTGTAACCGTCCTCCCCCTGCCACAAAGTCACATAGCCCCCCCACACACAGAGTCCCGAACAGGAGGGGTGGCAGGGTACGTTGAAACCACCAGTCCACCACTGCGGAGCCTGTCATTCCTGGAGTTTGGAAGCGTCATTTGCATCACTACACTACACCCGCTCCCCACCACAGTCTGCGTCCCAGGTTCAACACTTTCCCACGAAAACAGTAATAAAGAAAACGGTGTTCATTAACAAAATTCAAGTGATTTTATTTTTAAACGTGTGTTGGAAGGGGGGGAACGGGGTATGTAACTGGAGAGGATACTGAACATTTAGTGGGTAAAGAAACGGGGGCAGGTTCAGCTTCTCTGTACACAAACTGAAAAGTCACTGGTTACCCTGCTCACTCAGGAACCTAGCTTTCAAAGCCTCCCGGATGCACAGCGCGTCCCGCTGGGCTCTTCTAATCGCCCGGCTGTCTGGCTGGGCGTAATCAGAAGCCAGGCTACTTGCCTCAACCTCCCACCCCGCCATAAAGGTCTCCCCCTTGTTCTCACAGAGATTGTGGAGCACACAGCAAGCTGCAATAACAATGGGGATATTGGTTTCGCTGAGATCACAGCGAGTCAGTAAGCTTCTCCATCTCCCCTTGAGACGGCCAAAAGCACACTCCACCACCATTCTGCACTTGCTCAGCCGGTAGTTGAAGAGTTCTTTTTCAGTGTCCAGGGCGCCAGTATAGGGCTTCATGAGCCAGGGCATTAGCGGGTAGGCTGGGTCCCCGAGGATGACTATAGGCATCTCCACATCCCCAAGAGTTATTTTGTGGTCCGGGAAGTAAATACCTTCCTGCAGCCGTCTAAACAGACCAGAGTTCCTGAAAACACGAGCGTCATGAACCTTGCCCGGCCATCCGACGTTGATGTTTGTAAAACGTCCCCTATGGTCCACCAGTGCTTGCAGCACCATTGAAAAGTAGCCCTTTCGGTTGATGTACTGGCTGGCCTGGTGGTCCGGTCCCAGGATAGGGATGTGAGTTCCATCTATAGCCCCACCGCAGTTTGGGAATCCCATCGCGGCGAAGCCATCTATGATGGCCTGCGTGTTTCCCAGGGTCACTACCTTTGAGAGCAGTACCTCAACGATTGCGTTGGCTACTTGCATCACAACAACCCCCACGGTAGATTTGCCCACGCCAAAGTGGTTCGCGACTGACCGGTAGCTGTCTGGCGTTGCAAGCTTCCAGAGGGCTATGGCCACTTGCTTCTGGACAGTCAGGGCTGCTCGCATCCGGGTGTCCTTGCGCTTCAGGGCAGGGGACAGCAACTCACAAAGTTCAAGGAAAGTCCCCTTCCGCATGCGAAAGTTTCGCAGCCACTGGGATTCATCCCAGACCTGCAGCACTATGCGGTCCCACCAGTCCGTGCTTGTTTCCCGGGCCCAGAATCGCCGTTCCACAACATCCACATGACCCATTGCCACCGTGATGTCCTCGGCGCTGGGTCCCGTGCTTTCTGACAGGTCTGTGCTACTCTCAGACTTCAGGCCCTCACCGCGGTGCCGTAGCCTCCTCGCCTGATTTCTCTGCATCTGCCTCTGGGAAAGGTGGATGATAAGCTGCGAGGCGTTGACAACGGCCACAACTGCAGCGATGGTCGCAGCGGGCTCCATGCTCGCAGTGCTGTGGCGTCCGCGCTGTCACTGACCAGAAAAGTGCGCGAACTGATTTCCCGCCGGCGCTTTCAGGGAGGGAGGGCGGGAGTGATGGTTGGATGACGACAGTTACCCAAAACCACCCTCGACACATTTTTTTCCCCAGAAGGCATTGGGGGCTCGACCCAGAATTCCAATGGGCAGCAGGGACTGCGGGAACTGTGGGATAGCTGCCCACAGTGCACCGCTTCCAATGTCGACGCTTGCCCCGTTAGTGTGGACTCACAAAGTCGAATTACTGTCCTTAGTGTGGACATACACGTTCGACTTTGCAATATCGATTCCACATATTCGATTTAAGTAAAATCGAACTACTCTCGTAGTGTAGACATACCCTAAGAGAATGTGTTGCCATTCTTAATCAACAAGAACAGCCAGTAAGATTGGAGAGCTATTTGCAGTTGTTTCGAGTCAGGGAATTATTATTGTTGGTGATATATTGAGACATCTCAGACAGATATGCTCCCTGCCCCAACAACTTGCAATCGAAATGTTTAGATCAGTGATGTGCTCTCAAAATGTTATCAAGGCTCCATCAAAAAAATTCCGCCTTCGTCAATGATGCATGTGATATTCCCTGGTTAACGTACTACCCCACAATCCTAAACCACCCCCCCCACATTCATTATATTCTCTTTCTTTCCCAGAAATCCTATCAGCTCCATACATCCCCACGCTAGCAAGTCTTTCCCGTGCCACTCAGTCTAATACTTCCTGACCAGTCATGGTGTAACCTCACTGAAGCCCCTCTAGAGCCCTCCTCTATCAGTTTCATCACAGCAGTAGCACTGGTCCAAGTAAGTTATCCAGGAATTCTAGGCGGTGGGTGGTTGGTCACTTAGATCCCCTTTAGTTTATGTGGCGATCAGGTCTCCCTGAGTGCTGGAGGTTCCCCTCGTTGATTGGCTGGAACGAGGGAGCAATGATGGTGGCCTGGATTGGTAGGTGAAGGAAAAGAAGTGCAGACATACTCCAAATTGAAGCTCTTTAAACTCTGGGCTAGGGCTATGTAGGCAGTCACTGACAGGGAGAAAGGCAGGTTCCAGTGTCTTTGGGACTTAACTCAGTGAAGCAGCAGCTTGGTCCTTGCCTTCTCCTTGTGTGTTGTTAGAGTGACTAATGGGGTGGGAGGGGACTGCTAGGACTATCTGGTACATTCCTTATGCACACCTAGAGGCACTTGTAAGGAGGCTGTTTCCCTTGCTGCTCCATGAGAAAGAAGTGAACAGGCAGCTCCGGCCTTAGTAAAACAATATTTTGCTGCTTCCTCTCCAAATCTCTGCCCGTGATTGGCACATGATTATACAGACGATTGGGGGAGGGTTTGCAAAATTAATCTGTGAAATATACTGGAAACCTAATTGTTTTACTTAAAAATTGTTTGTGCTGGAAGAAGACAGGGAATGTTTGTTTAATCACAATGAAATATACACTCATTCATAACTTCATATTGCTCAACTGTCTATGGTGTCTTACTCTTCTACCATACTAATTCACATTAGCAAGCAAATATCCCCACTCAACTAATTGTTTTTAAAATCTGGTACATCTGCTAGCGTGACAGCAGACTATACGGAGATTGGTCTCTCAGTGACTTTAATTATGTTTTTTGTTCTGATGATGGAAATTCTCACACATCAGATGCCACCTGCCACCTCCTCTATTTCCACTCCTTTGAACCCTTGCGATGGGCAGCAAGTGGGACTTTAATTGCCATCCATACAAGACACATTGGCTTAAAAGTCCTGTTGCTGTGTCAAATGTGCAAGGCCCAAGTCAAGCAGCCAAATGCTGTTCTCAATTTCATTTTGGTCAATAATAGCATGGTCAGTAGTTCCTCTTCTGCTGATCAAGAACCATTCTGAATGTAAAATACTGAAAAAAACATCTAATGACCACTTTCAGTATGCAGCTTTCTGATATCTGACATTTCTGTTCATCTTTTCTCTCACTCTTGCTCTTTATTAAAAAAGCTAATTGGAAGCTAAAGTAAGAAGAAATTATAAGATATACAAACAGCAACTTCCATCTGAGGCAAGGTTTGCAAATTTCTGTGTGGCTTGGACAGAAGGAAGGGTTCTTATTTGGCTTACCTGTTAGAGCTTCTGCTCATGTTGTATGAGACCTTTGGTTCTGCTGTGTTTCTGTACAAGACCCATACACAGCATAGTACAGCCATGGGAACTGGTTAAGTCCACGCTAGCATCTGGCCACCAGCTAAGTGAGAGATAAGATATATGATTAGTGTTCATCTGAGTTTACAGTGGGAAGCATCTACTTCGGTAACTTTTTATCTTAAATTTTTGGCAATGTGAATCAAGAGTCCTGTTGAAGCATCTAAAGATTATAGTGGGTCCTGCTGGTTTAAGTCCAACCTAGTTAGCGGATCACAATATATGTCCTATACTTTGGCGTCCTTAAACTCTGTCATTGGATTGACGTGATATGTGGTCAGCATATCATCTATCATATAGAGGTAGAATTCAGACAACATGGTTACCCACAGATGCTGAGACTATAGTCTATGTTTGTAACCTCTAGGTTAAATTATAGTAATTTTTTGTTTTATGGCCTTCCCAAGAAAAGGTTGCATTATCTCCAGTTTATAAAATGATGCCTCCAGAAATAGAATTGACTCCAGGTGGACTTGACATGTCAGTGCAGCATTAGCATTAGAACTGCAGTATATTACCTTTCCACTGAGTTGAGTTGAAAGCCGCTTTGCTTTGGGGATCTTTTTACTCCTTGATATACATGCCTAGTTCCCATTGCAGTTTGAATCTATAAGTCTGTTAATTTCATAGAGCATCCTCCTGGGAGAAAATAATCAACAATTTGAAACCTATGTATTTACCTGAATTGCTGCCTGTGTATAAATTTACAGATTGTTCAGCATATCTGAAGTCGACCTGTAAGCTATTCTAAAATATACATTATGCTAAAAATCTATGGAGAAGCTGTGCAACGTTATCATGAACTCTGAATGTAGAATTCATTCCAGACCAAGGTTTGAAATATTTAGTCAATTAACTTAAGCTCAAACTTACCATACTCTGAAAGAGAATATTGGGACATTCTTGTATACTGGTTTATTATAAACCTCCTAGGGATACAGTTGCATGAAAGGCATTATATAAGCTTAAGGTTTTTTATCACACTGTGTGAAGTTTAGCTGTTATTTGCAGCTATTGTGTACTTCTAGTTTACTTCAAAAGAATGTTGATCGAGGCCTTAGGAAAAGCTCGAGCTACCCATACTAGAAAGGGGTAAAAGAATAAAGCACTGCTTAGCTGTTTCACTGAGATACACATATGCTAGCTGCCAGATGCTTATTTCTAGTTTGAATTCAAAATTGATCCCTTTAGCCAGTACAGATAAGAATAAAGCCAGATCATATTTGTTAAAATATTTGTTTTTTTTTAAATAAAAATGTGTTTAATTGTACTTTAATTCTTTTCAAGAGTCAGTGAAAGAAAAGCCTTCACTTCCACCTATAAAGAAAGAAGGTAAATTGTCGCCTTACTCTACAATATGCTGGTATATTGGTAACCCATACTGGAATATGTCTGCCTTTAAATATTCACTAATAACTACCGTAAAATTACAGTGGAGATGTTTCACAAGCCTCCAAAGCTGACAAGCGATTCTGTTAGCAGTGGTTTATTGATTGTAAAAGTTTTAAGGGGTCTTTATAGGAAAGGCTATGGCCAAGATTGTTGGAAGTAACTAGGGATTTTGGGTGCATTAGTATTTGGGTGGCTGAAAAGAAGGGGCCGGGTTACCAAAGGTGTCCTCAGCACTTTCTGATAAAGGCCCTTTTAAGGTATCTCAAGTTGGGCAACAAAAAATGAAAAAGCACCAATTACTTTTGAAAATCTTGCTCTATATTTTAACTGCTGCACAAAATTCTACCACGATTTCCACTTTATTGCTTAAGGTAAAGTATCAGTGGACCATCTTTTTTGAAAATAATCATTTTTAAAAGAAACAAAAACTATTTTCATTATTGCTGGAGATCAATAAGTCTCTACAGCTAACATCAAAGACAGTTTGCTTATTGCTAAGTCTCTCTGCTGGTCAAGGAATGTCCAATAGGCATCTAGAACAGTATTCCTACTCTGTGGCAGCCTGATGGCCATGGTTCCTGATCCTATTATATGGCTTCCAGGAAGCATACTCAACCATTTTATGATATGTGCATGCCTTTCCTTCTGATGTAAGGAAAACACATTTATAAGGAAAGATTTAAAGGAACCAAATGTGAAAGTTCTCTAAATAGCTCTTTCTGGGATGATAGGCAAAGAGATCCAGTAAAGGAGAGGAATATAGAATAACACCTATACATCACCTAGTATTGATGGGGAGAAGGATAAGCTAATTTTTTCTATGCACACCTGAAAGAGAATCAGTCAGCCAGGGAAGATCAGCAAAAAAATCTATTAGGAAAAAATGGCAATTAGGTTTGTGAGGGCCAGAAATAATGAAAGGCTATTTTCCCCCTGCAACAAAATACTGTCATGATCAGGGCTGACAACATCTCCATCAATAGGTTGTGCTGTATCTTTATTTTAGTGTTATACTGTTGTCCTGTTTTGATATTGCGTGTTGTCTGGATACAGGGATGGAAGGGTTAGGAGGAAGTTAAGTCCTGCTCCTGTGTGCTGGAATTGTTACTTGCTGCGTCCCAATAAATGTTTTGATTTCTATAAGTGAATATTACAATACTCTAAAAGCTAACTCCTGGACACGTTAAAGAGAGTGAGAAAACTCTCATTTACTTCAATTGCACCAGGATTTTACCTGATTTATTAGTCATCTGTTTTCCATTCTCCTTAAGAGTTTCAGAGTCCATTCATCCTGACATTTGCGGTCATATAGGAGAATTATACTTGCTTAAGAAACAATTGAGACAAGCTTTCCAAAAAATGGATTTCTAAAGCGAGGCCAAAAAATACATATTTAGGCACCTGAATAAGTGACCTGATTTTCAAAACTGCTGAGCACTTTCAGAAACTTCTGTGGGAACTGTAGGGTGTTCAGCACTTTGCAAAATTAGGCCACTTAGTTAGGACTGGGATTTTCAGGAGTTAGGTTCCTAGAGTAAAATTTTCAAAAGCAGCTATGTGATTTAGGAGCCTAAATCCCTTTTGAGAATTTTGCCTCCAACTCACGTTAACTTTCAAAATCCCAACCCAAGTGCCTGAATATGGATTTAGGAGTGTAACTTCAAGCTACCTGGTTTGAAAATCTTGGCTTCAGTATTGTTTCTATATTGCTATATGTTGTTAAAATCAGCCATCGTGAATTTTTCTGCTCTTAAAAATAAGAACAAATTGTGACATTTTCTGAATGGAAAAACAATTTAGATATTAGCTTAAATTTTACTATTTGTTACATACTTAAGATGAGGGGAAAAACACATTAATGCCTTTAACTGTAACTTGCTGCTCTAAAATATATTAAGGAATGTTGGCCTAGTAAATGACGACTTATATGGAAAAAATGAAAGAGAGAGCTTGGAGGTTTATTTAGATCGCGTCTGTTGTTGTAAATGATGCTTCCAGTTTGTTTATTTTTTTATAACCTATAGCAATGGCAGATTATTATGATAAATGATTCATATCACTGCAATATACACCTTTTAAAATTTCCATATCTGGCAACTACTAGGCACTTCTGAAAGGCTTCAGTAGACCCCTTAGCTAGATAACATGGCTGTAAGCTGCTTCATGATTAATTTCAACTAAATGTGGTAATTATCATGCTTTGAAGTAATGCCTGCAAAACACATTTTCAAAGAAAGTTAGTGGAAGCAGAGGATTAACCCAGAAACATTTTGGTTCAGAGCAGCATATCACCCAAATATAAATGTGTTTCTCCTGGAATTTTTCAGACATTTTATTAGAATGCTTGGCAGTCATTGATGTTAGCTTATCTCATATCAACCTTCTGATGACAATTGAGACATCAATTTAAACTCAAGCAACTCTGTATTGTTGTTAGTAATGGTCTAGTCCTGTTTTGCAGCTTGAAGTTCACTCTATTTTGATGGCTTTCATGCTGGAATAATATTTCTAGTGTTAGTGTTTAAGGAAGCAATTAATATTATATAATTTATTTATGTTAAGAATCTAAATACTAGTTCACTCTATTTTCCCATTGTCACTCTAGCAGTTTCTTCATGTTTCATATGTCACAGCTTGATGCCCGTGCCAATTAAAGTAGCAGAGAGGGTATTTAAGTGTTACCAATAAGGTGGCCAATGGGACGTAACTGCCACAGCTGGGTGCCCAAATAAAAATCCTGAAAGCAGGTAGTTAAGTTAATTATAACCATCAGTCCACCTATCACCAAATACCTCTCTGCCCAGCTCTCTCACACACCATAAAGATCAACCCACAACACCTTCCCTTTACTCACTCATCATGAATAAAATCTTATCTATGTGCAGAGTTACACCAGTTTAACTAAAGGTATGACAAACTTAAGGTTTAGTTAAACTAGTGCAAAAAACTGCATGGTCAGGCTTATTTTGATTTCGTTTAAGTAAATCAGTAACAGGTTTTACCTACTCTTAAATAGATTCATGTTCTTAAATTAAACCAAAAATAACTGTGTTCACACCACTTTTTGCACTGGTTTAGTTTAAATTTACATCTGACGTTAAACCAGTGCAACTTCCTTGTGAAAAGGGCCCTAAGTAACTCAACTCAATGCACATCCAAACAACTCAACCCCACGGCAGCCACTTCTATTGTAATTATCTGTCTGTCTGTCTGTCTATTTGTGTGCATATACTATAATTTAAAAAAAATACTTTAAAGGTAAGAAAGAACCTGTCATGTCCAAAGAATCTAAAAGTAAGAATCTCTTACATGATTTGATATTTTTTTCCCATATAAAGCTGTTTTAAACATGTTTCAGTGTCCCCAATTAATGGTTATTAAAATTGTTGAAGATGCAAAGAAGAAAGTAGCTTCACCATTTATAATTGAAAAATTACATGTTTAAACTTTAGCTGCCTCCTCCCTTCTAAACCCAGTCACACACTATTTCTAATTCCACGCTCTTCCTTGCGACTGACAGTTTGGCCTCCCCCATTTTTTTAAATCACATGTCTAAAATAGTACAGGTTTTCACATTGAAGGAAATGTAAAAAATAATCTCATTTGTAATGTGTTCTCAGTGGCTGTGAGCTTGGTAGAAGGGCTGAGAAGGCTTATGTGCTGATAGGTTTCCGGAGAAATGCCCAAGTACTCTCAAATTGCCAAGTAAATGGTGCCTGTTCACAACCCCATAGATCATAACCTTGCATTCCTTGTGTACCTAAAAGTCCCACAGAAGGATTTCTGAGTGCGCAATGATCTCAAAACAATATTTTCAAGAAAACAGCATGGTCAACTCAGTAGCCCGGGAACCTTTATTTCTACATGCTTGTAACCAGTAGTGCTCCCCCATAGTTAACACACTTACCATACATCATTATAGAGGTCAGACTTCAAGTGATCAAATTCTTTGTGTTGAATGTGTGGTATATTTTTAAAGATTATGGAATATGTTAATCTCTGAAGGATCACCCTTGGCTCAAATGCTACCTATGAGTAAAAATTTCATGGATACCCACGGTTTTGGGGATGCTGACCAGTCTCTCAGATCCATGCCTGATCTTTTCTGGGCTATTTTGAAGGGGTTTCAACCATCTCTGCAGCAAGATTCTCCCATCTTCCCAGCACCTTATGGAAGTATCTCCATTGGGATTCAAGATCCATGCTTTGAGAAGGGCCTATGCATCATCATCCCGCCCAAGCCTGGCATGAAAACTGATCAGATAATATAAACCAAGAGTCCAATCCTACAAATAGCAAGGCATGTGGGTAACGTTACTCATACGAATTATCCTATTGAATCAATGAGATGACTCACAGGAGTAAAACTACTCATGTGCCTATTTGCTGTATTACTTTTTTCACTGTAACGAAATCAGGCTGGACAGCTGTAAGACAGTGGTGGAAGGGAGGTATATTAGCTCTAGAACGATAAAGGTTCTTTTCCCTATAAGCTGAAAAGAGGTTACCTCAGGTCAACTAGGGACACCTGAGTCCAATTAAGGGCTGCCTGATACCTTTAAAACCCCAACTCCAGTGAGAGAGGTGGCGGAGAAGAGACAAGTTGCTGCAGGGCCAGTGGCGTAGCCAGGGTTGCTGCCAAGGAGGAGCGGCAGAGAAAAAAGGCTGCCGAGGAGGAGCGGCGGAGAAAAAAGGCTGAAATGCCGCCGAAAGATGGAGCGGTGCATGTGCAGGGCCACCGAAAGACGGAGCGGCGCTGGAAAAGGCACCACTTGGGGAATTCTGGGCTCGGGGGAGCAGGCGCTCTCCCTGTTCCCCCCCAGCTACGCTACTATGCAGGGCTAGTGTCAGCTGGAAGAAAGGCTTCTCCAGGGTGGAAGGCTGCTCTCCTCCCTATAGGGGAAGTTACATAACTCACTGCCTGTTTAGGGGGAGGACTGGCACCCTGAGGCCAATAACCAGGCCACATGCCTACTGACGTTGGAACAATTTCTATGGTGGGGGGGCTGAGAGCCATTGAACAAAACTGTAAACCCTGTATATGATGGAAACCACTTCAAGCCATGGGATGCTGCGGTGTCCCCAGCAGCCCTAGTTCCAGCACCTTTGCACATGCCCCCAGGGAAGAGGTAGGAAAAAGTATCTCCCTTTGTTTTATGTTGTGAATTTGCTTCTTTTTGTTTGGCGGAGGAGTGCTCCTGGGCTGGCTCCAAGGCCTTCCTATAAAATATTGGGAAATAAACCCCAAGTGGAAAAATAAACACCATCTGGCATGGGAGGCCCTCGCTGCCAGAGGGGGAAGCGCTGAGCCTGGTGAGATGGAGGAGGTGCCTTGCTACAGCACATAGTCCCTCTGACTTGGGAATCAACTTAACGAGTCGTTCCAGAGGCAGCTGCCGGTATGGGATGTCTTGGCAGCCAGGCACCAATGGAGCTGTATTGCCTGAGAATTGGAGGGAGAGCAAAGACGTCATCAGAGCCCATGGGGAGGCCCTATAATTCTAGTGAATCCCGGAGATCTGTAGGGTTTGTGGATTGAACCTCCTCTTCTTTTGCAGGGGTGGGGACCCAGGTAGAAATGCTAAGAAAACCGTATTACAAGGTCTCCTCCTATAATTCTTAATAAAGGAGGAATGAGTCCCCCAGAGTAATTATAGTGCTCTTCTAGTACTAATTTACTGCATAGTTTCAAATGGATACAAACAAACCAATCCCACACATGTTAAACTTTATATTTTGTTTTCATTATGTTTTACAAGACATTCTGATGCATCTTTCATGAACTTCTCAATATACTAGAGGGGAAGAACTGGAAATTAAATTTCTGATTTAGCAGTAGTTTTTTTTTCTTTTTAATAACATTGTGACAGATGTGAAGGATTAACTAACATTTTGTTGGCATTCTGTAATTCAGATTATGATTAAAATTAATTATTTCCTTTTGCAATATGAAAATGTGAATTGCAAATCAGAGAATATATATATATTGTTTTAGTTGACAAACCAAATTCTGTTAGGAAAACCAGTACACTTTGGCTTATGACTATTTGTTAAATTATCTTGGTTTAGCACAGTCTGTTCTAGCAGCTGCTAAGGATGCAAAGGATTAGCTAAACTCTAGTACACAGTGGATGAACCCAGTGGACTCAGTATGGTTCTTTTATGCAGAGTTTGGACAAGATTATTGGAACTCCTCTAGAGGTTCCCTTTCCTTTCACAACTTTGAACTATGCTCCATGGGGGGTTCCTTTGCCCCAGCCCAGAGAGAGTTTGTCCGTATGCTATGAGAGGAACAAGACCAGGGGAACTGCAGTTACATGGATTGACTGGCCTTGCTCCTCTGTGTAGAGAGACTCAGCAGCTGCAGAGTCTAATGCAGTAGCAACCAAGCAGTGGCTCCAGGATCACTCTTCAGCGTGGGAAGAAAGAAGCCACTGGCTCATGATAGTAATTGACAGGTTACTCTAAAAAAACATTTTTGATGATTGTTTTCATGCCTTTGAATTGGTGGAGTGTGTCTGGGCACTTCTATTGTTCTGATAATCTCTTTTCTTCATTCTTCACTAAGAAATATACCCAGGGCTATATTTTTCATTTGTAGACTTCCTTTATACTTCTGTATTTTCATGCTATAACACTTCACAGTAATTTATTTAATTTGCTCTCTTTAAGAGACAGCAAAAGCTCCTGCAGTCAAACCAGCCACTATAAGAGTAGCAGCACCAGGTAAAGGATAAAGAATAACCTTCTCTCTCTATTTTCAGTGTATTTCACATATTTGTAAAGCTTGTTTATTGCATCATAGCACCATCTACTGGATTATACAAAAGGTCACTGATGTAGTCTGTTTTATCTAAAAGATATTACCGTATGTTGTTGCTGTGACACTATGTATGTGAATTCTCTAAAGAGAACAGGGTATTTTGCATAGGTCAGGTTCCCTAAGACACTAAGATCTAATGGCCTTTGATACCTACTTCAGCAGTGCTCTGAAACTTGCAAGAATATCTTGAGTTTCTCATGGCAGCTACAAAATTGCAAGGATGTATTTTTAGCAGCATTAGAGAAATGGGCAGAAGCCTAGAAAGTAGATCTGGATCAGAATATAGGATGTGAAAAGCCAAAGACCAGAGATAGTGAATTCAGGTTTTTGGAGCAATTCATCATAAAATAAAGGCTACTTGAAAAGCTACTTTGAACAATAGGCTCAAAAAGTTGGGCTCCTGAATCCATGTTTAAGCACCTAAAAGTGTAGTCTAATTTTTAAAAAGTGCTCATCACCAACAGTTGCCACAAACAGCAACAGGAGCTGCTGGGTGCTCAGAACTTGTTGAAAACCAATTCATTTATTTAGGTGCCTAAATATGAATTTAGGAACCCAAAGTTAGGCACCCAGCTTTTAAAATTTTGGACAAAATTCATATCTGAATTGTCGGAGAATAACACAGTTCTCACTCTTTGGGTACAGCAAAGTCAGATACTTTATTCTCTTTAACAGCTGTGTAAGGGAAGAGAGTGCACTAAGACACAGGGTCTCCCCCTCCTAGGCAGGTCTCTTCTCAGGTAAACAATTACAGCAAGCATTTATACCTTTTGATACAGACAATGAAAAGCAACCGCAGCATTTTGTTTATACATAGGTCATTCTGATGATATCTTGTTTTTCTCACTAATGTAGACTCTCAGTCTGCATTCCATATTGTTTACACATTATCTACACATTATCTCCACGAGGTTGAAACAACTTCTCACACAGTTCTTTCCCACTCGCCTCACACATCCTCGCTTCTACAAATCTCGCATTATTAGGGTTACAGTTAGCCTGACTCTAGCTAACAAACTGTCATGCATTGCAATCCCCTTCCTGTCAGTTCTTTCTCTGCTTCCACAGAATCCAGGCTGGATGTTAAAAACCCACACATTTTGAATGCTTAGGTTTTATTTCATGCCCATTTCTAAATACTACACCTGGAGTTTGGGGTTTCAGTTTAAATTATTAAAACCTAATAAAACTACCACCAAACCAGGTATTTTTTCAGTATTCACTTTTTTGAGTTACATTATAACAACAACGACATGGGGATTTTCAAGTGAAAACTGCAAGAAGTATGAAAACCAAAATATTCCTTTGAATTTTAACTACTTCACTTTAATTATCTCACCCAATTTGTGAGTGAATACCCACTTCATCAGATGCATGTAATGGAAATTTCCAGAGGCAGGTATAAATATGCAGGCAAGAATCAGTCTGGAGATAACGAGGTTAGTTCAATCAGGGAGGGTGAGGCCCTCTTCTAGCAGTTGTAGAAGTGATTGTTGTCCAAAGCTCAACTGTTGACTGATTATAGCTACATAATTATTTTCTTTTTAGTTTCCAAGACACCAGCAGCAGCTAAAACAGCAGAAGGTAAGAAAAGATATCTTTGCAAGTCATTTTCACCTGTAAAAGGGAAGAAATGTAACAAATAAACAAAGTTTATGGGACTACAAAATATGCTTTGAAGGGAAAAAATGTTCTTTAAATATCTGAGCGCTAACAAATATGTTCTGCTGTAGGAAATTATTAAGAGGTATGGGAAATGCTTAAAAGCATTGATAAAACATGACTACCATTAAATGTTAAGATCTATTTCTTTTTTAAATCACAGGAATAATGTAAGTGTATGTATGAGAGGTACAAATATTTCAGTGATTTTTCAGGTCAACCATCAGCAGGTGGCGCTATAGAGCCACCTGTTAAGACTGTATTCTAATCTTACCATTTCTTACCATAACACTTCCAAGAGCTGTCTTTTTTTTTTTTTTTTTTTACTCAGTCAACATCGCTACATCTCTTGTGCAGGACCTTATCGCCTTCTTGTGTAGCTACAGCACGCTTGAAGCAGCACATGGAAGAAACTGTGCTGACTGACATATTGGGGGGTGGAGTCAAGGCTCTGCCCAGTCCCTACCTAACTGCTCTTGGGAGGAGGAGTAGGTCTGGAAGGCTCTGCAGAAGCTTAGCTCTCAATCCCCTTATGCCTCTGTGGGCTGATGTATGGTGGGCCATGATCTGACTCTGAATAGGAAAGGAAAAATTAGTGTGTGATCTGTATCATAATGTATACACACAAGGGGGCAGAATTAAGGTTGCAAAGGCAATTTTTTTTCATCTTCCAAGTTTTGAATGCTTCACTTTAGAACCTTAAAATCTTTAAACATAGGGTTTTTTAATGACATGTAAAATGATTTTTCTCAGAGCAATTTAGTTCGCTAATGTGACATACAATTCTTATTCTTCTAACTTATGATAGACTTCTTTAAAAAAATATAATTCAAGACATTTAATCACTTTTGCTAGGATTCTGAAACACTCATCCACTTAGCATGTTATGGCTTATTCTGAAGCAAGGTACCACCATATTCACCCATACTTTAAAATATATTTCAACAAAATTCATTTTTAAAATTAATTTTCAATAATTCCTATTGCGCTATTTCTGATTGTGAAGATATCTATACTAAAATAGAATCTTACCCCTTTATAAATACCACTGATTCTTGCATGCCTGTCCTAGTCTAGCATTTGACATAACTATTCAATACATTGGAAGTATTGTTGTGTTACTAATACTGGATTATGACATTCCTTCAAGAACAAGGCAGGGGGAGCATGCTAACTGTTAAACAGAGAAGTCGGGCTTTTATCTTTGCTAGCCACAGTGATGAGAGAACTATATCTAAGCTAAATGATAGTTAATTGGGAGTTTGATTTAAATGACTTTTAAAAATGTCTGCTCTTTATGTGAGAGGCTTTTTAAGGGGCTTGCCTAGTAGCTGACAAACTATAAAAGCACTGCAAATATTCACAATTAATTGTTGATTTGTAATGTTTTGGGGGCCAGTTCAGCAAAACACTTAGGAACATGTTTAAGTGCATCCCTCTTCGGCAAAGCATTTAAGGATGTGTTAAGTATTTTGCTGAATCGGGGCCATAAGGCATACCTACTGTGTGACTGACGTCTCAGGCAGTGCATCTGCTGTTAATGCTACCTGTGCTGAGCTTGTATTAAATTGAATAAGCAGTTTGCAGAGGAATAAATGGGTCCAATCATGCACTGTTAAGATCACTAGCAAAATTTCATTTGACTTAAATGGGAGCAGGAGCAGAAATGGGGTCAAAAGTGGCGGGGATGCAGTAGATTTTTCTATAAGAAATTACAGAATGCACATGTTGAATTTATTATGATTTCTAGTAGCTGATAGATTTTTTTGAGCCAGTTTGTAGCAAATCTCATTTTGTGTGTTTGTGTGTTTCCCTTGCTTTGTGACATTATTTAAACTTTACTTTCATCAGTTCATCATACTTCAGTGCTCTTTTAATGTCAAATCCCTTACTTTTATATATTAAGAGTTTAACTTTTGGTTTTAAAGTTGAGCCCAATGACATATGTACCAAACAAGTTCTTTGAAATATACTGTGCAAAATCTATCTTCTTCTCTTTCAAGGTGCCCACAAATAATGCACAGCATTTTGCTCTTACATAACAGTTCCTGCATAATTTTTGAATGCCCAAGTTGAGAGCTTTAAATATTCAGAAATAGCTGTTGCTGACATGCTGTATTTTGTTGCACATACTAGAATGCTTCCAGCATTTTTTTGACTGTCAGAGCTACACACTTCTCCTGATGCTTTTTGTTGGTTTGATAGTGTCCTTCATGTCTTTGCCCTTGCTAAGAAATTCTGTAGGAGTTGTGTGCCCTGCTATGCAGCTACAGAACCCTCTCTGCGTATTTAACCATTAGGAGATCATGTACATGCCCTTTGAATCTAGTGGTCTGGAGCCAATGAACCAAAGTATTAAAAAACTAGAACTGATCAGGAATTTTCCAACAAAACCTTTTTTCATCAGAAAATGCAGATTCATTGTAACCAAACCTGTTCATGAGAGAGGGTGAGTTTTGATGACCATTAAGCACGGGAACAGGTTATCTAGGCGGGTTGTGGAATCATCATAATTGTTTTTAAGAACAGATTAGACAAACCTCTATCAAGGATAGTCCTGCCTCTGTGCAGAGGGATGGACTAGATGACCTATTGAGGTCTCTTCCAGCCCAACTTTTCTCTGATTCAATAACTCTATTTTTTAATTAAAGGTTGAAATTGAAACATAATGTTTTGAAATCATCAAAATCTGAAAATAAAAATTGGATGATTGGCTCTCAAATTTTTGAGATTTTGACTTTTCAGCTTGAATCAGATTGGAGAAAAAAATTAATATCTTGAAAATTCTCATGGGACAGGAAAATGATTTCCCATCCAGCTCTAATAACAGTCTCTAACCCTTACTGTTCCTCATTCCTTCTCTTTCTGCTGGCCTGAGTGGTAAGCCCTCCTCTGTGAGGGTTTAATGCTAGGTTTCTTGTTACATTTGTTAATTTTCAAATGTATTTTTTTCTGAAGCAGCTTTAATCATTACTTTTTATGATTGTTTTTCCTGTAGAATTGATAGTTAATCTGCTCATCGTGTCTTCACATGGCAGATGATGTGCAGAAACCAGGGTTTAAGAGGGACTTCCTCGTCCCACAGAAATCTCTTTTTCAGACCAGTGTTTAAAGTTCCTGAGGTAAAGGTCACTACTCACATGTCAAAGAGGTGTGCTGCTTGCGCAGCGTTTACACCATGACCTGAAAGATTCTGTAGAATCTAAGCCTTCCTTGTAATAAATCCTATATGAAAGGTTTTATAAGCCACATGGACCTAAGCAAAGCTGTCTTCCAGAAGACATTGTGGGTTCAAAACAGGTGGCTACAGCGCTGGAAGATTTTTCTAAATCCAATAAATTGTCCCCAAGCCCATCAAGGCAGCAATAGAAATGATTGCATCTGAAGAGTTCTAAGTCAGGGCCTCAAAGGGCTGGAAATACACCACAGATCCCTCTGCAGCTCCTCCTAAAAAGAAAATGAAGGGGTTGCAAAATGCTCCTCAAGTGCCTGTTATGACATGGATTTTGCAGCATCCCAGTCTTTGGTAAATGGACACTTTTCCTTATGAAATTCTGTCTTAGAGTTGACATAGAGCTATATGGGAAGAATCAGAAGGCATAGGTACTTGGCCTGCCATTTGAGGTAACTGACCTTGTCCACTCAAGAACTGATGAGACCTCAGAGAAGTTGAAGGTGCCCAGATCACCACTTCTTCTCTAGGTTTAAGCCGTCCCCTTTTTTTTTTAGCAGAAGCATTCGTGCTTTTGATATCAGACGGGTCAGTATTAGCTTTTTTCTTGGGGCAGTGCGGGCTGGGGGGGTCGGTTCCATTTCATTGAGGGATTCAAATCCAGTCATCCTGATAAACCTTACAGTGATGAGCAGGGCAGCAGCTTTGAGCAGGGGTTTGGACTAGATGACCTCCTGAGGTCTCTTCCAGCCCTAATATTCTATGATTCTATGATTCTATCATGTAGACCAGACCAGATGTGTGGCCATCATTTCCTGCAGGCCAGGCAAAGCAGGAGTTTTGTAAGCTTGCCAAAGGACCTTGAAACAGTTTTGTTAGCATCTGTATTCCTCTGAAGAATCTGTGCCGCAATTATTTCAGGCATGGCAGGAAATCTCTTCAGATTAATGAATCCTGGAGATTGCTAATCATAGGCATGTGTTTCCAGTCTTAGGATATGCCAAAACCCATTCTTCCTTCTCCATCTCTTTTCAGTGATCGTTCTGAAGAGAAACTGCTACGAATGAAAGTCAGCTTTCATTTACAAACAGGAAGCTATAAAGTTGGTGCCAAAACCTTAGTAGGGGAGGAGATTTTTCCCCACCCTGAGTTTCTTATTTCAGAAAACAAAGGAATCAGCATCCTATATTCATGATCTTTAGAAATTGAAGAAATATGGGGTAACAAATTCTTGTAATGAACCTCTCTATAACTTGAACAAGCCAATAGGAAGATTGCAGGCAAACAAACAAAAAGATGCAACACTATTAGCTTCCCAACCTAAGGATTTGCAGTGTTCGACATACTGCACAGGATTTGGCAGTTCTGTGTTTTAGTGAATGTAAAATAGGATTTATTAAAATCCTTGTATCAGAAATTGAGGATTCTAGTACAGAAATCTATTTCCCTTAACTGTAATGAATATAACCTAATGACATTGATTATACTATAGTTTATATTATAGAACAGTGAACACAGTGGAAACGATAGGCAATTTAATGGAAGTTCAACTTTCTCACTGGTTTCACATGAATTTCACTTACTCACACTACTGCTTTAAGATTAGAATACTTCATCTGAATTAATTGAAAGTCCTATATGTCATGAGAGAGAGACAGAGAATCAAAATGGAAACATGTGACTGTTCCAAAGATAGCAGGTGAGAGAAGGTCACGGTTTGAGAATTACCTTGCTGCTGGGGAAGATCTAAGGTACACTGTAGGAATATGCCAGCTTCAATGCTTTTCAGCACCACTTGCAGATTAAGAAATGGAGTGGCATAAAAAATAACCTCAGAGATTCTCTTCTGTCTCCCATCTCCTCAGTGATTGCATCACAATCAGCATCACTATCAGCAAAACAAAAATTGCATTTAGGTGGTTTCATGAACAATTAATAAATATTTTACTAGTTTTCACAAAGGCAAAAAATGTTTTTGTGAAAACTTCAGAGTGTGTAGCATATGGTGAAATTTCAGACTTGAAAAAAATCTCAATTGCACATATGATAGAATATTTATTTGTTCTCAGCCACAGGCTGTGCCCTGGATAAAGATATTTTTGGCCTGGCTAATAAATTAATAAATTCTTATGAATACATGCACAACTCTTACTGTTAAAAGTCTTACAAAGGCTATGGCAAGTGTCTAACATGTATATTGTACAGTAGGACAAAATCCTCTGTTGTGTCAGATTGACCATTAATTAATAGAAGATAATTCTTCTAAATTAGTGGAAGTGGCCTGAGCCATAAAGGCAAGATCCAGATCTGAATTTTCTCAAAGCTTGTGGTTGTTGGGATCTAAGGTTTTGGTGTACCCCATTATGATAACAGAGTAGATGTAAGTCAGCCATAAATTCAGATTCTGATCCAAATTTCCTAACTATTTCTGTTAATTATTGAATAAAAACTTCCCTGTGGAAAGTTGAAGATAGTTGTAAATTGGATTTCATATGTTTCTGGAAGAACCTTGTTGAATTTGCTTAATGAAAATTTAATTTTAGGTCGTACAAAAGTGCTTAAAGTGAAAGTTGGTAGTGTCACACAAGTTCTACCCCTGCATCCCTTGTCTAAGGGTTGGGAGACTGTGGAAAAACAGGAAGCAGTCAGATGCCCCTGGAGTCAAAGAAACCATTATTAGATATTCTTCAGTTTCAGAGAAGCAAGCATAAGCGGGAAAAAAAAGGTTTACAAAATGTGTTTATATATATATAAATGAACTCTGGAGGAGCACTTATGCTATATAAAACATGAACGTGCTGCAATGTTGCAGATGTTACTGAGATGAGTGGTTAAATCAGCCAAAGTAACTGTCTTCCAGTCTCCATTCTTCCTTTTTCCTTCATCCCCTCCAGCCCCCCTTCCAAAAAAAGAAAGAAAGAAAGAGAGAGTTTGGTTTGCTTGTCTTGTGAAATATTTACTTTATTTGCAATCAGCATTAACTCATCCCTTTTCTTATTTATTATGAATTTTAGCCAATGATAATAGGGAATTTACCATTTCAATTAGACATTTCCATCTCTTTCCCCTCTCCCTGGTTGGCTATGCCCCACTGCCTTGAATCTTTGCAGAGTGGCTATAAGTGGTTCTGAGGAGGAGGTTGTCGGAGTGGTGTTCTGGGAGAATCTTAGTGTGGAAAAGGTTGGGAACCATGGTCTTAGATTGTCAGATGATCCAGAGTAAGTCTAAACATGTTTGCTGTTTAATTGCTATTAACATTTCCTTTCATCACCTAACAATATGACTGTGGAATTATCTTTTAGCTATCCGGTATTAGCATTTAATCTAACTCCATTAGCTCAGCAGTGTCTGATCACTGCTGAAAAATATGTTTTAGGAGGAGTGTACTTAACAGCATTACCAAAAGTAGAGCCAAAATATTTTTCTTTTTTAATTTTCAGAATCACCCAAGAAGGAAAAGCTGGTGGAAACTGGTAAATAGCTCCCATTTTTTAGTTTTATTTTTCATCTGAGCTACTGAATGTTTTAGTGACAACTCCCACATTGTAATCACCAACCTTTTCTTATTTGTTCCAGCCAAACCACTGAAGAAGGAAATACCTGCAGTAGCTCTAAAAGTACCTGGTAAAACCTGTAAAAGTCTATTTTAGAGTCTCATTTCCTTAATTTAAACTTAAACCTAATTTAACTCAAGTCACCATTAGGGGAAAGGATGGGAACTGCACTGTACTAGAAGAGAACAAATTTGCCAATTTACTCAAATTTATTAGAATGGCTATGGAGCATGATAACCTAGCCATTCTGTTGTACTTGAGAGCCAACTATGTGAAGCTAAGCAGGACACCATTATTCTTTTGAATGTTAGATTTTGATTTCAGCTTCCTCACTTTTTTTTCTCCAAGGGAGGAAGGAAGTCTGGCTCTGGGATTCAAATACATTGAGACTGGAAGAAGAAGATACAGTGTATCAGGGTTTTTTCCCCTTCTTCCTTCAAACATCCATACCAAATTATTTCCTCCAACCAGACTTCATTTAAATAGAGAAGACAAAAAGGCTTCTTGCAGCCAGACTCTCCTCTGATTTCAGGCTAGATCCATTTCTCAGATCCACCAAAACACTGCCTTAACTCTTCTTATAGACCTGCTTGATGGCCCATTTTCTAGGTGAATCCAGTGTCTCTAGATGAGGTTTCCTGGCAATCTTTCCAATTAGCACTAACACCTGTGCTAGCTAGCCTACTTAGGGAAATATTACCTTCTCCCTACCATAGGGTGAGGCATGTAAACCCATCCCAGTCGTCAATAAATATGAAGAACTTAATAATGAGGAAATGAGAATTCTGATTTTTTGATCAATGATGCTTTAGAAAGAAATATCATCCAATAATTAAATATCAAACACTGGTACGTAAATTAGACTGAATACGTGATATTTTCAATACTACTTTTGTATCTAGACTTCATTGTGTTTGTCAGTATTAGAATGCTATTTTTCATCTGCTGCACATAAATTTTTCAGCTGAACTGAGAAATGCTACTAACCGCCAGTTAGAGTAAGCCAGTTTTCCATGCGTACTGTACATGCTTGCTGAAATAAGTGGAACTTTTCAAGCTCCATATATACCTTACTGGCTAGCCTGGCTTTCTGTAGATTTTAACCATGTACAACGAGAATATCTTAGCAAGGGACAAATGTTGTTTGTACACATTGTAAATTTGTTTCTTAGAATATATTCATTTATTTTACAGTATCTGTGGAAAGTCATAAGGTAAAAGGTAAGTAACTGCATGTGTTTTTAAAATAAAAATGAAAAAATGTATATTTATATTGTTATTAATACAAAAGTACTGCATCACTGTCATTAGAGATATATAAAGATTTGACTTGATTAGAGCCATATGGATTTTTTTTGAAAGAATAGCAATGTCTCGACTTTCTCCACCTAACAAGCTGCTCCGAGAGCCAGTTGTCTTTTCCCTGAAGACTCCGTAGAGTTCCTGGTGGCAGATTCCTCAGTCTTTCAGATTCAGGAGCTATTGCCTACCCAGCTTAAATCCATAAAGGGCTAGATCCACAAAGGGACTTAAGTGCCTAAAGCCCAATGCCCAAGTCCCTTTGTGGATCTGGGCCAAGGATCTTAAGGAGGGCAGGAAGTGGCTCCACCCAACTCCTTACATAGACATAGGATATTGTGAAAAGGGAAACACGTCTCTAATTTTCCTGCCTACTTTTTTCATGACCTATTGACTATATGGTTGTTTTCTTTACAGAGCAGGACAAGGTTTTGTACAGAGCGAGAAAGGGGGCATCCTATTTAGCAGCTTTGTCTTCCAATTATTATTGCTATTAACTCTGCATAAATACTGTAGGTAGGTGGGTAAAAAGGCTTAGATCCACTGGAGCTTTCTCTGTGGCTTTGCTCCTCCACTTGAGTGCTCTCCACTGTGAGGACGTGTTGCAGAATCAGACCCTCTGTCAGGAGTGTAAAGAAAATCAAAGCTGACCGAATTCTCTGTATCAGGCATATTTAAGGTTTCTGGTTCAAAGGGTAAATTCATAATACTACTATCATTTTGCAGTTAAACAAAACAGAAACTAGACTAATTTAGATGTTACTCTCTTTATGCCTCCAACAGCCAAACTAGAGAACCTAATGAAAACAAGTATGTTAAATAAAGCCTTTGCATTCTGGCAAATTCTAGAAAGTTGAAGTGAGAAATAAATATCATTTTGTAACTATGGGCAATCGAAAAAGCTGTTTTCCTCCTTGATAGGAGCTGTTGAGCGAATCCTTTTTTATACATGATTATTGCTCCTGTGATGCTGTACTATATGTCATCTTTGGGAGGTCATTTTTATGTGAATCATGCCAAAATCTTTGGGCCCAGACCTGCCAGGTTCTGAACGTCTTCAGCACCCATCAGCGTCAATGGGAGTTGAAAGAGTGCAGCATCTGCACCTTTTAGGATTGGACATGAGGTTTTCTTCTGACGACTTTCAGAAAATGTTCTCTTGGACTCTTTATGAAGTGCTGTAATCACAGCTCATAGAATCATATCATATAGAATCTTAGAATCCTAGGACTGGAAGGGACTTCAAGAGGTCATCGAGTTCAGACCCCTGCATATGTCTTTCCTTTTCTTACTGGTTTCTTAATTTGGGTTATATGGAAAGCTGATCAGTTGGCATCCAGAAAGAGCACAGCTTTTGAAATAGCAGAGCTCTTGGTGCAGTACTTTACTGTTCTGAAGAGTGTTCCAAGTCTGGGTACAAAATCCTCCAGTGAACTCTGTGCTGCAAGTATAGATAATAACCGTTGGTCTGTTCACGAAAACTGCTTTTAACATTGACTTTGGAGAGGAGGTCTAATGTATGAGTGTCACTGAAACTAGATGATCACAGTCGTCATTTCTGGCTTTAAAAATCTATGCATCTATAAATTGTAGCGGAAGACACTTTCTACAGCAGATTCATGGCTCGGTGTAGAAAATATTATTGCCTGATTTTTTTGTATTATGTCGGTCACCAATATTTGTGTCATTTCTGCTATGAAAAGAGAAATCCAGCAATCAAACAATTTAGTGACTCATACATTAGTTTGATTCCAGCCATTGCACTTTTAAGTAGGTCTGAAAAATTAACATCTAGCTTGAGATGTGCATCTACATTGTTGGGTGAAAAAGTGCAGTCCATACCAATTATTAAGCTTAACTAATTTAAAGCTTTAGTAGGAACATTTTAGGACAATATATTACCATCTTGATCAAGCATAAATCTTAAGTAAAGCAAATATGAGGATAGCATAATCATCAGTTACCGAGTCCGGGGTGCAGGTAGGCTGTTTTTGTCATCAGCAGATCCATGCTGGTCCGAGCTGGTGTAAATGCTACCTTGCTCCATCCCCCTTTATTAAACACATCCTCTATACCTTGTTTCATAACATTACACAGGTGAAGATTATTAAAACTACCTCATCTATAAACATTCTATTCTAAGCATATTTTCATATATACTAATCCGAAATCCTCTTAACTGATACATTTTTACATATCATGTTAAAACTCTAATTCATACCTCCTTAACTATTTTTTTTAGCCATTACTATCCTCCTTCTTATTCAATCCAGCTGTATTTTCATTGCTTTCATGTATTCCATTATTTCTTACAACAATTGTCACACCAAAAAAGGTCCCTCACCAAAGGCTCTTAAGCAAAGTAAGCTGCCACGGGATAAGAGGGAAGGTGGTCTCATGGATTGGTAACTGGTTAAAAGATAGGAAACAAAGGGTAGGAATAAATGGTCAGTTTTCAGAATGGAGAGAGGTAAACAGTGGTGTCCCCCAGGGGTCTGTTCTGGGACCAGTACTATTCAACATATTCATAAATGATCTGGAAAAAGGGGTAAACAGTGAAGTGGCAAAATTTGCAGATGATACAAAATTACTAAAGATAGTTAAGACCCAGGCAGACTGTGAAGAGCAAAAGGATCTCCCAAAACTGGGTGACTGGGCACCAAAATGGCAGATGAAATTTAATGTTGATAAATGCAAAGTAATGCACATTGGAAAGCATAATCCCAACTATACATATAAAATGATGTGGTCTAAAGTAGTTGTTACCACTCAAAAAACAGATCTTGGAGTCATTGTGGGTAGTTCTCTGAAAACATCCTCTCAATGTGCAGCGGCAGTCAAAAAAGTGAACAGAATGCTGGGAATAATTAAGAAAGGGATAAATAATAGGACAGAAAATATCATGTTGCTGCTATATAAATCCATGGTACGCCCACATCTTGAATACTGTGTGCAGATGTGGTCGCCCATCTCAAAAAAGATATATTGTAATTGGAAAAGGTTCAGAAAAGGGCAACAAAAATGATTAGGGGTATGGAAAGGCTTCCCTATGAGGAGAGATTAATAAAACTGGGACTTTTCAACTTGGAAAAGAGATGGCTAAGGGGAGATATGATTGAGGTCTATAAAATCATGACTGGTGTAGAGAAAGTAGATAAGGAAGTGTTATTTACTACTTCTCATAACACAAGAACTAGGGGTCACCAAATAAAATTAATAGGCAGCAGGTTTAAGACAAATAAAAGGAAGTATTTCTTCACACAACGCACAGTCAATCTGTGGAACTCCTTGCCAGAGGATGTTGTGAAGGCCAAAACCATAACAGGGTTCAAAAAAGAACTAGATAAATTCATGGAGGATGGGTCCATCAATGGCTATTAGCCAGGATGGGCAGGAATGGTGTCCCTAGCCTCTGTTTGCCAGAAGCTGGGAATGAGCAACAGGGGATGGATCACTTGCTGATTACCTGTTCTCTTCATTCCCTCTGGGGCACCTGGCACTGGCCATTGTTGGAAGACGGGATGCTGGGCTGGATGGACCTTTGGTCTGACCCAGTCGAGCCATTCTTATGTTCTTACTTATCCGCGTCTTCTGGCCTTGGAATTGCTGGTTGGCTAATTCTGTTAATAAATTTCTATCCTCCCTATTCAGTTTTACTAGGGAGGTCTTCACCTGGGTAATAAGTTACACATGAGTCTGGTTTGTTTTGCCCTGTTATCTATACAGAGCAAGAACCCACCCAGTTGATAAGACACAAATGAACCTTCTAATTTCTTACAAGACACATAGAGAAGGTAGAAAAGTTCCCTTTTACATTTTCTTTGTTGTAGTCAGTAAACAATCTATATTAGATTAAATTAGCAAAAATCCACCCTGGGATAACTATACATTTCAGTGGAGTTTCACTTATTAACACCTAGTATGAATTTAATCCTAATTTTGAAACTCCCACATGGTTTGTTTCATAATGAAAAGACTGTAATGATTAAAATATTGCTACTGTTTCCTACACTGCTCAGCAAGACTCAAAGGTGGAATTCTTTTGTACTGTATGGACCAAATCTTTGTATTGTAGGCTGAAGTAGTTACACCTTAAACTAGGACTAAATAGGGCCCTTGTCTTTTATATCTATTTATTTGCCCATTGCTGCTCTTCATCCGCTTACTTAGCATCTTCCCATTGTGAAAACAGTTCAGGCTTAGCTTCTGTCAGGATGCAGTTTGGCTACCAAACTCAGTAACTGCTGCTGAAGCCTGAACATTCTGAAGCATGTTCAGTGAGGGGAACAATCATGGTGTGATTACAAGCGGAGTTTTTGTTTTAACTTTCTTCTCCAGTTCCTCTGGACTCTCTCCAGTTCAGGACATTAAGAACAGCCATACTGGGTCAGACCAATGTCAATCTAGCCCAGTATCCTGTTCAGCATGTGGCTGGAGCCAAATGCTTGGGATGGAATTAATAGAACAGGAGAATTATCGAGTGATCCATTCCCTGTTGTCCAGTCCCAGCTTCTGGACGTCAGAGGTTTTGTGACTTACGGAGCTGGGGTTGTGTCCCCGACCATTTTGGCAAGTAGCCATTGATGGACTTATCCTCCATGAACTTATCTAATTCTTTGTTGAACCAGTTACATTTTTGGCCTTCACAACATCACCCAGCAATGAGATCCACAGGTTAACTGTGCGTTGTGTGAAGAACTTCTTCCTTATGGTTGTAGTAAACCTGCTGCCTATTAACTTCATTGAGTGACTCACAGTTCTTGTATTATGTGAAGGGGTAAATAACACTTCCTTATTCCCTTTTTTCATATCGTTCATGATTTTATAGACTTCTATCATATTGCCCCTTAGTTGTCTCTTTTCTAAGATGGGAGCAACACAAATGATAAAAGGAATAGAAAACTTGACCTATGAAGAAAGGTTCAAAAACCTGGGCATGTTTAGTCTTTACTATTTTAGTATCTTTCTGATGAGTTATCAGAGGGAGACCAGTCTACCTAACTTTGATACCTGGAAGGATACTGAAACAAATTAATAAATAATTGGTTTGTAAGTACCTGGAGGATAATAGGGTATAAGGAATAGCCAGCATGGATTTGTCATGCACAAATCATGCCAAACCAACCTAATTTCCTTCTTTGACAGGGTTACTGGCCTAGAGGATAGCAGGGAGGCAGTAGGGATGATATATCTTGATTTTTAGTAAGGCTTTTGACACAGGCCCACATGACATTCTCATAAGCAAACTAGGGAAATGTAGTCCAGATGAAATTACTGTGAGGTAGGTGCACAACTCAAAGAGTAGTTATTGATGGTTTGCTCTCAGACTGGGAGGGTGTATCCAGAGGGGTCACACTAAAGTCAGTCCTGGGACCAGTACTAGTCAATATTTTCATTAATGACTTTGATAATGGGGTGGAGAGTATGCTCATCAAATTTGGAGATGAGACCAATCTGTGAGGAGAGGACAGAATTAGGATTCAAAATGCCCTTGACAAATCAGAGAATTGGTCTGAAATCAACAAGATGGAATACAATAAAGACAAGTGCAAAGTACTGTAGTTAGGAGGGAGAAAAACCAAATGCGTAACTAAAAAATAGGGAATATTGGTGGTAGTACTGCTGAAAACAGTCTGGGGGTTAGAATGGATCACAAATTGAATATAAGACAACAATGTGATTCGGTTGCAAAAAAGGCTAATATCATTTTGAGGTATATTAACAGGAGTGTCCTATGTAAGACACGGGAGGTAATTGTCCCACTCTACTCAGCACTGGTGAGGCCTCAGCTGGAGTACTGAATTCAGTTCTGGGCACCATACTTTAGGAAAGACGTGGACAAATTGGAGAGTCCAGAGGAGAGCAACACATATTATAAAGGTTTAGAAAACTTCACCAATGAGGAACTGGGCACGTTTTGTTTTGATATCATAAGACTGGGGGAGGAGGGGGAGGCTGATAATGGTCTTCAAATACTGTTATAAAGAGGATGGTGATCAGTTGTTCTCCATGTCTAGTGAAGGTAGGACAAGAAGTAATGAGCTTAATCTGCAGCAAGGGAGATTTAGGTTAGATATTAAGAAAAGCTTTCTAATTATTAGGGTAGTTCAGCTTTGCTTCCAAGAGAGGTGGGATTCCTGTCATTGGAGGTTTTCAAGAACAGGCTGGACAAACACCTGTCAGGGATGGTCTAGATCAGGGGACGGCAACCTCTGGCACACGGCTCGCCAGGGTAAGCACCCTGGCGGGCCAGGCCAATTTATTTACTGCTGACATGGCAGGTTCGGCCAATCGCGGCCCCCACTGGCCGCGATTTGCCGTCCCAGGCCAATAGGGGCAGCGAGAAGCGGCGCTGGCGAGGGATGTGCTGGCCGCGGGTTCCCGCCGCCCCCATTGGCCTGGGACAGTGAACCGCGGCCAGTGGGGACCGCGATCAGCCGAACCTGCCATGTCAGCAGGTAAATAAACTGGCCCGGCCCGCCAGGGTGCTTACCCTGGCGAGCCACGTGCCAGAGGTTGCTGACCCCTGGTCTAGATTTACTTGGTCCTGCCTCAGACCAGGATGTCCCTTCCAGCCCTACATTGCTATTATTCTAGACATGTATGATCTTGGCCTGAATGTAACACATTTTTATAAAAATTCTGTTATAACCAAACCAAAATGAATGCAGCAAACCCAGGGAATTTTATGCAACACTACTCTCTGAGCATCAGTAATGTCTGTGTCTGTCAAGTCATTTACCTATCTTAGAGTTTTATACAGCTTCCCACCACTGTAGTATCTGGGCATCTTCCAAATAAAATCTATAGGAATGGCAACATCTCTAGTAGGTTTCATGGAGTCTCTGCCACCCTCCCTTTTTGTGGTCAAAACTCTACTTGGAATAGAGGGGTGTTTTGACTTTTAACATTTTTAGTTTACTTTTTAAAAATTGATTTTGTTTGGGGTGAGATGGGGGGGAGGCGGTTATGAGGCAGGAGGTGACTGAGAATACTTTATTTCCAGATGTCACATGATTTGACTTGGGCTTTTTGATCTGCAATGTCCCTGAGGAGTGCAGCCATGTTGGTGTTTCATAGATCAAAATATCTCCATACCTTTAGTAGAATGTTTACAAGGATTTCTTACTTTGATCTACATTCAGTGGGACACTTTTAATTTCAGCATGAACTTTATCTATGTTCTGGAATAAAAACTGTTTTATACCCATTTAGTATAGAAATGACAATGCAGCAGCTTTGAAAATTCATTAGCTCTGAGTGGTATGTGGTAATCTTGAAGAGATTTCCCTGTGGGCAAAGAATCTTAAAGTGAAAATTATGACCTAGTAGGGAAGTTTATTACTGTTTTTAATTTTAAGCTTTGTTGTTCAGTGATGGAGAAAAGCTAATCTCTTAAACCAAGAAAGGACCAAACCAAACCCCCTGAGTCTAGATACCACCAAATCTTTTTTGCATGGTGGGGACAGAATGTGGGGAAGTAAGGTTTGGCATCTGGATCAAATTTCATGATTGGCCTCTATCATTTTAATGGATTTAGCCAAAACCTTGAATCCAAATGCCCTCGAATGTTTGGAGCCTGGAAATCTGGATCTGAATTTTGTAAGTCAGGCTCATCTTTTTCTTAACACTTGAAAAGTTCTGGCACTTGCTATCCAGCTCCTTTAGGATTTCTCTGACAAAGTATCAAAGTGTCAAAAGTTTCTTCTTCATAGATTTAGAATGTTTTTGAGGAAACTTAACCCTGTGTCTAGCCTGTTATATGCCTGCTGAGTGAATTGAGTTAGTCAAGTCCATTTATTTTCAGTAGATTTATTTTACTATCAGCTTCTTGGTTCTCTGGCCTTCATGTGCAGATTATATATATTAGAATGACCTCACCTATATTTTTTTCATTTTTATGCTTTCTCATCATTTTTTTCTCTTTGCCATGTCTTTCCCCTGATTCAATAAATACAAGATCATCAGAAAAATTGTTTTCATTAACAGACAAGCACTTTATATTGCAGTATGTTCTACGGCTAGCTTTGCTGTCCTTTGCTCTTTTAATCTTGCTCATAGCAAATGCTGTTTTGGATTGCTATCTGGTATCTTTGAAGTATTTCTGCAGACTGTTTTTCATTCCATCAATGTTCTGAATTTTCAGAAACCGGACAAGCCAAAGAGCAAGTTGTTGCGGTTTCAGCTAAGAAAGGTAAATGTAGTTTGGAGAAAACAAGCATGCTTAAAAATTCATTTGGTCCTTATCATAGTAGTTTTGTGGCTATATGTACATTTTGAAATGCATTTAGTACCAGATTCCATTGCTCTTGTTCACAGTGAGTGGCACCTTACAATGGGCTCAATCCTACTAAACCAATAAAGCACATAAGCACGTGCTTAATTTTTGCTAAGTGCTTAAGTTCCATAGAAGTCAATGTGACTACTCACATTCTTAGGCCTGGCCTACATTTAGAATTTAAATCAACATAGCTACGGTGCTCATGGGTGTGAAAAATCTACAACCTGCCCTGTAGCTTTGCTGATCTAACCTCAAGTGTAGATGCAGTTAGGATGATGGAAGAATGCTTCTGTTGCCCTAGCTACCATCGCTCAAGGGAAGTGGTTTTCCTACATTAACAGGAAAAAAACCTTTCCAATGCTGTAGGGTGAATCTACACTACTCCTGTGCCAGCATAGCTACAATGCCGTAGCTACGACATTATATTCTCTGTAGTGTAGACAAGCCCTTAAAGTTGAGCATTTGCTGGCATGTTTTGGTGAAGCGGGGTCAGAGTCCTCAGCATGTTGCTGGATCAAGACCCTTGTAAATAGCCCCATTGATTTCAACAGGGACTACTCAATGTGAGTAAACATGGCAGACTGTAGCCATTAGTATTTACATTAGTTTTAAAAGCAAAATCCTTGAATGTATTTTTTTTGCAATGGACTGTAGCATAAAGTTTTATACTGAATGTTTTCTTGTGCCAGGTTGAAAAAAACAAATGAAAAGGATGCTGCTATCAATGAAAACTCTATCAATACAAACAAAGAAATTTATTTCCCTATGTTTAGGGCCCTACGAAATTCACAGCCATGAAAAACGTGCCACGGACTATGAAATCTGGTCTCCCACCATGAAATCTGGTCTTTTGTGTACTTTTACCCTATACTATACAGATTTCAGGGGGGAGACTGGCATTTCTCAAATTGGGGGTCCTGACCCAAAGGGGAGTTGCAGGGGGGTCATGGTATTGCCACCCTTGCTTCTTTGCTGACTTCAGAGCGGGGCAGCCAGAGAGTGGTGGCTGTTGGCTGGGCGCCCAGCTTTGAAGGCAGCACCCTGCCAGCAGCAACGCAGAAGTAAGGGTGACAATACCGTACCATGCCATCCTTACTTCTGCGCTGCTGCTGGCGGTGGCTCTGCCTTCAGAGCTGGGCTCCTTGCCAGCAGCTGCCGCTCTCCAGTTGCTCAGCTCTGAAGGCAGCGCTGCCACCAACAGCAGTGCAGAAGTAAAGGTAGCAGTACCGCAGCAGCCCTACAGTAACCTTGCCACCCCCCTCCACCCCCCCCCCACAACTCCTTTCTGGCTCAGGACCCCTACAATTACAACACCATGACATTTCAGATTTAAATAGCTGAAATCATTAAATTTATGATTTTTTAAATCCCATGACTATGAAATTGACCAAAATGGATTATGAATTTGGTTGGGCCCTACCTATGTTATCAAAAATGACTTAGATTGTTGAAAGTAAAATAATTTTCTGAACACAGTTTACCTCTTGCAATTTATCCTTTGTTTACTTTTTGCATTTCTCTCAACTTGTTCAATGAAATTCAATTGAGACATTTTTTCCTTTCAGTTTCTTAGTGCCACAGATTTTGTGTTTCAAACACTGCAGGAAATTTCATTTGGCCTAAGGATTTGTAAGAACTGCATTTTATAGATGTTAAATGTTGGACCAGATTTAAGCTGGCACTACACTTTATCACTAAACACAGATGTTTGCAAATTTTTCTTCCCTAAATAACAAGAACTTACACATTCTATTAAATACACTTACTGATCTCCTGGGGATCTTACATATTCCCAATTGTGTCATGTTAAATGTCAGAAAATATGAAGGCCTCTATTTGGGCGTGTGCCAGGAGGGACTGTGACCTTCTTGTGTGGCCCCACTTCCTGGACATCCACCTGTTAGCTAATTTGCTGAATAACCACAGGGACCAAATAATCTCTCTCTATCACACCATTCCTGCAAAGGAATTAAATAAGTATTTCAGTGATCTAGTCCCACTGATGTCAGTAGGACTATTCACATACTTCAAGTGAAGCATGTGCGTAGGCCCTGATTCAGCAAGCCACTTGTCTTAGGGTTTTGTACAGGCACTCATCATTAGTATGCAGTATAGGGACTGCTATTGAGGGAGGCCCTTGCATGACTGTGCAAAGCAAAGCGTCTGGTGTGGCTCTCTGTGCAGTCATGCCAGGCTCATCACAACCTGGCCTGAGGTTTCTTTCAAGACAAAGAAGGAAATGTTGTATTATTCATTTTTGAAAGAAATGAAGTATCCCCTTTCACTTTATTCCTTTTCTTTATAAGACAGGTCAAAAAATATGTTACCAGTTTATTGTGAGGAAGGGAGGTTATCTTGTGGTCACAAGACTTTGAAATCATTTCCTTCAAAGAAATCTGTAGACATTTAATTACTTCAGAAAGGCTTTGTGTGGGGGGCAGCATTTCTGACTGGAAGTCTTACTTAAACCTTATCTTTGTTTTGCAGCGGTACCTGAAAAGAAGGAAGAAAAAACAGCGAAGGCTGTGGAGCAAGGTAAAGAGAAACTTGAAATATTTTGACATTATCTGCTTTAGAAAGACAATGGCACAAGGGAAAAAACAGTCAGCTTCATGACAATAACCTTTAAATTCATTACTCTATCAGTCTGTGCCATTGATCTGTTCAGTTTGCCAGAGAAGAGAGAATTTCAGATAGGATTCTGGCTCGGTCTCTCGCTTACGTAATACAAAACACACACAGACGCTTCAAGTGAACAAACCATTCTGGAGTCTTAACATTTCACCTGTCCCATAGGGGATTTCCTGTCCTGCAGGGTGACTTTCATTCAGCAACATGGGGTCCCCGTTTAAAAAAAAGAGAGACAATCATGTGGTTGGACAAGTGGAGCTTCAGCCATGTGTGGATCAGATTCTCAGTTGGGATAAATGAACGTAGCTCCAGTGAAATCAACAGAGCTGTGCCAGCTTACACCACTGAGGATCTAGCGCTATGTCTCTACAAAGATCTGGAGATTGCATTGCATCCTAAGAAAAACTGGAAGGCTGATGGCCCGTCTTAGGCTACGTCTACAAGTGGAACTGGGGGAGGGGGCTACCAGCTCACGTAGACATACTTGTACTAGCTCTCATTGAGCTAGCATGCTAAAATTAGTAGTGTAGCCAAGGTAGCATGGGCAACGCAAGCAGCAGCATGGGTTAGCCACCCTGAGTACCCGCGTGGGGTCCAGGCAGTTTGTACTAGGGGTGGCTTGCCTGTGTTGCCACTTGCCTCTGCCCATGCTACCCTGGCTACACTACTATTTTTAGTGTTCGCTTGATGAGAGCTATTGTGAGTACATCCGTGCATGCTGGGAATCACACCCCCAGCTCCAACGGTAGATGTAGCCTTACACGCGTGTAAACCCATTGAGTAAAATTCTGGTCTTTTTTTGAAAAACTTCAGTAAAAGGGCTTTGCATTGGGTGCTAGGAGATATCCTTTTACCTCTCACCCTAGAGATGGGCCAAAGACCTCTTGAGCAGTCTGCTTGAGGCCTGCTGCAGGCATCCTACACTGGACTATGATGTAGTAGATCTAGCAGCTCACTCACTGCACCATCCCACACATGGACATGCCTCTAAAACTGAGCAGTGACAGCACTTGTGAGATTAGTTGTCAGAGTCCACTGTTCAGTAAGCCAAGGAAAGGAAGAATCTCCATCCTACTGTAATGCTAGTTCAGTATTGCCAACCCCAAACATTCAGGAATTGGGGCCCCAAAATCATGAGATGAGTTAAAAATCATGAGATTTTTTTTTTTAAATCATCATTTGGGGTTCTGTTTATTTGCCTTCTGGTTTTTGAGCCTAAAGAGTTTACTTAGGTCATGTATTCAAGCTTTTCTCCACAAACATGAGGGTTAAAAATACAGTTTTAATTTTAAAATTCTCACCTACTTGTCTGATTCTAGGGGCTGGGGCTTTAAGAGCAACACAAAATACTGAAAGTTATAATAAAATCATGAGTTAGCAGTATTGCTAATTTAACAACCCTAGCAAGAATTCTAGTGTTTCAAAATAAAATGTTCAGGTATTAAAACTGTTTTGCCTTTGATTTTAAATCGCTCATATATAGAACTGGGCAAAATAGTGGTAGGAAAATTATTATTGATAATATTTACCAGCTTTTATATTAGTAGAAATGTAGAGATTGGTGCAACCTTTGCAAAATGTTTAAAGGAGAGTAGGAAGAGCAGGGTGGTTGGAGAGCTTCAGGGAACAGGCAGAGCTTTAACTCCATCCCCCTATTGAGCGGCCAAAAGTAGCTGAGCAAATGGGGAGCAGGGGAGAGGGGCAGGATATTAAGTTATTAGTAGAGGCTAGCAGTGAATTACTACTTACTCTATTTCCTCTTTGCTCCTGGTCGGTCTGCACTTTGAGCTGGAGGGGTAATTTACATCTTGAGTACATATGTGCATTCTAGTTTTGATGGAGCTAGCATGCTAAAAATAGAAGTGGAGCGAGCACAGCAGGATGGGTTGGCCATCCCAAATAAAATCCTGTTCAGGACCCTAGGTATGTACTTGGGCAACTAGCCCGTCTGGCTGCTCGCACTGCCAGGGCTACAGTACTATTTTTAGCATGCTAGCTAGATTAGAGCTAGTGTGTGTACATCTACTCAAGCTGGAAATTAGCCCTGCAGTTGGATGTGTAGATGTACCCCTAAGTCACAATACTCCCTGGGTTACTGGACACTGCTACAAAGGTTGCTAATTAGTAGAAAATTGTACAGGTTGTTTTGATATTTTTTGTGTGTGGTCTGGTTACATGTCCACTACAAATTGGACTGAGTCCATGAACTCATTTCACATATGCTGTCAAGCAGCCATAAAATGGTAATGACTTTCATTCTAATCCTTAGCAGTTAAGATTAATTTCTCTTGTTTGTTGACTAAAGATGTTTTTATGGGTTTCTTCTATTACAACCCATTTTTTGTTAGCATTACATTTTTGCTCCCACAAGAAACAACGGTTACTCTAAAGAGGTTTTTTGTTTTTTGTTTAGATAAACCAAAGCCGAAAGAAACAAGTAAGTTTTATCATACATTTTCCCTAAACTCTACAGATGAAAAGAAGTATATGAGAGCCAAGTATGATTATTTATTATTATGGGACGGGTGAATGGATGAATGGTTGATTAGATAGAATAGGATCAAGTAAAAAAGGTATTCATATGGAAATGCTAAGAAATTCTTTTCTAGTTTAGAGCAGAGGATTAGGGTCTCTTTACTGTTTCCGCTCTACTTCTTTTGGCCATGAGGAGATTTCTCACCTCTTTGTAACACTGCTGAGAAAAACCTAGATTACAAAAAAATTATTTTATGGACAAAATTCTTCTCTCCGATTGTCACTGAGACTCCGTTAGCCTCAGTAAGTATCTCAGCTGCATATTCTCATGTCAGTAGAAGTTTAATGCTGAGAACCAGTGCAGAATAAATAACAGAGGGCCTTGGTGTGAATTAGTGGTGCTATCCTGCATACTAGACTATAATTTTGCCATAATTATAATATAGTATTTCAATGGCAACTATATGATAGATCTCAGACTGCTCATCTAGTCACAATATGTCCTATATCTATTTATAATTTAAGCTAATATTTCCAAGCTTTCTTTTAATTCTTGAATGACATCTGTATCAGATCCAGCACCATCCCAAAAGCTAAGCTTTTCCTGGAGATGGCATTAATCTTGGCAGCATTTTCTGAATGACTTTCTGGTTTTTTGGATCACTTGGAACATAAGGCCTAGTCAGTAATGATTCAGGCTTTGAGTTCACAAGTGTTTGATCTCTTGAAATCAAATCATTGGTGTGACATCTTTTGAAATAATGCAATAATGGTGCTGTTAGTAATGGAGATGCACATTGCCTGAGTTCTTATAAGCAGGCTTCTGAACTTAATGGGTTTAGCAGTGTGTGATGCTGGCTGGCTTATTTTGCTAATATAATTAAATGTATTGTCATTGCTGGAATTGACCACAAAAGCTGCATTCAAATCACATAAGGGGTCTGGACATAAGCGTTCAGAAATAAGGACACTGATTCTGAAGACAGAAACTCCATCTTTTGCCCACTCATTTGTTGCTTTGGGGTGTTGCAGGATGTGGCATGGTATACAGGACTGCCGTTGGGTGACTCCTACAATATAGAGGCACAAAGGTGTAGTTAATAATTTTCAGCCTTAGCTCTACATTTCATTCATGGTAACATTTATATTATATATGAATATTTAATATTGAGTCTATTTAGTATTTGACTTTTTGATAGTAATATTAGATGGGTAACACTGTTTCACAACATTGGCATTGAATTGTTTCTTTTCTATATTTTGAGCATCAGATGGCTGAAACACTGACTCCATTTGAAAATAGAAGGGAGACAGACAATTTGTATCTTTTTAAGGATTAAAAAAAAAAAAAAATCTATCCCAACAAAATGATTCCTCCCCCCCCCCCCCGCCAACCCTCATTTAACAAACTTTCTTCTGACCTTTTCTTTTGTAAATGTAACTATTTGAAAGAAAAAGGCTCTTTCTCTGTATGATCATGAATACAATGTAACACACTTCCATTGAACTAATTTATTCTACAGATTAGAGCTTTACTATAACCAGAAATGAGGTTTTATCAGCTTTTGGTCAACTTTGCTATAAGCGAAGTCTCATTATAACCGAATTCCCTATATGCAGATTTCCAGGTACTAGACTTGTTCTACAAAGAGCACGGTACTAAAACAGAAACAAAAAGCTTCATTGTTGCACTGATAAATCTCTAAACATTGGATGTATGCCACATTTTAGAAAGCTATGATGAGAAAAAGTGGAGTGTGATTTCAGTCTGCCAATAAAAGTCACTGAGGTTATTTATGCCTTTCAGCAAACTTTGGCAAGTTTCAGACCTGCACTCCTATTCCCAGCAGAATTTAGGCCCAGGCCTGTTATTTTCTGCAGGGAAAGCTAGGCTGTCTTCTACCACAATGCTCTCCAGCATCTTCAAGCACTGGACTCTTGGCCCACTCCTAGCTCTTTAGAGGAAGGCCAGATGACCTGATCTTTCTCACACTTTCCTAGGAGAGCTGGGGAGGGGAAAGGTGGCAGAGAGAAAGGTAGGCCTGCTTTTCCTAAATATTTTGTCTTCTGTTGGTGGCCTGCCTACCTTCCGCCACCACTATTTGTCTGCAAATTATTATAGCAGCAAGAAGCCGCAGTCATGGACCAGAACCACATTAGTCTAGGTGCTGTACAAAACACATAACAAAAAAAGTCATAGAATCATAGAAGTGTAGGGTTGGCAGGAACCTCAGGAAGTCATCAATTCCATCTCCCTACACTGAGGTGGGACCAAATAAACATAGACCAGGTGTTTGTCCAACCTGTTTTAAAAAACCTCCAATAATGGGTACTCCACAACTTCTCTTGGAAGCTTATTCCAGAGCTTAGCTAACATTAGAGTTAGAAAGTTTTTTTCCCTAATATCTAACCTAAATCTCCCTTGCTGCAGGTTAAGGCCTGTCACAGGGCACCTTTGTTCCTACCCAGTGAACTGCATTGCCTGGGCAGTTCAGATGGTTTCACGATCACAAACACACTGGACTGGTTGTTTTTCACCAAGGTGTGTGTTTATTCCTCTCTTACATAATAATACCATGCAATATAGGCTTACAGCAAGGATAGGCTTTTCTGTAGCTCTCACCCCCAGAGCCATCTCCTGAACTTCCCTTGCTTCCTGTTTCCTCCCCTTTTATTATCCCCTGTTACCTTGTTAGCCCAATGATTGTCACCCAGGTGCTCACAATCCCCCATCAGAAATTGTATAATTGCCCTCAGCCTTCCTCAGGCTGCAGCAATGTCAGTGATCAGGGTGCTGCTGGTAGCGCCCTTTCACAGGCTTATTACTTCATGGCCTACTTTCAGTACACATGGAGAACAAGTGATCACCATCGTCTTAATAACAGTCCTGAATATATTTGAACACTGTTATCGGGTTCTCCCTCAGTCTTCTTTTCTCAAGACTAAACGTGCCCAGTTTTTAAACCTTTCCTCATAGGTCAGGTTTTCTAAACCTTTTATCATTTTTGTTGCTCTCCTCTGTACTCTCTCCAGTTTGTCCACATCCTGCCTAAAGTGTGGCACCCAGAATTGGGCACAGTACATCATCTGAGGCCTGACCAGTGCCAAGCAGAGTGGGACAATTACTTACAATGTCTTATATATAACACTCCAATTAATGCATGCCAGGATATTCTTAGCCTGCTTCACAGCTGCATCATTGTTAACTCCAGTTCAATTTGTGATCCATTCAACCCTCCCACCCCCTTTTCAGGAGTACTACCACCTAGCCCATTACTCTCTATTTTGTAGTTGTACTTTTGATTTTTCTTTGCTAAGTCAAGTACTTTGTGCTTTTCTTTATTGCTTTAATCTTGTTGATTTGAGACCAATTCTCTGATTTGTCAAGTTTTTTTTATTTCTAATCCTGTCTTCCAAAGTGCTTGCAGCCCCTCCCAGCTTGGTGTCATCGTCAAATGTCATAAGCATATTCTTTACTCCATTATCCAAGTCACAAATGAAAATATTGAATAATACAGGACCCAAGACTGACCGGTGAAGAACCCCACTAGATATTCTATTGCAGTTTGATAGAGAATCATTGATAATTATTCTTTGAGTACCATCTTTCAACAAGCTGTGTACCCACTTTATAGTAATTCCATCTAGAACATATTTCCTTAATTTGCTTATGAGAATGTCATGAGGGCCTGTGTTAAAAGCCTTACTATAATCAAGATATATCATATTTACTGCTTCCTATCTATCCACCAGGCCAATAAACCTGACAGAGAAGGAAATTAGGTTGGTTTGCCATGATTTGTTCTTGACAAATCCATACTGGCTATTCCTTATGAACCTATTATCCTCCAGCTGCTTACAAGTTGATTAATAATTCGTTCCAGTATCTTTCCAGGTATCAAAGTTAAGCTGATTGGTCTTTAAGTCCCTGGATCCTCTTTGTTCCCCTTTTTAAAGAAAGGCACTATGTTTGCTCTTCTCCAGTGTTCTGGAACTTCACGGATAGTCCAGGTATTCTCAAAGATAGTTACTAATAGTTCTGAGTTTGCTTCAGCTGCTTCCTTAAGTACCCTACGATGAATTTCATCTGCCCCTGCCCACTTGAATACAACTAACATCTAAATATTCTCCAACCTGTTCTTTCCCTATTTTGGCTGGCATTCCTTCTTTCCTGTTGTTAATATTACTTGCGTTGAGTATCTGGTCACCATTAACTTTTTTAGTGAAGACTGAAGCAAAATAGGCATTAAACATCTCTGCTTTCTTTCAGTTATTACCTCTCCTTCCCCACTAAATAGAGGGCCTACATTTCTTCATCTTTCTCTAGTTTACAATGTTTTCAAAGAATCTTTTTTTATTGCCTTTTATGTTCATTGCTAGGGTAACTCATTTTGTCCCTTAACCTTTCATATTTGTTCCTACATGCTTGTGCTATTCTTTTGTTCGCCTCCTGATCAATTCGTCCGTTTCCACTTTTTGTAGGGTTCTTTTTTGATTGTTAGCCCGTCTCTTATTTCTGCTGGCCATGTAATGCACTTTCACTAAGGGGTTGAGGCACCTCAAAGCATTAAATGACTAGTAGGAGCAGAGGCATCTTTCCTGACCTGTTAAAAAAGAATGGAGGAGGGTGGACAGACTATCTATCCCCAAGGAGATACTGGAAGGATTAAAAAGCATCCAGCTTATTTTGCTGACTCCTTGAAAAATGAAGATGGCGAAAGTGGGTCACCGAAACATTATCTGAGGAGAGGAGAGTTGGAAATGGGTCAGTTTGCTCCCTTCAGATGGCAACTAAAATTAAAAGAGTATCCTGGACCTGTGGGAGGCTGCTTGTTTAAACTTTAGTAAATCTTGCAAGTTTCATAATGAAATCAACAAAACACATACTGTGAACTGAAACAGGCAGGTTTCACACAACTCTTCTAATCAGTTCATCTCTTGCCATTTGTGCCATTGTATAGCTAGAGTCTCTCATACTGTCTAACTGGTTCTTTATCTCATACGATTCAGTCTCTGTATTTCACAAACCAGGCTTTTGCTTGTGAATGTCACTGTATCTGTGCTAAATATTTCTTTACAGAACCTGTAAAAGAGAAAGAAGTGAAACCTCCAGCTGCAACAAAGGATAAAGGTAATATAGCAGCATAAAATACTACAAGTGCCAGAGGATTTGATTTTTTTTTAATCCCCATTATATATGGATGTCTTTATTTGTAACATACAACATAGTTTTGGATTGGTGAGGAAAATACATTTTCAGAGTTTAAGAAATATTCAGACTGCCTGAATTGTAGGTGAAGAACAAAGCTGAGGCAATGCAAAATTTTTGCAGTGAAACTCAGAATTACAGCCTCAGAATCTCGAAGCATTTGATAAAGTTTGCAAAGGATTTCAGAAAATATGGCACAAGTTTTAAGTGATCTTTGTTCTCACGTTGTAATTACATAAAATATGTTGTTTTATTTTGTAAGCATATTAAATATGGTCAAAATCAGTGTTTTTGACTGAATTTTGAAATGGTTTTGGGGACTGTTTCAAACAATCAGTTGTCTGATCAAGCATTGTCACGGAGTCATCAGATTTTAGCCTTTAGCCCTTTGGTTTGATAATTAAACTAATACATATTTTTACAGAGCATGTCAAAGAAAAGGAAGTAAAGCATCCTGCAGCTTTAAAAGATAAAGGTAATTATACACATTATAGAATGTTTGTTGGTTTAAAATTATCATAACTAACTTTATTATAATTATAACTAAATCTAGGAGGGGCTTTCCTCTATCTTTAAAAATAATCTGAATATTAAAATTGTCAAAATCTTGTTTACCATATATGTGATGAAAGGAGAGTCAAACAGTGTTATCTAACTAGTGTGTAGAAGCCACAGAACTATTAATATACTGTGACAAAGTTCCTCCTCTATCTTGGTGGGTCCTGCGATTATTGGCAGATTTTCTTGCCTCAGAGATTTACCATGTGGGTTGGGGAACAGCCCAGAGACCTTCCCCTCTGGGAGAACCCACAGTCCAGGTCAATTGGGAGGTTTGGGGGGAACCCAGGCCCACCCTCTACTCCAGGTTCCAGCCCAGGGCCCTGTAGACTGCAGCTGTCTATAGTGCCTCCTGTAACAGCTGCATGACAGCTACAACTACCTGGGCTACTTCCCCATGGCCTCCTCCAAACACCTTCCTTATTCTCACAACAGGACCTTCCTCCGGATGTCTGATAACGCTTGTGCTCCTCAGTCCTCCAGCAGCATACCCTCTCAGCTCCTTGCAACTCTTGCTCCCAGCTCCTCACACTCACACCACAACCTGAAGTGAGCTCCTGTTTAAAACCCAGGTGACCTGATTAGCCTGCCTTAATTGATTCTAGCAGCTTCTTCTTAATTGGCTCCAGGTGTCCTAATTAGCCTGCCTGCCTTAACTGGTTCTAGCAGGTTCCTGATTACTCTAGTGCAGCCCCTACTCTGGTCACTCAGGGAACAGAAAACTACTCATCCAGTGACCAGTATATTTGCCCTCTACCAGACTCCTGTACCCCACTGGTCTGGGTCTGTCACAATACAAATGCTAGTTCATTATGAAAACTATCTTCATCAGTGATTAAGATCTATAACCTCATCAAGATAAAGAACTGTTAGTGTCTTCTAGAGGCAGTTGGAAAGTTCTGAATTGAACTGCTTGTATAAACCTGTGGATGTAACATGAATAAAGTAAAACAGTAGCATATGAAATGGTATGAAAGTGTGATAGATAGTGACATGCCTTCAGGGCTTTGTAAAGGCTGAGGTTAAAAGCTCACTGCTTCAACCATTCAACCACCTGAGTCTTTAGAAGTGCAAGTCTGTCTATTTCTTCTCTCCCTTTCTTTCTCATGTAAGTTTAAAATTTCTTATGGCATTTTTTGCATGTATAGATGGTTAACTCAACTAAAATTTCCCTTGAGTCACTGTTTTTCAGCATGCTGTGCCCCCTTCATCCCCCTTATTGCTATCCTCCACTCCAGAGTTACTTGCATTTCAAGGGTGAAGCAATATGTGTATGTACATAGTTTAAAAAGTGCTTTGTTCTTCAGGATAAGAAGTATCACCACATTTGTAAATATAATAATATCTTATATTAGATAACAGTAATTATTTTGTATTATTTCAAACCGGAGTAACTGAGGAAATTAGTTTATTTTCTTTATGTAGAATAACACCCCATGTAAATTAGTGACCTGTAGAGAAAGAGACAGCAATTGAATTGCTAGATATATACCCAAGCCCTGGTAATCATGCTGATTTACCACTTCTTTATGATAAGGGCCCCTATCCGACAAACACATTCACACATGAATAGTCCCGCTCTTCAAGTGATTGTCCACGTGAATTCCACTTCTAGTGTGCATGCACCCCATTGGATGAGATTGGATTATTTCAGCAAGCAGTGTCCATTGGGGCCACACCTGCTCCCTGGATCCCTCATTCCCTCCCATCCAAGGGCACAAAGGGCACAGCGGGGTCCAATTGTCCTTCAGTTTCTTCTCCTCATCCCTAACAGCAAGACAGAAATCTGCTTCTCTGTACGCTGTATTTTTCTCTTAGACTTGTAAATATATTAGATCATATAATTAATGTAGGGTTTTTTTCATGTCCATTGACATTAGATTTGTGTGTGTTTGTGTGTGTGTGTGTGTGCGTGTGTGTGTGTGTGTTTAGGGACGTGTGTGTTTAGGGACTTGTCAGGTACTGGGATTTAACTGCTGTGCCTGAAACAAACTCCCCAGCATTTAAAACGTGCCCATGTTGTAATGCAGCTATTTTGCCTAATGATGGGAGGTGCCTTTTTTGCCTTGGAGATAGGCATGTCCCTGACAGAGCATCTATCTGTTGCTCCTTTCTCCAAAAGGCCATGTTACACTCCCAGACTAGGGATGATTTTAAAACTGGGGCTTTATTAAACTTACTATCCAAAAAACCAAATGCATGCAGCATGCACAAGTCCCATACCCACTCAGTTTCACTGGAGCACAGCAGCCCTTCAGGGATAACATTTTGCTTCCCCACTGTATTCTCTTTTTTCCTATTCAGTGCTGTCGGTTGTTGGCTGCGTGTGTGTTCTTGCTGTGTGTGTTGCACCAGCTCTGAATCAGAGTTTATGTGCATGAGATGCATTCAGTAGGTGCATTCAATAGGATAAGTAACTGTTCTTTCCAGTCAGTCAGGCCACATACCTACTTGAAGTTAAGTATGTGCGTAAATGTTTGCAGGATAAACACCTACGTGTTTTATTTTTTATTATATAAATTAACAAGTAAAAGAAATACAAGGTAAAATTGTGAAAAAAATCTCAATTAATAGATAAACATTCATTTTATGTAAATACTAGCTTGTATATATAAGTTTAAACATTATGAACCAAAAATATCCCTGTACTTTCCATCCAACCAGTCTTTGATGGGATAGTGAAAAGTTTGTTGAATCTCTTTTGGAAAGAAAAAGGCAGATGCTATGTAGGGATTTGGCATGCTAATGAAAATCAACTTAAGAGAAAGCAAAGGAGAGAACCGATATAGCTCTTATCAAATCAGCATTTGAAGGCCATGATTTCAAAAAAGGAAACTACTGCACAAAATCCCGGTTTCAATCATATGTACCCAAATGGCTGGATTTGGGGACTTCAGGCCAAGTACTACTAATCCCTGTTATGGAGCTTGTGAGCTCAATGTTGGTGTTCTTGGAAAATGGAATAAAGGTATTGATTTTAGTTTTGGATGAGCTATTTAAACATTTTTGTGATCAATACAATCCCTGCAAGAAAAGAGGGATCATGGTATCTAATTCAGACTCTTTTGGGCAACAGGGTGAGTTTTGGGATAACAAGAGAAAGATGAAGATTCTCTGAATCAAAGCTCTTGCTATGAAACTGAGTCAGTATGTGTGAATTATTACTACTGCCAGTAGAAAGGCAGGAAAGAGTGAAGAGGAGCATTGACTCAGGCCAGCTTTAGCATTAAGCATTTTTTTGTTTAAGGTGGAGGAATTTCAGATGTGGATATTCTGCCAGTCTGAACGTAACAGTGGCTCTCTGTCTAGTTAAAAGGCTGAATCAAATGTCCCTGAACCTTATGGTCAGGTCCACTTCTAGTTTAATAAATTCCAGTTAAGGAGAATACTAAAGAAACTTACTTTCTTCTACGGAAGAAATATCGTCCTATTAGGGGTAAAATCTGAGACTTATTTATAAATATAACACTAAATCTTCAGCTCTTTGCTGAAATAAGAAAGCCCCTTCAACAATTTCAGGTTGGTTTAATTTTGATTTGCTGGATTTAGTCTGAGGCCAAAGAAACTCGGGATGCATAGGTTCCTGTGCATATATTTTATTGTTATCCAGTTATGTGCTCTATTTATTTTTATGTTTCTACACAAGGAAAAAAGTCAGCGGTTTGTATCCCTTGCACAGTACTTATACTACATGTTATTTAAAGAAACAAATGTGTATTGTTTGCTGCTCTTTGGTCCTTTATCGCACTTGCTATGCATTGTGTGTAGTTCATTTGAAGTTTTAAAAAAATCCTGTTTGTAGCATTCAGTGGAGTATTTTCTTTTATAGCAAGTATTTTCCTTTCAAAATGGAAACTTATGGTGTGTAAATTTAAATGTCCTCTGATGCCTAATAAAATGAATCAGAAAGTGATGACTTTTTCAGACTATATGTCCTATTTCTTTTCTTCTTCTGTTTTATTGCTAGAGTATGAATATTTGTGTAACAACAAGATCTTTGTTCTGATTAATTTATTTACTCCTGCTGCTTGTTCCTATCCTAAAATCATATGGTCACAGCTTCTCATCTGCAATTAATCTGTGCTTGATAAAGGAGCAGTGTGGGGCAAAGAGGGGACAGGTGGTTTTAAGCTATTTTTATGTTCCCCTAATCCTGGGGCCATCATGGACCAGGTCAGTCCCTGACAAGTCAGAGCAGCTTGAAGGTTGACATCATTCAGACCGTTTGATGATATAAAATCACTGCTCCCTGTGGCTGATGGAAAGAGAGGGGAGCTCTTGGGGCCATGTGTCTCTAAAGCTCTGGCTCACGAACATAGGGGATAAGAACACCTTGGATACCCCCCTGGTGCTGCTGTTAGTTGTTGCTTCTGCTGCTTAGTCCCTAATTGCTAGACAATGCTGGGAGCTTTTTCAAGGGCCACTCCACCTAGGAAATTTCATGGAGGTCCCCTGCAGCAGGGAGGGATGGACTGTTGGGCTGTGTCCCCCCACTCCATGTTGGGAGAAGGATCATCTAGCACCCTCCCTCTAACCTCTGGTGTTGCTGATAGTGTCTGCTAAGTCTCCCAGATCAGATGCATGCAGGTAATTTAAGGCTCTGTCCCCACTGGAAATGAACTTGTATTAGCAAAGCCCATGTCTAAAGTCAGGTTGAGTTTAGTGGTAGATTAAGACAGATTCTTGGGATCCAGTCCTGGTAGTGTGGAGGGCCTGCAGCTGTTGAGAGTTGGAAACTAGTTTTAAATCTAGTTTAGAGAGAATCTTCTGTTGGCTCAACACTGTTATTACAGTGAATTTAGCTAACATTGGTTTATACAGAGCCTACAGTAATCCTTGCAAGGAGATGTAGTTCTGCTAGGCATTTAAGTGCCATATCAGCTCAGAAGGATTATGACTGACTCTAATTAGCATTCCTACAAATGGTAACATTCTTTCACTTCAACCAAGTGACATTCAAAAAGGTCCAAAATTGTTTCCTCCCTTTGAAAACATCATTTCCTATCTAATCCCTGCAAATGCTCACTGACCTGTACACTTCAGAGGCCAACAGATTAGCACCAGTAGGAAATGGCTATTAATAAGATGTGTTCCATATAATATTAATGATACGATGTAATAAGGGTGCTCAGTACTCTTACTGAGATAAAATACATATTCCCCGCCTAAGGTATTGAATTGAAGGGCCTGACTGAAAGCCCACTTAGAGTCAATGGAAAGATTCCTGCTAACCTCCAACAGGCTTTGGCTGAGGCCCTAAGAATCTGGTCCTGTATTCAGATCCACTTACATGGATCTCTGCATCCATGCAAAGTTCTAGGTGTCCCTAGCCTCTGTTTGCCAGAAACTGGGAATGAGCAACTGGCGATGGATCACTTGATGATTACCTGTTCTGTTCATTCCCTCTGGGGCACCTGACACTGGCTACCATTGGAAGACAGGATACTGGGCTAGATGGACCTTTGGTCTGACCCAGTAGGGTCATTCTTATGTTCTTATGTACTTCAGTAGGGCTCTGTGTGGGGCCAGCAGTCTGTGCTAAAGAATCAGGGACTTAATTTGACAGAATGTGAGAGGTGATTGCAGACAAAATGCCAGAAAGTGTAAAGAGAGATCAAGGGTTATATCGGTTTAGCTTTTACCATATGTTACTTGATAGTTCTTTTTAAATGCATCATGTGTACATCTATTATTTTTAGTCATTAAAACTGAAATCCACTGTACTTTCCTATAGAGCATGTAAAAGAAAAAACTGTGAAGACTCCAGAAGTTCCAAAGGACAAAGGTAATGGCACAAGTTAAATATAAATTCATAGATTTAATAACTAAATATCTGAACAGCTATGCAATATTGGAAAAGAGTCTCAAATGGAGATACGTGGGTATTATTAGTAATCTCTCTTGAGATCTAAATTCACTACTTGATAACACTCAGGTTATCTTAAAGCACACATACAAGATATACTGTAGGTTCAGTGTCAAATAACAAAATTAAATGCCCAAACAGACTTCTCCTACCAACAGGGTCATCAAAACTGAAATTAGAAGGCATAGCTGGTCGAAAATTGGAATCTGCATGCTGTGTGAAATTCTGATATTTCAAAATGTGTTTAGTCTCAAATTGGGATGGAAAAATTGAAATATCAAAATTTCTCACAGCATGTAAAGTTCTGAAAAATTTTGAATCAAAATGTTACGACATTTCATTTTGGTTCACAGTTGAATTGCATCCACCTGAGCTGCTGGCTCAGGGGAGTAGTAGTTCAGTCCTCATTTTTTTCTCGGGACCAGGCTCCTTGGCCAGGCTACAATTCCTGTCACCTTTCCCTCTGGTTGAAATTGAAAAACTCTGAATTGCCACTGTGAATGATAATGAATAGTTATTGGGCCATGCAAAAAAAAGTGAGAATGGCTGTAAAGCCTGCTAGTTAGGGCCCTCACTTCGGATGTGTGAGATTCAAGTCCAAGTCCTTGTTCCAATGACTATCTATTTATACAAACATAAAACGGCTTTAATGGGAGAGACTGAGGGAGCCTGGCACCAGAATATTCCATTGCCCTGTGATTTGGACACTCTCCTGCAATGTGGGAGATCCGAGGTCTAATCCTCTCTCTATATCAGGCAGAGGGGAGAACTCAACGTGGGTCTCCTCATCTGAGGTGAGTGGCCTAACCACTGGGCTAAAGTGATAAGGAGGGTGGCACTATCACTTCCTCCTCTCGTCATGTCAGACTAGCCCAAAAAATCTACATGTTTCAGTAATGTCAAAACAAACAGTTTAGTTTCAACATTCCCAAAACACTTCAATTTTTTGGTTTTAGTCAAAACTATTTGGTGAACTCAGTATGAAGTTGAGAATAGTTTTGGGTTGACAGAAATGGCTTTTTTTGATGAATAAACTATTTGTTGAAAAAAAAATTGCCCAGCTCTAGTTCCATATCTTTTGTCAGTCCCAGATAAAAAGAACCTCTCCTTAGCCTTCTTTGGCATCTTCTGGCTTTTAATTCTAACACTAACTGTATCAGTGTGTGCTCATTTTGTATTTCAGTTCAGTCATGGAAAAATCCATTGCTGATGCCAACCAATGTATAAAATTACTTTCCTCTTCATAAATCATTATTCATTTTCTATTTGAGAGACAACCTAACAAGTTCTCTGAATACAAAAGAACTAATGGCATATTATAGGTTTGTTATTTTACTTATCAAACTAAGTCTAAAAGGCTCAGTTAATTACATCTTTGTATTGTCCTGCTTACTTCCATGCTATTAAAGCCACTTGATTATCACATCTGTCTTCTTTTCTCTTTCCATATCAAAATATATGACTCACTTCCTTCTCATGTGTCATCTTTTTTCTCTAACCTGACTTCTGATAAATGTTAAATGTTTCTTTCCAGAGCCTGTTAAAAGAAAAGAAGTGAAGCCTCCAGCAGCCTTAAAGGAAAAGGGTAATGGCTCATAGTCACATGTAAAAACACCTATTCCCTTATTAAATATACAGTTGTTCACACTAACGAGTGCATCGTTGCCTTAGTGCACACAATTCCTGTTAACCTTAAATTACAGATCTTCTGTGAAAAGTTACAAAAACCGGCACCGTCTTATTCATTAGATCTGATCCCTTTGTGTTTCTGAAGTCACATGTAATTAAGAAATAAAAATAAGGTTTTCTATTTTTGACTCTTGTCTGATCTGCAGAGCCAGTGCACCTATTGGAGAGAGAGCTGGTGTCTGCTGCTTCTTATGCATCAGTCACTAACAGATTGTTAACTACATTCCAGTTATTGGCTAAATTAATTGACTCCTGTGCAAGCCCATGGAAGACAATGGGGGAGCTCAGTTGTATTAAGGGCATAGTTTGGCCTATAGAATCTTTTCATGGTTAAAATGTCTGGTAGGAAAGCGCATAGTTTGCCTTTCAGATCCCAGACTGAACCCTTGCTGAACTAAACTGAGTTTTGGATTCTTAACAAAACCCCATGCTAATCAACTCTTGTCTAGTTTGGTATATTTTTTGTGAAACTGTTGCACAGCTCTAGATACTGTATAAAGGCATGATAATATAAATACCTCCCTGCTTCAATTTTTGCTGATAATTTTTTCAGAGCCTACAAAAGAAAAAGAAGTGAAGCCTCCAGTTCTTGTCAAAGAAAGAGGTAAAAATAGAATAATAGGTAATAGAAAAATAGAAGTTCTAAATTACTAAGAGTCCATATTTAGAGATGGGATTTTCTAAAGCACCTGGAGAATTTGGTGCTCAACTCATTCTGGGCTTTTCAAAATCTCACCCTAGATTAATTAATCACATGCTTCTGGAAATGATACTTAGTTGGTCCTAAAGTGATTGCCATATAACCTGCAGTCTGCTTTAAAGGGCAGAAATAATAATCACGGAGTCCTAGATGGAAAAGATCCATGAAGTCATCTTAGTTCGAGTTTTGTTCAGTTTAAATGTCTCGGGCAATGAAGCTTCCACTGCTTCCCTTCTGAGATTATTCCACAGTAAAAGATCTTGTTTACAGCGGACTTTTTCCTTTAAAATTCTTACTCCCCCCCCCCCCCCGGCATGTTTGCCAGTATCTTAAAGAAGGCCTAACAGTCTACTCTTGTTTTGTTTTTTCTCTTCCCTCCTGTTCCCTTTACTACATCATGTAATGTGCACATTTCGATACTCCCTTTATTTCCTTTTCCCACTATTGTCTGTGCCTCCTTACCTGTGATTGGAGATCCTACACTCCTCTATGCCTTGATCCCCTTTAATCATATTTCCACCTGTGCAGCTTCTCCTTCAAATCCCTCTTTAAAAAAATCCTCCTTCCACAAACCCTATAAACCCTAGTGTTTCCCTTTAAAGAACAGTGTCACATAGAATAAAAGATTTTAAAAAGCCCACAAAAGCCTATGAGCTTTTGATACATGAAACATCAACCAAAGCTACTGCATGAAATTATTGCTGTACCTGGTCCTCCATGCCTTCTCTTCCCATGAATGTATACAAAATTGTAACTTTTTCAGGGGCCACAAGAAAACAAGCAGTGAAGCCTCCAGTTGTCGTCAAAGAAAAAGGTAAAAATTATTTGTCAAGTTATGCCATAACTGAGGCCCTGATCCTGAAATCAGATCCTCCTCCCTCTGTGAAGACACAAGAGCCCCGACCTTCAAAGGTATTTAGGTTCCTATCTCCCATTGAAATCAATGGGCGCTAAGCATCTCAATACCTTTATGGATCTGGGCCACGGACCCTTAAGTTGTGTGCTCTTTGGTGCAAGGATGCTGTTTCTTATTTGTCTATTAAGTGACATGCACTTTCATGGGGTACCTACTACTACTAAGTAGATCTCGCAGCCAGAAAGTTGTTATTGCTCATCATTTCCCCTTTCTTCATTTTATCCCATGTTCCTAGTTGCATTTGCCATTTCATATTACATATAACTTACCCAATATAAGCACCATGCCACTGTCATGTACTGTGCCTTACATATAATGATCAGGATTTACCTTCAAATAAAGAGTACTTAAGGTATACACATCCTCTAAATAAAAAAATAAATAAAAGGGATTTGGTAGGCAGTGATAATAGTAATTATAACTAATTGAGTATTCTCAAGTTTATGTATTCATATTAAACTAGTTCAGGCAAGAAGTAGATTTACATTTAGACACTAGGTACATGTTGATTAAACATCACTTATTAAAGAAGCAGTATCTCAGATTAAATGGGTAAATACTTTTAGAGCAGATAATAAGTAATAGCTTAGCAATGCAATAACAGTCAATTGAAACAAAGATACAGAGGTCATTCTTTGAAACTGCCAATTGCCTTAACGCTGCTTCAGAAAACTAAATAGCATTCCCTCCTAATCACTGGGTACTCTCTAGGGGATACTGCAAATTATGAGGTAATGTTTTCTCTGGCAAAGTTTATGAAAGGCAAGATATGTACATTTTTAAGGGCAACCGTTCTACATAATATGTGTAGGTAATACTTAGAATAATAGTAGAGCAAGCTATTACTGCACACACTGATTCCGATGTCATTAAAAAACAACATGAAAGTTAGGTGATGAGTAGGGCCTACCAAATTCATGGTCCATTTTGGTCAATTTAAAAGTCATAGGATTTAAAAAATGGTAAATTTCATTATTTCAGCTATTTAAATATGAAATTTTACGGTGTTGTAATTGTAGTGGTTCTGACCCAATAAAGGAGTGCGGGGAAAGGGGGGGTTACAAGGTTATTGTAGGGGGTTGCAGTACTGATACCATTACTTCTGCGCTGCTGCTGGCAGCAGTGCTCCCTTCAGAGCTGGGCAACTGGAGAGCAGTGGCTGCTGGTTGAGCGCCCAGCTCTCAAGGCAGAGACACCACCACCAGCAGCGCAGAAATAAGGGTTGCATAGTATGGTATTGCCACCCTTACTTCTGCGCTGCTGCTGGTGGGGCACCACCTTCAGAGCTGGGCATCCGGCCAACAGGTGCTGCTCTGTAGCCACCCAGCTCTGAAGGCAGCGCAGAAGTAAGGGTGGCAATACTGTACCCCCCTAAAATAACCTTCCAACCCCCTTGCAACTCCCTTTTGGCTCAGGGTTCCGAATTTGAGAAACGCTGGTCTCCCCCGTGAAATCTGTATAGTATATGGTAAAAGCACACAAAAGACCAGATTTCATGGTCCGTGATGTGTTTTTCATCGCTGTGAATTTGGTAGGGCCCTAGTGATGTGTAATGACAAAAGGCACCAGGGCTTAAATAGTCTCAAACTATTTTACACAGAATTAAAACCTAGCAAAGAGAGAGAGTCTTGAATGATCATCCCCCAGATACATGACAAGAAAAGAACAAAGGAGGATGTTCTTCATTGCACCTGTCCATTGGTCTACTCTTGACAGAAGTGAGTTAGAATTAAAAAATGTATTGTTTTTTTTAAAAAAAGGCAAGTCTGGTGTAGCATATTGTGCCTAAGAAATTTGTTACTTTCTGCTTCTGCTCTTGTAAGGCTGTGAATGCTGTGGGAATCCATTATATGGATCTAGCAGTGTTTGACATGCCCAGAATGTTTGCCTTCAAGTGATCAGCTCTCCATAAGTACTTCGGGTCTGATCTTTCGGTATTTATTTGTTTTTTTCTATTTAAGTAATAGTAAAGGAAATGCCTATACCAGAGCTGTAGGTGTCCTGACAATTAATCTAACATTGTAAAACATCCCAAACGTTCAAGTAGGAATAAACTAACTCCATTTCATCAGCTAGCAGTGAATCACTTACAAAACAAAGATCCTTCAAACCACCCATGGCCTACTTGGCCTATTTCAAAGTCAGACTAAGGGGCATTTGAAAACTCCAGATCTCACTGACTTTCCCTGGGATTGTTTATGTTCATCACCTTTGAAAATCAGATCCATGGCATGCTACACAGTTCACAGCAGCCAGAGGTATTTGGTTACACTATTACACCCATAGGATAAAATCTTTGCCCCATTGAAGTCAATAGAATTTTTGCTAGAATTTCACCCATAATATATATCATTGGAAAGTATCAGTTATGTCTTCAATGAACCCTCACAGAACCTAGATCTAGTTACTACCTGGGTCAGTGTTATATAGGAGATCACAGTCATCCCTTATGGCCTTGGAATCTCCGATTTCTCTCCCCCCCCCCCCCCCCCACAGTAGATAGGTGAAAGAGGAACTATTTTTGTTAAATCAAATTTTTCAATCAGTCAAGAGTCATGAATGCGAGACTTACAGTTTGGTGGATGCAAAATCTGAAAATGAAGGAAACACCTATTTCAAAACACCTGTTCAATGTGCAATGGCAAGCAACATTGAAAACAAAATGTTACCACAATAGGACAGAAAATATTGCTGAAAATGTTACATATTATTAAAATATCATAGTATAAGTATTCCCTTGATTAATGTGTTCAGTTCTGATCACCATATGTCCTAGAAGACGATATAGCAGATTTAAAAGGGCACAAAGGTGGTCAACTAATGATCAGAGGCTTGTAAAGACTGCCATGTGGAAGTGCAAGATTATTTAAAAAGAAGACAAGTAAGTGGAGAAATGAGAAACATGAAATCAGTGGTACAGTAAAAATAAATTGGGTGCTGTTACTAACCCTTTCCTATAATACAAGAACAAGAGAACACCTATAATTAAATTGAAAGGCAGCTTATGAAACTGATTATTTATGCATTACATCAAAAGTATTATCTTTAATCTCTGAAACTCCTCTTCCACAAGAGAGAAGGGTTACGATCTTAGTAGGATTCCAAAAAAAAAAAAAAAAAAAAAAAAAAGCATGAAATACATTGTCAATAAGCACATTTATAGTTGCATTAGAAAAGATGAAAAAATGGAACATACAAATCCTCATGTTTCAGGACACAGCTCAACCACTAACTGCCTTAGGCAAGGTCTAAACTAGAAAATATGTCAATATAGCTGTACCAGTATTGCTGAACCGCCAAACCATCCTAGTACAGATGCAGTTTATACTGGCAAGAGTATGCTTTTGCTAGTGTTGCTTATACCAATTCTCTGAGTGAAATAAGCTATGCTGGCAAGAGTACGTATGCCGGTATAACTGCTTCTACGTTAGGGCTTTTGCCAGTGTGAAAAATAGTCATCAAAGTAATCACATACTCTACCAGACATTAGTGTACTAACAAATGTTTCTTAGTGTAGACCTGGCCTAAGAATAGGGAGAAACTTCCTCTATGGGAAGATTAATCTATGATTGCCAATTATGGGCTTTCTTGCACCATCCTCTGAAGCATCTACTGCTGGTCACTGTTAGACATACATGACAAGGTGCACTGCTGGTCTGATTTGGTATGTTAGTGATTATTTGCTTATGCTAATATAATAAATACAGCATTTCCCCTACAGCTATGTGTTAATACTATATTTATATATAATAAACTATATAATAAGAGCTAGTTGGAAAAGGGAATTAGGGAAATTCCTGCTGTAAAAAATCATTTTGAAATTTATTGAATGAAAAATTAGAATTTCCTAAGTGAAATAAACATTTTCATTTTAATTTTGACTTCAAATGCCATTTTTAATCACAAAGTTTGGAATTTAAAATATTTATGGCTCCTCCCCTTTTTTAAAACTGTCCCCCTTTTTTCTATTGGAAAAGCAGTAATTAAGCAACAGTAGACTCAATTTCACAAAAAGTAACACTTTCACTCTTGTTTTTGTTCTCTTTATTATAGGGCAATATGTTACTTGTCTTTTACTGATTTGCTGGGAGTTATTAGCTGCTTTTGTTATTTTAACAGAAACTTCCTTTGTCTTACACCAACTTAAGTCTTGTTAGTGAATGCTGAATAGTGAATTTGACACAATGTACCAAAAAAGGAATAGCCACATTTCAAGTCTGCCAGACTTGCAAACCAAACATCATCTTTAACAGAAACAAATGAAGTGCAATAACATTCTGTACACTTGGGCCAGAAAGATTCCCATTTACCATTGCAGAAGCATGCGTGTTTTGGATCATTACTATAGAGCGCTGCATTTAAAAAAATAAAATAAAAGCAACTTTTAAAAAAAAGTAGGGCAGAGCTGCATATGTATAAACCCTCTCTTTGGGGCTAGTCCTTCTGCTGTTGAAGGCAATTGCACACCTCCCATTTGACTTCATTGGGAACAGGCTCAGGTCGTATATGTTATGCAGTGAAGCAACCCTAACAGATGAGATGAAAATCAGTTATGTTCCAGCCACCCAAGTTTATGACAAGGTAAATCTTATTCACAATGTCTTTAAAGATTGGGATTCAGTTCAATTGCTTCAGGTTCTTAAAAGTTGCTTCTGTTTTTGCTGTTCTATGTGACAGATCTTCATAAATCATTTTTATCCTCTGGAATTCACATATAAACAGTGCTTTCAAAAGCAAATGGAACTAACCCAGTGATGCTGAATGTGTATGGCAGGACATTGACATTTTGTCAGAAAAGTGTAACCTCAATGTGTAAAGTGGCTTTAAGCATCCATGTGCAATGCTGTGCATCATTAGCTCTTTCTTTCTTCACAATGAAAAGTGACATGTCACATAGAACATACAAACAGGGTTTGAGAAAAGTCTTCGTAAGACAAAATTGTTCCAGTGTCTTCGTAAGACAAAATTGTTCCATTGCCCTGTGGGAAACCAGGAAGAGAAGTTTCCATTTACTCCTACTGATGTTCTTTCCGCCAAAATGACAGTATACAATAAACAGGGAGCTTCTTTAATAGATAATGTAATTACAACCAAAGGAACATCATGGTTTGTGTAGCATTATGTCACATTATATAGAAGATATCTAGTTCAGTGTTAATCACATTAGATGTAAGTGACTGCAATACGCATACCTTTGCTAAATTAAACTAATGTTTGCAATATGGTGGTTGAATTCAAATATCATATTAAACTGCATTATGTAATCCAGAATAATAAAACATTACCAGATATTACAGTAAGACAGATGTGTTTGGTACACAGAAATTGCCACACCAGATCAGACCATTGGTCCATCAAATCCAGCAGCCTGTCTGACAGCTGCCCATACCAGATGCTTTGCGGAAACAGCAGCTGCTTCAGTGCTCAGATATTAAAGTGATGAGGTCCATATAAGTACCTAGATAGAGAGAAATATATTCAAAGGTGTAAAATTCCCATTATTGCAGTCAACATCCAGCTGTGAGAAACTTTGAATATATCTTTAAAGAAGGAAAGAAAAAGAACAAGAATAGAAAACATCCCTTTATATAGCTGGAGAATATAATAATCTGGAAAAAGAAAAAAGGGAGCATATTGAATTTTTAAGTTCCAAAAAAGTGTTGGCTCACACAAGTAAAAAAAGAAAGGCAAAGAATATGTGAACTACAAATTGTATATTAGTACATGTCATTTGATCTTCTCTTACTCTCCTCTGCAAAAAAAAAAAAAAAAAAAAGGATTCAAAACAAACAAAAACTCATGTGTTTGTGTGCATATAGTATATGTATACACTCACTCACTCTTAACTCTTGTTAAATAATGTGTGTTCCCACATTATTGTTAGCATGACATAGAACTTACTGTGGTGACAGTATGTAATAATACTAGAATAGGGAAAAAAGCACTCAGAATTATAAGATTGTGATAGATTCACATTATATGAGACCTGTGAAGTTTTGGCTTATCAGATAGGAACTTGAGAGAGAGAGCATTAAAATTCTCTGTAGAACAGGGTAGATACTGTAAAAACATTGTCTAAACATTTGTTTGAGGTGCACAGCTGGAGACTTCATATCTGCACAGAGTAGATGCAAGCATCATGCCTCCAGGAGCTCTGGAGCAAAGGTGCTCATTAGTAGCCCTTGCTAAATCTTTTGAAAAATTGCGGCATGTGGTCCTCCAGCACAGCGTTCCAGGTGGTGTCCAGTGTGAAGATTGGGCGTCGGTGCCTTGGCCAGGCCTCCACTTTACAGATATGCCACCTCTGATGTAGTGAATGCAGCAAGTGGTGTTAGTGCCACTTGCCAGTGCTCAAGGAATGCTGACCACTATGGCTGGCTGCTCTGCAGAAGCAATGAAAAGAAAAGTTCCCAGTGACCTCTCCGTCTTCTAAAGCTTGATCTAGAGCTCACTGAAGTCAGTCAAATTCTTTCAGTTGACTTTAATGCCCCTAATGTAACCATCAATTTGGGAGCAAAATGTGTTTCCTAAATTGAAGAATTATTGGCACACTTCCATTATTATCTAGATGCTTACAGCTCCAGGGTCACATACTTACCTTAGCTTTTTCATTTGGATCTGCAGTGCATTTGTATTAGGTGTTACTGATTATAAATCTAATGCCCATGCAATTATCATTTATCATTAGTGTTTTGCAGGTGTACAGGCTCATTTCTTTTCATGTTCTACTCCGGTGTTTAGCTCTGTATATCTGGCAGTGGCAGCTGGATCTTATAAATTATCAAAATAGGACAGTCAGGTTATGTAATGCACCACAATGTCTTCCTTAGCCATAAAATGCATTGTCATAGATCAAAACCAGGTTCAGAGACAGAAAGCAAAGAGTAGGAGTAAATGGTCAGTTTTTATCATAGCCAAAGGTTAACTGCAGGGTGCTCCTTGATTCTGTACTAAATCCCATGTTGATTAATATTAATGATCTGAAATGGGCATGAGTAATAATGTAGCTGATGAAAGTTATTTAGGTTAGTCAGCACCAGAACGGACTTTGGGGAACTTCAGAGAGATGTAAACAAGCTACATGAATGGGCAACATGATGGCAAATGAAATTCATCCTAATGCACATTGGAGTAATAACTGGCTCTTACACAGCACTTTTCAGCAGTAGATTTCAAAGTGCTTTCCAAAAAGAGGTCTCATCATCCCTATTTTACAGATAGGGAAGCTGAAACACACAGTGGGGAAAAAAACGAGGAGTCCTTGTGGCACCTTAGAGATTAACAAATTTATTTGGGCATAAGCTTTTGTGGGCTACAGCCCACTTCATCGGATGTATGAAGTAAAAAATACAGGAGCAGGTATAAATACATGAAAGGATGGGGGTGCTTCACCAAGTGTTAGGTCAATCTAACGAGATAAATCAATTAACAGTAGGATACCAAGAGAGAAAAAATAACTTTTGAAGTGGTAAGAGAGTGGCCTATTACAGACAGTTGACAAGAAGATGTGAGTAACAGTAGGGAGAAATTAGTATAGGGGAAATTAGGTTTTGTAATGACCCAACCACTTAAAGTCTTTATTCAGGCCTAATCTGATGGTATCTAGTTTGCAAATTAATTCCAGTTCTGCAGCTTCAGGTTGGAGTCTGTTTTTGAAGATTTTTTGTTGTTGAAGAATTGCCACCTTGAGGTCTGTTATTGAGTGACTAGAGAGATTGAAGTGTTCTCCTACTGGTTTTCGCCCACAAAAGCTTATGCCCAAATAAATTTGTTAGTCTCTAAGGTGCCACAAAGATTCCTTGTTTTTTTTTTTTTTTTTTTTTGCTGATACAAACTAACATGGCTACCACTGAAAACAGTGGGAAAAGTGACTTGCCCAAGATCACTCAGCAGGCCTTTGACAGAACCCAGATCCCTAGTCCTAGGCACTATCCTCTAGGCCATACTACAGCATGCTATATTAAACTATTCATATGCAGGGTTCTAACTCTATCAATTGAAGAAAGGGACCCATGCGTCATTGTAGACAGCCTGGTGAAAAGGCAGTCAAAAGGCTAACAAGATGTTAGGATGAATAGGGGATGGAATGGCAAATACTATAATGTGTATAATAATGTCTTTGAATAAATCCAATAGTGCAGCCTCATCTGGAATACTGTATGCAGTACTCATTACTGCATCTCATAAAGGATAGTGCTGACCTAAATAGGGTTCAGAGAGAGTGAGAGGAAGAAACCTTCCTGTGAAGACAGAATGAAATGATTGATATTGTTTACCTTAGAAAGGAAATGAATAAGAGGGAGCATGGTCAAAGTATATAAAATAATGAATATTATAGAGAATTGAGATCAGGAACTTCTGTTCTTCATGTCTCATAACATGAGAACAAGGGGATATTCAATGAAAGTAAAAGTTGGGAAATTCAAAACTGATACTTTTTTACGAAACATGTAAGTAAACCTTAGAACTCATTACTACAGGAAACCAAGAACTTAAAAATATTCACAAAGGGATTGGATACTTACGCAGATATCAAGAATATCAAAAATTTCCATAATTAATTAAAACAAATTTTTGGAAGATTATTGAACTTTATGCTTCACGGCTTAAGCCAATCTCTAAATATCAGAGATCAAGATGGGATTTATGTTAGAGGTAGAGGTAAATTATCCCACATCTACCTACTGTGGATTTCTTATACTTTCCTCTGAAATCTCTGGTACTGACAGGATACAGGACTAGATAGACCTTGAATCTGATCCACTATGAAAATTCCCATGTTCCTAAGAACTACAGGAGGGGATTCCTATGTTTTTTGCTCCTGAGTGGTACCTACTAGACATGCAAACTTAGATTAGGGAGCCTTGAGAATGGAAGGTGTGCTCTTATTTAAAGTTTACCTTCTTTTGTATCCAGTCTAAATTAACTGGTAATGTTTGTATTTCCATCAATGGAGGAATGATAAGCAAGTTGTATGGTTTTGGAAGAGGACTGAATGACTGGTGATCAGCTGGAGATGCTAGGATTAAAAGATTACTTACCCCATCTCTACTTACTCCTGTCTGACATATAATATGGGGCTTGCTAGATAGTTAAACTCAGGATTTTTTCCCTCAAAATGGTCTTATCAAGGAAGAATAAAAACAGGCAACAGCATTTCTGGTAAAGGTTTTGTATTGCCCAATTCATCATTCTGCTTTATTTAATGCCCTCCCCTGCCCTAATTTCATGTCCAGCAAAGATGTATTACCCCACATTTGCTCTCAGAAATTAAGCTGGCTTTTATCCAGTGTAGACCAAATTCCCTAGATAAGCCATCCATTTTTAAAAGATACAAACTCATTGCTCAGCTCCTGGAATTATGGTCTTTGTGCACTCGGTCATTATTCCTTGTCATTATAAGTTTAAGTCAGAGCATTTGATCAGAGAAATGCTATTGGCAATGGTAGTCAGCATGATGTCTCTTCTGCCTCATGAGATTTGTAGAGCATTTACAGTACGTGTCATCAGGAAAAAAAAAAAGTTGATTCCCTTATATACTGGTCACTGGTAAAATACAGGATTTGCAAATAGATACCATATAGTGATAGTACAACAATTTTTCACTATATATTTTGAATAGGAAATATCTGTGGTAATTGTGATAACAAACAAGGTTTTTACTATATGATACCCCATCTTTGCGGGGGTGGGGGAGAGGGAATAAAATCAACTGTAATGACTATTTTCTGAAAGGCAAGAGCCTGATTCTCCGGTGCTTCAAAATTTGTGCAGTCAGTTACATTCAAGCAAAGTGAGTAGAAAATGGACCACACCCTGCCACCCTCCATAAGGCTACTTTACACAACACAAGCAGCACTAAGCAGCCCTATAACCAGCTTTCCCTGCTACACAAAGATTCGTCTGGTACAGAGGAATATTCAGGTAGCTTATATCTTCTAAGTTTGGGATGTGTCTGGCTGTAATAATGGCCCCTTGGGACAGAGGGACATTACCTGGTGACATAGCTTAGAGACACCCTAAGGCTGCACTAAATTGGGCCAAAGACTGATTGAGTTTTGAATCATCTCCCAGCCACAGATATTGGGAATGGAGTGCAAAAGTGGCATATAGCCAATTCTGTCCCTTCCCCTCTAGCCCTGTCCTGAGTGCTGCTCAGCCAGACTCATGGGCCTGGTCTAGTGGAAGTAAAAGATTGTACACCAATTTTGCATTAGTTTTGCACTGGTGTGAATGCATGCAATACATTAAATGCATAGCCAGCCAGACCCCAACTCAGAAGATTCAGAGATTCAATTCAGAAATATCCTCCAAACTTCAGATGTTTATCTGAAATTAATTTGAATTTATGCAAACATTTAGAGGTCATTTCTCTTCTACCTCAACACATCCATCCCTCCTCCTTCCATTCTTCTCGCTTCCACTTCAATTCAACCATGTTCTCCATTAATTCATTAGCACTTATTTGTATTACTAGAGGCCCAAATCAGAATCAGGACCAGAGTCTGCTAGGCTGGTCTTACTCCTAAAGGAATTATAATCTTAAAACAAAGTAGGTGAGTATAATACACAATAGGAATGGATATAAGATCACATATCTACAAAGGTCATTGTGCTCACAGATTGAACCAAAGCTCTCAGTCGTCTGACTCTCCCCAGCCTTGAACCTGGTCAATAAGTTTATTCTGACTTGGTAGTGACCTCAGCTTCAAGAACCCTTGCCACCATTCCACCTCCAAACATAGTGATCACTGGCTAATCCTCCAGCCTGGCCTAGTAACTCCTGCTGTTTCTCAGTTTTTGCCCAGCTTCCCACCCAGTAGCCAACAGATTAACAGGATATTTTTTCAGATATACCACACAGTCTGCTCCAGGGTCTTGGCATATCTAATAATCTAGGGCTGGCTGCTCTTTTCATATATCATATATTATGGAGTTTCAGCTGATCAGTGGCATTACAAGATACATCATGCTTCTCTAGCCACCTAAGTCCAGCCCAAAGAGATTTGAAGGTAGCTGCCAGCCTAGCAGAGACATTAATGCCTGCTTGGAAACCCAAAGTAGACTTCAGGGTCTCAGCATAGGTTGTTGGATGTTGAAGATTGGTTAGAGGGTATTTATCTGCACTGGTGTTGAGCTTAAAAGTGTGTTATTTAGTTCACTTCAGTCTTTGGACAGTGGTGTTTGCTTTTTCTCTTCCTCCCTTCCTTCTCTGATCTGATTCACCCATCTGCACTATAGGACAGATTCCCAGCTGCTGTAAATTAGCATTACTCCATTGCCTTCTGCGTAGCTGTGCTGAGGATCTGCTTTATAGGTTCATGCCTCAAGAGAGTAAACAGTTTCTGGTTAAAAACAGTGGGTAAAATGGATGATAGGTAATACCAAATGTAATACTCTAAATATATGAACTAATGTCTGTGGAAGAATAACTCCCCCTGAAGATTAAGGTAGTTAGATTGATGAGAGGATCCTACCAGATTCTTAAGAGAACTTTAATTTAGAGCTGCATAGAAAATGGTTTTCCGTCCTATAAATCGTTTTGAGATTTTGAAATGTTTTCCCATCTTGAATCAGAATGAAAAGTCAAAAATCACAAAAATATTTGCCAACCAAAAAAAAAAAAAAAAAAAGGGGGGGGGGGAGGGGAAGAATGGTTATTCTGTGGGAAGGGCTCTCCATTTATTTTTTTGTTGACAGGTTTCAATTTCATCCCAATTCAGAATTGGAAAACTTTAAAAATAGTGAATAACATTGCAGGACAGAAAAACCATTTCTTCCCTAATTCTAGTTGTAGGTACATAGAATTTGCAATGAATATGGGAAATTTACTGAAAACCCTCAGTAGCAAGTTCTAATTAACTTCTGTGTACTTTATCTATCTGTAATATGGGTACAAATAAATAATATCCATTTTACAGAATTGTGTGAGATTTAATGAATTAATTACTGTAAAGCATTGTTGACATCCTCAGATAAGTCAACTGATAAGTACATAAAATTATTACAGTGGAGTATGTATTACTATTAATTATCTTACTCGAAGTACTGCAGGACTGTCAATTCTAACAGACTTTTTTAGCTGAGAGATGGTATAAAAACTGAGTAACAAAAATAAGACACAAATTGAAATGGATGAATTTTTGTTTTTGTAATTTTAACTTCTAAAAATATTTTTCTTAATATTTTTCTCAGAACCTGAAGTCAAAAAAGAAGAAAAACCAGCAAAACCAGGTAACAGTTTATACACTTCAATGGGTGATAGATACAGAATAGCTACTCGCACCAGATCGTAAATTAGGAGCCAAAGCCAATATTTTCAGCCCTGTGTGCCTAAAGTTAGGCTACTAAATCCATATTTAAGCACCTAGGCTGAATGTTCAAAACTGCCTTAGGGATTGAGGAGCACAGGACCCACTTTCAATGGGGCTTATGTTTTTAAGTTACTTAGGAGCTTTTGAAATTTTTACCCAAAATGACTTTCCCCGGGACTTAGCCCAAACCTTGCCATTGGTTACGGTTTTGTAACCCCACTCAAAAATGAAAATTGAGGGCATACTTTTAAATTAAAGAAAATATATATATTTATTTAGTAACACCACTTTAAAGTATTTACTTTGTTACTTGTACATCACTTTAGTTACTATTATTACAATATGTTAAGCACTTTTTGCTAGTGTTAAAATATAACAGTACAGACCACAGAATTTCGTAAAACAGGGAACACAGACTATGCTTCAAAGACTTCCCCATCTTCTTTCCCCATTTTATCTTCCTTCTGAAGTGATTATTCTGAAGGCTTCATCCTGTGTGTCTATCTCAGCATATAAATGAGAGGGAGGAAAGATTGTCTTGTGGTTAAACCTCTACAGTCAGAGTCTGTAGGCCTGAGTTTTATTCCCATCCTTGTCACTGATCTGCTGTATGCCTTTGGACAAGTCATTTAATCTGAATCTCAATTTCCGCATCTGTAAATATTAATACACCTCTACCCTGATATAACGCTGTTCTCAGGAGCCAAAAAATCTTACCGCGTTATATTGAACTTGCTTTGATCTGCCGAAACGCGCAGCCCCGCCCCCCCAGAGCGCTGCTTTACCGCATTATATCCAAATTCGTGTTATATCGGGTCGCGTTATATCGGGGTAGAGGTGTATTTATATAATATTAGACATACCTCCCCTGAGGGTGAATCTTTGTAAAGAGTTTTGCGATCCATCCATGGCAGGCATTCTGTATAACTTAGGTTAAAAATGCTGTTGGTATTATTTATCATTAATTTTAGACATGAAGAATGGCATTTTTCCCCCTATTTCAGCTCCAGTGAAAAGTGAAGGTGAGAAGAAAGGTAAATCAATTATTTTCTCTTTACTGAAGTTCATTTCAGCTTTTGATTGCAGTAAGAAATGTTTCTTTCATACAATGACACATTTGAGATGATGCACATCACCTCATGTGCTACCATAAAACAGCTTTATTCAGTCCTACTGTGATAACACAATTGTCATTTCCAGTTCTGTTGGTTCATTTTTACTACAGGCCAAGACAGCCCACAACCCAATATCAGACACTTCAATTTTTCTGACTAGGAAGAAAATGAAAGGCTCTTGTTATCATGTTATAATACATGAGAGAGAAAAAAACTTTCTATGCACTGTGTATACTGGTTTGATTGTTTCTTCTTCACAAAATGTGCTCTCCTATGTTTGTTTCATTTCCCCCTTTTGGATCTATATGTAACATGAATGCATGCCACTGTTGGCATTACATTTGATATTTGAGCTGTAAGGGCCTGATCCAAAGCACATTGAAATCAATGGAAAGACTCCCATTGGATCAGACCTTAAAACATCATGTGACTCTAAGTGCTCTCTTTAATGTCATCTCTCAAATGAACCTTTATGTAACAACATAAAGTGTACTAGACTGCACCCAAACTACCTTATTTCAGTTACAAACAGAGCCTTTGGCGGAAAAAGTACTTTGGACATTTAAATTAGTATTTTATTTAAAATATTTGGCTATATAAAATTTCAGTGATAATCTTATTGGGGAGATATATATTAAAAATAAAATAACCCTTTTGGATCTGATTTTGCTTTGTTACCCTAGGGTAAACCTGGAATAATTCTGTTGATTTTAACTGAGTAATTTGGGATTTAAACATGTGTAACGGACAGCAGAATTTGGTGCTGCACTATTATTATTTCTGAAACACTTTGGCAAATTTTTAAATGATGCTTTCAAAAGAAAGGGCTTGGCACTCAGTCATATTGCTGAAAAATGGAATCAGTTTCTACTATTCAGCAAGTGATTTTTAATCTTGCTATTTATTTTTATGTTATATGTATATACAGTTATAAATTAAATGAAAAAAATGTAGTTCTCATCAGCTTTAATGGCTCACGGGTGAAATCTTGGCTCCATTGAAGTTGATGGCAAAACTCCCATTAACTTCAGTGGGGCCAGGATTTCACTCCATGAGTTTAACTGAATGCTGTTGTTCCTTCTGGTTATGCAAAATAACAGTGCTAAATAAGTATCCAGTGCAGTGGTTTATCCATGGACTAATTTGCAACAATCGAGGCACGGAAAGTAGCTCAAGGGAGGGAGAGTCAGAGCAGTGGCAGAAGCACTTACAGCACTTGGTTTTAAGCCATCAGACCACTTGCTGTGATCACACTCTTGAACTTATCACATTCATTGCTAGATCCTGAACTGAAAGACAGGAAGGAATAAGGTAATTGCCTTGTGAGGTAGGATGCTAATGCTGTAAGACTTGCCCCTGGTTATGGATCTATCATTTAGAAAGAAATGTTAGGGGAATTTGCTATTTAGGATCCCATTTCAAAGAGATTAATATTTTCCCCTCTTTTTCCATAATTATTTTTCTCTCCCCTGCCATGGTCTCTCCCCACAGAAATAAGAAAATATGCATTTTTTACAGACTATTCTTAAGTCAAATAAAATGCTTTCACATTTCATTTACCTTTGTAATTTTTATATACTGTTTCTGTTGATTATTTTCTCTTCTACTCTGTCCTCATATCTTCTCCTTCACTGAGATAATTTTTGCAGCAAGGGCACATGGAGAAACTCTCAGATAGGTATCTGAGCAAGAGCAAGCTGTATTTAATGCACAGCTCTTTCCACTGACCTACCTTTCACCAGTATGGAGGGTCAAGTTGAAGGAAAGGCTCACCTTTGTCTTTTAAATATTGTTTTTGCTTTAGATATTTTTGGACCCCACCATTAAGTCTCTCCTCAGTTTTAGAATGTCAAACACCTAGGGCAGCTGGGGGAGAAACAGCAGTAGGGAGTACAGACAGGCTGTTGATACAACTGCCAGTACCAAACAAAATTTGCAACCTAAGGAAGCGGGAGATGTTACCTCCAACAGGTATCTACTTATCTGTGTGGCTTGAAAGAAACAACCTGGCTCTTGTCATACTTTAATTTCAACTGCTCTGTGATGCATACATGGAGAACATTGTGTTTTAGTGGCAACCTCCCACCTATTACCACCTTTTTGCTTATTCTATCATTCTCCAAAATTTGCCCAAGGCTAAAAATGTGTTTCTCTGACTAGCAATAACATTCAGGAACATTTTGCTAGTTTTGCTTAAGAATATTTTTTTTCCACAGCTGTAAAAATAATAGATGTGCGTAGCATCTGATCTAAAATTGACTGGCTCATTACCTAAAATGTATCTGGCTACCTACACACTTGAGTTCAATTAGGACTATATCATCTTGCATGCACGTCACATTGCAAACATAAACCATACTGTATATGCAGCCTTCTCCAATTATTCCTTTCTTATTTAAATATACACTCTTCATCTAGGAAAGCAAGAATAATGAGACATACAGAGAGACAAGTAGTCATAAAAAATGAAGGGGTGAAGATGGAGTGACACTTTCTAATGATGGTACATAATGTGTATAGCATATATCAAATATGAAGGAATATGAAAGATAAAAAAAGAGCAGAATTAGGCAGGTGAAAGCTAACGTAATTAATCTGTGCTTCCAAGTGTGAGTAATACTTACATGGAATTCTGAGGCACAGTTTTTGCATGTGAATGATGTTCTAGCCTCTTCAGTTCAAAAAGAAGGGCTATCTTAGACCTGTGTGACCTGAGCCCTGGAAAATAGACTCAGCTTCAGCTGTGCACTTTGTGACTTATTTTAGTGAAAGAGAGTTCCTGGATCAGTGAGATGAGAGTTTAAATGTGTCAGTTTCTAAAGGGAATGAGGGAATACATCATTCAAACCCTTCATATGAAAGAATTTCTTAAGCCATAGCATGGACAAAGTGGAGAAATTAAGTCAAAGTAATTTACTTTCCTCTGAGGTGTGAACACCCTACTCCCCTCACAAGCAATGTAACTTACATCAACTTAAAGTGCTGTCTACACCGCGCTATGTCAGCGGGAGATGCTCTCCTGTTGACATAGCTTCTGCCTCTCATTAAGGTGGAGTAATTATGCGATGGGGGAGTGCTCTCCTGTCAGCATAGTGCGTCTTCACCAGACACGCTAATTCAATGCCACTACATTGATGCAGGAGTGAAGACAAGCCCAACATTCAAATCTCAGTGCATTGGAAGTTGCAGTTCAGGGGAACTGGGACAGTCCAGTAGATTGGTGATGGGATATAGAGCCCTTCCTCTTTTGGGCACCTCTCCAAATACAGCAAGTCTTTAGCAACTCACTTCACACAGACCACCAATCTCTGTTAGATCTGACTGGAGAAACTTTGATAGAACAATATTTTGTTGCAATATGCCAGTGGTTGGCAACCTTTCAGGAGTGGTGTGCCGAGTCTTCATTTATTCACTCTAATATAAGGTTTTGCGTGCCAGTAATACATTAACGTTTTTAGAAGGTCTCTTTCTATAAGTCTATAATATATAACGAAACTATTGTTGTATGTAAAGTAAATAAGGTTTATAAAATGTTTAAGAAGCTTCATTTAAAATTAAATTAAAATGCAGAGCCCCCGGACCGGTGGCCAGGACCCGGGCAGTGTGAGTGTCACTGAAAATCAGCTCGCGTGCCGCCTTTGGCACGCGTGCCATAGGTTGCCTACCCCTGGAATATGCAGTTCCATCAGAACTGAAATGCTTCATGAAATTGGGTCCGTTTGGCCAACATTTAGTTTTGGAAGAAAACCAAAGAGAAAATATTCCAACAACGTCAAAAACGTTCAGAATGAAAGGTTTTGATTTTTCTTTTTAAGTGACTTTGTTTTAAATTTTGTATTAAATTATATATATTATTACAAAAATGTGAAGTTCTTTCAAAACAAAAAATCAAAATGTTTCATTCTGAACATATTGAATTATTACTATTACATATTATAATATACAATTTCTTTAAAGAAAACTGAAATCCAAACAAATGGTTTCAAATGATCTGAAATTCAGACAATTTCAAAAAATGTCCTTCATGGAGAATTTCCAAATTTTCAGTTTTCATTCCCATTCAGAACTAATCCAAATTTTTAATCCTTCACACAACAGACCTTCCAACCTTCGCACAGCTCTAATCTCAGTCCATTTTATATCACCCCCATCACTCATACATTTGTTGACAGTATTCAGGACTGAATAGGAATGGCAGCTGAATCACCGTGACACATTCACAATGTTGTCTTTCCGGGTCTTTGTTAGGGCACAATATCAGGGCATTTTAGGAAGTCTGGCATTGACAGTCTGCGCTGCACTGGGGCTAGATTGTGTAACCCATATACACATTGTTGGTGAGCGCTTACATGAGTAGTCCCATTAAAGTCAATAGGACGACTTGTAAGTGAAATGTATCCCAGTGTACACAGGGCTTGCACAAGCCCTGTGATCCCCAGTGGAGCCATATTGGAACACCTAAATAGGACACAAGTGGTGCACAGGCCTTGTAAGGAGGAATTTAACTGTGTAAATGCAAAACAACATGAGTAATGGTTGCAGAATCTAGCCCCTTGTGAACAAAAAGAGGACTTCACTCTTCAGTGCTATTGGTCTAGCATCTTCCACCAACACTAAATTCATTTAAAAATAGTTAAGAGAATTAATAAATAAGCCCAGCTTATACGTAACACAGAAGATGAAGCAATAGGAAAATATGTGGGATGTAATTTTGATGGATAGAAAGCTGTCTAGATCGTCGGGCTCAACGGGTAGTGATCAATGGCTCCATGTCTAGTTGGCAGCTGGTTTCAAGCGGAGTGCCCCAAGGGTCGGTCCTGGGACCGGTTTTGTTTAATATCTTTATTAATGATCTGGAGGATGGTGTGGACTGCACTCTCAGCAAGTTTGCAGATGACACTAAACTGGGAGGTGTGGTAGATACACTGGAGGGTAGGGATCGGATACAGAGAGACCTAGACAAATTAGAGGATTGTGCCAAAAAAAACCTGATGAGGTTCAACAAGGACAAGTGCAGAGTCCTGCACTTAGGACGGAAGAATCCTATGCACTGCTACAGACTAGGGACCGAATGGCTAGGTAGCAGTTCTGCAGAAAAGGACCTAGGGGTCATAGTGGATATGAAGCTGGATATGAGTCAACAGTGTGCTCTTGTTGCCAAGAAGGCTAACGGCATTTTGGGCTGTATAAGTAGGGACATTGCCAGCAGATCGAGGAACGTGATCGTTCCCCTTTATTCGAGATTGGTGAGGCCTCATCTGGAGTACTGTGTCCAGTTTTGGGCCCCACACTACAAGAAGGATGTGGAAAAATTGGAAAGAGTCCAGCGGAGGGCAACAAAAATGATTAGGGGACTGGAGCACATGACTTATGAGGAGAGGCTGAGAGAACTGGGATTGTTTAGTCTGCAGAAGAGAAGAATGAGGGGGGATTTGATAGCTGCTTTCAACTCCCTGAAGGGAGGTTCCAAAGAGGATGGATCTAGACTGTTCTCAGTGGTGGCAGATGACAGAACAAGGAGCAATGGTCTCAAGTTGCAGTGGGGGAGGTCTAGGTTGGATATTAGGAAACACTATTTCACTAGGAGGGTGGTGAAGCACTGGAATGGGTTACCTAGGGAGGTGGTGGAATCTCCTTCCTTGGAGGTTTTTAAGGCCCGGCTTGACAAAGCCCTGGCTGGGATGATTTAGTTGGGAATTGGTCCTGCTTTGAGCAGGGGGTTGGACTAGATGATCTCCTGAGGTCCCTTCCAACCCTGATATTCTATGATTCTATGATCCTGTTATAATGAATATGTGATGGCATAGTAAATCTGCAGAAATGTGTTAGCCAATATCACACAAGTGAAGTATGGGGAATAGAACACAGACACTCCAGCTCCAAAATGCAAGCCTCTGCCACATGAGCTAAAAGACAATCTCTACCAATTACTACTAGTGGCTTTTATCCTTTGGCAATTACTCAAGATTAGTGGTGCACACTGATAAATATATATTGGTTAGACACCAAATATATATTGGTTAGACACCATCCCCTCTACTTATGTGGAAAAATCAAGATATTCCACAAACTGAAGACGACCCAGACAGTAATGGATTTAGGACTGCTTAGGTCCCATGCTGACTAGATAAATTGAAAGGAAGTCTTCCTGTTATTGAAGCAGCTGGCCATGACAGTATGGATACAGTATAGTTGAACATGCCAGTTTAGTAATATGACTTAAGTCTCCATTGTATATAGATTACTATATCTGTATTTACCTAACATGCCATACTGCTCTAAAAAAGTGATAGGTAGGAAGTTGTAGCCCGATCTATAGATTATGTATATATTGATTACTTAAGAATCCTCAGTAATCACTTTGAGAGTTGACAGGTTCTTATCCTAAGATCAGGCACAGTATTATTAAAATTATTATATAGTTGGGAACCCCGATGTGCACAGTTGCACTACTTACACTACAGGAACTCCTCTGTATTTACAGGTTTCAGTGGTAGCTGTGTTAGTCTGTATCAGCAAAAAGAACAAGGAGTACTTGTGGCACCTTAGAGACTAACAAATTTATTTAAGCATAAGCTTTTGTGGGCTAAAACCCACTTCATCGGATGCATGCAGTGGAAAATACAGTAGGAAGATATATATATACACACAGAGAGAACATGAAAAAATGGGTGTTGTCATACCAGCTATAACTAGTGTAATCAGTTAAGGTGGGCTATTGTCAGCTAGAAAAAAAAAAACTTTTGTAGTGATAATGAGGATGGCCCATTTCCAACAATTGACAAGAAGGTGTGAGTAACAGTAGGGGGAATAATTCTACTTTGTGTAATGACCCATCCACTCCCAGTCTTTATTCAAGCCTAATTTTAGCGCAGCCACAAATACCCCAACTCAGTAAAGTAGATAAAGATACTATAGAACGTACATCTGCACATCCATATACACCATCCCTTGCAGAACAACCTGAAATGCTAGCCCATCATCTTCCTCATCACCATTACCTTCTCCCTCAGCTTCTGTACCAAATAACTGGAGGATAGCTAATGTGACGCCAATTTTTCAAAAAGGCTCCACAGGTGACCCCAGCAATTACAGGCCAATAAGCCTGACTTCAGTACTGGGCAAAGTGGTTGAAACTATAGTAAAGAACAAAATTGTCAGATACATAGATGAACGTAATTTGTTGGGGAAGAGTCAACATGTTTTTTGTAAAGGGAAATCATGTCTCACCAATCTACTAGAATTCTTTGAGGGGGTCAACAAACATGTGGACAAGGGGGATCCAGTGGATATAGTGTACTTAGATTTTCAGAAAGCCTTTGACAAGGTCCCTCACCAAAGGCTCTTAAGCAAAGTAAGCAGTCATGGGATAAGAGGGAAGGTCCTCTCATGGATTGGTAACTGGTTAAAAGTTAGGAAACAAAGGGTAGGAATAAATGGTCAGTTTTCAGAATGGAGAGAGTTAAATAGTGGTGTCCCCCAGGGGTCTGTCCTGGGACCAGTCTATTCAATATATTCATAAATGATCTGGAAAAGGGGTAAAGAGTGAGGTGGCAAAATTTGCAGATGATACAAAATTGCTCTACATAGTTAAGTCCCAGGCAGTCTGCAAAGAGCTACAAAAGGATCTCTCAAAACGGGGTGACTGGACAACAAAATGGCAGATTAAATTCAATGTTGATAAATGCCAAGTAATGCACATTGGAAAACATAATCCCAACTATACATATACAATGATGGGGTCTAAATAGGCTGTTGCCACTCAAGAGATAGATCTTGGAGTCACTGTGGATAGTTCTCTGAAACTATCCACTCAATATGCACATACTAGTTTAGTCTCTTGGCAGTCAAAAAAAGCGAATAGAATGTTGGGAATCATCAAGAAAGGGACAGATAATAAGACAGAAAATATCATATTGTCTCTATATAAATCCATGGTACACCCACACCTTGAATACTGCGTGCAGATGTGGTTGCCCCATTGCAAAAAAGATATATTGGAATTGGAAAAGGTTTAGAAAAGGGCAACAAAAATGTTTAGGGTTATGGAACGGCTGCCATATGAGGAAAGATTAATAAGACAGAGACTTTTCAGCTTGGAAAAGAGGAGACTAAGGAGGGATATGATAGAGGTCTATAAAATCATGAGTGGTGTGGAGAAAGTAAATAAGGACGTGTTATTTACTCCTTCTCATAACACAAGAACTAGGGGTCACCAAATGAAATTAATAGGCAGCAGGTTTAAAACAAACAAAAGGAAGTATTTTTTCATACAACATACAGTCAACCTGTGGAACTCCTTGCCAGAGGATGTTGTGAAGGCCAAGGCTATAACAGGGTTCAAAAAAGATCTTGATAAATTCATGGAGGATAGCTATTAGCTAGGATGAACTGGGATGGTGCCCCTAGCCTCTGTTTGCCAGAAGCTGGGAATGGGCAACGGGGGATGGATCACTTGATGATTACCTGTTCTGTTCATTCCCTCTGGGGCACTCTGCATTGGCCACTGTCAGAAGACAGGATACTGGGCTAGATGGACCTTTGGTCTGACCCAGTATGGCTGTTCTTAAGTTCTTATGTTCTCATCACCAGTGGCCATCATTCTGGCATCTCTCAAGGACTACATCTCCTTCTCCTACTGCCCCTAGGCTGGGATACCTCTTTTATAATATAATACGCTGATGCCACCATATTTGATGCATATTTAGTAAGGGATTTGCCCCTTTTCTTTATTTGTATTTCCTCACCTTATTAATGTTGGCGTGTCTTTCTTCTTTAGGTTAGTATCTCAGTGATCTCAACTTATTATCATATACGTTGATTCGTTACCATGGCCCTCTTGTGGTTAGGTAGCTCATGTACCTGGTATATACATCAACTCATTGCCATGACATTCTTGTGGTTGGATCATGTACCTGTCATCAGAACTTCCCCTTAAACACTCTATTTTTGGCTCCCCAATACTTGTTTCCATTGGCCGTTTATCTGTCAAAGTTTATCTGTTCAAAAGTCATAGGCCTCAAGCCTTACGCTAACTTGCTGAAGCTAATGTCTTACAGGATACAGGCCTGTAGGTTCCTTACATTACTGCAAAGCAGCAAATATAATAAAGGCAAGCTAGCCCACTGGGCTACAAAGTGGAATACCTAAATATACTACCGAGACATGTATTACACATGCTCTTAAGAGAAAATGTGTATTCTTTTAAACATCAAATTAAACTTTCTGGGATTCCTCTCTTAAAATATACACAGCATATTACTTTGTTTAAATATAAAAAATAAAAAACAGGCATTAAATTAGCCACCAGATGGAACTCGTATGGTTACATGAACTGAATGTTAAGGTAGTCATTCTAGCTAAGTCAGAGAAAAAGCACAGTAACTCTATGTCTGTTCTATAAGAGGACATTTTCCAGGAAATCTAGACTATTGGCAAGGAAATTCCAGTTACTGGAACAGGATTATTTCTCTTTCTACAAATCTACTCATGCCAAAAGAGTTATTTCATTTAATAGGTGGCTTTTCTTATGTACTCAGAAAATGCAAAAATCAGTGCTTTTCCATGCTGAAAGATCAAAACATAGCTGTGTTGGACCATATCAGGGAATTTCTGTATTAGAACCATTTCTTATGTACTCAGAAAATGCAAAAATCAGTGCTTTTCCATGCTGAAAGATCAAAACATAGCTGTGTTGGACCATATCAGGGAATTTCTGTATTAGAACCATAAAGTGTATGTGTATAACAAGTCCGAGGCCAAGAGAGACAAGGGGTAAGATTGAATTCCCCACAGCTTAAAATTCAAGATATTGGTAACAGAACAGGCCTCTTGCTTTTTCATTTCTGTGTCTCTCCCTCTCTGTGAGAAACATGCAAGGCCAAACTGCTCTCTGTATTTACAATAAACGTGTCATTTTTGCCTTATCCCTCTTATAAGATCCTGTTGGTATTATTTTATTAGTGTAACAGCTGTTTTCAATAAATGTTGTATGGAGAGCAGGTCTGAAAGCCCAGTCTTGAACCTAACTCCATTGGATTCTTGGGAAGCAGTCTAGGCCGTCACACCAAACTGACTCAGGCAGTTATCTAGGAATTCACAGTGGGTGGGCCAGCTACCTGGGTTCTGCACCCTGTATCCTGATTGGCCACATGATCTTGACCCTCATTGACTGGTGACCATATATAAACTTCCTGCTTCCTTTCTAGCCTTGTTTGAGTAATAAGCCATTGCTTTCTAGTTGCTACTGAGACCCTGTCTGACCCTGCTCTCCCTGATCCTGTCAGCTACCGCACTTGGATTAGGAAGTTTTCTGAGAAGTTTTTCACCAGGAAGTGCCAGTTCATTGAAACTGAAACTTTTCCTGCGAAAGGGTTAGTTTCTACCAAATGTTCAGAGGGACCTGAGAAACACAAAAAGTGTCAAAATCCCAGGTGCCAGCTGACTCAGGAACAGATGCAGGCTGGAGCAGCAGCTGGTCAGCATGGAAACAGGCATGGGCTTGAGCAGCAGCAAGAGCAGTCTGTTGGAACTATTGGCAATAGGGGAGAGTTCCCAGCCAGGTAGTGACTGTGAGTAGAGTGGAGAAACTGCTTCCCTTAGGAGCCTAGATACCTGCTGTGGATCACCTGGGTGGGACCTTGCCTGTGGATTGGCTGACCCCTGGCAGAATGGTGTGGGGCTTATCACAAGACCTGCAGGTAATTGCCTCTGATGACTCCTCACACTGTCTGGTTTAGGCACGACTGATCAGGCTTAAGCAGTCAAAGGCTCAAAGGTAACTCCAGTTTAGGCAGGTTCTGAGGTAACTCATCTCATTCTGCTCTGTGTGATTCTCCCAGGAGAGTGGATATTCCATGGGAAGGTCTCTCCCTGGATTTTTGTTGTTGACAGGTTTCAATTTCATCCCAGTGCAAAAGTGGAAAACTTTCATAATAGCAAAACAAACAAACAAACAAACAAATATTGCAGGACAGAAAAACCATTTCCTGCCTAGTTCTAGTTGTATATATGTAGAATTTGCAATGAATATGGGAAATTTACTGAATACTTTATAGCCCTCAGTAGCAAGTTCTAATTAATCTTTCTGTACTTTACTCTATCTGTAATATGGGTACAAATAAATACCCATTTTCCAGAATTGTGAGAGACGTAATGAATTAATAACTGTAAAGTACTGTTGATATCCTCAGATAAGTCAATTGTTAAGTACATAAAATTATTACAATGGAGTATGTATTACTATTAATTATAATTATCTTACTCGAAGTACTGCAGGACTGTCAGTTCTAACAGACTTTTTTAGCTGAGAGATGGTATAAAAACTGAGTAATAAGAATAGAACACAAATTGAAATGAATTATTTTTTGTTTTTGTAATTTTAACTTCTAAAAATATTTGTATTAATATTTTTCTCAGAACCTGAAGTCAAAAAAGAAGAAAAGCCAGCAAAACCAGGTAATAGTTTATACACTTCAATGGGTGATAGATACAGAATATCTACTCTCACCAGATCCTAAATTAGGGGCCAAAGCCAAAATTTTCAGTCCTGTGTGCCTAAAGTTAGGCTCCTAAATCCATATTTAAGCATCAAGGTGAATGTTCAAAATTGCCTTAGTGATTGAGGAGCACAGGACCCACTTTCAATGGGGTTTATGTTTTTAAGTTACTTAGGAGCTTTTGAAATTTTTATTCAAAATGACTTTCACCGGGACTTAGCCCAAACCTTGCCATTGGTTACGTTTTTGTAACCCCACTCAAATGAAAATTGAGGGCATACTTTTAAATTAAAGAAAAAATGTATTTATTTAGTAACCCCTCTTTAAAGTATTTTACATCTATTTTATATGTACATCATTTTAGTTACTATTATTATTACAATATGTAGTAATTTATTCAGTCCTAGTTACAGACATAGGTAAGCTTGTGTTTCAATGATGATGCAATAGCTGTGATTGCTAAAATAAGAGGCCACCAACTATATAGAACTATATTTTTACTGTTTGGTAGCTGTAATGTATGTGCACTGGCATAATGTCAGCATTTTCATCATTATTCTGCTTAACTGTCAATCAGCACAACATATTGAAAGACTTTGATGTGCTTACAACACATGGTTAGTTGGCCAAACAAATTCCCGCACCGGGGAAACTATTACCATATTCCAACATGCAGAGAATACTGCAAGTAAATGCTTTGAGGAGGACTGAATATTCAAATACCATTCCAAAATTAATGAGTCTTGGGTTTGACACTTTAAAAAAATCCCTACTTTAACTGTGTGATCATAATTTTCTGAAATGTGCTTTTGAAAGCTTGTAACTAATGCTGAAAAAAATAGTCAGTGGCATTATAGACCAGTCATTATCCCTGTATCTTACCTCACAATTAATTTGGCTAGCAATATGGAAAAAAATCCCATGAGCATTGTCAAAAGTTAACTAAATGTCAGTGTTTCAAATGATATCATATGCATATATTTTTCCCCTGAAGTCCATCAGTATGTTCTTAATTTCCATAAATTTATGCATTCTCCACATTTTAAAAGCCTCTATTCCACACTAATTAAATAGCATATTGAAGCATATGCACAAAGGTGGGTTTTTTTACACTTAATTGAAATTAGTCAGTAATAGAGAGTTAGTCTGAACAGTGAAATTCAGAACCAGATCTAAACTTTTCCCATGGGGCTTGGGTGTCAGATTTTGATTTGGTGCATTATAGAGATAACTGTCAGCTGTGAAATGTGCCTTGAAAAATATATTTAATTTGGGGGGTTTGGTTTGAGCTCATCTCTAAACAATAACAGTGCTTGCACACATGCATGGGCACCCTGTAGAAGAATGATGCCTTTGACCCCAATGATTTACATGATTTCCCTGAAAACTGTTTTTAATATACTTTAGGTATGTTCTATGTGGGTTGTATGTTGCCTGTTATATAACATCAGGAAAATTGCATAAAGGTCAGGCTTTAATAATTGTATTGAAAGAGTGTTCTTCAGGCATTTCAACACACGTGCCTAAGTAGCGAATACAGTGCACATACTTAATCTGCCTTTAGCTGTAATTTCATTCTCTCCAGTTCCTTCTATGGAAGATTTGTCCTCCTGGGAGTTTGAGATTTACAGTACTTTAAAGCCATTAACTTTTAATGCCTTCATATGAGATTATTCTGTTTCAACAAGATCTGCATTTCCCAGTGCACTTCTATTGTTCATCTGACAAACTTGAGTATAGGAAACAAGGGAAGATTTGGGCCATTATTGCCGTTCCCCATAGGCATGCAGCTCAGATTCAGACTGAAGTGGGTCCTATCATAAAATATCCCTAAGTAGCCTATACCTCTTCTCTACCCCTATTGTTACACTCATACCAAGAAGTAGCAGAAAGTTTCTGTTTTCCTTCGTAGAAGTGGGTTGTAGCCCACGAAAGCTTATGCTCTAATAAATTTGTTAGTCTCTAAGGTGCCACAAGTACTCCTGTTATTTTTGCGGATACAGACTAACACGGCTGCTACTCTGAAACCTGTTTTCCTTCGTATTCCTGTGCTACAAAGTGCTCCTGAGCTGAAACTTGAGAATACAGCCTAACCCCCACCAAAAAACGAAGGTCAATTCATTCTTTAATCTCAAATGCGTAGGCTATTTGGAGTGTATATGTAAGGCAATCCAAATGGAGATGGCACAGAAATAGAAATTATATGAAGTCAGATATATCAGAATTGGCTTTGCTGCTCCTCTACTCTAGTTGTAGGATAGAAAAAACTATGGCTTTCATTTGAGCACTCTGTTTTTTGATGGAGAGCTACAGTATAAGGATGGATTTATTGTAATTTAATGCCCTGTAGAACCTAATAGCATTGGCCAATTATTAATTATAATGGTAAAGCAGATCTTCTTTAAGGAGATTTGCCTTTATCACTGCACCATGTCATCATGGTTCATCAGAAGAACAGTGGTGAAATTCTGCTCCATGGAGCTTTCTAGCTTCACACAGGCCTACCAGAATAAACAGGAAGTAAGAGGAGGAATGGCCTAGTGGTTACAAGGCTAGCCTGGGACTTGGGAGATCTAGGTTCAATTTCCTGCTTCACCACAGACTCTAAGTGACTTTAGGCATGTGCCTGCATTCCCCATTTTAATACAAGATAAATAATTCCTTCACTCACAGGGATGCTGTGACGATTGTTACCTTGAAAACTGTGAAGTGTTGAGATACTGTATTAATGGGAACCATATGAGTACCTAAAATAGATAAGAGTTGTGAGGAAGGTTGAAAGGCCATTCTGTGTTCAGGAGAGCTGTTTTATTGGCTAATCTTGTTTTTTTTAAATTCAGTCCACAGGTTTTATTTTGTCTACCCTACCAACCACCACTCCCTTTCTCTCTTACCTGGGTCCCTTCAGTTGAGTTACTATTGCCCGAGGGTTATTGGAGCAATCTTAGGCCTGGTCCACACTAACCCCCCACTTCGAACTAAGGTACGCAAATTCAGCTACGTTAATAACGTAGCTGAATTCGAAGTACCTTAGTTCGAACTTACCGCGGGTCCAGACGCGGCAGGCAGGCTCCCCTGTCAATGCCGCGTACTCCTCTCGCCGAGCTGGAGTACCGGCGTCGACGGCGAGCACTTCCGGGATCGATCCCAGAAGATCGATTGCTTACGGCCGGACCAGGAAGTAAGTGTAGACCTGCCCTCTACTAGTATAGTGAAGAGCAGGGCAAGGAGGGCACAACCTCTTTTCTTTCAAATCAACTTGCTGCTTTTGATCTACTTTGGAGGATTATAATTTAGCTGCTTGCACAGCAGGCAGGCCTTTCTGCAGAATCAGTCACCCTGCTGAGTAACCGGCATCTACTTTTCTAAGGCCTGCCAGGGCTCAGAAGAGAACAATTTATTGTGATGGATCAGGTCCACTAACGTTGAAAACAGGGGGAAAATGGCACATTGTGCTGCCCCCCTGGAATCAGGAGGCAATAACTTTACAAGAGTGGGTAAACTGCTCTAGGATAGGGTGATAAATCCTGATGAATTCCATTCTAAAGCTTTTTTTCAAATCTATTTAGTCTGAGATATATTGAAACTGTCCAAATATAATTAATCTAATTTTTCTGCCGGTTTGTTGATTACACATGTATTTCACAATCTGAAGCACCTTGTACCAACAAGGATAAAGCTGTTTCATTGAACCTTAAATTAAAACTGCATTGAAGATTACGCAGAATCATGTGACACATGTTAACTCATACTGTTCCCTGAAGTATGTTCCTTGGGAATTTTAAAAGGAGCAAAGCGCATTCATATGGGAGAGAAGCTTTTAGACCCTAATTCAAGAAAGCCCTTAAGTAGGTGCTTAAATTCCTTTCAAGGCACTGAGACTTGAATACATGATTAACTCTAGGCATGTGCTTTTGTGGAGAGGGATGGATTTAAGCAAATGCTTACATGTTTTCCTAATAGGGACATCAGAGAGAAAGGCATTAAAAATTCCACGTCTTTTTACTTTTCTCACTTTATTTTGGGATTCTGCATAGTCTCAAACATCATATTTTATTTGGAGAGGGATTTTTCTTTGTATTACATCTTCATTTGATATTATTTATTCGTTTACAGTGTTTTTAGAAGCCAAAAAGGTGAAAGATGCTAAAGTAGTCCTTCATCCTGCTGCTGAAGGTATATCTTCATTTTTTGTTTTAAAGTTTCGGTCACATTTTAAAGAGCGAATCTATTTAAACACTTGAGGACAGCTTCTGACATTCTTACTCATGCTGAATAGTACCTTACTCTCTAAATAGCCCCACTGAAGTCGACAGGACTTCTTGTGGAGTAAGTGCTACATAACATGTGTAAGAGTGTCATAATTTGGTCCTTTTGTGTGTCGAGGCATGAGGTGCAAATTCTAGGGAACAAGTTCTGCCTTTGTGACATCCAAAGAGACTTCTGTTGATCTCAGTTTCCCTTTTGGTCCTTTACTTGTAATGTAGTTACAGATAAATGTCATGGTAGTGTGAATTTAGGGTCCAGTCCAAATCCCAGTAAAGTCTTTGTTGGGTAACTTTTTTGTTTATAATATGCATTTAACTGTGCAATCAAAGAATACATTTCTCTAGCTATAAAACATCAATATTATTTTGTTATCACTTAGTACAATAAATGGTTCTAGAATTACATCCATTTCACTTAATAATGAATTCTTTTCTTAAAATGCATGTTCACGTTCTCACTTGCTCACACACAAACACAAAAATATGTTCGCTATCTGAATAGTAAACAACATGTCAAGTTTTCCATCTAGATGACAGTAATCAGTAAGCATGTTCTGCTTTTAGCCTTACCAATTTATGGTTCAATAAACTGAAGGATTTTTCTTCTCAATCCTTATCTGAAGCTAATTTACAGGAATATTCCGTATATAATTAATACCTTTCTGGCACTCAGAAGAGCAGGCAAGATTCAAACATAATTCGAACTGAATGTAAAAATAGTAACGGGTGAAACTACCAAGTCTGGTTACTAAGATTAATTTTGTGGCCTGCAGAAGCATACTGACTTTTTGTTTGGACTGATTTAACTTCACCCTGCAAAGGGCAGATGGCCTGAACAGCACAGTTGGAGGGTTGTGGCCTAGACTCTGGGACAGAAGCAGTGCCCAGCCTTTCTCTAAGGGATCACTAGAGAGGTATAATCTGCCAAAATCAGGAGGAAAAGTCAAAATATAAATGTTTTTATGGAATGGAAAGTTTTGAACATTTTCAATTCAGAGATGTCAAAATGCTTCATTTCAGTTTGGTTTGACATTAATCAGTGACCACCTGAGCTGCTGAAGTGCATCATGAGTGTAGTACAGTTGCTTCATTGCCCCCAGGCCTCACTGTAGGCCAGGTTGCACAGTTGGACTACATCTCCCATGATGCACCTTGGCCATGAGACTCCTATGATGCACAATGGCAGTTCAGCCAGACAGAAAACTATAGTGCATCATGGTAGTGTCGTCTGGCCAAAGAGGATGGCCTATAGAGGAGAATGTCGGTGTGAGGTATCTGAATTACAACTTCCTTGAGTCACCATGGCAGCTTTGGCAGACATAGGCTAATGTCCAACTGGCCCATGTCATTTTGATTAGGTTTGACAAACCAAACTGTTTTGAGTCAGGTAAACTTGACCCAAAACTAAATATTTTGTTTTTATTTTTCCCAACAGAAAATTGAAACACTTCAGCAAAATCAGAATTTTCTTGTGTACAATTTCAACTTTGCAGAAACTGCATTTTCTGTCAAATAACATTTAGATGGAAAATTCCTGACCAATCTAATTATTATTTGGTGTATTTGATTAGAGAAAGGCATGAACCAAAGGTTAAAGCATAAGTCCGGGAATCAGGAATTTAAAAATTCAACTTCCATGCTCTCACTGACTCCCTCTGGCTTTGGGCAAGTGGCATTGCCTTTTTAGGGAAAGTGACTTCACAACAAAAAACCTTAATTTATTCTTCACTTGCAATGTAAACAAATCCATCTGTAAAATGTGGATTAGGACACAGTTACCTACCTCACTCAGGAGACACAAGTTCTATTCCTGATCCTGACATGCAAATCCTATGTGAATTAAGGCAAGTCACTTAACCTCTCTGTGTCTCAGTTTTTCCACATAGAATCATAGAATATCAGGGTTGGAAGAGACCTCAGGAGGTCATCTAGTCCAACCCCCTGCTCAAAGCAGGACCAACCCCAACTAAATCATTCCAGCCAGGGCTTTGTCAGTCCGGGCCTTAAAAACCTCTAAGGATGGAGATTCTACCACTTCCCTAGGTAACCCATTCTAGTGCTTCACCACCCTGCTAGTGAAATAGTTTTTCCTAGTATCCAACCTAGACCTCCCCACTGCAACTTGAGACCGTTGCTTCTTGTTCTGTCATCTGCCACCACTGAGCACAGCCTAGCTCCATCCTCCATCATGTAAAATGGAAATAATATTTTCTTCACAGGAATGTTAAGGCTGAATTCTTAATGTCTGAAAATAATTTGAGAACCTTGGATAGACTGTGCTGTAATAAACCATTATTATTGAGATTATAGACATGGTCAAATAATGTCCATCAAATTATTTGATGAATTTCAAGAGTTTTTAAATCAATATTTGTGTTTCATTTGCCTAGCTGTAACATTTTTTTATTATTTGTTAATTATAGTACTTAGTGTTATAAATGCTATCGTGTTATGGTTGCACCAGCCATTATTTCAGCTCCATAAATTAATATTCTAAACTGACACTTGCTCTGAATTTAATTTGCTCAGTTAAAATTCATAGCTGAGAAGGAATTTATTTTCTGTTAGTTTGAGGTTTTTTGCATCATACAGTCTGAGTTCCACCTTCAGAGTTCAAATGTGTCATCTATAATCTTGTAATACAGTAGAATTTATCTAAAGTGTATTTTGAACTGAAAACTGATTCTTTTTGTATTTTTAGGCAAAAAAGTCGAGGCCAAACTACCAAGTATGTTGCTAATGTACATAACAGAATAAGAGATGTGCAGCAAGCATCTTCAAAGATTGTTGTAAAAAGACTGTAGCTTAACACGGCAGGGGTCCAATGTTTTGGTATGTGAATTCCACAGCCATGACAAATGGGGCCCTAGGAGTACTGATAGCTTCTATCACCATGTTAAGTTCCTTCACATTGCTGATTCCATGCTTGCCACCACTTAGAGTTCTTATCCTACATTCCCTCTTAGCACAAAATGCTCCATTATTTCTGTTGTGATCTGAGTGTTGGCTCCCGTTGCTGTCTCTTTTAATCTGGGGTAACAAGAGCAGGCACAAGTGGGGAATGGGTGATTGTAGCATAGCTGCTCTGTGAAGGAAGACACATTTCTGCTTCACTGTGAAATAAGCCCAGCCATCTTGGATTTCTTTTAGTATTTCACTCTGAAGGTGCAAAAGAACTGCAGAGAATTTTTCACACTGAAAACATGTATTTCTCCCCCCATGTGGAAAAACTACGCTGAGTCCTGCCTGGTATCCTACCAATCATGATAAGGGGCCACGTCCTCAGTTAGTTTAAATTGAAGTAGCTCCATTCACACCAGCTAAGGAGCATGTTACATTAGACTCCTGGTTAAGACTTGACCAGCAAAGCAAGCTGCAGAGCTACTTAAGAGGAACACTGTTTCCCCCCTGCCTACTTGTTGCTGTGCACTGCAGCATATAGCCTAACCAGCGGGGAGGCTAAAACCTTACATGGTTGACTATGTCCCCATTAGGATGTGATGTGTGGACCAATGTATTCACCAGCAACCTTTCCTAGAGCTCTCTTGAACCATAGGCAGACATCTGATGACCCTATGACCTTGTTCTTCTCTAATGAACTGGAGCAGTACAGCACTTAGGGAAACATTTTTGCAATTTAGTGATGGGGAGTGCAGAGTCTCAGTGATTCAGAGTGAACACAAGGAGGCAGAATGAATCCCCTGCAGCCATTGCTACACCCCTTTGTGGAAAGAAATTTACTCCCCCTCCCACGCACACACACCCCACCCCCACACATAGCTAGCCAGCAGTGTAATTGGCATAGAGCTGGGTGAATAATGGATTTTTGGATTCATTGGCAATTCAAAAAAAAAAAAAAAAAGAGTTGAAGCAAAAACAAATAATTTTGAAATTTTTGGCAAATCAAAGAGTTGAAATTTTTTTGTTTAGATTTTGACCATTTTAAAGTGTTTTGTTTTTTTTTAAAAACCAAATGAAAGGACATTTCAAAATGAAAAGTCATTTCAAAATTTAAAAAACCCTGAAATTATCCATTTTGAAAATCCTGAGTCAAAACATTTTGATTTTTTCAGAATTTTGGTTTTGGTTTCATTCAGGCAAAATTGACGTGAATTCATGAAATGTTTTGGTTTTGCCAAATCTGCATTTCCTCCCCCTCCCCTCCCCCCCCACAAAGAAAGGTTTGTGTGAAAAAATTTGCCCCATTCTAAAATGCCACCAATTTAGAATTGTTCATGGGCTGCTAGAGTGGGTGTAATTAGTTCTAGGGAAATTTTACAGGAGCCTAATTTAGACTGCCTTACACATCACTTCATATTTGGCCTAAAATGAGTTGTCAGGAGCTATTTGGTTATGACAGTGCTCTCCTGTTCTGTTTTTGCAAATGTTCATCATATTTGTACACAGTATGCTGGCTGTTTTATAGATTATCAAAGCTTTGTGTTATTGACCCAAATAGAACAAACTCACTAAAACATACACTGTAGTGACAGACATATTAAAAATATACTTTTCTTTCTCTTTTTTTCTAGCTACAGTAGTGAAACCTCATGAACACAGTAAGTATAATATCGATGGAGAAAGTTACATTTGAATGAGGAAGGCATCTTCACATGTTCCTTGTCAGAGCAGGGTTATAAGTGTAGGAAATGAGTGGGATGGAAGCCTAAGGAGTTCTTCTAGATTTATATTCGTGTAACTGCAGTCAGAATCTAGCATGGCAATTATGGCACCATCAGTTACACATTTTCATCTGATTTTTGGACTGGTATGTCTGTTCATGGAAGGAGCATTTCAGTTTTAAATTGAAATACTGTAATCTCGGCTAACATGTAATCTCTATCCTATGGTTTTTCTTATTTGCAGAGCATGAATCTATTAAACAAGAAAAAGCTGTTTCCCATGCCAAACCAGGTAGTCTTTTGTGTTCAGTTTCAAGGTTCATATAAGGGGCCTGTTCTAATAGGTTTTATGTACTATACAGAACTGGGGGATTTTCTGTTGGTTCAGGAAAGGGGTTTGTTTTGCTTCAGGGGAGCGGAAAATGTATATCCCATGGGGCCAGATTGTGAATATCTTTGTCCTGATGGTGAGCTGCTGTTCACACAAGTAGGAACAATTGGCTTCAATGGAACAATTTATAGGAATCTCCTCACCAGTGGGAGTAAGGTGTTTATAACCTGGCCCTCAATGAGCCAAGGTAAATATTTGGAATTCCCCATTTAAGCTTTTCCCTAACACAATCTTTTGTTACCTAAAATGGTCAAAGTCCAAAAGAGGATGGGAGATAACACCAGCATACAGTCTATGAATCACTTACGGACAGGGAGTTCAGCGATTAGTAGGCCTTGTGTTGATCCTGTGCACAGGGGTGAATTTCACCCATTGTGAGGACCACCATGGGCCAGATTGTGAATCCCTTCCCTCTGACTGCAGTTACTTGCATGAATATTCCCACTGAGACAGCAAGGGGATTCACAATCTGGCCCAATAGGAGAAACCCATGGTAAAATGACTGATAGAAAACTCAGCTATTTGGTGCTCAGTTTAAGCTGCTCCTGAATAGCCTTATTATATGTAATAGGCACTGAAACAGCAGATATTTGAGTCTCATTGATCTTGTTTGACAGCGCTGCTGTTATCATGGGGACTAGCTTTGCATAAAAATAAACTCTTCTTGAATCAGCTCACTAATATACTTCTTACAAACATGCATTCCTTCAGTATCAGGCAGACAGGTCTTTCTTTCTCACCTATTTGTCTGAACAAACATTTTTGTTGTGATTGTGATAGTTTCATTGGGAATCCTCATTCTTTGTATGTTAGTTTCCCCATCTCCTTTGTATAACAGTGGCGCATGCTAGTAGACGTAGAATGTCATAGATATGTGTAGGATCTCCCTGCAACATTCCACTGCATAGAGCAACTGGTGATATTTAGAGGTCTTCTATTGCTGCCTTCTTGGAGGGAGGGGCAGGCAGGCAATGCTCTTCATCCCAGTCTTTGAACATCCAGAATCTGTTTTTTGCCTCATTGTCCATTATTTGTTTACTGATACTGGATACAATGGGCCACATTTAGTGAAGCTGGTTTAAGGAGGTGTAAAAGACCTTTTCCTTCACCAGTCTGGTCCTGAATCCTATGGGAGGATTTATCCCAAGAGAGGACATGCAATGGTACCACCATCCTCTCATGGATGGGCAGCTTTAAGATTCCCTCTTGAATTAACCAGCCACTCACTTGGTAAGTAGTGCTGACCCCTGCAGGCCTCCTGGAAGTGAGGTGGTTGCTGCCACATTCCGCTGTTGCAACCTTCCCCTTTGACAGAATTTTCACCTGTAGGGGCCTCCATCAGGGTCTATATGGTTGGACTCCAGCATAGATCCTGAGCTGAGTCTGTCCTAAGAAGACAGCAACAATTTGGGATAGTTGAATTAGCATGTCAGCATAAGTGGCCCCTGCTGAGGCAGTCTTCTGCCCTTGGCAATGAAAACCATCCAGTTCCAGTTCACCGCACACTGATGGAGGGTTGGAGGCTTTTTCTTGGCTGCTTAGTTGCATGTAACACATCCAGTCAGCACTAATACTTGCCCTGTGAGCACAGTGAAGTCAGCACTGACTGAATGGTTAGCCATATCTCCTCCAGATATCAGTATATAGTTCAATTTCTGAATGCGATGGTTCTTGAATATCACGCAGCCAATACAACCATCTAGTTGCAAAGCTGTTGCGTTGGGGTGGTCAGAAGCTTGCACAACTACAAACTAGACTAGAGCCCCTGGAATTTAAACCCTTAATGAGAACATTGGATTGTTTAATTTGTTTTTGTATAAGAGATTTTTTCTCGGGTGATTCATGGTTGCTTTGGAGAAGAGTGGCAGTTTGCTGGTGACTGGAAGATATTATTTTAAAGCATTAGTTGTTCTTCTTCCTGCTGTGTGCCAGTCAGACCCACTGACAGCAATTCTGGGCCCCGGGGCCATCCTTAGGGAGCTGCGGGGCCTGGTGTGGAAGTGACGAATCCATCACTTTCGGGACTGACCGCACTGGCCAATCATGCCGGGCAGTGGGGCCCCCGAAAGCGCAAGCCCCGGAGCGGTCACCACCCCACACACGCACCTAGGATCCCTGTGGCCTGCCTGGGCAACTTTAAAGGGGCCAGGGCTCCCGGTGGCAGCAGCCAGGGGCCCCTGGGCCCTTTTAAATCACTTGGGCCCCTGGGCAATTGCCCCCTTTGCCCCCCCCATCAGGGGGCCTGGTGCCAGTGAGTGCTCTTGCGGACTGAATGATAAAAAAAACCTCAAGGGGAGCTGCCTCTTTTTTCACTTTGATTCACAGCAGCTTCATAATGTAATTCCTATCATTCGTGCCACCAAATTCAGAGGTATTACAAGACTGAGAAATCAACAGATGTACGAAAACATATTGACCCAAAAAGGGAAAAATTTAAATTCAGATATATTTGTGACCAGCCAAAGCAAGAGAACCAAATTCATCCCTGGTGAAACTCTGTTGGAATCAGGGGAAACATACAAGAATCAATTTGTGACTTTGTTTTCACATTTAAAACTATATCAGTACAAGAAAGAATATTAATGATGGGAAACATCAAAACAAGTAATGTTTGAAGGAAGGAAATTCTGTTTCATGTCGAATTTCAACACTTTGAAATTTGACTTCATTCCTAAGCAGAATGAAATGTGAACATTTGAAAATCATTCTGTGAAAGGTTCTTTTATTTATCAATCAAAATGTTTTGTTTTGACAATCTTTTTTAATGTGTTGTTATACTGTATATCAATACAATACAGAATGTTGAAAAAGTGGGGAAAAAGTAATTTCAAAATGAAAAATCAAAATGTTTCCTTCCAAAAAATGTTAAAACGGGACACTTTGAAACTCAGAACTATTTCCCCAAAATGGAATTTTTACTAACTCAGCAGGACTTCATGAAGTGTTTTGATTTCAATGGTATTACATTCCCTGATAGAAAGTGGTTCCATCAAAGTTTTTCCAACTATCTCTACTCAAAAGTTTGGGGGATGTATTGGGTTTAGGTAAGGACCAGATATTCAAAGACTTCCCTAACCCAGTCCCTCTATCTTCCTACCTGGTTTCACTCAGTGCTTAGAGAGGCAGGTAAAAGGGTTATCCAGCCACCTTTTGAAGATCTGACTGGACGTGAGAAGGAGGGCTGCATCCATAACAGGGAGATCTGCCACCAGGAGTATGAGCAAATCCATAAGCTGAGGAAGACTAGGTTAAGGACATCTGGTAGTTGATTGAATATAGGAGAGGGGTCCTTACTCTTAACAAATCATGTTCAAACCTACACAAAGATTTGTCTGTTGTCTCATTGTTTGCTTGTTTATCTATATCGGTTGTCTCTTGTCTTATACTTATAGTGTAAACTATTTGGGGCAAGGACTGTTGTTTTGTTCTGTTTGTACAGTGCCTAGCAAAATGGGGTCCTTGTCCATGACTGGGTTTCTTAGGCACTACAGTAATACAAATAATAATGGTTTGATTTGTGGATACTCAATTGTTGTTTTTGCAAGAATAGTTTACACTAAGGTTTTATTTCACATGCCTGTCTAATGAACGCTTAATTCAGCAGGAGTATTTGATGTCAATATGCCAAACAGGGTTCAGACATGGTGTTCTGCTCTCCTGTATTAGGAGAGAAAGCTGGAAATTTACATATTTGTGCCCTTTGGCTTAAACTGACTTCATTGCACATATTGCAAAAGCACCTGAATACACAGCATTGTCACAGCCATAGTCTTACTATAATCGAATGCTGCGCTAACCTCAGAAAATCCCAACATGCAAATTTATTAAAAAAGCTGTCCTCCCTGTATTCTTACTTTAAGAGGCAGGATATAGTGAAAGATTCATGGAGAAAATGTTCTTGTGAGACTTCCATCATAACTAGGGAAAGCAAAAACCAGTCAGTTTAAGGCTCACATAAGCACTGAGACTTTGGTGCTTAACCAAAGCAATGGAAACTCCAAACCTTCTGAGGTTCAGTCATCACTAATCCATTTGGATGGTATAGTGCCCACTTTAAAGTCATCTAGACCTTTCCCTACTGTATCAGTATATGAAACTGTTAATATACAAACCCTAGATGAATGGAAATGCATTGGAGTTAAAATTTAGCTGAGATGTGGAAAAGAGCTGCTTTATCTAAAATAGCTGCTGCTTCAAATTTCTGGCTGTGCCCAAATGGTCCTGTCAGTTTCAGAGGTAGCTGTGAGATGGAGCCGAGTCAGTTTCAGTGCACAGCGCTCATATTCACCTGACAATCACATTGCAAAGAAAAAAATATAGTTCAGTAATAAAAACTAAATTGCATGTAAATGAACAGAAATTACCAACTACTTTGTGACAGCTGAAAGGTTTCACCATTCAGTTCTGTATCTTCTTTGTTTTCAGTATACAATAAAGATTTTTCTTAGCTAGATTTTATTCCATCAGTGTTAATTCCCTTTGAAATAAACCAGTTATTTTATTGTATATATTTAGGGGCAAATCTTGCTCACTTCTTTGTGGCCTCTAAGGGCTATCCAAAAAGAAACTGATGAAACAAAGAGGATTTGGCAAGCCAATGCTAGGGATGAACATGCCCAGAGCACCTGAGAATTTAGTTCTTTGGAAGCAAATGCTCACCACAGATTTGGGAGTGGGGTTCCCAAAATTGTTATCACGAGCTAGGTGGAAAAACAATTTCATTTTGAGTGGCTAATTGGAAGACACGATCAAGAGTGTTATTGATTTTCCCATTGCTAAAGCTTGGGGCCTAATCATTTGTCCTGCAATGAAATATCTCACCAGGCAGTCAGAATACATATTTTACAGTGCTACAATAAACGTGATGCTAAAAGAATGTGTTTATTTTGTCATGGTGATTTGTGTAAAATATGCTGGATTTATAAATCTATTGCTAGTTATGCACCTGTGTTAACATCACATGAATTTCTATCTTTTATACCCTTTTCTTAATACAGAGGAAAAAATCAAACAAGAAAAGACAGCTCCCACTGAAAAATCAGGTAAGGGAGGTGTCATCCTTTCTAGATTTATGCTTTTTTCAATACTGTTCAGAATTCACACTTATGTACTAAACTTACATTGTAGTTATTACTCAGAATAATTTTGAAATATGTAACTGATGGCATTTAGATCCAGACAGTCCCCATGAGCATACTTCTTTAGGAAGATGCTATGTACCTCAGAGTTGATCAAGTATAATAGTAATTTAGATTGTAAGCTCTTTAGGGTACTGGTCCATGATTGGGGCTTCTAGTCAAATAATAGTAGTAAAAATAAATTATCCAAATAAAGTGTTTTGTGGGTATTTTTATTGCATAATTCCTGTGTGTTACTTTGAATATACTTCTTATTTGGTGCATGACCTATCTTGCAAATTAGATACCCATTGATATAGTGCATATTTGAAAACAGTTGCTTTATTTAAAGAGTAATTGTTAATTATATTGTTTGTCTTTATGTTGCACTGTCTAGGAATTTGCACAACAATGGTATTTTAACACAAAGTGATGATACATAACATCAGGCCTGCCTAGCTAATAAAAATATTGTTTTGATATTCATTATACAAATATACTACTGCAGATTTCCATAGTAAAGTCCAAAACAGTTTAACTTTTATATCGGTGTATTAATAGCTTTGGGGAAAATACAAAATACTATATTGCGGTATTTTTATATGGAATATTGGGACCCTCAAATCATATCTACAAGTACTGTTAAATGAGTTAGCTATCAAGGTTGAGAAAACTAACTTAGGGAAGGAAAACAATAGCATCCGTGTATCTTCAGCCTTTTCTACAACTAAATTCAAACTTTTTTTAAATACCTTTGTAAATCTGGCCCATAGTAACGTTACTTATACATCTTTACATGTGAAGGGAATGAGAGGGTTCAGCTAAGAATGAGTGAGGAGGGAATATACAAAAGGGAGGGAACAAAGTAAGTAGGCAAAATGTTTACAATGTATTTCTTTGTTCTTTATCCCTAAATATGACATTTTTACCTTCTTTTATCCTCTGTAGTCAAGTCAAAGCCAGCAAGTATGTGGTATATACCTTGATAAGGATAAATCCTTTAATATAGTTGGATGTGTGGCTATTTTACTTTTAACAAATAAAAACTTTGTATTGGTAATTTATTAGTTTTTTGCTTAAAGCTACATTCTCTCTATCCCAGCAATCCTAATCTCGGCTATTGCTTTGATTTAACATACTTGTTTATCATTCCTAATTGGCAGCCCATTCAGTTTTCCATAACCAACTGCATTAGCACAGTATTCATCATGTTCCCTCCCATATCACATTTTTCAATAAAGAAATGAATAAAGGAGTAGCAGACTTTTAAAGAGTCATTGTTAACCATCACTTGGGGCTGAATGACCACTGCTGTTCAAGTAAACAACAATGGGAAAAAACACATTATGCAAAATTCAGCTCACCCTCAAATGGGATTGGGAGGGTGTAACTGAGTATGGAATGTGTCCCAGTAACTGTAAGATGAATTTTAAAAAAATGTCAGAACACTTAGCCAGTGTCTGAATAAATGGGCTTAAAGTATGGTAAGTTTGTTGACTTTCTATGCCCTTCTTTTCTTCAAGACGTACAGGTGGACTGCAAAGGTGAAGTGAAAATTTGAATTGAGCACAAAAGTACTCCCAACCCAAAAGGCCCTGTGTATGTGGAAGGAGGGGTCAGTCAGCACAAAATTAAGTTTTAACTCATTGTTTTATATTCATCGTCTCCTTTGTGAAATCCCTGGCACTTCCTGGTTTTCTAGACATTTCCCAGAGTGCCTCATTCTGTGGAATCACAGTTAATCATGGAACTCCTGATAATCTTAACGGGGATGCGATAGAGGCATTTAGCAGTGATTTCTAGGATTAATTAATTTTTTTTTAGCTTTGCAGTTCACCTTTAAGTATGTCTTGCTACTATCTGTTTTCTGACAATGTCAGGGGCATCAGAGAAGGAAACAATGGCCAACATAGCCAGGGGCGGCTCTATGTTTTTTGCCGCCCCAAGCACGGCAGTCAGGCGGCCTTTGGTGGCGGTCCGCAGTTACGCAGATTCAGCGGCATTTCTGTGGGTGATTTGCCGGTCCCACTGCTTCGGCGTACCCGCCGCCGAATTGCTGCTGAAACCGCGGGACTGGCAGACCTCCCGCAGGCATGCTGCCGAAGGCTGCCTGACTGCCGCCCTCACAGAGACCGGCAGGCTGCCCCCCAAGCTTGCCGCCCCAGGCACGCGCTTGCTGCACTGGTGCCTGGAGCCGCCCCTGAACATAGCACTCACCTGATCCTTCTGCTCTAAAAATTGCTCTGGCCCCTAGTTGCGTGCAGTTGACCTAGCTACTATTGTGCTATGAGAGTTTAGGGTTGCTGCAGTTTTCATTTAAGCAGGTGTGTTCATTTCCTATAAATTATGCAGTGCTAGTCTTCTGTTCTTAAATGAGTGTTTCTCTTCAGTCTTCTCTTCTTTTGCCTTCAAAATGCCATGCAACTTTCAAATTGTTAGAAATTATTGTGAAAGTGAACAAAAAAATTGAAACATGCGTTGCTGCTGAAGCAGATTTTTTCCATTTATTTTTCCATAGTGACATATATTCTACTCATATGCAGTGGGATTAGGGTTGCCAACTGTCTAATCACATAAACCCAAAACCTTGCCTCACCCCCTACTCTGCACCTTCTCCGAGGCCCCGCCCCGCTCACTTCATCCCCCCTCCCTCCATCTCTTGCTCTCCCCCAACCCTCACTCACTTTCACTTGGCTGGGGCAGGGGGTTGGGGTTCGGGAGGGGGTGCAGGCTCTGGGCTGGAGCCGAGGGGTTCAGAGTGTGGGAGGGGGCTCTGGGATGAGCCTGGAGCAGGGGGTTGGGGTGCAGGAGAGGGTGCGGGGTGCAAGCTCTGGGAGGGAGCTTGGGTGCTGGAGGGGGCTCAGGGCTGGGGCAGAGGGTTGTAGTGCAGGTGGGGATATGGGGTGCAGGCTCCTGGAGGGACTGTGGGTGCAGGAGGGGGCTCCGGGCTGGGGCAGGGGGTTGGGGTGTAGAAGGGGGTGTGAGCTCTGGGAGGGAGTTTGGGTGCGGGAGGGGCTCAGGACTGGGGAAGGGGGTTGCAGTGGGGTGAGGATGAGGGGTGCGGGCTCCGGTCAGGTGGTGCTTATCTCTGGCGGCTCCCAGTTGGCGATGCAGCGGGGCTAAGGCAGGCTCCCTGCCTGCCCTAGCCCTGCACAACTCCTGGAAGTGGCTGGCATGACCCTGTGGCCTCTGGGGGGGCTAGGGGTCACCATGCGCTGCCCTCTCCACACGTCACTCCTGGAAGTGGTCAGCATATCCCTGCGGCCCCTCGGGGGGCAGGGCCCACCCCCGCAGCTCCCAGTTCCTGGCCAATGGGAGCTGCAGAGGCACTGCTCAGGGTGAGGGCAGCACGCGGAGACCCTCTCACTCCCCCAGGGGCCACAGGGATGTTCTGGCCACTTCCAGGAGTGGTGTGGGGCCAGGGCAGGTAGGGAGCCTGCCTTAGCCCGCCTGACTTTTAGTGCCTAAAATCCTCTGGTTTAGCTTCAGTAGCTCTGGGAGATAAAGCCTGATTCTGGGAGACTCCCTGCCAAACCGGGAAGGTTGTCAACCCTAACTGGGATGTATTCTGGACTTTTGGAGTTCAGCTTAAGTATCTGACTTGCAAACATAAATGCTTGGTGAAAGGGTGGTAAATTTGCACAGCACTTCCCTTTTTTGAGAATTCAGAACTTTCAATAGAATAATTACAGAGCTGATAGGAAGCACTGTTTGGAAGGTGAGTTCCCATTGATCCCCAGTGATGGGTATTAGTCCCCAAAATACTTCAATGATCCACCTATTTGTGATCTGTGCTACTGATTTGAGGGTAGACTATATCCATAAGTACTGAATTTATACTATTAAAAAATTACCCCCTTGTTGGTTTTGCGGCATATGCTTTGAATCTCCATCTTGCAGAGTTTTTCATCCCTTGATGTACGTGCATAACTCCTGGTAACATTAATAGCACTTACACATGTGCATCACAAGGAGACTTGACACCTAGATGCAATATTACTTATTGCTACTTTGCTGCAGACTTCATAATGAATAGACTGCTAGAGGCTAGTCATTTGGCTTTCTTCCACAATAACAGCATGCACAATATAAGATCAATGTTTACTCTTGAAGAATACATGCACGTGGCTCTTACTTACTTTAAAAAAAGGTATGACTGACTTAGCTTTTTCATGGTGCTGCTTTTGTATAGAGAATGAAGCTGTCAGACACGAAAAAGAAGTTCCACAAACAAAATCAGGTAGGCTTTACTGTATGTTCAGTTATCCCTACATTTGAAACTGCTGTGTAGATAAAAGTCACAATAGAACTGGATATGACAAATGCCAAAATGTACAAGTGCATGACACTGTTGAACTTTTTGCAGCATACTGTGGCCTTGAAGTGTGGCAAATAGCCATTACATGTCACTAGAATTCTTATGTCCGTTTCTTCAGCTATATAAAGACAATTTCCTGCTTCCTTGACTCCACTCTGTCAAGAGAGTTATGTCAGCAGAGTTTGACCCATTGTCTGAAAAGTGTTTGTTTTGAATACTCTCACCTACAAAATAATTTTGGTATCATTCTGCTGTTCATTTGGATTTCATTGAACTCCTTCATGGTTCAAATTCTCAGGACCAGGTACAGTTGCCATTTTCCTCAAGGATAGTTATCTCCCTATACTAGCATTTTATATACTAGCTTCTTCAATCCATCACATTGGACTATCCATTTTCATTTTGTTAAATGACTTTTGGATATTATCATTAGTATGAAGTATCTCTGTGCAATGTAGTTACTGCAGCAGTATGAAGCAGTACAGTTCAATTTCACTATAAAGTGATGACCACCCCTATAAAAGAGAGATTCTGCTCTGGACTCCAGAGTGAAAGAAGCTGTGTAGATGTAACGTGGCTATTGTTAATAATTTATATTTCATTCTTATATAGCACATTTTATCTAGCTCAAAGTGATTACCATTATTGTTTTAGTTATAATGTTAGTTACAATAGTAACTTCACTAAAAACAATGCCTAATTATATGTGACTATTAATAAATCAAGTAAGCCTGGGCTGGAAAAATATTATGCCAGCCTTCTCCATACATCTCTATTCTGAATATTATTCTTCCCTCTTTTACATCTCAGCCAGATCAAAAGTAACTGCAAGTATGTGCCATAAACATTTTCTACTGAATATAAACCTGCCTTTAGATGCATGATGCCTTGGATTGGGATTTATTTTTGCAACTTTGTCATGCTAGAGAATGCTATTTTCTTTTCTAAAAGTGATGTATTGTGGATTTTATTCATTCTGCTTAAAAAGCAAGTGAGCCAAAGCTACTGGTGATCTAATATTGTGAAGCTGCAATAGTCATATAAGCTAGTTTGTGATTACTTTTTATATAAGTAAAGTAAATGATCCTAGTAGGATAATTTAGATTAGTGTGGTTTTAGGTAGGTGTGGTCAGATCAATTTTTGATAAATTATAGATTAATTTGAATAATTAAAACATAACAGAATTAGAAGAAAATGTTATATAATGTATTTGTACTGTTTGGGAAATAGAGAATTAACCAGGCATGTTTGCTAGCTTTTTCAATAGCCTGTATTTTTTACATCTAACAGAATAAAATACCCAATTAAAATGAAGAAGAGAATGAAAGATCATGATGTTTAAGTGAGTTAGAAGAGAAATTAGACAACACACACAGAATGAGTCTTCCTTGCATTCCAGAAATTCCCCTTGTTGAGAACTATGGGAGTTTTGGTTATGTAAAGAAGGATTGGATTAGTGTCAATTACATTGTGAAATTAGATGTTACATACTGCACATTGTGTTAACGACTATAATACTTTTAATAAAGATCAGTGTTTATCCTAATGAAATGTGCTAATTAATTAATAGAATTAATACATAGATGTAGTTCATAGAAGGTCTGATTCAAAGCCCATTTAAGTCAATTGAAAGCCAAAGCCCATTGAGGTCAAAGGGAGGATTTGGCCCATACAATATGTGGAGGTTAATCCTTCAAACTAAAATAATCTATTGACATTATTGTATGATATCTCTTGGAATCTGAGAGTCATTTCAGATCACATGCACTAATGTCCATTATTTTCTAACGTAGGCAATACAGATATATATTCTTTACAGAAAGCTGCACTAATGAAATAATTTAGCAATACTTTAAAGAAATATTCAGATAAAGTAATATTTGAACTTAATTAAAACAGACTGAGGACAGAGAACATGGAAAAACTAGTTACCACCTTAGGAGTGATTCTGAAACAAGTTTTCATGTAAAATAAATAAATAAACCACCATTAATACAACTTTGTTCATGTCTTTCTAAGAGAAAAAGCTTGTGGTACAACTTGTGAACTACAATAATATAGTTTGTTTGCAGGGACGTGTCTGTCAGCAGAAGAGAAGGAAAACCTGTAAAAAGATGAGTGCTTGGGTACTGAGAAAATAACTAAAGTACATACCTTGGCATATAAATGATCAGAAAGGTCTTTGAGGCAGTTGTTATGTGTTTGTACAGTGCCTAGCACAATGGGGCCCTGGCCTCTTGGTGCTAGTGTGATACAAATATGTATGAATGAAAATTATAAAGCCAAATCCTGAGAGGTCTTGACCACCTTCAACTCCCAGTGAAGTCAGCAGGTGGCAGCAACCCCTCAGCACTAGGGCTGGTAGAAAATGTACCTTTGAAACTGTTTTGTAACAAAAAATGGTGTCAACAAAACAGAACTCTTAGGGGAAAGGATCTGCTTTCTGTGGAAAAATTACAACTTTTAATTTTAAAAAATCACCCAAAGCCTAGAAGTTTTAGCAGAAAACAGACAAATTTCAATTCAGAAATGCAAGCCTTTAATTTTGGTGTGTGGAACTGAATCAAAATGTTTCATTTTTGCTCAGTTTGACAGTAGACCACATCCTTCTGAGCTACTACGGTGTCCTGGGGGACTTGTAGTTTGGGTAGCTGATAACTCTGTTCTCTTCTGTGAGTAGTTTTTGTTTTAACTTTCTTCTTCAGTAATTGAAAAAGAGTTCCTCTGGACTCTCTCCAGTTCAGGACATTAAGAACATGGGAGGGAAAGAGGGAGGGATAGCTCAGTGGTTTGAGTATTCGTCTGCTAAACCCAGGGTTGTGAGCTCAATCCTTGAGGGGGCCACTTAGGGATCTGGGGCAAAAACAGTACTTGGTCCTGCTAGTGAAGGCAGGGGGCTGGACTCAATGACCTTTCCCTTCCAGTTCTAAGAGATAGGATATTTACATTATTTAATGTCAGCAAACAGCCAACTGTGTACCTAAATATTTTTATCTACAGTTTATACCCTGATCCAGTCATCCCTGTGTAGCTCTAGTTAAAAGACTTTCTGGATCAGCTTTATAGAGCATCCTCATTTACATGAATATCTCTTGGTTTTAACTGATCTTTTCACTCAAGGAAGAGCATCTATTCTGATTAGGGGCTGCCCAATCCTAGTACTAACTGTGGCTTCACTGCAAATATTTCTAATTAATTTATATGTACATTGTAGCACTGTAAAGCCATGGATACTGAGTAATCAATGGTCTTAAGGGTTTGTGTAGCACAGCTATATGCTAAATGTATACGGATATTTTGAGTCAAATTTCTTTCCAATTTGTACCCTATGCTCTCCCATTAGAATCAATGGATTGGGCATAAATCAGCGAAGAATTTGGCTCATTATGTGAAAGGCAGGTCATAAACAGAAATAAAAATCTAAGTCTGAAGTACTCCCAAATTATCTCTGTAAATTTTAATAGTAATCACCAACATTAATTAGCATTTCTTCATTAAAATAATTAGTAAACCATCCTATTTTCATTATCTCCAGTTTAGTGTGAAACAGTGTCTGTGTTGGCAATTGGTCATTTATCAAATCAGAGGCTTTAATTAAATCAAAAACACAGTTCCTGCATACTGATTACTTTAAAGGCTATCAAATTATGACTGGTTACCTTGAACAGAGGACAAAGCTTGTGGTATTTTTTTCTTAAATAAGAAGTAATTGTTTAATTATATGAAATGCTAACATATAGTGGGAGAAACATTTAGTGTGGAATTTTCAGAAGATCTCAACATTGGCCCTTCACTGCCTCTGCAGAATTCAGTAGTAAAATTCCCAACCTTGGGGTACAATTTCTCTCAACATTTTAACACTGGTTTTAATCCCCAGCTTTTTGGTCTTGGTGCAGATGAGGGGGGAGAAGACAAAGGTGACTCTAAGTCTTCTTTATGCCTCCCCTCACCCACCAACCTAGGCCAACCATGGAGTCAGACAGTTTCCTGTTCAACAGCCAAAGGGGAGAGGTAGTCTGGTGGCAGAAAATGGACAATAGATTATAATTGGGGCATGAGGTGCCCAAACTACAACTCCCATGGGGCACCATGCAGCATTTTCAAATTTATTATTATAATAATTATTATTATTGGATGTTCAGTTTTTAAACAAAGTCTACATTTTCCAAAGAAAATGGACATCTTTTGTAAAAAGTTTGTTTAGTTGAAGATGCAACTTTCCATCCAAAAAAAAAAAGTTTTGATGGAAAACTTTTGGCCAACCCTGTTTGATAGAGAAGCCACCAGATGAAACGCACCATTTTCAGCTGAAGCGAAAGGTGATAGTCCACCCAAAGTCAAGAAAAGTTTATATATATCCCTGCAAACTGAACCCATCCAATTCTGTACTGTTCTAGTTAAAAGGGATTACATTTCTGTCTGGCATGCAGGGTTTCTGTCTTTTCTTATCTTAAAATCCATAGGATAAAACGAACATTAATGAAACAGGGGGAAAGAGACGGTTTCATTTTCCAGTCACCAGGTCTCAAACCATGTAAATTCAGTACTGGGTTTACAATGGTGCCATGGTGTCGGGTCCTCCCTCAGAAGGGGCCCCAGCGCCTGGACCGCGGCCCCTTCCCCACCCCGCCACTCGCTCCTCTCTTCCCCCTCCCCCTGTTCACTCCTCTCCGCGCCCCTCCCCCCCGTGTGAGCAGCAGGTGGGGCCTCAGGGGGGAAGAGGCTGATAGGGAGTGGGGTTTTGGGGTGAAGCATGGATGGGGCCTTATGGGGAAGAGGCTGAGCAGGGGCAGAGTCTTGGGGTGGAGCAGAGGGTGGGGGGCTAGGGTGACCAGATGTCCCGATTTTATAGGGACAGTCCTAATATTTGGAGCTTTTTCTTATATAGGCACCTATTACCTCCCACCCTCGGACCTGATTTTTCACACTTGCTATCTGGTCACCCTACGGGAGACTCACAACAAATTAATCTGGCCCTGTGTAAATTGATGCAGATCCTTCACTGGAGCTATGTTAAAATTACACCAGCTAAGGAGCTGGCCTGTTGTATCTGTTGTGTATTTTTTGCATCAGTTCCTAGGGACCACAAATGATTGTGCAAGGTGCTGTACAAACACATAGCAAGAGACTGTTCCTGCTCCAAATAGCTTACAGTCTAAAAAGACAAGGCAGATGGTTTGGGGGAACAAAAGGTACAGAGAGGTGGAGTCACTTGTCCTAGGTCAGACAGCAAGTCAGTGTCAGAGCCCTTAATTAGGGTACATGGCTGGTAGGACAGCAGAGGTGAAAACTTAAACTTAAACCCGCTTTACAGAAAAAAATATGTTAGGTAGCTATAACCTTGAGTGCTTATCTGAAAAGAACCCTATTTAAATACTTACTGATCTGAAAAGCTTTCATTGGCACAGTAGCTGCATGTTGGATTACAGCACTTCAAAGGGTAGGATTCGCAGCTTTCACTGTTTAATTTCTGTTTACATGTCCATTGCATGGACTCATTTATTTCCAAATTAATATCCTGTGGGGATAGCTGCAGTTGAAAGTTAAGATCTATCAAAACTGTCAACTTCTAAAAATAAAATAACATCAAGCCTGAATGTCTTCATTTTTATTTATTTATTTATTTCTGATTGTTTTCCTGAAGAACCAGCATCTGAAATGACAGTAGCAGGTAAATTTTATACTTCTCTTAAATGTCTAACAGAAAGGACCAGTTGTATACAGTGTTGTTGTAGCCTTGTTCATCCCAGGATATTAGAGACAAGGTGGGTGAGGTAATATCTTTTATTGGACCAACTTCTGTTGGTGGGAGAGACAAGCTTTCAAGCCACACAGAGCTCTTCTTCAGGTCTGGGAAAGGTACTAAGCATGTCACAGCCAAATACAATATTGAACAGATAGTTTAGCATAAGTAGTTAGCACAGATTCTAAGGGACCCTTCAAGGTGAAGTGGCCCATTAACTCCTCTGTAGTCATAGGGAAATAAGGGGGTTAGTGTGTTACAGATTGTTATAATAAGCCATAAATCCAGTGTCTTCATTAAGGGCATGTTTTTTTAGCATCTAGCTAAGTAAAGCAGTGAAACACAACCTCTCTAAACACGATTAACCAAATCCTTGGCTGGTGTAATCTGGCATAGCTCCACTGAAATCATGAGTGCTACGCCAATTTACAGCTGTTGAGAATCTGGCCTGATGAACTGATTCTTTTGTAGTCACTGTATTTATTTATTTTTAAGTGTGTGTGTGAGCTAGACAGAGGTGATTAACGCAAGCTGGCTTAACGCTAATCAGATAGCAAATGCACCAAGAGACACTGAATCCTTATTACAGCTGGTTGTATCATATGGAGTGAAAATGAACAGTTCTAAGGCATACTGCCAGATCTCTGCTGTACTCAACAGGGAATATTGGAATGGTGCAGACGCCTGCAGTTATCCACCTTAGTTAATTTCAGTGTGCTTAGCTGAGAATAGCCTTAGCTGACTAGCTGTATTCTGGGGGGTTGGAAAAGGAAGGCTGAAAAAGGGCATACACATATGTCATGCTAAGACAAGTATGTTTGTTTGGTGTAAAGCTTAATAAAAAGAATATAGTGCTGTAGACCTACAGTCCGTTGAAATGGGCAAGATTTATCCCTGCTGTAAATTTAGGAACATTAATAGTTACACCAGGGATCAATTTGCTCTAGGTGTCCAAAATAGAATTCCCAATAAAGGCCTCTTAGTTAATGATATTTCCTTGCAAATCTTTCTAGCGAAGAAAAAAACAGAAAAGGCTGCAAAGGAAAGAGAAGGTAAAAGCCGACTATTTGAGAAGTCTGTGTGTGTAAGATCACCATAGTAGTAATCTCATTGTCCTTGCTGTGAACATTACAACTCTTATTATTGTTGTTTGAAACAATCTCGGAATGGTTTGCCCCAGTTTCAACTGAAGACTGACCTTGATAATCTGATTGTTACAAAGTTAAATTGTCCCTTCCCTAAACTGTTATATTCCTTTCTCCTTTGTAGCAAAAACAGAGAAGAAACATCCCAAAGAGGGAAAAGCCAAAGGTAATAAAGGGAAGAGAAGCTCTGCAAGCAGTAATTTAAAATGAGAACATCAGGTTTTACAGGGATTAGAATGGAGAGCTTTATTAGTCTTTCTAATGTGTGTAGGGGGAAACCCTGGAGTTGCACATGAAGCCAAAGTAATTCAGCATATAGAGCTCTCTGTGTATGAGGTGGAGGGATGAAATCAACACCTCGAACCTGGAGGTAGGCTGCAATGTGGCCCCTTCCACAGCTGGTACATTAGCCTGTCTGCAGGATTCCCAGCCACTGTATCTACATAGGAGTGTAGTGGCCCCTTCCTGGTCTGCCATAATGCTGTGTGCTGGGACAGCATATTTGGAGCTAGCGTGGGTTCCATCTCCCCAGTGTGTGGGATATTTTGAATTGCTGACCTGTATATTTTGTGATGACTGCATTCACAATTCGAGATAATTATCATTTGTGTAAAACATTTCCTGGTCACATACATGCTGGCTAAGCTGTTTGGGCTCCACAGTTTCAACCAAACACTGCTTTGTTCAGCCAAACACTACAGTCCTTTGCAGTTGCTATGATGGTTTATGTAATGCCCAGTAAAATAATTAGTAGCATTGGACAGACAGACTAAGGTACTGAAAGGCATGAAACCACATATATGGAGACCAATTTATGGATATTCGTGCTAGTTAAACAGAGATCATTTTTCATAGAAGTGCAGATCTGGAAGGCCCATCTAGAGCCAGACCTTCACACACCGATCCACAAAAATCAGAGACATCTGTCCACACAAAATGATCAGGCATACTTTTTTGAGGATTCTAATGGTCAGTCTGAAGACAGCTATTAGTAATATTTTAATAAAGCAGGTTTGTTAGGCACAGTTTTCCTTGTTCTGAAATTTCCCTTTTTAAAAAGTTTGTTTGCAAAATCCACTTTGATCTGTTTTGTTTCTATGAACTGTAAAGTGTTAACCAGTTCAAAACCTATCAATTGTGTGTTTTTACTTAAATGCTAAAATTTCATTACTTGGTATCTAATGTGTTTCTTTAGCAGTGCCAACAGTAAAAGAAATTCTAAGACAGCACAACCTGACAACAGGTAATCAATATTTCCTCAGTCTTATATTTTTAAAGAGAGCCCTAGCCTGCAAGCTCTTTATGTGCACAACTCTCATTAAAGTCAATGGGAGCTTCACAAGGGGAGAGCTGACAGAATCAGGCCCATATTTATGTATTTGTAGACTGTTGTATTTGGACTGTATCTCTGTCCTAAACCCAAACATATTTTCAGCCAGTTACCTTTTAGACCAAGTGGTCTGTCATGGCGTTGGAGATGTCTGATTTAGAACAAACATACGTTCCTCCTGGGAAATCTGTTCGATAGCACAAATAAATGAGCAAAAATCTCTCCAATTCACCTTGTCTCTCAGGACGGGGAGCTATCCCTGTAAAACAAACAGCATAAAGGAGGGTGGGATATTTCAGTACGAAGTCTGCCTACAGTGTCTTGTCACATAAGCTCTTTGGGGCAGGGACCAGCTTTTTATTCTTAGTTTGTACAGCACCTAGTACAAACCTGGACCATGGCTGTGGTTCACAAGTGCTATGATAATACAAATCATCAAACTGGTTCTACTTATGGCCAGATCCTTGACTGCTGTAAATCAGTGCATGTGAGTTTAGTGGAGTTACACTGATTCATGTCAGTTGAGGATATAAGCCTTTAATCTCACTAGAGAGTAATAGCTGTCTGTAGTAGAGACTATGGAGTCAAATCCACTTTGAGTTGTGCTTTGTGGACTTCAAAGAGGTTGCTCCACTATAACTGCCAACAGCGTTTGGCCCAAGCTGTTTAAAACACCCTATGGTGTGTCTAATTGAGCTCAAATATTTTTAATTATAACAAAATGTGCAAGACAAGTATACACAAAATGAACAATAAGGAAAAACAAAACAAACTAAAGCAGGGACACAGAAAGTTGGCCCACTTCCAGGTGACTACTCACACGCTTAAAATTAAGCACATGTATAAATGCTTTGCTGTATCAGGACTGATCGGCTTTCACATAAGAAGATATCTGCTCTTCTTTCACTGGGAATGGTGAGTCCTGGGCTCAGCAAATAGATTGTAACTCCTGCTAATTCTGTAGTCGAATAAGAGATGCAGAAATTCAGGAGATAGAATCTGTGTTGCAAAACAGGCCTCATTATTTTATGCTAACTTTTGGAGCTCAACACGTAAAGATAGGGAGTGCTCATAGTGCTGCCAGGTATTAACATTGCCTGACACTTCCCATTATAAGACCCTGTTTTCAGTTGCTTAGAACTTTGCCAAACTTTAACCATTTGGGTTTAAAATTTTAATGCCCTATGCCTGATTCAGGCTAAATTTTTCTGGAAAACTTCAGCCAAAATGGTTCAGCCATTTCTGAGAATGTGGCTAGGGAAATACACTGTTTTGCCCATGTTGAATTCTTTGAAAAGCACTTGTATCCCCACACTTTCAAGCAGGGACTTGAAATTTAGCAGGGAGTTAGTTTCTTGTCAGGGATGTCTTTTGCTATCTATGTGAACATCCACCCAAATTTGGCCAAGTTATAAGCTGTTCACACAGCTCAACAGAAACTTCTTGAATGTTAGAAACTAAATTCCCTGAAGATTCTGTCCACACTGGGCATTCTTTCGCTTGGAGCTCAGAAGGACTTCCTTACAATTGCAGCTCTGGGCTCTGCTGTGGGCTGTGCTGGATCCAGAAACTGAGACTAGGAATTGGGATGGGGGAGACTCGGACCCTTGGCAAGGAAACTGGGAGTGGGAGTTGGACAAGAGGGCCTGGGAGCCAGTTGGTGGGAGAGAGGGAATACTGAGATTTGATGAAGAACTGGGATTAACTAGGCAAAGACTAGGAGAAGGAGCCAAGGAAGGGGTGGTGAAAAACAATGATGGCTTGTCTACAGGGCCCCGCAGTTCAGACTACGAGTGTATGAATTGCGAGCACACTAACGTGCTGCATTCTAGCTGCCCCATATGGAAACTGCTGGTGTAAACTGACTGATTGGCAATCCCTCAATTTGAGGATGATCTCTACCACAGATTTACATATGGGTCCTGAGATGCCTCAGGGGTCTGATCCTGGAACTGCAAATCCACCTGCAGTAGGTACAGACATTTTGTGGCAGGCCAGCGGCCTACTGGGAGAAAGTTTTTTTTTGTTTTTGTTTTTTTGTTTTTTTTTTTTCTCCTTGCTCCTCTCTCTCTTTTCAGCTTTGAGGGCAAGGTGCTTCTCCTCAAAGCGGGCCACTGCCTGATGGAGGATATGGGGTTGGTTGGTGGCTTGCTCTTCCCAGCTTGTGATGTTCACATCAGTTTTCTTAAGATATGCTTTCAGTGTGTTTTTGTAGCATTTCCTCTGATCACCACATGATCTCTGACCATGTGTGATCTGAGAGTAGAGGGCTTGTTATGGGAGGCGAAAGTCTGACATCCGCACACCAGGTCCAGCCCAGCAAAGTTGATGCATGAGGATCATAGCTTCAATGCTGGTGACATTGGCTTCAGCGAGGATGCTGACATTAGTGCGGCGATCTTGCCACTTGATGCGAAGGATCTTCTGGAGGCATCGGTGATATCTCTCCAAACATTTGCGGTGCTGTCGATAGGTCATCCAGGCTTCGCATCCATAGGAACAACAATTGTCTTATAGACCTGGATCTTGGTGTCCTGCTGTAGGTCATGGTCTGTGAAAATGTGTCAGAGAAATTTCCCAAAGGAAGCACTTGTGCTGGATCTCACTGTTGATTTTTTCATTTTAAGAAAGTTGACTACTGAGGTAGCAAAAGTGCTCGACTATCTCCAAAGTCTGTCCCTCTATGGTGATTTGTTGTGGGTCATGTGCAAGGCCTGAAGCAGGTTGATAGAGCACTTTAGTCTTCTCAATATTGAATGAGAGTCCTAGGCTTCGGTAAGCTTGTGCAAGAAAATCCAGTCTGGACTGAAGGTCCTTCTCAGTGTGCACAAGGATGACACAATCATCAGCATACTGAAGATCAGTAATGGACGCCCTGAAGACTTTAGATTTCTAGCGGAGACGTCAAAGATTAAAGAACCGCTCTATATTGAATGTCAGCTCCATTGGGGAGGTGATCTTTAACTAGGACCAAAATGACTGCTAAATAGATGGAAAACAGGGTTGGGGCAATAACACATCCTTCCTTAACCCCAGTTTTGATGATGAAAGGTTCCATCTCAAGGCCATTACAGAGAACCATGGCAGTCATCTGATCATGAAGAAGCCTTAGGACCTTAATAAATTTTGGAAGGCAGCCAAATCTGGCCAGCACCTTCAACAGGGCTTTGTGATTGATAGAGTCAAAGGCCTTTGTCAAATTGATGAAACCCACGTACAGGTCCTGATTTTGCTCCCAAGACTTTTCCTGCATTTGGCAGGCAATGAAGATCATGTTGGTTGTCCTGTGTGATGGTCTAAAACCACACTGAAATTCCGGCAATATTTCCTCAGCAAGGGGAAGTAATCGGTTTAAGAGGATATGGGCAAGAATTTTCCCTGATGTAGATAGCAAGGGAATGCCACGATAGTTTCCACACTCCGACTTATCTCCTTTCTTAAAGATTGTAACAATGTTAGCATTTCTCAAGTCCTCTGGTATCTTCTCGTTGTATCAGATATGAAGAAAAAGTTTTTGGAGCTTCCCTAACAGTTCTCCATCTCCAAACTTGTAGACTTCAGCTGGTATGCCATCTGGCCCTGCTGCTGCCTTGTTCTTACTTTCCATAACGGCTCGTGTTACTTCTTCGAGGGTGGGGGGGTCAGCAAGAGATTCTCTTTCATGTTGTTGAGGTATAGATTTGATAGTGGTATCCGAGACTGTTGACTTACGGCTTAGGAGTAACTCAAAATGCTCCTTCCATCTGGTTTTGATGGCTTTGATGTCCTTAAAATACATTGACCCATCTTGGACTCGGAGTGGTGTGGGTCCATGGGAACATGGGCCATAAATGGCCCTTATTGCCTGAAAGAAACTCCTCATGTCATGTTTATCAGCATAAAGCTCAATCTCCTTGGCCTTTTCTCTCCACCACTTATCTTTTGATGTCACTGATTTTTCTTTGGGCTTCAGTCTTGAGTTGCTTGTATGACTCTTTCTTCTGCTGGTGTTATATGTCATTTTGCCACATGTGATGAGCTTTTCTTTTCTGGTCAAGCAGGCCCTGAATCTCAGCATTGTTCTCATCAAACCAATCTTGGTGATGGCAGGTGACATAGCCAATGGACTCCGCATATGCCGAGAGAATGGCAGTGTTTAATCCCTTCCAGAAATTTTCATTATCATCATCAGCTGTAGGCACAGTGGCAAACTTCTCTTGGAGATACTGCTGAAGTTTCTCCTGAACACTATATCTTCAAGGGACTTGATGTTGAATTTCTTTCATACTATTTTTCCTGATTGTGATGCGTTGAGGTGATCTGGAAATTCATGATCGATCTAACAAGGCGATGGTCTGTCCAACGGTCATCAGTTCCATGCATGGCCCTCGTGATGCGGACATCCTTCCAATCTTGAGCTCTAAAAATAACATAGTCAAAAGGGTGCGTGCCAATGCCTGGAGTGAGGGTGTCTCCAGGTGATCTTATACTTCTCAAGTATCAGAGGGGTAGCCGTGTTAGTCTGGATCTATATAAAGCAACAAGGAGTCCTGTGGCACCTTATAGACTAACAGATGTATTGGAGTATAAGCTTTCGTGGGTGAATACCCACTTCACCCACGAAAGCTTATGCTCCAATACATCTGTTAGTCTATAAGGTGCCACAGGACTCCTTGTTGCTTTATACTTCTCACTTTGTCTAAAGGGGGTGGTTTCATTATGATCACGCTATGTTCTACGCATTTACTCAGGAGGAGGATGCCGTTGGAGTTAGCCTTTCCTACTCCTTCTTTTCCAGAGATCTGACTCCCACCTGACTCTAGCATTAAAATCTCCAAAGAGAATGATCTTGTCCTCCTTGGGAATGTTGGTTAAGATCTGTATAGAATTGTTCCTTGGTATCCTCAATAGAATCAAGCATTGGGGCATACGTACTGATGACTGTAGTAGACTGGTTGTTGCTGAGCACAAGATGAAGAGTCATAACGTTCATTGATTCCTACAGGAAATTCTGTAAGCTGACTGACAAACTTATTCCTAATTGCAAAACTGACACCATGAATGCGCCTGTCCTCTGCAGATTTTCCTTTCCAGAAAAAGGTGTAGCCTCCACCTTGTCCTCTCAGTTGACCTTCACTTGGGCACCTTGTCTCACTTAGGGAAGCGACATCGATGTTATATCTTGCAAGATCCCTGGCAACGATAGCAATTCTTCTTTCCGGCCGTATATTATCTTTGTTATCCATCAGGGTGCGAACCTTCTTTTTATAGCTTCGAGCGCAGGCAGAATGATCCCACTGGATGCAGTAATCCTGCCCAGAGTGTATGAGACAGCCTAGGTTTAGGGCACCTTTTATAGCCCTCTCCCCATGTGGGGTGAGCAGAGGGGATCCTAAAGAGGACTGCTCAGTCACAATAGTAGCTGCTGAATTGCACCCCTGTATCAGTCCAGGTGCCAGACAACCATCTAACTACCACTGCCTATGTGCAGATTCGTGGCTAGGGACTGCCAGATTCACTAATCCTGTCCCCGTCACCACTAGTCCATCACCACAGGGCTTGGAAGGTTGGAAAGATGTTGTTTCCCATGGTAGAAGCCTGCGCATGATTTCTTTTAATGTGGGGAAGCTGGTGCGCTTACAGCAACCACACGATCATGACACGTTGAAGGTCTGGGACCCAGTGGCAGGGAAAGTCCCAGATGACTGGAGATCTCCACTTGCTGCAGCCTTCATCCACTTTCACAGTTGTTGAGATCCGAGGACCCTCTTCCACCTGCCCACCTGGGAGATTGGACCGTGCTTTGTCTGGCACCTTCCCTCAGACCTGTTCACCTTGGGAGACCCTACCAGGAACATGAAGCTCCCGACAACTTAGCTCTGAGGATCATTGGAACACGCAAACCCCTTCACCACAACAAGGTGACGGTCCCAAACTAAAAGGTACCTAGTACACATTGTAGTCCCGTTTGAAAGAAGACTACATTAACATGAACTAGGTATCTTTTAGCTGGCACTAGCAGTGTCCACACAGGGCAATTAAAACACAGCCGTTCAGTTCATTCTGCAATTCACACCCCTGTAGTCCGCACTGCGGCACAGTGTAGACAAGGATCCCAGGGAGAGAGATTGGGACCAGGGAGCCAATGAAGATGATGAAATGGCTGGGGTAGGGGGGAGCTGAGACAGATGGGATGAGGAGATAGGTGGAGAAACTGACACTGGCGAAGCTGGGAGACTGGGACAGGTGGGGAACTGGGATGGAGAGTCCAGAGGAGTATAAATAGGACTCCCTGTGCAAGGACTGGGTTGAGAAGTCTGAGGAGCAGAGACTGGGACCAGACAGGTGAAGGAGAATGTCAGTGGGAAGAGGAGCCATTGTTGGAAAAGAGCTAGGACTGAGACTGGAACAAGTTGGAAGGAATGGGGCAGAAGGGTCAGGGCCGGCTCTACTGTTTTTGCCGCCCCAAGCAGCGCGCTGAATTGCTGGCGCGGATGGCGGGGGCAGTCCGTGTGCCGTTAGGGTGGCACACGCGTTTCCGCGGCGGCAGCAATGCAGCAGCAGCTTCTGTCTTCAGCCGGAAGACAGAAGCTGCCGAATTGCCGCCGCGGGCAGCTGAACATAGAAGCTGCCGCCGAATTGCCGCCGCCGCGGAAACGCGCGTGCCGCCCTAACGGCACACAGACTGCCCCCACCGTCCACGGTGGCAATTCGGCGCGCTGCTTGGGGCGGCAAAAACACACGGACTGCCGCCCCTTGCAGTTTGCCGCCCCAAGCACCTGCTTGGAATGCTGGTGCCTGGAGCCGGCCCTGAGAAGGGTTCATGACCAGTAGAGTGCAATCCCTTCCACAGCCTGGAATGGAGCCGAGATTCCCGAGTCTCCCCATTCTTCTGCTGCCAACAAATATCTGTGAAAGCCACTGGCAAAGTATGAGTCTCCTCCCCCTATAGTGCTGGATCACACAGAGTATGACACCCTATTACTGCTATCACTTACTCTGTTAGCTCAAATGGCAGAGGTCTGTTTGGTGGATATAAAGGTTCCAACACTGACGATGACTCCTGTGGGTGTCACGTGGTAGGATTTTTCTTCAGTATGCTTTTTTAAAAACCTAGGAAATTACACCTCCCCCCCAAAAATCGGTTACAAGAACATTATTAAGGCTGCAATGTGGAGTATGTAAAAGATAGGAAATGCTAGAATCAGTGTTCCCTCTAATTTTTCCCATGCGTGTGTGGAATTAATTTTATGTGCACCAATATGGAGGTGATGTGTGCATATTATGCATATTGGTGCACATAACAAAATTAATGTGGTGGGGGTGGGACCAAGGGGTTCAGAGTGTGGGAGGGGGCTCAGGGCTGGGGCAGAGGCTTGGGTGTGGGGGGTGCGGGCTCTGGCTGAGGCTGCGGGCTCTGGGGTGGGGCTGAGGATGAGGGGTTTGGAGTGCAGGCTGCCCCGGGGCTGCGGTGGGGAGAGAGGACTCTCCCCCCAGCTCTCTCTCCCTGCAGCAGCAACTGGGCTGGGAGGGAGAGGCGCCTCTCCCCGTTGCTGCAGCTCCGGGGCTGGGCTGGGTTGGGGCCAGGGAAGGGGCACCTCTCCCCACCGTGGCAAGTCTGGGGCTGGGGGAGAGGCATCTCTCCCTGCTGCAGCCCTGGGTGCCTGTGTGGCACTTAATAGGCTGCTGCGCAGCCACACAGTTTAGAGGGAACTTAGGCTACAATTAAAATTGACTGTGCAATGTTAATTCAGCTTACCATGATTTACCCTGATTATTTCTTCTAGTAACCACTTTCTTTACATTACGTGATAGGTCAGTTTAGTCGCATGATATTGTTGCTCCCTGATTCGATAATCCTAGCCCTTAAAGAGGTCTCAGGATGGCTGTGCAAATATATTTCCATAAATGCAAACAGATAATCACAAACGTATTTTACGTTGTCTCTTTCCAGTGTTTTTATGAACAAAAATATTTGTTGGCGTATTTGTAGGCAACAAATAAAGGTTTTATAAATAACATCAAAGTGAATTATAGTCAATTCTATATTTCAGTATTAGCTGAACTCTAAGAATTTAAAATCTGAGGCCAAATCTAAGATACTATAATGAGTTTGAGCTTCCGTTCTGCTTCCTATGTATTTCCATTTCAGGCTGATACATTAAGCACAGTGTATTAAATACTAATACTTTGTACTGGAATAATCAAAGCTGAAAAGTATTTAAGAATTCTGATATCATCTAAAATATTAAATAAAAAATCTTCTCTTGGCTTCTAAAGCTTGAATAGAGTAGTTTCATGTTCTTAGATTTGGATTTGAACCTTCATCTGTTTCTTGATATTATAAAGCAATCAGATAAAGAGCAATAAGCAATTTTAAAATCTGTATATATCTTGAATTTTAGAACATTCACATATACAAGGATTTAAGCAGAACCCTACCAAGCAAAAGCAATATTGATACTCGCAGTAGACAATAACTTGTATTCCTTAGTAAAACTGTCCACCAATTATTTTTTAAAAAATTATATCACTAGATATGGACCTGTCTAAATGTCAAAGATGACCCTTCCATAAAGTTCAGGAATATTTGGCTCTGTAGTTTTTGCTCAGTCTAAAACAGAAATAGGCACAAGCAGGGAAGTTCAGACACACATCTAGAGCCAAATACTACCCAAAACTCAGGACTGTCCAAGTCCCAGTTTGTCACTGGGACTATTTCATTTATTTTATAAGACTGTCCTGTAGGTGTTAACATTTACAATTGAGTTTGAAAAGCTAAACAACTGTATAGGTCGTTGTTATATTATAATTATTTTACTCTAATTATTTACAAATAATGCAACAATACAGTGAGGGAGAAGCGGAGGGTGAGATTACAACAATAAGACCATAAACTATGATAATAGCTACATATAACATATGTTTTTGTTAAGCTGGTACAATGTTCAGACTAATGGGCAGAGTGATTCTTTTCTAGGTAAACAAATATATTTAGCAATAGAAAGGTAGCTTCACAAGCAGCCTTAATTTCAGGAGTAGAATAACAAGTCTTGTATCTGTGTTTTACAATTTTGTGAGGTCTTAAAGGTCCTCATGTCAAAGAAATTTATGCTTGCTGCCCAGTCGAAGTCGCATCTCAGAGAAAACTTAAATTATCACTAAGCATGATAGAAAAATCCTTTATACAAACAAATTATACTACCATCTCTATCGAAGGAAGCATTTTTCAAATAGATTTATTCTTTGCTCCTACAGTGGTAGATTGCAGTAATTTCTCAGATGTTTTCCTGTATAAAAAGGATTATCCAATCACATTATCACCAGAAGATATTAGAGGGCACATTGCAATCACCACTTGAAAAACTCAGCAATTCCAGCAGATGAATTCATTATGAGTCTGTATTAACATGTAGAGATTGACAGTTACTATTAAGTTATTTTATTGTCTTGCATTTAGTGTCTACATGTCATATATTTTTCCCTTACAGAGAAGATTTCTAAAGCTGCAAAAACAGCAAGTACGTTCTATTTAGTGTTATAGCCATTTGTGAGACCGTCTTTGATGTTCAGGTGACATATACTTGTTAATGCTGGAGCAGATAAGATTTTTCAAAAGTTATTTATTCTGACACACTGGCAAGGAATGAGTCTTTTTTCCTCCCCTGAAACCATTAGAGGATTGGGAGGGATGTTACATACTTCATTAAATTTAAGATTGTACATTTCTACAACAGAGAAGAGGTAACTGCCATAAAAGGAAACTTAAACTAGCTGAGAGAGGGACACAAACCCCAGGATAAATAGTTCTCAACTGTGAAAGTTCAACTACTGAAAATTCAGTGTTACATCTTCCACTCTCTTTCTTACCTATTGTATGTCAGACTGTTTGTATATTGCAAATTTGTGGTGAATTTTGTATCTTGGCAATAGTTTCTTCTCACAGCTCCACCCCTTTTTTAATTTAAAAATATCAGTTGTTGGGGTCAAACGTCTGAATTTGGTAACTTGACTGCGACTTGATTATAGTTCATTGAAGGTTAGCAAAAATATTGAGGAGAAAAAACGAGACCGCCTCAAAAAAAGGAAATGAGGATAACGAAAAGGAACATTATCAGTAATAGTTGAGACTCAGAGAAATGATAAACTCAAAAAAATGTATATTAAAGATTCCCTAGTTGTTGTTTTTTTTCTCACCAAAATTCATCATTTAATCACTAATATTATTTTTCACTTCTTGGACCTTGAGAGTTCACACCATTTCCTAAAAAGTAATGGAATGAGCTCATACTCTGAGTATGTCATGGGTTTTATACTTATGTTATATGGGTGGTACAGATCTTATCTGACTGAATCTTTGGCTGTTTTAATATTTAGTACTTCATCTGACCTGTGAATACCAGTAACTTTGTGTTAGTAATTCCATTTTTCTGAGATTATCCTCTATGAAACCATCTTGAGAAACTAACAATCTCTGTGAGATATGTAGATAAAATGAAAGATTTAGGGCCAGATTCAAAGCTCATTGAAGCCACTAGAAAGTCTCCCACTTCAGTGAGTTTTGGATTAGACTCAAAATGAACACACATACCAAAGATTAAAAACAAAAGGTCAATGCCTGGTTTAATTATAAGGAAATTGATAGCCTTAGGACCTTAATAAATTTTGGAAGGCAGCCAAAATATAGGGGGTGAGGTGGGGAGGACTGGTTTGATTTGAACTGAAACGAGTTCTTTTTGACGTTTTGGTGAACTGAAAAAAGTTGGGAAAAAATTGTTTCAGGATGAACTAAATGCTTTGTTCAACCTGAAATGAAATGTTTTGTGTTGGGTATTTTGACCTTTTTTAATAAAAGCAAGAGGAATGAAAGGCTAGATTCACAAAACTGAGGAGTCCTTATTATACCAAATAGCCCAACGATTAGGGCATTCCCCATGAGCTGCCCAGGTTAAGATCTATTCTGGAATAGCAGACTCTAAGGGTATGTCTACACTGCAATTAAAAACCCACTGCAACCCAAATATCTACACTACAGTTAAATAGCTCTTTAGCCTGAGCCATGCGAGCCCAAATCAGCCAGCCAGTCACAGATTTTCAGTTGAAGTCTAGACATACTCTGTGAGCCAGTATATAAATGCAGAGCTCTTCTGTTGACTCACCCTAGACTGTGCTAAACCCCTATGTTAAACTTCAGGGTGGTCACTGCAGAGTTGTGCAGGCCGATTGGTGTAAGAACATAAGAATGGCCATACTAGGTCAGACCAAAGGTCCATCTAGCCCAGTATCCTGTCTTCCGACAGTGGCCAATGCCAAGTGCCCCAGAGGGAATGAACAGAACAGGTAATCCAGTGATCCATCCCGTTGCCCATTCCCAGCTTCTGGCAAACAGAGGCCAGGGACACTATCCCTGCCCATCCTGGCTAATAGCCATTGATGGACCTATCCTCCATGAATTTATCTAGTTCTTTTTTGAACCTTGTTATAGTGTAATTAGCTCCAACTGCAATGAGGCCCAGGTTTGAATCCCCCCTTTGGAAACAGGGTCTTGAACCCAAGTCTCCCATTTTCCAGGTGAGTGCTCTAACCACTAGGCTATTGGCTATTCTAAGGTAGGGCTCTCTCAAACTCTTGTGCTAATGCTTTTACACTTTGCATAAATCTTTAAATTGTAATTGAAGCCAAGATGAAACACAGGTGTTCCCCTTCCCAGGGGTGTGCCGTAACTATTAGTCATTTCCACTCTTTCCCTCAAGCCCAATGACTATTCAAGTATTTTGCCTCAACAGGAGAGATTCATTGAGACTCACTATAGAATAGCCAATTGTCTTGTGGTTATGGCATTCATCGGGGGTAGGGGCAGCCTGACTTCAAGTCCCTGATATAGGGTAGGTATTCAAACCTGGGTCTCCTACATCCTAGGTGAGTGTCCTTACCATGGAGCTACTAGGCAGAAAGTCCTCATCTTCCTCTGTCTTGTGAATAGCTCCTGAATCCCCTTGTGACTCTAGCCAGAACAATTGAAATATTTCATTTTGATAATGTCCAAATGATTGTCTGATATTTCTGAAGGTTTTTTCCCTTTTTCATTTTACCCAAAACAATTCACTGAAATTGACAAATTCACTAAATGTTTCCATCAACCTAATCAACATTTTTCAGCCAAAAACAAACAAACAAAAAAATCAGCTAAAGATTTTCACTCTGATCTACTGGTAAAACAAAAGCAATAACACAGCATCAACCACACCCTCAGCTTGGTTGTTCCTAGAGTTCTCTTAAGGATCTTCTCTCTCCTAGCTCCATAGTTCCTTCTGTCCCAAAAAGGTACTCCCACCCTGCTTTATATCATGGTTGGAGTTAATTGAACCAGTCTGTCAGCACAACTCTGTAGTGACCACTTGGAATTTTAACCTAGGGTTTTAGCATAGCCTAGGGTGAGTCAACAGAAGACTTACTGTACTCCTCTACAGGATCTCAGAGTCTGCTATTCTGTAATAGCTCTTACACCTTACTTGTTCAATCCTCCAGTCATGAAAGTACATATTAGTTACTTCCTTTAATTATTAGTTTATTCAGATTATTTTGCAATACCTACACAGTACCACTGCTGCGAATGTGCTTTACAAAGCACGTGGTTAGACCCTGCTCCACAGTGTTTAATTCAAGATAAATCATAAGGAGGGGAGCAGGCATTTGAAGTTTATCAGCAGTGGAAGCCTGTGTTAAAGGCATATGGCCTGATAATCCGAAGTCCTGAATCTTGTATAGTCATTTACACTACTGCAAAATGAATGTGAAATGGGTATAAAATGCTAGTGAATGAGAGTGAATGCAATAGAAAATCAGGCCCATGGGTAGAGATCTGAAGGAGGAGAAAGAGAGGTCGTTTGGAAGAAGAGGGTTTTCCACGCATATAGCACAGCATGAGAAAAAGTAAAGTTGAGATGGGGACAAAGGTTGTTTTCAATGATTTATTCATACTAGTAGTGATACTAAGCATTACTTAGAATGTTAAATATAAAAATGAATGTCTCTCCACATTTACTATAACTCTAGGGATAAACTGATCAGTTTTATAACTAAACATTGTATGCAAGTCATAGATTTAATGCTGCACAGAGAACCTGAATAGACTTATTTAACATGCAGTTTTAGATCCAATAATGAGATTCTGATTTGCTTAATTTTGCAGAAAGAATTTGAATAGTTGTGTTATTTATGCCTATTGGACAGTGAATTAATTTCCCCCCTCTATAACTAGGTCAAAAACATTTCTCAGAAACAAAACTGATTGGCTGTATGTATTTAATAAATATGCAGAATTTGTGGGAGATCAGAAGATAAAAATCAAAGTAACTATTTAAAAATATCTCTAGAGTTGAATGCTTCTGCTACAAAAGCAAACAATAACAAGTGTCTTCATGTTCTTTATTACACAGTTAGTTCTTACCCCTTTGTTTGGCTGATTAATCTTCTTAAATCACATTGCTAAATAGAAGGGAAGAAAAGTATGAATGCATGCATTGTGACATTGCTATGATGCACCTACTGGAAAAGACACTGTGTATAAAATGTTGTTCTCCTCCAACAGATTTCTAGGCACATAAACTAATGCCAGAGATTACTTATCTTTCCTTCGGGTGAATGTCCATGAGAACAATCCCTCTGCCATCTCTGAAATGTAACTCTTCCAGTGTTTTATTCCATCTCGTCTAATAACATAACTTGTTTGGAGGCCAGAATGACAATCTGAAAAATTTCTTATCATAAATCTTGTGTCTCTAAAAATTCATAAAAAATTACATAGACCTAGTGAAGCAGGACCGATCTTATGTTTCCAAAGTTCTGATTAGTGGAAGTTGAACCAATTGGAGCCATTTCAGTTACACCATGCAACCCAAGTCAATGGGACCAGCTCTGTTCCAGTAATGACCACAAACGGTATTGGAGGTAGTGTAGACTATTTTTAAATTATTTAAATTAGACTTCACAGTACTTATCCTACTATTCCTATTGTTAGAATTCTACAGTGAGAACTGAGGGTGAGGAGGGCATTTTAATTCAGTCTCTTCTTTCCTTATAAGAAGTTCCTTTTTGAAACTACCAGGTCTTATCCTTGGCATAATTCCAGCACTGTTTCTTAAACTTACCTATACCTTCAAAGAGAAGTGGTGTTATTGTGGGAGGAGTAATTCACCTGCATTAGAAAGTTAAAAGTGTAGGGTTTTGTTTTACACTGGTCAACAATATATATAGTATTAACTTCCATTTAGTTGATATCTATTACTGTCACCTTGATGGGATATTTACTGTTTGATTTTCATGTTGCAAAAAAAAAAATATTTAATCGTTCAGTGTAGCTTTTCAGAAAAGATGATGTTAATATAAAACATTAGCTGATCATGCTGGCCCTAGGAATCAGTCTGCAGAGACCTGTCACATCAACATGTCTAAAGTACATGATCAGTGCACAGCTTGTGCTATCAAATCACTATAGCTCTTCTTGTGGGGAACGAATACTAATGAAATCAACAGCACTGCAAGACTGCCACAGTTAATGGAAAAACTCCCACTGACTTCCAAGGGTTTTGTTTGGGACCTAAATTTACTTCTGTTCTGTGGGGAAATAATTCCATGAATGAGTTAACTAATTTATTCTTTGGTTTCACAAATGAAACGTGTCTGATGGCAGTGTGTTGCCACTCTTGAAGAAGCTTTTTGCAAGTTTGATGTTAGCAATCGTACTGTAGCACTCAGTTTCAGACTGTGTACTCTGATAATTTGTATGCTTTGTTGAAAGGTGTCTATTTTCATAAGTTAGGTGTTGCATTATTATGTCTTGCATGGTTTATTATCTAACAGGAAGAAATGTTTAATTAGTTTGGGGGGAGTGTTGCACTTTTGGTTCATTCACACACATGGTAGCTGTCTGGCTGATTATAAGAAATTGTAGGATGAAATACATTTCTCTACACATGCATCCTCTGAGTTAAACCTTCATATGAAATGGTTCCAGAGCCAGTTAGCAAGCTGTAGAATTTTTTAGTCCCCAGCACAACATTTTAGATACTACATGTCATGTTCAGCATTATGGCTGTTAATCAATTAGGGATTCCCCTCTCTGTGGTGACATAAGATCTGCAGATGTAAAAAATGTATTTGCTCTCAGTTTGAATTGCTTTCTACAGTTCATAATAATACAGTATTAATTATAAATAACTGTTATATATTTTTAAATTACAATAGTTATAAATACATTATGAAAGCATTCTCAAACCAAGCCTTCAATTTTGCTCCCTCAATCAACTAGAGGTACCTGTGGTAGAATTTAGATTTTAATTACCAAATTTGTGGATGTGATTTGTAGACAGACATCTTGGGCCAGATCCTAGCCCTCTTTTTATCTGGACATGGTGAACTCTGTGGGAACCAGGGGGAAAGGGGACTGTAAGCCTCCATTAAGGCTCCCTGATTCTCATGCCACAAAGTACCAGGCTGGGTCTGAGGACCAATTTAGAGCAGCATGAGGGCTGCTCTAAATTACAGCACCTACTAAAGGCTCCATGGGGCCCAAACTGCATCTGTGGATTGATGCAGTATAGGGGCATCCTGTCTGTCTCCTCTCTTGTGGCTACACTACCTATGCCAACAGCAATAGGGGGTGATGAAGGAGCTTTTTCCTACTGGGACAATACCAGGGTAATCCCACCATGATTGGCTAAAGCAGCTTTACAACTAGAATCTTCCAGCCAGTGCATCACAGAACTTCTACATCTCATTGGTGGATCTGGCTCGTAATCTTATTGGCTGAGCTGGATTCTCATATCACTTTCTTTGATGTCCACTTAGCACTTGCTGCAGTGCAGCTTTAGTAAAGAGTAATTAGTTGATTTTTGCAGTCTCCAGCCATCGGTGCTGTTAGAATTAATATCCCATTGAACATCTCCTTTGCTCTTTAAACAAAGCAGCTGTTTGCAAAGAACATTGCCTTTGTCCTAATTAAACTGACAGCCCCTTTTGAAGCACTTGTTTCTTGTAAACTCAAGTACAGTATTACTGGGAGTTACATGTATATGAGTGTATGTGTATGCGCTGGTAAATCTGCCTTCAGGCTTTGCTGATTGATCTGCTTTACATCATTTTTTGGAGATTAAAAAAGTGGTCGTCCCCTTTAAATTCCTGGCCCAGGTGTACTTTATTGATAACTGTATTGCTAGTATTTTGTTGTCCCAACCTTACTCAAACTCCAAAGTTTATTTCTTCAGCTCAGTCTAGAAACTATATGAGGTGAGCTAGGACTGCAAACCCTTTAAATTCTTAAGAATGCTAAAACTTGTGTCTTTTGCTACCAGAACATGATATTTGAGAAGACTTTATTGAAATGGTTGTCTCCACCATGATTATTTTTTTTGCAAAATGCTCATATTACTTCCTTCTTTCAGTGGTGACTTTGAACAGTGTTTGTTGCCAGCCTCGAGATGTATATAGTTATAAGCCTCAACATTTATAGGGCAAGCATTCAGGGTTTTTTTTACATATGCTAATCAAACCCTATTGCATAAACCTCACATGTGTAAAGATTCCAAATGTGACCTGCTTTGAGACTTTCCTTCCTTTTCTTGTATAGCTTGAAGGACAGTGCTGTACTTTTGCCATGTATTCCATTAGACACTTTTCTAGCCTACAATTTTGTTTTATTTTCAGTGTTGATGTAGCCACATGGATCCCAGGATATTAGAGGGACAAGGTGGGTGAGGTAATGTCTTTTATTGGACCAACTTCAGTGGGTGAAAGTTTTCAGTTTACACATATCTTCTTCAGGTGTCTGTATAAGTTAAAAACTCTTTCACCCGCAGAAGTTGGTCCAATAAAATATATAACCTCACCCACTTTGTCTCACTCTTCTATTTATCATTTTTATTTTGGGTGTGGATTTTCTCTGTATGGTGCTCTCCAGAGAGTTGCCTGGTCTTCATAGCTGTAAATTGCTAAGTTGAAAAAGAACACAAGATGTGAAAGCTAAAATACAATCTGTAGGCTGCTATGTTACATGTGGTCCAACAGAATTATGCAACAGAGAGCTAGCTCAGAATTGTGGGACTTGGTAATTGGTTCTTGGAGTCATAGGCATAAAAACACTGCACCTGATAGTGAGGTTCTGTGAAGATTTGAGAGAGCTTCAGTGAATGGTAATTTTATGGGTCCCGCCCACCTGCTCATCTCTCACCTCCTATATTGATGAATAAGGCTTGTAGTTGTCGTCTTGGTTCCATTCCATTTTTCTTCCGTTGCTACCTTCAAATTCTCATGTCACAGTGAAATTCCCTTGAGTAGAGGGTCTTAGACTCTAGTTCCCTCTACAGACCATTATTGTTGTCTTGGAATTGACCAGAGTGGGTACCAAACACTGACACAAGTTGCTTCCCCCCCTCAGAAGAGAATGTACTGCTTCTGCGGTGCTTCAGCCCATGCGGTTTGGAGGAGAGAGTCACTGAACATGAACATATGATGTGAGCTCTCATACTCCATGTGATAACATTGCCCCTATTCGATCACTAGGCCAGCCCAAATACCAATTTTAATAGCATCTACTAAATGGGATATGTGAACTATAGTACAGTGTTTGCCAAGAGAGAGAGCATATAGGGAAAGTTCCAGCATTAATTGTCATACAGTCTGTTACAAGGCATCAGTTTATTTTCAGGATGTGCATTCAGGTACAGCCTGCATTTTCTTTTATTGTGTAGCCAAGACAGAAAATGAGATGTGGAAGAAATATCCTCATGAGGGATAGTTTTTCTGCTGCTGTCTCTGATACAACATTATAGTGATGAAAAATGTCATTTTAGAGTGGATGCATGAACTGATTTGGAAAGCTTCTGACCTTTCCTGCTGATGTGTGTGATGTTCCCCCACCCCCATTAAAGCATGTTGGTTGTTTCCTGGAGGCCAGACTGAGATTGTTTTTTATGGTATCATTGAGCAATAAGAACTAAGGGGGTGAATGCTCTAAGAAGAGCACTCTTGTTATTGAAGAAAATGGTGAACTCATATGTCAAATGTTATTTAAAAAATTCCATTTTGTTAAATTGAGAAGCCAGTGTCTAAATATCCACCGTATGCTGATTTGAAGGGAACAACATTTCTGCTACTGCAGGAGCCCTTAACATTTAGCTTTTGGCATTCAAGATCAAATTTAATTGACAGTTATAAAGCTATCCTTTACGGTTAATACGCACGTGTACACACTTTGGCAGATATATGAGAAAGCAGGTGGTGAAGTTCATGCTGTTCAAAGAGGATTCCTGACCACTTTAGGTATCCACCTCCTACAATGTTTTCTGTGATCAGCCTGTCGTATATTTTCATTGAGGTGTTAGAGAGAGCCCAAATAGGCAAAGTAGCAAAACGGAGGCAAATCTCCCCCCATCCTCCCCCCTCCACTGGGTAGCCAAATCAGTACCTTAGAAGAACCATTAATTTGAACATGCCGTAATTATTTTCTCTGCATGTTTCAGTTTTGATTGTTTAATCAAAATACAGTATTTGTATTCATAATAAATGGAAAATGATCAGTAAGAAACCAGTGAAATTGTCTCTTCTTCCCTCATATTCCTAATTGCTTACTAATTAGTTGCTTCTAATGCTATGATTTCTATAATGCCATGCATTTGTGCTTTGTTGAATTGTTTAATGTTATTAGGGAAACCACTTAATGAAATAATTTGGTTCAAACGTCAAGGCTCTAGTAACAAAAACTACTAATGATTGTTTCCGTCACACAGTCTAATTTTTTTTTCTGACAAGCCTACCACCATTTCCTCTGAACAAAGCTACTTCTCTTTAATAGAATATATCTCCTACATGACCTGCTTCTCATTCTCACGCAGTGTTCTTATTTGTAAAGAAACGGGACTGGAATCATAGAAAAGTAGGCCTGGAAGGGACCTCGAGAGGTCTAGTCTTTGTATCAAAGCAACAAACATTTCTTCAGTTTAGGATTAGGGATGCTTGTCTTTTCTTCCTGAATCAACCGAAAACTGAACAGACCATGAAGAAAAAATCAGGTTGTTTTATTCCACTGTAATTACACAGCACCTCTCCTGTAGCCCTTACACAGACAAAGCTCTCATTCCTTACCTGAGTAAGGACTTCAATGGTAGAGCTGTAGAATTAAAGTTCATGGAATCATAGGACTGGAAGGCACCTCGAGAGGTCATCTAGTCCTGTCCCGTGCACTCATGGCAGGACTAAGTATTATCTAGGTGTGATGGTGCGAGACCCTGCAGCGCCTCCTGCTGGTCGTCTCAGGGAATTAGCTCGTCCAGCCTCAGGAGCGCCCTCTGCAGGCCGGTGTCCTGCTGCCGCTGGCCCCCATGTCCCTTCCAGGACCCAGTGCCCCTTGTCTTTGGGGTGCTGCCCCCTGGCAATACCCCCACAGTCTCAGGGTCTCCCCATCCAGGGGAACCCCCCAACCCTCTATCCCCGCCTTGCCTCAGTCGTAGGCTACTGCCAGTCACCATCTAGCCCTCGCTCACTAGGGCAGACTGCAGTGTAACAGTCACTCATCATAGGCAAGGGGGGTTTGGATCTGCTGCCTCTGCCTACCCGTGGGCTGCCCCCTGCAACCCTAGTACCTAATTGACCTTCCACTAGGCCGCAGCCTGGGGGGTTTCCAGGCCGGAGCTCCCCAGCTCCCTTGGCCTTCCCCCAGCCCTGCTTCAGTCCAGGTACCTTCTCTCAGCTCCCTGCAGCCAGGTCCCTCCCTCTCAAAGCTAGAGAGAGTCTCTGCCAGCTCCTGGCCCACTGCCCTCTTATAAGGTCCAACTGGGCCCTTATTAAGCCAGCTACAGCTGTGTCTGCTTTCCCAATCAGCCCAGCTTTCAGAGCTGCAGCCCTCTCCAGGGCTGCTTTTATCCTTCCAGGACCGGAGCGGGGTGATCACCCCGCTACACTAGGCATCTTTTATTTTGCAAATTTAGTATGTCCCAGAAGGATAAAAGTATAGAGTTAAATTGATGTTCTTTAAAATTACAATGAATTAGCAGGATGGCCCAGATCCTTAAAGGTATTTAGGCCCCTAATACCCATTGGTCCAGTGGGAATTAGGAGCCTAGATACTTTTGAGGATCCAGAACTGAGACCTTATATCTAGTATGCAGTGTTGTTGTAACTGTGTTAGTCCCAGACATTAGAGAGACAGTTGGATGAAGTAATATCATTTATATATAACTTGTGTTGGTGGGAGAGACAAGCTTTTGATCTTACGTAGAGCTCTTCTTCTGAAGGCAGCAGTGCACATGCCTGGAGGTGGAAACAAAGGTGCCTAGGGAATCTAGAAAACATTAATTCCCCACTGGTAAAGTTTGTAGATTACACAAAAATCGGGGGAATGGTAAATAATGAAGAGGGGAGGTTCTCTGATACAGAGCAATCTAGATCTCTTGGTAAACACAGCGGTCTGATTTGGCATTTAGGTGTCTAAAGTGGCAGTTAGACACCTAAGTCTCTCTGTGATTCTAGCCTCCATGTATTCATTTAATTTGTTACGGTGTTGATTGCTTTTGTTTTCTTAATGGTAGGTTTAGTTTTAGTTATTTCTGACTACCAATAAAAAATCAAAAGCTAACATGGAGGGTCAGGAACAGAATATCACATGTGGATGGAGCACCCGGGCTCATGTACTGGAGTACGAATACTAATATAGAAATGGAAAATGGATGTGCTGCTCCTGTGAGCAGAGCACACCAGGATATTAGGAGTTAGTAGCAATATCATGGATACAGCAGCACCTGGCACAAATGTAGACTGTTGCCATGATCTCATTTCTAGTATAATAGGTAATACATATTCTGTAGCTTATAATATTGTCTAGAAAAAAAAAAAGAAACAGTAAAACAATACACCCAGCAAAAAGGATAATTCTGAAAACCACTTCCCCCCCCCATCCTGTTTTCAGGAGTACTGTTCCTACTATAAGGCCCAGATCCTTAAAGGTATTTAGGGGCCTAACTCCAGCTGAATTCAGTGAGGATTAAGCACCTAAATACCTTTGAGAATCTGAGCCTTAAAGCTTATCCATGCTTGCTTTGCTTGCCTAACAAATATGAAAGATGGCGCTGTGTGCAAAGGCAGATAACTCAATTTTTCATTGATTGAAAACCGAGAGAATTTGCCATTTTCTCAGCAATGGAAAAAGGAAAACAAAACAGAAGTCATTCCAGATACTTACCAGCAAGGAGGGAGAGGAAGAGAGATAGCAGTCATTTGCAAAATGACTACTTTAGGGCTGCTGCTGATTGGCTTGGTCAAGTTTAAAGGGCCAGCCCCAGAAAGGCATGTTGGAGGGGAAAAAAGTTCCTCTGGAAGTTCCAATGGAAATATCCTCATATTGCAGTATATTAATTCATTTGTATAGCTTACTGGTTTATTAAACCATGTACACTGATAAAAATATCTACTAAGTCTCCTTTAAGGTGTGAAACGGCTTACTGTATTTGCACCAGAATGTATGTATTTTCTTCTAGGGGTCAAATCTGCTTAATTTACTCCTGCTGACTTTACCCTCTGAGCAAGAGGCAGTGTGCTGCTCAAGGGGAAGCCCCACAAAGCATTGTGCCAGCCACTCAGAAGCACAATTCCTCCAGAGAACCTCTCATACTAGTGGGGAAGAGAGTAGTCTGCAGAGCACTTCACAGGGTGCAGCATGCTCCTCCTCCTATTATAGCCAGCCACTTCTGCTGTCTGTCTGGCATGTGGAGAAAGAAAGGGAGCCCTGGCTCCAACCATTTTCTTGTGAAGGGAGTGTCAGGCATAGAAACTTCTGCTCTCCCTTCCACATGCAGAGGCACAATCTGGTGCTTTTTACAGTCACAGAAGAAGGATCTTAACCCACCTAATCTTCTGCACAGCTAGGGAGGAGGGCACTCTAGCCATACCTGACTTAGAGGAACAAGAACTGGTCCTTTATATGCAATGTGTTCCTTAACTAGACTAAAATTTGTTGAAGCTTTTTAAACACAATAAATAACAGATCACCTGACCTCTGGTCAAAATATACAACATTTTGAAGTTGAGTAGCATAAACTACTAAACAGAAGAAACCAACTTAACAAGGAACTCAGGAATAACAGAATCTAGGCCATTGTCATGCTGTATGATACTATTTGATTCAGAATGATTCTAAATATGTGACAGTTCTTCCAAGCAATTTGAGATTTTTACCACTTTTTTTTTCAGCTGCTACTTTCCATGTTTAGCACCAAGGCACACCCTATATAACCTCTTCCTAAAGGCCAAATTATCTAAATGTCCCCCCCACTCCCCAATAATTTTGTGGCTACTAACAGTAGCTTGTAAATCAGACTTTTAAGTGAAATGATCTTATAAATCAGAAGAGCTGATGATTGTAGAATGATCAGGTTTAGTATAATTTTACCAGAAAATTCTGTCGTATTTTCTCTGCTCCTACAAGAGCTTTGTTTAAAATTACTCTTATCATAGACCGGGGTGGCCAAACGTCCTGACCCTCTGAGCCACGTAGGACAATATTCAGAAGTTCGAGAGCCGGGACACGCCTGGTGGGGTCTGGGGCTTCTGCCCCGTGAGAGGCACCTGCTGGAGCTCAGGGCTTCAGTCCCACGCCTGCTGAAGCCCTGAGACCCCCTTTCCTGCTGGCAGAAGCCCCTACCCCACCACCCTGCTGCAAGACAGAAGTCCTGAGCTACCCACCAAGTGTGATAGATGGAGAATGGGGCGGGGAGCATGAGAGACTCTGAGCTGCACTTTAACTGTTTACCTGTAAAAGAGCCGCATTCGACTCACGAGCCACTGTTTGGCCAACCCTGGGATAGACCAGGCTTGCACCTGGAAACATGCACAATGCAAGAGAGTTAAAATTCCAGTATTTATAGCATGTTGGGTACTTTGTCCCTTTAAATAGCTTTAAATATAATATTTATTTGCAACTAGCAAGTACATGCCACCCTTGTTGCCTGCTTGGTAAAACAAAAAGAACCAGCTATTGACTTACTTTCTTATTTTTATATCCATTAGAAGAATATGCAGAAATAATTGCCATTAAAAAAGACAAAGGTGAGTTTGTAATTGGTGACTTCCTTGCTGTAAATTATTTTTCTTTATAACAATGAGTGTCAACTGGATATTTTGTTAGATAGGCCATCTAGTCATTTTCAGAAGCATCAAATGTATCTAGCACAGTTATGAAGTGTGATATTGAGCTGGACAAAGAACTAACCTTCCTGTGCATCAGGCAAAAAGACCAGAGAGGGAGAAATTGCTCGAGTGAATACACTGGCATTTGTGACAAACCGTGCAGTGCTCCTCCATTTGATGGGATTTGGCAGTCAATAAACAGACCTTGCATCTGAGTTTCTATTACCGGGAAGCCCTGCAGTCTGTTTCATGTTAGACTGAAGAGCTAAACTTTCTTATATTGAATGAACAGGAAAGAATAAGATATAGGCATCAGAAAACCAATTGCATGAGAACTAATTTCTATCTAGTGCCAGCATTTCTCCTTTCATTTCCCCAAACATGTAATAGTCATTCCATGAAAAACTTTAATTCCAGAGTGTAATTAACATTCAAATGCAGTTACAAAATTCAACCTTCCTGACAAATTAGGCATTTTATCTTTTGACTTTGAGCTGAAAGACCATATTCTTCTGATCCTTTAAAAGAGCTGAGAGGGTAATGGAAAAAAAGTATGACTATAAAAGGCTGAGTTTCAAGTGGCACAAAGGTAGCAAAAATTCCCTACATATTAAAACCCTGGGAAAAAGATACTTCCATGTATGATGCTAAAGTTCTGAAGGAATGATAGGACTGGTCATTTGGAACAATTATTTGCGTATCTCCAACCATGAACAGTTGATAGAATTCTTCAGAGCATTCAGAATGGGTCATTGAAATACAGAGTCATGAAATGGATGCTTGGGTTGAAGGGCCTTTAAACACATACAGTGAAGCCATTCCAGGGAACAAATATTAGGACAGCTAGACAGAGTATATCTAAGGGAAATAATAGATTTATGTGGGAATGTTGAATATAATATGGACCACTCTCAGTTATGCTATAAAGGTCTCAGAGTGTTCAGAACATATTGACTTTAGCTAAAAATCCCATTCAGCTTTTCCTCTTGATGACTTAGAGTCTAGTTTCTTACCATATTACTCCAATTTTATGCCACCGTTAACACAGTTAAAGTTAATGGAGTTACACGAGAATTAAACTGGAGTAATACAGTGGTGAGTCAGGCTCACCATCTGGAAACTGTACATATTAACAAATTGTTTGTCTTCTGTGTTTCCCTAGCTCCAGTCCGCTTCTTCCAATGTGTCTTCCTAGATGGATACAATGGATATGGATTACAATTCCCCATTACTCCAGCTCCCAGCCATGAAAAGAGACCTGGTCATTCAAAGACTTCAGGGCGGAAGTCAAAGACACCAGGACAGTAGAGAGACATGTTATCTGTGTATTTTTGAGACTTCGCACTTTATCCCTTCTACTGAGGTCCACAGTAACTACAGTGGTACTTGTTACTGTAGAAATGTGATCCAGTAGATCTCATGCACCTGGAAACGTTTTTTACTGTCTGGTGCTGAGGGAAAAGAGGTGGTGGATGAACACTGTTCATCCAAACAATACTAATATTGTTCTTGAGGAAAGGCTGTGGTGTTGAAATAGTGTTTGTCAGATTGTGCAGTTTGTTTGTGCATGTGCATTTTCCTGCCTCTTCTGCTCTTCTTATTTTTCCCCTACCTGTTCTGAATTCAAGTACGTCTATTTTCCATGTAGTAATTTTTAAAGAGCAAAAAATATAAATGCAAGGATTATTTCAATAAGATTATTTTGCAAGATTACCTGGAATCCTAAATCATATCCTGTCAATGTTCAATCAGATCTCTGATATGGAAAAAACCTCAGTAAATCTGAAAATGTGCTCCATGACTGGTGCTATTTTTATGTATAATTGACCAGTTTAGAATGAAGCTCACATCTTACCTTTAAGCTGCTCAGTATACTATAGAAAGGTTCACTATCCAAACAGTTAATGATGAGTATTTACATTTAAGTTGAAGGCAAGTAATAAAAACTTGCTATATTTGCCCCTTAAGTATATGTAAAATCATAACACCTCATTTTCCCTTTCATTTTGAGATCTGGGGAAGTGAGCCAAGGTGGGCCTGCCAAAAGAGAGGTGAAGCAAGGAGGTATACTGTGAAGATCTCATGAGTGGGAAAGAAATTCTTTTACTTCCTCTGTCTCTTCTTGGACAAAGTCATTATCAAGTCAGCACAGACTGCAGATAGATCATGCTGGCCAATCATTTGTTAGAAAAAGTCAGACAGGAAGCTATATCTTCAGACACTACTTGTGAAACAAAACCAAATTTGCAAGTAAAAATGCCAACATGATACAATCTTGGAGCAATCAGCAAAAACAGGGTATGTGCAAGAAATCTTGATAGTTAATTTTGCTAGATAAGATGGAAGGCCTCATAAGCTATTAGCTGGGCCTCTATCAAAGTGCACTGTATTGTCAGTTACTTTTAGGATGGGTGCAGCAAGTAAACATGCCAGTCCTCAACCATCTTGTTTATTTCTTCAGATAGTGTGGATTAGCTATGTTAAAGAAAAGGGATGCGCTGGTACTTGACCTATGTGAAGGTGTCTGATTGTAAATCAGTGTTGTGATTGTCTGTACATGTCTAGCAATGTAAATAATAATGCATTTTTGCAAGCTGCTATTTTTCTTCCTTACTATATTTATGAATTTAATCTGTGAACCACACAGCTGTGATCCCAGTTTCATAGTTACCATTTGAAATACCATGAATTTTAACATGATAATTCATGAAATAAATCTGCTCACACCTGTAAATCATATATAGCTTTTTTTTTTTAGTATAGCTCAAGATAACATCACCATAACACTGATGCTTATCTCGATAGGAAGATTGACTTACATAGGTTTCAGATAACTATGTCCCAGAAGGACTCAGGCAATTTATAATGGGATGTGGAGTTTTTTACCTCTAGGTCACTGGGTCAGATTGGTAATGGCTGAAAGTTGTTACTTTCTGATTGATGTTCAGTGGCCTATATGAAATGAGTTCTTGGTCTTAGCACACTCTGTGTTATGCATGTACCTGCCTCTCAAAATCTACCATCCCACTAGACGGCCTTGACAGCCATTTAGAAACTCAATTACCATCTTGTGTCTAGGGCTTGTTCTTCCCAATCAGGAAGGGGACACATTGGGGATGTGGTTGTAGAGTGCTCTGACTCTGCAGTAAACTGAGCTGTAAACCTGGAACTCCCGGGGGGTTTTCAGCAGGACTTCCCCCTCCCCCATAGGGGTCCCCATCCCCTCAATGTGTCTTTTGTGTCTCAACACAAATTGTCTGTATTTCAGTGTGTCGTTACACAGGTTGCTGTCCTATGATTTTCCTACTAAGGCTGTCTTAATGAAGGGATTATAACTTTCAGAAGGTCAGCTCATTTAATTCATAGCTTTATCCAATTCAAATGATCAGCACGACATTTAATTTTTTATATATTCACAAGCTGTTGTGGTTTTTTAGCTTTTTTTGACACTTAATTTCTCTTTTTGCTCATGATGACTTGGCTGTTTCTCCCATTGCGATTTGATTTGGGAAAGGACAAGAATGTTTTTTAAGAGCCCGTTCCTCTAGCATTTCAATTAGATATCAGATTGGCTCTGAAGAAGTAAAACATTTGATCTTTGCTTCAATGGACAAGTGATGTAAATCTGACCATAGACAGTCACTTCCTAATCTTGGCCACTGATATGAAAACTACTGGACACTCCTCGGTCAAAATGGCAGTCCTTTTCCTTGGGCCTTCATAAACTGAATTTATCTGAAACCTTAACAATGCATTACTTGAATTGCATGGCTTTACTTAAATCAGACTGAAATGTTATTAAAATGTATGCTTATTCTCATCAGTTTTGGAAAATAAAACATATCTGCCTCTGGCTATTGGATGTTTTTTTATGAATCCAAGAATGGGGAAAAGTGATTTGTAAAGGTAACTTGGTTCACCCATGTTGTGGGTACACACAAGCCTTCTGAATTCAGGAGAGAGTATCTTTCTGCATGGGGGATGTGCTTGAGGGGGATTTTCCTTTTAGAATCATAGAAGATTAGAGTTGGAAGCGACCTCAGGAGGTCATCTAGTCCAAGCCCCTGCTCAAAGCAGGACCAACACCAACTAAATCAGCATCACAAGGCATAGCAAGATGAATCCATTCTACCATACATCACTCCTAGATTCCTAGGTCTACATAAGAATCATACAAATAAATTAAAAGTATTATTAAAATGTTTATATAAAACATATTAAACCACATGTTCTTTCCAGTGACTAGTCAGTAGTCCACACAATGGGCAGTATGGCCTCTTACTAGCAGACAGAGAGAGAGAGACAAGGATAACAAAACTTTGTGACATCTGCCCTTATGAAGGGAACTGTATCAATGCAGCAATCCAGTTGACTAGGTAGAAGCTTCCACTGAGGAGGATTTTGTCTATTATTTTCTAGCTTGGCAATATTGTTATTGACCAGATATAATATATATTTTCTGCTACTCTCTTTTTCTTGTTGATAAGATTAGACCTTTATTTTGAGAGGTCTCAGTCCCCAGAGCGCCTGCTGAGGTTAGTTGGAGCTATTGGTGCACAGCATTTCTGAAATCAGGCCATGAGGGATCTCTGTGAGAGCTCCATACAGAGTGGGCTGCTGATCTGAGTCTCCTGCTCCTCAGGCGTGGTTATTATCCTCAACAAACAGGCCACAAAAATTAGTCCACTTTCAAACTGGTTTAGAGAACTTTTAAAGCAGGCACCTCTGCAGAAGAACAGATTAGATACAGGTGGTGTTCATGGTTATACACTAGTCTTCTCCAGGGTCTATGAGTCTTTGTCTCCATCCAGCAGATTGAGTCCCTATTGACAGCTCAAAACTAGATAATCACCAATACTTAAAGCTTGTTGTCTGCTCTTCAAGAGCTGGTTTATCTGAATGTTCAGTTCAGGACTGGGCAGGCAAGTCCGTCTTATTGGCAGAGCCATATGTCCTGGAGTTTGAAAGCTCAGCTTGTGCCACTGGCCATAATTACAGGCTAGCTATACTCCAAGTGGTGGGCTCTGTGCAGCCTGTACCATTGGTGATCCCCTATGCTCACTTGCACAGGTACCCTTATCCCAACTAGGGCTGCACTCAGCCTTTCTGTCTCCTCCACCAGACCTGAAACTAGAAGTTGCAAAATGATGGGATTACCTTTGGGCACCCCTTTCTCAGGCATGAGATTTTGCTTTTGGGGGGGCGGGGGAGGTGTGCCATAGGTCATCACCTCTTCCTGCTGAGCAGGATTCTCCCACTGCCACTGACCTCTTGCCTCATTAGGACCTGGAATGAACAATTGCTTTGGTGGGGGCCATGCAAGTTCCACTGGGGTTAGTTTACCCTATTGCTAATGAAGTATTTTTGTCCAAAAATATCACCATGTAGGCTGGCCTTTTTGTCTGAGAAACTCAGCTTGGTTAGATGGTGGCACAAAAAAATGTTATTGTCAAGCAGAGAGTATGATGCTAATCAATTACCTAGACACCAGAGCCAATAATACCCTCTTACTTTTTAGTTGTGACCTGACGGGCAGGGTGGGGAGAACTGAGATTAACAGTGTGACCACAGTCATTTGTATATAACCAAGGGAACACAACGGGCAGAGGCATAGTCAGTGAGGCCTCCTGTGTAGTCTTCTAAGCCAAAAGCACTATGGTCACCCCATCAGTAGTGTGTGAGCACTGAACTACAGTGCATAGTGGCTGAATTCTGATCAGCTCCACCAAAACAATGAAGATGCCACATTTAGAGTTCATCCTAATATTTCAGAAGTGGGGGATGCCGCAAATGATCACTACAGTGAACAAGAATAAAAATGGTTTTCATAGAACCATTTATTCAAGGATCTCAAAGCACTGTACAAATATCACTATCCCTAATTTACATATAGAAAATTCCATCCTTCTGCTAGGTCTAAGACTATCTAGCAGCAGGAGCTGCTCTACCTTCACCTATAGTGGTTAGACCTGACACCTGCCTTCCATGACCTTCTGCCTGAAGAGCAAAGTTCTCAAGGTAATAGTGCTGTCCAAATCCATGGTCAATTTGGTAGCCCTGGGCCTTGGCTCCTGGAACTCCAAAACTCATCTCTTTTCTCAACAAGCAGTTCTCCATGAATACCCACCCTGGTCACCTGTATTTGCCAGCTTGACTCTTGAGTGGCTGGGAAGAGAAACTGGTCCCTTGGAGCAGGTGGTAACCACAACACTGTGTACATGCAGAAGTCTATATTCTCTGCTACAAGAGCATTCTTGATTTCAGGGCCTATCCAGAGAAAGACAGGTGAGTCCCCTTGGCTTCTTTACTGACTTTTTGCACTTTCTCCTGGACAAGGACTGACTGCAAATTTGTTATGGTACCAGATTTAGTTGTTAGCGTTAGGCAAGGAAAGGCTGAACAGTCACTGTATGTCTTAGCACCGATAACCTGGAAGTAGCCAGAGTCCTTCAGCAGTTAACAAAATTAAGTTGAGGTTCCAGACTTCAGTAGGCAACCCAAACTGTAACCTTGTCATGAGGCTAGCCTGCTAGCTTGCTATATTTTCTGGTCAGATCACTGGCGATCCGTAATAAACTAGCCCTATACATTCAGGTAAACAGTCCATAGGACCCTTACTTGTTATCCCTCCAAACCCTGGAATAAAGCATCAAATAAGTTTCTCATTTTAAAGAAAATGTTCCTGGTGAAATCTCAGCCAGGATCATGACGGAGTTACAGGCCCCTTTTGCCAAAGGGGTGGGGGAATTGCAAAAGTGCCAAACTCACTTCAGAGCATAAGTCCCATTGAAAGTCAATGGAACTGGTGCTCCTAATCACTTAGCTACATTTGAAAAATCCCATCCTACAAGCTTCTGATATGGCAGCTGTTTGTCACTAGGACAAAGCAGTGAGCAAAAGAGCCCTTTACATCCTTCCAAAGGGGCCTTCCAACTTCAACCCAGCTCAGGAGGTGGTCTGTCTTTTTATCCATTTTCCAGAGGCAAAAAAGAGAAAAGATTCCTAAATATGAGGCAAGTGTTATCCATATACCTGACAAGGACACAAGACATCAGGGGATCAGACCATCTGTTCATCCTGCATGGAGGGCTCCAAAAGAGCTGGAAAACCTTTCTACAGTCACATAGGCGAAGAAGCAGATTATTCAGCTATGGGCAAAAAGCCTCCCTTAGCCATCAGAGTTCACTCAAGAGACGCCTCATACCGTGAATTAGATAAGGCAAATATATGACTATCCTTGTACACTTCCTGCCTTAACAACTGGCTTGGTGTGTGGAGGCCTGTGAAGGTCTCTTCCTGGAGAGCCACATCCACATCCCTGCTCATGTCGCAGTGCCTGCCGTATGTTGGTTATTGCACTAGATATTTCTATAGCATGTATCCAGCTAGTGACAGGAGGTTGTATTACCTTCAATCTGGACTGACAAATTATTGGACAGGATTAGCAACAAAGAGAGTGACCTTTCCTGATGTGTGATATAGCTCATTGTTGCAATCCTAAAACTATCTCACAGTTTGTTCCTAATTGGAAGTACATTTGTTCCAGCTATTGTAAGCAAAGTGACATGCAACAGGACAAGAAAAAGAAAAAGAAAAATCCTTTTGAAATCAAACCCCCAAATTGAATAATTGCAGCTGGTGTGGAGGATAAAATGAAACAATCCCATTTGTTTCTTGCTTTTTTAATGGAGAGGCACCACACAGTGATGGCCTGTAGCATTAATCAGGCCAATTAAAAGGAGAACAAAGTAGAGATCTTTACACACCTCTATTTTAAAATATTTATACAGGGTGATGGGCCTATGGAGATGGAACTGCACATTAATTATAGCAGCCATCTTCCATGCTTTTCCTTTCAGAAGAGGAACAAGGCACGGTAGAAGCCCAGTACTCCATGCTGTTATATTAGAGCCAGGCTGTAGCATTCAAACAAGAAGCAAACCAACAAAAACAAAAAAACAACCCATCATCAAGCCAAAATTATGAGAGCTTTCTCTCTCTCTCTCTAACTAGCTTGTCTTGTCAGAGTTGATATAGTCACCCTTTCTTAAACCAATGGATTGTTTTTTGGGGGCAGAGGAGGGAATGATGAGTGATGGATGTGTCTTTCTTTGGCCACTGTGATGAGTCTCGATTTCCAATGAGAAGGTCTGAATGAGCCATTGCTGCATGAGAGATTTTAAAGCATGTGGTTGTTAACAGTATGTTCTGATGCCATACACACATATATAACCAAAGGTCAGCCAGTGAGAATGATGGTACCCACCTTGGCATAATGAGATATCCAGGAAGTTTGTAAAGCAGAGCAAGGAAACTGTAAAATTGTCATTCAAATTAATTTAGCAGAGTCGTTCTTTTAAACAAAGTAGCAAAATATAGAAATGATTTTAAGGCAGCAGAATTAGAAAAACTCTAAGAAAATGTCTGGGTTTGTTTGTAATGTTAAAAATATTATAGCTTCTTGATTAGTACTAACAAATCCTCTTCCTTGTAATTGTCAAGCCTGTTTTTTCAGACTATACCACAGAAGAGGTGTGGGTATAATCTCCTGGGTCCAATCCAGGGTCCATTGGAGTCAGGGGACTTCTATTGACTTCAAGGGGGCATTGGGTCAGGGGTGCTGGAACAATTTGTACACTGGGGTTGCTGAACCATTGAACCAAACTGTAAACTCTGGATATGATGGGAACCACTTCAAACCAGGGGTGCAGCAGCACCCCTACATCCAGCACCTATGCATTTGGCTCATGTCCTAGATGCACTTTTCTTTTTTAAATTATTATAATTATTATTAAATTATTTCACTAATAATTTTGGGAAGCTGCTATAAAAAGGAGGGGGTGCCAGAGCACCTGAGAGGAATTCTGGGTTTTTTGTTTTGTTTTTTTAACAACTTTGTTCTCAAAGTTAAAATAAAAAGCACTCCGCAAATTAGTGAACATCGACAATGAAGTTACCAAATGCTAAATGTCACAGAAAATTAAATGCTAGTGTGCTTTAGACCTCAGCAAACAATGCCTCTTGGGTACATTTAATTCTGCTTGGAAATGCTGTAAAACCGTGATTTAAGACCAGCTAGTTAAAGCAGGTTTAGAGCAGGCTGTTGGTATCCTGTAGCCTCAATTGGAGAGATGTGATAATAATGCTAAGTCATTGTAATTCAAAATTCAAAATGGAGAGGTCCTATACAACTGGAGAAGGGCTAATGTAGTGCCCATTTTTAAAAAGGGTGGAAAGGAGGAGCCAGGGATCTATAGACCAGTCAGCCTGATTTCAATATGTGGGAAGCTACTAGAGCAATGTATAAAACATTCAATTTGCGAATACCTGGAGGATGAAGAGGTAAATCATTAGCAGCAACATGGATTTCCCAAGAACAAATCATGCCAAACCAGCTTGATTTCCTTCTTTGACAGGGTAACTGGTTTGGGTAGGGGGAATGCGGTGGACATAATATACCTGGACTTCAGCAAGGCTTTTGACACAGTCCCACATGACATTCTGATAAGTAAGCTGGAGAAATGTGGGCTTGGCAGAATTACCATTAAGTGGCTACATCATTGGTTAAACAACCACAAAGAGTAACTATTAATGAAATACTGTCAGATTGGAGGGAGGTCTCAAGTGGGGTTCCACAGGGATCTGTTCTGGGGCTGGTGTTGTTTAACATCCTTATTAATGACCTAGATGTCGGTATAGAAAACATACTGATCAAGTTTGCAGATGACACAAAACTGGGGATGGTGTGAATACTTTGGAGGATAGAACTAAAATTCAACGGGATCTTGATAACTTGGAGAATTGGGCTATAGACAACAAAATGAAATTCAACAAAGACAAATGTAAGGTGCTACACTTAGGAAAGAAAAACCAAATGCAAAATGGGGGGAAACTTGCTTGACAGCAGCACTGGTGAGATGGATCTGGCAGTTGTGAACAATGAGTCAGCAATGTGATGCTGTTGCAAAAAAAGCAAATGCAATTTTAGGTGGCATGAACAGAAGCATAGCAGGTAAGTCACAGGAAGTGCTAGTACTGCTCTACTCAGCGCTGGTTAGGCCTCAGCTGGAGTACTGTGTCCAATTTTGGTCACCGATGTCTAGAAAGGATATAGAGTAACTGGAAAGGATCCAGAGGTGAGCAAAGGGATGGAATGCCAGCTCTATGAGAAAAGGCTGAAGGAACAGGGTATGTTTAGTTTGGAAAAGAGGAGATTAAGGGGGGATATGATAGCAGTCTTCAGCTACTTGAAAAGCTGCCATCAACAATATGGAGAAAAGTTGTTCTCTTTTGTCACAGAGGGCAGGATAAGAGACAATGCATATAAGAGAGCACAGCAGATTTAGATTAAATCTCAGGAAAAACTTCCTGACCATAAGAACAGTAGGACAATGGAACAAACTTCCTGAGGAGGTTGTGGAAGCTCTTTCACTGGAGGTTTTCAAAAGGAGGCTGGATAGAGCCATCTGTCTTGGATCGTTAGACACAACAAATCCTGAATCTTAGCAGGGTGGTTAGACTAGGTGACCCTTGTGGTCCCTTCTAACCCTCTGATTCTATGAAACCTCTTCATTTTCATTTGATTCTTTTCTTCTATAAGAAGAATGTGGGCCAGAGACCTGGAGTATTTTGGAGGAATTGAAAATGTTATTTTGTTAGAAAAACAAGGCTGTCCATGCAAAGTGAGTTTAAAAAAGACAAAAAACAAAAAACAGACATTTTGGGTCTGATTTGTCCTGACTAGCTACTTTGTATGCAGTCCCAGGGGCATTTGCATAGAGAACAAATTACTCTCTCACTTCATTCATATAGTCATAGTGAATAAGGCCAGAAGGGACCATTAGATGAACTAGCATGATCTCCTATATATCACAAGCCATTAAATTTCAGCCAGTTACATCTAGACTGAGCCCAATATCTTGTGTGTGGCTAAAGAATAACTTGCAGAAGTGCCTGTAGGGCCAGCCTGTGAGATATTTTTAGAGTCGTCTGCTTTTCTCCTGCCTTGCTGTCCATATTTTCTGGCTAAATGAGGGATGTCAATCTCCAGAGCTCAGTACATCTGCTAGTGGGCCAGATCCTCAGCTGGTGTAAATAGCGTATTTCCATTGATTTTAGTGGAGTTATACCAGTTTACACCGGCTGAGGCTCCAGGCCAAGAATCCCAGCTATGTGTATACGTTCCCAAATCTGGATTTCACCTTATGTGATGGCTCTGGAGAGATAAAGAACAGAAGGTGGCTCATTCGTGTGAGCTCTTTTAGGGGAAAGGAAAGTGGGATGGCTGCAGAAGTGTTTAATTTTAGAATAATGAGATATAGGCTCCATTACCAGATCTCAGCTTTGGCCTGTGTGCGCTGGTCAAGGGATTGGACAGTCCTTTAAAATAAAGTTTTCTGTGATGCTTCTTGGGGATAGTGAGGCACCTTGCTACCACCTGCCCTTAGCATGAGGAACCCTTGTCTGTACCTGCTGTGGGTCAGCTCCCCAACTCCACTAGCCACAAGCAACACCAGCACTCCCTTCTCTGCCCATGCAGGCTCCACTGTCCCTCTTCAAGATAGCGATAGGCACGTTCCAACCCCCAAGCCCTCCAGGTGTCTTCCTGTACAGACCCTGTTCCGCTGGACATTCACAGATGTGCTGCTTCCCAAGAAGCAGTACACCCCAGCTTCGCCTCAGATCACCACTCCACTTAACACACAGCACTTAGATATGATTGTAGGGAAAACAAGCAAAAATTATTTAACAAACAGAAAAGATTCATGTGATAGCAAGTAGAAGTATTGGAAACAAATGGTTATACATAAAATAAAATCAGAACACACATTCTAGAAGCTAGACTTATTTAACTAGATACTTTCATGTCACATACAGCAAAGCTCACCCCGAAGTCCTTCCAGCGTTTTTCAGCCAGGCCTGACTGTGATCCTTTTTTCATGAGATAAAACACTCTACTAGCTTGCCCCCTAGGTAAAGGATCCTGGGTGTCTCTCTGCAACCCCAGATATATTAAAACAGTCCTTTGCTCTTTATTCATAAACTGGACACGCTCCTGCTGTGTGTTCCTTTGTGTAGATTTCACAATCTCGTCAGTTTCAGAATCTTGATTAACTAGTGGCTCAGTACCCTAAAAGACTTACATTACACAATGACCAGACACAGAGAGAAGCATCTACTACCCACCTCCTCCCCCCGCCCCCCGCCGCCTGAAAGGAACCAGTCCAAGGCACCACACCTCCTCATAATGTGCAATTAACGTCAAGGTTTTAAGAACATAAATTCCAGCATAGATACATAACTTCTTAAATATTATCCATACATACATTTCACCTTGATTATGATGGCCAGTGGGCTACTGGCTCTCAGTAGAGATCTTACATGCCACCCTTTGGTGAATTATTGTGCATATATATGATCCAGGGGACCCCTGTAAAACTCTATGCATCCCCTGTGCCCTCTGCCAGTTGGCATCAAGAAGTCCCTGGGTCACATCTTCCAAAACTCTTCCTCCTGATTCCCCTCAGAAAGTTCAGCCCAGTGGCTGCTGCTGGACTCACAGTGCTGCTGTCCAAGGCTTCTATTTGGGTATCCACTCCACTACTCTTGGAAGCAGCTGTCAGACCGGAATCTACTTTTGTTTTCTTGTTTTTTGTTTTTAAGTAAAATAGCTTTGATGGACATCAGCCCTTCACCAAATCCATTGACGAGCCCAGAATAAATCTGCCGGTATGGTACTAGAGGCTGCTGCTCTTCTTAAAAATTAACATTCTCTTTTTCTTTCCTGCTCCCTCCACTCTGCACTGCTGTCATACTGATAGACAGACTTTTCCACAAAGTACTGCATCAATTGGCTGGCTCAGACCGGCTATTACATACGTTTTTTTTAAAGGTCATTTCAATTCACTTGTAATCCCTAAACCCTTCCAAGAATCCATTGTCTCAGATGCCCCGCTAACTAGGGGAAAAGAGTTTCTTTCAGTTTGGTCTAATCACTATAGAGCAAAGAGGGAACTATTATGTTAATGATAAGGCAGATGAAAAGTTTCCTAAAATTAAATTAGCAAGCGCATTCAATTACACTCCAGCCACTGTGTACTTAGTAGACAAAATTGATACCAACTCAGAAAACATTCATCCATGCTTCCAACCACTTTAAAGGAAACGATTTTCTATGTTCAGTGTGAGGATTGGTTAAACTTGGTTATTGATTAAAATCAGCCTCCTTAAAGTGGAAGCTAGTAAAAAAAAAAAAAAGATGTCCTACTGAGATAGTTGTTAATTAATTCAGTTGGCAACTCAAGTGCTGAGTCCCATTTACACGTTTTTCCTAGGACTTTTATTTTCTCCAGAAAAAGATGAGCTCTCTCTCTCTCTCTCTCTCTCTCTGTGCTGGCTGTTCCCAATGCATTTTAGGAAAGCAAAGAAGAAGAAGAAACCTGATAAATGCTGATGCCGTAGCTACTAGACAGAGAGTACATGATTCTATGCGGTGCTGAAGGACTGTTCCTTCCATTGGGAACTGAAGTTGTCCCCTTCCCTCATGGTCAGCATCTCACAGGATCAGGCTTTTAGATTGCCATGAACATAAGGAACACCATGTGCCTCTTCCTTTTAGATTGTGAGCTCTTTGGGGCAGGGACTGTTGTTTACTATATATATGTGCTATGTATTTGTTGCACAATTGGTCCCTGATATGATTGGTCGCTAGGTGCTCCCACAATATAAATGAACTAAATCCAAGGGTACCAAGATCTGGCCCTTAACTATTAGTGATTAAAATGGAAATTTCTTTAGCATGTGTGTGTCAAATTGGAGTTTTGTATACTTTGGCACAGGTAGAAAGGCCAGTGATGGACTTATCCAGCTTCAGAAATGGAAAAAGATGTGGTTCTACAAACCAGAGTGGTTTAACATACAAATATTTGATTTCCTCTGACTGAGCTAACTCGATTTCCTGTGTGCCTGTAAGTTTTCAACATGGAACCAATTTTATGGCAGTCAAAAACCTCTTAAAATAGAGACTTATATTGAAAATACAGAACACAGTGTCACTATAGTAGTTAATTTAATGCATTTGTGGTTTTAATGTGTTTTTTGAATGCACCTTTTCCAAATGTTTAAAACACAGTGACGATCTCTTTAATGACATCTGGGAAAAGATTTCCATTACTAAGTGATTTTTAAGGGTTTGAACTTGTTGATAAATCTAATGAAATGATTATTTAAACAAAAACCTATAGTCAAAATCATGCTGCCAAGAATATTCTCTCTAATAAATAAGAAGACATTTTGTATTGGCGATTTAGCAAAGGCTAGGATTTATGCAATGAAAATAAGGAATGTGTGATGAAATTATCTTTCAGTCAGTGACTCACCGATGAACAGAAAACTGTAAAGCAGACTGTAATGTTTTTTGGGCCTCTGCATTTATCATGAAGAAAGTAAAAGAGATCTATTAGCTTGTAGACTGGCTATGATCATCCATTTTACATATAAAAAGGGGGAGAGAGGGTTCTGAGGAACATATATGTGAGGAGGTGTTATGTGATTTGTGTTGCAACAAAGTCAATTTAAGCATTGCTAAGAGTATTGATGTGACACATGCAAGCTTCTGGCCCTCAGGCGAGGATGTTCAGGACTAGAATTTTTCATCATTCTGTCTCCCCAGTTTTATTTATTTTGTTCATTTTGTGTGAATTTTTATATAGAATTAGTCAGGAAGTCTCCAAGGCCATGTCCAAATTCATCATTAAAGAAAGGGGAACAGAGAGGGGACACAGGAAATGTAAGGAAATTTAAATGATGGACATCCTTTCTGAGACTGGGAAAACAACAACAGTAGACACCTGCCCATTAAACACATTGCCACCCACTGCATTTCAGTGGGAGTTAGGCACCCATTTGTCCCTTTGAAAACCTATATCTGCATTACTTCTCCTAGACTTGCAAATTTGGGCTCAGTTCAGTAAAGCCCTCAAGCTTGTGCTTCTGTCCATCCATATTCAGAAAAACACATGCTTAAAATTATATGTATTTGTTGAATGAGGGTCTTGGTGTCATCTTTGACTCTTCTGTCTCCTTCCACTGCAATATCTATGTTGTCACCACAGCATTTTATCTCTGTGTCTTCAAAATCCATGGGTTCCTCTACATTTCTACCACAAAATCTCTTGTCATCACTTAATCATTTCTAACCTTGAGGTGCAACCTTTTTCTCCCCTGCCTCCTGGACACTCACCTCACCCCCCTGTGTCCCAGCCATCCAAAATGCTGAAGCAATATCATCCACCCTGCTTGCTGCTCTGACCACATCTAGTCCCTCTTTAGATCCCGCCATTGGAGTCACCTAGCTTAATGCATCACATTTAAGATCCTTATCTACCTTTTTCAGGCTCTGCACAATTCCACTCCCATTGTTTTCACGCCTCCATTCACTCTAGCGCAGCCATTTAATTAACATTCACTTCATGTTCTCTACCAGTCTCATCTTCTTGCCTACTTCCATGCTGACCCATCCACCTAGGAAATTCTTTCCTTGGAAACTGAATATGAAAAGTACTCTAATAACATTGTCTCTGAGCTAATATGTTTGTGAGTAATTGGACTGGCATACAGGAACTGGTTTAAAAATTGAAAAGGAGCCTACAGCAGTCATTTGAGTGTTATTACATGAACGGACTCTGTCATTTTACAGTTGTTTTCCTACTAGATGCTAATTAACATCCAGCATGTATTTGCACATCGCCATGAGGATGGCACTGAAATGGGCATACGTACCATGGCATAAACACTAAAATGTAGTTACTTCTCTATTAAAGTACATAACCATTACAATGTTCAATGCTGGCATTTGATTATAACTAAGTACTATAAGGTGCAATAGTGGTCCGCACAATGGTGCAATAGTGGTCCACACAATCAGGAGAATAAAACACTTAGCTATGTTTCCCTCTGAGACCTTATTGTTGCTACAAGGTGCCTGTTAAGCAGAACTCTTATTAATGCAGGATCAAATTCCATGAGTACCCAGCCCTCCTCACCATTTAATATTCGGCACAATACTCCAGACCTGCACTGGCCTCATTTATGCTTCCCCAGAAGCTCGCTGAAGCAACACCGGCAAAGAGGTCTCACCTGAAAAGATGCCCCAGCAGCCTCTGGTGAAGCAACTCCCTGTGGGATATATAGGGAAAAAGAATAAAAATAAACAGCTAATAGGCCATTTAACATCCATGAAACCAAAACATGTTTCAGAAGAAATATCTGTTAAGGTATCATAATATTACCCTCCTCTGTGTTTATGCATTAAACATTTTATATTACCTTGTGTTCCTATCTTACCTGAATAGTATTGAACAACTACTGGTCATTAAAAACCCTATGAGGATTTAACATGGAAGCGTTGTCTCGTCTCTGTCCAGATGACATGACTACCACTGAGATCCCCCTGGTAGTGCTGCATACCTTAGATATAACCCACTACTTCTTTGATACAGGAAGAAATTGATCTATATTCTTCTTCCACTGAAGCACCTGGCAATGGCCACTGTCGGAAGACAGGATACTGGGCTAGATGGACCATTGGTCTGATCCAGTAGGGCCATTCTTATATCTTCAGAATTGGACCTCCAGATGTCCATGGAAGGTAGCTGTCCGTTAGCCTGGGGAGTTAGTGATAACAATTATACATTTTTATAAAGATTGAGAGCTCTAGCTTCCATTAGGCCCTTCAATATATGGAGAATTTTCCCTGCTAAGCCAGTGAACGTTTGAGAGATGAGGTAGAAAGGGCCCACTGTGTGGCAGCACAGAGACACGCCAGTGGATGCTGAAGTAACTCACTAACAGCTAAGTACACAGGCAAAGTAACCTGTAACAAGTATAGAAGAACAATTTAAACAATGCATTATTGTTTTCCCCGGGCCAGTGGATGTATTTATGAATCAATTGGCTGGTTAAGATTCAAATTATTGAGCTTCCACACCATGGAAGCCAGAACAAATATTGTTAGTTGAGTAGGGATCTTATTTAGGACCTTGTAGTTGAACAGCCTGTAGGTTTCAGAGGAGTGGTAATGACTTTCAGGTCACTGGTTTAAATCCAGGTCTGGCTGACAGTGACTGAACATTAGTTCCATCTGGCTGCTGCTTAGTGGCCAGTGTGAAATGAATTGTTTTCTCAGTTTGGCTTCGGTGGAATGAAGTCCAACATCACATTACCACAGTCTCAGCAGCAAAGCCAAAGACTAAACAGGCAAAGAGGCTGAACTATCCTGTCAGTGATTCCTCTGGGATCTGGCATGAATTGCACTGGTGAGCTAATATGGGAAACTTGCATTGTCATTGTAGTATGTTTTTGTACCACTATTGATGCTTCCCTTGAATTGCTTCAAGAAAAGCCCTGACTCAAATTATACTTGTTTTGTAGTATCTCAAGAGCTATCAAACTGGTACCATTGAAAAGAACACCAGACTGTTCTTGCTAGAGAGATAAGACTGAATTTATAGGAACAGTGTTGTGTTAGGCATATGATATTTAATTAAAGCATGGCTAAATCTAACATCACTTGGCTCCAGTTCTGTAGCCGCTCCACAGATGGAAGTCCTGTTGATTTGAATAGGAATACTGGGCATAGAAAAGCTACAGAGCAGAGCCCTTTATGTGTATGTGCACTGCTTTAATGATCTCCAGAGCTTAAAAAGATTGTTGTGATTCATTTTTAAAGACTAAAGTAACATTAATATTCTCTTCATATGTCTTTCCCATACGAGAATTTTAAACTCAAAAAAACCCCACAGCACCCTGGTTGAACTTTATTTTATCTTAAAATTGTTTAAATTGTTAATGAAGAGCTGAGAGAGTAAAGAACACTCCTATTTGGTTTTAATTAGGGCTGTCAAGCGATTAAAAAAATTAATCGTGATTAATCACGCTGTTAAACAATAATAGAATACCATTCATTTAAATATTTTTGGATGTTTTCTACATTTTCAAATATATTGATTTCAATTACAACACAGAATACAAAGTTCACAGTGCTCACTTTATATTTATTTTTGATTACAAGTATCTGCACTGTAAAAAACAAAATAAATAGTATTTTTCAATTCACCTAATACAAGTACTGTAGTGCAATCTCTTTATCATGAAAGTTGAACTTACAAATGTAGAATTATGTACAAAAAAGCTGCATTCAAAAATAAAACAATGTAAAACTTTAGAGCCTACAAGTCTTCTCAGTCCTACTTCTTGTTCAGCCAATCGCTCAGACAAACAAGTTTGTTTACATTTGCCGGAGATAATGCTGCCTGCTTCTTATTTACAATGTCACCTGAAAGTGAAAGCAGGCATTTGCATGGCACTGTTTTAGCCAGCTGTGACGGGTTGGATCACAGAAACCCCCTTGGGAGCTGCCACCCAATGTACCAAGACTACTTCTGCTCCTGTTTTCCCTGCCAGCTCAGGACTCCAGCACCCTGTCTTGCTGAGCCAGACATCATGCCCATCTGCTCCAACAAAGACCCAGGGTCTGAATCACTTGTCCCAAAGCTGCAAGTTTACCTGAAAACAGCTCACAGTAGTGTGCTTGTCTTTAGCACTCAGATGCCCAACTCCCAATGGGGTCTAAACCCAGATAAATCCGTTTTACCCTGCATAAAGCTTATGCAGAGTAAACTCATAAATTGTTCGCCCTCTATAACACTGATAGAGAGATATGCACAGTTGTTTGCTCCCCCAGGTATTAATACATACTCTGAGTAAATTACTAAATAAAAAGTGATTTTATTAAATACAGACAGTAGGATTTAAGTGGTTCCAAGTAGTAACAGACAGAACAAAGTAAGTCACCAAGCAAAATAAAATAAAATGCGCAAATCTATGCCTAATCAAACTGAATACAGATAATCTCACCCTCAGAGATGCTTCAGTAAGTTTTTCTCAGACTGGACACCTTCCAGGCCTGGGCACAATTCTTTCCCCTGGTACAGCTCTTGTTCCAGCTCAGGTGGTAGCTAGGGGATTCCTCATGATGGCTCCTCTCTCCCCTTTGTTCTGTTCCACCCCTTTATATATCTTTTGCATAAGGCAGGAACCCATTGTCCCTCTGGGTTTCCACCCCCCCCCACTGGAAAAGCGCCAGGTTAAAGATGGATTCCAGTTCAGGTGACATGATCACATGTCACTGCAAGACTTCATTACTCACTTGCCAGCACACACATATACAGGGAGACTCACAGGTAAACAGCCATCTGCAGACAATGGGAGTCATCAAGATTCCAAACCATCATTAATGGCCCACACTTTACATAATTACAATAGGCCCTCAGAGTTACATTTTATATTTCTAGTTTTAGATACAAGAGTGGTACATTTATACAAATCAGCTGATCATACTCAGTAGATTATAAGCTTTGTAATGATACCTTACAAGAGACCTTTTGCATGAAGCATATCCCAGTTACGTTACATTCACTTATTACCGTATTTTCTCTAAAACTATCCCAGTTACATTATATTGACTTATTATCAAGTTTTTATAAAACCATATAGACTGCACAAGGTCACACCAGCGTTGCAAGATATTTACGTGCCAGATGTGCTAAAGATTCATATGTCCCTTCATGCTTTAACCACTATTCCAGAGGACATGTGTCCATGCTAATGACGTATTCTGCTCAGATAACGATCCAAAGCAGTGTGGTCCAATGCATGTTCATTTTCATTATCTGACTCAGATGGCACCAGCAGAAGGTTAATTTTCTTTTTTGGTGGTTCAGGTTCTGTAGTTTCCACATCCGAGTGTTGCTCTTTTAAGACTTCTGAAAGCATGCTCCACACCTTGCCCACCCCAGATTTGGGAAGGCACTTCAGATTCTTAAACCTTGGGTCGAGTGCTGTAGCTATTTTTAGAAATCTGATATTGGAACCTTCTTTGTGTTTTGTCAAATCTGCAGCAAAAGTGTTCTTAAATCAAACAACATATGCTGTGTCGTCATCCGAGACAACCATAACACAAAATATATGGCAGAATGCGGGTAAAACCATGGAACAGGAGATATACAATTCTCCTCCAAGGAGTTCGGTCGCTAATTTAATTAACATATTTTTTTATCAAGATCATCAGCATGGAAGCATGTCCTCTGGAACGGTGGCCGAAGCATGAAGAGGCATATGAATGTTTAGCATATCTAGCACATAAATACCTTGCAATGCTGGCTACAAAAGTGCCATGCGAATGCCTGTTCTCACTTTCAGGTGACATTGTAAATAAGAAGCGGGCAGCATTATCTCCCGTAAATGTAAACAAACTTGTTTCTCTTAGCGAAGTAGCACTGAGTAGGCTCTAAAGTTTTGCATTGTTTTGTTTTTGAGTGCAGTTATGTAACAACAACAAAAATCTACATTTGTAAGTTGCACTTCAATGATAAAGAGATTGCACTACAGTATTAGTATGAGGTGAATTGAAAAATACTATTTCTTTTGATTGTCATTTTTACAGTACAAATATTTGTAATCAAAAGTAACATAAAGTGATTACTGTACACTTTGGATGTTTTCCTACATTTTCAAATATATTGATTTCAATTAAAACACAGAATACAAAGTATTTAATAAATTTCAATTGGTATTCTATTGTTTAACAGTGCGATTAAAACCAGAATTAATCGTGATTAATTTTTTTAATCGCAATTAATTTTTTGAGTTAATCGCATGAGTTAACTGCAATTAATCGACAGCCCTCATTTTAATTTATCATCATAGTTTCATCATGTTTAGGCAGACCTTTGCATCCCCGAATGATTCATTTTAATTACCCCGTCAATTTGTAATTAGCCACAACATCGTCCATGCTGTTAATGACTGGGTTGAAGATGTTTAAGCTTGATCAAAGTTCTTTTAAATGTAGCTCGCGCTCCTATACTTCACTGAGTAACAGGATTGATGACCATGCCACAGGTGAAGTATTGAAATGAATTCTTCTGCTCATTGCACACAAAAAACACACACATTTTTTCCTCCCTCTACTGAGTGTTTCTTTCCCTAAGGATATCATTTGTGCAGGATTCTGACTCCTGGGTTCTAACTGCAAGATTGGTGGAACTTCCCTAGTTCTCAAGGCATTTTGATCTTGGAAAGCAATGGTGGGGGCAGTGGGGATAGGGCGACCAGACAGCAAGTGTGAAAAATCGGGACAAGGGGGTGGGGGATAATAGGGGCCCATATAAGAAAGAGACCCAAAAATCGGGACTGTCCCTATAAAATCAGGACATCTGGCACCCTAAGTGGGGTGGAGAAGGGTACAGCACACACCAAGCCTTGTACGGATTATCAGGCACCACTCCTGCTGATAAAGGGGAGGGAAACATGCCAGGAGCCAGCGGGATTGGCTGTCCTGGCCCAGGAAGGTGAGGCTGGAAGTTCCTCCCAGAGGTGAGGTGGGTGGTTCACATGTCCCCCTCTTTACATTGTGTCCCCCCAGTATCAGGAGGCACCAGTCATCTATGCTCCCGCTCCCAGTCAGTTATTTCTTGACCACAGTTGGTGAAGAAGCTCCCTGGCAGCAGATGCAATACAGTGGCTACTGCTCTAGAAGGTTTTCTCAGCATTCTAATGACACTGATCAGGTGTCCTAGCTTGGTTCCCACCATGCCTTCCAGTCAGGTATGGGCCAGAGTCCGAAATCCCTGAAGTTTTAGCTTTAAGTGCTCCTAAAAGCCTCTTTGATACCTGTTTTCAGCTAGTGCTTCAGTGTCTAGTTTTTGTTGGTGCTTCAGCGCCTGCCTTGGCTCATATAGATCTGATGCTTGGCTTCATTTTATTTCCCTATGTTGGTGTTTTTCAGCCTCAAGGATGAGCTCCATGTTCTCTAGGTCGTTGGTTTTTTTTCTTTTAACACTTCCCATCCCCTCCCAATATAAGCTGTGATTTAAACTGAGATAATTATACTGCTATTTAGCCCCCCTCCACGTAACACTCTTATTCCGGTATAAAAGGGACTTTAATCAGTTTAGCATATGTCGTTTGGGAAGGGGTTTAAGCAGAGCTAAAACAAGCCACTTTTATATCAGAATGAGAGTGTCCACATGGGAGGTTATCCTGGTATAACTATCCTGAGATCACTGGTAACACTATTCCTTAGCTTTTGTTAGGCAACCTCAAAATCCAATTGGTGCATTGTTGCTTCCTCTATTATTTCATTTCTAAATTTGTCATCTCAGTGCCTACTTTGGCTTGCAGCTTGTCTCAGTGACTTGTGCTTGTTTATATTCATTGGCAAAAACTACACTAATGCAGAATTAAGTTGCTTGGTGGTATGTTGTCCCCTTGCAGAATATGAAGTCAAGCAAAACGCAAACTTCTGAAAACCAGGTAATGCACAGCTAATGTTGCCCATGCAACCTTAACTCTGCCCTCTTTCAGCAATGCCCCTATATGCCCCATTAATACACACATACTCTGCCAACCCCATAGTTGCTTAAATGTACAAGCACTTCACCTCCTTTTACAACTAATTCACACTCACCCACAGAATTCCACCTAATACAATTAAAGGGAAAAAAAAAAAGCAGGGGGCGGGGAGGGGAGAGGAGGAGGGAATGCCACATGGTACACTTTTTCCAGTCATCCAGGAACCCTCCAATTTCCCAATTAATGTACTTTCAATACTTATTATTAGTTTTCATATTGCCGCTGTAGTGATTAGTCAGATGCTCAACCAAATCAGTGAAAACTATCACAGCCTGAACACAGATCTCTGATGTAATCCAAATCTGATGTCATACATTATATGAGGTGTACATCAGGAATAAGGCCGAGATCATTTCCCCCCAAATGAATCACCACAATGTCCAGTAGATCACAGCCTCTTAAGTCACCAGTTAGACACCGAAGAGTGGGCAAAAACCAGTCCCCATGTCATAGTATACTCCATGCTCTCCCAAAAACTCCTGCAACCTTGTGATCCAGGAGTCACCCAGAAACCCCACGTATTTCTTTTCCCTCAGTGGTCCAGGTACCTGCACTGTCACTTCCAAACCTCCAGGCTATGTGTCTTTGGAAACACCACAGTAATGTGCCCAAAGATCAGGAAGTGGACTCTTTGCCCTCCTCCCACCCTCGGTCTAGTAAAATACAGATTTTTCTTGAACAACCTGTTCTCATTTCCTACCTCCTCCTTGGCTGCTGCCCTATCTCTCTGTCCCAATCCCACCCTCACACACAAAGTCCTCTTTCTCCTTCCCACCCAATATAACAAAAATGTTGGTTAGACCAGCTGCTGACTATTCAGCTCACAATAACATCCCCATAAAAATAACAACACGTTATAACAGAGACAATTTGTAGTAAGCAACTTTTTTTTTTGCATAGGTGTAGGAAGGTTCAGACTAGACATGTCAGTGGCAGGGTGTCACCAGGGCAATGGCATTGGCACATTTCCTTGAATTACGCAGGCAAGCATAAATTAGCTGCGTAGGACCCCTCTCATGTTTTTTTTCTTTATTAGCACATGCGCACTGTCATCTTTCCAGACTGCACATATATGCCAGTGAAGAAGTGAACGTGTTCTTAAATACTGTTCACAGTTTGGGTCCCCCAAAGACTTAGCGGGTGTCATGCGATACCTTGGATAAAAACTGACTAATTGAAATAATTTTGACCAGCAACAATTTGATCTCTATCTCTGTAGGGGAACGGGGACCTTGTGGCTTATGTCTCTGGAACCTCTGGCTCAAATGACCTCACTAATCCTACTCTGCATTCCCATGAGGATAGCAAATTTGAACTAAAGCCCTGTGTAAGCATGTGGATTTTAGAGCCCTTGGCAGCATAAGTGAAGTGTAGGGGGGGCATGCAGGGTTAAGTGACCCTCCAGATTTCTGCTCGGCCTGCGGGGTGGGGGCAGGGAGAGGGGCTCTGTCCTTCTCCTGCCATGCCTGCACCCCCCGGCATGTTCAGCCCCTGTCCCTGGCAAACAGGTCTGGGATGGGGAGGGGAAAGGGTGGGACCAGCTGCTTCTCATGCTGGCTGAAGGTGGCTGCTCTGGGTTGCTGCTCTGTGCAGTGCGGTGGTTACCGGCAAGAACCCGGCTGGGGAGGTGGCAGCGGCCTGCCCCCTCTGCTCCCCACCTGGACCTGGCTGCTGGGAAGAGGGGCTGAACAAGCCATAAATGTGCTGGGAGGGAGAGGGAAACATGCCAGGAGCCAGCGGGATTGGCTGTCCTGGCCCAGGAAGGTGAGGCTGGAAGTTCCTCCCAGAGGTGAGGTGGGTGGTTCACATGTCCCCCTCTTTACATTGTGTCCCCCCAGTATCAGGAGGCACCAGTCATCTATGCTTGGATGCGTCATCCTTTAAATAGGAAGGATAGCGGGACGATGGAGGGAAAGGGCTCCTCTATCCATCCATCTGCAGCATCAGAGGCCCTGAAAGGTGTGAAGTGGCCCATTCATCTCAATGAGAAGTTCTCAGCTGAATGAGAATCATAGAAGATTAGAATTGGAAGAGACCTCAGGAAGTCAACTAGTCTAACCCCCTGCGGAAAACATTACCAACCCCAAGTAAATCATCCCAGCCAGGGCTTTGGGCTTGGCTACAATTGCGAGTTAGAGCGCATTAAAGCAGCGCCCTAACTCACGACCCGTCCACACTGGCAAGGCACTTAGAGCGCGTGGACTCTGCAGCTGGAGTGCTCCTGGTAATCCACCTCCACAAGAAGTATAACGCTTGCTGCGCCTTGGCCAAAACGCCCGGGCGTCAGTGTGAACGAGGTGTTGCATTACTGCGCTCTGGTCGTCCCATATTCCCCTTATGTCAAGTGGTCACTCTTGTCATTGTTTTGGAATTGCTGCAGGAATGTGGATATGCCTTTTCAAAACTCCGTTTCTGACAGCCGGCATGCTTATCTGCTCTGGGACAAAGCAAACCGTTACTGTGGTATGTTGTATGGGAGAGAGAGAAGAGGGGGGAGGGGGAGTCTGCTGCTGTCTGAACTTACAAGACAGCATGCTGACATGCTTTCAGCCCCCCCAAAACCCACTCTTTCTCCCCCCACATACACACTCCCTGTCACACTACACCCCCTCCCCATTTCAAAAGCACGTTGCAGCCACTTGCATGCTGGGATAGCTACCACAATGCACTGCTCTCTGTGGCCAAGAGCTGCTAATGTGGCCACGCCAGTGTGCTTGAATCTGACAGTGTGGACAAACTGCAGCTCTTTCCGTACTGCGGACTCCAAGGGCTGCTTTAACTCACAGCGCTCTACATCTGCAAGTGTAGCCATGCCCTTTGTCAAGCCGGGTCAAAAACCTCTAAGGATGGAGATTCCACCACCTCCCTAGGTAACCCATTCCAGTGCTTCACCACCCTCCTAGTGAAATAGTTTTTCCTAACAACCCCATGGGGAAGAACACCCATGGGGATGAATACTGCATGAAACAATAGCTCTGAGATGTGAGAACTGCTCCATTCATCTCAGTGGGTGTTCCCATCCCCCTCCTGAGTGCTTTAGAGCCTGTGACAAGCATGAAGTATGCCCATTCTCAGCTCCCCCACCCAGGGGGCAGGACTTCGTGATATCTTGACTCATATGAAGGGCTGGTAGGGGAGCCTCAGACTCTCCCAAAAGGGCATGTCTCTCCCATACCCCAGCTCACATGAGAGGAGTAAGGAGGGGGACCAACTCCTGTAAATGGGCACAGGTTCCCCAGATCCTGGGACACACATTCGGGGCAGCAAGAGAGTCTCAGACACACCCAGGGGAGCAAGGGGCCCCAAGAGCTGGGCACACACATCAGAGGGGAGAATGTGCGTCTGACAGGTGCCTCTGCCTCTGTTCTCCCTCAGTTCCCCTGCCTCTCAACCCCATGTCCTCCTTCCCTGTTTCCCACCTCTCTACTCCCCTAACCCCCTTGCCTCTGTCATCAGAGCACACACAGCCTCTCTCCCCTCCTCTCCCCTCCTGATAACCCCTTCCACTCACTGCAGCCCCTAACCCCTCTTCCACTGCTCCTCTGCTCCCCTCTCAGAAAGCATTCACCTGTCCATTTCTCCCCAATACTTTGCTTATATTTCCCCCAAAATAAAATTGCCATCCATGAGTGAGGACTCGTATGAATCATAATTTCATGGATCGAATAGATATTGTTAAATTAGCCAAATACTGTGATTTTTACAACAGCGAGGAGGCAGAAGCAGACACCAAATTTCAAAGCAATCTGAGTAAGCATTCAGTTTTTAGAGCACTTACAAGAGTCAAGGTTTAAAGCAATGGTTCTGAACTCGCGGCCCATGGGCCGCCTGTGGTCCAATTAGCACACAGCTGCGGACCGGCCCTGCAGGATCTAGGGTCGGGTCTGCCAGCCAGCCCTGTGGGGTCAGGGTCTGGGCTGCCACCAGGCCACATGCAGCCAGATCCAGCGTCGGGGCTCCCGCCCAGCCCCGCCCAGCGGGGTCCCAGGTCCCCGCCATCTGTTCCCTCATCCAAGGCTCCACTCCTGGCCCCACTCTGTGGAGGGGTATTGGGCATAGGGGTCTGTGGAGAGCCCACAATGATAAATAGGTTAAGAACCACTTATTTAAAGCATATAAACTGGAGGGATTTGAAACCCTCTAGCCATTTTCCTTATTGGCCCATGCTCACTGTAAATAAATGTACATTTTCTTAAATACCATTCTCAGTTTGAGTACCCCAAAGATTTAGTGGGTGCCATGCACTACTTTGGATAAAACTTGACAGATTGAGTGAGACCACTTTGACCTGCAATAGTCTCTAGCTCTGGGCAAAAAGAAACCCACTTTGAAACATTTTGAAAAATGGCTTCTTTTTTTTTCAGGGCTTATATCTCTGCAACCTCCAGCTCAAAGGATCCAAAATCTGGGTCACTATCCCTACCCTGCATTCTCCTGAGGCACACCAAATTTCAAAGGAAGTCAACTAAACATGTTGATTTTAGAGAATTTAGAATGGTCAATCTTTAAATAGAAGTACTCCACTTAGGAAGGAACAATCAGTTGCACATGTACAAAACGGGAAATGACTGCCTAGGAAGGAGCACTGCAGAAAGGGATCTGGGGGTCATAGTGGATCACAAGCTAAATATAAGTCAATAGTGTAACACTGATGCAAAAAAAAGCAAACATAATTCTGGGATGTATTTGAAGGAGTGTTGTACACAAGACACAAGAAGTAATTCTTCCACTCTTCTCCACGCCGATTAGGCCTCAACTGGAATATTGTGTCTAGTTCTGGGCACCACATTTCAGGAAAGATGTGGATGAAAGTCCAGAGAAGAGCAACACAAATGATTAATGGTCTAGAAAACATGACCTATGCAGGAAGATTGAAAAAAATGGGTTTCTTTAGGGGGGAGAAGAGTAGATGAGGCATGGTAACAGTTTTCAAGTATATAAAAGTGTATTACAAGGAGGAGAAAAATTGTTCTCTTTAACCTCTGAGGATAGGACAAGAAGCAATGGGCTTAAATTGCAGCAAGGGCAATTTAGGTTGGACATTAGGAAAAACTTCCTGTCAGGGTGGTTAAGCACTGGAATAAATTGCCTAGGGAGGTTGTGGAATAGCCATCATTGGAGATTTTTAAGAGCAGGTTAGAAAAACCTGTCAGAGATGGTCTAGATAATACTTAGTCCTGCCATGAGTGCAGGGGACTGGCCTAGAAGACTCTCGAGGTCCTTTTCAGTCCTACAATTCTATTATTATAATCTTAGCTAGAGTGGCACTGCTGCACCACTGTAATGGTAGTGCTTCTTTTGATGCACCACTACTCTTTTTACTCTTGAAGCAGGAAGTCACACCTCCAGATTAGAGACAGGCTCAAGTGAAAAAATACATATACCTATCTGGATTTGGATTAGATTGTTTGAATTAGCTGGTTGATTTATCGTATTATAAAGCTATGGCTCTCTTGCAAAATTTGACCCGGGGTACAGATTCATATTTTTCTAAAGTCTGGGGATGTTCAGATCCAGAGGGTTAATTCAGGGCCATTTCTGATCTACAGGCAGGTAACTGTCATAGTAACAGGTAACTCATCTCTTTTGGAGTATTTATTAGCAAGAATCCTGTACAGATAGAGAAGATATTTGAATAGTCATAGGTATATTTCCTCTTATCCATTCCTTGTGTTGACATTGACACTTTTGTTTTATTTATTACATTATTTTACAAACATATAATGAAATATACTATAGCAAATTCTGACTATTCTTTGGCACCATTTATTTGGCTTCATGAGAGAGTATTAACAGAAGTGACACAGCCAGTTACTGTACAAATATCAAAGCCACACTAGCACTACTATAACTTTTTGAAGGCACTTAAACATGACATAGGAAACCAGCATATCATGTGAAACAGACAACGATGTCATACTGCCAGGAAAAGATTGCTCATTTGTATGAAGGATGTACCTTCTTGAGCAGCCTCCAAGGTCAAACGAGTCTGGCTTCTGATTCATCTTGATGTTCTCAGACAGAGTGGAAAGTCTTCATATTTATCCCCTTATGCAGCAGTTGGGATGTCTTTAAATGAAGAACTAAAACATTTTGCATTTGACCTTGCTATTGGGAGATCTTGAGTTCCAGCACCCAAGGGCATATCAGACTGCAATCACTCACTTTTGTTTACACATGCCATATCCCTTCTCTGGTTCACTGTTAGAATATAGTAAAAGTGTAAAGTGAGTATGAAGGGAAAATACCTAATGGTGAGATTTATCAGACAATGCAACAGTCTCCCCCAAAGTAATAGAAGCCTCATTGCTTGACACATGTAAGGATGGATAGAATAATTGTAGGAGACACTCCTGCATTGGCCCTTGAGGGATGGATGAGATGACCTAATGATGTTTCCACCTCTCACTGGGCTTGTCTGAGACTTAACATCCCACATCTCACCCTGTCTGAGGACTAGTATGTAGCTGCACTGCCCCAGGAATAGCCCGAAGAAAGAACGTGACTTTCAGAGTTACCATTCCTTCCCTAGCTTCCCTGTTCTGCGGGAGGGAGTTCCTGTTGCCTTTTCACAGGGGGCAACATGCTCACTTCCCTCCACTCTGAACCAGCTCCGCTGTTAAATGTATTGGTGAGTGGAGCTAAGGCACTCCCTTCCTCTCCTGTTTCCCACCCACCTACAGGGAGAGTGGGGAAGAAGCAGCCCTGTTGAGCCTGTTTCCCACTCCAACCACACAATAGCAATCTGGATAGGCTTTGCAGGGAGGTTGGCGGGCACCTGTACCTCTTTTCCCACCTGTACAACTTCATTAAAGCCAGTTGCAACCTAGCTCTCTGTGTCTAATTTTAAAAGGTGGCCCGTGAGGGGCAGGGAGAATAAAGCAAACCTGTCACAAGTTTTGTAAAAACAGTAACAATGATGCATTCACCAGTATGGTTAATTGAATACTGTTATTCAAGGCTGGTTTCCTTTGAGTTTTATACCTACATCTGATGCCTGATACCCCTATACAGACCTGAAGAAGAGCATTTTGTGTCTTGAAGGCTTCTCTCTCTCTCTCTCCAACAGAAGTTCGTCCAATAAAAGCTATTACGTCACCCACCTTCTATCCCTACATTCAGTTCTTTCATCAGCTGCTTATGTTCTTTCAAGTACTTGAACAATTCAGGTTGCTCTGCAATAGCCATCATTTTCTGTATGCATGAAAGCTTTAAGAATATACATTATCGCAAAGTGGATTGTTTCATAAGATTCTTACAAGCATACTCTTTTAAAAATAGCCCAGTGACATACAAATGATTTAGGTTTCATATAAGATTTCCAATCCTAAACTGTGCCAATGTCACCTTTACACACTTGTAAATATCTTTAATTATTCTTCCCTTGATCATATTTCCAAGGAGTTCATAATTCATTGAGAACAATTTTTATCTGTAGAACTCAGTGCTTTTCAAAAGAAAGCATGATTTCACAGGTGGGAAATTAAGGCACAGAAAGATGAAGTGATTTGCCTGAGGTCATACAGCAGGGCAGTGGCAGAATCAAGAATTTAAAAAAAACGGGTATCCTGACTCCCAGTGAAATACCCTGTCCACTGGATCACTCTGTTTCTCAGTCCAGACAATAGATATCTGTTAGACAGCTAAAGTAGGTTTCCCAGCCCGCACCACTAAATCTATTCCAGCATAGTGGTTCAGTAATGATCCTTTGTAAATCTGGATAGTTTTGCAGACATAACATGATACCGTCAATCATTCAATTATTTTAATGTTATGGGTCTCATGGGCACAGCACTTGGTTAGAGTCTGATTATCATGATCTGTAATGAAGTCATTATTTGGTAGGTTCAAATCTACTCACTCAGTCTGAGCCATGACATGGCATCAGTTTTTCATCAAAATGGTTTATTTTTTCCACTCTTCAATGTGGGGCCATCCAGATCCCTTTAATCTTTCCCTTAAGCTATTACACTGTAACCTCCTTCTTCTTTGGTTTCCTGCTTATTATTTAGGGCATTTGGCAAATAAACCTCCAATTACCTAATTCTGTTGAACATACACATCACCTACACTCTAACTTTTCTATTAAAGGGGTTTTTCAATGTATTTTTCACCAGTTAAATCATTCAGGAAAAAAGGTGCAAGCTGTGCTAGGTTTCTTGCAACTGAGAAATTTTCTTGAGACAATGTCTTTTGACTGCTGCCTTTCAACAGAGATTTCCCATCACCCTCCCAACACCCCTTTTTTCTTGAATATTGTTCAGCTGCTCTGGCAAGATCAAAGTGCCAGACTGACAACGCCTGGAGACATACTGCTATTAGCCTTACTAGCAGAGCTGTTGACCTAAATTGACAAAGCAGCCAAAAAGTCTTAAGCGAGGCCACCTTCACTCTCAGAAGCTTTATAAATCATTCTAATAGAGCTAACTAATGAGCATTCGTTCTGTGTGGGCCATGAGGCAGACTTTTCTTTGCCATCCAGTATGTTCTCTCCAATAGTTGGGATTTGTTTAATTTACAACTGAACTGCCAGGCTTTGCAGTTCTAGCAGCCTAAGAACAAGAGAAACAAAATTATTTATGAGCCAAGATGTGACACGTCTATTGAAACACTTATGGTAAAATGGCCCAAAGTGGACTTCATGTGATTCATAACTAATGGCTTGTCTACACTTAAAACACTGCACCGCTGCAGCTGTGCTGCTGTAGCACTTCAGTGAAGACATGACCTACACCAAAGGGAGGTCTCCCTCAGCGTCCGTACTCCACCTCCCCAAGAGGCAGTAGTTAGGTCAATGCGAGAATTCTGTCTACGCTGGGGGATAGGTCAACTTAACTACATCATTCAGGGGTGTGGATTTTTCACACCTCAAGAGATATAGTTATAACAACCTAATTTCCTAGTGTAAACCAGACCTAAGTGGTGAGTTGTATTCTTCAGTAAATTACTGATGGCAGCCTTAAGCCAAGTGCGGAATAAGTATTAGTTCCTATGGTCTTCCCCTTCCTCATCTTATTGTCTTCAGTCCTAACTGAGAGTTGATGCTTTCATTATATTCAGAAGATTCCTTTGTTACCCAGGGTTATCTGGTAACTAGTCTCTGTTTTCCAGGTTGTGTCAGAAAATAAATCAGTGGGGGACACAGCACCTCTATCTGATAAATGATTGGTACACACAAGAGTGCTTCCACCCCAAAATTCTTGTTTTTATTGAGTTCAAAGCACACATCTAAAATAGCAATAGTCTAGAGAACCACAGAATATAGATACCGAAAGTCTGAGGTGGTGTCAAGTGGCGGCAGCAGATTTCTGGTGGTGAGCCTTCCTCTGAGCTGCTGGGGAGATTGTCACGTCATCTTGCTCATAGAAAATCCAAACTCTTTCTAATTAATCTTTTAATAAGTAACTCAAAACAAATAATAACTCAAAGTAACTTCTAATAAACTGATCATTTCCCTAGCAACAGTAAAGAACTCATAATTTCTACTTACCAGTAAAGCAACTCAAGTAAGAAACTTATAATTACAGACACCCAGACTCAAGGTCAACTATCCTTGTTAAAAGCAACAGAGGGTCCTGTGGCACCTTTAAGACTAACAGAAGTATTGGGAGCATAAGCTTTCGTGGGTAAGAACCTCACTTCTTCAGATGCAAGTAATGGAAATTTCCATTACTTGCATCTGAAGAAGTGAGGTTCTTACCCACGAAAGCTTATGCTCCCAATACTTCTGTTAGTCTTAAAGGTGCCACAGGACCCTCTGTTGCTTTTTACAGATTCAGACTAACACGGCTACCCCTCTGATACTTATCCTTGTTTGTAACACTGCAGCTGTGCAGCTGTTTTTGTCTGTCTAAACAAGACCAAATTCTTCCTCGCTATGTTGTGTCTCGCTTTCAGCTTATGGTGGCTAAGTGCACAAGATAGCTGCAGGTTATGTCAAATCCAGTTCTCTCGTAACACTTTCTTTCAGTTGATGGTAGCCTCCTTCTCTCTCTCTCTCTCTCTCTCACACACACACACACCGTGGCTTTCCATTTTAAAGTGACTCCAAGATTGAAATTAAAATCCAATACAAAAGAATCCTTCTGGATTCAACATATCACAAAATGAGGATGTCAACAAGCAAAAAAAAAAAAAAAACCCGCAACAGAAATATATATTGAACTGTCAAGGGGTCTGTGATGGGATCTAAATTTAGCTCAAGAAAGGGATCTTGGTGTCATCATGGATAGTTCTCTGAAAACATTTGCTCAATGTGCAGCGGAAGGCAAAAAAGCTTACAGAATGTTAGGAACCATCAAGAAAGGGAGAGATAAGTCAGAAAATATCATAATGCCACTACATAAATCCATAGTATGCCCACACATTGAATACTGACTGAAGTTCTGGTCGACCCACCTCAACAAAGATATATTAGAATAGGAAAAGGAAATGAAAAAGAGTAGGGGTATGGAATAGCTTCCATAGAAGGAGAGATTAAAAATACTGAGACTGTTCAGCTTAGAAAAGAGATGACTAATTAAGGGGATATGATAGAGATCTGTAAAATCAGGAATGGTGTGGAGAAAGTGAATAAGGAATTGTTATTTACCCCTTTGCATAACAGAAGATGTAGGAGCCACCTGATGAAATTAATAGGCAGCAAGTTTAAAATAAACAAAAGGAAATACTTCTTCCCACAAAGCACAGTCAACCTGTGGAACTCATTGCCAGGGGATGTTGTGGAAGCCAAAAGTAGAACAGAGTTCAAAAAAGAATTAGATAAGTTAATGGGGGATGGGACCATTAGTGGCTCTGAGCCAAGATGGTCAGGGCACAACCACCTGCTCCAGGTGTACCTGAATTTTCAGAAGTTGGGACTGGGCAATGGGATGGAGCACTCGATCTCTGTTCTGTTAATTCCCTCTGAAGCATCTGGCATTGGTCACTATCAGAGACAGGATACTGAGCTAGATGGACCTTTGGTCTGAACCAGTATGGCTCTCCTTATGTAAGTTCCCTAGAAAATTACTCCTGAATAAAGAAACTATGTTTTTATTGAATTAAGAGAATGGGAAAACATAGGCTTGGGGAAATGTAAAGGACATGGGATTACTGTGATCTCAATTGTCAAATTATTTTAATGGACTAATCAAAACACATAATTTTCAGTACTGTTAGGTTGTTCAATAGCACAAACCATCATTCATATAATAACCTGTAGATATCAGATTTAATTCTCCATATCAGAATAATCAGTTATCGTGATTATAGATGCCAAATTTGGGGCCTGATTCTCCACTCCATTATACCGGTTTGGTAATGGTGTGACTCCATTCAAGTCAATGGGGAATCAGTGCCCCACTGACTTACTGCAAGGGGGAGGAGAATCACCTTCATTGTACCACAATTTCATATTGGTGTTATTCCATTGCCTTATTCCCTACTCATACCACTGCGAGCAAGAGAGGAATTAGGACCCAAATCTACAAGATGTGTGGTAAGTTAAGCAACAAAAACTCCTAATTTTCTGGTACAATCAGTCTGCATGTTCTCCATGTTCAGAGTGGGAAATCTTCAAAAACCATGGGATCTGCCTAAAATAGAGTTTTTAGCAGCCCCCTCAACCTCAGAAAACCCTCAAACAAACCAAAATAATAAAATACCCATGAAGCATGGAGTGAACTAAAACGAGAGCAGTCACAAATGTGTATTCTAACTTTGCAGCTGCTAAATCGCACTCTTTGGAGTGCACAGCACTCAACATATAGTAAGACCTGTTCCCTGCTTGGAAGAGTTCATATTTGAAGATAAATTCAAAATAGGACACAGACATGTAGGCCAAGAAAGGGAATTCATGGAGAACATTTGCTGATGAAAAGCAAAGTAGGAAGAATTGTCTGAAAGAATCAGTTTTAAGAAGGGAGATGAGGGAGAAAAAAAGATCGTTGCCAAACAAAAAGAGGAAAGTATGATAGAATGTGTGAAGCCAACAGTCAAAGGGAGCAGTCAAACAGAGTAGAAACCGAGGGATGGAAAAAGAGGAAATGGGAGCAGAGATGAAGGTGTAGGAAAGATTATTTGGGTCTTGATGATGAAAATGGGGAACTTGAATTTGTTGCAATGAGAGATAGGAAACTAATGAACACATTTAATTTGAGTAGGTGGGGAATGTCACAAAACAGTGAAAGGGGAAGATGTTAACATTTGGTCAATCTATATTTGTTCATATGTGTCATTCACTAATTGGATTGTTTTCTCCTAGATCAGTGGCTCTCAACTTTTTCTATACCATGATCCCATGTTGCAAAAAGTTTCAGGATTTTTTTAACTAAAAAAGAAAGAGATGGCAGTCACACCCTCAAGATATATTTGTGACCCTGTCAGGGTGATAGCCTCTGATAAAGAGTATTGGAGAGGTGCACTTTTTGTAAATCAGTGTTAATGAATTAATTTAATATTGGGAAGAAGAAGAAGAGTTGAAATTAGGCAAGGTTTCAAGTCTGGGAGAAAGGAAGTATCACACATTTGTTCACAGCAGTAGATAACAGAAGTGGTGGAGAGGGATCAGGAGTGAAAGATATCAAGTTTTGTTTTTTAGGGATTGCATTTGAAATGGTAGACAGGCATCCAAGAGGAGATCTGTGAAAGCAGATGGAGTTGGAGAGAGGGGGAGAGATGTCAAACTCAAATGAGCAGTCATTGGTCACATTTAGTTTCTCTGAAGTGGATTTTTAACTTGAAGCAGCATTAGGAAGTGTCCTTTGGAATCCTCCATTTTTCTGCCCATTACTGCTATCTATGGTGAACTTTGCTTCAATGAAGAAGGACCCATCTCATAAACTCATAGGCTTTTCAGCCAGAAGGGACCATCATCATCATCTAGTCTGACTTCCTGCATATCATGGGCCACAGAACATCACTGACCCACTCTTGATTTAAAGACTTCAAGTTACAGAGACTCCACCATTTACTCTAGTTCAAATCAGCAAGTGACCCATGACCCATGCTACAGAGGAAGGCAAAGAAACCCAGGGTCTCTGCCAATCTGACCTGGGTGAAAATTCCTTCCCGAAACCATATATGGCAATCAGTTACACGCTGAATATGTGGGCGAGACCCACCTGCCAGACAACTGAGAAAGAATTCTATGCAGTAACTCAGAGCCCCGCTTGTCTAGTGTTGCACCTCTGGCCATTGTAGATATTTGCTACTAGCAGTCACCGATGTGCCATACGCCATAGTAGGCAATCTCATCATACCATCCCCTCCATAAATTTATCAAGTTCACTCTTAAAACAAATTTGTTTTTTTGCTCCCACTGCTCCCCTTTGAAGGTGTTCCAGAACTTCACTCCCCTGATGGCTAAAGCCCCATTAATGCTGTTCTGTATATTGGATAGATGAGGTGATTTCCTCCCTGGAATCCAAGCACCCGTCCCTCCCTCTCCAGCCCTTGCATCTCCCACCAGACAAGGAAGCAAAATGGAAAACAAACACTAAAATAATTTCCTTAACCACACCCTGCTCCTCTCATGGAAAAGAAAGGTTCCGCTACTAGATTCCTATTGTGACACTGCAGTTCCTTTCCCTAAAATGTGTGTTTTTTCCTGAAATATTTAGCAGTCTCACTGGAACACTTTCTTGCTTTGGGTCAAAAATGATAATAGCAGCTAAAATTTCTCCCAGATCCTGTACCTTAAAAACAGTTCTTGGTCAATCCCCATCTATTGTTTTTTGGAAAATTACCCCAAAAGATGTGTCTGGGATTATGGTTTCGGCTCCTAGGGGCAAGGCAATTCGATCACAGAGATAAATTGCTGGCAAAGACTTTATTTCACCTATGTCACATCATTCAAGTCCATTTCCCAGGAGAGGATATGTAGGACACCTTTCCTAACATCTATTACTCCATGATTAACCATAATGGAATCCAAACCGGTTACATTTTCTGTGAAATATGAACCTGTCTCTCTCTCTGCTTTCCAGAACCAGAGGAACATTTTAAAAGAGAAGGAATACATATCTTACTGAAAATACACTTAGAGAATGAAAAGAGAGTGAGATACCTGATAGTAAAATCTATTTCATTTAAGTGATCCAGTAAAAATTGCTAAATCTATTCAGAAAGGAAGGTAGGTAGATTAATTTAAGTCATTATATTATATATTATGTTATAATATTATCTAGTCTCACCCGTGCACTTCACAGGTTGCTATAAAGGTTCTTAGTGCAAAGCCTATCTCAGTTGAAAATTGGTGTCACTGTTTCTTCAAGCCCTTTGTTCCAACCTTACCTGTGAAAAGAAAAAAAAGAAAGAAAGCCCAGATACTACATAATGAGGAGTAATTCAAACTGCAGGGGGAAAAGGAAGAGATCTACTGAGGCTAGGTCTACACTACCCGCCTGAATCGGCGGGTAGAAATCGATCTCTTGGGGATCGACTTATCGCGTCTCGTCAGGACGCGACAATCGATCCCCGAATCGACGCGCTTACTCCACCAGCGGAGGTGGGAGTAAGCGCCGTCGACTGGGAGCCGCGGCAGTCGATTTTGCCGCCGTCCTCACAACAGGGTAAGTCGGATCTGATACGTCGAATTCAGCTACGCTATTCGCGTAGCTGAATTTGCGTATCTTAAATCGACCCCCCCCGTAGTGTAGATGTAGCCTCAGATATAGTATCTTATTCTGTTTTCTACTGAGAGGGGGGAAATAATTTTGTCCAGTGATGCACTGGACAAAGGACCTCCTCAAAACTTTTTTCCAGTGCAGTGTGTGATACATGTGACATTCCCTGGGTAAAATACTCTTTCCCCTCCCATCACAAAAGATCCTCCAGCCTTTTGGGATTCTGCCATTGATACCATGATTGGAACTGAACTAGTGGCAATGGTGGGACATTTTAGGAGAAATGCTTTGGTATACAGAATGTTAGCTTTACTAGGTACAGACTCTTTCTAGGTTTTCTGCCTGCCTTACTAAAAGTCTTTAGTTAGTTTTTAGTAAGATTTTTTTCTGTATAATTCACTTCTATTTGCATTTTCCTCTATTGGGTTTTGACCTCTTTTATTGTAAAATAAATGCCATGGATTAGTTTCTTCCATGAATTATATATGTACAGCCCCCTGAGGTTAATAGAGTAGTACACATGTAGTATAGCAGAATTTGACATTCTAACTATAATCTTCTTTGACTGTATAATATTTTGTAGGCGCTCACTCAGTGCAGCTCTGAAAAATGTCTCACCATTACCTACAGATCAGTTTGCTCCTCATTAGCTGTGACAAACAGGGGACTTTGAATCAGGGTCCTATTGCCTAAGGTTCCATTGTGTACATTTAGTACAAGCCTGTGGGATAACTATGGCTATCCTTTCAAAATTTTAGCTGTTCCATAAAGGCCTGAACTGAATAGATCTGGGAGTTGGAGATCTGGGAGAGAAGTTTGCAACATAAAGGTGAAAGGTGGGCAGAAGCAGCAGTTAAACAATATGCAGAATCTCATAGCTTGATAGACAGATATACTATGCACCGGACAATACAAATAAATATGGTTCATGAAATAAAATTAAGGTCCAGGACTCACTTTCTCCATTATCACTTTTTTCCCACAAGGTACAGTCTTGAATTTTACTGTCCATTACCTTGCAGGACATTAAAACAGACCCAGAAATATTCTGGGCCAATATATCATAATGACAAAATATCATTACACAAAAATCATACTATAATCATAAAATAACTTAGTTCAAGCAGCAAGGTCTTAAAGATAGCAAGCAGAGTGCTGCATAAGGCAGCAGTTTCAGTTCACAAGGTAGTATGAACATGTGTTTTGGTTTGTTTTTCAATTTGTGCAGGATTAACACTGGTTTTCCAGCTTTATTCAGATTCTAGGTTTAAAAATTCAAAGTGAAACACTAGTGCAAAGGTTTTGCTTGGTTTCGTATCAAAGCCATGTAAAGCCATTGGTTTCAGGGTTTGTACAGCTAGTCTATTACAACAGGCTTAGGGCCCCTCAACCTGCTTCCATTGGGAAGTTTTCTGGACATTTACATTGTATTAGAGCTTCTTAAAATTCTCCTAGAAGAAACAACAACATTAAAGGCTGTACTGTATTAGTATTGTTATAATAAACTCTTGTTAAAAACCGACACGATTTTCTTGGAGTATGGAATGGAGACATTTCTAACAAACATTTTAATCTCTCTCGGATGAAAGGTATAGGTCTCGATGCATGCATTCCTCTGTCCCTTTATATAATTGTTTATTATAAAGATATAACAAATATCTAACAATGCTATTACAAGCAAATGCTATTTTGATGGTCTGAAGACACAAGTTCTGCTTTTGTGGTTTGTCACCAGTTTACACAATGGTGTTAGATCCTTGTACTATGCTGTTGCTGATTTGTTGTTATAGCATCTGATCCCACATTACTGAAATCAATAGAAGTTTTAATATTGACTTCAACAGGAGTAGGATTGGACCCATATAGAAGTACATTTAAATTTTCCTTTTTCCTATTGCCTAATGTCTTAATTTAAACTCTTACTTCCTAGATGAATGAAAGTTAAAAACTGACAGAGCCCTGGTCTACACTACGAGTTTAGGTCGAATTTAGCAGCGTTACATTGATTTAACCCTGCACCCGTCCACACGACGAAGCCGGGTTTTTTCAACTTAAAGGGCTCTTAAAATCAATTTCTGTATTCTTCCCCCAACAAGGAGATTAGCGCTGAAATCAACCTTGCCGGGTTGAATTTGGGGTAGTGTGGGGGTAGTGTGGTCACAATTCGATGGTATTGGCCTCCGGGAGCTATCCCAGAGTGCTCCATTGTGACCGCTCTGGACAGCACTCTCAACTCAGATGCACTGGCCAGGTAGACAGGAAAAGGCCTGTAAACTTTTGAATCTCATTTCCTGTTTGGCCAGAGTGGCAATCTGCAGGTGAGTGCAGATCTCATCAGCAGAGGTGACCCTGATGGAGTCCCAGAATCACAAAAGAGCCCCAGCTTGGACCGAACGGGAGGTATGGGATCTGATCGCTGTATGGGGAGATGAATCCATGCTATCAGAACTCCGTTCCAAAAGACGAAATGCCCAAACATTTGAAAAAATCTCCAAGGGCATGAAGGACAGAGGCTATAACAGGGACCCGCAGCAGTGCCACATGAAACTTAAGGAGCTCAGGCAAGCCTACCAAAAAAACCAGAGAGGCAAATGGCTGCTCCGGGTCAGACCCCCAGACATGCCAATTCTATGATGAGCTGCATGTCATTCTAGGAGGTGCAGCCACCCTGTGCTTTGACTCCGTCAATGGAGTAGCATGCAACAGGGATATGGGTTTGGGGGACGAGGAAGATGACAAGGAAGAGGTTGAAGATAGCTCACAGCAAGCAAGTGGAGAAACCATTTTCCCCGACAGCCAGGAACTGTTTCTCACCCTGGACCTGGAGCCAGTACTCCCCAAACCCACCCAAGGCTGCCTCCCGGACCCGCCAGGCAGAGAAGGGACCTCTGGTGAGTGTACCTTTGTAAATATTATACATGGTTTAAAAACAAGCGTGTTTAATGATTAATTTGTCCTGGCATTCGCGGCCAGTACAGCTACTGGAAAAGTCTGTTAATGTGTCTGGGGATGGAGCGGGAATCCTCCAGGGACATCTCCATAAAGCTCTCCTGGATGTACTCCCAAAGCCTTTGCAAAAGGTTTCTGGGGAGGGCAGCCTTATTCCGTCCTCCATGGTAGGACATTTTACCACACCAGGCCAGTAGCACATAGTCTGGAATCATTGCATAACACAGCATATGGTCCTGGTGTTTGCTGGCATTCAAACAACATCCATTCTTTATCGCTCTGTGTTATCCTCAGGAGAGTGATATCATTCATGGTCACCTGGTTGAAATAGGGTGATTTTATTAAGGGGACATTCAGAGGTGCCCGTTCCTGCTCGGCTGTTTGCTTGTGGCTGAACAGAAATGTTCCCCGCTGTTAGCCACGCAGTGGGGGAAGGGGTGAAGCGATCATCCCAGAGAATTGGGTGTGTGTGTGGGGGGGGTTAGTTGGGTTTGTGCTGCATGTTAACTCGAAAACCGCAGCCCCTCCTTTTAAATTGCCAACCCATTTTAAATGGCCAACCCAACGGCTGCTTGGTATGGGAAATGAGAGCGCTACTGTTTGAAACCATTCCCACATGTTATGAAGGTTAAAGAAGCCAAAAGACTGTGTCTTACCATGGCTGCCTGCAAGCCGAATTCTGTTGCCCGGCCCTGCGTGAGTGATCTCTCACACCAAACCGGCATACCCTCAATAAGAGGCAAAATGCGACCTTGTATCGAAAGCACATGTGCTATGTAATGTTAACAGCAAAGTTTACCGTGAAAGAGTCTACTCATTGTTCTCTAAAATGTGTCTTTTTAACTACCACTCTCCCTTTTTTTCCTTCACCAGCTGCAAACGTTTCAACGCTCACACTATCTTCTCCTTCCCAGAGGCTAGCAAAGATTAGAAGGCAAAAAAAACCACATTTGCGATGAAATGTTCTCTGAGCTCATGCAATCCTCCCACACTGAAAGAGCACAGCAGAATGCGTGGCGGCAGACAATGTCAGAGTGCAGGAAAGCACAATATGAACGCAAGGACAGGTGGCGGGCTGAAGATAATAAGTGGCGGGCTGAAGATGATAGGTGGCGTCAGCTTGCTAACAGAAGGCAAGAGGCAATGGTGAGGCTACTGGAGGAACAAACTGATATGCTCTGGCGTATGGTTGAGGTTCAGGAAAGGTAGCATGAGGACAGACCGCCGCTACAACCCCTGTGTAACCAACCGCCCTCCTCCCCAAGTTCCATAGCCTCCTCACCCAGACGCCCAAGAACGTGGTGGGGGGGGCTCCGGGCACCCAACCACTCCACCCTAGAGGACTGCCCAAGCAACAGAAAGCTGGCATTCAATAAGTTTTAAAGTGCAGTGTGGCCTTGTCCTTCCCTCCTTCCCCACCCCACCCCGCCCAGTGCTTCCCTCCTCCCCCCCCCCTCCCAGGCTACATTGGCAGTTATCCCCCTATTTGTGTGATGAATTAATAAAGAATGCATGAATGTGAAGCAACAATGACTTTATTGCCTCTGCAAGCGGTGAGCGAAGGGGGGAGGGGAGGGTGGTTAGCTTACAGGGAAGTAGAATGAACCAAGCGGGGGGTGGGGTTCATCAAGGAGAAACAAACAGAACTTTCACACCGTAGCCTGGCCAGTCATGAAACCGGTTTTCAAAGCTTCTCTGATGTGCACCACACCCTCCTGTACTCTTCTAACTGCCCTGGTGTTTGGCTGCGCATAATCAGAGGCCAGGCGATTTGCCTCAACCTCCCAACCTGCCATAAACATCTCCCCCTTACTCTCACAGATATTGTGGAGCACACAGCAAGCAGTAATAACAATGGGAATATTGGTTTCGCTGAGGTCTATACGAGTCAGTAAACTGTGCCAGCGCACTTTTAAACATCCAAATGCACATTCTACCACCATTCTGCACTTGCTCAGCCTATAGCTGAACAGCTCCTGACTACTGTCCAGGCTGCCTGTATAGGGCTTCATGAGCTATGGCATTAAGGGTAGGCTGGGTCCCCAAGGATAACTATAGGCATTTCAACATCCCCAACGGTTATTTTCGGGTCTGGGAAGAAAGTCCCTTGCTGCAGCTTTTGAAACAGACCAGAGTTCCTGAAGATGCAAGCGTCATGTACCTTTCCCGGCCATCCCACGTTGGTGTTGGTGAACCATCCCTTGTGATCCACCAGTGCTTGCAGCACCATTGAAAAGTACCCCTTGCGGTTTATGTACTCTCTGCCTTCGTGCTCCTGTGCCAAGATAGGGATATGGGTTCCATCTATCGCCCCACCACTTAGGGAATCCCATTGCAGCAAAGCCATCCACTATGACCTGCACATTTCCCAGAGTCACTACCCTTGATATCAGCAGCTCTTTGATTGCGTTGGCTACTTGGATCACAGCAGCCCCCACAGTAGATTTGCCCACTCCAAATTGATGCCCGACTGACTGGTAGCTGTCTGGCGTTGCAAGCTTCCACAGGGCTATCACCACTCATTTGTGAACTGTGAGCGCTGCTCTCATCTTGGTATTCTTGCGCTTCAGGGCAAGGGAAAGCAAGTCACAAAGTTCCAAGAAAGTGCCCTTACGTATGCGAAAGTTTCGCAGCCACTGGGAATCATCCCAGACATGCAACACTATGCGGTCCCACCAGTCTGTGCTTGTTTCCCGGGCCCAGAATCGGCATTCCACGGCTTGAACTTGCCCCATTAACACCATGATGTCCACATTCTCCGTACTTTGAGAGAAGCCTGTGTCCATGTCCTCATCACTCTTGTCACCGCCCTGCCGTCGCCTCCTCGCCTGGTTTTGCTTTTGCAGGTTCTGGTTCTGCATATACTGCAGGATAATGCGCGTGCTGTTTACAGTGCTCATAATTGCCGGGAAGATCTGAGCGGGCTCCATGCTTGCCGTGCTATGGCGTCTTCGCTGAAAAAAGATGCAAAACGATTGTCTGTCGTTGCTCTGACGGAGGGAGGGGCGACTGACGACATGGCTTACAGGGCATTAAAATCAACAAAGGGGGTGGGTTTGCATCAAGGAGAAACACACACAACTGTCACACAGAATGGCCCCCTCAAGGATTGAACTCAAAACCCTGGGTTTAGCAGGCCAATGCTCAAACCACTGAGCTATCCCTCCCCCCGCTATTCCAGACAGGACTGAATCTCCCTTAAACTTTTCAAGGTGCCCCTGACAGACATCACCGAAACGATTGTCGGCCATTGATTTCACGGAGGGAGGGAGGGAGGGGGGAGCAAATGAATACAAATGAATACAAAACAAATCTGGTCTCTTTCTTGTTTTGATCCACTCCATCTCTCTTATACATCTTAGGCTGGCAGCAGACAGTGCAGTACGACTGCTAGCCATCGCCGTCTCCTGGCTGCTTGCCAGAAGATGGTGCAGTATGATTGCAGGCAGGACTGAATCTCCAGGAGACTAAACTTAAAAAGAGAATGACCTGAAGTCACTCCCATTTATGTCCAGGCGCCCCGACAGACCTCACCAAGGTCTGCCAGGAGCACCCATGTCTGCCCAGGCACCCCTGACCGACCTCACCAATGTTAGCTAAAAGAGCACCCAGGATGATGGCTACGAATCGTAATGCACCATCTGCTGCCAAAAGGCAATGAGCTGCTGCTGTGTAGCAATGCAGTACCACATCTGCCAGCACCCAGGAGACGTACGGTGACGGTGAGCTGAGCAGGCTCCATGCTTACCATGGTATGGCATCTGCACGGTAACCTGGGAAAAAAGGTGAGAAATGATTGTTTGCCATTGCTTTCATGGAGGGGGGGGGGGGGCTGATGACATGTACTCAGAACCACCCGCGACAATGTTTTTGACTCATCAGGCATTGGGATCTCAACCCAGAATTCCAATGGGCGGCGGAGACTGTGGGAACTGTGGGATAGCTACCACAGTGCAACGCTCCGGAAGTCGATGCTAGCCTTGGTACTGTGGACGCACTCTGCCGAGTTAATGGTCTTAAGTGGGGACACACACAATCGACTGTATAAAATCGATTTCTAAAAAAACGACTTCTATAAATTCGACCTAATTTCGTAGTGTGGACATACCCAGAGCCAAAAAACTTTTGCCTTTCATCTAACAATAAACGTGTTCTTATTTCAATATTGGAGTAAACTCTGGGCCAGATACTGCTCCCAATGGAATCAATGGCATGATACCAGGTTACTCCAGTGGGTGCAGGATTGGGCCCTGAAATACATCTTCCCTGAACTCTGTATAGCACATCATCCAACATTACAGCAGAAGGGCTCAGGAACTATACTCAGAATTCAAATGAAAGACAAAGTGAAATGCACCTACATTTTAGCAATATAAAAAAGACCATGTTATTGGTAACTAAAATAGGCTGTTAATTAACAGAAAGCTTCCTGCACTGAAGGAGATGGTGTAGTAAAGGCCTTCTCCTCTTCCCATTGAAATCAATGATAAAACTCCTATTGGTTTATTTGTGGCACAACTGAGCCGCAAAAGATTAACCAGATCTTTTCCACATCATGCTGCCAAAATCCATGCTCAGTGGGAACTCTCCATCTGTGTGTGTGCGTGTGTATGTCAGGGATGTTAATCACCTCCACACTACCATCACCCCTTTCCTTGGACCTCAAGAAGGAGTCTGTATGGGGTTAGCGTCCATGAAGGGGAAAGAGCGGGAAATGGGGAGCGGGCAACTGACTGTTGGGAGGAGCTTAGAGAGGAGAAATACTTCCTCCACACTCCAAGGCCATGAAACTTATCTGTACGTGGAACAGGTAATATGGCCTGAGACTCGAGCAATGAAAAAACTCCAGGAGTCTCTAGTAGTGTGATTGTAGAGTAGTCATGCAGGCAGAGAATGAGAAGGTTTACGGGAGTAACAAACCTAGCACAGAGGCACAGGGTCTCTCATGGATCTCCTGAGATCAAGTTCAGATCCCTAGGGATCCTTCAGGCTTTGGTGCAGGCCTTGTGGTTCATTCCATTGGTGGGGAAGACAAAATCATATCCTAACAAAGGATTGCAGAGGACCTGCATGGGGCCCAGTTTCTTTCTGCAGATTTTATTGTGTGAGGGAGCAATCTAGCTCTGTGATTTTATGAAGTAAATTTTATTGTGTATTTAACATTATTTTTAAATACTACAAGCAACTGTCCTGCACCCAAGCTTATAAAAGTGGACCTGGCTAACAGGAGTCTATGCTTAAACATTTTGGCACACCCTTAAATGCAGAGGAACATTATTTCACAAGTTATGTGGTTGCTAAAGGTGAAATGTCCCCGTCTTATCATCTACAATTTGCCAGATGCACTTCCCTCCTTACAGATCAAATTATCACTTTGTTCATCCTACTGGTTGTGCATTAAACTCCCTGTGGGCTGATATTAGCAGGAGTTAACACATTAGATGTCACTGAAGTAAGAACAGCGAAAACACATACAACATGGAGCTCATTAAAATTTGTCCCCATTAGAGGAGTAATAGGTATATTTATTTGACTCCCACTGCTATTTGTGCTGCAAACTGCAGTATCGCCTCTTTTACAATGCATTACAGTTATTGATCAGAGCACACAATTACCAGTGTAAATTTAATTTAGTAAGCAGTTCTGGCCACTAAAATAAGTAAAAAAATTCTAAGATCAGTGGACTGTTTACTCTAAATGAAGACTAAATATTCTTTGTAAATGGTGGACTCCAATGCTTCTTTGAGCATGGAATGATCAGATACCATCTGCATGGCCAGATACCCATAATGGTAAAGAACTATCTTTAGGGAATAAGATGAAATATTTTTTTTCATTTGAGGTGGAAGGAACTCAAAAGAAATATGTTAGAAGAGAAAACAGAACACAAGAAAGCACAGCTGCCTGAAGCAAGCTGTGGAAGGAGACATCCATTAAATAATTGAATTAACCTCTATTCAGCCTTTTCAACTGACTGAGATTTATTTTGATAGCTTGCTGTTTGTTTTCTTCCAGGTTCACTCACAATATAGGAGCCTTTTGCAATGGCTGCAAAAGAAGTTGAAGTATGCATCTCAGTCCCTTGATTGGGCAATAATAAAAGAAAAAGAAAAAAATATCTGTAACCTCTTATATTACTACAAATCTGGGGCAGTGGTGCTCTAATATTTCATATTTCTGGACCATATCTTAATAGAGAGATTGTCCCCTCGACACCTCCCCTCCTATTTGTCACTGCAGTCCTCCTAATAATCACATAACATCCAATAGCAACTTTAGTACTTGCTCAGTATGGGTCATTAATGAGGTTTGAACTCAGCACCTGAATCTCCAATGCACCCCACTGTTTCAGCTAAAGGAGAAACTCCACTAACTGGAAGCAATAGTAGGTTGTTATATTCTATGTGGACTAGATAGTAGAGAGAAGCACAACACGCAAGGTACCATCTTCTGACCCTCCTGTTCAATGTGTACACAGAGCTGGTGTGAGGGTTAGAGAGGAGATGAGGGTTGCTGTGTCTTCAGTATGCCAATAACTCCCAGTTGTATATCTCCATATCTCCTGAACCACCCAAAGCAATCGATTACCTAACACTTGGATGAGATTGGGGCTCAGCCTAGAGCTAGCTGGTCAAGACTCAATTCAGGAAAGAATGAGGTGATGATGGAACAGATGGGGGAGATACTGTCTCCTTTGACTGAAGGCTTCTCTCACCTTTTTGGGGGCAGGTGGGTAATCTAGAAGTTCAATTTGTCTCACAGTTATTAGAAAATCAAGTGACAGCTACAACCAGGTCATGTGTTTTTCATGTATGTACAGCCAGGTAGTTGTGCCCATTTCTGTCAGATAGAAACTTTGCAACTATCATCCATTTTTTTTGCAGTGTTGTTATAGCCATGTTGGTCCCAAGGATATTGAGGACCAGGCGGTGAGATAATATAATGTATTGGACCAACTTCTGTGGGTGAAAGAGCCAAGCTTTGAAGCTACACAGAGAACACATCAAGAAATCTGTTATCTACTTCCAGGCAGTGGCGGATTAATGATTTTGCCACCAGTAGGCCCTGAAATAATTGCCACCCCGCCCGCCCCGGCCCCGCCCCGACGCCACCCTTTTCCAGCCCCCATTCCAACCCCTTCCCCAAAGTCCCACCCCAACTCCGCCCCCTCCCTGCCCCTATTGGATCCTTTCCCCAAATCCCCGCACCGGCCCCACCTCTTCCCCCAGCGTGCCACGTTCCCCCTCCTCCCAGCTCCCTCTCTGCCCAGCAAAACAGCTGTTTCGCGGTGCAAGCACTGGGAGGGAGGGGAGAGAAACAGGATGAGGTGGCGCGCTTGCAGAGGAGGCGAGCTGAAGCAGGGGAGCTTCTCCGTGGGTGCTCAAATTTGCTGCCCCTGCAAATTTGCCGCCCTAGGTCTAGGCCTTGTCGGCCTAGGCGATAATACACGGCTGCTTCCAGGCCCTCAGATAACAAAGAATATCCTCCAAGGAGAAGGTCCAGGATATACACCTTAACACACTTAAACCTTCCCTCACCAAATAAGGACTCTTCACCAGAGAGGTAGATTACATAATGGAACAGGCCACCCAAATTCCCCGAGAGAACTTGCTTCAATGCAGAAAAAAACCCAGCAACGTTCGACTATACACCCCTAGTTGACACATACCACCCCCATAAACCTGTTGTGAAACCTGCACAACATCTTCAGAAGAGCGTAGGAGCTTAAATTCATATTTTTGCTAGACACCACAAAATCAGGATCTGAAAAGACACTGGGTGTAGGGCTTATTACAACAATCTGTAATCCACTAACCCCCGTTTTTGTCTTATGACTGGAAGGATGTTAATGCGCCCCTTCACCTTCAATGGTTCCTTAGAATGTATTAAATACTTATGTTAAACAATCTGTTCCACCTTGTATTTAGCTGTGACACTTTCCCAGACCTGAAGAAGAGCTCTGTGTCACTCAAAAACTTGTCCTTTTCACCAGTAGAAGTTGGTCTTATAAAAGATATTACCTGACCCACTTTATCCATTCCTTTGTTAACTCCAGGTTAGATTTTGTAATTCATTTTACATAGAGCTACATCTGAAGTCCATCTGAAGCTGGTGCAGAAATCAGCACTTCACTTGATATGAGATACATCATTCTGGGAGCACAGGACACTATGCATTTGGATCTGCTCTCGCTTCCTATAAGGAACTACGTGGAATTTAATTTGATTTAATGGCCTGGGACCTACTTAGCTGAAAGACTTCCTTTCTCCCCATGCCATACTGCAACAGCTGTCATCAGTGTAGGTGCCTGAGCAGAAACTCCACTCATATGATAGAGAGGGGAAAGCTGTCAGTGCATTCTCTATGCCGGCCCCTCAACTTCGTAACTCCCTCCACACGTCGGTCCAAAATGGTCCTAGTTTGTTAACCTCCAGGACACATTTCAAGACATATGAAATGTCACCCACTGGGTTGGTGCTGGTGGGAGATCATAAAGATCTGCAAAATAAATAATAGCAGCATTGAATGTTTCTGTACAAGGGGCATGGACACGCTCAGTGCTCAACAAATAATTTTGGGATACAATCTGAACACAGAATCTGAACATCAATACTGACAATTGTTCAACTGTACAAATGAGTATCATGTAACTACAAACCCTGTAGATTACTGCTGTACAGAAGAGTTGGGGGGACGATGACTGAAAATCCATGCCATTTGATGTGCTCACAATGAGGAAGCAGTCCCTGTCCTCAGACCATAGTGTATCAGACCTCACTGCTCTATTGGTTTCTGATAGCACTGGTTCTGGAATTCTCCTGTTGCTGCTTCCTCGTCTGCCCAACACTTCAGTTGCTAGAGTCACTACACCCATTGAGTTATTCTGCATCTTTTCTGCAGTCACAGAGGAAAGCCAGCCTGATGCCCCAGGTTTCCACAATGAGCTATGGGAAATCATTCAGTACGTCATGCCAGCTGAAGACCAGATTTTGGTACCCTCCCTCACACTCAGTAGTGCCTTGCTCACAAATAGTCCCACTGACTTCAATGGGATGACTCATGGTGTAAGGTGCTATTCAAAGGGAATACGTGTAACAGAATCTGGTCCTGAGAAAACATCACTGCTGTATTTTACAAAAAAAAAATCCTTACATTTCCCTGGTCTACGGTTGATTTCTCATTTCCCTCACTTTGCTTTACCGCCCTCCATGCCCATCTGCACTACCCAGTTGGTTTACAGTGTGGTGGTGCCAGATTTTGAGAACATTTTTTTCATGCAGATCTATCTACTTCAGGTACTTATATGATCCCCATTCCTATAATGTCGGAGTATCTCATAAGCTTTCATGTATTTATCCTCAAAACACATCTGTGAGGGAGGGCAGTGCTATTACCATCATTTTACAGATGGGGAACTGAGGCACAGAGAGACTTACCCAAAGTCACACAGGAAGTCTTTGGAAGAGGAGGAAACCAATTCGGAGGACCCAGCTAGTAGCCTAACCAGTGGACTATCCTTCCTCGCTCTCCATCAGTAGGAAGGCTATTGTGGCTCTTTCTTCCACACTAACAGTTTTGCTGAAACAATGCCTGACAGGCTGCTATAAACTCAGATATATTTGAATGTAGTCAGTTATAATTTAAAAGTTACATCTTGGGCACCTTTCAAACTTAACAGAATAACCTCTTGTGTTCTTGTGTTACACCCATGCTATTTTCCTTCTTTATCCTTGACTATATGTTTATGTTCTTTACTAAAGGTCAGCTGTGTAACATTAATAGAAGCAAATCCCCTTAAGCAGATCCCTGTTGTTTTATGATGTGCAGCAAACCAAAATAACTTTAGTTGCACACAGAAGAGTCTGATCAAGAAACCAAAGAAACACAGTCAAAAATGACAAGCTGTTTCCAAAATCAAGGAGTAAGCTAGTAATAATTAGGCTGTTTCTACTTCAGTCTCTCTTGGTACATTCCTTCAGAGTGATTTCTGAGCTCCATTAGCTGTGCCCATTTGAAAGGATCCTTATTAAAGATTTTCATTGATTCTTATATTTTTGTGCTTACATTGAGTCAAATACTGTAGACATATTTTAAGAAAGAGCTGGATAATTTTGTGGCCATTATAACACTGTAGTAGTGATGCATGCAAAGAAAATGATCATCAAATATCATTGTTTAGAACATAAGTGGATTGCCAGAAGGGTCAGAAAGGAATCCCTTTCTCTTTACTACACATTCTCTCATGCAGAGCACTGCACAACAGTCCAGATGCATTATGGGTTTTTTCCTCCACTTCTTCTGAAGCATCAGGTATTAGTCATCGTCAGAGGCATGATATCAGACTTGATGGACCAGTGGTTTGATCCAATATGGCAAATTTTACGTTTCTGTGATGAAAAATAAACAAAACATACACACAGAGATACTTCGCTATAATGAGCCATGTTCCTTGATACATTTAAGGGGTTGGCAGGTATAGTCCCTGTGACAGTTTGTACCCCTGTGTTCACCCCTTTCACAAGATTATGATACATTTTGTATAAAGTATGTCTTGTGAGGTATCATTTGAAAACTCACCATTTGCTGATCATTATTGTCCTGGTAAAATGTGTGTGGCAACATTGTATGTAAAGTTTTAAGATTCCTCTGTATGGTATAACTAAGACATGTTCCAAGTCTGGGGAGTGGCCAAAAAGGCAAAAGGCAAGCTGACAGCTCAGTCAGGTGTCAACAAAATTGAATGGACCATCACTTGGCTAAGTGACCACTCTTTAGCAGGAAAGAGGGTAGGGTTAAAAATTGACATCTTGACAAAGAAAGAGCAGACTTTTTGTCGAACTGAACCTCAGCTGGAGATGTGTCTTGAAGAAGAGAAAAAACTATAAGAAGGGAGAGTAGACACCCCAAATCATCCCTCCCTTTCTCTCTGCCCACAGTATCCACAACACCTGAAGAACAAAGGAAGCAGCACTGATGTGGGGGAGGGATCCGGAAATTCAGCCAGTAAGACTGCTGAAACATGTGGTCAGAGAGACTTTGCTTTGAATTCAGTTAGCTTGTTTAGTTAGGCATTAGATACATTTTATTTTTATTTTTCTTGTAGCCTATTCTGACTCTCATACCTGATTATACCAAGGGAGGTTGTAGAATCTCCATCACTGGAGGTTTTTAAAAGCAGGTTCAACAAACACATGTCAGGGACGGTCTAGGTTTACATGATCCTTCCTTAGTGCAGGGGCCTGGACTTGATGACCTCTCAGGCACCCCAAGTTGGAAAATTGAGAGGACACAGCTGTTCATCAGTCCAGATTGTACCCTTGGTATGTCACAGTCTCCAGATATGATATTTTGCTGTGGTGAAGAAAAGTCTCAAAGGCCCATCTCAGATACTATTAAGAGATGTTCAGCACAATTCTGTAGTTACAGGGGGATTATAACTACTGAGGGACATAATTGAGGAATCTTATCCAATATAATCTTTCATTCAGACTGCAGGTTAACCATACTCAGTGTGCAGCTGCCAGAAATAGCTTTGTCCTTCATGCCTGTTCAGTTGCAGAGTGATGAATGTACAAATAACAACAAATTCAGGGCTGAACATAAGAGCTAAAACCCTCTTTCAAATCTATAGTGCTACAGACCTAATCCCAGTTTTTTAGGAGGAGGAAGAACAACATATCAGAATGAATTCCCTCTGTGGTGTCTCTGTAAGTATGCTGAGCAGCCTCCTTCCTTTATTGGTGTAATTTCCATGATGAGAGAGAGAATCACCTGTATACATGCATGCTAACATATTTAAGTGGACACTGTCAACCACAGGGCTAACTGTTACTGTGTTAAAACTACCTCCAGGTATGCCCTCTTCATGCTACAGGTTCTATGATTGGTTACACTGGTGCAGTGTCACTCTGCAGAAAAAAGGGTACACATTTTCCTTGCATAGACATATCCTGAGTGACTGGAACAGCAACGGTGCATGCTATGCCTCAGGCCTTGTCTATGCTAGCATTTTTTTCTGCATACCACATTTAGCACCAGTGCAGTTCCATGGCCACAAACGTGGGGGTGCTTAGGTAGGTGAGGAACCTGCTACTGGAGGGGTTTTTAACCACTGTCTCATGTAGCTGCTTAGGCCAGGTCTAGATTACATCGTGGTTGAAATGACAGCAGGCTGCCCTACACTATCTACTGGCACTCCTGCTATTGCTATGACTGGTGCAGTTGGTGTTAACAACTGCAAGACATTTTTCAGAAAAAATCTAATGCCTGACACACCCTTCGCGTTCAAGAGAATGAAACTGCTGAGCATGATTGAAATGTCATGAGCGGATGAGGGCAAAGCAGACAAGAGCTGAGCTATGGAATGGCAGAGAAGCCATGCCTAGCCCAGCATTTATAAGCAACAAGATAAGCAAAGAAGCTTCCCAGCTGAGAACCCATTTGTTCCCATATGCATGCTCATCAGTCCCAGCTAGCTCCATCTGCTGTCCTATTCCCACCTATTCCCACCAGCCTGCAGCCTGAAAAGATGTCTCTACAAGGTCCAAGGTTAGGGTGACCAGACAGCAAATGTGAAAAATCGGGATGGGGGTGGGGGGGGGGGGGTAATAGGAGCCTATATAAGAAAAAGACCCCAAAATCGGGACTGTCCCTATAAAATCGGGACATCTGGTCACCCTATCCAAGGTGCTCAGACATGAGGAAAAGCTGGAAAGTTGGGCAGAGTCAGAGGGATCCATTGGTTTCCCAACACTGTGGAAAACCTTCTCAGGACTCTCATCTGGGCCCTCCATACAGTAAATCCCCTTTAAAGGAGTTTCCATGAGTTGCTGCCTACAGGGAAAGCCTTCTAAGGGTGGCTCTGCCTGAGTGAAATCCTCATTAAAAAAAATAACAAGTTGCTTTATTGCCAGAGAAATATTCATTTTTTTAAAAATGGTGCATGAGTTTAGGACCTCCTGTCAGGATTTAAGGAGATACTGTCAGATTACACGTCTTGGGTCAAATTGTCCTTTTTACAGGGTTGTCCCATACAGGGGACTGCAACCTCTGGGAGTTTTGAACAAGAGAGTCTTCATCTGACTGTTCCCCTGAAGGGGTGGAGATTGCTCTTTTACAAACTGAGCGGGAGTTGAATGGATAGATCCTTTAGTATGTGATAGAGGCTGTTGGCTCTGCACTGTTTTCTGGCCTCCCCATACTTCCTTAATAGTATAGCTGTTAAGGCTGTATTTTTACTTTGAACTTTAGGGTACAAATGTAGGGGCCTGCATGAAAACTGCTAAGCTTATTTACCAGCTTAGCTTTGGTCCCGCTGCCACCATTTTTGATGGATTCCCTCCCTGGGAAGCCTTGAGAAACCTTTCACCAATTCCCTGGTGAATACAGATTTAAACTGCTTGGATTTTAAACAAGGAGAGATTGACCCTTCCCCCCTCCTTCCTTTCACCAACTCCTGGTGAATACAGATCCAAACCCCCTTTGGATCTTAAAACAAGGAGAAATTAATCAGGTTCTTAAAAAGAAGGCTTTTAATTAAAGCAAAAGGTAAAAATTATTTCTGCAAAATTAGTATGGAAAATAACTTTACAGGGTAATTAAACTTAAAGAGCTCAGAGGAATCCCCTCTGTTTTAGGTTTAAAGTATAGCAAACAAGATAAGCACTCTGGTAAAAGGTACATTTACAAGTTGAGAAAACAAAGTAAATTTAAGACGCCTTGCCTGGCTTTTACTTACAATTTTGAAATAAGAGAGACTTGTTTAGAAAGATGGGGAGAACCTGGATTGATGTCTGGTCCCTCTCAGTCCCAAGAGTGAACAACCCCTTAAACAAAGGACACACACAAAAACCTTTCCCCCCCCCAAGATTTGAAAGTATCTTGTCCCCTTATTGGTCCTCTGGGTCAGGTGTCAGCCAGGTTACCCGAGCTTCTTAACCCTTTACAGGTAAAAGGATTTTAGAGTCTCTGACCAGGAGGGACTTTAGTACTGTACACAGTATGGCTGTCACCCTTCCCTTTATAGTTATGACACGCCCCCCAAATCACAGATAGTGTTGGACGTTTGGTTCCACACTGGCTGTGATTTCTTCCTGGAGTTCTAGGAGAAAACAGAGTTAACAAGACACATGTACCTTTAGACATACTACTGATTATATAAAAACTAACAATATGTTTCATTACAAGAACAATTGTTAACCAGTTAACTCTGGGAAACTTTCCCGGGAGAGTGCATCAGCCACTTTGTTAGAAGCTCCCGAAATGTGTTGTATTTCAAAATCAAAATCTTGGAGAGCTAAACTCCACCGAAGAAGTTTTTTGTTATTTCCCTTGGCGGTATGAAGCCACTGTAGCGCAGCATGGTCTGTTTGTAGTTGGAACCGCCGTCCCCAAACATATGGGCGTAGCTTTTCCAGCGCGTACACAATGGCGTAGCATTCCTTTTCGCTGATTGACCAGTGGCTTTCCCTCTCAGACAGTTTCTTGCTGAGAAACACGACAGGATGGAATTCTTGATCCGGTCCTTTCTGCATTAAAACTGCTCCCACACCTCGCTCGGACGCATCTGTGGTTACTAGGAATGGTTCGTCAAAGTCTGGGGCCCTTAGCACAGGGTCAGACATGAGTGTTGCCTTAAGCTGGTTAAAGGCCTTTTGACACTTATCAGTCCACTGAACTGCATTTGGCTGTTTCTTTCTGGTTAGGTCTGTCAGCGGGACGGCGATTTGGCTGTAGTGTGGTACAAATCGCCTATAATATCCGGCCAAGCCTAAGAAGGATTGGACCTGTTTCTTTGACTTTGGAACCGGCCACTTTTGGATAGCATCCACTTTGGCCTGTAGGGGATTTATAGTTCCTTGACCCACCTGGTGCCCCAGGTATGTCACTCTGTTTTGGCCTATTTGACACTTTTTAGCCTTAACAGTTAGTCCTGCCTGCCGGATGCGCTCGAAGACTTTTTTCAGGTGCTCCAGGTGTTCTGTCCATGAATCAGAAAAAATGGCCACATCATCGAGATAGGCAACGGCAGATTCTCCCAATCCCGCCAAGAGACCATCTACAAGTCTTTGGAAGGTGGCGGGTGCATTTCGCAACCCGAAAGGGAGTACATTGAATTCATACACCCCTGCCTGGGTGACGAAGGCTGACCTTTCCTTAGCGGGTTCATCTAGTGGTACTTGCCAGTACCCTTTGGTTAAGTCTAAAGTAGAGATGAATTGGGCATGTCCCAATTTTTCCAATAGCTTATCGGTGCGTGGCATTGGATAGTTGTCAGGACGAGTTACAGCATTTAGCTTACGGTAGTCCACGCAAAAGCGTATTTCCCCATCTGGTTTGGGAACTAGAACCACTGGAGATGCCCATGCACTGGTAGAGGGGCGGATTATACCCATCTGTAGCATGTCCTGGATCTCCCTTTGTATAGCCGCTTGGGCATGAGGTGACTCCCGGTAGGGTGGGGTTCTAATTGGGTGAGCATTACCTGTGTCAATGGAGTGATATGCCCGTTCGGTCCATCCTGGAGTGGCTGAGAAAATCGGTGCAAAGCTTGTGCACAGCTCCTTTATCTGCTGTCGCTGCAGACGTCCCAGGGTCGTGGAGAGGTTCACCTCTTCCACGCCACCATTCCTTTTTCCTTCATAGTAGACACCTGCAGGCCACTCCGCGTCATCAGTTTCCTGGGCTGTAAACTGGCAAACGTTTAATTCTCTAGAATAAAAGGGCTTAAGAGAATTAACATGGTATACCTTAGGCTTTATGTTGGAGGTGGGGGAGGCTATGAGATAGTTAACAGCTCCTAGGCGCTCCTGGACCGTGAATGGTCCTTCCCACGACGCTTCCATTTTATGGGCCTGGAGCGCCTTTAAGACCATGACTTGGTCTCCTACTTTGAAGGACCGTTCCCTGGAATGTTTATCATACCAGGCCTTTTGCTCTTCCTGAGCATTCTTTAGGTTTTCTTTAGCAAGGGCTAAAGAGTGTCGGAGGGTGTTTTGTAGGTTGCTTACAAAGTCTAGAATGTTAGTTCCTGGAGAAGGCGTAAACCCCTCCCATTGCTGCTTCACCAACTGTAATGGCCCCTTAACCTCGCGGCCATACACAAGTTCAAATGGTGAAAACCCTAAACTGGGATGTGGTACAGCCCTGTAGGCAAAAAGCAACTGCTGCAACACTAGGTCCCAATCATTGGAGTGTTCATTTACGAATTTACGTATCATGGCCCCCAAAGTTCCATTAAACCTCTCCACCAGACCATTGGTTTGATGGTGATGAGGGGTGGCAACCAAGTGATTCACCCCATGAGCTTTCCACAGGTTTTTCATGTTCCCTGCCAGGAAATTAGTTCCCGAATCTGTAAGTATGTCGGAGGGCCACCCTACCCTGGCAAAAATGTCTGCTAATGCCTGGCACACACTTTTAGTCTTGGTGTTGCTTAAGGGTACAGCTTCCGGCCATCGGGTAGCAAAATCCATGAAAGTCAGTACGTACTGCTTTCCTCTGGGTGTCTTCTTTGGGAAAGGACCCAGAATATCCACAGCTACTCGCTGAAATGGGACCTCAATTATGGGTAGTGGCTGGAGAGGGGCTTTAACCTGGTCTTGGGGCTTTCCCACTCGTTGGCACACCTCACAAGACCGGACATAATTAGCAACGTCCTTGCCCATTCCCTCCCAGTGGAAGGACTTCCCCAACCGGTCTTTGGTTCTGTTCACCCCAGAATGGCCACTGGGATGATCATGGGCTAAGCTCAAGAGTTTTACCCGATACTTAGTGGGAACTACCAGCTGTCTTTGAGGATGCCAGTCTTCCTGGTGCCCACCAGAAAGAGTCTCCTTGTATAAAAGTCCTTTTTCTACAACAAACCGGGATCGGTTAGAAGAGCTGAGAGGCGGTGGGGTGCTCCGTGCCGCTGCCCAAGCTTTTTGAAGGCTGTCATCTGCTTCCTGCTCGGCCTGGAACTGTTCCCTTGATGCTGGAGACATCAGTTCCTCCTTGGACTGTGGACTGGGGCTTGGTCCCTCTGGAAGCGATGCAGGTGCTGGGGCTTTTTCCATTGACTGTGAACCGCTGTCCGCTGGTGCACTATGTGGTATTTCAGGCTCTGGCTGAGCCTCTTGGGTAGGGTTATTTGCTGCTTCCACCAGTTCAGACTCGCTGGTGCCCTCTGGCATTGGAGTTGTAGACGGGTTTGCAAGCGCTGGACTCAGTGCTGACAATGGTTCTGGTGTTGGTTGCGTTGCCAGTTCCGGTTCTGGGACTGGCTTTGGCTGGGTCTCTGGGATTGGATCCACTACGGCTGTTGCAGTCGTTGGCAGGGGATCCGGTTCCACCACCTGTGTTTGGGTCTCCGGTAACACAGACGGGGCCCTGGTGGACGGCTCAGGAACAGGGATGGGGGTGAAAGCTTGCTTAGCCTGGCTGCGGGTGACTATTCCCACCCTCTTGGCTAGCTTCACGTGGTTGGCCAAGTCTTCCCCCAGCAGCATGGGAATGGGATAATTGTCATAGACTGCAAAAGTCCACATTCCTGACCAGCCCTTGTACTGGACATGCAACTTGGCTGTAGGCAAGGTTACAGACTGTGACACGAAGGGTTGAATTGTCACTGTAGCCTCAGGGTTGATGAGTTTGGGGTCCACTAGGGATTGGTGGATAGTTGACACTTGTGCCCCAGTGTCCCTCCAAGCGATAACCTTCTTTCCGCCCACTCTCAAGGTTTCCCTTCGCTCCGAGGGTATGAGAGAGGCATCTGGGTCTGGGGATCTTTGGTGTGATTGGGGTGTAATGAACTGTAATCGGTTGGGGTTCTTGGGGCAGTGAGCCTTTATATGCCCCAGTTCATTACATTTAAAACATCGCCCTGCTAAGGTATCACCGGGGCGATGTTGGTTGATGGAGACTGGTGTGGTGGGGTGAGAAGGCGTCTGGGGTTTCCCTTGGGATGTGGGTGGGGCCTTGGGTTGTCCCCGGTGATAAGGTTTTGTTTCGGCTTGCCCCTTCTGATATTCGCTCCAACTGCTACTAGCTTTTTTCTTTTCTGTCACCTCCACCCATTTGGCTCCAATCTCCCCCGCCTCGGTTACAGTTTTGGGCTTCCCATCTAGGATGTACCTTTCTATTTCCTCAGGAACACCCTCTAAAAACTGCTCCATTTGCAATAGGAAGGGCAACTCTTCCGTAGATTTAACATTTGCTCCTGATATCCAGGCATCCCAATTTTTCCCAATGTGGTAGGCATGTCGGGTAAATGACACATCAGGTTTCCACCTTAGGGCTCTGAACCGCCGACGGGCATGCTCAGGTGTTAGCCCCATTCTGATTCTGGCCTTGTTTTTAAAAAGTTCATAACTGTTCATGTGTTCCTTAGGCATTTCAGCCGCCACCTCTGCTAAGGGTCCACTGAGCTGCGGCCTCAGCTCTACCATGTACTGGGTTGGAGGGATGTCGTATCCAAGGCAGGCCCTTTCAAAATTTTCTAAGAAGGCCTCAGTATCATCGCCTGCCTTGTAGGTGGGGAATTTCCTGGGATGGGAAGTGGTACCTGGAGAGGAGTTGTTAGGATGGTCTGATGCACCCTGCCTAGTCCTTGCTGCTTCCAGTTCCATCTCTTTTTCTTTCAGCTCCATCTCTCTTTTATGGGCCTCCTGTTTGGCTTTTTTTTCTCTTTCTCTTAGCTCCATCTCTTTTTTATGGGCCTCCTGTTTGGCTTTTTCCAGCTCCATTTCTCTCTTGTGGGCCTCCTCTTTGGCTTTCTCTTCTCTGTTTCTTAGCTCCATCTCTCTCTTGTGGGCCCCCTCTTTGGCTTTCTCTTCTCTGTCTTTCAGCTCTATCTCTTTTTCTTTCAGCTCCATAGCTCTCTTGTGGGCCTCCTCTTTAGCTTTTTCTTCTTTGGTAGTCATTTTCCTGGTTTTCTTGTGCTGGGTCACACCCCTCTGCAGTTGACTGAAACTGGGATGTACTTAGCTCAGGCTCCTGCTGAGTGCTGCTGAGTTAACAGAGAGTTTCTAACTAGCTACTTCCGAGGATGTAAAAAAGAAAAAAAACACAATTCAGCTTGTAAATTATCTTTACCAGTTGTTTGCTCATTAATTGAACCCTTCTCTTAACAAAGGACCTTGTTAAAAAAACTTAACACCTCTGCCTTCAGGCAAGGAGAGATAAGATATGCATCTACCTTCAGCTCTGCTCTCCAAGCAGCTAGAAGAAAAAAAAATCTCTTACTGGCTTTTGGGTTTAAAACGATCCCACCGCTGTGCCACCATGTCAAGGCTGTATCCCTACTTTGAACTTTAGGGTACAAATGTAGGGGCCTGCATGAAAACTGCTAAGCTTATCTACCAGCTTAGCTCTGGTCCCGCTGCCACCATTCTCGATGGATTCCCTCCCTGGGAAGCCTTGAGAAACCTTTCACCAATTCCCTGGTGAATACAGATCCAAACTGCTTGGATCTTAAACAAGGAGAGATTGACCCTTCCCCCCTCCTTCCTTTCACCAACTCCTGGTGAATACAGATCCAAACCCCCTTTGGATCTTAAAACAAGGAGAAATCAATCAGGTTCTTAAAAAGAAGGCTTTTAATTAAAGCAAAAGGTAAAAATTATCTCTGCAAAATCAGTATGGAAAATAACTTTACAGGGTAATCAAACTTAAAGAGCTCAGAGGAATCCCCTCTGTCTTAGGTTCAAAGTATAGCAAACAAGATAAGCACTCTGGTAAAAGGTACATTTACAAGTTGAGAAAACAAAGTAAATCTAAGACGCCTTGCCTGGCTTTTACTTACAATTTTGAAATAAGAGAGACTTGTTTAGAAAGATGGGGAGAACCTGGATTGATGTCTGGTCCCTCTCAGTCCCAAGAGCGAACAACCCCTTAAACAAAGGACACACACAAAAACCTTTCCCCCCCCCCAAGATTTGAAAGTATCTTGTCCCCTTATTGGTCCTCTGGGTCAGGTGTCAGCCAGGTTACCCGAGCTTCTTAACCCTTTACAGGTAAAAGGATTTTAGAGTCTCTGACCAGGAGGGACTTTAGTACTGTACACAGTATGGCTGTCACCCTTCCCTTTATAGTTATGACAATAGCTTCTTCCCATTACTGCATTTAGAACCCCTAAATAGTGGGTTTTCAATCAGCAGTGGGGCAGATTATTTAAATTAATATGGACAGTGTCCTCACTGACATATGCTTGGAATCGCAGAAGGGTTGACAGGGAGATGAAATAACACAAGGATCAGTTGACCTCATCCCTCCCTATCCATTGGGCTCAAAATTCCTAGAGTATCTGCAGAGCATCTCATACACCAGCATAATGCTGCAGTGTTTGGGTTGTAAGGGAATGTTTAAATCCCAAGAGTTAAAGGCAAAAATTAAATTAGTAAAAATATTTCTCTTAATGTTATGTTTATAATCCACGCATTTATCAAAGCTAAACTCTGGGGCTCAATTAGCACACAGTGTCTCTAACAATAACAAATTGCTTCTTTGTTCAGATTTCAAAGACTGGGACAACAGCTAATGTATCACTCCTTGGGGAGGGAAAGGGAAGAGAGAGAGAAAGAGAGAGTGTGTGTGTATATGTTGAGGGGAGAGTACACTCTTAAATGCTTTAATTTAAAATGTCATTTGCAAAGAGAGACCCTGCCTGTCTACCCTTGTGAGGAAAAAAAAGTTTGGAAAATAAGAAACAGTTAATGGAGAAATTTTAATGTAATCCTTTAATTATCTCATCTGCAGGAGATTAGATGCTGAGTGAATTAGACTAAGCAGAGAAAGAAGAATTAAAAAAAAAAAAACCCCTACAATTGCAGCCTTCAAACATCATGAATTTGCAGCCAGATAGTTTGTCACCATTCACATACAATAGATGTCTATGTACAAAACAAAAAATAATAATCCAGAGGATTCTGGTGTAATTGATTGTGGAGACTGAACGTACTGAACTGTTTGGGATATCACAGTCACTTCTATGGTAATGAAGTGAAATAACACAAACACAAGGTGAATTTGTGACATCAGTAATAGCCAGAGCCCCACGGCCAGTTACCTGGGAGTAACGGACATAGTAGTCCTTTATTCCTGCATATACGTATTCTGTACAAGCCAGAATGGTCTTGAGGACTGTTAGCCTGATGTAGAAGGGGACTAAGAGAAGGTTCATCACCGAATTCATACAGCTACTTGCAGCTCCGGGGAGTCTGACCTCCTGTGTGACACAGAGGAAGTTCTCTGGCCTGTGTTATGCAGGAGTTAAGACTAGATGAGCATAATAGTCCCTTCTGGCCTTAGAATTTAAGAGTTTATGCAAATATATTTAGAACTTGATTTTGATGTCACAAGGTTTCATATAAAATACATTCTTTGTATGGATGGTTGTATGCATGTGATTTTTGTAACACTTGACCTGTGGTATTGTGGAACTTCATATTTATTAGTAATGCAATGTAACATTGCTATGTACATTTGAGATTAAAATGTACAAGTTATTCACTGTGAAATACAAATCTAATCCAAACTTTTTTCTCATTTTGCTAGGAATTGGAAAATGGGCCTTTTGTTGTTGTTGTTGTTGTTGAAAAAAAGTATACTCTATCAATTCCCAAGAATTTGTTTGGAGAGAAAATGGGACCGTTTTTGAGTGAAAATGGCCTTGCACTGAAGACGTGTGTGTCTGGGGAGGGGGGAGAGGGAATGCCATACAAAGTAAAATTTGAGGCCTCTGAAATCATGCACAACTACACTTCAAACATTTCAAACATTCAAACATGTCATGAAATATAAGTTTTGAATCTCACACAAGTCATTTGAGGACAGTATTGAGTTTTATGATTGCTCATGGGTAAGACAACAGAGAATGTGACAGTATTCTTTCACATTAACTTTCACTTTCACCTTAACCATATATGGAACTGTACAGTGGCTTTACAAGTAATGTTGGAACTGGGAAGCACATAACACTATGAGGTAAGGAACAATGTACTGAAGTCAAAGCTACTGTTACTGTGTGCTTTTCTGAATAAAAAAAAAGCACTAGCTAAATCTGTGTATCATAAGATATCATTCCCATTGAGATCACTCCTGAAATTTACCCTTAGAACTGGCTTTTCAAGAGCCTGCTCCATGCTGTAATGAGCTTCTGTCTCCTTCTTTATGCCCACACCCAGAGGGGCGACCAAATGGGCTACACATATATAACATCCACCCACTCTGAAACTCTTTGGGATATGCATTACTTTCAAACTTGACTTTCTTGGAATTGCTAAGCTAGCTAGTCATTAGCTCTTGTGTCATGCCACCACTCCATAGCATTGCCACACAGTCTGTTGGGCTACTTAATTTTATAACTACTGCCACATCAAATCATGTGGGACACTTGTCTAATTTAAAGACACTTGTCTAATTCAGCTGGAATTGGCAGGGACTTACATTTCCATAAACAATACCTTGAAGAAATTATCTTTGAGTATTTTTTTAAATATTGTATTATCCCGCTTCAGCTTTGAAGTCACCAATTTATAATTACTTGTAAATTTATTCACACTTTGTTTCCTGTATTAATGTTTCATTATATGCTTCAGGATAAAATAATGAAAGATTTTTGTCTGATGAGTTATCAAGAATAAGATTATGCACACAAAATATTTAACAAGTTCACTTAAAGAACTACTGTCCCCTTATTGAAACCCCAAATTTGATCTACCTTACAATTGTTATAATCTGGTGGGAAATATCATCCAAATTAACTTTTAAAGAAAATCCATCACTATCTCTGGCATACTAAACAAAACCAAACAATACATAAAGAATTGTTTACATAGGACCTACTATTCTTTGAGTTCTCCTGATGTACAGACAGCAGAAGGGAACACATTATCTAATTAACCTGTTTCCAATATGTTGCAATAGTGTTCCAAATCATGCAGGTCTCCAGTTTTTATATTTTTAAAGTCAGTCCCAGAGGACTGCCGATCAGCTTGGGAGAGCAATATTTTAAGTGACTTACAACTAACTGTGGCTTTCTGGATTCCTGACAGTGAAAAATTGGCTGACCAGAATATCTCCTGAATGGTGGGAGCTAAAATTAAAGGATGGAGTTACTGTTACGGCTACAGGAGAACTGGAACAGGTGCAGAGATGGGCTACTAGGATGATCTGAGGAATGGAAAACCTATCTTATGAGAGGAGACTCAAAGAGCTTGGTTTGTTTAGACTAACCAAAAGAAGGCTGAGGGGAGATATGATTGCTCTCTATAAATACATCAGAGGGATAAATACCAGGGAGGGAGAGGAGTTATTTAAGTTAATCGCCAATGTGGACACAAGAACAAATGGATATAAACTGGCCATTAACAAGTTTAGGCTTGAAATTAGATGAAGGTTTCTAACCATCAGAGGAGTGAAGTTCTGGAAGCACCTTCCCAGGGGAGCAGTGGGGACAAAAAGCCTAACTGGTTTCAAGACTGAGCTTGATAAGTTTATGGAGAGGATGGTATGATGAAACTGCCTACAATGGCATGTCGCTGATCAGTGAGTGCTAGCAGCAAATATCTCCAATGGCTGGTGATGGGACACTGGATAGGGACAACTACAGTTACTGAGTTACTACAGTGAATTCTTTCCCAGGTGTCTGGTGCTGGGTCTTGTCCACTCAGGGTCTAATTGATCACCATATTTGAGGTTGGGAAGGAGTTTTCCCCCTGGTGAAATCAGTAGAGAACCTGTGGGATTTTTTTGCCTTCCTTTGCAGCATGGGGCATGGGTCACTTGCCTGTTTAAACTAGTGTAAATGGTGGATTCTCTGTAACTTGAAGTCTTTAAATCATGATTTGAGGACTTCAGTAACCCAGCTGGAGGTTATGGGTCTATACCAGGAGTGGGTGGATGAGGTTCTGTGGCCTGCAGTTTGCAGGAGGACAGACTAGATGGTCATGAGGGTCCCTTCTGACCTTAAAGTCTATGAGTCTACAAGGAGAGGACTGACTGCTAGGGTAGCCAATGAGATTAATCATATGATCCCAGGCTATCAGAGTTACTGACTGGAAAGCATATCCTGCTCAGTACTGCAAAACCAAAGAGTTCAAAATCATGAGCCAGGCCCCCAAAATCATGAGATTGGCTTAAAAATCAAGATTTTTTTTCTTATTAAAACATACATTTTGGCCGGGGTGCTGGAACAATTTGTGTAGTGGGGGTGCTGAGAGCCATTGCACCAAACTGTAAACCCTGTATATAATAGAACCCACTTCAAGCCAGGGGGCACGGCAGCACCCCCAGAACCCTTAGTTCCAGCCCCTATGCATTTTGGATTCTTATTGTTTGCTTTATTGTTCTTGATTCTATAAGCTACATTAGAGCCACATTCTCATGCTTCTCTCTGCAGCCATGAGTGCTAGAAACTCACTTTTATTTTTAAGTGAAAGCTCCAGGTCACAACTGCAGGAACTGGGGCTTTAAGAAAAATACCAAATATAGCAAGATGGACAAAAAAATTGTGAAAATGGACAACAGTGCCGGTACCACTAATTGGCACCATTCATGCTAGTGCATTAATAAAAAAAGTAAGTAGGAAAGTTGTATTATTTTCAAATGATAGTACAAATATGGAAAATAAATATTTCCTAAATGGAGGAGGACAAAAATGGTAGAATGAGCAACCCTCTTCTTATTCCCCGCAAACTTTGCTACACCAGTAGCTGATGGTATACACAAAGCAAACTAACGTTAGCGCTTTAGAAAGCAATATGGGCCTTCTCTGTCAAAAATGTTTTGTACTATGCACAGAGGCAAAAGAATGGGCAAGAGTTAAAACCTGACTAAAACTGAGTAAGATAGACAAATTGTGGGTGTAGAAACCTGACAATGGCCCTTTTAAGTGAAACCATTCTTCCAGATGATTTGCTTTACTTAAAAAGCAAATCCTTACTTGATCCTTGAAAACAAATGACATTTAAAAAGCTTTTTTTTTTTTTTTAACCAGAAGCATATGATAAAATATCTATACAGTATTACACATGCTATAGCCCAGATTTTGGGCTGTGTAGTAAACTCTGATTGATATCTCAAGATAGCAACAAAGATACAATTAAGCCACATTTAAGGTCCCCCTGATACTGGAGCCATCTAGGGTGACCAGATGTCCCGATTTTATAGGGATAGTCCTGATTTTTGGGTCTTTTTCTTATATAGGCTCCTATTACCCCCCACCCCCTGTCCCAATTTTTCACACTTGCTGTCTGGTTACCTTAGAGCCATCCAACCACAGGAGCTATTCCTGGCCTGAAGTAAAGCAGTCTTAGGGTTTTCCTAGTTTGTGCATAAGGGCTGTTCTGACAGTTGAGCATTGCTGGGGTTATAGAGATGCCCTGACCACAACCTCTTTCTCCTGGACACATCTCTTATGCTGAGGGCTAGAAGGACAGTGGTGTGGGAATTGTTATGACCCCCTACCTCACCTGAAGATTTATACATACAGGAGGAATCCTTGGGAGACTGGCTTTGTGCTGCTGGAGCAGGGACTAGGATTTGGCCCTGTACATACAGTTGTATAATATAAAAGAGAGTGAAGATGTCAATTTTTGGTGGTGATATCTGAGTCCTGGCTACCTCCCCACTAAAGAGTTAGAAGAGAAGCAGCACTCTATATCTGTCTCAGTAAGAAGCAACTCAATTCTATGCTTCAGCTCTCATTGCCTCCCTTAAATAATCATGTGGAGATTGTCCTCGCCTGCCAAGGGAGCAGAAATGTTTCCACAGTGACACCACGGCACTGCAAGTAATCTGATGTGTCAGTTTTTGTCTTTGTCTTCAGCATCATTCTGAAAACTAAACCATCGTTATAATTTAATTGCTTACATCCAAAGCAGAGATGCTCTCATAAGGAAGAATCATGGTTACTATAATGGGATCTAAAGCAGCATTCAGCCACAGTATAAAAAGATTCCTGCTAATGGAAATTATGCTACTGAGTTTCCAACATCAGGGTGTTTTGTCTGGTATTTTGAAAAGCATTCTTGGGTAAATGAATTTATGATGAATATATGTTCTTAATGATGCAGCTTTTCAGAGGCCTGAAGAGATATGAAGAACAGTTTATGCAGTATACCTAAGATCGTGAGTCTGAGTATGCAAAATTCAACATCCTTAACTATTTAAGCCCTAATGACAAACATATTTGTTTTGATGGGCCTCCACTGAAGGAATAGAGGTAGATGAATTCAACTCCAGCCCCTCCTCTGCTGTCTCATCCCACAGTGGAGCGCTACCTCCCTTCTGCTCCCAGATTCACTGCTTGATCTGGGCCACCTCCAGCCTCCTGGATCATATCCTGATGATGCTATCACAAACTGGCAGCAGGAGAGCAGGCTGAGGGAATAGGGAGGTGAGGTTGGGTCTGGCTTCTTTTAAGTGACCTGTCCCAGGCCCACTTCCCAAAGGCTCTCAGATACTACGGTGATGAGGGAGGTACAAGAACCTTTATACTATAGAATAGAACGGCTAGAAACACTTTCCCCTGCATCACATTGATTTAAAGAGGCTGCCCAGATAACTGTGGGAATTGTCCAGTCCCTACAGTGTTGACTACCTGGATTAGCCGGTGTTCTAACAGTTAAAGTCCTGGGGTCTGATTCTCCACGCATTTACACAAGTGTAAATCAAGAATAACCATGGTGACATGAATAGAATTATACTGACGTGAAATGGGTGTAAATAGAAGAGAATCAGGTCTGTTTATTCAAAACGCCATGATTTCTATAGGGGTTCTGTGGTCCATTACAAATCTCCTGAACCACACATTCTCCCTCTTCCCACACACCCCATCAAAGAGAAAAACTTACTGAGCCACTATGCTTATAAAAATAATCCCTGATTTAAAGGGTCAAGAAAAAAAATAGGGATGGTAATTGACTGTGTCACTGTGATTTTTTTTAAATGATATACATATAAACCAATAATGTGAGTGCTACTAGACCAACAGAAGGATAAGTAATTACTAAAAATATATAAACTTAGTCAGAATCACGTGCTGAACATCAGGGGAGGCAAAGTGTTATTCTGGTTCTCAAGGTAGCAAAAAATCTACCTTACTTGCATGCACTGTTACCCCAGTTACTCATTCAAATATGCCATACTACGTGAAACGGACTGGTTTCCACAGGGCCGGCGCAACACATTAGGCGACCTAATCCATATATTAGACTTCTGACAATAATACAGTAGTAACATATGAATTTATGACTGTTTTCTTTCAGTCCTGGGATCTACAGATTGTACTATGCACATGCATTTCCATTTGTGTGTCTGAACAGCATGAAGCTATGTTTTTAACTAGGGCTTCATTTAATTCACTACGGGCCAGATTTTCAATATCAGGCAGACACAGATGTTTGTGGATGTCCTGACCTATGTGCATAAATACCAGATGTGTGATCACAAATCAGGTATTTGTACACACAGTTAGCCAGTTATATGTCTGACAGGCTATGCATGCATGCAAATACCTGATATGAGCATACCTAGCTGTACATTTAAGGTAGACATGGGAAAATATTTGGGGTGAACTCTGGTCTCCACTGAAGTCAATAGCAAAACTCCCATTGACATCAATGGGACCAGAATGTAATGCTTAGTACATAGGATTTGCGATACTTATTGCATCAGACCCCTGGTCCCTCTAGTCCAATATCCTGACTCTGACAGTAGCCTGCACCAAATGCTTTAAAGAAGTTGCAAGAAACCTTGCACTAGGTAAGATAATATGCTCCCCCTATGAGTCTCCTCCTAATTGTTAGAGATTGTCTTAAACCTGGAAGCATGCGATTTAATATCTCTTCCAGCATTTATTAACATTAATTGTAACAACTCTGGATATTCTTGTTATCCCTATAAATATCCAATCTTGGTATGTTTTTGGTCTCAATGACATTCTGTGGCAATGAGTTCCACAGTTTAATTACACATTATGTGAAAAAGTATGTTTCTAATTTCATTGAATGCTCTCTTGTTCTTGTGTTATGAGACAGAGAGAACCGAAGCTACCAATCTACCTTCTCTATACAAATCATTATTATATATGCTTTTGTGATATCCTCTCTTAGTCATCTCCTTTCTAAAGAAAACGATCCCAATCTTTTCAATCTCTCTTCATAAGTGAGTTCTTCCACGCCCTTTATCATTCTCTTGCCCTTCTCTGAATGCCCTCTATTTCCACAATATCCTCTTTGAGATGTGGTGACCAGTACTACACACTGTATTCCAGACGAGGATGTACCACTGATGTATATAATGGCATTTTTATTAATTATTATCATCCATTTTAACATCATGTTTGCTTTTCTGACTGCAGATACACGTTGAGCAGAGGACTTAATTGATCTGTCTACAATGACACCCACTGTGTTTACTGAGTAGTTATAGTTAATTTAAAAGGTGCCCACATGCTAATGCTAATATGAAAATCCGACCATGAAGAAGCAGGGGGTTTGCAAGAACCTAGCACAAAATTATTGATGTGACAAAACTGTCCGGCTCATGCCTTGATGCATTCAGATTTCAGCACTCAATCTTATGGGCCAGATTCCCCATTGAGATTGGGCCCCTTTGCACAATGCAGGAGTGGAAAACGAGCTGCAAATCACCAGCAGAGAATTTCCCTGACAAAGGGGGACTGTATGATGGCACAAGTGCACCTGCTACAGCACTTACAGGTCAGGCTAGGGAGCCATGTTGGGACTGGGCAGGGGAAGGAAGTGGGGAGCGGGAAGTGGAGGTAGCGCAGCTCTGCTACACCAGTCCTCCAGTAATTTAGGGGCTCATTGGAGACTATAAGCCAGATGCTCAATCAGCAGCACTAAGTGACTTTGGGAGCAGAGTTGACCCTCGGAACTGAAACCAGCTCCCTGATTTTCCCTCCTCTCCTGTGCTAAACAGAACTCAGGTATAGGAGAGAATCTGCCCTGAAGTCTTTGGCACCAGTTTAAACTCAGATCCTTTGTAAGTACAAAATTTTACTATCTTGTTTTCTGTTAACTAATGCTGGGTTGTATAAGGGGCCAAATTCATCTTTGGTGTAACTCCTATTATATCTAAATGCATTTCCTTCCCTTCCATTCAAGTGACAATGATTACTTGAAGGAATAGTGTTTGACAACCACTCAAAATCCTCCAACACCTGCAGAGTTAAATTACAACAAAGCTCATAAAACTGCTAGATGTGTGATAGAATGGAATTATATTTTAAAATTATGATTTAGATGGCTGGATAGATCTGATAACACATATTATTATAGTCCCCAAAAGTCTGCATGATTTTCCTTGCGTGCTGTTATTTTGTATAATATAGCAATTAACATGGAATACCCAGCAGTTATTTCTGAGCTATTAATATTTATAAGCATGATAACTGAAAGCAGTAATTTTAACAGGCACCTGTTGAGGTAGGATAAATGAAGAAAGAGTAGTAGATCAAATGTATAATTGGAATACCATTCCAAAGACTCTCTTACTGGACTTTCAATATAAATATGAGCATATAAAGGCAATTTCTCTCCTTATTACTAAATTAATACTACCTATTTTCTTTAAAATTTCTTTACATGTTTTATTTGGCTCAAAACGTCTTTTGATCCAAATATTTGAACTTAAATGACAGGATGACTGTTTTTCCATACTTCTTTCTCTCCCACGCAATTTAATACAGGGTAAAATACTTTCCCCACACACACACAAAAAACCCTAAGTAGCTCTGCAGTGGTATAACTTAACTCAGTATTTTAACTCCTATGATAGCAGGATTTAGATAATTTGAAAAATGTTGTTTAAGAAAACAGGAAATATGGTACAACAGACACATTCAAATAATTACAATTGACATTCACTTTTCATTTCATTAACCATTATGTTGATAGATTTTTAATGTGATTATATTCTTTAAAGTGGCTCTGTGTAAATGGTATTATGGGGTTCCATTTATATTGTCTGTCAGTGATTGAGATAAAACTGTCCTCAGTTAACAGTTAAAATGTTTTTTTTTCATAATATTGACCCCTGAACATTCAATCCAGGATCTGAAGTTCACGCTGAGTTCCTTCCTTCTTGCACATTCTTACCAGTAAAAGTTTCTGCAGGCCAAACTGTATTCCCTGTGAAACCTATTCAACCCCATTACCTTCAGATTATATCCTGAGGAACACCTGTGCAATTCCATGGTCTTCAGTGGGGGGTACTCAGATGTAACTGATTAGCTCTGTAATTGGAATTTACAAAACATTTGTACTAATGATGCACAATCTGGAATAGATTTCAGATGTGTTGGCTCTAAGGTGAATAAGAGTAAAATGTAGTAAAAACACATTTTTTGGTCAATGTTATAGCTCTGAATGCAAACAGGGTACACTTTCAATGAGAATTGTTATTTTGCATGATTAGTTTTCAGGCTAGGTAAATTTACAGCTCCTTTATTCCTTCTACAGTGGTGGCCCTTAAAAACTTTCTGACTACTTTAGCTAACTAAGGTCCTGATCTTACCTGCATTATATTGAAATCAGTGGGATTGTTTTCAGAATAAGGAACTACACAATTTGAGTAGAAATGGCAGAATCTGATCCTAAATAAGTATCTGAAGTCCGATAATCTCAGTATTTGGAGTATTTAAGGTATTTCCTATAGTAAGTAAAGTACAAGGAAGTAGTGTAGATAGTGAGGTAACCTTATTTATTTAGCTTAGGTAAAAATGAAACATTTTAAGGAGCTGCCTCTGTACCTTTTCTTTATACACAGGCAATACTTCTTGTTCACTGTTATTTTCTAAGGAGTCCCTTTACATTTTTGTCTTGGTCTAATGTTATAACTAACAAATGGACTGTCTGTTCCTGGAATATCCTCTTTATTTCCTGATGCCATTTGTTTACCATTAATATGGGACAAATATTGGGGATGGGGAAATGGTGAATGTTGAATTTCTTTTGAATTTTCTCTGTTTGCTCAAGTTTTGTGTCCACTTTCAGTGACTATTTTCAGGAATGCATTTACGAGCAGGTATATTTTTGAAGATAGCAAATGTACAGGAAACTGAGGGACAGATTCTCCACTGAGAGCTACAGAGAACAGGAGCAGCCAGGGAGCCACCTAACTGGCTCCTTGAGTCAATGGCCAGTTTTGCACCAATCCCAGTGGTACAGTTCTACTTGATGACTTGTTATGATGCTCCAGCATCCGGCTGTGGAAGATTAGTGCACAGGAGTTTGACCAGGAGTTGACCAGTTCCCCTTTGTGATATCCTGTCCCTTTAAATGTTTGAGCACTGCCCGCCCCCCCCGCAGTGCAAAGCCTTATTTTCTGTTTAGTTTCAGTTTTGCTGCAGGAACGATACAAGTTTCCGTAGGAGTTAGCTGTACTTAAATGAGCTCCTCTTGGTCCGCCTATATCCTTCTCTGCTGGGTCCAAATATAGCACCCTTCACACTGAGACACTATCCAGCACTTTAATTGGAGAGGGTGCTACATCAATGGCATAGATAGGCTACCCTGAACTGTACGTTCAAAGTTTAGAGTTCCATTCCTACAGGCTGCTCAAACTCTCTGCAGTTTTTGGCTAGGCCTGAAATGGACACAGATATGGCAGATTTAAATAAGACTGCCTGAGCAGCCAGAGGAGACCTCTCCTAGTAAAGACAGTTTATTATGAGAGTAGGAAAACATCAGAGCTAATTTGGGTCCAAAAAGCTGCACACAGAACATTGTCTCATTAACCGTAGAAGAAAATTCTTACCCGGAGTAATTTGCTGTTCCCTGCCCTTGTCATTTGTATGTCTCCTATTGTATTGTAGAGCAGGACAGCACTGGTCTATCTATGCAGGCTGATGTCAATTAGGACAGTGGCTTTTTCAACTTCTGGCATATGCAGGAGCTATTCTGTGCTTAAGATATCATTAAAGAAGCAGCCCACTAAGGGTTATGGATCAAAGGTGAAGCACCATTTCCTTTTCCATGAGTGGGAGAAAACTGGTTAGATGGGATCCCTTAGTTGAGGATGGAGGAATGTCTTCTAAGTGTGTGACTCTAAGAGGGATAAGTGAAGAAATCTGGAATTCCACCATGACTTCAATAATTTCTATCCCACCATTAACCTCAGCCTAGATCAATCCACACAAGCGGTCCATTTCCTGGACACTACTGTGCTAATAAGCGATGGTTACATAAATACTACCCTATACCGGAAACCTACTGACCGCTATACTTACCTACATGCCTCCAGCTTCCATCCAGGACACACCACACGATCCATTGTCTACAGCCAAGCTCTAAAATACAACTGCATTTGCTCCAATCCCTCAGACAGAGACAAGCACCTACAAGATCTCTATCAAGCATTCTTAAAACTACAATACCCACCTGCTGAAGTTAAAAAACAGATTGACAGAGCCAGACGAGTACCCAGAAGTCACCTCCTACAAGACAGGCCCAACAAAGAAAATAACAGAACACCACTAGCTGTCACCTTCAGCCCCCAACTAAAACCTCTCCAGCGCATCATCAAAGATCTACAACCTATCCTGAAAGATGATCCCTCACTCTCACAGATCTTGGGAGACAGACCTGTCCTCGCTTACAGACAATCCCCCAACCTGAAGCAAATACTCACCAGCAACCACATATCACTGAACAAAAATACTGACCCAGGAACCTATCCTTACAACAAAGCCCGATGCCAACTCTGTCTACATATCTATTCAAGTGACATCATCATAGGACCTAATCACATCAGCCATACCATTAAGGACTCGTTCACCTGCATATCTACCAATGTGATATATAGACTCATAGACTCATAGACTTTAAGGTCAGAAGGGACCAATATGGTCATCTAGTCTGACCTCCCGCATGATGCAGGCCACAACAGCTGACCCACCCACAACAGAATCCTCCAGCCTGCGACCCCTGCCCTATGCTGCGGAGGAAGGCGAAAAACCTCCAGGGCCTCTGCCAATCTACCCTGGAGGAAAATTCCTTCCCGACCCCAAATATGGCGATCAGTAGAACCCCGAGCATACAGGCAAGATTCTACAGCCGGACCCTCATTTTACCAGCGATGGCACGTTAATGCCTAATTGACTAAAATCACGTTATCCCATCAAACCATTCCCTCCATAAACTTATCAAGCCTAATCTTGAAGCCAGAGAGGTCTTTCGCCCCCACCGTTTCCCTCGGAAGGCTGTTCCAAAATTTCACCCCTCTGACGGTTAGAAACCTTCGTCTAATTTCAAGCCTAAACTTCCCCACGGCCAGTTTATATCCATTTGTTCTCGTGTCCACATTACTACTGAGCTGAAATAATTCCTCTCCCTCCTTGGTATTAATCCCTTTGATATATTTAAAGAGAGCAATCATATCCCCCCTCAGCCTTCTTTTGGTTAGGCTAAACAAACCGAGCTCCTCGAGTCTCCTTTCATAGGAAAGGTTTTCCATTCCTCGGATCATCCTAGTGGCCCTTCTCTGTACCCGTTCCAGTTTGAGTTCATCCTTTTTAAACATAGGAGACCAGAACTGCACACAGTACTCGGATATGCCATCATGTGCCAGCAATGCCCCTCTGCCATGTACATTGGCCAAACCGGACAGTCTCTACGCAAAAGAATAAATGGACACAAATCTGACATCAGGAATCATAACACTCAAAAACCAGTAGGAGAACACTTTAACCTGTCTGGTCATTCAATGACAGACCTGCGGGTGGCAATTTTGCAACAGAAAAGCTTCAAAAACAGACTCCAGCGAGAAACTGCTGAGCTGGAATTGATATGCAAACTAGATACAATCAACTTAGGCTTTAATAGGGTCTGGGAATGGCTGAGCCATTACAAACATTGAATCTATCTCCCCTTGTAAGTATTCTCACACTTCTTATCAAACTGTCTGTACTGGGCTATCTTGATTATCACTTCAAAAGTTTTTTTCTCTTTCTTAATTGGCCTCTCAGAGTTGGTAAGACAACTCCCACCTTTTCATGCTCTCTGTATGTGTATATATATCTCCTCAATATATGTTCCACGTTATGCATCCGAAGAAGTGGGCTGTAGCCCACGAAAGCTCATGCTCAAATAAATTTGTTAGTCTCTAAGGTGCCACAAGTACTCCTGTTCTTTTTGCGGATACAGACTAACACGGCTGCTACTCTGAAATCTGAGAGGAATGTTAGCTTACCCTAGGATGCATGCACACACTTTTTCAGACAATGGCTTCTCTAATCTCTTGCACTTACGGGATTTAAAGGGAATGGTGATAAACTAATTGTAAAAAATAATGTCTTTACTCCCCGAGGTATGAAACAGTAAAATCACCTTCAGAAGGTGCCATGCTCCTTATTTTATGAATCATCATGTACCACTTCAATCTCAGCACACAGCAGTCAGGAACAAGAGGCTGCATGCTATTGCAAGTTTATCATCAACCAAACTCTTAGAATGTGGAGTGGGAGGTAGGAAGGGGGGTTCAGAAGGTCTTTCTGCCTGTCACCTCCAATCGGCTTACACATTCAGAGATGAACCATTGTTGTATTCCTGCTCTCTCTCTCTCTTTCATCTGACGCTATGTTGCTCTAATCTATTGTATGTGAGCAGGACTTCCCCCTCCCGCTCCCCTCACTCCTGACTAATTTTCTGCCCACTCCTGTGGAATAAAAGCCTGGTCTGCTGCCAGACATCCCAAGTCTGATTACTGTATTCCCAGAGGAAAACTGTGATTAGCATACAGCACCTTGATGCCCGACTTTAGGCTCAGTAAAAGCTCAGCTTCTTCAGTCTAGTTAATGTGTTATATAGATGCCAGCCATCCTAAATCAGTAGTAAACATGAGAGCAGGAGGATATGCACTGCACTAAAATCAGTGAAATATAATGGACTGTTATGATTAGCACTTTTCCAAAGGAAGGAATTTGCTGATTTCCAATAAAAGCCTTGAGTTGGGAACAGGGGAGCTGCCATCTGCTGCTGTTGAGAGGAACATTGGCATTTTATGAGCTAGTCTGTGCACTGCATTTCCTTTTCCTGCTTTGTCTCCCGGTTCCTTAAATTGGCTGTTAACCGCTGCTGGCATCATTTATTTCTTGTTCATTAACCTTAGACGGCCCTATCACAGAAATCTCATAACAAGCCAAGAAAATATTGTTCCACCCCATACTGTAATTGTTGTCACAGTTCACCCTTCCACATGAATGCAGCAGGCACAAATGGTACAGTATGTCCTCACAGGAATAGAAAGTTGCACTCATGGAGCCAAAAGGAGAATTTGACTCAGAGAGAATAATGAGCAGGTAGCTCCAGGAGTCAGAGAGTTGCTTGGTTGTTGTAAGAACAAGAGGAGCCCTAAAAGATATAGGGGAGGAGTTTTAAAATGGCTAAGTAGGGCATTGAGCCAACAGCCACTGGAAAGTAGATTCTGATTCCAGCTGGTCCTGCTCCTCATGAGACAGACATGGTCTGACCACATCTGGCTTTCAGGCTCCATATTTCCCCTGTGCTACTCACGTCCATTCTGAAAATGACTTGGACTCAACTATCCCCACAATTTGATTCCAGGCATCCAGTCTCATTCTTGTGCCCCCCACCCCTAGCTTTGAAAGTTGCATAGGTTTGTAGATGAATGGTATCATCCTCATAGGCTAAAGGACAAATTCAGTGCCTAAATACATTTGAGGGCTAGATTCACAAAGGGATTTAGGTGCCTAACTGCCATTCTAGGTGCCAAAGTCCCAGATTTAGGCATCAGTGGTCTTCACAAAATCCCTATTCAGCTGCTGCCAAACACTGTAGGTGCCTAAATTCACTCAGCACATAACTTTTTGCAGTCAAATTTCCCTAGGCAACTGTGTTTCCTCCATTCTCTGGGGGAAGACGGGCGTTCCTCTGCCCAACTCACCTGAGGGGCCTGATCTGGTAGATCAGCTCAGAGCACATCTAACAACAACTACCTCCTTTATAACCTTTAGCCCAGTAGTCAGGATGTGGGAGACCAGCAGTTCAAGTCCCCCCCATTTCCCAGCTGATGAGGAGAAAGGAATGGAACAGGGATCTGCCAACTCTTAGTGTTCTAACCACTGGGCTATGGAATATTCTGATGTGGGGCTCCCTCAAACTCTCCTGTTGAAGCTGTTCCACTTCAATAAATAAGTAAAGAGTCATTAGAGCAGGGGGAATGGATCCTAGATTGTCTTCATCATGGGTGAGTGTTCTGACCACCAGAGACTATAGTCATAGATTTCAATGCCAGAAGGGATCATTGTACTGACAGTTTAGTCTGACCTCCAGTAAAACACAGGACATAGAACTTCCCTCAAAATAATTCCTAGAGCACGCTCAGCATCACAATGCCTAAGTCTTTTTGTAATCTAGCCTGACAGTCCAACGAAACCCAACTGGCTACCCAGTCTTTGAATTATGGATGTGGCCAATTCTAAGCACCTAAAGGCTTTGGCCATGCCTCTTTCACTCTTTGAAAACTGCATTCATCTAGGTGAATAATAGATTCCAATTTAGGCACCTAGATAGCTTTGAAAATCCTGCCCATGCTACTATATACAAAATGATAAAGTAGCAAACAGTACTCTGCAGTCCTGAGGAAGCTTCTAGAAAGATGGCGTGAAGCCTTCATCCTTACTTGAACAGAGACAGAGTTCTCATGCGAGATGCCCCCAATCCTCTGATAAATATATGGTACCCCAAAAAATGACTCTGGTGGGGTCTAGGCAGTGGGTCCCTAGATTCAATAGGAAGCTTTAATCAGACGGTTCTATTTTTTAAGAAAAAGGAAATTTACATTACAGTGTACAATAGCCCAAGATGTTAATTTAGTATTAAATATGCACATGGTATGATAACTCAAAAGGCAGTCATGCTTGATTATATCATTAAACATGCTAGGCCTGTGTTTTAGTGATCCATAAACATACAGATCAGTTGCTTTGTGAAGCAGGACCTGCAGCACTCCTGCCTTTGACCAATGAAGGATGCACTGTATTATAGGACAAATAAAATTACCCTCCTGAGAGTCTTCATGCTGTTAGAATATAAATACTTCCTTTCGGCCCTAGCCTGCAAACAGTCACTGCTATATGTTTACTCCCATTCATAATCCCATAGAAATCAATGACACTATGTTCGGGAGAAACTGAAGAAGCAGGACTTATTTAATTACCGGTATATATATATATACCGGTAATTAAATAAGTTTCAGTTTATATATATATATATAAATTTTAAAAATATTTCTCTTTTTAGAGCTATCTTTTCATGACAAATTGTTCACAGTGGCAGGATGGGACGAAATATTTTGTTCCACTTTTTGAAAATAACGTAAACATTTAAAATTAATTTTAAAGTTTAATTTTTTTTAAAAGTAACATTTTCTTCACTTCTCTACTCCTCACATGTGGCCTATAGGCTGGACCACCTCTCCTGTTACACCTCTTTCTAATATTGTCTCTCTTGTCAGCCCTTCTGCCCCTCACCTTTGCCCATTTCCAGCAACTTCTTATAGAAAAGTGAAATGTTTTCAAGATTTTCTGTATTAATAAAGGCCCAATCAGTTGCTTACACAACCCCAAAGTAGGTTGCGCTAGAAGAGCTGCTGAAGTGAAGTGCCCACGACACCACCAGAGGGACCAGGCTAGGACAAGTTGGGGGAAGCTGAGGAAAAATTCTGTGTAGCTATTTCACTCCCCTTCTCTCTGCATCTCAGCTTAAGTCTTTCCTGAAGCACAAGCCAGAGTTCTGTCTTTTCAAAACTTTTCAGAAAACGTTACACTGAGTTAAACCTCAAAGCTATCATATAAACCCCTGATAATTCAATGTTAATAGTTCCCAGTCAATTACCACATGCTTTCTTAGTAAAACAAACAGTTAATGCACACAGAAAACATTGTTTCAGAGTAGCAGCCGTGTTAGTCTGTATCCGCAAAAATAACAGGAGTACTTGTGGCACCTTAGAGACTAACAAATTTGTTAGTCTCTAAGGTGCCACAAGTACTCCTGTTATTTTTACAGAAAACATTGTAAGTAGAAGCTGGAATACTATGAATAACTTTTAAACAAAAGCTACTAGGCGCTAAATCGATTGATGTCCCTTATACAGACTTTCCTACTTGGTTTCTGTTACACATATTCAAATGAGGTTTCAACATAACATTTTCTATATGTTAGCACACACATATAGACACATTCCTCTCTCTGCTTCTCTCAGAGATTATTTCTCAGACTTTATAGTGTGGCTGGCCACAGTATGACATGTGTGTCACCCAGACTCTTCAGAACTTGAGGAGAATGGCAGCATCTCAGTCCTTTCAGACACTTCAGAACCTTGTCAGCAACCAACTGGGGATCTCCACGGCTAGCAGCATTGCAGTCCTTGGGTCAAGAGCTGACTGGTTCTCTCCATTGTTGGTGAAACAGAAACCTGTAACCTATATCCAAAATGGTCCACAGATTTGGATCAGCATATAAAATATCCATCCCCTGGATCTCTGTAGGATCTGACTCTATAGGGCACTATATCTCCACATAAGCCCAGCTAAGTCAGGCAAGAATTCACAAACTTCCACCTCACCAAGTGCTGCCCCAGTCTCTCTCTTTCATTGAGACAACTTAGAGCCATTAGCTGATTGCTCAATGTAAGTTCCAAGACTGTTAGCTGCTGGGGTGACAAATGCTCCTCCCTAGCTCTCCCTCTGGGTTCATAAAACCAAACATTATCCTATTGGAGGGCTTCTTTAGTAAATAAAGTTAGAATAGCACTGACCCATGTCCAAAGTGGTAGAGGGATTGGAACCTGTCTCTCCGAGCAGAGACATCTCTTGTTCCTGCATGGATCAACCACTGAGTCCGAAAGGCTGTTTGTAACTCCTGTATTTATAACCTTTCCCCTCTGCACTCTGATTCAGCTCCCAGAGGGAGACTAGATGTGACCTGCCAAGCAGATTATCCACACCAAAAACTTCCTATACAGCTTAAAACAGCTAGTGAACATGTCTAGTATTTGCCACACCCAATTTCCAGATGTTTCTACATCCTTCTGGAAGAGTTGCTCTGCCCTGCGCTCTGCACATGTGCAGAGACACATAGGATCCAACTAAAATCCAGGTCTCTTCCTCCTCACCACTGCTTCTCTCCCCTTCTTTGGCCACACATATGCTGCAGTATATAGGGTGACCAGATGTCCCGATTTTATAGGGACAGTCCCGATTTTGCGGTCTTTTTCTTATATAGGCTCCTATTATCCCCCACCCCGTCCCGATTTTTCACACTTGCTGTCTGGTCACCCTAGCAGTATAAAGCATGTGAGTTACAGAGGCATTCAAGATGGTCAGAGCAAAAGATAAAAGCACTTGAGAGGTGCTATTAAAAGTAGAGGAAAGGAGGGACAATGTAACTCTGGGGGTGAGGGAAGGAAGGAAATAGATACAGAACGTGGTTGTATTTCATGTAGCATTCACTTTTAAAAATCTAAATTAAAAAATGAGAGAGGAGACAAAATTTATAATATTTGTTGTTCCCTGTATTATTTCCCCACCTACCTTATTTGTACAAGGCCCGATCCAAAGCCCATAGAAATGAGTGGAAGGATCCCATTGACTTCAGTGAGTTTTGGAACAGGCCTTTGATAGGTGACTGAATGTCTGTTTCATATGTGTATCTAATGATGTATCCATGTTCTGTGACAAGGGAGGAAAGTGATAAGGGTTTAAATATGATTATGACATTACCAAAAATGGCCCACACAACTAGTTAGGAAGATTAATATAACAGGCAGCAGTCTTCTGGCTACGATTTAATCATGTAGGATAACTGAAACTTTCTCTAAAACTACTATATTATTATCTGTGTGCATATAGAATATGCAATACACAGGCATAGACAGAGACATCTATACATAGACTTTTAAAATCTGATTATTGACTCAAATCTTGAGACCCATTGAAATTCATTGTTCCCAGCTTTTCCAACATGAAACCTCTTTGTTCACTTTATTTTCTGCTGTATGCCTTCCAGTGTAACACATTAATAAAATATAACAATAAATATGGTTGCCCTCTTCACCTGGGGCGGGGGCGGCAACCTTCGGCACACGGCCCATCAGGGTAATCCGCTGGTGGGCCGTGAGACATTTTGTTTACATTGCACATCTGCAAGCACGGCCCCCCGCAGCTCCGAGTGGCTGTGGTTCACCATTCCCGGCCAATGGGAGCTGCGGGAAGTGGCGGCCAGCATGTTCCTGCGGCCCACACCCCTTCCTGCAGCTCCCATTGGCCGGGAATGGTGAACCGCGGCCACTGGGAACTGTGGGCGGCTGTGCCTGTGGATGGTCAATATAAACAGGAGCAATTGGATGAAAGTGAGCTACGGGACATTTATGGGGAAAATTAGGAAATACTTCTGAACACTGAGATGTATTAGACTGTGGAATAATTAGACTGTACTAGGCTGTGGCATAATCTCCCAAGGATGTGGTGAAAGCCCAGTTACTTGAATAATTTGAAAACAGAGAAAGCAGTACCATTCTGTAAAGAACAAGCCTACACTACTTCTTTTGTGTGGCTGGTGTAGAGCAGCAATTACAATTTCACCTGAAGTTGATTGAGCCAAATGGCTATATCAGGAGTAGCAGAATTTATTTCAGTAATGCCTCTGTCATATTAATAAATTAGGCAGTACATAGTGATATGTTTAATGATCTGTCATGGGGAGCCACACTCGTACGCCGGGGAGTCCTTGAATTTCCATTTGTGCATTAGATGTCCGAATCTACCATGGTTGGTTCAGAGTTGACCAAGATGACTGTGGAAGGCCTACACTGAAAGGGGATTTACAAAATGACCTATAGGACTTGTTCTATCTCTAATTTTTATGATTCTAAGCTATATTTTGCAGTGTTTTAAATCCAGCTTTGTCTTTATATCTGTGCACATAAATTGTCTGTGCTAACAGTTTTATGCCTGGAAAAGTGGAGGTCTGGGTAAGAACATGCTGAAAATTTGGTGCTTATGTTGAATACTGCTTAGCCCTTTCTACACAAGCACTTAAACCACTGGTGCAGCTGTACCCATTGCTGACAACGGATACGGAATCTGCTAGGGGAGACAAGGCTTATTTTATAAATTATTCAATATTATATGGTGTGCCCATTGCTAGGGTAAATTGCTTTTCTTTCCTACATGTGTCACAGATTAACTGGTCAGACAGTAATAAGAAACATCGCACACCTCAGTTAAATATTTGGCCTGAAGTGAACATTTTTTATCATTGGCTCAATTAGGAGAGCTTTACTCCCCAGCTGTCCTCGGGTCTCTGATCTTTGCTGAAATACCTTGCTTTGGGGCCTAATAATCTTTGCTCTCTTCATAATCTTGCAAGTTTCTTGGTTGTCCTGGAATCAAGGGGTGTGTGTGTATGTGTTTATATGTAATTCATCCAAGAGTACATCGGACAGAGAAAAGCCCTGGCGTTTGTAAGATTTTCAAAGGGCGGCTAAGACAGAGTGAATGCCAGATGCAAGGCCATTACCCTGCCTGAGGTAGTGCCAGCCTATGTACATAGCCCGTGAGGAGTCAGCAAGAGGGAACCATCTAAGAAGTGAGAAGAGGATGGGCACGAGTGATGAGAGAAGTATCTGGTTAGATGCAAAGGAAGGCTGAAGGTAGAATTAGAGACCAAGAAGGAAGACAAAACCTCTTAACCTTGTTCAAATGAACCTATCATTAATTAGTACTAAAACCCTAAATCCTGGGAATGGAAGGAAGCTCAAAGCCTCAAGCTCCTCCCTTCCCTCCCCAGCCAGACACCTCCTGGTGATCCCCATGTGGAGAACTGTGCTGCCGTAAGGTAGTCACATTCATCAAACACAGGCTGGCTGAAATATGGTACTCGCTGCCAGGAGGTCAATCGGCACAAGGAAGGTCAATCAAATTTATAAAGAAGAACGTGCAATCACCAACTAGGCTTTTCAGTAGGCTGACTTCTATATAATATGTCAGTAAACGAATGGATTATTTTTTCTAGGGCTAATATGTCAGTCAGCAAGAGACCCTATGGAGCCCTCTCTTCATTTAAATGTACCTCACTGAAGGCACAGTTTATAAAAAAGAGGTTTGGGGGAGCTCAAGCCCACATCAAAGAGTTATGCTTTGCATGGCCTCCTTGGTCCCTCATTGTTTGAGAACTTTGCCGCCACCACTTCCTCCTGTTAAAGAGGCCCCGTTGCAGCCAGCTCAACTGATGTAAATACTGTTCTCTAAATATGTAATGGTGAAATGCAACAGGCAGTTATCCCTCCCAGTTATGTAGCATTCCGCTAATGCATGCCAGTTCCTGCTGGTCATTTGTAATCAGCAACCTATTATTTCAGCCCAAAGTGACAGCAATCATGTTATTAGTGTTTGTTTTTTGCTCAAGGGAAAATAATGAGAAGGGAAAATTATATTTTCTAGGGGAAAATACTCAAGCTAAACTACGCTATTTGCATTTTATTATCTTTGCAGAGGTGTAAGATTTCTGTCAACCTAGATTTGATGTTACACTGATAAGGTGCTTCCAGGGAAAGGAAACTAGATAGAAAATTGGCATTGTTATGCATTTCTGAAATGCTCACATTTAATAATTTCAAACAGCTGAACTTTGAATAATACAGTCAAAATGATTTTCAGAGTCTGCTAGGTTATGTAAACTCCATTCCAGGAGTTACGCAGGAGTGGAGGAAGGGACCCACCTTCTTCACCCCATCCACCCCCAAATAAAACAAGAAAACAAACAAAAAACCAAAATCACAGGGAGGCAGCTTGATTTCAGTGGAGAGTGAAGCAATTCCTATTATATTATCCTCAGCGCCAATTATTTCCTTCCATACTGCAGCACAAAGGGGGCCAATGAGGACTAATTAAAGGGCAGATTGGCCATCAAACCAGGAGAAGAGAAGGAGCAGTGGCTCTGCAGCATATTCCCCCTTTCCCTGCAAGTCCACAGGATACCGTCCACAAGAAATGAACATGGTTGGGTGTCTACAGATTTGAGAACAGGCTGCTATCCCTTTCCCACAGCATACTGATTCCAAGCTTAACTAACTTACATAAACTCCTAGCAGCTTTTACTACCCCTCCATGTCTTCTACTATCCTGGCTTCTGGGATTTGAAGATCATGACGCTTGAGGGAGGCTGCAAACCTCATTTCTTGAAGTGAGAATGCATTGGAAATCCCACAAGAGTCTCCTTGCAAAGTTTTTCCAAACACTTTCACCCCTCCTGTAGGGTTACTCTAAGGTTAAGTTTAATCAATAAATGCTGTGGGGTTCTTTAGAAGGAAAAGCACTACATGAACATAAGCTGCTATTAGGTTTGAGAGTGACTATGCACCTGGAATTTGTATAGTTAAAAGTAAAATCATCTTTATATTACTGAATAGGGCATGTACAAAGGCTATGATTTTTAAACAATAAGAAAAGAAAGCAACATCTCCAAGAAATGCAGAGTGGAGGCAGGAAAAAGTAAACACAAATTGTGTTCTTAGCTTCCCCCCCGATTCTTTGTGTAAACAGGCTGCTCACTCTTTTTCTTCTTTAGGCCTTTGTAATATGACCATTAAGTGGACCTAATAATAATGTAAAACCCTCGTGAGCAAAAAATTTCCAGCTGATAGACCAATACATAGGAGAGTATCTCTGCTGTTATCTAGATTACTTCAAGCTGTCAAACTGTTCTTGCTATTTCTAGTAAGCATGGCATCAGCAGCAAAAGTGTGATGTAACATACAAAAAAACCCCAAGGGAAACACAATGCCCTGGTATCACCAACATTTTCATCTGGCATAATTTTAAAACTTTTTAAAATGCTTTGTCTTATATGTGACTATCCACTAACAATGGAAATAAAAAATGTTGACACTTATATTGGTTGAGTGGGTTAACCATGCAAGGGTTTCTGGGATGGTTCTCAGGACCAGAGCTCAGAAAGAGTGAACTGCTCCCCACCTCACTGGTTCAGAAGAAGGGAGAGGGAAAAGGAGAAGGAGCTTCCCACTCTGAGAACTTTTTGTAAATCGGGGGCAATAGGCCAGTGACTGGCAGTGCCCTGACAGAATGAGATGAAGGTGGTGGTCACTCAGCATTCCTGAAGGTTGTCGTAAAAGGTAGTAGGAAAGTTGCACCTCCCCAGATAAATTAGTAAACTGCCTTCTTCACAGCCATGGGTGAAGTCTGGGTTGGGAATCATTAAGAAAGGGATAGAAAATAAGACAGAAAATATCATACTGCCTCTATATAAATCCATGGTGCAGATGTAGTCGACCCATCTCAAAAAAGATGTATTGGAATTGGAAATGGTTCAGAAAAGGGCAACAAAAATGATTAGGGGTATGGATCGGCTGCCATATGAGGAGAGATTAATAAGACTGGGACTTTTCAGCTTGGAAAAGAAACGACTAAGGGGGGATATGACAGAGGTCTATAAAATCATGACTGGTGTGGAGAAAGTAAATAAGGAAGTGTTATTTACTCCTTCTCAGAACACAAGAACTAGGGGTCACCAAATGAAATTAATAGGCAGCAGGTTTAAAACAAACAAAAGGAAGTATTTTTTCACACAGTGCACAGTCGACCTGTGGAACTTCTTGCCAGGAGATGTTCTGAAGGCCAAGACTATAACACCATTCAAAAAAAGAACTAGATAAGTTAATAGAGGATTGGTCCATCAATGGCTATTAGCCAGGATGGGCAGGGATGGGGTCCCTAGCCTCTGTCTGTCAGAAGCTAGGAATGGGTGATAGGGGATGGATCACTAGATGATCACCTGTTCTGTTCATTCCCTCTTGGGCACCTGGCATTGGCCACTGTTGGAAGACAGGATACTGTACTAGATGGACCTTTGATCTGACCCAGAATGGCCATTATTATGTTCTTGTTTCATCTCTGTACCAGAGCTCTGGAGAGGAGTTTTGAGAACTTGGTTCCCTGCTCTGTCAAGCAGTGTCCCATCCCATATAAAAATGAACTAATTTGTACAAATCCTCAAGCATGCAAGCTTAGAATGTGAGTTCTATAAACATTCATGCAAGCAACACTCAATTGCCCAGAATGTTTGAGAATAACAAGCACAAAACAGGTGCAAACACAGATACAGTAAATTTGCTTTTATATTTCAATTTTTTTGAAAAATTAGTGTAGGGCTTATTATCAACCACAGGAAAAAAAAATCTGATAGAGAATATGAGGTTAAAATAATGTTACTATCCAATCAAATGACTGCTCATAGCACATAAAATTACTAAATCCAATGAAGCTCTGGTGAAAATTTGGGACACTTTTTTTTTTTAATAGCACACAAGCAAACTTTCATTACTAGGAAATAATCTGACTTCTCTTCTACAAGCTTGGGGTGGGAGAAGCATCATTAAAATTAATCAGAAAAGTGCACGAGTAAATAGAGCAGATGATTATGTGGATATGGGAGGAGGGACAACAACTTGTCCCATTAACTCAGCACTGATGTCCTTAAAAGATCTCCCACCTTGGCCCTCATGATAATATTATCAGATGGATATTCTTTCAGCTGTCGAGCTGGCTGACTAGCATCAGCTGTTTAAGATGATGGATGAAGGGAAAAAACCCGTCTGTTACCTATCCAGAGGGAAGGTGGTGACACTGTGTTAGTCAAGGTTCAGCTACTAAAAATGCTCTTAAACCACCAACCATGTACAAGTATGTTGAAGAAGTATTGATGTGTTACATTTATTTTTCTCCATAGCCCAGCATGTAGGAACTTCACTGATAATGGAACCAGCATCATCAGGTTACCCATGCAGCTTATAAGACTAAAGTAAAGCCTTGCCTATATTAGAGAATTGTGGCAGTGCACACGTCTGCCTTGCTTGTATCACGATTGATGACCTCACACAGGGGTGCTTGCCATTACCATTGCAATTGCATTTGTTCAAAACAAGGTTCTCCACTATAGTATCCTGGACTGTTGCCTTTCTAATGTAGGCAGGAAACACTGGTGTGGCAGTTGCACCATTGGTAGTTATTCCTCCCAGTCTAGACCACAATGTTCCAGCAACCCCTTCAATGACCACTATGGCTTCTGTACTCCTGCATGCTAGTGCAGTTTGAGTCTTCACTTTTATAAGGTGCAGTACAAGCAGAATGAGGTTTTTCTTGTGTGTAAAACCAAAGAATCTCTCTGTCATTTAATTCTTTACAAAACATGTTATTTTATACATTTAAAAAAGCTACAGTAATTTATATTGTTCTCATTTTATTAAAAAATGCCTCAGCATCTCTCCCAGATGTGGTTTGCTAGTTTTACAAAGTGGGCACTATGGCATAAGTACCCACAATGCACTGGGACTCAGACAGAGAATGGAGTGTTGTGGGGATGTGTTGACCAGGTCTCCAAGAGCCAGGATGGGTGGTGTGAACACAAGGTACATACCATTACAACCTAAAATGGTTGTAATTTGTAGCAGTGTAATTCTCTATTATAGGCAAAAAACCTCAGTGTTGGTCTAATTCTGCTACCACTGAAGTTAATGGAAGCAGAATTAGGCCAACTCTGAGCCTTTTTGAAAATTCCATCCATATGTCTAGTGATACAGTGAATTACTGGAGCAGTGATTGTATATGCATTGCATATAGAACAATGACTGAGCTTGTGGAAATTGTAAAAATATATTTCCCTGGAAGGGTAGTGAGGATGTTATAAATATTTTTTTAAAAAGTAGCCAGGCAATCAGAACTGACCTTGGAGATTGGACCTTACCAACTTTTAAACAAGGAATGCTGCTGAAGCTCATCATTAAATTTAGGATATGGTTGAGCTTACAGTCACAATGTAAAATTGCAAAGAGTAGCTTTTTGATCTCTGCATGCTAAAAACCTAGATAAAAGAAACTGTAAAAAAAAAAATTGATTAGATATCCATAAGCCTAAAGGGAAAAGGATTGCAAAAGTGACATGAGATAAATGTTTGAAGTCATCAGCCAAACACATGACTACATCTTAAAAAATCAGCCATCACTAGCACACTGGAATCTGGGATGAATCAAGAGGATTTATTTATTAATTTATTTATTTTATTTAGGATAGGAAGTGATGATGCTGTTGTGCAAACACTGTTTCAACCTCTTCACCACTGCTATGTTGCTTTTCATAGAAAAGCAATATCACTTGCCCCATAACCTCAGCTGTGCAGAACACAACGCCATCCACAGCCTCAGAAACAACTCTGACATCATAATAAAAAAGGCTGACAAAGGAGGTGCTGTAGTCATCATGAATAGGTCGGAATATGAACAAGAGGCTGCTAGACAACTCTCTGACACCACATTCTACAAGCCATTACCCTCCGATCCCACTGAGGGTTACCAAAAGAAACTACACCATCTGCTCAAGAAACTCCCTAAAGAAGCACAGGAACACATCTACACTGACACACCCCTAGAGCCCTGACCAGGGGTATTCTATCTGCTACCCAAAATCCATAAACCTGGGAATCCTGGACACCCCCATCATCTCAGGCACTGGCACCCTGACAGCAGGATTGTCTGGCTATGTAGACTCTCTCCTCAGGGCCTAAGCTACCAGCATTCCCAGCTATCTTCGAGACACCACTGACTTCCTGAGGAAACTAAAATCCTTTGGTGATCTTCCAGAAAACACCATCCTAGTCACTATGGATGTAGAAGCTCTCTACATGAACATTCCACACAAAGATGGACTACAAGCCATCAGGAATAGCATCCCCAATACCATCACGGCAAACCTGGTGGCTGAACTTTGTGATTTTGTCCTCACCCACAACTATTTCAGATTTGGGGACAATTTATACCTTCAAGCCAGCGGGACTGCTATGGGTACCCGCATGGCCCCCACAGTATGCCAACATTTTTATGGCTGACTTAGAACAACGCTTCCTCAGCTTTGGTCCCCTTATGCCCCTACTCTACTTGCGCTACATTGATGACATCTTCATCATCTGGACCCATGGGAAGGAGGCCTTTGAGGAATTCCACCAAGATTTCAATAATTTCCACCCCACCATCAACCTCAGCCTGGACCAGTCCACACAAGAGGTCCACTTCCTAGACATTACAGTGCTAATAAGCGATGGTCACATAAACACCACCCTATACCAGAAACCTACTGATCGCTATACTTACCTACATGCCTCCAGCTTTCATCCAGACCACATCATACAATCCATTGTCTACAGCCAAGCTCTAAGATACAACCGCATTTGCTCCAATCCCTCAGACAGAGACAAACACCTACAGGATCTCTATCACGCGTTCTTAAAACTACAATACCCACCTGATGAAGTGAAGAAACAGATTGACAGAGTCAGAAGGGTACCCAGAAGTCACCTACTACAAGACAGGCCCAACAAAGAAAGCAACAGAACGCCACTAGCCGTCACCTACACCCCCCCAACTAAAACCTCTCCAGCGCATCATCAAGGATCTACAACCTATTCTGAAGGCAGATCTCTCACTTTCACAGACCTTGGAAGACAGGCCAGTCCTCGCTTTCAAACAGCCCCCCAACCTGAAGCAAATACTCATCAGCAACTACACACCACACAACAAAAACACCAACCCAGGAACCAAACCCTGCAACAAACCCTGGTGCCAACTCTGTCCACATATCTATTCAAGGGACACCATCATAGGACCTAACCACATCAGCCACACCATCAGGGGCTCGTTCACCTGCACATCTACTAATGTGATATATGCCATCATGTGTAAGCAATGCCCCTCTGCCATGTACATTGGCTAAACCAGACGGTCTCTACGCAAAAGAATAAATGGACACAAATCTGACATCAGGAATCATAACATTCAAAAACCAGTAGCAGAACACTTCAATCTCTTTGATCACTCAATAACAGACCTAAAAGTGGCAATTCTTCAACAACAAAAACTTCAAAAACAGACTCCAACGTGAAACTGCAGAACTGGAATTAATTTGCAAACCGGACACCATCAGATTAGGCCTGAATAAAGACTGGGAGAGGTTAGGTCATTACAAAACCTAAACCTAATTTTCCCAATACTAATTTCCCCCTACTGTTACTCACCCTTCTTGTCAACTGTCTGAAATGGGCCACTCTCATTACCACTTCAAAAGTTATTTTTCCTCCCTTGGTATCCTGCTGTCTTGTTAGACTGACCTCACAATGGGTAAGGCAACTCCCATCCTTTCATGTATATATACCTGCTCCTGTATTTTCCGCTCCATGCATCTGATGAAGTGGGTTCTAGCCCACGAAAGCTTATGCCCAAATAAATGTGTAGTCTCTAAGGTGCCACAAGGACTCCTCATTGTTTTTGCTGATACAGACTAACACGGCTACCACTCTGAAACTTTTCATAGGAACAATATCAGTGTCTTGGAGAAGCTGACTTCAGTGGAGTTATTCTAGCTTTAAAGTGGTGTAACATCAGACTCTGCCCTTCCTGGCTCTCCTACCCAGATGTAATGCCAATAAATGTGAGAGGAAGATAAGATACGGTACACAGCAGCGAAGTAGGAAAGAGCAGGTTGAGAGATGAAGGAGCTAGTTCTATTGACAAGAATGACCTTTTCCTGGGATACATTTCCTGGTGTTTTTCATCTGTGAATATATTGATGACCAGATTTCATGCTTTTCCAATAAGTGTCAGCACATAACAGTATTGTGAAAATGTGCCACCTCTCTAACACCTACTACTGAATTGTTAAAGTGTCATCCAATATCACCAGAGTTAACACAAATGTTGATATTTCCACTCAATTATTTCTCCTTGTAACATGTCAGTTACAACCCATTCAAGCAAAGTATTTCCTCCACACACATTTTAACACAAGCTGGCTGACAAACACACTTGTGTACAAACAAAAATATATGTATTTTAATTTTCATTTGGTCATATTTTATTTAACAGAATGTCATTCTTCCTCAGTAACCAACAATGATTTAAAGGAGTTTGCTTTCCAAAGTAGCCCACTGATCACAAAGAACTGATGATATTTAAATATACAATATAAACAGTGACAATGTTTCACAAAGTTGTTAAATCTGCAGATTATAGGAAGGAACACAGCAGATCAAAAAACAAAACAAAACAAAACCTATGTTATTACTGCCCAGGAATGAAATTCAAACTGGAGGACTACTTGTGAAAAGAATTTTTACTGAAAATATTTATAGAGAGAACATGATCAATAGTTTTGTCTTGGCATTACAAACCTCAGACCCCCCTGAGTCCTCATAGTTCTAGACTATGAAATAAAAAACAAAGTTATCCCGAGGATACAAGCACTATTGGTAAATTAGTCCTGTAATTTGTTTATTTGAGATGATGCTGATGCATATTTTCTATACATCTCTAAAGTAGATTGTTGCATGAGATAAATGTATTTAGTGGTTACTGCTACTTGAGCTGTACAGAACACGAGAGCCTTAGTGACCCTTAGCCAAAACCTTACCTGTATTCCTCTGTGGATGAGATTAGCTGCTGTTATAATTTACCAGTTCACCCTGTTACCATAGATTTATATAAGGGAAACATTTAAAATAGTTGTTCTCAAACTATTGTCTGCACATCACCAGTGGACTATGGAGCCCTGTTCCTCAGTGATTCACCCAATGAAATATTTTGAGAACCCAAGATGGTATAGGGATGGAAGGGGGCAGGAAGGAGAAAAATTGCAGTCCTGGGAAAGGATTGCAGGATCTCTTTTGCAATATGGTCTACAGACTGAGAAAACTGGAGGAGAACCAATTTAAAAGAAGCACTATCAACTTGAAATCTAGTCAGCTGCAAAAAGAGAAGCAGTTTCAGGTACTACAGCTGTCTCTGAATCCCCTTGCCAATGTTTGTGGTTTTGCAAATGCTTTCCTATTTAAAATATATATTTTTCCCCTGTTGCTGTGTGACAGACCCAAAGAAATCTCATGGCAAACCACATATAGGGGAAAACAGTGAAGGTGATTATATAAGAAGAGTTGTCAAAGGTATAAAGCAAATGAATTCTGAAGCTGACAAGAAGAGGGAAAGCCCTGTTTTTAATTACAGTAATCTTGTTATTTGCAACAGTAATAGATAATACTTTTACAGACAAAAGTGTGATGTTCAAAGTTGTTAGTGTTCCTTTAAGTCATCTGGAATCTGAGTGACTAATGTCTATCATCATCATTAAGCCTGGCAGAACTCATTTTTAAAAATAATTTCGATAGATAATATTGATATTTATTTTTAAGCATTTTTATCAAATAAAATTTTCATAATTGTGGGACATGGGGGGGCAATTATTTAATGACAATAAATGTTGAGATTCAACAATTTAAAGCTTTACAACCCATTAAAACACAAATTGTCAACATCAAATATCAAAATATACAACAAATAGTAACTTTTGTACTATTCATTCACTAATCCATTTGTAACAAGCCAATATCAAGCATCTAAAAATCACTAGATTTTGTTCCTAAATAAGTTCTCAAGCAACATTTTTCTTATTTTGCCTATTTGTAGATTTCAATTATCATCAATTGAAAAATTTTTCATCTTTGTGTGTACACAGTGAAATCAACGTTTACTGACATTTACTGATAAAAATCTAATCCTTCCAAGCCTAGTTAACATCACTTGCAAAACTGCTTAATACTGGAGATAGATCAACTATAGCTTCCTAAGAGCTTGAGAATCTTTCTAAGTGTTTAATGATAATTCCCACACAATATATATTTGCAGCCTTTTAAACAGTGAAGGCCCAGGTACTGATTTCAGAACAGGCTGAACTATCATCTGGTACTGCAGAACAACCAACCCTTACAAAATAAGCACTGTGGCAAGGAGTTGCAAAACACATCCCTTCTTCTCCTGCCTGGAAGAACTCGTGCAAAAGAAATCTCCAGCTCTCTTGTTCTATTACAAGTAAATCTCAGGCCTGGTTGTTTGCCCTGCTACAAATGACTGCATATGCAGCTGGGAAATATTCCAGCAGAAATAGAGAGAAGAGACGAGATAAGAAAAGACTCAGACTGGCATATGGGTCAAGGTTAAAAATAAGATATTGTGTTGGAGTGAGGAGAAAACATTTCCCCTCCCTCCTGACCACTGCTGTGCAGCATAATAAGTGAAAGGAAGGCCTCTTTCACCATCACACTAGGGTTGTTGGGGCCCTTCCATCTCCTCATTTGCCATTCTTTTTGCAGGCCACCTGGCTTTTCTTATTTAATTAATTTATTTATTTAATGGCACTTTTGTCTCCTTGCCTCCTCTTCACCTCATGACCTCTGAAATGGAGCGGTCAACCAAGGAGGGCTCAATACTTACTCCCCCAGGTCTCTGATGTTTAGTCGGTCAGGGACCGGTCTACTTCATGAGACACACTGACACCTAAAGTCATACTGAACAGCTCATTTACTCTATATAGCGACTGAGATGGGAAGAGTCACCAAGCCTAAATGCTTGAGAAAGGAATGGCTGTTGAATTGGGTTCCAGGTTCCTAGGGCCTCTACAATGTGGGAATTTGTCCCTTGAGAGAAGGAATATAAGACCCTTTGCAGTTGTAGACCCTATAACCATTACATAGCATCCATGGGCCATCAGTCATTGCAACACAGTTTCATATTTTGTACTGTGATTAAAGCCATCTTGTGAAGCTTCAGGAAACTCCATCAGTACCACACAGAGCAAAAGTGGAACTCTGCTTGTCCAGAAACATGGGCAAAGGGCACAAGAAAAGCTATATTCCATTTACTGGAAGCAATAATCCTTCAGACAAAAAGTTTCTTTACAGCATTTTGACATCCATCTTGCTGTAAGTTTGGGACTGCTGCTATTTTAATTTGAATACATTTATTTTATCTTTTTGTATTATCTTTTCTCCTGCTTTTTCCTCTTTAATATTTTTTTATTTTTAACCAATGGACCCGATTTGAAATCCTTGCATTTGGCCAATACCGAGCGTTGTTCATGTAACAGGATGCCTATTTTGGTGTGGAAATGCTAATTAACCTGTCATTTGTTTTCTGTTCAAATGTGTCCCTTCGCTATCATCTACTTCTGTGTTAACAGCACATAGTTTGTCACAACTTTTTGGAGAAGTCTTTTTGTGAATAAATGGTACTGAATCTTTCTGATTCATGTGCTTTTTTGATCCGTTTTGGCACCAAAGCAATACAGCAGTTATAGGCCCTCCCAGTCATTGGGTCAAGCAAGTAGTTGGCTTGGTAGAAGGACTCTCATAAGCAAAATACTTTGGCCTCATTTTAAACCAGTTTGTTGTGCTGTATTATTAAAAACTAAAGTCAAATTCCCCCCACTGCTCCATGAACTCATTTTTCAGAATTTCCTTGCTTGTTTGTAATTGTTCCATCCCTTTCAAAGTCATCATTAACAACTCAGATGGCAACTCATTCAAAAGAGTGGACATCCACCACAATATAAAATGATTCTGAATGTTGGTGTAGAAACTTTATTCTATTATCTTCCCAAACATCATTTGGTATAAATTTAACCAATTTATTCACAAGGAACAAGTAGCACTGAGGAATGAAAGAAAAAGTAGTGAGAGTTTGTGAGCTGTGTTTCAACCATATATCAACAGCTGCCATACCATGGAAAAGATAAAAATGACAAAACTGTATGCTGGGCTGTGTGATAATCATCCAACAGGGACCAATATCATTTTGGGATTTTAAACCCCTCTGTGGAAAAATTGGTCAGGATCTCAGAAACTGATACGGACATGTCCTCGGAGAATTAAGATATGAAAACCTGGCTGAAAGACATCTCAATGTTAATATGTATGCGAAATTTAAATCCCAGGTACCATCCTGTTACAGGTTCTCAAGGTAATCAAGGGTCAGGGCCACAACGGTTGGTGGGAAACATTTTCTTTTTCATTTCTGCAGCAGCTAATATATATATATTTATGCCCCTAATTCACAAAGGAATTTTGGAATGCAGGTCATTTCTGCAGGTCATTCAAGCTAGAATGTTTAGGGAATTTCTAAGGAAATTTGTGATTTAATCATCTGATAATTTTCTCAACCAAAAGAAAATAGGGGCAGTTTAAATTGCTGAGATATTAATGCAAGTGAGCTAAACACTCCAAAAATGTCATTCCTACCAGATATCAGAACCATATGTATGCCTTCTCTTAGGAACCTCATATGTCTAACTCTCTTTACCACTACCTCCCTATCTGAAAAAAGGGGTATAATTATCTACCTGCCTTTGTAATGCTCTTTGAGATCTATGGATGAAACCCACTATTCTCAGTACCACAAAAATGCAGGCTAAGCTGCCAGCACAATATGATAAGCAGGATGATGTGAATACTTTCATATCATCATGAGATTACATTCCTATGATATCATACTAGAAGCTCTGAAATGAAGGCACTGGTGATATCCCAGCAAATCATCCCCAAAAAAGCAACTGAAGGGTTTCTCTGTTTTCAAAAAGGAAAATCACATCCATCTCTGATGTCTGATTGAAGGCATTTCTTCTCCTGCTTCCCCTAACCTTTCCTGAAATCCTGAGGTGATGCCAAAACCAACAAAACAGAAGATAGTAACAGAGGGGTAGCCGTGTTAGTCTGAATCTGTAAAAAGCAACAGAGGGTCCTGTGGCACCTTTAAGACTAACAGAAGTATTGGAGCATAAGCTTTCGTGGGTGAATGCCCACTTCATCAGACGTCTTGCGTCTGATGAAGTGGGCATTCACCCACGAAAGCTTATGCTCCAATACTTCTGTTAGTCTTAAAGGTGCCACAGGACCCTCTGTTGCTTTTTAAAACAGAAGATGACATGCAGTCAGATGGTCTTCCTTTTTGTTAAGTGTTCCCAACTATTTTACATGATGGTTCTCAGAAGGTTTGGAAATCTTTTTAGGCACCATTATAGCATAGGCCTAAGTAAGAAGACTAACAAAAAAGGAAAAGTATAATTTTATCTAGTGCTGTACTTAGACTTTTTTGTGATTAAACAGCACAGAGGACATTTCTCCATGTAAAGCACTGAGATAAAGCAATGCTTTTAGATGTACACTACAAAAGTATATATTTCCCTCAGCGTATAGACTTGATTAAACTAAAACAATGGTTTATTTTTGTGAAGAGGCATAATATACTCACTGGAGTCTAAAACAGTTCTTTTTTATATTGTACAAGGAACTTACACTCCTTCTGGGACGTAACTGAGATAAAAAACAGGTTACATGTAATCAGTTTTGGATCGGAGAGGCCACGTAAATTTTGGTATTTATAAGAGATTACTGTGACCTGATCCAATGCTCAATGAACAAAAAGATCCCCATTGACTTCCTTGGGTACTGGCTTAGGCCTTTTGAGCACAAAAGGTTCCATGAATTCTCAATACTTTACAAGCATCAGTTTTACACACAGAGACATAGTTTAAAGGGAATTATTAGAGCCTGCTTAAGACCTGTAACTATAATTTTTAAACCATATGTCTTCTTCACTTAACCACCTGGTCAGCTGCATTTAATACTGCTATCTATTCCTTTTCCGTGAAAGATTTTTTTTTCTGACATTTAAGTAAAATAACACAGAACTTGAATACTAAAGGGTTAATACTGCCCAAACAAACAAAAACAGGAACACAAGATTCCAACCTATGTCTGAAGTTATACAACTCAAGCATTAATGGTACAGTACAAAAACGAATCGTCCATCTTCCATAATAATGAAGGTAACTGAAATTTGGACTGCAAAATGGACTGCAAATTATTGCTATTTTTAGACAAAATTGGCTTTCCTTTTGCTAAAGAATATTTTCTACAAGAAGCAGAAGCTAGAAACTCCTTCCCTGTAGATGCTGACAAGTTAAGTGAAAAGCTTTGTGCAACAATTGGTTTTTTTTCTTATTCACTCTCAGATTCTTATCCAGTGTCAGGAATTGCTGCTGCAACATGAAACTGCTTCTGCTAGACATAAACACCAAACAAAATGCACTGAAGCTCAATTCTTCAGTAATGAGACTCTTTCATGGAAAAGTTAGCTTTGGTCTTGGTAAAAGGATGAGTTCTCCAGTATGTAAACATTCTACTGTATCCTAGTTTCACTTTTTGGAAAGAATCTATAAATGCTCACTAAAGTAAGGACTAGATTAGGCATCAGAACACATTACATAAATTGCAGTTAAGTGCATCCTGTAAAGAATTTAAAAACAAAAACAAATTAGCCAGCTGGTATATAGAAGTTTCATAAACTTACATATTTTTCTACCATGAAGTTTCATAAAGATTTAAGAGGCAACTGATCTCATTTCGAGATTTAACAGAATCTAGTGGGCCTGCACTTCAGCTGGTGTAGTTTAAAATCAATAGATTTATGCTGATTTACACCAGGATCTGGCCTGGTCTCCACAAAGCTTCGACCAAGATTTGGACCATCCCTATCTTTAGTTATGCCTAGACAAGGAACATTAACTCTGGGCAAAACCTTGAAACCCATGTGCAGGAAAAACTTCTATTGTGAGAATTTTGCCTGAGTGAGGATTTCAAGATCAGAATTTATGTGAACATACGATCTTGCTATCCATCTGAATGCCAGGTAAGTACAGCATACATCCAAATATGGCATCTTTATGAGCCCTCGGGGTGTAAGCTGGATATATAGCATGGTGTTACTCTGGTTGTGATAGGGTAATTGCACAGAATTCATAACTCGGTTCTATAGTCTGTTAAAAGGGTAACAATAGTAATAGATACAGTTGTTTCTACCATTGAAAAGGAAGTTCTTTAAAATCTGGGAGATGGTGGATTTCAAACTTCTGTTGGAACTATCAGGGCTCAACATTTTTTAAATTCAGGTCCTGTATATTGTTCATTTCATAACTATATTTTCAGGGTATAGTTTGTGCGTAGAAATACAATGATTTGTTCAAAGAGATTCCTGGAATATAACAACAACAAGGAGTCTGGTGGCACCTTAAAGACTAACAGATTTATTTGGGCATAAGCTTTCGTGGGTAAAAACCTCACTTCTTCAGATGCATCAGTGAGGTTTTTACCCACGAAAGCTTATGCCCAAATAAATCTGTTAGTCTTTAAGGTGTCACCAGACTCCTTGTTGTTTTTGTAGATACAGACTAACACGGCTACCCCCTGATACTGGAATATAATCATATGTTGAGGCATTAAGTGCAGACATATACCTCTTACCAATCTTACTAATCAATCAATAAGTGCGTACTAAAGCTGTATCTCTGTTTTGCTTGTACTAGTCAGGTGACTTATGGTGGTTTCTGGGTAAAAAGAGAGGATACCATTTTGGAAGGGGCAGGACGAACTTCTGACCATACCAACATTCATGTATCTTTATAGCTTAATGCTGAAAGATACAGTTCTCCTGTGGGATTTCTTACTTGAAATTCTATATTAATTCTTCACTCTAAAGCCACCACTGGAAAGGATTAGTGACCTGTGAATAATATATTTGCGTTTTAAATAAGAAAAGTCATCATTGCTGTAGGGAAGATCTTCCTTGAATCACAGACCTAAATATTGGTGTTTCTAGGGGATCCCAAGGTTTTCCCAGCTGTTTGGGATCAAGTAAGAACACCTTAACTGATTCTGATATGTTCCTACAGTACTTCTACTACTCAGCAGTATTGTCTTGGCTTTCCTGTGTCTTCCCATCCTCGTCTGAGTGCAGTTTTAATCCCGATGAAGATGTCTGGTCAATTTCAATTTCAGGGGCACATTTTTATCTTGATGTATATAAATATCAGCACAATAGACATGAACGTACAGCCCCCAAATTTCAGGTGACTCGGTTCAGTCCATAGTGAAACCGGTTGCTCTTATGAGGTAAGAGTATTTCTGTAATATGGCACATGTTTAATATATACAATTACACCACAACCGAAACAAAAATGTCTTTAATGTCTATGCTGAGTAGCTTGACTATGCCTCATTCATATTAGTGCGTGCTTGAAGTGGGATGCTGTACATAAAGTTCTACTATGTTAATGTCACATTGTCTCAATATACAATCTATAATATCTCTAAGTACATTGAATAGGTATGATTTATTTTTATAAACCCTTGATTAAATATACTTGTCTAACAATGCCACTTTATATGTTTGTTAGAGATTGGTAAAAATATATATGTATTCAGTCACCGAGTGCACAGGATTTCATAATTAACCCTGAGCCTACAGCTGCAGTTCAAAATACTAGTTATTACACTGCATTGGGATGAATATTTTTTCACTCCAAAGAGGAGAATGTTCTGGAAAAATTCTTGAAGTGAACACAATATGCAACAGAAGTGATTAATATGGCACACACTGAAAGGCCCAAATTAGGCGAATGAGCCAAGCAGCTTCCAAACCCCCAAACTTCTCTTGAAACTAAACAGAACAAAAGCTCACAAATCCATACAGCCAAACAATGAGGCAGGAGAGGCATTTGTTCCCTGCTCATCTGTTACCTCTTTTCCCCTATAATGCATGACTTATCCCAAGTCACCACCCAAAACCACAAGGTTATTGGTGAAATTAATTCCTGTAGATAGTGTTGTAACCAGTGTGGTTTTCCTTATCTCCAAGTTCTTATATTCTCTCTATCTTTGAATGCTGCATGAGCATGACAGGGGGAAAAAAGCAGTCAATATGATAGCTGCAAGACGGCTTCCTATAGAAAGGACAAAACTTAATTAACAAATGTGTGTGTGCGTGTTCCCTTTTTACAGTGCTTTTCACAGACAAATTTTAATAATCACTTTTCCATATTACTTGTCTACCATAACTTACAAATTCAAAGTGGAAGATTACATTATATTTACAAACAAGTTGGCACTTACAGAATAAATTGATTTTTTTTTTTTTAAACCCAGGGCACCCATGTTTCAGGCAGACTAGCATAACCTGCTGCCTGATTACATTATGCTACATTAACATGAATAAATAGAATTTCAGCTGGTACATGCCTTTCCAACGGTTTGCTTGCTGCTGAAAAGCAGCACCTTCCACCCCGATTCACATCTGATGCTCAGAAACTGTTAGTCCAGTGAAAGCAGAGGTTGCATGTTTTCCTCCTCATTTTTATCCAGGCGTTTTTGCACCCCAGGATCCACAACTGACTGAGATCTGCAAAAGGAAAACATGTTTTGACTTTTCTTGATCAAGACAAACAAAAGTAAATCTCGTTTTTTTTAAAGGGCTCAGTAATAATGGTACAGGCAGCATAACTATCTTATCACAGCAAGTGATCAGAAATACCCACATGAAACAAATGCAGGGAAGGACCAGTGCTGGTTTGCTGATGTAGGAGTAGAGAACAGAGCAGCAAGGCGGGATCTCTCCCTAGCACACAACATAGTGCAACTGTCTACTCTGACAGCTCATGTACTGACCTACTCCACCAAAGGGTGTTAGTCTGCTGGTAAAGGGCTGCTTCCTGCAGCCCAGTTGGCTAATGGAACATTGCAGGTGGTAGCACATTTTAGTTAGAGGCACACGTTTCTACTACTGTTCAGAAGGGGAAAGTGCACCCGGCAGTGTATTCTACTAAGCCAGTCCCATTGAATCCTGACATGGCCAGTAGGACTCCCAGAGCAGAAAACACATCCCTCAACTTCCATTATCAGCTTTACAGGGCTAACCAGAGAAGGATTGTAAGGCTAAAGTCACTGATAATTGTAAAGCTCTTTGAGATCTTTAGATGGAAGGCAATATAAAAGTGCAAAGCTGGTGTTATAATACCCTGCTGCAGCCTTGATTAAGTGGGCAGCTTGGTAGATGGCACTTTCTAACACTACTTTCTGCAGCTCCCTGGGTTTTCCATGGAAACCTTCCATCCATGTACTGACAAGGCTTCACCCTGCTCGGCTTTGGAGACTGGACAGTGTCACTTCCAGAAGAGGTCTGGCTTCCAGCCTTACATGTTCATTCCAAAACCAAAATACTTCATTTCAAAAGCCAGTAAAGGTTGTGAAGTGTCAGCAGTCTAGTTCCATATTATACCATTTACAGAACTCAAGCACCTAACGAAAAGCTAAGAACACTACGAATCCTGCACTTCTTGCATGGTAAAAAATAAACATACTGGGCCAAATGCTTTACTAGTGTAAACAGGCACTGCTCCAAGGAAGTCAACGGAGTTATGAGTTTACACCAGGAGAGAATTTGGTCCATCCTGCTCATCAAGTACAGACAATAAATAAAAATAAAGAATAATAATGTGAGCTTTTCAGGACAGGAATTCTGTCTGTTTTGTATAGCTCCCATCACAATGGGATTCTGATCCTGTTCAAGTCTTTAGCTATCACTGCAATACACGTAAATAAATAATAATTCTTCCCAATGAAAAAATTGAAATTTTCCTTTTCCAATGGTATAAAACCCCTTTTTCTACCTTCATCCCTTAAACCTATCAATGGCATGGCACTGAAATATTGCCTGTCCTTGGTCACAACTTCCTGTACTTTTCAGAGACACATCTCACATTGTGGGATGGAAGAAGGAAACATTCTGGTGGCACACACATAACCATATATGTGCATGCACTCATATACAAGGTAGGAACAAGAAGGGGAAAAGTGGTGTAGGCAAAATAGCTCAAAAGTAATGGGAAAGTATAAAAATGTTTGACTACAGTATCTTCTGGAGACCCTTTGTTTATCTTTCTATTCTTACATTAATATTCCTTTTTGAACTAATAATAATAGTAAGAATAAAATAATGCACTTGTTCCCAAGTACATACTGGAACTTGGCACTTGTCCCCAGGTTCAGGAGGAGAACCCTTCAGTAGTGTTAATAAGTTGATGTGCTCAAGTGCAAGGCTAATTTCTCTGTTATATTTCACTCTTCCTCAACTGGTGATTAAAAAAAACCCTCTGACACAGGAGACATTGCGATTGTCATTTCTAAGGAACCATACTGAATTTCAGTGAAATCATACTTTTGCTCATGAAGTTAGTAAACAATCAAGTATGACACAGAGCTGACATGCTTACGATCTGGAAGAGAATATAGTGATGACAAGTCACCCTTCACTAGTTTCTTGCTATGCTGTTTAAGGGTTTAATGGTGTCATGACTCTAGTGGCCTTGCAAGGGTGTACATTCCCTCCATCCCACTCCCCGCAACCAGCTGTACACCCCATATTTCCCACTGTAAGCAAGTGGGCAAGGTGGCAATGGAGTTGGTGGGGCCAAGGATCCAACAGCAGCATCCCTTTCAAGCTGGCCATTGAAATTTGCTGGGCCCTGAGGTGGCAGGGAAAGGCACCACAACTGTCACCAAATAATTATAAAATGAGAGAGAGGATGACACGTAGGGAACTAAGACCCATTTACTTGTGTTGTTTTAGCCGTTAACTTTAAGCCATCCCACTGGCTAGGCGGGCAGGCATATGTACCTCCTCAAGCTTAGCTAGCCTTCAACCTCTAAGGAGAAGGAAAAACACTCTTTCCTCTGACAGAGCAATCCCCCTCCTTGGATTGGATAGTCTGACACCTTTGTAGCGTGGTTAGACCTACACAGGGCATATGCCCCGCTACCATAGCTGTCAGACGGCCAGGGTCACCGCTGCACCACGATGAGGCACTGAGGTAGGATTTTGCAGTGGTACCCGCGAGAACAGAAAAGACCACTGGTCGGCCTCCAAGAAGATGGGAAGATGACATTGTTAAACATTTCAGACGAACGTAGAGCAGAAAGGCAAGAATATGAGAATGGTGAACGTGTTGTGATCAGCAGTGTCTTAATGACAGCTGAAGACCAATCGATCCAGGTGAGAGAGAGGATAAGGATACTGAGGGCATATATGTACTGACTTCAGTCAAGCCATGTATGGGCATTGAGAGAGCTTCCCACCCAACCCCCCCAAAAAACCTGGATAAGCCTTCAAAGGGAAAGACATGTTCCAGTAAAATGTAACATCTCCCCTTAATATCTAGATCATTGACGTTAGCTTTAAAAATCGGTGGCTGCTTTTGCTGTACTCATCTCTCAATGTTTATTGCTTCTTTCAAGCACCTCTCTCTCTCCATGCTGTGGTACTTCAGTGACACATCAAGGTAAAAATAACAGCACTTTTGCATTTCTATAATCATTCTTCCTTAGATGGAAGTATTTTAAATATTTTAAAAAAATCTTCTATCCCCCCTGTGAAATAGTGATGGTGAATTGAAGCACAAAGTTGAGTCGCAAAGGAGCCTTAGTACAAACGAGAATTTGACACAGGAAGTTTAGTAGAGACTAGAACTCAGATTTCTGAGTACAAGCCCTTAACCAACAGATCATCCTTCTTCTCAAATTTGGTTCACCCAATCCCAGAGAACTTGAATGAGCTCTGAGGCATTTCTGAAGTATACATTATGGATTTAAAGAAGGTGTATGGGAGCAAGCTGAATGACAGAGTAATGATATTCTTGGCCGGATTTTAGTTTGTGAGGGCAATAGTTACTGAAATAGCAAAAAGAGTTAAACAAGAAAATAGTTGGCTTTGAGATACATACAAAAGCCAGGAAATTCAGATACGGCTGTCACTCCACTCTTTGTTTGCTCTCTTGTTACTATAGATGTCAGAAAACAGTGTGTGCTGCTGCATACCATGCTGAATGCAGTGTAATACCAAGGCAAAACAAATCAGTCATGTGTGCTATTGGATACCATACCAGTGTAATACCTAGGCAAAACAAGTCAGTCAAGGAGAGAGCCTCAGCCTTAACTCTGAATTTTACTTACTTCTGTCATTCTCTATCTTAACCTCAATGTCATATTAACACTTTAATATTTAATACACCAAAGCTCTGGGGCTTTCTGTCCAGCATCCTAACTGCTTCTCTCTTCTGCAGAAGTTGCACTTAGGGCTTTCTGTATTCAACAGTTGGGAAGAAGAATTCCAGTTTACACTGCAGATGCACTATGCAGAAATCTGAAGGCATGCATTTCAGATGCAAAACATTCAGTTAAGTTACATGCACACAGAAACAAAAAGGTTTTTGTTGTTGTTGTTGAATACCCTCTCCTGTTCTCACGTGTCTACAACACTTACCCAGGTGGAAAGAATACAGAAAATAGATGAGTATTCTACATTAGAAAAACAGAATGAGGAAGTCAGTCAATTCATTGCTGTGCTTCTCTAGTCTAGACTAGAGATTTGCCTCCAGGGGTCTGCCCTTGGCCCTCTGACTTTCTCCTGTTATGCTCACCCCCTTAGGTGAGTTATTTGCTGTCATGGCGTCAGTTACCATCTTTACAACGATGAGTCCTGCAGAGCTACATCTCTACCTCTGCTCTCACCCTCTGTCCAAGATTGCATAACTATCCATGTCTCATAACTCCTCATAAATCATGTGCAAGTTAAACATGTTTAAAACTGAATTTCTCATCTTCACCCGCCCAAGCCCTCTATAGCCCCATTTTTTCCCCATCTCTTTTGATAACTCCATCATCGTCTCCGTCACTTAGGTTCAGGGTCATTCTTCTCTACTCCCATAAAACTTGCAAAGTGAGTGAGGATTATCACTTCTCCCAATATACAAATAATAAACTAACATGTTCCCCTTTTCTCTATTTCTACTGCTCTCATCCCTCCCATTTCCAATGCACACAATGTTCTACAGTCAAAATTATCTTCCTTGCCCACAACTCTGAAAACACTTCCCCCTGCTAGAATTCCTCCCCTGGCTTCCTCTCTCTTTCTGCACCAAACTCAATCTCTTTGAACTGGATCTTCAAGTCTGAATTTGAACCAGTGTTGCTGAGAGCAGATTTTGCCCCCTCATCCTCACTTTCAAGGCTCTACATTGTTCTTCCCTGCCTATATTTCTGCTCTCATTTCTTGCTACTCCTACCCACCTATGCCCTGCACTCTGACAATTCTGCCTTCCTATCATTCCATTTGCAGTCTTGCACCTTTTTTTCATACTATCTCCCAAGCCTGAAACAGCATTATTCCGCTAATGTACCAAGCCATCTTGGTCTCCTTCAGTTCTTTCCTAAAAAACTTACTTGTTTCAGTTAGCCTTTCACCAATAACTAGCCAATCCTGTCCTCGTGCTAAATAACTGTAAGATAACAAATTACACCATATATACAAAGAAATCCCAGCATACCAAGAGATTTTCCAGTTCCTGTTCGCTCTCTTTCTCCCCATTACTTGGTCCATATGTAGTCTAACCTATTATAAGCACCTTGGTGACGGACCTCCGTTTCTTGTCCATAAAGTGCCATGTACATCTAATGTAGAATTATTGTTATGAAAATCAATGTAGCAGACTTCTTTAAAATGGTTTCCCAGGTTATAAATTGTTTGGGGAAATCTGTGGCATCAAGAACAACTATTATAAGGAATTAGGGAAGCATTAACACATCAATAGTACCAGGATGCCTCAGAAGCCGATTTAACATACCTCTTCATGGATTTGGGAGAGAGATCCTTTTCTAGTTCTTTTGCAGGAGTGCTGTAGGAGTCCACACTGTATTCACTGTCATCATCATACTCATGGTCTAGCAGAGTTCTCGCCCATGTGCCCATATCATAGGGTGGCAGCATCCCTCCAAACTCAGAAGGTAGGATCTCAGGATGAATTAGCTGATGCAGACTGTTGAGATTATTACCATGCAGAAATATCTGTACATATCAGGATAAAACCAAAAAAGTCACACAAATCAACACAGCACAAAGTAATATCATGATTATGATTGGTAATAAATATTTATACTGGGGCCCCGTTGGGCTAGGTGATGTACCAACAGAGGCAGACAGAATCCCTGCCTTGAGCTATCATTTTGTGTCTATGAGCCTACAAATACACAAGTGAATCACTTTAAGCATATGAACAGTTCCACCTAAAGAGTTTGCAAGATCAAGTGCATAAGAAGACAAGCAAACAAAAAATGAGAAGACACAATCCAATACATACTTTTTCTTTAAGTTTTGTAATTCCATAAGAAATGAATATTGAGTTTTACCAACTAGCCTTTAAACATTCTCGGAGTTCTATCAGAAACAAAAGTGGTTTAGGATAGTGGTTCTCAACCCTTCTTTACCCAGGTACCCCCCTAAACCTAAACAGGCAAACCTGCAGGCCCCCAACCAGAGGCAATGCACGGGGGTCACAATTACAAGTGCTGATGTAGCAGGACAGAGCAGTGGTGTGTCTCCTTGGAGAGCTGCTGCCTCCTTGTGGAGTCAATTGCTGTGAGGCAAATGGCTTCTGATGACAGGGGAAGAGCTCTCTTTTGCACTGACTCTGCAATTTTTGGTTGTGCACCCCCAGCAGGCTGGGTGGCTTGCTGAGGTGAGTCAGGGGGTGGAGGTGGTGCTCTCTTCCCGAGCGCTGGCGCCTGGGGCTGAAGCCCGAACCCAAGTGCCCCCACCCAGGGCTGAAGCCCATTTTATTTTGGCCAACCCCTGAAACCTGCTGGGGACCATGGACTGCGGGCTGAGAACCATTGCCATAGACTGCCTAACCAGGAAGATGTAGATGAAGGTTTTTAAAAAACAAACAAACAAAAAAACCCACACATCCAAAGCACAGGACTTGGTAGTGATCGGGGACTTCAACTACCCAGACATTTGTTGGAAAAATAATACTGCGGGGCACAAAATTATTCACAAGTTCTCAGAACACATTGGAAACAACTTTTATTGCAGAAGGTGGAAAAAGCGACTAAGGGAGAGGGCTGTTCTACAGTTGATTCTGACAAATAAGGAGGTTGAGAAACTGGTTGAGAATTTGAGGGTGGAAGGCAGCTTGGGTGAAAGTGATCATGAAATGAGGTGTTCATGCTCCTAAGGAATTGTAGGAGGGAAAACAGAAGAGTAAAAGGGAATGAACTTCAAGAAGGCAGTCTTTAGCAAACTCGGAGAATTAGTAGGTAAGGTCCCATGGGAAGCAAGTCTAAGGGAAACAATTATTCAAGAGAGTTTTCTGTTTTATAAAGATACATTATTAAAGACACAAGAACAAACTACCCTAACGCACAGGAAAGATAGGAAATATGGTAAGAGACCACATTGCCTTAACCAGGAGATCTTAGATGACCTGCAACTCAAAAAGTCATACAAAAACTAGAAACTAGATCAAATTATGAAGAGTGAATATTAAAAAAAAGCCAACATAAACATGTAGGGAGAAAATTAGAAAGCTCAAGGCACAAAATGAGATTAAACTACCTAGAGACAAAAAGAGTAACAAGAAAACATTTTACAGATACCCTAGAAGTAAGAGGAAGACCAAGGACAGGGCAGGCCCATTACTTAATGAGGAGGGAAAGACAATAACAGATAATACACCAATGGCTGAAGGGTTGAATGTCTTTTTTTGTTTCAGTTTTCACCAACAAGATTAACAGTTATCTGATGACTAACGGTGAACATCAGTATAAATGGGGTAGGATCTGAGGCTAAATGCATGTTAAGAATTACTTAGACAAGTTAGGCGTCTTGAAGTCAGCAGAGCCTGAGTAAATACATCATAGAATAGTTAAGACACTGGCTGAAGAGATCTCAGAGCTATTAGCGATTATCTTTGAGAACTTGTGGACGATGGGAGTGATCCCCAGAGGACTGGAAAAAGGGAATAAAAGAACAACACAGAGAATTATAGACCAGTCAATTTAACTTCAGCGCCAGGGAAGATAATGGACCAAATAATCAAAACAATCAATTTGTAAGCACCTAAAAGATAATAAGGTGATAAGTAACAGTCAATACGGATTTGTCAAAAACATGTCATGTCAAACCAACCTAGTTTTCTTCTCTGACAGAGTAATAAGGCTTGTCGATGGGGGCGGGGGGAGCAGTAGATATGATCTCAACTTTAGTAAGGCTTCTGATATTGTCTCATATGAACTTCTCAAACAAACTAGGGAAATATAGCCTAGATGAACCTACTATAAGGTGGGTGCAAAACTGGTTGGAAAAGTGTACTCAGAGAGCCGTTATCAATGGATAATAGTCAAACTGGAAAGGCATGTTGAGTGGGGTCCCATAGAGAGATCCCTGGAGGTCCTGGATCCAGTTCTATTTAATATCTTCATAAGTGACTTGGATAATGGCAGAGAGAGTACACTTATAAAGTTTGTGGATGATACCAAGCTGGGAAGGTTGCAAGGGCTTTGGAGGATAGGATTAGAATTCAAAGTGATCTTGACAAACAGGAGAAAGGGTCTGAATTAAACAGGATGAAATTCAAGAAGGACAAGTGCAAAGTACTACACTCAGGAAGGAATAATCAGTTACACAACTACAAGATGGGAAATGACTGCCTAGGAAGGAGTACTGCAGAAAAGGATCAGTGGGGTTATAGTGGGTAACAAAATAAAGATAAGTCAAAAACGTTATACTGTTGGGGGGAAAAGCGACCAACATTCTGGGATGTATTAGCAGGAATGTTGTAAGCAAGACACAAGTAATTCTTCCAGTCTATTCAGTACTGATAAGGAATCAGGTGGAGTAGTGTGTCCAGTTCTGGATGCCACGCTTCAGAACAAATGTGGACAAATTGGAGAAAGTCCAGAGGAAAGCAACAACAATGATTAAAAGGTCTAGAAAATATGACTTACAAGGAAAGATTGAAAAAAAAAAAGTGGGGGGTTGTTTAGTCTGGAAAAGAGAAGACTGGGGGGGGGGGAAGAGAAGTATGATAACCATCTTCAAGTGAGTAAAAGGTTGTTATAAAGAGGAGAGTGATAAATTTTTCTACTTAACCACCAAGGACACAACAAGAAGTAATGGACTCAAGTTGCAGCAAAAGATTTAGGTTAGACATTAGGAAAAACTTCCTAACCGTAAGCGCAGTTAAGCGCTGGAACAAGTTACCTAGGCAGGTTGTAGAATCTCCGTCACTGGAGACTTTTAACAACAGGTTAGACAAACTCCTGTCAGGGATGATCTAGAATACTACTTAATCTTGCTTAAGTGCAGGGAATTGGACTCGATGACCTATCAAGGTCCTTTCCAGTTCTACTGCTCTGACTTTCTAAGAATTTCAGGTCCCACGTTCATATTTTGAAGGTGTTGTGCAGGTTCCGTTGGAGGACAAGGACTGATAGGTCAGATGTGGAGTTACCGCTTGGTGAAAGGTGTTTGTCCACATGTGGTAGAAAAATGATGAGACAAAAACATCCTATATGAGTTCATTTCAGAGCATAGTGATTGTCTGATTTCACTGACATAATTGTTGTTGGGGCATTTGATGCACTGGATGAGGTACACCACATGTGATAGCCATGGATCTTGAAAGGTGTGTTGTGGGGGGTATTGGTCATCATAGCGGTGGAAATATATGTCTGTAGGTTATGGCAGGGTCTGATTCCACTTTGAGTTGGCATTCTGTGATCTGTAGGAGCTTGCTTCTGATGAGCCCAGCTGGCTGTTTTTTTTTGTTTGTTTGTTTTTTGAAGTCCAGAAGAGGAGGGTTGGGAAAGATTTTTCAGGATATGGTCATAATTGTTTAATGATACCCCAAGAGAGCCTACTTCCACACAGGAAAAAAGAACCCCACTGATTGCACACCCCTATTTGTCCCCCAACCCTCCTCTGGCCTTCAAACACTACCCCCCACCCCCCACAGCTCAACGTCAGAAGCAAGCTCCTCACAGACCAGGACAGCTATGTGGGTGAAACCAGACAATCTAACTCTGATTTAATTACAAATGATGTACATGATGCAAATTAAAACTACATCTCAGAAGTTACTGTGGTATGCACATACACAAATCCTTTTCCACAGGCATTTATACTGAACATTTAATACAGTATGTGCATTTGGGGGCAATCGTATCTTTGGAGTAACTCCAATGATGTCAATGCAGTTGCACCAGGGAAGAATATGGCACTACATCGTTAAGGGGAAAAAAACGGAAGTAGTTTTTTAAAATCATTATGTACTTATTTCTTATGAAAGAGCACTATTTAAAACATGTGCCTGCCTATCACTCAATCTAGTGGGACTCACATACTTAAAATAAAACATGTTTTAAAAGCTTTGTTGAATTGGAGTATTACAGGAGAAAGCCATGTATATTTTTGAGGCAGGAGAGACGCCCTTCATAACAGAAATCTTTAAAAGTTATATTGAAATACATTACACAAATACCAATTGGAGATTTTGAGCATGTCTATTTACAATACACTGTGATAGATCTGCAGACTATAATGTTTAACAATATGAAAAACAAGCAGAATACCCTTTTCCGCGTCTTCTCCTTTAAAAAGGGCCGTATAACTGTGTAGAGGGCATGGATATACCATGGTTGATTGACAAAATGAATTCCTCCAAACCGAGCTGGAAAACTGTCCTATAGAACATAAAACAAACATACATCATGAGTAAAGTAGATTCTTAAGAGAAGACATATGGTGTGCGTCAACTCAATTTTTTTAGGCTGAAATGCATTTGCTTACTTAACCTTAACCTTAAAAATGGTGTCCACTCAGTGATGGTCCAATATTCCATTCCAGAGTAGCAATACTTTTAGGCACACAATTTCCTGACAGAATGATTACAAAGGGCTTCACAGCACTGGGATGACCTCTTGATGTCCCCTCCAGCCCTGCATTCCTATGATTCTATGAACAGCATTCTAATAAAGAAGGTATTTTTGTCCCCTAGGTATACTTTACACATTTATGATCTGCCCAGAATCCACAAATGCAACATGCTTTCTCCTGCCTATCTCCATTCAATTTCATTTATCTTTAATCTTAATAGTAGTGCACCACATTCCCATCTCTGCCAGTATTGCTGAAATACATTAGAAATGTTCCTATTTCCTTGTTCCAATCTTAAAATCAAATGTAAACCTAAGTTTCAAGTCAAAATGTATACAATATTGTTTAAATTTTGCAAGATTAAAATGCATTAAACATGATCATACAATATTTATGAGCCTTGTTCTCATCACATATTCAGAGGCTGTGAGCTGAAGTTTCTGGAGCAAACTTCTGTACTGAACCAACCATTTCTTTCTAAATTGGTTTTGGCTGTTTCGCCAGACACCTCTACTAAAGAAACACAAGAGGGTGAAGAATTCATTTGTATGGCTATTTGCATGCAGTAATTCGGTTCTCGGGGCCAAAAACTGCAATACTATTGTATGATCAAGTATGCATTTTATTTTTGAAAGTTGATATAGCAGGCAACAGACACCCTTCCTTTCACTGCCAGGAAGAAAACTTGAAGAGGCTAGTGATTTCACTATCTGTGTTCTGGAATATTGCCACCAAATTCATTATATCCATATGTGAGCATATTCCCAGCTACTGGGATAGTCTACTTCCCTCTGATGTCTAGGCTAGACCCCTTGCATTAGGCATAGCTGCAAGAGGTTTAAATATGCAATAATTTCAAGTGCCTCCCGGTTTCAGCTATATGTATATATATAACATTGCAGGATGAGTACCAGTTTCTTTACACTTAGTTAATCCAGTTTGCCATTCCAGCATAGAACCAAAGGGCAGCATGCTGGGTCCCACTGTGCAAGTGAACGTACCGTAGAGCTACTGAACAGGTCTTCAGACAAAGCAGGTATGTGTAATGTGGGGGATGGAGGTACAAAGGGTGGAGTGGAACAAGGAAGAGGTAGGAAATACTACCTATGGTCTCTATATTGTTTCCATTATCTTCCAGAACATTTCAGAAGATCAAGCATTTATCCTTATGCAGGAGATATGGAAGAACATAAGAATGACCCTACTGGGTCAGACCAAAGGTCCATCTAGCCCAGACCTATCTTCCGACAGTGACCAGTGCCAGGTGCCCCAGAGGAAATCAACAGAACAGGTAATCATGAAGTGATCCATCCCCTGTCACTCATTCCCAGCTTCTGGCAAACAGAGGCTAGGGACACCATCCCTGCCTATCCTGGCTAATAGCCATTGATGGACCTATCCTCCATGAATTTATCTAGTTCTTTTTTGAACCCTGTTATGGTCTTGGCCTTCACAACATCCTCTGGCAAGGAGTTCCACAGGTTGACTGTGCGTTGTGTGAAGAAATACTTCCATTTATTTGTTTTAAACCTGCTGCCTATTAATTTCATTTGGTGACCCCTAGTTCTTGTGTTATGAGAAGTAGTAAACAACACTTCCTTATCTACTTTCTTTACACCAGTCATGATTTTATAGACCTCAATCATATCTCCCCTTAGCCGTCTCTTTTCCAAGCTGAAAAGTTCCAGTTTTATTAAGACATTGAACTAAGCTAGTCACACAGGACTTCAGTGTATGAATAACTATTCCTGTTTCCCCCCGCCCCCATTTACAGTTACATTCACCAAAACAAACTCAGAAACACTTATACTAGTGAATAAGGATGATGCCCCCCCCCCCCACACACACACACCATGAAGTATATGAAATATTTCTGGTTTATTGCTTAGAAAATGCCCCAGGTAGTGGGCAGAGGAGTTCCTAAATGAAAAGGTATGCACATGCTCTGGTTCAGTATGAAAGGTATTTGTAATCCAGCATTAGCTCAAAATGGATCACATCCTGATCCTTCGGGTAACTGTCAAGTCACCATATTCCCTGCAGATAAAAAGAGTATCTGGAGAAGGTGCAACTTAGGGCAGTGCAGTTACCACCTCCTCTTCCTTTTGAATCTGGTTATGCTGAAGGCCCTGGCTATGTGTGGAGTAACACTGACATAATCAATGTGATTGGATACGAGATGGTAGCTGCTATCTCACTGTGCAAGTGAACGTACCCTAGAGCTACTGAATATGTCTTCAAAGTGTTTCAACAATTTTTAAAGGGCTTTTAAAAAAAAAAAAAAAAAAAAAAAAAAAAGTGAGACTTGTGATTTTGGATACCTCAAGTTTTGGGTGCCCAACTTGAGATGCCTTATTTTCAGAAAGCAGGTGGTCAGTACTTTCTAAAAATCAGGCACCTGTAATGTCTCCCCAATTGGGCCCCCACAACTTGAGGTACCCATAAAGACTTAGGTGTTTTTCCACTCAGCCTTGCAATGCCCCACTGATTTAGAAGTCCAAGCCTCATTTTCCAAAGTGACTTAGACTCCGATTTTTAAGTCCCAAGTGCCTAGACCAAAGTTACACAGCAGGTTAGCAAGGCTGGGACTAGAACTCATGGATTCAGGCCCTATGCTCAATCCAGTAGAACATACTGCCTTGTAAGAGCAGAAAGAGGCAGAATAAGTAGCAGCAGATGCCGGAGGAACACTAAGAACAGGTGTATTAGGGAGTGTAGCTCTGGAGCTAGAAGTGTATCTGACATTCTGGCACTACCCACATATAACTAACTTTTACACCAGGGATGCATCAGGCAGATGGCCATCCTATAAATCAGTAGGTGAGAAATTCTTCCAAATCAACGATTCCTGTGTTTTTATCTAGATTAAGTCACAGGCATGGTGGCAGTTGCAAGTGCCCCTAGAGACATATTGCATGGCAGCAGAGCAGCCTGTAACCCAGGAATCACATTCTTCATGGACTCTATGAAAAAGAAATCCCACGTTAAAAACTGACAAGAGACACGTATCTAGGAAGGAGCCATGAAGCAAGCTATGCACTTGACTGGAGAAGTGATTAGCCAGCTGATTGAGCATAACTGAATGGTTAAGAAGAGTGTACTTAATCTCTTCCTTTATTTGCAACACAGGCAACTAATTACACTGGTCTACAATTTTTGAGAAGTCGTCTGCTTCAGAGATAAAATGTGCTATTTATTATGTATTTTGATGTGCTGAATTCAAATATGACAATTAAAACAACTGATTGGCTACTGTTTCTAAGATATTTAAGTTTTTACATTTTATGTCTATGTATATTGTGTAGATAATAGAGTTTTAATCATAAATTGTAAACCTAGGTCTTTTCATGTGTTTATGGTTGCTTTACATGATAATACTTCACCTGTCCTGTTTATGTAACACTTTAAAAATCAGCAAAAGGGTTATATAAATAAAATTTATTATGAAACAAAAGGCAAAAAACTATTATGTACATAGTTTAGTCCTATTCAGTGTCTACTCGGCGCTTCTTGGCTTGTCTCTTGTATTCATTAAATGGAGCATCTCTTGTCACTGTCCAGCAATAGTCTGCAAGCATTGATGGGCTCCATTTGCCCTGATAGTGTTTCTCCATTGTTGCAATGTCCTGGTGAAATCGCTCGCCGTGCTCGTCGCTCACTGCTCCGCAGTTCGGTGGAAAAAAATCTAGATGAGAGTGCAAAAAATGTATCTTTAGTGACATGTTGCAACCAAGGCTTTTGTATGCCTTGAGGAGGTTTTCCACCAACAACCTGTCGTTGTCTGCCTTGTTGTTTCCGAGAAAATTTATTGCCACTAACTGGAAGGCTTTCCATGCCGTCTTTTCCTTGCCACGCAGTGCATGGTCAAATGCATCATCTCGAAGAAGTTCACGAATCTGAGGACCAACAAAGACACCTTCCTTTATCTTAGCTTCACTTAACCTTGGAAAGCTTCACTTAACCTTGGAAATTTTCCACGGAGGTACTTGAAAGCTGCTTGTGTTTTGTCAATGGCCTTGACAAAGTTCTTCATCAGACCCAGCTTGATGTGTAAGGGTGGTAACAAAATCTTCCTTGATTCAACAAGTGGTGGATGCTGAACACTTTTCCTCCCAGGCTCCAATAACTGTCGGAGTGGCCAGTCTTTCTTGATGTAGTGGGAATCTCTTGCACGACTATCCCATTTGCAGAGAAAACAGCAGTACTTTGTGTATCCAGTCTGCAGACCAAGCAAGAGAGCAACAACCTTCAAATCGCCACAAAGCTGCCAATGATGTTGGTCATAGTTTATGCACCTCAAAAGTTGTTTCATGTTGTCCTAGGTTTCCTTCATATGGACTGCATGACCAACTGGAATTGATGGCAAAACATTGCCATTATGCAGTAAAACAGCTTTAAGACTCATCTTCGATGAATCAATGAACAGTCTCCACTCATCTGGATCGTGAACGATGTTGAGGGCTGCCATCACACCATCGATGTTGTTGCAGGCTACGAGATCACCTTCCATGAAGAAGAATGGGACAAGATCCTTTTGACGGTCACGGAACATGGAAACCCTAACATCACCTGCCAGGAGATTCCACTGCTGTAGTCTGGAGCCCAACAGCACTGCCTTACTCTTGGGTAGTTCCAAATCCCTGACAAGGTCATTCAGTTCACCTTGTGTTATGAGGTGTGGTTCAGAGGAGGAGGATGGGAGAAAATGTGGGTCCTGTGACATTGATGGTTCAGGACCAGAAGTTTCATCCTCTTCCTCGTCTGACTCAAGTGAGAATGATTCTGGTGCATCAGGAACCGGCAGTCCTTCTCCCTGGGGTACTGGGCGTATAGCTGATGGAATGTTTGGATAATGCACAGTCCACTTTTTCTTCTTTGACACACCTTTCCCAACTGGAGGCACCATGCAGAAGTAACAATTGCTGGTATGATCTGTTGGCTCTCTCCAAATCATTGGCACTGCAAAAGGCATAGATTTCCTTTTCCTGTTCAACCACTGGCGAAGATTTGTTGCACAAGTGTTGCAGCATATGTGTGGGGCCCACCTCTTGTCTTGATCTCCAATTTTGCAGCCAAAATAAAGGTGATAGGCTTTCTTAACCATAGTGGTTATACTGCGCTTTTGTGATGCAAAAGTCACTTCACCACAAACATAGCAGAAGTTATCTGCACTGTTCACACAAGTACGAGGCATCTCTGCTCACTTTGGCTAAACAGAAATGTGTCCCTTTGCAAAATCAAACACTGACAAATAAGAGAGCACGACACTATGATTTCTAGAGCTGATATAGGGCAATTTGTTGAGCAGAGTGATGTAAGCTTTGTTATGATTGCATCATCCATGACTTCTAGGAATAACATGATGCAATTCATATCATGTATGACGCAATACCAACTTCAGATTGCATCATTCATTGTTTTGCCTAAAAAGCAAGTACTGTCCAAACCCAGTCATAGATTTATTCATAGATCCAGTCAAAGATGTATTTTAGTCATTTCTGGTTTAAATTGAGATCCCTTCCCTTTATAACTCACTTATCCTCCGCCATTCCCAAGTCAAGGGTCGTATATACTGACCCAATAGCATATCTTGAAAACTAGAGCCAATCAACAATTTTAAGCATCATTTTCGTTCTCAGTGACCCAGAATTAGTAAAGTTTGACTACATTTATTTCAGAAGCATTTTGGCTGTAGAGCAGTGTTACATTTGTTTGTGTGGGTTTTTTCATATTAACCACGGAGAAACATCACTGACTGTGTGGAACAGTGCAAGGTAAGTACACAGCTGATAAATAATCAATTCTAAATACAGTCATTCCATGTATGATGAGCAGTACAGCTAATTAGTATTGTTCACAGCCCTAATGAGCCACGGCTTACAAATGCTGGTTAATAGTGTGCAGTCAGATAAAAGATAGAGCCCTATATGTTTACATGTAAGGTTGCCCGATATTGACTGTTAAACTGCCCTCTTCTCCAAGGTCACCAATGCGAGTGGTCCTGAACAAACTGCCTTATTACTGCATTTTCAGGTCCAAGCCCAAGGAACCCTAATTTACAGCACAGTGGCTCCCCCTCCCTCTTCCACCCGCTGCCACTTCTAATAATTTGTATGGTCTGTCTTTACATGCTTCTTTTCCAGCAACCTGCTGCTTTCAACTTCTAGTCCATGGCACATGCCAAAGAAGCCAGGTTTCTCCTCTCTAGTTGCATTGGCACAGTGTTCTAGGCCAGTACTCTCTTCTGTTCCGATTTTGCTGTTATCTCTATATGCATAGGATCAAAGAGAAGAAACAAAGACTGCTACCCATAGCTCATACTGCCTGGGTCCATGGACAAATAACTGGGATCATTACACTACAACTGTGTGGACGTAAGCATCGTCTTTGGATGTGCTCAACTAACTTTATGCCTCCAGTGTTCAGGTATTACTGATATTTGTTTATTTAATTCTTATTCAGTTTAAAATGTCTCAACACCATCAAGATGTGCACACAAGTCTGTTACCTCATGCTCCCACAACTGTTACTCTAATTCTCTTTCTACCCTTCCTCCCTTCCCCTAGTTACTTGTTACCACTTTGCAGCTTGTCTTCGTGTGTGTCTACACTATAGCAGCTGCAGCTGTGCCACTGTAATGCCATAACATAGATGCTTCCTACATTGATGGGAGGGGTTTTGCCATCAATGTAAGTAATCCATCTCTCCAAGAAGAGGTAGTTAAGCTGATAAAAGTATTCTTCTGTTGACCTAGCTGCATCTACACTGGGGTTACGTCAACCTAACTATGGCACTCAGTGAAATTTTTCACAGCCCCAAGCAATGTAGCTAGGTTGATTTAATTTTTAAGTGTAGACCAGGCCTTAAATTTGATGGTAATTTCTTGGAAGCAGACACTGTCACCTACTGTGTGTTTGTACAAGGCCTATGACAAGGGCCCCTTATTTTGACTGGGCTTGCAGGCACTAGTGTAATCCAGGTAATAATAATGAGTTATATTCAAAAGCACAGTAAGGTACGCACCTGTCATTAAAAATCAGTTGGAGTTAAGGAAATTAGAACTCTAGGAATTTTTGAAAATCCCACCCTTTGCATCAGCACCTTTATCTATAGGAAGACTCAGCTTTCTTTCATATTAGAAAAAGGGTCTTTCCAAAGCCTGCATTCTGAATTCCTTGGGTGCCAACCATCTCGGGGAAGTACAGTGCAGTACTTGATGGATTAGGCCCCAATTCATCTTTGAAGTCAATGGGTCTATTCATGTGTTTTCCAGCTAAGCATGTGTTAAAGTGCTATGATGAATCAGAGCTCTAGCATCTGAAGGAGACAAGCTGGACCAGCCCTGTGGAACTTAGAGCCAAAACTGGGGCAACTGAATTCAAATAAAACACAAGCCCAAAGTTACCATATTACATTATTAAAAGCTTAACTGTCAGTGCTTCGTTTGCTAGTTCTTCCTGCGGACAATAAATTCAGATCTCCTACAGCTATTCAGAAGAGTCAAGCCTCAATAGAGTTATAAGCAGTGTCTAACAGCACACTACAATATACTTCTTATGCAATATCTGTATATATGCTGTATCTTTGTACTGGAAACCTGATAAAGACACTAGAATGTTTCTCCTTGATATAAGGCACAGAGTTTCCAAACTTCATTTTTAGGATGTTAAACAGGAAAAACTGAAGAAAAAAACAGGGGAACAATTGAAAAATTCGGACTGGTCCAAAATGTTAATGCCCTGCCATGGAATTTTATTTCCCCGTAGCAGAAAATTTGAACTAATCTGGGAACTGAGAGCCACCATTGCCCACATTAGAGATGGATAAATCTTAGACCTGCTCCCAAACACAAACCTTCATTGAAGATATCCAAAAAAATCGCAGTGAAATGTGTGCTGTGTATTGTAGGATATTTGTAGTGTCCCTGAATATCTGCACTAAGGTCCTGATCCTGTATACACATACACATCTAAAGCTATCCAAGGGTGAAGCAAAAACCACAATTACTGTAGAAGAAAAAGGCTTCATCTGGAAGATTTAAACAGTAGTGAGACTTTATTTGGTACCCTGAGCACCTTTTCAATCCAGACAAGTGGGTCAAAAACTGCAGAATTAAAAAACTGATATTAAATAGGAAATCTCCTATCCAGACCTCAGGAAATCCAAATATCCTACAACTGGCTGCCTCAAGGATTTCAAACTTTAAGAATATGGTATGTACCTTTACTTGAAGAAGTGGTTTTTTTACCTGATATTCTTAGCTTCAGTTTTATGAAAGAATTTTAGAGCATTTTTAAACCAAATTAAAAAAATATATAAAAATATATTTTTATTATCACAGTCAGCTAAATGTGCATTACCTAAAGGCAAATTAATATCATTCATGGCATTCTGACACAGTAAGCTTTAATTATCTGCAACTGTAGGTAGACATCTAGCTGAAGAGATTCTGATGAGGCAATTTGACTTTTGGCAATCCTTTTCATTTCTATCATTCATTTTATCTTACAAGCCATATAGAAATATGTTTCCATCAAATAAGATGAGAACAGCAAACAGATAGCATCTCTCCAATAAGAACATTGCTTCTTTTTTCACTGCATTATCTGTTTTAACTTCAAGTAACCTTCCATCTTTCACTTCAGTATGCCACTTGTAAAAATTATAGATTCGGATATACTACTAAGGCCCACCTGATTGTAAACATTTGCATGATTAGGATGAACCATCGTACTTGTATATGCACAATAAAAGGCAAATCTTACATATAGTCTATTTTATGCTTTCTTTGTCTTGAGCAAAAAGCTCAAGTTAAGATTCACAATAACCTATGAGTAGAGCTGATTGAAATTATTTCAACAAGTTGTTCATAAAGAAAGAAAGAAAGAAAAAAAAACCTCACTGACTTGACCTCTCAAGGTTACTTCCAGTCCTACATTTCTATTATTCTTCACAAAAAATAGTTGACTGGGAAATTTGTTTGGTCTTTTTGAAATGTTTTCAATTAGAAATTTTTGGAAAATGCCCACTTTATCCCCTCTCCTAGAGAAGTGAGGGGAAAAGTTAAGAGAAATCGAAAATTTTACTTTCAGAGAGATCACTAAAAGAAGTGAGAAACTCACTTCAATTTTCTCAGAATTTCAAACTCTCAAAGTGTTACTTATGGTGTAGAACGCCACCACAACTTTTCACGCTTCTGCAACTTGGAAAATGGTAAGAAAATGGGGAAAAGCAGGTTGCTCCACACACAAATTTCTTCTAACTTTCCAGTGGGAAAACCATTATTTACCAATAGGATATTTTCCAATGGGGGACTTCTCCTAGGAAAGTTCTCATGGGGAAAAAAATTCCATTTTCCACCCAGCTCTAGTTGTGAATATCTTGTTAAATTATATGGCAGGCAGATTTTACTGAAAATTGCACTGTGCATAAATATAGCAACAATATTTTCCTAGCGTTTTGAATAAACCGTGTGAAATTACTGCTCATGAAAGGTGCCATATTGGTACTGCTAAAGACAAAAGTCTCTCTCCACAAAATACATATCAAATAGACAGATGAAATGCAATTCAGTCTTCTCTCATTACACCACCTCTGTGCCTCAACTCTGATCTGAAGGGACGCACCTCTATGGAAGATGGAATATTTTTATCACCATGAACATGCAGTCTTTGATCTCTCTGCTTGAGCCTACTCAAAAGGAGCCAATTGTTGTGATAGTTTTAGTGATCCGGACATTTTCCCAGTCCATTGAGACCAAGGGCATTTTACAGAGTCCACAGATAGTCTCTACCTTGTGCTGTGATTGTTCCAGAATTTAGCTGTATAAAATCGGAGTTAGTTACCTAAAGGTGAAAGACTCTATATCCCATTATCATATACTAATCTCATGAGCCATCTAATTTCCACTTTATAGCAAGGAAGGAAACAAAGAGTTTCAGATAATGGCAAAATGAAAAGAGAATGAAATGGGGATAGGAGAAACATATAGTAATAATGGGGAATGGAGAAGAGAATGGAAATGACCAGACAGCCATTAATTTGGGGAGAAATACATAAGATATGCCCCTACTTACATGCAGGACAATATAAAATATTCAGGTCAATATAACATGCCCCTTCCAACCAGGCTTTTCCAAAAATTTCACACAGGGAGATAGGAAAGAAGAAAATGGAAAAGTAGTATTTCATGAAGAGTCCATTGATTTCAGAATGAATTTTAAACATTTAATGGATTTGTAGAGCTCAAACTAGATTCCCAGCATATACAATTTGTTGACAAACACAGTGTAAGTAAATCACAGGAAAAATATGGGATTTCATTTATTGTTTCTGCATATCATCTCAGCAATTTTCCATAAGAATTGGATCCAAATATTTCCCTACAATTTTATAAGTTTTGTTATACGTTTGGTTGAAACTCACAAGCAGCTACTTTTGGTCTGCATTCAATATGCAGAATGGTATATATGTGGACATAACACAGTAGAGATGTACATATTTTTGATGGAGAGAATATGCATACATAATATTTATGTAGATGGTTTATTCAATCCTGGGATTTTCTACTTGCATTAGTTTTATACCAGTAGTGCTGATTTGCACCATACGTAACAGAAGACTCATCTGCACTCTTGTACCAAGCTCTATGAATGGTACAAGTATTAACAAAGACTGACAGAAGAGAAGACCTCCCTGCAGCAACTATGATAGTAAACATTAAATCCTGAATGAGTTTTATTATATTTTAACTGATCAGTCAAGAGCCAGCCCTTTGTAACTAAGTAGACAGAATTATTCTCACCAGCTGCACCCTCTATCAGTGAAGCAATATGACAAGCTGAAACAAAATCAGAGCCACTTTGCCTTGATGTGAGTAGACATGGCCTGTTTCAATCTGTCCACAGACGGAGGAGGCAGGTGGCAAGACAATCTGGAGACCATGTCACAGAGTTACTCTCACACCTCTGGAGGAGGAAAAACAACACACCAAGCAAGGAAGAGGTTCAGTCAGGCAATAACAGCAGCAAGGTCACAACAGGAGACCAAAAAACTGTCCAACGTGCTAATTTTAAGCTGTATAAATTCATGAATTGTATTACCAGATCTTATTTTAAGAAATAAATAGACAGCAAAAGTCATTATACCTCCAGTTATCAAACTGAAACATCCAAGATAATGGACCATGTAGAAATAGGGTTGCCAGCTTTCCAATTTCTGAAAACTGGACACCCCCTGTCCCTGAGGTCCTGCCACCTGCTCCACCACTCCCTCAAGGTTCTGCTCCCCCACACAAACACACCCCACACCCAGCCCGGGGACTGCCGGACTCTCCCCATCCCACCAGTTACCTGTGGGGGTAGGGGAAGGCTCCCTCCACAAGCCACTCACACAAGTCACACAACAGGTCGGTGGAGGAGCAGGGAATAGAATTCAAGAGGCCTGACTTCCAGCCCCCACTCTAACCCACTAGCCCCCACTCCCCTCCCAGCGACAAGGCCCAGGGATAGAACCCAAGAGTCCTGGCTCCCAGGCCCACCCTGCTCTAACCACAAAACACCATTCTCCTCTCTGAGCCAGGAATAGAGTTCAGGAGCCCTTAGTTCCAGCCCCCCCGCTCTAACCCATTAGCCCCACTCCCCTCCCAGAATCAGAGAGAGAACCAAGGAGTCCTGATTCCCAGCTCCCATAGACCTCCAACACTAAGGCAAGGGACAGTCCCAAACATACTCAGGCATCCCCTGCCCGTCTGGGGATGTGGAGCTGGGGGCAGAGGGCTGCTCGCTTCCATCGTGGGAACTTGCCGTTGTTTGTAGCCGCAACCTGCTCGACCTGGCTGGCTCCAGAAAACATACATGGAAATATTCGTTCCAGGGTCTCTCTGCTTCTCCTGAGGGGTTTAATGAGCCTCTACTCCTGGTTCCTCCACACCCCACGGCGAGGGGCTCTTGGGGCCCCCGCTACCGGGCTACCTAGTCTGCAGCTAGGGTGGGCGGGCTGCAAAGTGCCAGAGCCTGCCAACTTCAGCCACCTGGAGCGAGCGGGCTCCTGAGTTCCCAGGGAGTGGCACCCAGGCGCAGCCGGGCTCCTACCTGCATGGTGATTGCGCCGTGCACGGAGCCGGGATTCAAAGCCCGGCCCTTCGGGGAAACAGCCCCACACGGAGCCCGGGCCCCTCTGTGGCCAGTGGGGAGTGAGCAGAGCGTAGGGTTGCCAACCCTCCAGGATTGCCCTAGAGTCTCCAGGAATTAAAGATTAATCTATAATTAAATATGTCATGTGATGAAACCGCTAGGAATATGTCCAACCAAAATTGGCAACCCTAGCAGAGCTGAGCTGGGGCTGCTCTCCAAACAGCCCCAGGGGTTGCTCTCCGAATGGCCCTCTCCAGACATCTGCACTCTGCAGGTAGCGGGCTGCCCCCTTCCTTCCCATGGCCTCTCCAGCATGCTTGGAGCTTGCCCTCCTCTCGCCCACTCTGCTTGCAGCATCGGTGCAAACCTACAGGTGCTCCCCTTCCCCAGCCAGCCTGCTCCTCAGCTGGAGCCACCTCCACGGGCGGCGAGAGGCCCCCTTTAGCTACCCCTGAGGCTCTCCATTAGCAGTCTTTCTGCCCTCTCAACTGGGAGTTGATCGCGGTTACTTTGGGTACCAGACTTTTAGTGTCCGGTCAGCAATGCTGACTACTGCCAGGTCCCCTTTCCAACCAGACTTTCTGGTCAAAAACCAGATACCTGGCAACCCTAAGAATTTGTTTAAAAAAATAAAATAAAATAAAACAAAACACTTAATAGATTACTACTAATTAAAGATTTCAGAGGTCAGACTATCAGCATAAGACATAAGGATAGAATTTCCTATCTACACACCAGATTGAGCAGGCAGGCCTCAGCGTTCTACTGGTAGATCAATAATGTATCAAAGTAGCTGTTTAACTTTTAGTCTACATAGTTCACACACACACACACGACAAATTTGATGTTACCACAGTAAAAAGGGAAATGACCAGAGCATGCTTACAAAACAAAAAGACAAATAAAAAAAATCCACCCAAAACCAAAACCCAGCACACATAGCCAAAGCAAAAGGGCAGTTAGTCAGCAGAACACCAGCCATGAGAAAGGAAGCTACCTACCACCTGGATGCAGAGAAATAAGAAAGGCACAGATTATTTATTTAGACTTTCTGATACACAATAGCTTCCTTTTGAAAGGTACATCAAATCATTTTAAAATCCAGCACTGTTAACTATCCTCAATGATTATTCATGCAGAGGAACCTGCTGACATATACAGCATGTTTTAGCATAATGGGCCTAGCATGCTGTTTCTCATCCCAAATGAATAATATTTCTTGCTTGTTTATTGATAGGAGATGCTAGGCATAAAGTTAGACATAAGGACCTGGGTTTCTGTTTATTCTGAATCATTTCCACGGGTGTTGCACGTGTACAAACAAGACCCTGCTATCTCAATCATGTTGTTTGCCAAAATGGCTACCTTCTTGTGTTTCTAGGAGTTAACTTTTTTAAACGACGATAGGTTGTTAGCTGATAGCTCAATCCCCAACCTGGATGCTTGTGGACTGCTTCTCACTCGTCCATATCCTTTGATTTGTCCAGCTTGCATGGCTCTACCAAGAGATAAAATCCCACTGGCATAGCTTGCTGGGTCATTGGATTTGTGCTTATTAAAGTATATATTTTAAAGAAACATCCCATTTAACTTGGATCAAGCTGGAGGCAGATTTTTAAATCCTTATAGCAAGCTGCATTGTTAGAAGGACTTCCATTTTCCTACTCCACATCACTGCCTCCTCAGTCAGTTTCACAGACTAAAGCTGCCAATATGCAAAAGACAAAGGCAACCATAGAATTAAAATGGGTCAAAACTGGGTTTTTCCCATGGAAAGTTTTGATTTTCAGATGAAATTTGAATACCAAAAATTTTAACTGGAATATATTAAATTTGGAAATGCTGCTACTATGCTTCATGGGAGTTGCAGTTTTGGTGACAATCTCCCATTCTCCTCCATAGGCCGGGCTCTCTGGTTGGACTACATGTCCAATGATCCACCAGAGTCTCCTTATGGAGAGAAGAGGCAGTTCATCATGGGAGCCCCTGACCATGGTTGAAAATGGGGGCATGAGGCAACTGAACTACAACTCCTATAAGGCAGTATAGCTGTATTTCAACACCTGCTTAGAATTAAAGATCCCCTGCAGTCTCAAAAGTGGTAACGTTTCTGTTTAAAATGTAAACATAAATGCATCAGGGGAAAACATTTTAACAATCTCATGATCAGAAATTGGATACCAGGTAGTTATATTTCAGTCAGTTATGTGATGAAACAAACGATTTACTTACAAGTGTTATATATGTCCCAAGATATCTTCACTGCTCAAAACCCTCAACTGCCAAACAGATTGCTTTGCTTTCTGAAAAAATGTTATTGCCTGAAACTGTATCACCTCGAGCTATGATCATGTCAGAACTCACAAACTAAACAAGACCAAACTAAGTTAATATTTTGGTGGGAAAGTTAGTGCTGTTGAATTGGTGTTGGCAGTTCAGTAAGTGGCGCTCTTTCTTCTGACCTAACTTAGGCCTGGTCCACACTAAGCCCCCACTTCGAACTAAGGTACGCAACTTCAGCTACGTTATTAACGTAGCTGAAGTCGAAGCACCTTAGTTCGAACTTACCGTGGGTCCAGACACGGCAGGCAGGCTCCCCCGTCGATGCCGCGTACTCCTCTCGCCGAGCTGGAGTACCAGCGTCGACGGCGAGCACTTCCGGGATCGATCCGGGATCGATTTATCGCGTCTAGACAAGACGTGATAAATCGATCCCAGAAGATCGATTGCTTACCGCCGGACCCGGAGGTAAGTATAGACCTACCCTTAGATAACACTCCAAATCAGTGTTACAAGGGAACTGGGCTTGCTGGAATTGCTGGCTTTCAGATGAGATGTCATATTGAGGGCCTGACCACTTGTGGTTGGGAAAGATCCCATGGTATCCTTTGTATGAGATATAGGGTATTAGCCTCAATGCCTTGGCCAAATTCCAACTTGAGTTATCACATTCTGCCTACCTAAATTCCTCCTATAGTCTCCACTGTGCTACAATATTCTTCACTTTAAGTCAAACTGCCTTGAGGAGTAGTTATGCACTGTAAAACAGATGCTGCATTCCACCCAAGAGATGACTGTACTACTTTGATGGAGGATGTGACCCCTGTAGTTATACAGAATGTAGGCTTGTCACCATAAACACTATTGACTGGGAAGATCCATGGAGGAGAATGGTTGGTAGATCCACTGGTCTCATTTCCATCTTGTCTCTCTGTTCCTCCCCCACAATATGGCTGTATGCTTAGGGACAGAACACCCCCAAAGCTGTGTTCCCCAAGAGTCAGACTCCCCAAATCTTGCACATGTCCAGAGTTGCACTGGTTCCACTGCATCAAAAGCCCTGCACACTCTTCGATGAGGGAGCAGGACTTGCCCCATAGAAGTATATAGGAAAGAATATTCAGATGAAACAAGTAACTTGTTCTGAGGTACAGCATCTTTCACAGGTATTCCCCAGTGACAGCTGCAAGTTAGTTACAGCACAGCAAAAATCTCCCAACCAAACCAAAGTACTTAAAAAAATTAAATACAATTAAAAAATAAACATAGCGCATAAAAATGCAAACATATGGACTTTTACAAGTTCTTAAATTTGTCTTTACGTTAGTACTTTTAGTGATATGTATTATTGATTAGATAGACTTTAATGGCTATTCTGGAGTTATTAGAGGCTATTGTTTAAATACATATTTATGGAGATTTGGAGCTGTTCCCATCTACCATATAAATCCCTATTGAATAATTAAAAAAGTAATATGCATATCACATAGATGTTCATCTCATTAAAAGCCATTACAGTCTACCGCGGAAACTTACATTTAAACAATCAGTCCGGATTGGAATGCAGAATGAAAATGACTGTAAAATACAAGATATTCTGTATGAAGAACCACCACATTATAATAATTAGTGTCTTACCCATTTATATTTTTCTCCACACCCAGGCCCCAAAACATCCTACAGGAATTAGACAACTTTATTATTTGTATTACAGTAGCATCTAGACGCCCCAATCAGGATTCAGGTCCCATTACACTATGAACTGTACATACTCATTTAATTAAATGAGAGTCCCTGACCCAGATGAGCTTACCATCCAAGTATACAATGAGCAAGAACATGTGGATATGAGATAAGAAAAATACAAAGTAACAGCCAATCATAATTAATATAATAAGCAGTGACCACGGCACACCAGCTGCCTAACCAGTGTTCAGAGTATTGCAGGCATCATGACAGAGGTGTTAAGGAGACATTACAAGGAGGATAATGGGTAGGCTTTGAATTTTATATCTTACAGGTAGTTCCTCCCACAAAGAGAGAATTATGGGGGGGTAAAGTGCAAAGATGCTTGTTGCAAAACCTAAAAAAAATAAAGGCTGGTATCAGTTGGAAGTGGGGAAGACGGAGCAATAGCTAAATACTTACCCCATTTCTTTTTTCTTCATTCATGGATGTCCTCTCAATAAGGGGCAAAGGCTGCCTGTGAGCCCCACTGCAAAAACAAACTCTCTCAGGTGTGTCTAAGATAGCCTGGTATCTAAGCATGGAGACCTCCCCAAGATGGGTTTCTTTTACAAAAATAACTGAATTAATTTGATTAAAATATAGGCCAGAGCATGATGTGTAGAATCGCTGATATTTTATTTTTATCTTCACTTTGTGAAGTAAGGAAAGAGGCGGAAAAAGAAAGAGGGACAAAGAGCAGAAAGAAAAGGAGCTATATGCATGGAGCAAGCTGGCCCAGAACTTTCTAATGGTTCAAAGGCTGACACAGTCCCTAGGCAGTGTTGCTCCTAACTACAACATACAGGTCTGTATCATCTTACGCTGGGGTTACGTTCTGCGGTCAGCGTGTAAAGCGAAAACCGCGTATAGTCAAAATTACACTGAGTTCAATGGCGGGCGGAATCGCCCGCACTACATGTACAGTATTAAAATTGTTATTTTTCTCTTTATTTTTGTTTTGTTTTTGTTTTTGCTGACCGCATAAAGCTGAAATCGCGCATGTTAAATGCACGTAAGATGCGACAGACCTGTATTGCATTCAAGGATATAGGACAGGGGCGGGCAAATTTTTTGGCCTGAGGGACGCATCAGGTTTCTGAAATTGTATGGAGGGCTGGTTAGGGGAGGCTGTGCCTCCCCAAACAGCCAGGTGTGGCCTGGCACCCACCCCCCATCTGACCCCCCCTTGCTTCTTGCCCCCGACAGTCCCCCCGGGACTCCTGCCCCATCCAAAGCCCCCTGTTTCCTGACGGCTCCCCCCGGGAACCCTGCCCCATCCACTCCCTCCCCCCGTTCCCTGTCCCCTGACTGCCCCTGGACCCCCGCCCCTGACTGTCCCCCCGCCGCCCCATCCAACCCCTCCTCTCATTCCTGACGGCTCCCCCCGGGAACCCTGCCCCATCCACTCCCTCCCCCCGTTCCCTGTCCCCTGACTGCCCCTGGACCCCCGCCTCTGACTGTCCCCCCACCGCCCCATCCAACCCCTCCTCTCATTCCTGACTGCCCCACCCCCGGACCCTTGCCCCATCCAACCACTCCTTCTCCCTGTCCCATGACCTCTCCCGGAACCCCTGCCCCTGACTGCCCCCCATCACCCCATCCAACCCCCCCTCCTTCCTGACTGCCCCCCCAGGACCCCTACCCCCATTCAACTCCTCTGCTCCCTGCCCTCTGACTGCCCTGCCCCCTATCCACACCCCCGTCCCCTGACCACCACCACCCCGAACTCCCCTGCCCTCTATCCAACCCTCCCTGCTCCCTTACCGTGCTGCCTGGAGCACCGGTGGCTGGCGGCACTACAGCCGCGCCGCCCAGAGCAGCAGGACAGGCAGTTGTGCTGCCCGGCGGGAGCCAGCCACACTACCGCGCAGCACAGAGCACTGGGTCAGGCCAGGCTCTGCAGCCCTGCCGCCCAGAGCATTGTGCCAGCGGTGCAGTGAGCTGAGGCTGCGGGGGAGAGGAAACAGTGGGGGAGGTGCTGGGGTCTGCCTCCCGGGCCAGGAGCTCAGGGGCCGGGCAGGAGGGTCCCGCGGGCCGGATGTGGCCCATGGGCCATAGTTTGCCCACCTCTGATATAGGAGCACAGAAATGCTAAGGGATGAAGGAATCTTTTCTGTTCCTGGCAATATTTTCTTAGTGCTACCCAAAGCGATAAATTATTTGAATTTCATGGTTTCAGATATTGAAATCTTAAATTTCACGTGTTATAACAAAGCATGAATATGTATTTAAAAATGGCAAAATATAAACATGTAAAGCCCTTAAGTCATCGTTTCTCAAATTGGGGGTTCTGACTCAAAAGGGGGTCGCTAGGCTATTGTAGGGGGGTCGCAGTATTGCCACCCTTACTTCTGCACTGCCTTCAGAGCTGGGCAGCTGGAGAGTGGCAGCTGCTGACTGGGTGCCCAGCTCTGAAGTCAGCGCCGCCACCAGCAGCAGCAGCGCAGAAGTAAGGGCGGCATGGTATGGTATTTCCACCCTTACTTCTGTGCTGCTGCTGGTGACGGCGCTGCCTTCAGAGCCAGCCGCTCCTAGCTGATGAGCTAGCAGAACTGCTCCATTAGATCTGGTGTGGAAGCTACCCGGGCCATTGTCTAAGCACTTCTTTCCTGGGCCAAACTTCAGTGGCACTGCAACCCTGCACAAACCACTCACTCAAATCTGGTGGGCGGAGGGGGGAGCAGTAAAATCTATGCCCCCCTAACCTCCTACTCTGCAGTGCACTAGTTCCCATTTCCCCATATACTGTATGAAGACATAGATCGTTCCAGCACGTAGACTGAATGGGATACGAACGTACAGGTAACAGTTATGCTGAAATGAGACTTCCTACATCCCTGCCATCTTTTCCTTCTTTAAACCGTAGAGTGCTGAAAAAATAGCTCAGTTTTAATTAAAAATGTAATTCCTATATTGGCCTTCCTGTTTTGTGATTTAATGAAATATTGAGACTGTCTGATGAAGACTCACCATGGCAACTGTTAACATCATTGGGAATTGTGTGGGACTACAGAAAAATTGAAGAGATGTTGATAATTGACAATATTTCCACTATTATTCATCAGTATAACTAAGGGGTTGTTCAATGCTATCTAGGCACAAAGTTAGTTAACCAAGACGGAATAGAAAGTGAAATGCCTTTAAATACAGTTTCTAGATGGTTTTAATATCAATTTAGTCAAGAGGAACAAATTGTTCATAATTGATTAACTCCCTTACCATTCAACACCACTGAGAAAAAACAGGAGAGAATTATTTATGTATCTGTTTGATAGATAGTAGTATGTCTGTGGGTGTCACTTAGAAAAGACAAACATATGGCAAGCCTCTCAAAAGATACAGTACCTAAGTTTATCTCACAAAATTCAGTGAATAGAAACAACTTTGAGTTTTTACCCATTTCATTGCAATCACATTTAGGTGTCAAGGGAAAGGAGGTACAGGTTTCTAGCTCAGACAGCTATGCATATGAGGCACAAACATTTGATTTTTTTCCCCCACTCACTTCTCGTCATTCTTTTTAGACTAGATACAGTTCTGTTTGCTATAGCTACAAATACAAAAGCAAACGCACCTCTTTAGGCAGCTTAAGTGCATGTGTGTAGCTGGGTGTTCATGTTTGGAGGATATTATCACTACAATAACCGTACAGCAGTTAGGAGTTACTGGCTCCATCTTCCTATAGGATACTCAGTAACAAACATTCAGACTGCCCCATACCAAGCCAGTAAGTCTGGTGAAAAAAAAAATACTTAGCTCTTATATAGCACTTTTCATCAGTAAATCTCAAAGCATTTTACAAAGGAGGTTACTATCATTAACTCCATTTTACAGATGTGGAAACTGAGGCAGAGAGGCAAAGTGACTAGCCTAAGATCACCCAGCAGGCCAGTGGCAGACCCAGGAGTAAAACCAAGGCCTTTTGAGTCCCAGTTGTCTATCCATTAAAGTGTCAGAAAACAAAACACCACACACACATACACACACACACACATTTTCTGCGGATTCTGCTAACCTTTTCTAGCCAGGCATACAAACAATACACTGAAGGCACTGCGGGGAGAGGAGGTGTGCACACACAAATGCTCTCACACAACCTCTGACGGACACTAGTAATGAATATTAGAAGGTACACAAGCCTTTACTATTATAGTAGGAAGTACCTGGCTGAAGGGAACAGAAATGAAAGTGTTAATAGAAACATCATCTCCATTTGCTTATCTATGATAGTCACAGCAGTGTGCCCAGCCCTTGGCAGAATTCCTCAGTCATCACTGCAGTTCCACAAAGCCAGAGACAACAGACTGTACCATTCAGTTATCCGGTGCTGCTGTCACCTCTGGGACATCAGAGTCTGCTGCACAAAAGCAACAGGCTGTCAAGCCTGTGGCTAAGGACATTTAGGAGGGGAAAAGCAACATCAAGACCATACAATGGTAACATGATTCATCAAAAAGAATAATTGGGCAGGAGAAGAACGTGTATATGAAGGGTAGTGACAGTCCAATTATTTTGGCTTCATTTCTACCACTTACAATAAGAGCACACATGGCCTTAGCTGTTCCCATGTGTCATCAAATGGATTCTGTTTTAATTGGCTTTCCATATTGGTTTCTTCAGAGGCTTGAGTGTCACCTTCAATTGATCCTGCATTGATTTTCTCTGAAGTTTCCTCTTTCCATGGCTACCATGATCAATTAATGTGCTATAAATAGGTTGGTCAGTTTCTCTTCAGTGTTTTCATTATATTGCACCTGCACTCACTGCCTGACGTTCCTTGTTGTGAGCAATAAGGTGGAGTATATTAATAGCAAAGGTATGAAGATGCCCTCAGATTTTCTAATGCAAATGTGGAAGTTTTAATCAATAGCTCAATATTCCCAAACAAAAAGCTTCAAGAAAAAATTAAGGTTGGAAGTGGGCCTCAATAGAGTCCAGTTCATGCCCCAAATCAATAATAAATGGTTTCCAAAAAAATCTACCTCTTAAAAAGCCCAAATATTAAGGAAGTGAACAGTTAAGGGATTCAGCCAGTTCCTCATTGCCAGATAATTCTCCTCCCCACTCCCATCAGTCACTGTCACTTAACTTTGTCTCTGTTCTGTAATGGAAATATGCTGTAGACGTACACAGTTGGCTTCATATCGTGCTTACATATGCAGTAAAGTTTCTGAAAGGACTCTAGTCCCAGGGTCATTAGGTTGAGATCCCCTGGCTTATAGAACTTTTTCTTTCTGAGCCTCTCCCACCCCCGCAAACATGCTCTAAAAACCCCACGGCCCACCTGTGCCACAATAACTGGTTTTCTGCATATAAAAGCCAGAGTTGGCATTAGGGGGTAGCAAGCAGGGCAATTGCCTCGAGACCCATGCCAAAAGGGGCGAAGCTACATTGCTCAGGCTTCAGCTTCAGCTCCAGGTGGCGGGGATCAGGGGCCTGGGCTTCAGCCCCATGCGGTGGGGTTTTGGCTTTCTACCCTGGGCCCCAGAGAGTGCTGGCCCTGCTTGGTGGCCCCCCGAAACCTGCTTGTGCCCCGCCAGGGGGCCCCGGACCTCTGGTTGAGAACCACTGCTAGAGCCACAGTGTGATGCACTGGTGGAAGAGAAAAATATTTTTATGAATAAAACTGGAGTAGTTTGGTGGTATGCAATGGGTTGATTTAGTCATATTGCCAGTATATGTAAGTGTGTGGTTTCACAAGACTGGGTCTTGATTTTTTGTATCTACTCATTCTAAAAACAAAAACGGTACATCACTAACATTGTAGTACAATGCATGTGATTATATACTGGAAACAGATTCTTTGATTATGAAATGAAATTGTACAAGCATTTATAATTTAACTGGCTGGATAAGACACTTGTTTCCCCATCCCTTCAAGCCTCCACTACACCTCACCTCCGTGTCCCACAATCCCCCTGCTCCCCTCTGTTCATGTCCATCCACTCTGCCCCTAGTTCCCTGCACTCTCTTCTTCCCTTTCATGTGCCACCAGGCTCCTGACCCCTCTACCATATCCCTAAGGGTATCTACACCACTGCCAGGAGCATGCTTTCCAGCACAGGTAGACACATGCACTAGCTTTGCTTGACCTAGCACACTAAAAATACCAGTGTAGACAGAGTGAGAGGGGGTAGCAAGAGCTATAAACAGGGCAGGGCGAGTGGAAAAGCCACCCAGAACACAAAGCCGCGGGGACAGAAAAATGGGGCCAGAGGCAACACGTGGGGGTTGGGTAGGTGGGTCATGTGCCCTCCCCCCTCCCCCCCCGCGATTTTTTTATTACACCCTACAACCCAGACAGGCTGTTGGCCCGTTGAGGTGAGTCAGGAGGTGGAGGTGACACTCCCTTTCAGAGCTCCCCTAGGGGCATGTCCCAGTCCGACCTTGCTCCTCTTGGGGGCACACCCCAGACAGGCTGTTGGCCCGTTGAGGTGAGTCAGGAGGTGGAGGTGACACTCCCTTTCAGAGCTCCCCTAGGGGCATGTCCCAGTCCGACCTTGCTCCTCTTGGGGGCACACCCCACAGTTTGAAAACCTCTGTGGGGTGGTCCCTCTGAACCTTTAAACGGTGTCCCCGCATTATCAACAGTTACGCGTCACCTCTGAATGGGGTGGAAAAATGACAAAAAACCAGTAGGGGGTGCAAATATGCTTGCTCACCTGGGTGCTAAAATGCCTAGTTACAGCTCTGCGGGCAGCAGCTCGGGTTAGCTGCCTGAGTACAAACCTACCCAGATTCCCCAGCTACATACTTCAGCAGCTGCTCACGACACCACCAGTGCATTCCCCAGCTAGGCTGCTATTTTTAGCACACTAGCTCAATTAGAGCTAGCAAGCGTTAATCCACCCATGCTAGGAAGCAGGCTGCAGTGCAGACATACCCTCAGAGAGCCCCCTTTCAAGACTGAGGAGCATAACACAGTTTTCAGTGAGTTTTAACAAGGTGGCAAGTTTAAAACATTAGTATCAAATTGCCGGCTACAGGTGCCCCAAAATGACTCAAGCTTTTTTAAAGAGGCTAACTTTTAAATCATTTTAACTTGGCAAAGTAATTATTTACCTGAAAATCCTGTCACAGGTGATGTTATAAATTTGATGAAGACATACTGAATTATTCCCACAAAACAAAGAGATTGAACCCCTGCGTTAGAAGCATCCCCTCTTTAGAAGTGGAACGCAACCTTACCTGCGGAGGCACTACAGCAGGAAAGCTAGCTCTGACATATGCCACAATGAAGTGACTAGCTCTACTCCATCACTGGAGTGCCAAAAGTGTTCTGAGCGAGATGCTGGTATGCATATCATTCTCAATTCCAGATGGTGGAGATGCATTCAATTTTATCGACTGAAGTACACTGCAAATTCTACCCTTGGATTTACGCACACAGATCTCACTGACTTCACCGGAAGGCACATGTAGGTGTCTGAAGGGCAGATTTTGTGCATGTCATAGCTCCGTTTAATCCTCAGATCCTTGTCAGCGGTGCTCTTTTGGAGTCTTGCTTGATATTTGGAGATTGGATACTATCTCATGCACCGTGCTGTGGCTTCAAGTGCAGACTCATTTGATATATGTACACACATGCTTGTAGACATCTGGATAGCACTAACTCTAGCTAACACTGCAAAGTAATCTCCATTAGTTGGCAGCCTGTTTTCACATGCTCCTTGCTTTCCAAAACATTCAACTTTGGGACTGAAACATGTAAGGTGGGAAATATGGGCAAAGCCTCACTGGCCTTTATTTAAGTTATGGGAGATATCAGAAAAAAATTTAAAAGGTACTTTTCCTACCCTACATAGCAACAATATTCATACTGAGTCACAGCTGTTTGTTAATTAAATATTTGGATCTATGCAGGAAGTGAGAGGAAATTGGTTTCCAGACATTCAGGTGGTGTATTACGTCACAAGTCAAAGTGTGAACATTTTAGGAAGAGACCATATTTCCCACAACAATAGGGTCCCTACAGTTTTCATTACATGTTGCAAATGCGAGGCTTGCAGTTCTATTTTAAAGATTATGGTCCAGTTCCTCAACTGCTGTAAGTCACCATGAATCCATTGACTGGGGTGACTGCTGCCGGACTGTGTTCAGTTCTGGTGCCCACAATTCAAGAAGGATGATAAATTGGAGAGGGTTCAGAGAAGAGCCATGAGAAAACATAAAGGATTAGAAAACCTGCCTTATAGTGATAAGCTAAATAGATTGAGCTCATTGAGTCTAACAAAAAGAAGGTTAAGGGATGACATGATTACAGTCTAAGTATCTACATGGGGAAAATATTTAATAATGGTCTCTTCAATCTGGCAGAGAAAGTTATAACATGAATCAATGTCCGGAAGTTGCAGCTAGACAAATTCAGACAGGAAACAAGGTGTAAATTTTTGCCAGTGAGGTTAATTAACCACTGGAACAATTTACCAAGGGTTATGGTGGATTCTCCATCATTGACAATTTTTAAATCAAGATTGGATGTTTTTCTCAAAGCTCTGCTCTGGGAATTATTTTGGGGAAGTTCTATGGCCAGTAATCTGATCTCCTGTAGAACACATGATCATAACAGTCCCTTCTAGCCTTGGAATCCAGGACTTCAATGAGGCTACACCAATTACAGCATTGTATTGAATCCTCTATATCCTTCCAAAGATACAACCTTGACAGATGGGAAACTATCTCCAGACAAACAATAAAATCTTGTGCTTGTATAATGCTTTCCATCAGAGGATCCCAAGTGCACTTTGCAAACATTAGTTAAATGACATTGCAGTATTTACTGTACGGTAGTAGCTCGTAGCCAAATTTAAATTGGCTTAGACGGGATCACTCATGTGAGCTGACTACTTGCTAAGAGACTGTAAACAAGGAGTGAAGACAAATAGTAGTGATTGTGGGGGGGGGGGAAATATACAGCTGGGTATTACAGGATTACATATGCAAATAGAGCATGTCACAGAAAAGGGTAATAAAAGTTCACCTCTGATATGGTCACAATTGGATGCTGGGCATCACAGTACCAGAAAGATTAATAAACTAGACTGAGTTTCAGAGAAGAGCCCCAGAAAGTGATCAGGCAGCTGTACTTATATGAGGAAAGATTTAAAGAGCTAACAATGTAGCTTGCAGATAATAGGGGCGGCGGTAGGGAGGTTTCATAACAGTCTAGAAATATCTGAAAGATATTAAACACCACAGATGGTAAAGAACCATTTAGGGTGGTTCTCAGATTCATGGATAGTGTCAAAAGGGACCATGGTGATCATCTATTCTAATCCCCTGCATAACACAGGCCATAGAAATTCACCCAGCAAATCCTGCATTGAGCCCTATCACTTGTGCTGCAATACTTGGGGGTATAAATTGAAGTAATGGGATGAAGTTATGGAAGAGAAAAAATTAGGATGAATATCAGAAAAAAAATTGAAACAATAAGATGTCTTAAGTCATGGAATGGTCTCAAGGGACATGGAAAACCCATTGCTGAGGATGACAGCTGGTCAGGAATTTTCAGATGAAAATATTTTTTCACTGGAAAATGTCAGTGTGTCAGAACCAGAGTATTTAATGGGAATGTGCCAGTTTCAACAAAACTGGTGTTTGGTAGGTTTCTCAGGTCCAAGGCGGAATTTCTGGCCAGGGAGAAAGCAAGCCCCAGAATTGCCAATAGCTCAGTGGTTAGGACACTCACCTTAGACAAGAAAGGCCCAAGTTAAAATCCCTGAATAAGAAAGAGCAGGAGCTTGACTCTGGTTCTCCCACATCCCAGGTGAGTACCCAAAACACTAGTCTATTGGCTATTCTGGAGACACTTTCCCATTTTTTCCCCCAGCTCTACTTGGGCCTTCTAAAATCAAGACAATAGAAACTATAATGCAGGAAATAATTCTGTATTGGCAGGAAGGTTAACCGGATGATCTAGAACATTGTTTTGATCTCTGTGAGACAGCAAGACCCTAATTCACACAGCACTTAATATGTTTAAATGCTTTGCCAAAAGTGGATGGACAGAAGCTCATGCTAAAGTGCTTTGCTCAATTGGCAGAGGTTACCTGGGAATTCAGTGGCACAGCCAGGAATACTCCCACTGCTCTTGTTTCCCAGCCCTGAGTCTGAACCGTAAGGATGACTTCTTCCAATACCAGCAGCACCCCATCCACCTCAATGAAAGGTGAACTTGATGGCCTAATCAGGGCCATTTGTTTGCTACCATTATTCAGCCTAGGCAATCTCTGCTTTAATTTGTTCAACCAGAGAAGTGAAACATGGTTAGAGCTTAACATTGGCTAATGTAGAGGTAGTTTTCAAGTGCAAGTATGAAATGTTTCCAATATTGGTATTGTTTGAAAAATGGACATTGTTCTCTGGAAGTACAGCTGATGAAGAGCCATGGCAACAGAATAGTTTCATTGGCTTCCAACAAGCCAAGACTACTTTTCATAAGTAAAAAAGAAACTCCAGGTAAAATGCTGCTTCCTCTTCAATTCCCCTCACCCCATCTCCCAAATGCCACCAGAGCCTAAGGCGAAGTGTGCTTAGGTAGGTTTTCTGGATGGTGCAATGAAGGAACCGGCAGTAGATAAGCTGTGACAAGTTACTTAGGAAACTCAGCTCCAAGTTGGTATTGCAGACTCAGCTTATTGCCTCTCATACAAATTGGTTCAAGTGTCTGCACTTCGTTAGGCCAGCTGTGACAATGTTCACCCACCTTTGCCAAGTACTTTGAGAGCTACAGATGGAAAAGTGTTATTAGCTACTACAGTTTTAGATGTTTTAATTAAGGATCAGAAAGGTTCAACAGCTTGGCTGGGAGGCCCTGTGGGTTACACACTGACTGTGCAGCTAACTAATGTGGGTTCTAGCCTTGGCTCTGATTCTTAATTTACTACGCTATTTTATTGACACTTAGAATGAATGTAGGGTGGCACTGGGCATACCCACTTTTTGGTGGGGGCTTAAGGGGGTGAGGGGGTAGCTACACAGTGAACATGCCAATCATGTACCAATATGCTTTGACTAAGATAAGGGTTGTTCCCGAGGATCTCTATCATAGCCAACACAGCTCACCCCTTTATCAAATCGGACACATTCCATTCTATTCCCTTGGGTTTTGTTGGGGGGAGGGGGGTTTAAGAAAAAAAAGTGAAAGGTTTTAAAAAAATTCTGGGAAATTAAGAAGCCAAAACCTTCATTTGACAAAAACATTAAGGCTGCTGAGTGACATCATTTACAAAACTCAAACACTTAAAAGCAAGGAAATGAATAGGTAAGATAATCATAAATCTTATATTGTCTATATAACACATTATCAAACCTTTAAATATGTTTATTTCACCACATGCTTGCTGCTGAACTTACTTTGATGATGATCATCATCATCATCAGAAGCAGCTCCCCACAGACTAGGACACACTAACTCAAAGCAGCACCAGACCCTGCCAGAACAACAGAAGCAAAACCTGCAGACATATCTCCACTGCTAAAATGATTAACACACCTTTCAAGATCCATGGGTCCTATGCACGCCTATCACAACATGTGTTGTCCCTCATCCAATGCACTGAATGCACCAATAATTATGTGGGTGTTAGAACAACGCTTCCTCAGCTCTTGTCCCCTAAGTCAGCCATAAAAATGTTGCTATGCTGTGGAGCCATGCGGGTACCCATAGCAGTCCCGCTGACTTGAAGGTATAAATTGTCCCCAAAGCTGAAATAGTTGTGGGTGAGGACAAAGTCAAAGTTCAGCCACCAGGTTTGCTGTGATAGTGTCGGGGATGCTATTCCTGACAGCTTGTAGTACATCTTTGTGTGGAATGTTCGCATAGAGAGCTTCTACATCAGACGTGGGCAAACTACGGCCTGCGGGACCATCCTGCCCGGCCTCTGAGCTCCCGGCCGGGGAGCCTAGTCCCCAGCCCCTCTCCCGCTGTCCTCCCTCCCCTGCAGCCACGCTGCCGCGCGGGCAGCACTCTGGCCCACCGCTCCCGCTGGGCAGCATGGGGAGCGCAGCTGGCTCTGGCCGGGTGTCGCAGCTGCGAGCTTCTGCTCCTGGTAAGGGAGCTGGGGGTAGGGGAGCAGAGGGTCCTAGGGGGCGGTTGGATGGGGCAGAGGTTCGGGGGGGCAGTCAGGGGATGGGGAACAGGGAGGGTTGGGAGTGGGAGTCCCAGGGGGCCTGTCAGGGGGCAGGGATGTGGATAGGGGTTGGAAGGGCAGTCGGGACAGGGAGCAGGGAGGGTTGGATAAGGGGGTGGGATATCGGGGGGCAGTTAGGGGCAGGGGGTCCCAGGAGAGGGTGGTCAGGGGACGAGGAGCAGAGGGCGGTTGGATAGGGGGTGGGAGTCCCGGGGGGGCTGTCAGGGGTGGGAGTCCCAGGAGGGGGTGGTCAGGGGACAAGGAGCAGGGGGAGTTGGATGGGTTGGGGATTCTGAGGGGGGCAGTCAGGGGGCAGGAAGTGGGAGGGGGCAGATAGGGGGCGGGGGCCAGGCTGTTTGGGGAGGCACAGCCTTCCCTACCCGGCCCTCCATACAGTTGCACAACCCTGATGTGGCCCTCAGCCCAAAAAGTTTGCCCACCCCATTCTACATCCATAGTGGCTAGGATGGTGTATTCTGGTCTCTGGTCACGCAGACCTGGTCCTCAAAGGAAACCCACACAACACTTTCAAAAGACGAGCCTGGGGGCTTAAATTCATAACTTTGCTAAATACTAAAAATTATGATCTTTATAAAAACACTGGATTTCTGGCTTATTATAACAATCTGTAACGCACTAACCCCCCTTTTTATTTTATAAACAGGGTTATTAACAGGCCACTTCATCTTAAATAGTCCCTTACAATATGTGCTAACTACTTATGCTAAATTGTTTGATCTTGTATTTAGCTGTGACACTTAGTACCTTTCCCAGACCGGAAGAAGAGCCATGTTGCTTGAAATCATCGCTCTCACCAACAGAAGTTGGACTAGCAAGAAATATTACCTCACCCACCTTGTCTCTAAAAAAAATGGTGGCACTCTGAAAGCTTCTCAGAAATCTGAAGCAATAGTAATAGGGCATTAGTAATAGGCCAGAGGAATGAGTTGCTGCACAGAGGATAGGTCAGATGGGGAAAAGTTGGTGACAAATGGAACTTACTACCTGGGTATCACCACCAAATCGGTAGCATAGCTGCTTCATTTGCTGTTAGAGACCTGGTACACTAAAGCTGGCCTATTTTTGTAACACAGACTTCCTAGATTTCACTGGGTCATCTGGTCACAATTGTGCAAAGTACTCATTTTTTTTTCCTAACAGGAAAGAAAAATCATACAAATAGAAATATATATCAATAAAAATGTCAAGCAGGCCACATACTGTGAGAAAGGGAAACCAAGACTGAAAGTTTGTTACTGAGAAGGTATGGCTTCTCCTGACTGACTAAAGATATTGAATTGCAACATATTCTAAGCTCATTGCCTACATAGGCTATAAGCAGCACCTGACATTCAGATCAGTAATTTTGTGGTCTCACTGGAAAAGTATTAAAGCATACAACTGTGTCTATAACTGGTATGACCACAACATAACAGCACTGATAAGGCAAGAGAGCCGTGCACAGAAGGCAATTAATTAACACCATAATATACATGTGCCAGGAGTCAGCAAAGTGCTAGATAACAAGCCAAATTGTATTTCTTTGAGTCCACAGTATTAGATCCATGTAGCACCTTGGCCACCACCACCACCACCTCTATTTCCCCTTCAGCAGGGCCCCTTTAAGAACTCACTCAGTCACCTTCTCAGCCCAAAATACACTAATTTACCCTTCACCAGGCTGGCAACACTTTGTCAAAAACGGAACTAAAAAGTCCCAAAACAAACACAAAGTCGTTTCCTGAGATTACTGTCAGGCCTCCAGCCATCCCAGCTACTTCTCCCAACCACACAACCCCCTTGCTGCTTCCTGCTGCCTTTTAAATTTGAATCACCTGATTCATCTTAGATGGGGCTAACCAGGGCTAGCTTAGCCCCAGGCTCTCCAGCCCAAGGACAAGCCATCCTGTTACAATCCAGTTAGACTTTGTGGCAGCATAAGTGTAGAAAGTGAAGAGGTGTTTAAAGAAGAAGCTATGTGGTAGATCTAAAGGTTCCAATCTTGTTGATGACCGATAAGGGTGTCCTTATAATGCTATGTGATGGACCTTCTGGGTTTTTTTCAGTTTGATTTTTTAAAACCTAGGAAATTTCACCCTCCAAAATGTTAAAAAAAACATTATTAATGTTGCAAAGTCAAGCATTCAGAAGTTACAAAATCTCAGAATTCAGTTAAATGTTAAAATGTTAAGTCGTCTGAAAAATCAGGTCGTAGGCATGTTATATGGGGCACCCAAAATTAATGGGAACTTTTGACTTTAATCTCTCTTTGCCTTTGTTTCCCATCTGCAAAATGGGGATGATGCCTGCCTCTCATCCCCTCCCCTTTTGTGAAGATTTGTGCAGATAAATTCATTAATATTTGTGAAGCACTCATGCTATAGTGATAAGTGCCATGGAAAAGCCCCTAAGTTTGAATAGTGTGCAGTAAATAAGTCAAAGAATTTTCCTCCAGGGCAAAACCCCAGAGGCCCTGGGGGTTTTTTTTGCCTTCCTCTGCAGTGTGGGGCACGGGTCACTTGCTGGAGGATTCCCTGCACCTTGAAGTCTTTAAACCACGATTTGAGGACTTCAATAGCTCAGACATAGGTTAGGGCTTTGATACAGGAGTGGGTGGGTGAGATTCTGTGGCCTGCGTTGTGCAGGAGGTCAGACTAGATCAGTGGTTCCCAAACTTTAACAATCTGTGAACCCCTTTCACTAAAATGTCAATTCTCATGAACCCCCTCCTAAAAATGAATATTTCCAGGGATTTTCTCCTTTACCTGAGTATAAATTATAAAAGCAGTGATCTTGGAAATATAAAATTTGTTTTTGACATGCTTATTATACACTATTATTAATTATTATTTATCATTACAATATTTTTATTACATTATGAAAACGGCAACACTCTTCCAAGATCTCACTTTTGTAGCTTGTATCACTTTGAATAAGCCTGTTATAAGACAAGGCTCCTATGTTTCATCAAGGAGTATCAGATGTAAAACAGCATGAAGGTATTTAAGAAGCCAACTCAAAGAGTTCCTCCTACACAAGCATTCAGGTCTTGAGCAGTCCAGGCAAACAACGCACGTTACAACAAAGCTTAAACTTGTTCTTCATAATAATTTTAAAAACAATACTAGCTGCCTATTTAATTTTAAAAAGAGCAAAAAAAAAATCCACCTCCCTTTCCATTTCTTATAAGGAGTCTTGAAGTTTAAATCTCCTCAGTGTGATAGATAGGCCTTGCTTTGATCTTCTTAGCTCTTGGAAGTTCAGGGGCTCCAGGCTGCTGGCCCCGTGCTGCCAGGGATCCCTAAGGACAGCTCTGTCCACCATTAGGGAATTTTTTCCCAAGAACCCCCTGTAACATTTTATGAACCCCCAGGGGTTCACGAACCCCAGTTTGGGAACCACTGGACTAGATGATCATAATGGTCCCTTCTGACCTTAAAGTCTACGATTCTATGAAGTCATGGGGCCTCACAGTGAATGAGAAGAAAACAGAATATTGAATAACCACTCATTCAGAGAGCGACATCCACCTGTTTAAGGAATAAGGCAGTGGACCTGTGCAAAACCAGTATATGATCATGTAATGAAAGACTGTCTCATAATGCATATGCACAAGGGGACTGAATTAAGGTGGCATGGGCAATCTTCAATCTGGCACTTCCTAACTTTTGAGTGCTTGACATATTTCTATATTATACACACAAAAATTAAGTGGCGAGAGTGTGGCCAGGTCTACACTATCAACTTAATCGATATAACTACGTTGCTCAGGGGTGTGAAAAATCCACACCCCTGAGCAATGTTGTTATACTGATCTAAGCCCCCAGTATAGACAGCGCTATTGACCAGAGGACTTCTGTCAACACAGCTACCACCTCTCATGGAGGTGAATTAACGACGCTGACAGGAGAAGTTCTCCCGTCGACATAGTAGTGTCTTCACTGAAGCACTGCAGCTGCAGCGTTTTAAGTGTAGACCTGCCCTTAGTCAAATGCTGATTGATATTGCAAAATAAAAATCACACACTAAATCCAAACTTTCCAAAAACAAGAGAAAAAACCCCACACAAATAAAACACACACAGTGCTCTTAGTCTCTCATATACCTTGTGCCACAGGGTCACTTTATGCCATTTCTGTTCAAAGCATAACAACCCAACCTGCATCTTTGCTCTTTGTCCTCGCAGCCCAGCTTACACACAGACTGTTTATTTTAGCTCACTGTTTCACATATGGGGCTTGCTTGTCCTCTCACTTATACTGATGCAAATCCAGAGTAATTCCAGTCAAGTCCATGGAGCTCCACCAGAGTAAGTGAGGGGAGAATCAGGATCACAGTGTTAGTTCTAACCATTCGCTTATGTGGTAGTAGACTGAGCACCGGTTAAGGCACTTCAAGAATTATATCAAAACTTGACCCAGCACTACACAATTCCTGCAAAGCTAGCAATATCCAAGTGAGTAAAATGCAAAGCTAAGGTTGTTCTTTTGTTTTATACAAGTAATGAAAATGTTTAAATAATTAAAATCGGGGGGAAAACAAAGAAGGAATATATGGCCTTATAAAAGCAAAGCACACTGCCACAGGGGTGAGTCATAGGTATTTTTCCATAACGATTACTGCTTGCGTTCAAGTGAGCAATTATTTCACAGATTACAGTTTTTCATTTTAACAATCATTAAAGACCACAGAAAACAACTGGCAGTTGTGTAGTGTCCTTCACAACGTCTCTGGGTAGAATGCTCTAAAATTATCAGCAACTATAGCAGCTGTAAATTACAGTAAATATATAGGGTCTCAATCCTCCAACATGCCGAGCACTTTGGATCCTGATTCAGAAAATACTTAAGCACCTACTTAACTTTAAGCCGGGGCACAGTCCCAGTGAAGTCAGATGTGAAACCAAAGCGCCCTGCACCTTGCAGGATCAAGTACTAGGGCGTGATTCTACTGCCATTGAAGTCAATGACAAAACTCCTGTTGTGGGAGCCAGGGCAGGCCCATAGTTCATTAGCCCTGTCCCAAATGATGAGGCAACCCAATTATCTCAAAAGGTGAAAATGTCCCTATTTTAAACAAATGTGCCTTTTCTGTTTGCTTTGAATATGCAGGTTTTCAACCTGGAGCCAAGGAAATAGAGTAAGGAGTGAAAAAGGGAACCTTACCTGAAGGCCCTCTATGGCTAATCTCAGCATGCTTGGTGTGAGTTTGGAGGCCTGCTTGAAGGTGAAGTTGCTCCAGTCTATAATCAAAACAAATCCATTCACTTGAAGTTCAGGATCTTCAATCATGGCTTCTAAAGAAAGAAGTATGGCACGCAAAATATCCACCAGTGTGTACCTGTCAATAATAGAGGGTGAACTGGGTTAGGCTAACCAGAAGGGAATGATGAGGGCATGCAAAAACATGAGTTAGAAAACTTCTAACCATTTCCTTTCATGTTATTTATCAAACATGTAAACCAAAGGATGGATTTTGATTTTATATTTGCCATATAGGTATCCTCGGATAAAATTAGCTGTCAAATATAAGCAGCAAAAATATAAACTGCCAAAGCAAATGTAAATTTTCCCATAGAAAGTGAACCTTCTGAGCTGCCTAATTATTTTCCCATTTATCAAATGTATATACTGTAAGATCTGTGCAACTTCTATTGTTTTAAGATCATAGTTGCATGGACGACTATTACAGTCCAACACTAGAAATATGCACCCAATTTTCCCTGGCATAACTTTCCAAAGATAGAGATTACAACTCCCCAGTCTTCAACTGCTAACAAAAGGGAATTTCAACACCTCTCTCTCTCTCTCGTTATTGTTTACTCTCAGATCCATACAGTACACTGTAGAATTTTCAAAGCACAACAAAAGAGTCTCTTCATGAAAACAAAAAAAGAAACACACCACTGCTTGGAACTTCTCTGGTTAAAGGCAATGTCAGCCTACTAAGATTTAATTAATCGCCTTCTGAGTACTTTTTACCCCCTAGCAAGGCAGTTTCAATACTCAATTTAGAATCTGATGATCATTTTCATCTGCTACGTTCCACATTAAATTTTAGTACAGAGAGATTGCATAATGTGTGCATGCTGCATCTAAAAATAGAAATAGTACATAATGATGTATTTTACACATTTATATATAATATAAATTTATATATATAAATATAACATTTATATTTTTATTTATATAAATAAACATGTAATAGAAATTATAATTCCATGCTGGTCTCACTACCTAAATTTGGCCATAGCCTAGTATGGCCTATAAAAACTGTGGACTTTCCAGAGTAGGTTGCTAAAAGGTTCTTCCTTTGTAATTATTCTGCCAGCTGAACACTACTGGTAAAGGCCCCAGGTCTGCAAAGAGATCTGCTAGCAAACCAAAAAACAAACTGGGGGAAATGGGAAGCATGTTTCATGAAAAAAATTGAAAGAAATTAAACATTTTTCATTTCATTCCATTATTTTCATGATTTTTTTTTATTTTAAAAAATTTCATTTTGAAATCTTTCCCATTGATTTGTCAAGATAAATCCCACTCTCTATTATATGTTAAAACTTTTCCCCTTTTTCCCCTGCTGGTAAAAAGCGGGCATGGTAGTAAGAGAAACTTGGGGAAAAACCCAATTTCTCTCTCTCTCTCTCTCACTTTGTTACTTTCTCCTTCTTTACTTACAATGGAAACTTTAAAAAGGGGAAAGGTGGAATTGCCTTTTAATTTACAAATGAAAGATTGCAAAAGGATGAATTTTTTCAATTTTTGTCAAAAATTTTCTTTATTTTTGATTTAAAGTTTCCATAAAGTGAAATTTTCCATGGAAAAAAAAGTCAGTCTTTGAAACTCCATTTTTGATGCAAAATGGTCAAAGCCATTTCAACCAGCTGTACACGAACTCTTACACCCCTATGTGTCCTATTGGAGTCAGTGGGGCTCTACATGACCATAGGAGCTGACTACAGCAGATCCCTTTGCAGGACTGCTTTCAGCATTCCACAGCCACCCATAACTGGCCACTTTCCAGAAGCAGTGTGATAGACTCCATCCAGCCTAACTTCATATATGACATTCAGTCAAAGAGGAAACATTTAAAAATAAAAAAGGAACCTGAGCTGTCAGCTCTATCCCAAAGCTCAACTGGAGGGAAAAAGACTCATCAGCTCAAAGAGGTCTCTCCCACGTAAGGTGTGTGGACAGGAAACTCTGTGAGCATTCTTCAGCTCCAGTATAAACCAGAGTAGACCAAGCACCAAGTTTTTACCACCATGTCATCAAATCCTGTGTGTCAGATAGACAGACAGATAGATAAATATATGTATATGTTAATCTGAGACATCATGCATCCTCCTATGTAGTCCTCTCCTAACCCCACCATGCATCCTCCTATGTAGTCCTCTCCTAACCCCACCACTGGAAAGGAGTGCAGGACACCCAAATCAAAGTGGTCTTGAAAACACCCAGTACAGTCTATATTGCACTGTTGCTAACACGAGCACTAAAAGCACCCCCACTTTTTTTCTACTGTAGAAGCAGCTGCAGCTCTCTTGTTTGGGAGCATGTGAGCTCCATCACTTTGACAGAGTGCCCTGCACTCCTTTCCAGTGGTGGGGAATGGAAGAGACACAAGCATACTCTTCCACAGGCACACTAACTTGTATTAGAGATTATCAGAAAAGTCAAAATTTTGATGAAAGAGAAAATAGTCCATAAAAATGTTCACCAAAAACGTTATCTGACTAGCTGTAGTACATAAGGTATTTAAAGATGGCTAGGGCCTCTCTCTCTTCCATTGGGGCCATGTATTGGGATTATGCCATCCTTAAAATGGTAGGCACTCCTTTGGTTTACAGAATCCCACCTGAATGTGGGGAGCTCATTTACATTAAACGCCAAGATGCTGCCCAAGTCCCCAGTGGGCTGAGCTGGGTTTGCGGAGATTTTTTGTTTTCATTCGAGGGGACAGACAACATTTCTTCTGAACACATTAGTCCGTTACAAAGCGAGCCTGTCGGGGATCCAGAATGCCACATATATATTGTTTGCTGGATCAGACCCTTAAGCTATCATAACATAAAGAGTGAAATCCTGACCCCGCTGAAGTCAATGACAAAATTCCCATTGACTTTAATGGAGCCAGGATTTCACCCATAGTGTTGAAGGAGCTGTGATTTTATAGGGCTAGATTCTGAAACCCTTACTCACATTCTATAGTACCTTATTCCATAAAAAGTCCCATTAAGGAGGTACTCAAGGTGGGTATGGGTCTCAGAATTTGGCCTATAATAAACTTATAATTTCATGGTTCTCAGCTGAAAAAGGCAAGGATTTCTCCCTCCAATGAAGAAGACAAAAAGAATAATGATTAAACTACCAGAAAATGCTTTCATTTGCTATCAGAAGAAGACACCCAATTTATCCATGAAATAAAATAAATCAAGTTAGAACCATTCAGGGACCTGTCCATGTTAAAAACAACAAAAAAACCACCCTTGAAAGGAAATTGCGTGAAAATAGAAGATAAGCTATCTTACGCTGGCATTTTGATTATCTATACTGGGCTTTCTTTCTTGATTTTGCTATATTACTTAAGTGAGCTACATTGCTGAAAACCACAAAAGAAAGAAAAATACATTATAGGCAGTGCTTAATTCGGCTGAGCCCTGGTACCTCTAGGCTTGGCAGTTCATAGTCCCAGCACCCCTGGCATACCAGCCAGCAGCTGCCACTCTCTAGCCACCCAGCTCTGAAGGCAGCACCCCTGCCAGCAGCAGTGCAGAAGTAAGGGTGGCAATACACCATACCATGCCATACTTCTGTGCTGCTGCTGGCGGTGGTATTGCCTACAGAGCTGGGTGCCCAGCCAGTGGCCACCGCTCTCTGGCCACCCAGCTTGAGCCCCGGCACCTCTTTTATTACAAATTAAGCACTGATTATAAGCCATTTAATGCAGCTTTTACTTTGAGCAAATGCTGAGGCTACCCAGAAATCTAAACCCAACATGATAGAGGAAATCTTAGGTGTTGCAAATTGCAAGTTGTGTATTAAAGTCAAAGCAGAAAAGCTCTATAAAATGAAATACGAATAATGGAGCTATATTACAGTTGATACATAGCGCAGAGTTATTTGCATAAAGACTCATCTCTAGTCCACTCTGCACAATATGTGAGACCTATAGAAACTGAAGTCCCTTCACAGGCTTGTGACAGTCTTGTCCTGCTATACAATGAACCATAACACGTGCTCCATTCTCATCTGAACTTGAGTATGGTTGGTAGAAAATTACTTGCCACTGAGAAATGCAATTTTTTTAAAAAAAAATGGATACCGGGCTACATACCCAGTAGCCAACAAACTAATCCAAGTCCCACGCAACAACATTCTGTCTTTACATATTTCCTAGTGTTGTGGAACATTTTCCAGGGACTTACTAGGAAATGTAACAGAAGGTAGAGCTGGATAACTATTTTGTTGTTGTTAGTCAAATCATGGGATTACATTTCTTTTGACCTTCTTTCTCTCTAATTTAATTTACCATCTTTTTATCCTCTCTCCTTATTCCAATCTTTCTTCAGTCTCCTCTTTCCATTGCAGATTGATTGATAAATACACACACACGTTCATTCCTTACAGCCCCACCCCGTTCCTGTTTTATGTTTTCCCCTTATTAGTTGTTGTCTTTTTCCTGACCTCTCCTTTTCTTTCTTGATTCTCTCTTCTTCTTTCTCCCTTCCCTCCCTATTGCTTGCCTACTCTCTCCTTTTCTTGTCATTGCCCCAATCAATGCTTCCTCCTAGCCAGATCCTATGAAAAAAAACCTGACTTTGGTGCCACACTGGTCAAGCATTGTTCAAAAACAGGTGCACTAGTCTAAATTGATTAAGCTCTATTTATATAAAAATTTGACATCAAAAGTGTTATATAAAGAGATGCAAAAGGGAAGCTAACTAATGGGAATTTTGAGTCTTGGCTTATATTTTAGTGTTCTGCAGACACCCAATTTTACAATTTTTTTATATAAAATTTCTTTGATTTCCTTGGATTTATAAAAGCCTCACTAGGTGCCCATCCTACCCCCTGGGTTGTACTGCTGAGATCCATGTGCAGAGAAATGTCACAAAGCAAAAATGAAAAGTAGCATTAACTGCAAGCACTAGCACAACATATAGCCAGAATGAGATGAGATCAGGGCCAGCGCTTCCACTAGGCGACCCTAGGCGGTCGCCTAGGGCAGCAGGATTTGGGGGAGGCATTTTGCCGTCCTCGGCGGCAATTCGGCGACGGGGGTCCTTCCGCATCTTCGGGGCGCTTCAGCGGCGGGTCCTTCACTCGCTCCGGGACCCGCCGCCGAAGTGCCCCGAAGACACGGAGCGGAAGGACCCCCGCCGCCGAATGCTCTGAGAAGGAGTGCTACCGCCTAGGGCAGCAAAAACCCTGGCGCTGCTCCTGGATGAGATTTGTTGCAGTTGCTGGTTTTTAACTACTGCCATTGTACAGCGTGAAAGAAAGAAGCCATCATTTTATTCCATCTATCTGCATAAGTTACAGCCATTGGCCAGCTCAGTGTGTATGCTAAGTAGCATGTGCCCATTCTTCACAGCAAGACCCAAAGACTCCAGCAGTTTGTGTCATTTTGACCTCCAGGCCTTTGAGCTTTTAGGATGTTTGTTTATTGAGGGGACACTGAGTGCTTTATTTTCCTCTGACCCCAGTTTTCAAACAATTGCTACAGTGGTTTCAGGCAAGCGAAGTGCATTGTGTCTGATTTGCTATAATGTATGGCTTTACAGTAACCTAGAGCTGACCTGCACCCCACTACTGGAGAAATAAATCCTGTTTTATTAGTGGCTGACTTCAGTCACACTTTTTCATATAGCCTCTCACATGACATATTGTAGCTAGTCGTGTGTAACTAATTCTTTTATATAATCTAGAATTTACTATTAACTGTATTTAATGCCTCCTATTTATACAACCATGATTTATACAGCTGTTTATATAATATTTTTAGCCTAGAAAAACATATCAGTAACAAAGCTGGAAATACTGAATGAATACTGTGGGCTAGATTCACGAAAAGCATCACAATGTCCAATTTTTAGGCACCTAGGAAATCAGTGGGATACACAAGGCCTGAGTTAGGCACCCAGGCTTACTATACAATGAATGGGGAGAGACAGGTGCCTAAGAATGTGATTCAAAAAAGCCAGCAAGCTAGGCAGCTCCTTGCCTAAACTAGCCAATGGGAGATGCTGAGGAAAGGGGTGTGTCCTAAGCCCCACCCCCCCTCACAGAATTCAGCACCTAAATTCAGGCTGGAAGGAAGCGGCTCTCTTAACTTGGGATGCTCAGCTGTGAATCCTTGCTTAGAATTAGGTGCATGTGGCATTTTTTTTGCAAGCAGCCAGGGGTGGGGACGTGGGGTGGAGAGGAGGAGGAAGAGGAGCAAACAACCTGTGCCCTGGCTTCATCCTCACACAACAATTGAGGCTAGAGAGAAGACCGCTAGCTCACTGGTGGCAGAAATCTCACGTCAAATCAAATCACCTATGGCAGTTGTTTTTAACATCTCATGCCACGGTTATGTGGGAAGCAAAGTAGAGTTTCTTTGCCTTTACCATAGCATCTGTTAAATCTTGCATCAGCTAGTTCCCATTTGTTTTGAATAGCAGACAGTCTGGTTCCTCTGAGAGGTCATATTAGCTCTCTGGCTGACATGAGTCCCTACCATTATGAGGAAATTTTGTGTGGATTCAGTCTGCTTCTGTGGACGCAAAGTGGAATCTGGGTCTCCGCTTGAGTTTAGGTCAGTGTAGCTTCCTAAGGCACTAGATGTGTTGGGAATATATCATACCACAACCTTTTCAAACCATGTCCATCCTGGCTGGTGAAGGCTTCTATTAAAGAAGCTGTAGTACAGTCACTGCTCAAAAAAAAAAAAAAAAAAAATCACTTCATTCTGGCAGTCTCTATCATCCAGAATCTAATCTACCATTCTTGGTTAACATTTTTAGAAGGTTTTGGCATGACAACTCAACTACAAGAGATGCCTCAGATCCCCTTGACTCTTGACAATCCAGGTACAGGTGTGGGTACTAAGAAAAGAGGAGAGCTCATAAAAATCAGCTAAAGATAAAAAATCTTTTGGTTTATGTCTATTGTGTTAGCACCCAGAAGCCTCAATCAGGATAAAAAAGCCTACTGTGTTAGATGTTGTACAGAACATAGGAAAGTATAGCATTTGCCCCAAAGATTTTACAGTTTTGATCTTCTGGATTTGCCATTAATAACTGAAGTAACAAACTTCTATTATAGTGTTTTCATTAATTATAATTCATATTTGAAAGAATATTATTTCACACAGAGTGACGTTAATATCCAAGTAGCATTACTATTTATTTGCATCTTTTGTCATTTGGTTCAATTCATGGCTTGAAAAATCCACTTGCCAACTCATCTGTGGTGACTAGGGAGTTGCAAAGTGGGATGAGCGATTAGTGTTTGCAGAATTTAACCTGTCATTTAAAAAAAGTTTCTAACACGTATGGTTTTGAAAACAACCTTTTGAATGTGAAACAGTGCAGTGTCTTGTTCCTAAGTCTGCAACAGACAGCTCCAGTGCCTTTGACTCTGCTTATAGATTCCCCATTCAACAGCAGAGTAAAATTAACAAATCTGGTCAATTTCACTGCTGATATTCAGAACCCTGCAGACAGCTGTGAAACTGACAGGAACCCTGCCAATTTTATTCTGCCCTTCTTGGGAAAGCTCTGAGTGGTAGTTGAAGCAAACATTAGTGATAGTTATCTGGGAAGATATCCCCCAAAAAAACCCAAATGGTAGTGCAGGATGAGGATCCAAAAAATAAAAATAAAAATAAATAAATAAATAAGCCCTCATCCATTGCAATAGCCAGAAAATTGATTAGAAGGGGTAAGGTAATAGAGATCCTTGCCCCCAAATGTCAAAAGACTATGCGCCGGGGGGGTGGGGGGGGGGAGCAGAAGAGAAGAGAATCTCCCTTCCAGCAACCAGCTGGAGGCATAAGAAAGATAAATTATACACCTACTATCCAAATGTAATCATATACCTCCAAATCAGAAGTTAATATGAAAGATTGAGCCCCCATGTACGATCCAGTCACAGCCCCTGGTAGGACCCCCATCATTTTTTCCCTACCCATCTGCTGAGAGAGGTGTTGGACTGCTCACTGAAACATTCCCCTTAGCCCTTGCATTAGAACCTCCCCCATCTTTTATAAGCTTCTGGTTTAGACTTTCAGACTGTAGGGCATCTGGTACAGTTTTCAGGCCCTGCTTTAATTTAGTGAATGTAATGTCTTGGTTGGCACATGGGTTTGTTTTTTCATAGGAATTTTTTGTTTCATCCTTTTCCTAAGTCCTTTGATAGGTCTGATGGTAATTAGAACTATATAAATGATAGACTGTTGATGCTATATAAATCATCTGTTCTGTAGCTGTTATTCATTTAAAAAAAACAATTGTCACTTTTTAGTTGGAATTGTTAATATGTTGGCTATAATAAATTGTACACCTATGATTAATTATATTTATTGGCTTGCAGCGCACTGTTAACTTAGTCAAGAAAGTATGCAGGGAATTCATTGATAGAACAGAAGCTTTTGAAGAGTTTTGTTATAAGTAAAAAGCACATTGGTTTGTGTACTGCTAAAGCAGTAAGGGCTTAATCAATATAAGAGACGGGTGCACAGCACCCCTCAGTATCAGGCATTAACTGAATATCAGGTCAGCTGCATTCGTGGGGAGGCAGTGTGGTCCCTTGGATGGGGTACTCACCTGGGAGTCAGGAGATCTACGTTTTATTCCCAGATCTGCCACTGACCTGCTGTGTGATCTTCAGCAAGTCAATTCCCCTTTCTGTACCTTTGTTCTCCTCCCTTTGCCTGTCTTGTCCCTGTGGACAAATAACTCTCTCTTTGGGGCAAGGAAAGTGGGATTCCCATCTCAGTTGGGGTACCTAGCTATTTGGGGTACCTCAGTCACACTACGACTGTAATATAAATAATGTGTTCAGTTAAACTTCCATAACATTGTAATTATGTTTTGTCTTTTTAATATTCTCCCAGCTGATCTCATGTAATTTAAATCAAATAAGAACATCTCACTATTAATACAGGTGAATGAACCCACTCTTGCCACATTAAAAACAAGTGATTAACAAGTGCTATTTTTTGTACTTTGACTAAGAACTAGTGCTCTGCATATTTCCACATAAGACTTATTTTACCATAGTGCAATTACGAAGAAGAAAATTGATCATACTTGAGACAGGCCAGACTGGATTTGTGAGAGAATTTCATCATAGCAGAAGTACAATTTTAACACGATGCCTAACTTGTCACATCCTTGCAGTTATTCCTGTCATTTTGATCTCTCTTTTAGGACATTACCAGCTTATTTATTTAAGAAAAGGCTTGAGTTTGTCTTTACAGGGTAAGGAGCTATAATGATGTAATTATTATTATTATTTTTGTGGCAGTGCCTAATCCTGCAACCCTTGCACACAACCCTTCCTCTCTTGGGTAACCTTAGTGATTTTAATAAGATTACTCACATGAGTATAGTTTGCAGGAGTGGGCCGTAAATAGTTCACACCTAATGGATCCATGAATAGATCTGTATTGAAAGTTAAAGAATGTTTAAACTGCCTGTAATTTGAAGGCTATAGGTGGTTCCCCCCTCCCCCCGCATAACAGAAGGAAATTATGTACAGCATCCCCAGTGATGCATTTTTAAACCAATGTTTTCCCCACAGAACACGTTTCCTGTTGCTCACATACCAGGCCTTGATAATAATACACAGCACTTGTATGAGCTCACTAAGCCATCTTCACTCCAGAACGGACCACAATCAGCTTTAGGGCCCTTGTAGCGTCATTCAGTTTTGAAATCTTGCTGCAAAAAAAACGTGTATAAAGACCCCTCCTGCCTCACTGATAATTTCACCAAGGAGACTGTCACCTGTGATGCAGAGTAGGAGAGGTGAGGGGAAGAGGTGTTTAACATCAATCTGACACATGCATAATTAGATGGTTCAGTAACTTATCTTGCCTTCTCTGGCTGAGGAAAAGTACTCAGAGCCTGAACTTCATGTGCACCCAGACTTTTCAGTTCCTCTTTAGAAATGGGAATTAGCCCTGAGTTGGAAGCGCATTGTGGGTATTACTGAGATGCAAATGAGCACTACCAAGCTGCCCTCTCTTTCATTGCTTGAGATGTATTGTGTGCTTAAGCAAAAGGAGCTGAGACAAGATGTAATAAATATTTGTCAGGCCAGTTGGACAAATTATCTGTTTTGCCTCTTTTAAATGCATCATTATTTCAGCTGGGGAAGAGGCAGAGAAATGTAAATCAAGGAGTATGCCCTTTGCTCAATCCATCAATAAGGGGAAAAGGAGTCTCTATCCCCCACCCTGAATATACAGGGCAGTGGACAGAGCTTTCCCAAGAAGGGCAAAATAAAACTGGCAGTCCAGTCCTGCTGTGTGTAAAGCAGGCTGTGTCCTATTGTCCTGCCCATCATCCTGTAACCTACTGGATTTCATCAATGGTGGGGGGGAGGGTTCAATCATAGTCATTGAGTTTAAGGCCAGAAGGGACCACCAGATCATCTCTGCCTTCTCTATATATCACAGGCCACCAACAACACCCAGCACCTACATACTAAATTCAACTACTGAAAATCAGACCAAAAGTTTTATAGCCCAAAGGAAACCAGACTGTTCTGTGCCACAGGAGGGACTTAGGTGCACCAGTGCCCAAGCCCCTGCAATAGCAGGGAAATGATTAAGGAAGATACACCCAGATGATCTTGGCAAATGATCTGCACCCACACACTGCAGAAGAAGGTGAAAGCCCGCCAATGTCACTACCAATCTGCCCTGGGGGAAAATTCCTTCCAAATTCCACATATGGTGATCAGTTAGACCCTGAGCACATGAGCAAGAACCAGTCAGCCAAGCACCTGAGAGAGAGAGAATGCTTGGTGCCACCTCACAGCCCTGGCCCACCCTGTCCAAAGTCTCATCTCTAGCTGTGGCTACTCCTGATGCTTCCAAGGAAGACGATACCACCACCACCACCCCAAAAAAACCCAGAATACACTGGGAGGAAGAGTCCCTTCCTGATTCTGACAGGTGGCCGACTGAAACTCTGAAACATGAGCATTTAGGACCATAAGACATGCAGTCCAATGGGGGTGGGTGGGTTAATGAGTGAGTGGGTCTCAGCCAGGTGGGAAGGGGCATGTGTTAGAGTCTGGGCTCAGTATTTACCTGCTCTGGTCCCAGTTGGCAGCGAACAGGACCAGGATCTTCCTTCCATAGTGGTCAAGGTTGGCCAGCCCGCCGGGGAAGCCGTCCTTCAGCGCCTGCTTGATGCCGGGGTCAGTGGCCTTGAAGCTCTTGAACATGTCCAGGTTCTGCTGCCGGTACTCAAAGTACTGGGCCAGCAGACGGAACGCCTCGAAGTGCTGAAATTTCCTGGCTCTCAGGAAGCGCAGAATGAAGGCATCATCTGTGCGGAGGAAGCCAATGTCCGGCCGAGTGATCACCATGTCCCGCACCTCCTGGATGTCCTGGTGCAGGGTATCCGGGTTCTCATTCAGCTCCAGCCGGGCTTTCTCCAGCGTCTCCGGGGACAGACCTGCCTGCAAATGAGTCATAGTGCTGCTCCCTCCTCTGTCGCTGCTAACTGTGCTCCTCTACCTTATAGGATGCACCCCCACACAACCCCAAAAGCCTGATGCAGTTGTTCCTCACCCTTAGAGCATGTACCCCCTGCCCAAATCTCCCCACGACCTGCTGCTCCTCTTCCTTTAGAATATATCCCCTATCCCAGCACCCTGTTGCTCCTGTCCCTTATGATACCCCTCTTCTACCCCCCAAATCACCTTTCCCCCAGAACCCCAATTGCCTGATGCTGCAGTCACTGTAGAGAGAAAAGCCAGTATAACAATAACAACATGCCACAAACGAACACCCTATTGCTGCAAATCACTATGGAAAGAAGCCCAGCAACAGCTAGTAATAATAATTACTAAAGTGGATCCCCAGCAGAGTTTCCAGGGAGGGGGGAGGGTTCTTTCCCCCAGAAGACCCAAGTTTGCCCCCTTGGTTAAGTAGGCATTTTATCGGGGTAATAAAAAGCTGCAGTTATAGTGGTTTTTTAAGAGCCACATGATCACAGAAAGAGAGTCCAAAAAGCAGGACGAAGGACTACCTTTGGATTTGGGATGAGGTTTTTATCCCTCCCCCATGCAAACAGTGATCTCACCCCTGATGCTGCAGTCACTAGAGAAAGAAGAATAAATAAATAAATAAATGTGGCTCCTCAAACTGAGAGTTCCCGGTAGAGGTTGCTTTCCAAAAGAAGGACCATTTATTTAAGACCAACGTTTGCCATGGTTAAGAGGCATTTTTCTTTGATTTAAAAAGAAAAGGGGGAAAAAGCTACATGTCGTTCCTTTGCTGGTATATATTTAAAGATCCTCTTGAGCACAGATAAGGACTCCAGAAAACAAAACTGCCTATGGCTTAGGGTGGGTTTTTTCCTTCTCCCCCACGTACATGCACAGTGATCTCAGATGGTACCAGCAGGATCTGGTGCTGGTTGTTGTATTTCCCCCACCCCCCTCTATTTTTTTTTTTTTTATCTCATCCAGGTCTTCCCACACACTGCACTCCGCCTTGGAGGGACTGGTCTCCAGCCCATCCTCCTCCTTCTCCCGGACAGCTGAATTCAATCGCTTTGCAAAACGCACAGTACTTAGCAGCAAGAAGAAAGGGCTGGAAAGACAGCTCGCAGGGCAAACAAAAACCTAGGCAATGCGGCACCTCCCGGCATCCATCAGCAACAGCAGCTCCTCTCGGTGGCAAGCCCGGAGCTAGGCAGCTGGGAGGAGAGGCAGAGTAGCCAAGCCCGGAGCCCAGGACATGCCCAGGGGAAGCAGCGGGCTCATATTCCCCGAGGCGCGTGCTGTCTGCAGCCCTGCTGGTGTCTGGCCGGGGCCGGGCGGGGGCGATGCTCCTTGCAGAGAGCGCTGGCTCCGCGCTGCCGCCGCCGCCTTTGTGTTGTTCTGGAGCAAGCCGGTGGCTTCTTGTGCGGCTGCTGTGGCTCTGCCTTGTGTTCAATGCGCGGCTGCTGGCAGGTTTGCGTCAATCAGGGCTCCCTAGGCGGCTGCCGCCGGTGACTCCAGCTCAGATCAGCCCCTCTCTCCCTCACGTTGTTGTTACCCAGCACAGCGCTTCCCCCTGCTTTCTGTCCGCAGGATAAAGACAAAAAACCCCACAGAGGAGAGCAGATCGCTCCAGCCCTTCCCCCCAGTTCCACCCGGCACCTGCTGGCTTCCCTACCCCTCCTTGGACCACTAGCAGGCCTATTGCAATTGAATATTTATATTCCGGCAGCTGAGAAACGCCCCCTGCCCTCCCTTTCCCCCAAACCATCTATTCCTTCCCACCCTTTTGTGTGCAAAGAGCCAAACTGCAGTGGAATTAGCAGCTATTGTTGATTTCGATTCATATTGACACTCATTAGTGTCTAGTTCCTACAGGAACCATACCTCTTCTAAATGCATTTGAGATACTAAAAAACCACCACTCGTCGGTGGCTTTGGGTTATTAAAAACGCCATTGTTGCAGGAAAGTTTAGAAGAGAAATCCAGGAGAACATACTTGGCAGTGTGTATGGGATGGGAAAAAGGGGTTCAGCTATGGTAAATTACAACAGCCCCTGTGACCCTATAATTGTAAATCCTTTAATTCAGACACACACAACAGCTTGGGAAAGAATTGACCCTTTGTGGAGAATGACTCTAGCTTGTTCTCAGCCTAAAAGTGATTTTTGATGTATTTGGAAAGTTGAGTAAAATTCAAATGGGCTGGTTTTGAGGAATTTGAACATGGTTTTCTCCTAAGATATTTAGATGATGTTTGCACTCTGACAACTCAAACACTGCTTCTTTTGACTGTTTTGAGTATAGGAATACACACAAAAAACAACAATCCTATGTTAGGCCTCAATCCTGAAAATGCAATCTCTTTGAATCCATTCAGATTACTGACATTGATAACATTAAACACATGCATATATCTTTGTAGAATCAAGTCCTGGTTGCAGTGTAAGAATTTTGTTTTTCTTCTTTATCTGGCTGTTTCTTTTGGTTTTATACTCCAGTTATACTCACTCCTTTTTGGTTGAGTGTCCTGAAAACAGAAATGTTAAGGGCAAAGAGCCTCCATTTAAATAAAATAAGTAAAAGTCCAATTTTCCTTGCACTACAGGCCATTCCTCTTTGAATTCATTATATTACAAAGGAATACTCTGCTTCTTAAAATAGGATTTAGTCCTTAGTGAAGATTAGTGTCTTTCCCTGGTGTCTTTCACCCTGATCTTGCACTTCTTCCTCAGGCTAACCTCCCAGATCTAGTTCCTCAGCATTGCAACACCTCACTTTAGGCACCCTTCCACCTAACTCAATCCTCAGCCCTAAGTTGGGTGCTGGGGCTCCCTACACAATGGAAGGTTAGGTGCCTAAGAATGGGGTCCACAAAAGCCAACAGGATGAGCAGGGATTTGCCTAAATTAGCCAATAGAAAATGCTAAGGAGAAGGATGTGGCCTAAGGCCTGGCCCTCAAAGGAAGTTAGGTGCATAAATCGGGGTTGGAAGAAGGCTCCTCCCTCTGCTTGAAATACACAGCCACGGACCCTCTCCTGGAGTTAGTTGCTGAAGTCCTTTTTTGCAACAAAACAAAAACACAAAAAAACCAAACAAACAAACAAAAACAAACCAAAGAAGTAGATGCACCCTTCTAACCTTTAGCCTAGTGGTTAGAGCACTCCCCTAGGCTGTAGGAGACCCAAATTCAAGTCCCTGTTCCAATGATTACTTACACAAAGTGGAACAGTTTCAAAAGGAGAGATTGAGAGGACATAGTCCAGTAGTTTGGGCATTCAGCTAAAAGGGGGAACTATGGTTTCAAATCCAGACTCCATATCTGGCAGAGATAAGAATTGAAGCTGGTTCTCCCACATGCTGGGTGACTATACTACCCACTAAAGTACAACTTATAAGGAGGCCCCAGTGCGTCCTCTTCATATGCCTTTTGTGCAAGGTTTGATATGTTAGCCTCTAAACACACCTACTGTATTGGGCCCCACAGTTGAGATAGATAAGGAATGCCTAGTTTGAGGATCCCACCAGGGTTTAGGAGTGAGCTAGTTGTCCAGGCATCAGGACTGAGGTGTCTATGTGCATGCCCAGCTGCAGATGTTTAGGTACTTAAGGGAGAAATTTAGGCTCCTAGGGACTTTAGGCACCTTCATGGTTAAGTAGCAGCTATGCCAAGGTTTTGAGTAGCTACATTTTGGACTTGGGTGCCTAAATCCCTTTGTGAATCTAGCCCCCCCACCCCCACTGAAGTTAATATGAGCTTTGCTTGAGAAAGGAGTGTATGACGGGGTCTTAGTATGCAAATAAAGTTTATTAAGCTTTAAAAATCATTGTGCATGAAAGACTACAACACGTACATAGTTCTTCTACCCAATCCAATATTACACTGTTTTCTTTGCATGATTATCCAGTTAAAAACCCAAAACTTAAAGAGGTGCAAAGGCAGAAGAGGAAAAGCAATGGAAAGGATGGTAAGGGTAAGGCGAAAGGCCCAGACCTTCGAAAGGCATTTAAGCAGCAAACTTCCATTGAAATCAAAGGAAATTAGGAGCCTTAATTGCTGTGTGTGGATCTGGGCCAGAATTCCTAGCACAGCTGAGCTAGTGAAAAATGTGATCTAAATTACCCCAAAAAACCCACCCAAAATTCTAAATTTAATCAAACAATTTCTCCCGATCAGTTAACCAAATCCTCTGACCAATGAACAAATAGCACTCAAATACTCAGAACATACTCATTATTGTGTAAAGAAACAGGTAAACATAGAAATATATACAGTGAACAGCAATGAGAGCACCTTTCTCAGTAAACCAACACAGGAGTACAGGCATGTGATGAGTGCCCCAAACTCCCATCCAAGTCAACACGAGATGAAGGTACTCAGCACCTGGAAGCCCATTATGCACACTAGTTGTGACCTACAATAAAAAACCACCACATTTTGTAAAACATCTATTTTTTGCAATGGCAAACACCCATACATCAGTGTTCTTTCACCATTCCTGTATCTAGATACCAGAGTAGAGCTGATTGAAAAACAGAAAAAAAATTGCTACAAGACTTGAACATTTTAAAACAATTTCAATTTTTTAAAAAAAGAACTGATTTAGAAATGTTTTTGCAACTTTTTTTCCTTAAGAATTTTCAATAATTCGGAGCTTTTCAGTGTCTTTCCTCACTTTTTCCTCTCTCAGTTCACACCCCCTTTATCCCTTTTTCTATTTTATCACTGAAAAAGAGGCAGGGGGAGGGGAAAAGCAGTAAGGGGGGGACGGAAAAAACAAAAACTGAGAAACAAAAAAGGTTTTGATTTTTCTCCAAAAAACATTCACAGAACAAAAAATGCTCTGTGAACATTTCTTTTTCAGCAAAGGCCCTTTTTCTATTTAAAAAGTTGTCATTCAAAAATTTTCAACCACTCTATACCACAGTAAAGTACAATTCACAAGCTTCCTATTATGAGCATTTTGATAAAAATCTATAAATTGTACAGACAAAGACCAAAGTGTCCTCAAAATAACTGAAACAGATGGCCCTTCCTGGACGGAATGGATCCAGAACAGGGATATTAAGAAAGATGCACATAGATGGGCAGCCTGAAACCAGAGGATGCTTAAGAAATACAGCCTTGGCCATGTTCTCCTTGAGCCAGATGGGCCACAGCAGGGGCTCACGGTGATAATGCTTTTGCATTATTTTCAATTCTTGTATATAAAAATGTGAAAGGTTTGTTCTAAAATAAATGAGTTGCTAGAAGCACTAAGGGATTTTACTGTCATCTGAAAGCAGATTTACCAACCCATTTAAAATAATGTAATGAAGAAACATGTGTTTTCAAACATGTCACCCAACTTAAACAATAAGAAAAACAGAGCCAGCAGTGTAGTTAAATGTAACATATTGATGGCATGATGTAATTTATTGATTATGCATCCCTACTTTTCCCTCTGTAAAATGGTACGGGTGAATAAATCCATTATGTAAATCTAAGCCTATTTCCTGTTGCACTTCTAAACTATTATTTTTCCTTGATGCTTTTATAGTCACTTTAGCCCAAACTTCATACAATTAAAAATCAGGATCACAACAGTTCTACAAGTACTACAAATCAGTTGCCAGATTTGAAACAAAAATAAATAGTCAATTAAGCAGAGGTTCTTACTGAAGATGTCTTCAGATATGCTAATTCTCATTTAGAATGAAATTGTTTAACAAAATTAATATACAGAGGAGTGTAGGAGTTGTAACAAGAATGTAAGAATGTGTAACTAGATAAAAGAAATAATGGATGGGCTTAAAAGGAAGTAATTACACCAGGGGTTCCTTGATGCCTTTTCCCTCTGTGGAAAGGGATCAAGGCTTTCTGGGCCATTCTTACTGCTGTTTATAGCAGCAGCAGCAGCATTTCTGCTTCTGATTTTACCATAGTGCAGCTACATACATAAGGCCAGATTTTCAAAAGAGCTCGTCTATCAGTTAGGCACCAATAAAGCCCTGATTCGGCAATGCAGGTAAGTGTATGCTTAATTTCTAGCAAGTAAGTAACTAAAATCCATTTATGTCTGAACACTGGTGACATCATAGAAGAATTTTCAGAAGCCTTCACACACTCAGCAGCTGATCTCCTGGTGATCTGCCGTACACTGTCTATCCATCTCATTGCTGGTATTTCCCTACTATGGTGAATCATCACCATTCCTTCCATGATAACTTTCTCAAAGTTATTTCCATCTGATGTGACCAAAGTATATAAGTTTGCGCCTGTTCATTTCCGAGAGCAGAGCTTGCTTCTCTCCAATAATATTTCTAACGTTTGTTTCTTTTCCATCCAAGACATACACAAGGGTTTTCGACAGCACCATATCTCAAAGTCTTCTATTTTCCTCTTGTGAATTCTGGGAAACTAATGCTGCTGACATCTATAAGTCACTATGTAAAATATTATGCTTTGACATGTCAAACCTTTGTAGATTTAAAGAGGCCACAGTTTTTCCATACTTCCATAAGGGAGGCCATGGCTCAGTGAGACATCCCTACTCTTGGTTGGATATGTATGATCCCAGATAATTAAATTCATCTACTGGCTCTACAGCTTAGCCATTATTTGTGATGTTTGCTTGCATCCTGTCATTATTGAGCATGTCAATATATATGTATTTAATTTTCACCACGTTCAGATAGTCCATTTCACACACATGCTTAAATCTATGCTTATTCAGCTAAGCACTTGAGCATGTGCTTACAGTTAACCACATGCCCATGTGCTTTGATCAGGGATGAATGGTAACATTTTCAAAAGTGCCTAAGTGTCTTTGGAATCTAAACCCCATTTCAAAAACAATTTAGGAACTTAGGAATCCAAGTTTCATGAAAGTCAATGAGAGTTAGGCTCTGAAGTACCCAAAACACTTTTGAAAATGGGAATCAGGTTCTGAAGTCACTCAGATGCTTTTTGAAAAATTGACCCTAAGTGGCCAGATTTTCAAAAGTGCTCAGCACACTCCCATAGTCCTTCAGGACACAAGGGGTGGCACCAGACCCAAACTTCACAAGTAAAATAAATATTCCACTATGCCAGGCACAACAGAAACAGAAAATCTTCCAGAGGTGAATTCTAGGTAGGAACAATTAATCTGTCATATAAAAAAAAAAAATCCTTCTTTAGAATCAGAAGCTGGTCTTAATAGAAGCATTATGCAGACGTCTGACCCAGCACCACAAATTGTCTTACTAACATGGGTATTGACTGTGAAAGAAATAGCTCAAGGATTTGCTAGAGTCCTTATCAAGCAAGTTCAAATATTATTTTGCTGCAAGGCAAAAGGATATTGGCAATTCCATGTTATACAATTCTGTTACATTAATACAGTACATAGCTGGGAGCAACTTCTGTTAAAAAAAAAACATTCTGACTTATACCTTTGGTGCTATAGAAATGTTTAAAGCAGTGACTTGAAGAGAATGGACTCTTAGGTGAGTCAATACCTTGAGCTTCACCTGTATTTGTAGTAAAGAAACAACATGATGATGTGACATCTGGACGTGACTGAATCCAGGGGCAATCTGCCAGCCAGAGATCACTGGAGCTCAGCGCATTCTGCTCTTGTCCCATCCCAACCTCAACAAGTCCCCTGTACTGGATGTGGGTGTGGAAGCTAGATTTGAAAACTCTAGACCGTCTGATGACTTCCTCACATAGGGGAAGTACTCAGCTGGAGAGTTGCAGCTACTTTCCACTTTATGCAGCCTGAGTGGCACAAAGGGAGCAGAGCTAGGGACTGAGATTTGGCTCAATGTTTTGAAATTAAGAGAAAAATTTGGCCCAATATATGACTCATGTGAACCTAAATTTTACACTTGTTTGATGAGGTGCATGTCTGCCAGTCTGATGTAATATTGGAAGAAAAGCTTAAATCAGGCAACCCAGGTGACCACCTGGGATGCAGGCCTTGGGAGGCACCAGTCTTGGGTTGCCGTTTTTGTTGTTAGTGACAAAAGGGAAAATAGAATGTTTGAAATAAAATGTTTCAGGTATTCTGTGTGTGAATTCATTTCTCACTAACCAAAACTTTCCAGACTTTCTGAGAACTACATTTTCCTTGAACCTCCTAAAAGATTGTCAGCCATGCCCTCGCAGGTATATAAGGGGCAGGGCGTTGCCAGTCAGTTCGTGAGATATAAGAATGAAATGAAGTGAAGTGAGAGCCCAGCTGTGATATTATGAACCTTGTGTAATTGTAAAAGTGTACTTGTGTTTTAAGACTTGAAGAGTGTAAGTAGCGACAAATAAAGGACCTACATAATGAGATGCCAGAGATATCTATCAAATCCCTATCTATGCAATAGTATAAAAGAAAGAGTGTTACTTCTTTTGCCATTCTTAACAAGTGTGACAAAGTTCCAAGCCTGTATTGGTGGGTCCCGCACTTCCGGGTGGATTCAATGGCCTCAGAAGCTCGCTAAGGCCCTCAATGTGACCTCCCTTTCTTTGTGTAGCGGCAAAGGTCATAGCTTTATTGAGCTACTTTCATCACAGGCTGGAAAGGGACATACTCCACAGTCTTTGTTGCTCCTTAGAGCTCAGTAGGTGCAGTCCTGCCTCCTGCCTAGAGCTAGGCTTGCTTCCCCTTCTCAGGGGGTTGCTGTAGAGCAAGGGGGTGGGGGGAACCCAGGCCCACCCTCTACTCCTGGGTTCCAGCCCAGGGACCCTAATAGCAGCAGCTGTTGGTGGCTTCCCCTTCACCACTGGTGCTGCTTTGATTCCCTGGGAAACTTCCCCATTGTCCCCTTTTCCTAGCTGCACCCTTACTTTGGATTCAGCAACGCTTCCTCTCCTCCAGCTCCTTCCACCTGGGCTTTCTTAAGGGCACAGGAAGGAGAGCTTTTAAGCACTATGAGTGAGAACTTGATTAGTTCCAGCTGTCTCCATTACCCTAACAGCCTTAACTGGTTAATTGACATCAGGTGTCTTCATTATCCTGGAGTAGCCTTTGTTTGGCTACCCAGGGAACAGGGACCTCATCCTGAGGCCGATATATTTGCCTTCCACTACTCTTTTATAGCCTTCTGGTCTGAGTCCCTCACACAAGTAATGTTTGATAATTTTCTGAGACTGGGGAAAATAGACTTTTGCTCTCCCTAATACTGCCTGTTTTCCCCCATAGAAAATAAAAGATGCCCCCCAAAGAAGACTTGCTCAGTATAGCGAAAAGCTCAATTGCAATCTAGTTTTCAACAAGGGGCAAATTTGATGGGAAAAATATCTGAAACAGAACATAGACTGGGCTTCAGGCAGTAGCAATCTTCCCAGTGCAGAAGAAATTGAGGAGTGAAGCATAAATTATGAAAGCCCTGTTACTGAGGAATGTTGGTGCACAGTTCAATTTCTTGATGTTAGTACATTCCAGTTATTCTTAAAATTAAAAAGTTTCTATAAACTTAGAGGAAATGATTTTTTTCTTATTTGCTTATATATGGCATGGATAAATACAGATTTACAGATCCCAATGTGCAAATTTATTGTCTTATATGACAGGGATAAATCATGCATGCAAGTTGTGCATCAAAGTCGTAAAACGGGCTACACATGCAATAAAAAATAAGAGATTAAAAAAATTAACAAATGGAGATGGTATTGAAGACACTCCTTGTCTGGGGTGCCATTTGGTCTAGGGCCAGCCCTGGCTAAAATAAAACCCTTTGGCACCTTTTTTTTTTTTTTTTTTTTTTTTTTTTTTAAGTAGAGACATCCGCCTCTAAAATTTATCACACTCTCAGCTTGTTTCAGAGATTAGTTAATTATCTAATTGAAATGATATAACCAGACTGAGATGAATGTTTTGTGTCCATACATCAACTCAAGAGGAAAACACCAGAGATGAAATCCTGATCAACTGAAGTCAAGGGGAGTTTTGCTATTGACTTCACTGGGGCTAGGATTGCACCCCAGGTTCCTAAATTTAGAGAAATAGGGAAGAATAATTCCCTCTACTGTCAAAATTACTGAGTAAAATTCTGTGGCCATTGGCCACAATAGGAGGTTAGATCAAATAATCATAGTATTCCCTTCTGGCCTGAAATTCTATAGCTCTATAAATTATAATGTTAATGAAAAGGTTAAACACTATGACCCACTTCACTGTTAACGGTGGAATAAAATGATGTAATGACATACTACAGTGCTGACTGACAAAAATTCAGCCAGGGAAACTGTGAAATGCAGATTTGGACACAACCTGATTCACTGGATGAAATAAACTAGGTCTTGAGGCTCTGGGTATTTTATGAGAAATCCATAAAAGATGATGATGAAACAACAGCTGTTTGTCCACAAATAAGGAAGAGTAAGAATAAATAAGAGTTCTGGAACCTTCAAATTCCTTCTATACTGTGGGGCTCTCCTGCCTTTCATGGTGAATGCTATTAAAGAACACTGAGTTCCCTTTAAAAAAAAAAAAGGCCTTCCTTTCGTGTTAGGCAAGTGAAGAAGCAAGAAAGAGGTGGGCAATTAGATTTCCTTCTGCTTCAGTTGTCAGGAACACAACACTCAACACAGGAGATTGAATGTACCCACTGGAGACGATGCAACTACTAAGTCATGGTAATTTGTTTAAGATGACCTAAAAGGAAGCTTGCCTCAAATGTCTGCGAACAACAGGTATCAATTTATGAATGCTCTTGATTATGTTACCAATGCCTAACAAAGCAAAAGATGTAACAGAAACATACTTCAGACTTTTAGGGCTGATACATAGAGACTAATTCTGATTTTATTTATACTGGGTTTACACCGTTATAACTCTATTGACAACATTAGAGTTTTTGCTGAGTCACAGCAGTGTTTCCTTCATACTACCTTCCCTGAGCAAGCAAAAGTTAGAATCTCCCACATCCTAGGTGAGTACCCTGAGCTAAAGGCTATAAGAGAAGTCTGCCTCTGTTTTGTGTGGAGTTCGGCAACCTCTGAGGACACCTGCTGGATTGGGCTCCCACATGCAACTTTGGTGACCAAATGCCTATCTTCCCAGGTTTGTGAATTGCTCTGGCACTTAGGTGGGAGAATTGGTGACCAGATGCCTAGAGGGAGGCAGCAGTGCATGTGCTTAGGCAGGAGATGGAAGCCTGGAAGACTTAAGTAGGGCTGTGTGGCACAGGTCCAGAGACAAAAGTTTAGGCACTGAGTAAGTTTAGTGCCTACAAGGTTAGGCAGCTGCTGAGCAGGAATCTTGTGGATTGCAGTGGTGCCTGAAAATGGGACTTAGATATCTCAGTGCCTTTGTGAATCTCACCCCCAACTGCCCAGTGTGTTCAGGCAAATGTTGCTTGCTGGTGCAGCTTTCAGGGATTGCTTGAAGCCATTTGGAAACTTAGCCTTGACCTTTCTGATCCTAATACTTACAGAACCACAACACTTCATACTGTGACTTCTTACATTCATGAGCCCTATACACTGATACAGTGAAAAACGACAAGGAGTATCAGTATTTATTAGTAGCTACTACACTGTTATTTCAGTTACTTCCTGTTGGATAAGGAATAAGGAAAATTGTGCACTCTCACATACTGCTGGCAATTGGTGGTTTATAAATAGCAAATGCATACCTGGCTGAGATGACCAGTGCCATTAGTATGTCTCAGTGAATGGCTTCAAAGCATGCATGACAAATGAGAGCTACAGAAAAGGATCCATGCTATGGTTACTACTTCAGAGCAGATAATGAAGCAGCAGGCCAACTCTCCGTTTTTTGAAGGTGAGGTTTGAGTATTTGAGACAGGCCTACAGGCTCCGTCCTGATGGCAAAACATTAAAATGACCAGTGATTCTTAAGTAATGCATTCCCTGTGTTATCAAAATTAATGATTTCATATCTGTTTTGTGATCCCTTGTTTCACTGTACACTCACCTACTTTTCACTTGGACGTTACTACTTAAGCTTACTAAGCCACACTTGTGAACTGTTGACCTATCAGAGATAGTCGTACCACTAACATATTCTTCTGCCAGAGGAGTTATTTGGAAAGCAGCACTGGCACCATAATAGTAGAAGCGATTGCAGCAACAATAGCTGTAAAGAGCTGCTTTCAAGAAGCCATGTGGCTTGTATAACAACTTTTCGGAATTTACATAATTATGAACAATGCTACATATTTTTACATGACAGTAGATGGGGCTTTTTATATTAACCATAGATATGTAGGACTGGAAGGGACCTTGACAGCTCATCTAGTCCAGCCCCCTGTGCGGAGGCAAGACCACCGACAAATACATGGAAAGCTACTGATATATGTACCTTTTCTATAGAACTCATCACAACAGCAAGAATGAGCACTCCTTTACTGACTCCAGGCCTGATACAGTGTCCACTGAAGTGGGTTTCGGATCAGGTCCTAACTGCAGATATTTCTTCAGCTTACTGGAAGGAGCACTTGGAAACAATTTGTGTTTTGTAAGTAGCAAAGTCAATCAGGAGTCAGGGAGGCCACAGGCCACTTTCCCACCATTGCAAATTAATGTTTGTGTTTGCATTTAAAACTAATCTTAGGTCAGAAAAAAACAGGTACCTCCTCAATTGTGTCATCTTGTTTTTCTTTTCTTTGTCTTCATAGATTTATGTCTGACAACCTCCAGCTGACACATAGGTGTGTACAGAGGACCCAACAGAAAGAAAATGCACAAAGAAAAGTGAAAGGTGATTCCAAGAGATGACAGAGTCCTGTTAGTTCTGTCAAAATAATTTGTTCTTTTGGTCTTTATTCCACTGTTACTGTCAGTTTCAGGTTGGTGGCTTGGACTTTTACAGAAGTCCTTGTCAGAATAATAGAAACAAAATTATAGAAAAGGAAACAAGGGATACAATACTAAAAGTGTCTCAAGTTTAATTGTAAAACTGCATTTTTTTTGTATGTATTGTTTTGGTTTGGTTTTTTTCTGTTAGTCTCCAACTGATACCTTGATGTTTGGAGATTACCACATAGGGTGAGCAGACAGCAAATGTGAAAAATCGGGACAGGGGTCAGGGGCAATAGGAGCCTATATAAGAAAAAGACCCAAAAATTGGGACTGTCCTTATAAAATTGGGACATCTGGTCACCTTATTACCACAGCAGAGGTAACAGAAAAAAAGAGAGGGAAAGTCTTGTGAAGAGATTTTTCAAAGGCACAAAGAGGAATTAAACTTTCAATGTGAGTTGGGTGCCTAACTGCCTTTTTGCCCTCAATAAATAAATAACCCTCAAAAGACATGTGGGGAGATAATGTTTGTGTTTTTGTGTATTTACATATGTATGAGTAGGGTCCACAATGTAATCAACAGTCCCTGTCTCTGCTGTATTCTGATAATTCAGAGATCAAAAGAACATCCTAGCATTTAAATGAATTGTAAACACAGGATATGTCTGTATTCATCTCTCTTTGAGATGTATAGCAAATAATCTGTGAATGGTGGAGGAACAAGCAAATTGTCTTATGTTAATTCTATAGCTAAGTACCGATGATGGACCTCCTTCAAAGTCATCCTAATTACCTTTTGAACTCCAACTTGTCAAAAAGGACATGAAATTGGATAAAAGATCCTTGGGTCCTGATTCTGTTATCTCAGATCTGCTTAGGCTTCATCGGGGAAGTTTGAGCCGCAAGGCTGAGGTCCCAGTTATGCTGGTACACCCTGAATATGAGATTTTGACATTGGACTATAATCAGTGAACTATTTCTAAAAGAACTCTTTGCAACTACAAAGCTCCCCATCTCTGCTATGAAGCTCCACCTAAATGCATTGAACTCATGTCTGTATGTATGTTGATCTTTTAACCATACTCTCTCTCTCTCTTTTGTTTTTTAATAAAGTTTAGTTAAAAAGAATTGGCTGTAGGGTGTATTTGGGTAAGATCTGGAATATTCAATAACCTGGGAGGTAATGTGTCTGATCCTTTGGGATTGGTAGAACCTTTTCTTTTATATGATGAAATAAGATATGATGAAAATTTCATCATATTTGACGTGGGTACCTGGATGGAGGCCTGAGGCTGGATCACTTTAAGGGAACTGTGTTGTTTGGACTTCTGAGTAACCAGTAAGGTAATAAAGAAGCTGTTTTATGCTGGCTTGGTAAATCTAAGTATTAGAATATCCACCAGCTTTATGGGGAATGTCTGCCCCAATCTTTGCAGTTCACCCTAATTGAGTGACCATAGCTGGCCCCCACTAGGACCCCGGTCACAAGATTTTCCTCAAAAATTCAAAAGTGCAGACAACATGCATATGCTGTCCAGATAGGCTAATAATCTACAAGCAACAAAGGGTAAATACCAAGGAGGAAGAGGACTTGATAGGGTGGCTCAAGGAGCTATAACTAGGACCTTGTTTACAGTACCGGGGTAAGTCAACCTTAGTTATGTTACTTCAGCTATGTGAATAATGTAGCTGAAGTCAACATAGCTTAGGTATCTTCACTGCGCTGGGTTGATGGGAGACACTCTCCCATCGACTTACCTTAATCTTCTTGGGGAGCTGGAGTACCGGAGAGTGCTCTTCTGTCTGTCAATTTAGCAGGTCTTCACCAGCCCCACTAAATCAACACCCGCTGCATCAATTGCAGCAGCGTCGATCTCCCCAGTAGTGAAGACAAAGCCTAGGATTGGTGTGATTTAATAAAGCCAAAGAACATTTGGGCTGAAAACTCAAGAAATATTTCTTGACAGTTAATGAAATAGTCTCCCCAAGGGATGTGGCGGAAGTCCCCCATTACTTAGGATATTTAATCCTAGACTGGACAAAGAACTAGAAAATTGTGAAGAAAACCATGCTAGTTGGTAGGAAATGGGCTATAAGAGGGGGTTCTCACCTATTTTGTTGTCTGGACCATATTTTAATAGTGATGGGTTTGTGAAGCTGCTCTATCTATACCTATTAGTGATCACACATACCACCGCTACTCCTGCACAAACTGTTTCCCCTCCTATTTTCAGTTGCATAATGTCCACCTGCTAGCTACAGCAACTGGTTATATGGACAAGTGATATTAGGAAAACATATGGACTTTTAAGCATATTTTAATGTACTTAACACTGGAAACAAGAAGAAGAGCCAGCAACATGAGACCATCTGCAAGTATTCTGTCAATCACCCACGGTCCAGGGACCAGAGTGGTAGCCGTGTTGGTCTGTATTAGCAAAAAGAACGAGGAGTACTTGTGGCACCTTAGAAACTAACAAATTTATTTGAGCATAAGCTTTTGTGGGCTAAAACCCACTTCATCATGGTCCAGGGACCATAACTTGAGAACCATCAGGTTATACGGTCCAATTCCTTTTGGACTTCTGCGGTTCAAGAAAGTACAGTACCATTTTGGCAGTGAATATGCCTTATTAATACAATATATATATAATATATCTGCCATGATATAACGCAACCGGATATAACACGAATTCAGATATAACGCGGTAAAGCAGTGCTCCGGGGGGGCGGGGCTGCGCACTCCGGTGGATCAAAGCAAGTTCGATATAACGCGGTTTCACCTATAACGCGGTAAGAATTTTTGGCTCCCGAGGACAGCGTTATATCAGGGTAGAGGTGTAAATGAGTTAGAGATAACCACATAACTCAAGAGTGGAAAAGCCATGAGCAATTAGTGCTTGAATATCTATGATACATGGAATGAAAGGATATATTATTACCACAGCCATACACAAAGTACTCTCTTTATATGACTGTGATGGGGTGTCCATCCCACACAAGGCCTGAAGGGCTAAATTAGACCAATTAACCTACAGGTTGCACCTGCAGGAAAACCAGGGAATGCTAAGGCCTAATTTCTGACTAAATCCAGTTGTGGGAGGAGCTGGCCAGGGTTTATAAAGAGAGGAAGTTGGCGGTAGATGGGGGCTGCAGCGAGGAAGCCTGCAGTCACACTCTTTGATATAAGGGAGAGAGTAGGAGCCCAAGAAAGGCAGAGTAAGAAGCAGTCCAGGGAAGGAGCAGTAAGATCTGAGAGGGATAAACCTAAACTGCTGGTTTGAGGGTCGCTGGACTGGAATCCAAAGTAGAGGGCAGTCAATCCAAAGTGGTGCAGTCAGCACAGAGGAGATGGAGACTGCCTGAGGCTTTGAGAAAGGAGACTCTGATAATACCCCAGAAGGGGAGGATGATAGTGACTTGGCCAGAGGGCTAAGCCATGAAGGAGAGACACTTCAGCTCCTGATAAGTGAGAGAGGGACTGCAGTGTGAGTGACTGAGGCAACAGGCTGAGCGACCGCTGGACAGGGTGCAGACAGAAGTGAGAATTCCCCAGATGAACCACAAGGAGGTGCTGCCAAGCAGTGAGTAGCATGACCCCATAACAACCACACAATACAATCATTTTTAACTTGGTTATATTGTCCTCTTCTCTTTTAGTTGTAAGTTTCCTTGCAGCAGTGGTAGTTACAAATGGGGACAGATGGAGATTTCCACTGATGAGTTACTTAGAAAGAGGCCAGTTAGAATATTAGCAAGAAGAAAAAGATCTCTTTTAGGTGAGAAAATGTGTCTTCAGGCTGGACTTTTGTATTGCAAGCACATAGATACATCAGATGGTCTTAGCTGATTCTTAGCAGCTCTCATGGCACATTAACCATTTTTCGCCTTTGCATCTCAGTGCAGATAATTGTTATACAAGTGTTAACGGGTTCCACCAGGCAGACTGTGTAGGTTAATGCGAGCTCCAAAACATTTGGAGATTTGGCAAAGAGCAAGAGAGGAATTTTATTACTTTGAAAACAATACTGTTTTCAATTTATATAGGATTCTTGGGATTTCCTTAGCAAACACTACTGCAGAAGGCAGTATACATTGTCAGAGCCAGGGGGCTGACACACTTTGTAATGAAAGATTTTCAATCTTGTACTTGAGTCAAGCATGGTGAAAATGGGACTATAAAAGTCTCCTGTAACTAATGGAAGATGAATGGACAATTGGAATAGAGTGGTTACACCAGTACTACCTCATCCAATAGTTTTTCTAAACATCATACCCCAGCCAAATCAATGTTGTCTCCATTCAGAAATCACCGTGAGTGGTTTACAGGATGTATCATTTTGAACAATGCAGGGCATGTTTATCTTTTCTTGTATGTAACAATGTAACACGTTTTCTAAGCACTTACTGACACAAGGAAGAGAAGAGTAAGTGTACATTGCTGTGCAAGAACACATGTAGGGTACATTGTATCGGTAAAAAAGGAGACATTAGTAGCAATTGGTCTGGAATTGAATCCTTGAAGGTGGTGGAGGCCAGAGAAGATGCTAAATTTGGTGCTAGTGATATTGACACCTCAGAAACCCTGCTGAAGGACACAAAGGAGAAATTATTGAACTTGCAGTTGTTGGAAGTGAAATAGAAAACTATGAATTTGTCAATATTCCCATTGCTATTTGCTTTGAATTGCTAGCAAGGAAAGTGTAATCAAGTCATCTTCTTGTATCTTCATTGTAAATGGAAGTAAAGGACACAATACTTTACACGTAACTGTGTGAAAAAATACTTGTTATGGGAAAGACATGTGGGAGCTAGGTTGTCAGTCATAGGAGAGCTGAATTTACACTGATGTAGATTATGCTATATGGCTTGTACTTGGCTGGATGGAGTGGTCAGCATGTCCTAGGAGCTCTGGAGGTTGGATGGTTTGCAATGGGGACACCCACAATCTCAGTTAAAAGAGCCTGAAGGGATGTTATTGTCCTTTTGAAAAATAGCTTAGTATTCACTGATTATGGAGATCACAAGCGTATTTATATAGGTAGGAAGAAATTAGGTAGCTGGGGGAAAGCTTCCTTTCTGAGTAGTATTACTTAAAAAAAAATCACCCTGGACAATAAAAGATTTTGCATATCCTCTGTTCTTTGAGAGACTGTATTATTTGAGTCTAGCAAGCTACATCATCTTTACTGCACAACCTGCATAATCTCAAACATTGGGAATAAAGTAGAAAGTTTGCACCATATAGTGGATGGAAGAAACTGTGGAGAAGAAAAGTTTAGGAGTCAGTGAACTTAAGAGTAGACATATATGGGTAAATAGCTGGATATTCAGAACGAGTGAAGTGGCAAGGACACTTAGGTAATGCATAGCTCATAATGATGAGCTGAAAAAGGTCCCCAGGAAGAGTTTCAGCAATGAAGTATCTGAAGAGCTGAAGTAAAATCCCCTTAAAGAACTCTTCATTGACACAAGCGGCCAGCAAAGAGGTTCACATGAGTTGTGGCAGCTTATCTGAAAAGCATTTATATAGCTATATATTGCAGCCACTGGAACATCCTTAGGGACAAATTGCTGCATGGCACCAAGCCTATAGAGTCTGCTATAAATTATTCATTGCTACTTGGATGCTTAAAAAATTAGATATCTTGTCACCATGTCACCCAAGCAGTTATACCTTGATAAGAACTTGAATTTTTCTTCTATGCCATTTGAAAGCTGGTTTAATGCAGCTAATTTTAACTTATCATTTATGAAAATAATGGAAATGGGAAGTGCTTCCCTCTTGTTCAGCCTTGCCAGGAATTTGCCCAGCTTATAAAAGAAAATTGCTGGGAAAATACTATGCTCACTTCAGCTATCCACATGGAGATCAAGGAGGAGCAGCTCTAATTTTAGTACATTCAACTTTTCCAGTAACTTAGTGTCCTTTTTGCCATAACACATTTTCTGATTACTATAATAGTTTGTAATATAGTTTGGTTTGTAATTATGATCTCTTTCCTATGAACTTTGAAAACTATTAAAACACACATCTTTGTATCTATATGTAGTTGCCTTTTCCACAGTAACACAGTTACTGTCAAAGGTTATTTCTTCTTGACATAAACTTCAGTTTGATCGTTCAATGACAGCTTTACCCATGGATCTTTCAGAAGGAAGTTAATCAAATGTCATTGCTTTAGTACAGTGGTTCTCAAACTGTGGGTTGGGACTCCAAAGTGGGTTATGACCCCATTTTAATGGGGTATCCAGGGCTGTCTTAGACTTGCTGAAGCCTGAGCCCCACCGCCTGGAACCAAAGCCGGAGCCTGAGGGCTTCAGCCCTGGGTAGCAGGGTTCAGGTTACAGGTCCCCTGCCTGGGGGTAAAGACCTTGGCATTTGGCTTTGGACTCCTGGCCTGGGGTAGTGCGGATTGGGCTTTGGCCCCCCCACCCAGGGCAGTGGGACTCAGGTGGGCTCAGGCTTCAGTCCCCCCTCCTGGGGTCATGTAGTAATTTTTGTTGTCAAAGGGGGTCCCGGTGCAATGAAGTTTGAGAACTCCTGCTTTAGTATCTCTATCCCAGAACCTGCAACAAGACTGTCATGGGGACCTCTACTTTCTATTGGTGGTGTCTCCTTCTGGCTGTATCTGGGGTTTAGCTCTGTCAACTTGATACCCTCTTCTTGCAGTTCTTTGGCTCATCGTCTCTCTCTCTCTCACTCTGCAGCGCCTCTCTTGCTACTCAGGAGCTGCCACACCTCATCTTCATTGCTTAGCCCTCCAGCCAAGTCACAATAGTCTTCCCCTTCTGGGGTACTATTGAAGGCTATGTCTACACTCGAGACCTTACAGCGGCACAGCTATACCGATGCAGCTGCGCCGCTGTAAGATCACTTGTGTAGTCGCTCTATTCTGATGGGAGAGAGCTCTCCCTTTGACCTAATTAAACCACCTTCAAGGACCATGGTAACTATGTTAGTGGGAGAAGCTCTTCTGCCAACATAGCACTGTGCACACTGCCACTTATGCCGGTGAAATTTATGTCACTCAAGGGGGTGTTTTTTCACACCTGTAAGTGACACAAGTTTTGCCAACATAAGTGGTAATGTAGACATGCCTAAGTCTTCCACACTGTCTCAGGCAGTCCTTAAGTCCACTGCCCTGACTAAGACACTCCCTCATTGGCTAGAATGAATGGACCCGGACCGTCTTCAAGTTCACTGCCCAGACTGTGCCACTCATTCACTGGCTGGTAGGGGAACCAGCTGGGTTCCAGCACAGAGGCCAGCTAATGTCTGTAATATCATGAACCCTCCTGCCACTCCCCTGGACTACTTCCTACCTTGCCTATCCCAGGCTATATTCTCCACTCTTTTAGTTAAACCCCGGTCTGCTAGACAAACCCTTCCTCTTGGGTCCAAATCCCTTTCTCTCCCTTGTCCCAGGACAGTGACTGCAGCCCCTTTCTGCTACCAGCTCCCTGGCTTTACTGAAGGCCCACCTGTTCCTAGACAGGTGAGCTTCCCTTCCTTAGGACTTTCCTCTCAGCCAAATGTCCTCTGGTTTGCAGCTTAATAGGTTAATTGGCCCATCTGGCCTACGTTAACTCCTTCAGGGTGAGTGTGGGGAGCAGACCCTATCACAAAGACACAATAAATGTGCAAATTAATTTAGATTATTTCAACAACTATTAATAGTCTAATGAAATAAAGATATTACCCAACCAGTCTGACAGACACAGCTGAAAACCACATATTGCGCTCTCTCAGACACAAATGATATGTATGTTATCCATAGGATTTCGGAAGGGCACTCAAATTTCTATCTGTGATAACACTCACATCACCCAGAGACACTATTTTAGCTATGATAATATTGTAGAAATTCTTTACATACTACTGAGAGCACAAACTTTCATTAGTTCAGTCTTATTTCCCTCCAGGATGCCCTCAATCTATATCCATTGCTCTACAATGTGAGATTTAACATTCCAACTTCACAACAATGTCTGGAGTTATATGAAGACAACCCCATGCTCTTGTAATAATCTGTTTAGTCCTTTTTCATATTATCATGTTCCCCTGAAGTCAAATTTGTCTCTAGAGGAAATGAAATATGAACATTACCTTTCTCAAAGGCAGGTGCGTTTTTTTTCCAATTGCAAAGGGTGGTTTACTACATATATGTCCCAGGAATGTAATGAATATGCATCTCTGTGAGTCACAACTAGCAGTTCAAAATGAAACCCAAAACAGAATATTTGTTTGGACAGCCCCCAAAAACAACTGTTTACCCTACAGCCTTCATACTCTGGAGAGAAATAAAAGATACAGGGGAAAATTTTCAACTGCTTTTAAGTCAATAGGATTTAGGCTCCTGGGTCACTTAGATGCTTTTGAAAATTTTCCAGAGCTGGGATCCAGGGCCTCCTATGTTATAATCCCATTCATTCACTGTTACTGCAGGAGAGTCTCTCAGTTTCCCTGTCCACATTTCCCTATCTGTACAATGCATGTAATACTATTTAATTGCCTCACGGAGGCATTGTGAAGATTAATAAGTTATTTGCACAGTGCTTTTGAAATATAAAGTGCAGTAGAAGTGGCAAGTAGTATTATCTGGGTGCTTTTACGGTACAGAACACACTGCCAAATACAAAGCAGAAAATATGAATTTAATTGCTAACATTTTGAGCAATACATAAAACAAGTGACATTACAAACATCACTATACATGAGAGCAAAAAGAAACACCTTTAGAAGACCTCTTCCAAAGGGAGAACACCTCAATCCATCTACTAAATTCAATGGGACTAGCTGCCTGAAATGACTTAAAGCCTAAAAAAGACACAAAGCTAATAGTATTATGAGTCACACTGTCAAATTGCCTGGCCTCAATTTGTGCATGTGCAACCTTGTATATGCAAGAACATGCACAAAGCCATTTGCATGCATGCTGAATGTGCAAATGAAGTGTATAGGAGTAAATATTATCAGTTGTCTGTACAAGTGACAGTTTGCAAAAGAATATGTGCACAGATGCATTCATACAAAAGAGCAACATTTTGAAAACTTGGTCCTAAATCTACTATATAGTGCCCCATGGCTATGGAAAATTGCAGATGGAACTAAATCTAAATATACAAACTTAACCATATCACTATCTACTACTCAGACAATAAATCTGAGGGGACGTGTAAGAATTCAAAATCTGTTAAACTGTTTAATAATCCTTGAATCTCAATCTCTGCGCTCTTAAATTTTATGTATATTTTGTTTCTTAGTAAACTGATGGACGGATAGCACTGAAATGAACCTGACACTGAACAGACAGTATGCAAGCTCCCACAGAAAGTCCCCCATCTTAATCTTGATCTATGACAATTTCAGTATTCTAGTCCTGGCAGTGTGTCAAACTGTTTGATGGATTTTTGAGGTGAACAAAAATCCAAAAGGAGCCTCAAATAGGACACCAGATCCATTTCCTTTGTACCAGAGGTGAACAGCCTAATATTCTATCCTACTCATTCTCCAAACATGAAAGGCTAGTGCGCTATCTTCAGTGCCAATATATCCTTATTCTTTTTATTTTGTATATGTACCATATCTATCGTTGGTATTTTAATGTGTCTATCACTGTAGTTTTAAAGCACTATGAGCTTGATCTTGCAGCACGAAAGTTTTTCCACTGATGGGAATGACGACAGGATCAAGCCCTACATATACAAATTAAAAGTATCTGCTCATTCTATAAGGACCCTACTTGCCATTTCTCCTCTGTTTACTCTGCTTTCTTCAGATGGATGTTCTTGCTTTACCTCCATGAAAGATTCTGCTGCAATGACATTCTGTAAGGAAGGCTTAGCCCAAGAGACACATCTTGTATTGCATTCTGAAGGTAGCAAGATTTGGGCTAAACTTGTTTTCCTATGGTAGAGAATTCCCTTGTGTATAGATTTCCACAGCTAAGAACTGCCTCTGAGGTCTTGGCAACTAACCAAAAATGAAAACTTTTCTCTTTGCATTATTTAGCCCATTTCTGGATGGCTTCTTACAAGTGTCTCATCTTAAAGCTGAGATTTCCAAGGTTCTTAAGAGGGTTAGGGCCCAGATCCTCAAAGCTATTTAGGTGACTCACTTCCATTTATTTCAATGGGAGCTAGGCTCCTAAATATGCTTGAAGATCTACACCTAAGTGTCTAGCTCCCATTGACTTTCAATGGATGCTGGGTACCTACCTCCCCAGGTATCTGAAAATTCCAGCCTTAAGCCATATTTTCCAAGGAACTATACTTGATGACTTTTTTCTACTTGTTTTGCCTTGTTCACCACTTAAGCACTTCAGGTGAAATTTTCAAAAGCTCTACATGATTTTCAATTTTTATGTCCTTAAAATCAGTTAGGTATGTTTGAAAATCCCTTCCTTCTTACTTTTCTGTTTTCCAATAGCATTAACGGCATAAGGCATGGAAGCAATGGCCACCTTAGCACTAGCTTAATCCATTATACATGCTCTTATGTACATGTATTTAGACCAACTACCATGATGCTAAGGAATAAAAGTGAAATCCTGACCACCCAAAGTCAATGGCAAAAGTCCAACTGATTTTAATAGGAACAAGATTTCATCCTAAGAGAGGATTACATCTCCTTTTTAAACAGGTGGTTTTGGTTTAAAAAAGAAAAAGGACAAGGGAAAAAAAAGAACTAGAATGGAAGAATGTTTTGTGCCCTTTATACTGCCTGCAAAATGACAGAAGACTTTCAAAGTCTTTGCAGTTATTGTAGAATAGAACCGGAAATAAAAAACATGCTTTGCCTCAGAAAGAAAAATATGGATTTCCCTTCCCTTTTCATATAAGCCTTCTGAATTCTTTGGCACCGGTCAATATAACGTGCTTTGTTTTGAAAACTGCACAATTTTATTTTGTCTTTTAAACTGCTCTGCAGGAAAAAATATTCTGTAAAAACAAGAAAAAAAGGTAAATATAGTTAACAAGCAATGTTACTATTTTATTCTCTTCCATTTTATTTTCAGGGCATAAGAATACATTTTAAATATTAACAATGTGGAAGCAGAGCAAGGCCTGACAGGGATTGGAAGGGAATTTCAAATGCAAACAGTCTTTGTTAGCAAGAGTCAGGCTAACTGTAACCCTAATAACGCGAGATTTGTAGAAGCGAGGATTGTGTGAGGCGAGTAGGAAAGAACTGTGTGAAGTTGTTTTGCGACCTTGTGTAGATAATATGGAATGTAGACTAGAGTCTAAATCAGTGAGAAAAATAAGTTATCAGGATGACCTATGTATAAACAAAATGCAACTGTTGCTTATTATTGTCTGTAACAAAAGGTATAAATGCTTGCTGTAATTGTTTACCTGTAGAGAGACCTGCCTAGGAGGGGGAGACCCTGTGTCCTAGTGCACTCTCTCCCTCTATGCAATTGCTTGAGAAAATAAAGTATCTGACTTTGCTGCACCCAACCAAAAGAGTGAGAACTCTGTTATTCTCCGACAACAATGATACATCAGAAACAGATGATACAAGATGATATTAAGCACACATATCCAGAAAGCATAACCCTATTTCCAAAAATGTGTTCTGTTGTTTAAATACATGGAATGATACCTTTTCTAAGCATCTTAAACCTTTCTCAAGGTGAGCAGTCATTACACACGAATAGAAGCACTTATGTAAATAAGACTACTTGCATAAATAAGGATTCCTCCTAGGTGTGATCCAAAGGCCTTCAAAGTCAACAGAAAGACTCCCACTGACTTTAACGATCTTTGAATCAGATCTGCCGTGAGCAAGTTGCTGCAGAACTGAGGGCTTGATTCAAACAGCAGTATGTCAAAGCACACTACTGAACTTGTAGTGCGCAGCTGAAGGGTCCACACAGCCAGTTACTGCATGGCAGGCTAGTGCACTGTAGATTTACACCCCAGCTTGCCATGCACTAATTCTCCATATGGACAAACACTGACACCTATATTTGGTGAATTCATTCAGGTATGTACTTTCCATTTTTCAAGCATCAGTTACTATCAAAACTGCTATCAGAAAATTGTGTTGCCGTTTACTAATATTAGATACATTATCTAGGTTCTGTAGTAAAACAAACATATTCTAAAATCCAAATCATGCTAATTCTTTCAGGGAGTAGTAACTATGATTACTTTTGCTTTCAGTAGCTGTTTCTTTCATTACCACAAGAAAGTGTAAGATACATGTAAATAAGGCCACACATGGAAATGTCTGCTTGTCCATTCCCATTTGGTGGCACAGATGCTTATGTTTTAAGCAACTGACCCAGGAACAGTTGGAACACAACCATAAGACTTCCATAAGTTCCTTTTATTTGGGGAAAATCTGCTTATCTGTATCTGGAAAGAGAGGAGCCTTATAGGGTCTGTCTGAGGATCACCCATGTTGCATTAGCCACAGTAAAGCCGGTTACTGTTTAATTGAACAGCAGCCAAAACCAGTGCAAGATAAGTCAAAGTGTGTCTCTCTGTCCTTGTGTAGTGTTGCAGTTGTACCCTGGAAAACTGTGCCCACTTCTTAAGCACTACTTGAAAGAAGCCTTGAAAGAATGAATCTCTTTCCTGTCACTTGCCATATACATGCCTTTTGTCATTGCTAGCACTTGTTAGTCCTGAAAGTTATTTAACCAGACTATCACGGCTCTAGGGTGACTCCAATCAGCCAGCCTCAAGGTCAATGCGCTATTTTCAGTTTCCCAGATTTCCATTGAGAACTTAACACTTCAGACAGCCTGGCTTCAAAAAAGTGCCCCAGGATCCTTACCTTTGGCGCTTTCCATTTGATCCACTATATTAGCAACAATTTTATGTATCTTTTACTATTAGAGAAAGAGAACAGACATGCGTCTCTGGCATTTTGATTTTCTATTTGCATGCTTTGCCCCATCCAGAAACTCCAAAGTACATTTCTTGGTTTCTTGCATGGACTCAACATCCAAATGCTATTTTTTTAATCTATTGGTTCAACATAAGTCTCACATTTTGAATTCTCACCTTTCCAAAGCCCAAATACAGTACACAATGTAGTACAGAGACAAAGTGATGGACATAAAAATACTGTAGAGCAAATTCCTGTATTAATTTCTCTAACCTAAGAAGAGATCAATGTGGATCAGCTTCATAATTCAGCATTTCTCATCTAAATCACAATAATAAAAACTCCAGATCCAAGTGGGTAAATTTAGGCCTAATACAAAAGACAGACCTCCAGATGAGAGACCATTGGTATATGCAGTATGTGTCTGCCTCACTTTGTTTCCTAGGCTAGATAGTGGATGATATCACAGAATTTAAGTGAATAAATAGCTGGACTGTGGAATTTTTGCATCCTACTCAACTCACATGCTATGCATAAAATAAGTCCTTGAATCATAACTTAACTAGAGAAAAATATGCCATATTCAGCGAAGTGAGGTTGTTCCAGGAGTTAACCAATGTTCTGTAACTAAATACTCTAATGTGTTGATATTAGAGGTGGTCAGAAAATAAAGATATGTTTTGCAAAAAAATTTGCTGAAATGTGTCACATTTTTCAAATAAAAAATTTTGAAACTCAGAATGTGCCAAGCGACTTTAGTTTCTATACAATATTTCATAAATGCTAAAGTGTTGTTCTACCCTGAAAAGTGGGTAGTTTCTTTAATCACCCAAAGTCACTAGTTGCTTTTCAAAAATTTATCCAATGTATGTACTGTAAAAGAAAAGCTTCTAATAGGAGTTCATATTTGTGTATTAAGAGACAAGGTGGGTGAGGTAATATCTTTTATTGGATCAACTTCTGTTGGTGAAAGAGACAAGATTTCGAGCTACAGAGTGATTTGGTTCAAAATTTTCATGCATATTCAGCATTTCATATGAAATGCAATTATACTGGAGGACTTTGTGTAATATTTCACATTGAGTAATTTTTAGATTTTCTTAGAGCAAACTTTTGCCCTCAAATATGAGCATGCAGCCCCCATGGATATCAGTGGGAGATGAACTTGTATATTTGAGGGGAGAAGGCCACTTTGTGTTTTGCTGGAGAGTCCCCAGAAGATTACAATTTGAAATGAACACATAGTGACATCATCAAGTTGCATACACCTTTTGCATTTTCTAAGATCAGTGAGTTCTTGCCATTTTTTTGTCTTTATTGTGTTTCACCTGTCACAGTTTCTGGGTAACTGCTGCACCTGTTTTCTCCCTCCATGGCAACCTCTTAAAAGTTTTTGGCTCCCAGCCATCACCTCTCTTGGGCAGAGACCCATGTCTCACTCCCTCCTGACAACCATCAGTCTTACAGGGCTCTAGTAGGACAAGTACTTCCAACCCTTCGGCAAGGATTGGGGCCCCACTTGGACAGAGGGGCCTGTCCATTTGCTGGATCAGAAAGAGGGCCCTGCATGGGAATAGTTTGGGGGGAGTACAGAGGGGACAGAGTTTCTGCAAGTGCCAAGCTACCCTCCAGGGGCCTCTGGCGAATCCAGTTTGAACTAGAATATGAGGCTACGTCTACACTACAAAATTAGGTCGAATTTATAGAAGCCGGTTTTATAGAAACTGGTTGTATGCAGCCGATTGTGTGTGTCCCCACATAAAATGCTCTAAGTGCATGAAGTCGGCGGACCGCGTCCACAGTACCGAGGCTAGTGTCGACTTCCGGCGCATTGCACTATGGGTACCTATCCCACAGTTCCCGCAGTCTCCGGCGCCCATTGGAATTATGGGTTGAGATCGCAATGCCCGAATGATGCAAAACAGTGCCGCGGGGGGTTCTGGGTACATTGCGTCAGGCCCCTCCCCCTCCGTCACAGCAACGGCAGACAATAGATTCGCGCCTTTTTACCTGGGTTACCTGTGCAGACAACATACCACGCCAAGCATGGAGCCCGCTCAGCTCAGCTCACCGTCACCATATGTCTTCCGGGTGCCGGCAGACGTGGGACTGCATTGCTACACAGCAGCAGCAGCTAACTGCCTTTTGGCGGTAAACGGTGCAGCATGAGTGGTAGCCTTCATCGGCGATCGGGATGCTGGTAGCTGTGGGGCTGGCAGCCGTAGGGCTGCATTGCACCAGCCCCTTGCCTTTTGGCAGTAGATGGTTTATTACGACTGGTAACCGTCCTCGTCGGACAATCATGGATATCAGTCATAGTATATTATTTTCTGCCAAGTATTGTCTGCTGAGCACCCAGAAGAGGCCGAGGGCGATCTGGGTGCTGGTAGACATATGGCTGGCACACGTGGGGCTACATTGCTACACAGCAGCAACCCCTTGCCTTTAACCGTCCTCGTCGGACAATGATGGCTATCAGTCGTAGTATACTATTTTCTGCCAAGTATTGTCTGCTAAGCACCCAGAAAAGGCCGAGGGCGATCTGGGTGCTGGCAGACATGTGGCTGGCACACGTAGGGCTACATTGCTACACAGCAGCAACCCCTTGCCTTTTGGCAATAAATAGTATATTATGATTGGTATCCGTCATCGTCATACTGGTAAGCGCCCAGTATTTGCTGCCAAGCACCCTGAAAATGCCGAGGGCTATCAGTCATGCTGCACTGTCGTCTTAAGATGTAAAAAATAGATTTGTTCTGTATTCATTTCCTTCCCCCCTCCCTCCGTCAAATCAACGGCCCGCTAAACCCAGGCTTAGGAGTTCAATCTCTGGGGGGGGGGGTGCATTCTGTGTGACAGTTGTTTGTATTTCTCCCTGATGCACAGCCACCTTTCTTGATTTTAATTCCCTGTACCTGTACGCCATGTCGTCACTCGCCCCTCCCTCCCTCCCTCCCCTGGTCTTTAGATACTAGTTTCGCGCCTTTTTTCAGACCAGACGCCATAGCTATCACTGGGATCATGGATCCCGCTCAGATCACCGCGGCAATTATGAGCACTATGAACACCACGCGCATTGTCCTGGAGTATATGCAGAGCCTGGACATGCCAAAGCAAAGCCGGGACCAGCCGAGGAGGAGGCGATTGCAGCGCGGCGACGACAGTGATGAGGAAATTGACATGGACATAGACCTCTCACAAGGCACAGGCCCCAGCAATGTGGAAATCATGGTGTTACTGGGGCAGGTTCATGCTGTGGAACGCCGATTCTGGGCCCGGGAAACAAGCACAGACTGGTGGGACCGCATCGTGTTGCAGGTCTGGGACGATGCCCAGTGGCTGCGAAACTTTCGCATGCGTAAGGGCACTTTCATGGAACTTTGTGACTTGCTTTCCCCTGCCCTGAAGCGCCAGAATACCAGGATGAGAGCAGCCCTCACAGTTGAGAAGCGAGTGGCGATAGCCCTGTGGAAGCTTGCAACGCCAGACTGCTACCGGTCAGTCGGGAATCAATTTGGAGTGGGCAAATCTACTGTGGGGGCTGCTGTGATCCAAGTTGCCAGGGCAATGAGAGACCTGGTGATATCAAGGGTAGTGACTCTGGGAAACGTGCAGGACATAGTGGATGGCTTTGCTGCAATGGGATTCCCAAACTGTGGTGGGGCGATAGACGGAACCCATATCCCTATCTTGGCACCGGCGCACCAAGCCACCGAGTACATAAACCGCAAGGGGTACTTTTCAATGCTGCTGCAAGCCCTGGTGGATCACAAGGGACGTTTCACCGACATCAACGTGGGCTGGCCGGGAAGGGTACATGATGCTCGCGTCTTCAGGCACTCTGTTCTGTTTCGAAAGCTGGAGGAAGGGACTTTCTTCCCGGACCAGAAAATAACCGTTGGGGATGTTGAAATGCCTATCGTGATCCTTGGGGACCCAGCCTACCCCTTAATGCCATGGCTCATGAAGCCGTACACAGGCAGCCTGGACAGGAGTCAGGACCTGTTCAACTACAGGCTGAGCAAGTGCCGAATGGTGGTGGAATGTGCATTTGGGCGTTTAAAAGCGCGCTGGCGCAGCTTACTGACTCGCTCAGACCTTAGCGAAAAGAATATCCCCATTGTTATTGCTGCTTGCTGTGCGCTCCACAATATCTGTGAGAGTAAGGGGGAGACATTTATGGCGGGGTGGGAGGTAGAGGCAAATCGCCTGGCCGCTGATTACGCGCAGCCAGACACCAGGTCGGTTAGAGCAGCACAGCAGGGCGCGGTGCGCATCAGAGAAGCTTTGAAAACTAGTTTTGTGACTGGCCAGGCTACGGTGTGAAACTTCTGTTTGTTTCTCCCTGATGAAATCTCCGCACCCCCACCCACCCGGTTAACTCTACTTCCCTGTAAACCAAGCACTCCACCCTCCCCTACCCTACCCTCTTCAAGCACCAATTGCAGAGGCAATAAAGTCATTGTTACTTCACATTCATGCATTCTTTATTAATTCAGCACACAACTAGGGGGATAATTGCAAAGGTAGCCCGGGATGGGTGGGGGAGGAGGGAAGGAAAAGGACACACTGCACTTTAAAACTTTAAAACGTATTGCTCTGGAAATCATCTAGGCTGGAGTGACTGGGTGGCCAGAGGCCCCCCCACTGTGTTCTTGGGCGTCTGGGTGAGGAGGCAATGGGACTTGGGGAGGAGGGCTGTTGGTTACAGAGGGGCTGTAGCGGCGGTCTCTGCTCCTGCTGCCTTTCCTGCAGCTCAACCATATGCAGGAGCATATCAGTTTGATGCTCCAGCAGCCGGAGCATCGACTCTTGCTTTCTGTTTACAAGCTGACGCCACTTATCCTCTTCAGCCCACATTTCAGCACGCAACCTCTGCTCTTCAGCCCGCCACCTCTCCTCTCGCTCATATTGGGCTTTTCTAAAATCAGTCATTGACTGCCTCCACGCATTCTGCTGTGCTCTGTCAGCGTGGGAGGCAGTCTGTAGTTCAGTGAACATTTCGTCACGCGTCCTTCGCTTCCTTCTTTGAATATTCACTAGCCTCTGTGAAGGTGAAACATTTGCAGCTGGTGGAGGAGAAGGGAGAGGTGGTTAAAAAAGATACATTTTAGAGAACAATGGGTACAGTCTTTCACGTTAGATTTTGCTGTTCACATCACACAGCACATGTGCTTTCGTTACAAGGTCGCATTTTTCCTCTTATATTGAGAGCCTGCAGGTTTGGTGTGAGAGATCACTCACGCAGTGCCAGGCCACAGATTTCAGCTTGCAGGCAGCAATGGTAAGACACAGTCTTTTGGCTTTTTTAACCTTGTTAACAAGTGGGGATGGTTTAAAACAGTACTGCTCTCATTAACCATACCAAGCACCCATTGGGTTGGCCATTTAAAATGGGTTTGCAATGTAAAAGGAGGGGCTGCGGTTTCAGGTTTAACATGCAGCACAAACCCAACTAACTCCCCTCCCCCACACACCCAATTCTCTGGGATGGTCACTTCACCCCTCCCCCCCACCGCGTGGTTAACAGCGGGGAATATTTCTGTTCAGCAGAGCAGGAAGGGGCACCTCTGAATGTCCCCTTAATAAAATCGCCCCATTTCAACCAGGTGACCGTGAATGATATCACTCTCCTGAGGATAACAAAGAGCGATAAGGAATGGATGTTGTCTGCATGCCAGCAAACACCGGGACCATACGCTGCCATGCTTTGTTATGCAATGATTCCAGACTACGTGCTACTGGCCTGGCGTGGTAAAGTGTCCTACCATGGCAGACGGGATAAGGCAGCCCTCCCCAGAAACCTTTTGCAAAGGCTTTGGGAGTACATGAAGGAGAGCTTTCTGGAGATGTCCCTGGAGGATTTCCGCTCCATCCCCATACACGTTAACAGACTTTTCCAGTAGCTGTACTGGCCGCGATTGCCAGGGCAAATTAATCATTAATCATTAAACACGCTTGCTTTTAAACCATGTGTAATATTTACAAAGGTACACTCACCAGAGGTCCCCTGTGTGCCCACAGGGTCTTGGGTGAGTTCGGGGGTTACTGGTTCCAGGTCCAGGGTGATAAACATATCCTGGCTGTTGGGGAAACCGGTTTCTCCGCTTCCTTGCTGCTGTGAGCTATCTATGTTCTCTCCATCCTCATCTTCCTCGTCCGCCGAACCCGCTTCCCTGTGTCTTTCTCCAGTGAGGGACTCATAGCACACGGTTGGGGTAGTGGTGGCTGCACCCCCTAGAATGGCATGCAGCTCCGCGTAGAAGCGGCATGTTTGCGGCTCAGCCCCGGACCTTCCGTTTGCTTCTCTGGATTTGTGGTAGGCTTGCCTTAGCTCCTTAATTTTCACGCGGCACTGCTGTGCGTCCCTGTTATGGCCTCTGTCCTTCATGGCCTTGGAGACCTTTTCTAATATTTTGCCATTTCTTTTACTGCTTCGGAGTTCGGCCAGCACTGATTCATCTCCCCAGATGGCGAGCAGATCCCGTACCTCCCGTTCGGTCCAGGCTGGAGCTCTTTTGCGATCCTGGGACTCCATCACGGTTACCTGTGCTGATGAGCTCTGCATGGTCACCTGTGCTCTCCACGCTGGGCAAACAGGAAATGAAATGCAAACGTTCGCGGGGCTTTTCCTGTCTACCTGGCCAGTGCATCTGAGTTGAGAGTGCTGTCCAGAGCGGTCACAATGAAGCACTGTGGGATAGCTCCCGGAGGCCAATAACGTCGAATTCTGTCCACACTAACCCAATTCCGACCCCCTAAGGCCGATTTTATCGCTAATCCCCTTGTCGGAGGTGGTGTAAAGAAACCGGTTTAAAGGGCCCTTTAAGTCGAAAGAAAAGGCTTCGTCGTGTAAACGTGTCCAGGCTTAATTCGATTTAACGCGGCTAAAGTCGACCTAAACTCGTAGTGTAGACCAGGCCTGAGAGTCTTCCCAAGAGGTGCCACCCCTCTGGGTGGGTTGCAAGCTGGCTGGTTTGCCTTAGTCATCCCCCACTGTTTTTAGTTCCTGGAGGAGCTGTAGTAGCCCTACCCCAAGAAGTAGAACACAGTCATACATAAACCACTCGTTTAAAACAATAGACTCCAACAACACTGCGTGGGGTTGCAATATCTGTCATCTCACCTACCAAGCTCTACTTAAATTATAGTTGGGGATATTGATATTAATATGTTAATTACTTGAACATCAGTTTTTTAAAAAATATGCCATAATAGCTACTGAATAGCACAAAGTATGTGGGTACATTAAAGGTCTTTTACTCAAATCCCTAAATTCTTCTAATCTCATGAATACCCTGGAACACAAAAGATTTATTTTTAGAGAGAACATGTTCTTATTCAGGTTCTGTTTGTTTAGGAAGATATTAATGTAAATGGAACTTCCAGTTCTTTTAGCTTCTAAGCACCTTTATAGGACAGATTTTAGCAAACTGATTTTCAAAATCAATAGGGTTTATTCACTAAAAATAAATCTGTAAATTTGTAGGCAAGGCTTTTGCCAATCTCAGCCAAAACCCACATAGAGGGTTGACGCTTTGCTTTCACATCTCTGTGATAATAGATATTTTGTTCTAATGAATATCTTCCATCACTCTAAAGTTTTTGCTTGACTCTATAGTGTTAAAACTAGCCTATCTGTATTTCTCCAAAAGCATTAGATGGTGGGCTGCCAGAGCAAAATCCACAAGAGAGAAAGCAGACTTCCCTCCAATGATTTCAGAAGAAGCTATCCTTCCAGTCTTCCTTATAGTCAAACATTAAAGTATAGGGTATGATGTCACTGGGCTTGGTTTAAGCTGATCCTTGATGTAGGGGCCAAATAGTGAAGACCAGCTAAAATACATGGGAATCCTGTTATACCTCTGTCATCATTTCAATTTGGCCAACAAAAGCCATCTATAATAGGATATGTACAATGTCAATAGATGCATGTGCACAAACAAGCTATGCCATGGTTCTGCTTCTTTCATTCTTCCTGTCATTGTGACAGTTTAGTAGTGGATGATGATAATGCCCACCCCTCTGTTTCCAGAACCATGAAGGTCCTCTGTCCACCAGCAACTTACTTTTCAATTTCCTCCAATATACTAGCCTCAATGGGCCCAATCCTCAGTTAGTGTCAATCAATGTAGCTCCACTGAAGTAACTTAATTACACTAGCTGAGGATCTGGCCCATATCTTTAGTCAACGTTGTTAAAATATAAACATACTCTTAAAGAGAATCATATCAGTGCTGTGATCAGACACAGCCAAAATTTTTTGCTTCTGCAGCCAAGATTTGGTAGTATGCCAAGATCCAGTTAGTAACAATCCTGTCTGTGCTGCACATCTATAACTCACATTCCTACATTCATTGCTTTCCAGTTTCCGTAACAAAGACAGCAAGGCCTACTCACATAGGCAGGATGAGAATATTGGAACAAAGCTGTAGGACGTACTGAGATGTCATACTGAGACACCTCTTGAGGTGTGTGCTCTTTCCAGAGGATCCTCTGTTCTTACAACATATTTTTCTCAAATTATTTCTTCTGTCTCCTTTACATCAGAGCACTCTTTTTCACTGTAACAACATCCAGAAATTAGAGAAATTAGTTCTGTGCTTTTGCTTGTTGCTGGTTAACTGTCCTGACTTCTGTCATTGCCAGGTCCCACCATATAAGTCATCTTTTGCTCCAGAGGAGAAAGATTCATTTTGCCTTTCACATATGGTACAATACTGGGAATGGCTGGAATGAATATAATGCTTGTGAATCTCCTAAACATCAGTAATATTTGACCATCTACATTCAGCCAAATAATTTCCAGCTACATTCAGATAGCCAAATATTTATTCTCTCATTACGACTGCTGCTGAGAGCACCAGCCCTGTGCTAGGAGAGAGTTAGAAAGACCTTACCTATTCCTTCAAACACACAAGGAAAGGAGGAGAGAAGAATATATACATCTCAGGGAATTTCTTATCTTTGCCTTGTGGAGAAAGGAAAGAAAAGATTCCCCCCCCCCCCCCCCCCAGCAGCCACCAGACTCTGGTGGGAAGAGGAGAAAATAAACTCCTTTCTTTGTATCTTGTGGAAAACTAAAACCAGAACTACTCTCTCCCAAGCTTAATGGGGAGAGGTAAGAGAACTCCCTACTCCTTACAGACCATAAGTGGCAAGGTGTTGCTGCTATGACTTCTTTAAATTCAAAGCTGTTTGTAAAATGGCCATGTGTGTCCCCCTTAACCCTAATGGTTATAGTGGCATGGGGAACACTCAAAATAAGCCACCACTGGTAAGACCATGCTTAGAGTCTCTTTCTCTCTCCTTTCCCTGGAGGCCCTAGTCTTCCTTGTCCAACATTGTTCTTCAGGCTGTTATCATGTTCCTGCGTTCTCATGGGAACATGATAGCATGTTCTCATGTTCTGTTGGAGATCCCAGATACAATTGGATTCCCCCACCCCCAAGTCCAACCTGTACCTCATCGTGGTGGAGGGAGTGTAACATCTGAAGTAGGGGATTGCTTGTTGGAGCTATGTCATCAGTGATCAAGGCTTGTCCGAAATATCGCCGTGGGCATTATGTGAGGTGGACAAGTCCAACGTGAACCCCGAAAATGATGGCTAGCACAGGCGACGAAGATGCAGGGGCAGCAGCTGCATTTAGCTACCCGAAGCAAAGGATGTCGCTGAGAAAAACTCAACGGTTCAGGTCGCACAGCATGAAGCCAGTACTGGTAGACCAGGAAAAGGGTCACGTTACTGCACCTCCGTCTCATCCCAGTGGGACAAGCTATTTCCCAGGATAATAATTCACTCTTGTTTATTTGACCACGAATAACCTAGTACTCAGCACCAGGGTTAAAGCCCCTACCTTACTTTCAGCTGTAAATGCCTTGTCAGTGCCGTCTCCGCTCGGTGCAAACATGACAGGTTTGTGCCAAAGCCCCCCTGGGGACATGCGTCCTCTGATGTCAACAGGCACATCTGCAGTACATTGTGGCAATGCATCCAGTTGTATCTGGGACATACAAAATGATGGAGTCTAAGTTAGCTGTTACACTCAAGAGAGAGATCTTGGAGTCATCGTAGATAATTCTCTGAAAACATCTGCTCAAAGTGCAGTGGCAGTCAAAAAGCTGACCGAATGTTAGGAATTATTTGGCCTGGGATAGTAGAGTAGGGTGGCCCTGCATGCCTGAACTTCAATGGCACAGTATTTATCCCTCCGGACAAACAGGTAGTTCAGTGTGGGGTAAACCTGCAGTTGTATCTGAAGAAGTGTGTTTTTACCCACGAAAGCTTATGCCCAAATAAATCTGTTAGTCTTTAAGATGCCACAGGACTCCTAATTGTTTTTGTGGATACAGACTAACACGGCTACCCCTCTGATACTTGGTTTTGCTGGTAAACTGATAGCTTCCTTTTCCAAGGGTACCCATAGTGACCACTAAAGTTCAATTAAAAAAACCTAATAAAGAAAGATTTAAATAATATTTCTCCTCCCCTCCCCTACTTCTACTTTGTTTTTACTACAGATTCCTTTCATCTGGTGCATGGCATTCCCTTCTTTCATTACAAACTCTCTAGAGATCATCTTACCCAGTCATCCAGCAAATAAATTATTTTCATTCATGACTCCAAATTGCCTCTTCATAACTGTCAATATTTAATGTATTAGATGCAATCCTGAAAGGGCCCCAGACCACAAAACATATTTACTAAGCATTGGAAGACAGTACGGAGGAGGGGGCAGTGTTTTTCCCTCTAGCACACATACTGTATTGTTTCATTTTGTCTTTTCTTTAACCATATTTCAGAATATATTTTATCATTATCCAATTTTCTTTGGGCATCACACATACAGATCTCCATTGCTGGCATGTGTGTACATCTTCAGTACTGAGTAGCAGTTCTCTTGAAAGCAATGAGTATATTGGTGTCGTGCACATGCTCCCATGTTGTGCTAGTAGTTTAATGTGAGGAGCAATGGCCCTGACTCCATTCCTGTTCTGCTTCAACAGTGAGCTCTCATTCCTTCTTCCAGCCTCATGATGATTTATTTGAGACCCCAACTCAGCAAAGCACTTAATCATGTGCTTAAGTCCCATTGATGGGATACCTGAGGCCATTCTGGGCTGCTGTCAACTGCATTCTGGAATGCACTCTTTCCCTCGAACATCCTTGACAATGGACATCAACCATTCATGGCTCAACTGGGGTGCATCCCATGATGTTAGAATGTCCATCACAGATCAGCATGACCACTGTCATTCATGCCAGAGAGAGGGATAATCATTTAAAGGCCTAATCTATCTACATAACCTTCTCTGCTTGGGCCCTCAGAGTAGGAGAGTCATCTGAATATATTCCTTATAGAAGAAACTCTTCAGCCATCAATTGTCAGGTCAGCATCTAATAAGTGACTGACCCAACTTTGACTTCAATAATTTGTCGCTGATGTAATGATGTCTCTTTGTTTGAGGCCTCTAGAGCTTCTGTTTTGATAAAGGCTTTCAGAGAGTGAACTCTGTTCTCCTGCCAGGTTTTTTGTGTAGTTTTCCTTTGTGAATGTTGCACAGACAGAATAATGGGCATACCTACATATATACGCACTTACAACCTACTCACACAGGCTAGTGTGAGAAATTGGAATGGGCTGCAACAAGGATTTTAGTGTCAGGGCCACATTAATTAGGAGTGGTACAGCCACAAGTTACAGTAGAAATGATGTTTGCACTGTTGTAGCCATGTTGGCACTGACCAGGATATGAGACAAGGTGTGTGAGGTAATATATTTTATTGGACCACTTCTATTGTGGAGCTCAAAAGCTTGTCTCCTTATTGGACCAACTTCTGTTGGCAAAAGAGAAAAGCTTTCGAGATCCACAGAAGTTGATCCAATAAAATATATTACCTCGCCCACCTTGTCTCTCACATTAGAAATATCATTTCTATACAAGTTGAACTTAGACAGTCACAAATATAAAAATTAAGTCAGAATACAAAATTATAAAAACAATTAATTCTTCATTTGTAGCCTTGGGTCTAGTAAAATGGCTTTGCATAGCAGTACTCTTCTTCCAGAATTCTCCATTTCTGCCCTTCCCCATCTGCCATTTGCCTGCTTTGGGCCAGATTCTGTCTGGCCCTTCTGAGAATACACATGTGCAGGGAGGGTGCAATGAGCCTTCAGCTTCCCCTTGCCCAAAAGCTAGGCAGAATCCATCCTTGTATTCAGGTGAGCACGGGGTCTGCTCCTTCCTACCCCCTCTGGAAACACAGCATACTTCAAGGGGATAGGGAGTAGGTGAAGGCATAGCTCCACCCCCTCATTCCTTCACAGAGCTGGCTTTGCATTGAGAATGGAGCACAACACACCTTTCTAAGGGACCAGCCCTATATAAATCGTTGACTCACCACACTAGTAGGTATGGTATGGTCAGAGTTAAGGCTGGAGACTGGCCATTAGAGATCAGCCAAAGAGAGATTTAAGCTCTGATCCAGCAAAGCACTTAAATCCATGCTTAACTTTAAAGCTGTGAGTAGGCCATTTGACTACTTCAATGGGACTACTCACACTTAGAATTAAGTGTGTTGTGATGGAGGTGGAGCTGTGCTGTAACAATTTAGGAATACTCTATGCTGACAAGTCCTCTTTACTCCACCCTTAGCTCCAGAGATCCACAACTATCCCAGTCAAATCTTAGCCCTGCCTGTGGGCCTAGGCTCACTCAGGTTACTTCACAAGGCCCTTATCAAAAGAGATGTAACAGCCACATCGGTTTTCCCTCAGATCATCCAGTGGAGAGATTCTCTGCTCTCCCCTAGGTCTCTTCCTCACTCAGCCCCCTACAAAGGGTCCTGACCCTCAGGGAAAAACAAACAGTCCTCCCCAGTCACTAGGGTGACCAGATGTCCCGATTTTATAGGGACAGTCCCGATTTTGGGGTCTTTTTCTTATATAGGCTCCTATTACCCCCCCACCCCGTCCCGATTTTTCACACTTGCTGTCTGGTCGCCCTACCAGTCACTCTCCTACAGCTGGGCCTTTCCCCCTTTAAAATAAAAAAAGACTCACACCATGCCCAGGTGTGGCAGGGCAGGCTTCAAAGGTGAGGATAGCCCTGCCAAAGGACCCAAGTAGGCCTAGAGGAGAGAGAGAAAGTTGGGCAGCTAATTAAGATGCAATTAAGATAAAGTAGGGGAACTATGAACACTTTGCAAAGAGACTATAAAGATATTTGGGTGAGCTCCAAAAGCTTAGTATGGTACAAAATATGTAATAGAATCCACCAACATCCAGCAAATATTCCTAATGAAGAGGATAGTACCCCTGCCCAATGGTATAGGATGGAGGATGTGTTTTCAATGCTGGGAAAATGTACTTACATTAACACACAGGAATTTGACAATTATTCTAACATTTGGAGATTTACTGTCTTCTATTAGCTATGCAGGGAAAGCTCAGCTCTCCAGATTGCAAACCATGATTGAAAAAAAATCCTTCTTTGTTTTTCAGTGAGATTGATCAGTGACTTATCATTATAAATCCTGTGCACTGCTGTTCCTCCTTCTTTATGGACCTTGGGTGAATGTATCTATAGCACAATCATGAATTAGTTTGTTATTTATGTCTGAAAAAGTAAAAATAAATTTAAACAAAAAACACTGCTCTAGGCTGAAATTCAGTCTACAGCCCACAAGTAATTTTCTTTGGAAATGTTCAGAAATAACCATTTAGCTATTTTTATGATACAATGTAAAAAAACAAGTATGCTTACTAGCTTTAAATGGTTTAAATTACTTATTTTTTTTCTAAAATAAAATATTGCGGTCCTTCTCATGGTTTAATTATTATTTCTATAATGCATTTATAGAACTTTGAGTGTACATACAATTAGTTAAAAACCCATCACATCTTACATGCTACATTGAAACACTAATCACCAAATTCATTCCTGCACCTGGGGGAAGCTGGACGTTACACCTCCCCTTCTGCTTCTTTGAAGTGGTGTAAAATATATTTTTCTGAGGGTCACAGGACAACAACAATTCTGGCTCTGGAATACACTGTATCCTACACAAATTTAGACCCTCCTTGTTCATCCAATTTTAATATCTTAGATAAGCAGGTAATCTTCTCAACGTAGCTTAATGGCCAATACATGCAGACAATACATGTCATATACTTCCCCAATACACATGTGGGGAAGTGAGCTCCATAGTGCAGGCTACTGAGAATGCAATAGCATCATTTCCAAGATATGTAAATCTAGGAATCGTAAGCTTGTGCACCCAAGCTGATCTCAATTGCTATGGCATAAGACAAGGAAAGAGACAATCTTTCAGATACACAGGACTCATATTATAACAAGCTTTGTAAGTTACAACCAACAACTTTTATTAAACCCATTGGAAGCAATGTAACCTAAGAAGTCACCCTACAGAAAGTAACAAAGCAATTTTTAAACATTACCTTTTTTTTTTTTTAAATGTACATCTAAAAATAGTGTGAAGAAGAAATAGGCTTTGATAAGAGACTTGAATGAGGAAAGGAAAAGAATTTGGGGGAAGCTGGACCTATGAAGCTGGAATCTATGATTCTATGATAAGAGACTTGAATGAGGAAAGGAAAAGAAGTGGCAGAGGAGGGTCAAGAAGGGAGTTTCAGAAATAAGGAGTAGCAGGAAAGAAGCCCAGGAGGTAGAAACAGGAAAAGAACATAGAGTGGACATCCAGGCAAGCAGATCTAGTGAAGAATGGGGAGATGGAGAGGGAGTAGAAGGATCTAACAACTAAGAGGTACAAAGGAGATGAATTGCAAAGGGCCTTGAAAATGAGAATGAGGAACCTGAATTTAATTTGTGAAGTAAACGCACACTAGTGAAAGAATTTTAAGAAGGGCCAAATTAAATTATTTCTGCAGCAGCTAGATATTTTTTTTAGCAAAGTCTGGTATAGGTTGGAGGGTAACAAGGGGACAGAGACAGAAGCTGTAATAATCAATGGATGTGAAACAGGTAGATTTTTGAGATATTGTGGAGATACAACCAGGAAAACGTAGAGATGGTACCTATAGGAAAAGAAAGAGGAGCTGAAATAAACATGGCAGTTAACCTTTGCTACAGAAGAGGTAAGGGACTCTGAAAGGAAAGAGGAGGAGTTCAGTTTATGAAATGTTGAGCTTGAACATGCAGGAGGACAGACAGGAAGAATAAGAAGTGTCAGAGAGGCCATCAAAGATATGACTTGTCTGTGCAGTAGATGGAAAATTTACAATGAGAAACACTCCATTGTATTTCAGTTGGCATTCACCAGACTATCTGCTGTTGCAGAACTGCAACAGTGCTGCTGATTGAAACACAGCACATGTTTTGGTGGAGGAGAAGAAATCTTTAGTGCCATAATATTGATGAGATCATTTTTACTTGAAGAACAATCAAAACGAGGCTGGCTGAGACATTGACATTTAAAAATCCACTGACTGGGCACGCACTGTAACTACTATTCCTAAGACTCTCACTAGGCATTCAGTATTATGAATCTGTAAAATAACATTACATATTACAGATCCATACTATTTCAAGGCATACTGTTCCTCTCAAAAATATTGTGTAAGAATAATACATACAGTTCAGCCAAATCTTAATGATTAGCTGATACATTACTGATTTGAGGGTGCTCTATTGCAGTGATTTCCTGAACTGGGCACAACCGGATGTTTTAGGAAGTTGAATTATAATCCCACAAACACCAAGGTTATATCTGATACCCTACATTATTTGAACATAGTTTTTGTTGCAGTTTAATTGTATACTAATTACTAGCTTTGTCCACGGTTATGTGTATTTGACTAACTCAGGGGTAAGCTTTTCTATCCCACCCTCCCATCTCAAAATCTTGTTTATTCTCCTGGCATGATACATCAATGGAGGCTGCTTCTCTCTGTGATGTTTTTATTACATTAAGCATAAATATCACAAATCCTTTCTTGTCCTTTCTTTTTGATTTGCCAAATATTTGGCCAAGCCAATGAACAGATTAAGCTCACTATATATTACCAGATGGCCTAGTGGGTTTGTGTCCCCTCCTGGGCAAATTCTGCAGTCATCTCTGAGCAGCTGCATGGAGCCCAGAGGGATCTGTGTACTTTTCATTCATTCAGCTGGGTCACTCATCATTAATATTCAGAGGTAGAAGAGGTGTCAGACCAGAGAATTGGTGCTGGCTCATGTTAACACACTGACATGTCGGTCATTAACCCTCGAGGCTACCAGGCCCAATTCAGAACAAAAGTAACTGCTGGACTGAATGCATCGCTAATGGGGATGAGATTTCTTCGTCTCAACTAACCATTCACGGTATAGTAACATAATTAGAACCTTACCCACTAGCACTGCTATACGATGCCAAACAGGATCTACTTTGAGATAAAAATCCCTGATCTAAATCAAGTTCAAATGATTCTACTGCAGTTATAGAGTGTTCTCAGAATCAAATTGTATTTAAAATATCGTTATTAAGAAAGCAGTAAAATGCAGCTCCATGGTAGTTCTAGATTTGCTGGAATTTCTTAAATGACATCTTGATCATATAAAAGAGTAGATTTTTTAAATTAAATACAGTCGTCTTGGGGGGAAAATAGCAACAAAGTAATCCCCAGAGTGTTTGATCTCAGTGCAATGTCCCACTAACTACACTTGTGATGGCCTCTGAGTGCACCCTACTGGACTCCCTAAAGAATGCTTCCTGCTCTCATGGAGCAGCTTTGATGGGAAATGTGTGGCTAAAGTGGCAAACTTCATGTGGGTTGAAGATCTCACTCTAGAAAAATAAATTGCAGTTATAATAATCCCCCAAATCCTCTTCTTGTTGAATTTATGGCATCTTGAATTTCCAACTGTTAACCAAATGTTAGCAACAGCAATTATAGCATCTCCTACAGAATTAGAATAATAGAAATGTAGGCCTGGAAGGGACCTCATTATGTCCAGCCTACTGTGCTGTGGCAGGACCAGGTAAACGTAGACCAGCCCTGACAGGTGTTTGTCCAACCCCTTCTTAAAAACCTCCAACGATGGGGATTCCACAACCGCTCTTGGAAGCCAGTTACACCATTCAAGTTAGAAAGTTTTTCCTAATATCTAACCTAAGTTTCTCTTGCTGCAGATTAAGCCCATTACTTCTTGGCCTACCTTCAGGTGGCTATAAAACAAGATATCATATCTACTGCTTCCCCCACAATCCACTAGGACTGTAACCCTGTCACAGAAGGAAATTAGGTTGGTTTTGCTTCATTTGTTTTTGAAAAATCCATGCTGGCTACTTTTTATAATAGTGCTTATAAATTCATTGTTTAATATTTTTACAGTATCTTGCCAGATATCAAGATTATGGTCTATAATTCCCTGGGTCTTCTTTGTTCCCTTTTTTAAAGACAGGTGTTATGTTTTCCCTTCTCCAGTCTTCAGGTACCTCACTTGTTCTCCACAAGTTTTCAAAGATAATTGCTAACACTTCTGAGATTGCTTCAGCTAATTCCTTATGTATCCCAGGATGAATTTCTGCTGACTTGAATACATCTAACTTACCTAAATATTCTTTAAACTGTTCTTTCCCTACTTTAGCTTTCATTCTTTGCCCCTTGTTGTTGTTAATTCATGACCAGATACTCAATACAATCTTTTCATCATTCATATCAGTTTATCATCAAGGAGGAGAAACTTCATTTTGTTCTAGTAGACAGTTTTAGTCGGCATTGAGCCAGATGTAAAAACAAGCTCTGTACTATCTACCTTTCAATGATAATAGAGGAGGACCCAAACTCAGTCAAGCTATGATGAAGTTCAGAGCTGGATCTGATCATTAGAGCTAACCTCTTCTCTACCATGAGTTGAAGTAAAACCCTGACTCTAAATCAGGGATCGGCAACCTGTGGCACGCGGCCCACCAGGGTAAGCACCCTGGCAGGCCAGGCTTGTTTGTTTACCTGCCGCGTCCGCAGGTTCAGCCGAGTGCGGCGCCCACTGGCCGCGGTTTGCTGCTCCAGGCCAATGGGGGCTGCGGGAAGCAGCGCAGGCCAAGGGATGTGCTGGCTGCCGGGCCCTGTGCCAAGGGATGTGCTTACCCTGGCGGACCCTGTGCCAAAGGTTGCCGATCCCTGCTCTAAATGTATCTTGAAGAAAGTCAAGTATGAATTTTACAAGTCAACCCCACCTCTATGAAGTATATTTTCTAGCTTTCAGTGATAGTTCAACGTAAAACTTCCTTGGGCCAGAGACTTAATTAGTGTAAATCAGTGTCACTCCATTTAAATCAATGGAGATATACTTATTTACACCAGCTAATGATCTGGCCCATTTATGTCTACTGTGAAACTTGTCAGACATTTGTTTTCTTCTATTACTCTTGCAATTATCTGATGTTTTCCATATGTGATGTGCACAGTCCATTCTGAACGTTACTCTTGTTTAGAGGCTTGAAAACATTTCACCTTTGGTTTTTCTCACACCAGATGGTAACTGATCCATTTGCTTAATTTATCTAATTAGGGAGAAAGAAAATGTCTTCAAGTGTCCTTAATGCATTCACACCCTCCATCTCAACATTTGATTATATCATGAATGATGCATCCCTGCTGTGGCCTGACTTTTGCAACCATTTCTTTCTGGCCTGCTAAATGCAGCTCAAAGTATATATTGAAGAAAGTAATTTCTACATTTAAGGTTCTGCAAAATAGCCATATGACAGGATCTACCAAGTGATGCAGTTGAAACACAAGAGATTTCTCCTAAACAACATTAAGAGAGTGACAGTGATCTACAATAACCAATTTCTCTTTGGGATGTACATGTAACCTATGCTGTGTCAGTGGAATACTGGCCTTGATTTTCCTCTTACTTAAACTGATGTAAGTTAGAAACAAATGAGAAAAAATAGACCATTGTATTCAAGTAGTCATTCTGATTTCCAGAAATAAGATAAAATAAAATCCCTGGCCTTTCTTTTTGTGTTATTTTAGTATTCAAGCTTCTAACCACTGATTGTTTGAATTACAGCTTTTACTATACATCTTGAAAATATGGCATCATCTTACAAATAAGCCAACTACAAAGACAGCAGTTTTATAAATTAAATTAAAAATAAATTTATAAATTAAATATAAATTAAATTAAAAATACATTTTGATCACTAGTAACTCCATTTCCATTTTGTACATTAACAGAATGAACCTCCAATACAGTGGCACCTACATTAGTTTTATGAATGATCACTTGTTCATTACCTGTTAGGTTCACTCCCTCTGGGGCACCTGGCATTGGCCACTGTCGGTAGACAGGATACTGGGCTGGATGGACCTTTGGTCTGACCCAGTACGGCCGTTCTTATGTTCTTATGTTGTGTGTTCTAATGCACTATTTATATTAATGATACTACCTTAAAATAGTGTGTCCTTGCTGTAAGTTTGATGATTCATAACACAAGCCATAGAACTTCCCCCAAAATAATTCCTAGGGCCTATCTTTTAGAAAAAACATCCAATCTCAAATTAAAAATTGTCAGTTATAGAGAATCCACAATGCCCCTTGGAAAATTGTTCCAATGGTTAACTACTCTTACCATTAAAAATTTACACCTTATTTCCAGTCTAAATTTGTCCAGCTTCAAATTCCAGGCATTGGATTGTGTTAAACCTCTCTTCTAGATTGAAGAGCCCATTATTAAATTTTTGTTCCCCATGTAGATACTTAGAGACTAATCAAGTCACCTGTTAATTTTCTCTTTGTTAAACTAAACAGATTGAGCTCCTTGAATCTATTGATGTAAAGCATGTTTTCTAATACTATAATTCTTGTGGCTCTTCTCTGAACCCTCTCCAATTGATCAACATTCTTCTTGAATTATGGACACCAGAACTGGACACAGTATTCCAGCTGTGGTCACCCTAATGCCAAATACAGAGGTAAAACAGAGATAAGCCAGTAAACTCTTTGGCCCAGATGTTCAGCAATGCCTTTGGAGCAGGGGTGGCCAACCTGTGGCTCCGGAGCTGCATGTGGCTCTTCAGAGGTTAATATGCGGCTCCTTGCATAGGCGCTGACTCCGGGGCTGGAGCTACAGATGCTAACTTTCCAATGTGCTGGGTGATGCTCACTGCTCAACCCCCTGCTCTTCCCCAGGCCCTGCCCCCACTCCATGGGCCCTGTAGACATAGCCTTAATCCACAGCAAGCCAGGGTGTAAATCTACCTCATACTAGTCTGCCACACACTAAGTGTCCATGTGGACGCTGCCACCATGCACTAAAAGTTCTGCAGTACACTTTGATCTACCCCACTTTGAAATAAAAGTAGATCAAAGCACACTAGGGAACTTTTAACATGCAGCAGCAGGGTGAACATGGACACTTAAGACATGGCAGGCTAGTGTGGGCTAGATTTACAACCCAGCTTGATTTGAACTAAGTGTTCATATAAATAAGCCCTGATTCTCTTTGGGCCTCTGTTCCCCATCTGTGTAATGGAGATAATAATATTTCGTTATCTCACAACATCCCTGCGAGGTACTCAGATACTACAGTAAAGGGGACTACACAAGTAACTTAGATAAATTGAACTGTAATGGCTTCCTGGAGTAGCACCCCCTTGTGTACCTTTTCGGGGTCCTGCCACGGCTGCAGGTCTCTCAGGGGGTCAGAGTCATGGAGAAAGTCTCTATCCCTTGTGTTTGTTGGGCTCTTCTATAACCTTTACCCCTTGGTAGGGGAGAGAATGTGTGGAAGACTGGAGGGGTATGGACCCACAATGGCCTCAAAGTAAATAGTGAAGTCCACCCACTACTGGGTGTTCTCCAGTATCTTCAACAGTCTTTCCCAGTCAGAGGCATAGTGTTTCTCCCTCAGTGGCTGTTCCCACTGTCAGTCTTGTAGTAAAGGTCCTCTTATGCAGAGGGGAAAAACTGCATCCTGCCTCTTCACCAGTCACCCCTGAACTGAACCAGATTCTTTCTTTTTCTTCCTCATCCAGGCATGGCACCTCCTCATCAATTATTGGGAGTGGACCACATCCACCCTGACTAAATTGGCCTTCAACATTGGTTCTCCACTTGTAAGGTTACTCCCTTCTCTTTATGTGCCAATATATATATTTATATGCCTGTATCTGTAATTTTCACTCCATGCATCTGAAGAAGTGGGTTTTTTACCCACGAAAGCTTATGCCCAAATAAATCTGTTAGTCTTTAAGGTGCCATCAGACTCCTCATTGTTAATATGGCATTGACTTTTCTGAAATGTATGCAAAAATGGGTGGGCCCATCGGTCTTAGGGATCAGTACTATTCGGCTTCTTCAGTTGCTAAACAACTCTTAATTACTTCCAGATCTAAACACTGATTGGAGCTATTGCCTCAGTTTCCCTCAATGTCTGGGGAAGGGACCATTGATTTTCTGACCCTATGTCCAGGTTTGGTCTGGATATCATGGGCAATTAACTAGGTTTGCCCAGATTGGGTAGAGAATGCTGTGGAGAAAGCAGCTATCAATTGCTGGGCCTGCGCCCTTTGTTCTGGAATTAGGTTGCTTCTGATTTTGACCATTCCCAGCTTCAATGCTCCAGTGGCCTGCAGGCCTAATTCAGGTTCTGGCAGGTACGGGGCTATAAACAGGCTTTTTTGACCCTTCTGTGGCTTTAAAAGAGTCACATGGTAGATTTGCTGGAGTCTGTCTGGTTGTTGGATTTCATAATTCCCCAGCCCCACATGTTGTATCATTTAATATGGCCCTTGCCAGCAGGCTAGCAGCTTTGATTCCGAGCTGGGCAATAGAGAGAACTCAATCTCTGGGTTGAAACACCCAATGGCAGGCCTTTTTATTATAGGCTGCTTCTTGGATGCTCTGGGCATGTAAGAGGTTCTCTTTGGCAAATGAGCCTAAAGCTTCCAGCTTCTCTCTCAGGTTAAGGATATACTGTACCACATTATTGGCATGAGGTGACTGTTCTTCCCACATTTCTCAAATGAGGTCTAAAATCCCTCATTGTTGTCTCCCATATAACAGCTCGAATGGCAAGAAGCCAGTGGAAGACTGCACTGTCTCTTGTACGGTGAACAGGAGGGGAGGGAACAATTGATTCCAGTCTCAGATATCAGTAGTGATTAACCTCCTTAGCCTAGTCTTTAGTGTTCTGTTGAATCATTCCATGAGCCTGTTCATTTAGGAATGGTGGACAGACATTCAGGGGGTCCTTATTTTCAGAAACTGACATTGTCTGGGACATAAAAGACCAGGGAACAAACTTTATAATCTCACCTGGTACCCCAACCCAGGCAAATATCTTTATAAGTTCTGCAGCAACCACTTTGGCATTCATGGAGCATAGTGGTATAGTCTCAGGATATCAGGTCACATAGTCCATCACTACTAAAATGAACTGGTAGCCTGCAGTTCTCTTTCTGGGGGCAGGGGGTCAATTATGACTGTCTATTCCAGTGTGCTCAAAGGGTATGCTTACCAGAGGGAGAGGGAAACCAAGGGAGTTCTCTCTGTTGGCCAAGGGGCCATGAGCTGGAACTCTGGGCATGAGGCACAAAAATTCAAAACATCATTAGACTCCAGGCCAAAAAAAAGTCTGAAATTTGAGGCAGTGTTTTCTCCTTCCCCAGGTGCCCCCTCAAAGGGTATGACAGGGGCCCCCTGCTGGAGGCCTCACAGCCTTGCCTCATCCTGCCCCAGAAAAGAGCAGAGGAGAAGTCCTCCAGGCAGCCTAGAGTGGCTGCTTTACTGAAGAGGGGCTTATTGGAGTGACCAATCAGGGGCCAGAAGGTGCCATATAAAAGCAGCAGCAGAGGCAGAGCAGTCAGTTGCTGTGTGCAGCTCAAAGACTGAGTGCCTGGCAGAACAGCAGGACCATAGACAGCTCACTGCAGGTAGGACTGAGACCAAGGAAGGCTGCAGAAGATTGGGTACTGGCTGGTTGGAAGAGCAGTAGGACCATGGACAGGTCATTACAGGCAGACTGAGCCTAGGCAACTGAGCCCAGAACCTAGCCAGACCAGGTGAGGGTACCATGATGGGCCCTGCTGGTCTGGTTCAAGACTGAGACCAGGCAAGGGTTGCCAAAAGGACACCAGCTGAGGGTACTGAGATGGGCCCCTGGTGGGCTGTTAAAGAAGGCAATGCCACCAGGAAGGAAGCCTTGGTGCTATTGCCCCATACCAGGGCCATGAGAAAAAACTGGACTGTATACCCCGGAAGGGATGGCAGTGTGTGTGATTCAGCTGGAGGGCTGAGTTGCTGAAAACCTGTTGAACAACCATCAGCCAGGGGGATGCTCACGAGAGGCAGGTGCCACCCTATTTAAAAACTGAAAGAAAAGCAGGGTCACACCTGACCAGAAAGCAGGCTCCAGCCCCATTCAAAACTGAGTGATTGCAGGCATGTATCAGCCAGACAGGGGGCACCTGTGAGAGGTGGGTGCTGACACCATTACACCTCCCAACACTGGAAGGCTTCCCCCCTTCCCCTTGTAAGGGAAAACTGAGTAGGCCCAAACTTTGACCAAGATAACTTTGATTAAAATAACTCTGTACAAGGGGCAGGAGGAGAGAGAGAATGAAAAATGCCAGTCTTGCAAAATGTAATTGTAATCATTAGAAGCCTTAACCGCAAAAGTACAACCTGATAATAAACAGGAAAGCTTGTTGCTTTATTATTCCTAATAAGGAGCTGTTTTTCTGTTTAAAAGGATATTACGAATGAAAAGTGTGTTTGACTAAATGTGGTTTTAAGCTATAAAAGCTTCTGTGTTCCTTTGTTAGACAGACCAGGTAGGGTGGCTGTGTCTCCCTGCATGCTTGTAATAAAGTGGGCCTCAGGCTGTTCTGATCCAAACACAACGCGTGGTTAATTTTCCACAACACCCTGGAGTGAAAGGAGCTATAGTATTCTCCAAGCTGGAGGCAGTGAGCGGATTTTGGAAAATTCCTTTAGCCAAAAAGTGCTAAATTGACAACATTTATCACACCTTTTGTTTGGGAGATTTTGCTTTTGAAGATTACCTTTTAGGATTATCACTGCACCTGAAATTTTGCAAACAAAGATGGCAGAACTGTTGAACACAAATGGAGTTGTAGTTTTCATGGATGATCTTTTGATGAGCGTTTCTGATGGAAGAACCCAATAAAACTTTCAAAGTCCTCAGCCTAATCAGTCAGTTGGACTGAACACACTTTTCCTTGTTTTCCAAGTTTTTGGGACAGACAATAAAGATGGAATCAGTCCTACCCTAAGAAAATAAAAGCAATTTGAGAATTGAATGCACCAACAGATATACCAGAATGGACATGCGTATTGGGGATTGTAAATTACCTTGGTCGATACCTACAAGACCTTTCTACAGTGACAAAACCACAGTAAACTGTTTAAAGTCCAATACACATTGGTTATGAGGCCCAAATCAAGACATTGTCTTCAAAAAGGTAAAAAATGATCTCCACAGCTCCAGTTCTCAAGTACTATGTTGTTAACAAACCCACAATGGGCAGTGTGGATGCACACAGCTGTGGCCTAGGTAGTATATTGTTGCAACAACTTGGCTCTGAGTGGAAGCCAGTTGCATTTTGCTCTTGCATACTCACAGAAGCAGAAAAAAATATGTACAGATTGAAAATGTGTGCCTGGCAAGTACATGGGCATGGAAGAACTTTAACAAATATCTGTGTGGATTGGATTAGTTTAAACTGATAACAGACCATAAATTGCTTGTAACCCTCATCAATTGAAAAGACCAGGATCAAGCACCTGTCTAAACAAGTTAATGGGCACTAGTTGATATTGAGATTAGTTTTTTTTTTTCCTCCCCTCTCTCTCATTGGGGTTGAAGGGTTATCAATTTACTTCCTATTGCCTTAACTCATGGGAAAGGAGCATCCATGTAAAATATTTCATTTGATTAGTTATTTTATATCATTGCTTTATTAGTGGTGCTTCCTTATGGACTAACCTATGAAGGAAGTATTGGTAATAGGTAATTACTATATTTGTAATGTTTGGGACCCAAGGGGATGTGGTGATCGCCAAATTTCACCTGATCTGGTCACCTCCTCTGGGTGTCAAGTGTGTACTTTTGAACTGTTTTAAATACAATCAGAAATAAGAATCTATGTCACTAATGTACATTTCTCACTCCACTATCTTTTCCATTTATTTTTTTACTTATTTAATTCCTCTTTCTGCCCCCTTCCTGTTACCCTCCCATGCTCAGAATTTCCTTCTCCCTCCTGCAGAATATAATATGTACTGAGAAGTGACACCCTATCCCTGGATTATATAACTTTTGCTGCTTGGCTATGCATGAACTGCAATTTCTCATTTATTCACAAAGCAACTTTATCCAATATATTTAACAATGATGGCCCTGATAATTAAATGCATCTCCTGGAATAAAGAGTTTTAATAACCTTATTAAAGAGGGAAAAATATACTCAGTGCTTAAAGAGAATGTTGACATAGTTGTCTCCTGGAGCATGGCAGGCAGAACTTGAAACTTCTAAACTGAATAGAGATTGGGTTGGCCTCAATTTCTAGTTGCTTTAATTCTAAAGCGAGGGGCATTGCTATACCAATAAAAAGTTGAAAGTTAATATTCTGAGGTCTGACAGTGAGGACAGATTTACTGTTCTCAAGGCTGAAATTGGCAATTCTGTAATCATTTTGCAAATCTTTATGGGCCAAACCAGGATGATCCCATATTTTTTCATAACACTGAGTATAAATGAAATGGACTGCCATCCTACTAGAGCTTGTGACTTTAACAAAGCTCTAGAGCCAGTCATTGATAAATCTTCTCCACCTCCATATAAAAACATTAATACTTCATACATACATACATGGCTGACTTAGGTGTACAAGATATGTGGAGGCTGGGTAATCCTACAGCCAGAGATTATAGGGTTTTTTCCTGCAGCTCATTCAACATATTCAAAATTGGACTATTTCTTAGTGTCACAAGACTTGATCATTCTCTCTAATGGCATTGGTACTATTGTTATAGCTGACCATGCTCCTATACATATCTTTTAGGGCCCCAGAGTATGGGACCTGTCATGCTGTCTGGAATGGATCACAACTGTGAGTGCCTACCTCATGGTGGACTGTTAAATTTCACCAAGCCAGTAACAAATGTGAACTCCTGGATCACTGTACCAGTCTTACCATAGAGACCCCTTAGACTCTCCAGACTATCTTGCCACTCAGACAAACTGAACTTTGTGATAAAAGGCCACTTAAACCAAAAATCACACCGTATCAGGTTTCTTTCAGTCCCAAGAGACCTTACCCTAAATCAATTGGTACTTTGGATCTTACACCAAAAACACTGGCAGCCAATTCTGTAGTAAGCTAAGGAAAGGTTTATTAGCTAAGAAAAAAGTTAGAGAGGTTAAAGCAGGTAAAATATATGTACAGGTGAATCAGTTTGTAACTCTATATGGTGACAGTGATGTAATAAACTCCCAGTTTCCCAAAAGTCTTTTAAGGTACCCAGACAGTCTCTGGGGATCTCCATTTTGCATCTGGTGCACTTCTCTATAAGAGTCCAAACAGTTAAGAGATATAAGATCTTTCTTTGAATCCATATTTATAGCTCCTCTGACAGAACAAGTTGACAAGCTACCCACATGGACTTGTCTTTTGATCTTAGACCATCATATTTAATGTCCAATTGCTTTGAAATTAGTATTTTCTGTTAAGAGTCCTTCATTATCATTTCACAAGATTTCTTTGATGGGTTATTTAGTTACAAGGGTATACACAATATAAATGTTTATTATTACATTATAACAGGAACAGATATGCAAATAACATCTCAGTTTTCCTGAAGTTTAAACACCCAATATACTCTTATATCTAACCATTACTTTGATCTACACTCAAACTAAATATGAGTCAACAGTATAACACTATTGCAACAATGCAAACATCATTCTAGGATGTATTAGCAGGTGTGTTGTAAGTAAGACATGAGAAGTAATTCTTCCAATTTACTCCATGCTGATTAGGCCTCAACTGGAATATTGTGTCCAGTTCTGGGCGCCACATTTCAGGAAAAATGTGGACAAATTGGAGAAAGTCCAGAGAAGAACACCAAAAATGATTAAAGGTCTAGAAAATGACCTATGAGGGAAGATTAAAAATTTGGTTTGCTTATTCTGGAGAAGAGAAGACAGAGGGGACATAACAGTTTGCAAGCACATAAAAAAGATTGTTACAAGGAGGATGGAGAAAAATTGGTTTCCTTAACCTCTAAGGATAGGACAAGAAGCAATGAGCTTAAATTGTAGCCAGGTCCATTTAGGCTGGACTTTAGGGAAAAAATTCCTAACTGTCAGGGTAGTTCAGCACTAGAATAAATTGCCTAGGGAGGTTGTGGAATCTCCATCATTGGAGATTTTTAAGAACAGGTTAGACAAACACTTGTCAGGGATGGTCTAGATAATACTTAGTCCTGCCATGAGAGCAGGGGACTGGACTAGATGACCTCTCGAGGTCCCTTCCAGTTCTATGATTCTATAGTATAATCCCATTTACTTGAAAACCCTATTATCCAAACCTCTGCATTATCCGAATCCCTTCCTTGTCCACCGCACAAGATACATGCCTTCAGCAGCATATATCTCATGCTGGGGAACAGGAAGGGATTTGGATAATGCAGAGGTTCAGATAATAGAGCAAAGGCCCTGGCCAGGACTGTGAGGAGGAGGAGCTGCCGCCCATGGCCACAGGGGAGGCCACCCTGCTATGAATGGCTTCTGCAGCAACGCAGGGAGCCCACTGCAGCCCTGCTGTCATGGGACTGAGCGAGAGGGACCATGACAGAGAAGCTGCAGAGGGCTCCCTGTGCTGCTGCAGGGCCAGTGACAACCAGTCTCAGCAGGTACAAAGTGCAGGGAAGGCTGTAGTCTGGGTGAGACAGAGCAGAGTCCTGGCTAGGGGATCTCTGCTGTGACCCATCAGGATCACAGACAGCCCCACCCTACACCTGCAAGGATTGGGTGCCTGCAGGGATCAGGCCTCACTGGCCCTGCAGCAGTGGCGGGAGTCCACTGCAGTTTTGCTGTCATGGGAGTGAGTGGGGCAGAGCAGAAACCCCTAGGAGGACGATGTGCCCCATCCCAATGTTGAATGGTTCTTGACCTCTCGATTATCCACACTCCCAGTTAACCGAATAAAATCCATGTTCCCCATGCTATTTGGATAAGGAGTATATTGTATTTATAAAGGGTTTATCAAATTTTGAAAAAAAAAAAAAAAAAACCCACACCTTTCTAATATCTATGCCTAGCCGAAGTAGTTTATTTTTCCCTTCACCTGTTTGTGTGTGATTTTTTTTACTGAAATCTATACAGTGCAATTGGTCCTTTCAGTAATTCATTTGCATAGGTTGCATTTTCATAATTCATTTTATGAACTGGGACAGTTTTTAGAAGGCTGTCTGCTTTCATTTACATTATTCTCTATATGCTCTATGCTCTCAAGTACATTATGTCTAACAGATGCTAAATAATAACCCAAAGAGAAAATAATCTGTCACTTTAAAGAGTGACTAGAAATCAGTTTATTATGAAACATTCTATCTGCCACCAGACGAGAGTGTTGTACATACACAAGGAAGGGTGATGAATATGCAATACTGTTCACTTGAGTTTTCCACACATAACAAATTGCATGAATAAAAGAGACATACCAGTGTAACCCAGAAAGCAGCAGTTTTCAAGTCATACTTTAAACAGGACATTATATAAGTAAACCCAGTCAAAGTTTTGATGTAGGCATGTAGTGTCCAAAATGGCCTAAAAGGGGAGTCTAAAGTTAATGCACAATTACAAATCAGCATAGATTTCTGATTATACCCAGGCTTCTTTGAACAAAGAAAATAGGAAATAAAGTTTGAGAGACTGTTAAAACATAGTGCAGTGATTGTCAATACAGAGCAAAACCAAATATTCTAATATTAAAATACATTTTAAAATGGCTCGCTATTAGAAATAGATGTAAAAATGTGGCCTTTTCCAATTGGGGTTTGTAACAAAGTTGTGCCCCTTAACTGTAGACTGATAACCTGGTCAGTCATCCACAGCTTCATGATGTCTAATCTGCTTCTCGCTGTACTTCGGAATGAGAATATGGAGTTAAAAAACCCTTCAGAGGATTCAAAACCCTGCCTCCTGCCTCCTTTAAAAACACAGGTCATAGGGTGACCAGATATCCTGATTTTATAGGGACAGTCCTGATTTTTGGCTCTTTCTTATATAGGTTCCTATTACCCTCCACCCCCGTCCTGATTTTTCACATTTGCTGTCTGGTCACCCTAACTGGCCACTAAGAGCTTAGCACCCCAATGCTCTTCTCACTACACAGACTCTCAAATGAACCAAGAAAACAAGTAAATTCCAACATATAGTCCTCATCTTTGTGGATGTTCTGCCCCTTTCAATGAACTCTGTGCAGAGCCTTACTTTCATTTGTTCCAGTTTATTGCCAGAATAATAAGAGTCACCACAGCAGATAGACATAGTTGTGTTTAAATCAGCTCTCCTTATCTCCTTCTCTGCTGGGTCCAACTATAACAATGGCAATGAAGAACTTCTATCCCATGAGTGTCCAGTGTTCTCACTGCCTGAACAAGAACAAAAGAAAAGAAGTTCACCTAGAAACAAGGTGCCAGACTGCTGCTTTTGCTGCAGGAGTAGCATGGGCCGGCCAGCAAGAGAGGGGGAGTAAGCAGCAAAACAAAAACAAAAGGAGGAGGCAGCTATAATTTTGGAGGTGCTGCAGACAAAGCAGTGACCTCTGATGGAGAAGCAGCCATGTTGGCATCAGACAAGCACAAAACAGTCGGTTGTAGCCTGCACTGACAGTGTACAGTCAGAGAGAACTGAAGTGTGGCCAAAGGAGGAATTCTGCATGTTATGTTTGGACTCAGCAGAGAAGGAGATACAGCGCAAAACTGTTTCTATTCACTTTATTGTTCTAGCTGCAAAATTGAAACTAACACAAAAGTGCTAAAACATTTAAAAGGACAGGGCATCACATTCCTCCAAACCTACTTACAAAAACTTTCCAAACACATACTTTATTGGTTACATGGCTAAACACTAAGCACTGTATAACCTAACTAAAAGTTGCAAGTGGACTACCAGAGACTTTTAAATTGCAAGGATTTGCCCTGGAACAGCAACTCACTAACTAAAAACCAAAAGTACAGGCACACATAGTTCTCACTCTCTTGGGATGGTGGTGTGGCAGTGTCCTGAACAGGAACAGTTGGTGGTAAGGAATCAACTGGATCTGGTACCAAAATTTTTCCTACCACATCATCAAAATTATGAGTTGTAATGGAAGGAGGTTCAGTTGTAGGAATAGAAAGTCCTACTGTAACATCCCTGGACTCTGGTACTTGTCAAGGCTGCAATTGGTCCATATGTCATATCAGGATGGTGCAGGTCCCAACAGGTATGCAAAGATTGCTTCAAGAAAAGAATTGTAGATCACTCCAGGAGAGTAGCATGTGGTGTGTTTCTGTAGACAAGCAAGAATGGTCAAGTTTCTACCGATGACTCAAAATAGACTTGCCAGGTCTTAAGGCAACTGACTCAAGTGTTTTTACAAAGAGTTCCGTTAGTCTGTTCATAGCAGGAGGGTAAGGAGCAGAGCACTGGTGCTGAATTCCATTTGAAACTAGGAACTTCTGAAATTCTTCAGAACAGAAATGAGGTACAATGTCACTCTCCAACTGTAATGGTAAACCAAATTGGCTAAACAAGGTACAAAGATGTCCAATTGTCTCTGCAGCAGAAATCATTTAAAACGTCTGGCCATTTTGAATGGGCATTGACTATGACCAAAAACATAATCTCCTAAAGATCCAGCAAAGTTCATGTGAATACGTGTCCAAGGACACTGAGGCTCCAACCAAGGGTGTAGATGAGCTGGGCCAGAATCATGCTGCATTTGCCAACATGTAGTGCAGCACTTCAAAGATATTGAGAGGACCTAACTCCAGGCTAAGGCCTTCATCCTTGCAATGCCAAAAGGACCGTTGTGAAAAGCTTCCAAAACCTGAGATTGAAGTGATTTCAGAATGATTTCTTGCATTCCCCATAAGATGTCAATATGAATTATCTGTGTATCATGATTGTATGACCTGAATTGTGTCAACTGGGAATTTATGATTCAACACTGTACCCTGTAATACCATTCCCTTCACAAGAGAGAGCACATCATCCTTAGTGGTTTCTTTGTAGATGTCTGAGCTAGCAATATATAACCTCAAGTATCAGAGGGGTAGCCGTGTTAGTCTGGATCTGTAAAAGCAGCAAAGAGTCCTGTGGCACCTTATAGACTAACAGACGTATTGGAGCATGAGCTTTGGAGCATCCGACGAAGTGGGTATTCACCCACGAAAGCTCATGCTAGAATACATCTGTTAGTCTATAAGGTGCCACAGGACTCTTTGCTGCAATATATAACCTATCCATCAAATTGATATAAAACAATGTGTTCAAATTTTTGGGGTGACAGCTCATTAACACTGCTGTACAGAGTCCCTTTAACAAATTGAACGGTATAGGAATGATCTCAAAGTAGCGATCCCCATAATTGCATATGAGCAGCAGCTAATAATGGAATTCCATGTTTCAGTCCAAAAATTGACAGTAAAGGGTGATGATCTATCAGCAAAGTAAAATGTCTACCTTAAGGATCGGTATGAACTTCCCAGTTCCGAAGATAATGCTGAGAGCTTCTCACTCTATGTGCACATAGTTCTTCTCAGGGGCAGTGAGTGTTCATGAAGCGAAGGCAAGGGGTTTCTCAATGCCATAAGGGAAAATGTGGAAAAGAACTGCACCCACTCCATATAGTGAAGCATCACAAGACAATTGCAATGGTAGCAAGGCATCAAAGTGCGTAAGAACTTCAGCTGATGTCAGCTTCTTTTGAGTCCTTAAATACACACTTACATCCTTTAGTCCATTTCCATTTTTTCTTTGCTTGTAACAGTTCATGTAAAGGCGCCAAAATAAGTAGAAATTTACTGTAGTAGTAAAGAAGTCCTAAGAATGAATGTAACTGTGACATTCTCTGGAGGGGGCATTTCAAGAACTGCCTTCTCTTTCTCTAATAATTTCCTAAAGCCCATAGCATCAATTATATGTCTAAAGTATTCAACTGAATATTTGAAAAACCTCACATTTGCATCAATGTACTCTCAGTCCATGGTCTTCCAAATGTTGCATGACAGCATCCAAATTTCAAAGATGATCCTCTCGATCCTTTTCTGTAGTAAGGATGTGATCCAAATAGCTGTAAACTCCATTCAGTCCCTTCAAATCTCATCCATCGCTTTCTGGAACACAGCACGTGCAAATGTGCTACCTAAAAGCCTCCTGTTGTACCAAAATAAGCCTTTTTGCATGATGATTGTGAGATAATTGCAAGATGCCAGATCTATCTCCATTTGTAGGTATGAATTGAGCAAATCCAATTTATTGAAACTGTCCACCACTGAGAGAAGCAAACAAATCTTCAATACGAGATAATGGATACTGGTCTGGATATAAAATGGATTCTGTGTCACTTTGATAGCTCCACAAATTTGGACTGGGCCATCCTTCTTGATCATTTGATGAATGTAGCCAATTCACTGTGTGAAACTGGTGACAAGACTCTGGTGTTTATTAAATGATCCAAATCAGCTTGCACCAGAGGCTTCAGAGCATAAGGCACAATTCTGGGCTTCCAATATTTTGACTGCCTGTCAGACTTAATAGTGAGCTTCATGGATACATTGCTTATCTGTCCCAACTTCTTTTTCAAATATTTGACGTGTCCGTCCAGTATTTTTTGAAAGTTTCAAGGTGCTTTTTTGATCACTTTGATCTCTGTTCACCTTAGCTTAAGCCAAGATCTGCCAAATAATGGTTGATACCCTTGTATGTATCTGAAAGAAAGTAAAACATCTTATTGCCCATTGAATTGAACTTTCACTTGGAGTATACCTTAGAAAAGTTAGTCCCAAGACACACAAGTCTTCAAAACTACAGAGATTTCTTTCAGAGGAACTTGTGACAATGTCTGGAAATAGGTAGATACAGAAATCAGTGAGATGGCACCTCCAGTATTAAGCCCCATTCTGGTAGGAACTCTTGATCAAGGGTATCACCCAGTTTCCTAGGTTCAGTCTTAATAGGTGTTTTCTTGGATGGATGGTTATTCTGTGTTGGTGGTCACTGAACTGTGCAACAGGTCACAATGACGTATCCTTTCTTCTGGCACTTTTTGCAGATGACCTGGTGTGCCCTGCAATCCTTCTCAGCGTGTGTAGTTTATGCACAATGGCCACATGGAAATTCCTTTCATTCCATGATCTTCTGTCTCACCAGTTCAGAAGGTGAACTTCTCAGAGAATTTCAGAGAATCCAACTCAGCCTTTTTGAATGTAAGCACTGATACTGATCATTGCATAATCTAGAGGCAAATTGGTCATGCAGTGCATCACTTAATGTTTGTTCAAGCTGTCAGTGCTTTGACAACTTCCTTTGAGTAGCCATGAACTATGCTACTGACTCTCCACTTCCCTGGTGTCGCTGATGTAACCAATATCCTTCTGCTTTCATCAGTGAGATAGGGGAGAGATGTTCCTGCATTGCTTCAGTAATTGATGCATATGTGGCATCTCTGGGCACAGTTGGAGAAAATGGGTCATGCAGCAGCCCATATGCCTTCGGGTCCATCACCATAAGCAAGGTTGGGCAGATGCTACTGTGGGTGGAGAACTGTGTGTGGTGGTTTTGCAAGTGCTGGGGCTGTGTGATGGGTTGGCAGGTGCTTGTGGGGGGGTTGTGTGTGGTGGGCCTGGAGCAGGTGCTGGGGGAGTTGGAGCAGATGCTAGTGGGTCTGTGTGGTGGTTTGAGGCAGGTGCTTGGGGCTGTGTGGGGTGGGGCGGGGCAGGTGCAGGGGCGACTGTGTGCAGTGGGTTGTGGTGGGGCAAGTGCTGACTGGAGCTGTGTGTGGTGGGCTGGGGCAGGTGCAGGGTGTGTGTGTGGTGGGTTAAGGCGAGTGCTGTGGGGGGAGGGAGTGCGGGCAGGTGCGGGGTGGCTGCGCGTGGCGGGTTGAGGCGGGCGCGGAGCTAAAAGCTGCGGGCCCATTGTGACGCGGCGCGGCGGTCACTGTGCTGATGCGCCGCGGGGCAGGAGCTGGGCCATGCAGCAGCCGCGGCGGCGGCGAGGGCCGGGGCGGTGTCTCGGGGCCGAGAGCGGCTGGCGCTTCCCCGCGGGCGTCTCCCTGAGTGACCGAGCGTCCAACAGAGGCAGCAAGAAGCCGGCCGCGCCCCGCAGCTTCCCCCGCGCTGAGCCCGGCTGCCCCGCGCCCAGATCGGAGATGGCGCGGCCGGGCTCGGGCCGCTTCTCGCCGCCGCAGTACCTGGACCCGTACGGCTCGGAGCCGGAGACGGCGGGCGGGGAAGGGAGCTGCAGCCTGGCCCCGACGTACCAGAAAGCGGGGCTGAGGAAGGGACAGAAGAGCCGGGTCCCCCACCAGTCACGCCGCTCCTCCTCCTGGCAGCGGCATGTGCCCCCGGCGGGGGAAGGGTATGCGACCTCCCTGAACCCCTCCTGCACCAGCCTCTTCCGAGGGGACTGCCCGGGGCACCCCGACAGCAGCCCCTTGGGCCGGGGCAGCCGGCTGGAGGAGGTGCTCAGGGAGGACCAGTGGGCCAGCCCTGTGCAGAGGACCCGAGAGTATGGCCCAGATTTCATCTCTGAGGCCAGCAAGCCCCTTTCCGCCTGCGCCTCCTCTTCCTCCTGCCAGCTGGAGACCGCCCCCAGCAAGCCCGGGAAGAAAGAGCTCAAGAGCGGGGGCTGGCAGGAGGCGTGTGAGAGCAGCCCAAGCCTGAGTGACCTGATGCACTCCTTTGCCAGACAGTATGAAGATGAGGATGAAGAGGATACACAGGCTGAAAACCATTACCACAAACACAGCGTCCACCATCCCCCGAGGTCAAGAAGGAGAGAGCCCCAGGTCAGCGTCCAGGATCTAACTGATAAGAGATATGAGGACTTAATCCCTGAAAGGGACCGAAAGATTGCAGCTCTGATGCTGGCCAGGCATCGGGAGGAGCAGGATCTGAAAGAGAGGCAGCAGCAGACCTCTGATGCCTGGGATAAGATGAGAGGGAGGGAGAAGAAGATCAAATCAAAACTGGAAAAAGAAAGGCAGCACCATCTTGCTGAAAGCCTGGAGAAGTGGCAAAGGGATAGAGAGCACAGGAAAGCCAGGCTCAGGCTAGAAGAGCAACAGCTTTTGAAGGCCAGAGAGAAAGAAATGATGTTACAGCACAAGAAGTGGGAAAAAGTAGCCGAGGAGCAAGAAATGAGGCGGAAGGAAAAACGTGAAAGAACTAAAGTCCAGGCTGAGTACAGGAAACGCTGTCAAGAAAAGCAACTGAGAGAGAAAAGAATAGCTGAGAAGAATGCTAAGCAGTACAACTATAATCTATTAAAGGAAAAAATGGCGCAGGCCTTTGAAAAAAGACTGTTGAAAGAAATGGAGGGGAAGAAAAGGAGTCAAGATCTGAACCAATATGAAAAAACCAGACACAGGCCCCTGAAAGCGCAAATGGATCACCAAGTCAAAGCTGATGAGCTTTATAAGAGGCTTTCTATAGAACAAAAGCTTCAAAGATCTCAAGAAATCCTTGATCAGCTGATGGAAGAAAGGAACAAAGAACTAAAAGAAAAATCTCTAAGGGATGAAGACCAAGTCCTATTGGCCAAGTTTAGAGCAAAAGAGACTGAGGAAGAAAAAAGAAGGCGTAAAAATATGTTGCTGCAGATAGCGGAGATGAAGATCCAGCAAGCCCGAGAAATTATGTCTAAAAATATCCAAGACAAAGCACAACGTAGCAAGGAAAGTAACTATTTAAAAGAAATAAACCACCACTTTCGAAAACAAAAAGTTGAAGATGATGAAAAATGTCACCTACAGGAAATTCAGGCAGCCATCAAAAGGAAAGATGAAAAAAGCAATAGAATTTTAAGGGACAAGGAAGCAGCTGTTGAAGACTCTAGAAAAATAGCCAGAGCATCTTATGACCTGAGAGAAAAAGTGAGAGAACTGATTAACAGCCATTCATTTGACTAGATGACTTTAGAAGTCCATCACAATGCAAGTCTTCCTAAAGGGATCTAGTAAGACTTAAAAAGAAAAATTGCAATCATTCTTGTGCTAAAATGATGGTTTGCAATACATTCATTTTGTGGCTTGTCTAGAATTCTGCATTGTATTACACTAAAATGGTTTCACCCTTAACCTGGGTGTGTCTCAAATGCACTGATCATTTTCAGTAGGATTATGGCCTAAAGGATTTCACAGTGTTTATTTAAGTGCACCATTTTGCAATTGTATTCTGTTTATAAACTGAAAATGGGCCACCTGGAATCTATACTATTTAAGTGATTAATGTAGAAGGTAGATCTTGATGGAATCCAGAAAAGGTTACTAAAAAAAGCACGAATGCTATCTAATTGCAGGCACACTGTGGAAACATGGGCAGATACCTTGTCTTAGTCTGCATTTGTAAAGCACCTTACAGTATTAATGCTACATAAACCCATAATAACAAAGGTCTAGGTTCCAAGATTCCAAGAACTGAATAATGCAACATCCACAAATATTAAATAACTTGTTTTTTTCTGCCTTCAATCACTTAGTAAATACCCTGATCATACCATATATTCAGTGAGAAAACATTACATAAGTATGTTAAACATGAATCATGCCAGATCTAAACAATCTATGGATGCAGGTATTTTGAGACTGATAGTGCTTGGATACAGTGGAGTTCTTGCTTAGTTCTCACTGTGAGCCATACGCTTTATTTATATATATATATAAATAAAGCTGTGTTTTTTTTATATATATATAAAAATAAAAGGTATTCATTTCACTAGGGAGTTCCACATATTGACAGATCTGACCCTGATTGTATAAAGATTTGGTTGTTTTCATACTGAACCTGCATGTGTCCAAACATTTTCTTTATTTCTATTTCTGTTGTCTGGGTATTTCCCCAACTGTTTAAAATCTGAACTTTTCAAGCACTGAACACATTTGGGTGTGGCTTTTTTTAAAAACAACACTATTATTCTATCATATCTGCATTTGATAGACTAGATGTATGGCTAATGTTAGAGACTTAAACCTTCCTCCCCTACCCCAATCTTTCACCAGTACTAATTTGACACTAAAAAGAATGCTACTGATGAATATAAAGAAAAATATTTACCAATAGAGTATGTGGGGTGAAATCCAGATGCAACTGAAGTCAATAGCAGAATTCCCATTGACTTTTGTGGGGTTAGGATTTCACCCCTCCTATAGCAGATTTTAAAGACACTTGTTTACAATCTGGTTAAGGGACTGCCATTCTTCCACTGTCCCAAATGTGTCACACTTCAGCAAAAGGGTGCCCAAAGGCATCAAGTTCAAGTGCTTTCATCTTGAATAGGATTCAACTTGATTCACTTGGTAAAAATGCTTCATATCACATAAGGTTTCAGAACACTGAATTATATTAAAAATGGAAGGGGTGAAATCCTAGCCCCATTGAAGTGGGCTTGGATGCTTTCCCACCATGTCCAAACAAACATTCAGCTTCTAGTTTTCACTTGCTGAGATCAGAATATGGTTTTATTTCTAATTAATTGTATTGCTTTTGAAACACAGCTAAAGTTCCATTTTGAACATTTAGTTGAATTTACTGAGATCTTAATGCAATCTAAAATGCAACTCTTGTCCATTTCCTGTAGTTATGCACATTATTATGTTGATTTTAAAAGAAACGCATTTGAGATGCAGTTTCTGGCACTAGAGTATTCCAAGAAGCTATTTTAAACAATGGCAATAGGAGGCTTGGGAATGCTGTGTGTATTTGAAAATCTAAGCTTTCAATTAAAATGTAAAGTTTGTATATTATGTTGTATAGTATTTCCTCTTATCTGAGCTTTTAAAGCACTGAACAAATTTGATTACAGCTTTTTTTAAACATTTGTTATAATTCTGCCATAGGAATGCTACTTCAATCAGTAGAAAGCCATATGGTAAAGGACTGGTAATGATACAGAAGGCCTTCCACTTCGGGAACACTATGAGTTATTCCCATTGGTAAAATTACCAATGGTCAGTTTTAGTTCTCAAACATTTATTTAATCTTACATAAATACACCAAATAATTCATGTACTGAATTTAATTCTAGTAATATCTAAATAATCCAAAACAGTAATCATTTTGGAAATATTATATTTATATTTTAATATGTGGAATAATTTTGTTGTTCCTACATTGTACAATTAGTAGCTTTATGCAAAGAAAATGTAAAGGGTACTATATCGGAAACAGTTTTAAATGGAATTACTAATGTAAAATATATTAAGTGCTTTAAAAACTGAATAACATATTTTACTCTTCTAGAAACAGTGGATTATTTGATTTTATATCAGAATATTCTGAGTACTTCTAAAGCACTTAGATGTAGAGTTTTGTGATGTGAAGCAATATCTGAATACTACTGAAACTTCAAATTGTAAAACAAGATGTAGTAGAGCACCTAAGAATAAAACTGCATTAGTGTTAGTATACTATCAGAAATGATAGTATATATATTTATAAAATTTCTGGGACAGTGAATCATATCATTAAATGTTGTAATTTTTCTTACTGTATAACCTCTGTCCTACTTTGTTTATCTGTTTGAATTCATATTTTTCTTACAGTATGTTTGATTTTTAAAATGCAAAACATTTTAACATTCACAGCATGCTAGACATAAAAATACATATCATAATAGAGAGAAAAAAGGAAATGCCTTGATAATACTTGAAGTAATTATGAAAAAACAAGACAGAACCACCTGCATTCAGAATTTTGTGGGTTTCATTGTACAAAATACCAACCCTCCTGAAGGGTCCTGTGATAGGGGCTCTACTCACTGCTTGATGGCACTGTCTCCTGGTGGTTCTGGGGATTAGCTGTGCAAGGCCAATGCCTCTTCCTGCAGCTGCACTCTGTCACGCTGTCTCTTTCACCCTCTGCAGCTCTTCTCTCACTCCAGGAGTCACTGACTCCTCTTCCTGGCTCAGCCCTCCAGCTGGGTCACTATGTGGTTTTACCTTCCTGGGATTACCCCAAATCCTTCCACACAAACAGTCACCAGTATTCTTCTATGGCACTATCCTGATGGTGCCACTTTCCCAGTGGCCAATAGTGAATCTGGGCCCACCCACTACTCCAGTCCAGGGACAACTGTGGATTTCCTCAGACCCTGTTGCTCCTTCCCACAGCTTCTTGTCATCCCCGCCCCACCAGGTGTACCAGCTCAAACTCCCTCCTTCCAGGGAGTAACTACAGACTACTGATCCCTGTAACCTCAAACACACATCACTTCTCCCAAGGAGTGATTGCAAACTACTTCCTTGCAGCCCCCATCCTGTCACCAGCTTCCTGGCTGTATAAACTCAGCCCCACTCTTCTCCCAGCTAGACTTCAGCCAATTAGGTCTTAGTGATCCCAGGCTCTCCTCCTTGTATATATACTAGGGCTGACAAGTGATTAAAAAAGTTAATCACAATTAATCGGACTGTTAAACATAATAGAATACCATTTATTTAAATATTTTTGGATGTTTTTTACATTTTCAAATATATTTATTTCAATTATAACAGAATACAAAGTGTACAGTGCTCACTTTATATTTTTATTACAAATATTTGCACTGTAAAAAACAAAAGAAATAGTATTTTTAATTCACCTAATACAAGTACTGTAGTACAATCACTTTATCATGAAAGTTGAACTTGCAAATGTAGAATTATGTACAAAAAATTACTTCATTCAAAAATAAAACAATGTAAAACTTTGGAGCCTAGAAAGTCCACTCAGTCCTATTTCTTGTTCAACCAATCTCTCAGACAAACAAGTTTTTTTTACATTTGCAGCAGATAATGCTGCCTGCTTCTTTACAATGTCATCTGAAAGTGAGAACTGGCGTTCCCGTGGCACTGTTGTAGCTGGCGTCGCAAGATATTTACATGCCAGATGAGCTAAAGATTCGTATGGAGAGAAGCTGGGGGCAGGGCAGGTATGTGTACCTGGTAGTGTGGGCCCTTTCTCAGGGTCCTAAACACCACTTTGATTCCTTGGGGGGAGGGATAGCTCAGTGGTTTGAGCATTGGCCTGCTAAACCCAGGCTTGTGAGTTTAATCCTTGAGGGGGCCATTTAAGGAACTGGAGTAAAAATCTGTCTGGGGATTGGTCCTGCTTTGAGCAGGGGGTTGGACTAGATGACCTCCTAAGGTCCCTTCTAAACCTGATATTCTATGTCCCTTCATGCTTCAACCACCATTCCAGGGGACATGCATCCATGCTGATGACTGGTTCTGCTTGATAACAATCCAAAACAGTGTGGACTGACACATGTTCATTTTCATCATTTGAGTCAGATGCCACCAGCAAAAGGTTGATTTTCTTTTTTGGTGGTTTCGGTTCTGTAGTTTCTGCATCAGAGTGTTGCTCTTTTAAGACTTCTGAAAGCATGCTCCACACCTCATCCCTCCCAGATTTTGGAAGGCACTTCAGATTCTTAAACCTTGGGTCGAGTGCTGTAGCTATCTTTAGAAATCTCACATTGATACCTTCTTTGCATTATGTCAAATCTGCAGCAAATGTGTTCTTAAAATGAACGTGCTGAGTCATCATCCAAGACTACTATAACATGAAATATATGGCAGAATGTGGGTAAAATGGAGCAAGAGACATACAATTCTCCCCAAAGGAGTTCAGTCACAAATTTTAATTAATACATTATTTTTTAACATGCATCATTAGCATGGAAGCATGTCCTCTGGAATGGTGGCTGAAGCATGAAGGAGCATACCAATGTTTACCATATCTGGCACATAAATACCTTGCAATGCCGGCTACAAAAATCCCATTCAAATACCTGTTCTCATTTTCTGGTGACATTGTAAATAAGAAGAGGGCAGCATTATCTCCCATAAATGTAAACAAACTGGTTTGTCTTAGTGATTGGCTGAACGAGAAGTAGGACTGAGTGGACTTGTAGGCTGTAAAGTTTTCCATTGTTTTGTTTTTGAGTGCAGTTAAGTAACAAAAAAAAAATAAAACTGTACATTTGTAAGTTTAACTTTCACGATAAAGAGAGAGTACAGTGCTTGTATGAGGTGAATTGAAAAATACTATTTCTTTTGTTTATCATTTTACAGTGCACATATTTGTAATAAAAATATAAAGTGAGCACTGTACACTTTGTATTCTGTGTTGTAATTGAAATCAATATATTTGAAAATGTAGAAACACATCCAAAAATATTTAATACATTTCAATTGGTATTCTATTATTTAACAATGCGATTAATCACAATTAAATTTTTTTTTAGTTAATCACGCGAGTTAACTGTGATTAATTGATAGCTCTAATATATATATATATAAAAAAATTAATGAACGGCTAAAGTATTATGTTTTCCAGCTCCAGACTATTGACTACTGAATTGAAGGGAGATAAGGATAAAAACATATTTGAGGCTAGTCAGTGAGCCACAACAGACAATATTTAAGCAAAAACTATTCTGTAGGATCAGATCTAGATTCTGAACACCAGATGGAGGTTGTCTACAATGCTATTTAGATGATAGAATTTAGCCTTATTTGAAATACATTTTTATATAGTGTCAGTGCTGACTTATTCTCAGACTGATTGTGACAGTGGCATTACCATTCATATGAAACGAAGACAAAACTAAATAAAATCAAGTAAGAGTCAGAGAAACTAAAAACAAGAAAGTACAAATGAGAACTGGCACAATATTTCAAAATAGAACACCGAGAAGAGCCTTTAGACGATGGCAGCAGTAACAATATTTCAGCACGCTAATTTTCTTGAGAACAAGAACACCGCCTGAAAACTGGGACAGTCTCATTTGTTATTGGACAACCAAATGAAGTATTTTCTACCCATGAACAAGTGATTAGATTTTTTCCCCTTAGCCTAATCAGTGGATCCTTAGCAAAATGCGTAGGTCTTTGAAGGCCTCATTGAATATGCTCTTTATAAGCAAGCAATCTACTATATGAATAGAAGAAGTTTTGAATTAGTCTCTAAAAAAATTGTATAACTATGTAAATGTAAGGTCTATAGTCCTGATCCTGCTTTCAACCAAGTGTATTCTATGTTATCCTATTCTATATAGAGTTTTACCATTCTTCACAATAGCATCCAAGCACCTTCCAGTAGAGCATTAAGCAACATGACTAATATCTGTCACATGTGGTTTGTTCTCCCATCTTCTTCCTGGGGGTGAGGCGTGGGGCGGGGGAAGAGGATTGTGTTTGCAGTGTTTGGTTTTGTTTTGTTAGGTTTCTGTTTTGTTGTTATGTACATGTTGTTATGTGTTTAGGTTACAGAAGACAGGTAGAAGAAGTTTGCCTTGCACTTAGAGCAGAAGGTGGGGAGGTTTGTGATGGTCTGTAGTTCTTAGAGGATGCCACAGTCCCCATTGGCCTGGAGCAGTGAACCGCAGCCAGAGGGAGCCGTGATCGGCCGAACCTGTGGACGTGGCAGGTAAACAAACCGGCCCGGCCCACCAGGGTGCTTACCCTGGCGGGCTGCGGGCCAAAGGTTGCTGATCCCTGTTCTATGGAAAGCCAGTGTAGCGAGCGGAGGACAGATGGCCTCACGGTCACGTATGCTGTAGCATTTTGTACTGGCTGAAATTTCCTAAGGGCTGATGGCTTCATGCCCAAGTCCAGACAAAAGGTGATGAAAACAAGTATAAAAAAGGCTAGGTCATCATCTGCCAGGATGGGATGGAGTCTCCTAGCCAACTGGAATTGATAGTAGCAAAATACCCATTTACTTCAATAGGTTTAAGATCTGGCCCTATGATGTTTCTGTCAAACAAACAAAAAATTCAGTGCTGCAAATATAACCATTGATTGGCCATATTATGTTACTGATTTTCGGTGAAATTTACATTTTTGCAGAAGATCAGCACTTGCACCGCTCCTGACCAATGCCCTATTTTGCCTATTTTTAAGTGGTGCATAGATCTTGTCTAGGTCCTCTGCACAAGGTGAATTTCACCCTGTAAGAACATAGTCAAATGCTGGTAGTAATGTCATGGAAGCTTGTGAGCTACTTTTCCTACCTCATCATCTTCCTTTATTGCCCTTTATTATACCCTTTTACTGTGGATGGAAGGATGGATGGGGAAGTGAGCTGAAGTTCAAACTCCCTCCTTTCTGTAATAAACAATGTTCAAATCTCTAAAGAGAGGACATTTTTAAATCCACAATTTTCAAATGGGTTTAAAATGTCATCTAAATTTCCTCACAGAATTCCTTTAAGAATTGCTGTTTATTCTGGCTAATCATAGAAAATGTAGGGCTGGAAGGACCCTGAGAGGTCATCTAATCCATCCCACTTCATTGATGCAGACCAAGTATACCCAGATCATCCCTGACAGGTCTTTGTCTAACCTGTTTTTAAAAACCTCCAATGACGGGGATTCTACAACCTCCCTTGGTTACCTATTCCAGTGCTTAATTAACCTTATAGTTCGAAAACTTTTCCTAATATCTAAGATAAATCTCCATTCCTGCAGATTAAGCCCATTGCTTCTTGTTTTATCTGCAGTGCACATGGAGAACAATTGATCACCATACACTTTATAACTGCCCTTAACATACTGCTAGAATTGCTACTAACTGATATTTATGGCCACTGGCGATCACTAGTTCAGAGTAATGTTGAAAGTTTTGAAATACTGTGTACACACACTAGGCTGGTGACTAAGACCTCAATCCTAAAATGAGATCTGCACAGATTAGCACAAAGATCATTGCAGAGTCAGGGCCATAGTCTAAATTCACCCACTCATTGGCTGGATGGCTCTCACTAGACTAGGAAATTTCCCTCAAGACCTGCATTGGTATGATCACAAATATTTGGAAGCTGAGTATTTTCCAATTACAGTCTGAAAACCTTAACTCCCAAACAAGGCCAATAAACAAGCTATGTGGGTTTTTTTTATTGGGCTCTAATGGATTGTATTAAATTTATAAAACTAACACAAAATACACTTAAGATTTTGGAGCAATGTTCACAATTGCTTTGGATAATCTCTGCTTTTAGGATTACTTTCTTCATTTTTTAAAATCAGATTATTTGGGGGATGAAGAAATCTCTGACCTATGTATTCTAATCATTGTCTTTCTTACTTCCATTTACTTATCTTTACATCATAGGCAAGCTAACCCACATAAATGTCTTGTAGAATACAAGATCCTGTGTACAAAAGGAAGACAGATGGACAACATCTTATTAGCACACATTGCATAACACAATGAAAGAGAGTGAGAAATAGGACTTACATTTCTCCTTATCAAAGAGGATAAGACTGCCAGAATTATCCCCAAAAATTATTATGGACCAAATGAAACAAGAGAAAAAAAACCTTACAAGTTAGGCTCATACCTCTGAGGTCGCTATTGTGATTCAGATACAATGCACCAAAGCTATAGGCCAGTTAGCTATTATCTAAAAGGGAGGAGGCTGCAAGCTTCATTCATTAGTGAATTCCATGCGTAAGGGGAGGATGGGGAAGAGGGAGAGAAGGGTAGCATTCGTGAAATGTTATAGGTAGGGCCCTACCAAATTCACGGCCATGAAAAATGCGTCACGAACCCTGAAATCTGTTCTCTCCTCTGAAATCTGGACTTTTGTGTACTTTTACCCAATACTATACAGATTTCACAGGGGAGACCAGCATTTCTCAAACTGGGGGTCCTGACCCAAAACGGGATTGTGTGTGGGAGGGGTGTTGCACGGTTATTGTAGGGGGTTTTGGGCCAGTAGGCCCTTACTTCTGCACTGCCTTCAGAGCTGGGTGGCCGGAGAGTGGTGGCTGCTGCCTGAGGGCCTACCTCTGCAGGCAGCAGTGCAGAAGGAAGGGTGGCAATACTACACCATGCAATCCTTATTTTTGCGCTGCTGCTGGTGGTGGCGCTGCCTTCAGAGCTGGGCTCCTGGCTCGCAGTCGCCATGCTCTGGCTGCCCAGTTCTGAAGGCAGCGCCGCCGCCAGCAGCAGAGCAGAAGTAAGCATGGCAATTCCGTGACCCCCTACAATAACCTTGGGACCCCCCTCACTAACCCCTTTTGGGTCAGGACCCCTCCAGTTACAACACTGAAATTTCAGATTTAAATATCTGAAATCATGAAATTTATTATTTTAAAAATCCTGCGATTGTGAAATTGACCAAAATGGACCGTGAATTTGGTAGGGCCACAGTTATATACATAGTGAATTGCTCTTTACTAGAAGGAATCTGTTTTATTTAAAGCTGACATTGTTCTCAAGAGGTGAAATTCACTACACCCACCTGCATAAATCTTGAGTATTGAGGCTCTATGGGGGTACAGTACAGAGATTATGGGGAGGTGATACCCATTCCTTAACGCAGTGCCAACGGGGATGCAGAGTCCCTCTCCCCACCAAAGCTCCAGGAAAATATGGCTCCCTCAGCCCTTCCCCAACCCTGACTCCCATTGAAGCCTGTATCAGCTTCTGTGGGACTGGCAGCATGCAGCAGTGCTCAGTTATTCTTTCATAGCTGTTCCAGACATGGAATCCTAATGCAGCCCTTGTTCAGGGCTTAAGTGCTGTGGAGATCTTGAACTCGCCCTCCACACTGTGAGTGAATTTCACCCTGATACAATAATGAAGTAAGTCTCCAGGAATCTTCAAACACAGTGGTTCCCAAACTTTTTTCTATGGAGGATCCCTTTAAAATCTGTCTAATTGTTCTGACCCCCTTTCATTTCCAGTACTATGGGAACACCCCTGCCAGCAGGGGAATGCCCCCGCCAGTGTGACCCCTCACAAATTGTGGATGTGAGGTCACACTGCATGGAGGATGTGATTTTGTTCTCAAAATGGAATCCTCCATGTGGCAAAAGTGCTTGAACACCATTCTGGTGTGTTCTGGCCCTGGCTCAAGGGACAGAACCCCACATAACCTCCAGTAGACCCAGCTGTCCAGGCACCTCACTTTGGGAACCACTGCTCTAATAGATCTAGTGGATATTTTTGCTCATTCTTCCACCATCCTGCCATCCCCTCCCCCCCCCCAAAAAAAAAAGTAATTGCATTACTCCTTTGTCTATTTAGATCAGGTTGGGCTTTTGGCCTGAGGGCCATATCTGGGTTTGGAAATGCCATGAATGCTCACGAAATTGAAGGTTGGGGTGCGGGAGGGGTGAGAGCTCTGGCTGGGGGTGCAGGCTCTGGGGTGGGGCCAGAAATGAGGTGTTCAGGGTGCAGGAGGGGGCTCCAGGCTGGAGTGGGCAGGGGATTGAGATGTGGGGGGAGAGGAGGCAAGAGGTGAGGGCTCCAGCTGGGGGTACGAGCTCTGAGGTGGGGCTGAGGATGTGTTGTTGGGGGTGCGGGAGGTTGCTCCAGGTTGGGACAGAGGGGTTCGGAGGATGGGAGGGGGATCAGGGCAGGGGTAGGGGGTTGGGGCATGGGAGGAGGTCAGGGGTGCAGGCTCCAGGCGGCGCTTACCTCAAGCAGCTTCCAGAAGCAGCAGCAGCAGTAGTAGTAGTAGTAGCAGCAGCATGTCCCCCCTCCAGCTCCTACATGGAGGCGCAGCCAGGTGGCTCTGCACGCTGCCCTGTCCCCAGGCGCTGCCCCTGGAACTCCCATTGGCAGTGGTTCCCGGGCAATGGGAGCTGCGGGGCAGCACTTGGGGCGGAGGCAGCGTGTGGAGCCCCCTGGCTGCCCCTTCATGTAGAAGCCAGAGGGGGAGCATGCTGTTGCTTCCAGGAGCCACGCGGAGCGGGGCAAATCCCCAATTCTGCTCCCCGCTGGAGCAGGGCAAGCCCCAGGCCCTGCTCCCCGGCGAGAGCTCGAGGGCCAGATTAAAATGTCTGGAGAGCTGGATGCGGCTCCCTGGCCATAGTTTGCCCACCCCTGGTTTAGATAGTAAGCTTATCAGGGCATGGCTCTGCCCTTTTAGCTGCATGTAAAGTGTCATACATACCTGCTGCTATAAAAATAAAAAATCAGATGGAATTCTTTCAGACATACCTGGAGAGTAGTGAATTTTAATTGTTGTTCTGCTTTTTCATTTGTATCTCTCAAATGTTTCACTTAAAAGAACTACCAATACTTTGGCAATACTTAGTATTACCAATACTAACACTTCAAAATAAGAAATTGATATCCCTTGAGATCTCAGTGCTATAAGATTTTCTCCACTTCCAGAAGAATTATGAGGTTGATGTTTGGATTGAAGAACTAATGAGTTGATGTTTGAGTAGTAGGGAAGCTATTTTCTTTTCTTTTCTTTTAAGTATCTACAATAATATTTCCTTTTTGGGAGCAAACTGATAATTGTATTTCCTTAACAACAAAAGAGTTTAACTTCTTGACAAGTGAAAGTCATTTCCAAACTGGAACAGGGGAGGGCACTAAAGAGTTACACATTGATCCATAATCTCAGCAAAGCTTTTCCCAAAATGTAAGTTTGGTAGTAAAATTATTATTTTGGATTCATTGCTTATACACTGACAAAACACTGGTTCTGATTTACATTTTCATATGAAATTAAACTGTTAAAGAGCTCTTGATGAAGCCTATATTAGATGTTTGAACCAACAGCATAACCTCTGCTTTGGATTTAATTGTATACCTGCCAAGTATAGAAAAATATAATTCTGTCAAAAACTAACCAAAGAGATAGGAGGCCTCTGAGAGACAACAGAGAGAGAGAGAGAGAGAGAGCGCCAGCCAGATGGTAGTCTTTTTATATTATACTGTACTTTCAGGGATTGCTAATTCAGTGGAAGTCATTTATTAACGTATAAATATATTCATCAAATCTTGCTCTCATCTGCCTTTAAGACTGCTGCAGATTGAACTGAAGCTATGAAAGAACTGAAACATTTGGATAATAACTTACAAACTTCAGAGTACTTCTAAAAAGCTACTGCAACTTTACTATACCTGCTTAATTCCCAGAGAAGCCAGAACTTGGCTCCTTTTAGGAGACAACAATTCATCTTTGTTGACAAAACTGAACATTGTGCACTCATTACCATAATTAATGACCATTAAGTCCACAATGCCGTTAAAATGCTGAGACAATTTCTGCCTGGCAGAGGAGCACTACACATTCTAGGGGACACTCAGGTCCTTCTTTGTAGAAGCACATATGGATGTGAGCTGTCTCTTAACTGTAGCTGGACTTTTTTAAACGGCCAGATAAAGTTGTAACCAATAGTAACATTGTAATTATGCATGCTAAAGTAAAGCGAAACAGATCTCATGCATTAGACATAAAATGGATCTCTCCACTCTGACCTGCAAATTGTATAAGTAGGTAGGTGCTTTACTGGAGAAAGAGGACGCTAAAGTATAAGGTATTGGCCACTGTTGGAATTATGGTACCAGACTTAGTGGACTGATGTTCTGACATATATTCCTGTGGTGACTCTCTTGCAAAATCCTCCACATCATTCAACATCTGCTGGCGAGGGATATCTTGTTTGATTAAGTGGACCATTTGGGTTATTTTCAGCTGAACAGTAAGGAGAGAAAAATGCTTTCAGGTAAATTACACACGCAGTGGAACTCCATAGGTTTGACAAGTACTTGTATTCACTAAAAATTTATAAGGTTTCATTCTGAAATGTCTTTAAATTCTGTATTCAGTGTTGTTGTAGCCGTGTTGGTCCCAGGATATTAGAGATACAAGGTGGGTGAGATAATACCTTTTACTGGGTCAACTCCTGTTGGTGAGGGACACAAGGTTTTGAGCTTACAGGGCTCTTCTTCAGGTCTGGGAAATCTCAGGGCTTGTCTACACTTAAAACACTGCAGTGGCACAACCGCAATGGTGCAGCTACGCCACTGTAGTGCTTCATTGAAGACGCTACCTACACCAACAGGAGGGGTTCTCCCGTCGGCATAGATACTCCATCTCCTCTCCGAGAGGTGATAGCAAGGTCAAAGGGAAAATTCTGCCATTGACCTAGCACTGTCTACACCGGGGGTTAGGTCAGTTTAATGTGTTACTTAGGGATATGGAATTTTCATACCCCTGAGTGACATTGTTATACTGATCTAATTTCCACGTGTAGACCAGGACTTAGATGGAAAACCTGGAGACATATCTCCACTGCTACCGTGATCAATACCCACCACAACACCCCTTTAAGGCTCCATGGGTTCTACACATGCTTATCACAACATGTGTTGTACCTCATTCAATGTACTAAATGCCACAACAACAACTATATGGGTCAAACCAGACAATCACTACACTCTTGAATGAACTCACACAGGAAAATGATAAACAACAAAAACACCAAAACATGAGCTAGGAGCTTAAATTCATAACTTTGCTAGACACTAAGAATCATGGACTGAGAGTAGAGAAACTGGAGTTATGGCTTATTACAACAATCTGTAACCCACTAACCCCATGTTGCCTCCTCCCCTTCCTTTTCCCTTTTTGACTGGAGGGATATTAATGAGCCTTGAATGGTCTCTTGAAATATGTGTTAACTACTTATGCTAAACAATCTGTTACACCTTGTATTTAATTGTGACACTCTGAGTATGTTTCCAGACCTGAAGAAGGGCTCTGTGTAAGCTCAAAAGCTTGTCTTTCTCACCAACAGTAGTTGGTCCAATGCAAGATATTACCTCACCCACTTCATCTCTTTAAATTCTGTGGAAGTGCAGGCATGACTTAACTATGTCTTTAAATGGCAGTAGCACTAAATGACCGCAGTGGAAACTTACATTGTTCGGCAATGCTGAACAAATGTACGATTGTGTTGATGAACAAGGGAGCCAGAAAGGCTTTTTTCTAACATTTCCCCACAATTGCTACCACTGGTGAAACTCCACTGATAATGGGAGCTCTAGTGCAGATGGGGCTCCAGGCAGCCATCCACATTTTAAACAGCATGTTGTCTAATATTTCTGAGGGGAAGTCTGCATAACATGGTGCTTAAAATTCCAATGACTACCAATGCGTTGTGTACTCTAGCACCCCTACCATGGCTACTAGCAGAGTGAAACTGAACGGGTGGGATATTTTAGAGAAATAATCCTAGCGGACAGGTGTCAGGCAGACTAAGAACGAGTATAGCATGCTGCCAGAGTAGGTAAGCTGGGAAAAGAGAGAGGGTATGGAAGAGAGAGGCTTGTAGGAAAGGAATCACACACTCTGAGATTAACTGGTACAAAACACAGCCGCCCTGGTGTTGAGCAACACAGGTCACCTTGAGTTCCTCACCCCAATGCTCTGCTCTCTGCACTGGCTTCATATTGTAGTACATACATATTCCAGTTTGAGGTCTTTGTCCTGAAATTCAAAGCTTTTCATAGGACTGGTTGTAGCTAAATGAGAAATTGCTTCTTTCATGATGGTGGCTTCCCATGACAACTATATTGCACTAGAACAATGAAACCGTCAGCCAGTAGGGAGAGGCTCAACATGAGTACGGGAGACAGAACTTTCAAAGGAGCTGGACCTAGACTATGGAACTTACTCTCACAAGAGATAAGAATGGTTACAGAGCTCACCACTTTCAGAACTAAATGCAAAACTCTCCCCTTTGATTTAGCTTCCCTTCAATACATTTTCCACAGTTGAAAGAAACAACAACAAAAGTGCTATAATCACAACAAGAGAGTTACTGTTATTGTGAATTTCAAGTCTATGCAGGAGAAACTGAGTGTAGCTTTCTTTCAAAGCAATATCAGAAGCCTGCAATGATAAAAGTGAAGCAGACACTTATTCAGTTTATTCCTTTGTGGGAAATTGTTATTATTCATATATTAATGGAGAGCTAGTGCACTAGTTTAAAAATATAAGCCTGTTTTTATAATCGCTATACACTTATGTACTCAGTACATATAAGCCTTTTCACAAATGAATTGCTAATGTTTCTGCTATGAAAAACAAGCAATCAAAGCAAAATTTTGGCTGCTTGACATCATAGACAATCTCAACAGGTTCTGCTGATAAATAGTATTTCGGAACTGTGACATAGGTTATTTCCTCACCAATATTCCCTACCCATTTTTGTTTCTTCCTCTTTAGTCTACAATCTGCTTTTGTGAGGCTTGAACTACACATTCTTTTTGTTCTCTTCATTACCATGCAGACAATATTCATCTGTTCTCAAGGAAGTTCTGGGGATCTATGCACTTTTCCCAGGCTTTCTTCTTTTCCATTAAAAGAAGAAAAACAACAAGTAGACTGTTTGGTGCTGTCTGGCTTAGCCATCGTCTGATAGTGATGTAAGGTGCAAAACCCACAGTGACTGGCTGCAGCCAAACTGGCCATGTTCTGTCCACACACGGAACAGCAATCAGCTTACAACTAAATCACATCTGAGCTCAAGCTGTCCTCACAAAGACAGCTAAAGGGAAAGCATTCACAGGCTAACAAAGCATCAGTGAAGCATGAAACCAAAGGGAATCTTGTGCTCAGCGAAGAGATTGTTTCCAGCTTTTATACTAATTTGAAGATTGTACGGATTGTGTAGTAAAAGTAGTCTAGGAGACTTCAGTTTAACATTTGAAGGAGTAGCATTTTTTTAAAAATGGGGGAGATCAGGGAAGAGAGCACATAAGAATATAAGAACAGACATACTGGGTCAGACCAAAGGTCCATCTAGTCCAGTATCCTGTCTTCTGACAGTGGTCAATGCCAGGTGCCCCAGAGGGAATGAACAGAACAGGTAATCATCAAGTGATCCATCCCCTGTCATCTATTTCCACCTTCTGGCAAACAGGGGCTAGGGACACCATCCCTACCCATCCTGGCTAATACCTATTCTCCCTGAACTTATCAAAATCCAGCAGTTCTTCCAATTGAGGAACAGAATGGAGACTTTTGTTGAAAAGCAGCTTTCTCTGACCAGGAATCAAACCCTAGGCCACAGCAGAGAGAGTGCGGAAGACTAACCACTAGACCACCGAAGGGTAAGAAGAAAATTGTGATATATTAAAACACAGAAGACTAGATCTCTGCTGGTGTAAAAGAGTGTAGTTCCATGAACTTCAGTAGTGGTGTGGGGATTTACATCAGCTGAGGCTCTGACCCAGACTGTCTGGTTGCTGAAGACTGTTGAATTCTCAGAATGTTGAACAGTATGTTGATTGACAATTCTATACACCTAGTAATTCATATGTATGCAGATATTTAATTTCCAGATTTTTCAAATCTCACTTTTTTCTTTCTAAGACTCAGAAAGACGTTTTCCATTAGAGGTACAATACTAAATACAGAAATGAAAAGACACCTAACCATGATCTCTTTATAGTGTCCTTACAGTCTGTGGGTTAAAAAGTGGTTTATTACTCTCTCTTCATGACATTTTTTAAAAACGTGTAATTTTTTCTAAACATGTTGTGAAGGGGGACACTCACCAGCAGTGCTGCCAAATGGTCAGGCCGGGGTGTGACACCTTGTTTTCCATCTGAGCACTCCCCTTTCTCACTGGAGCTCTGCCGGATCGGGGAGGGTGTCTGTCCTTTTAGCAACTCAGCTGTCCAGTCAGGTCACACATTCAAGTTCACCCCTTTTGGGGTATACATAAGGAGCCCAATACTGTGGAAGTCTTCAGAAGTCAGCAAGGGCTTCCCCTTGGTCTCTTGCACCTGCAGGATCTTCCCCAAGTAGGTACTCCACCAACAGATAGACTGCTGTCGTTATCCCATCTTTAGGGGCTGGTAGGGGAGCTTGGGCCCACCCTCTACACCAGGCTCCGATCCAGGTCCCAATGGTAGGCAGCTAAGACCTGCACCTTGTGGTGCTATACAGCTGCCTCCCCAGATCGCCTCCTACCTGTGCCCCCTCTTCCCACAGGGTAAAGAACTGAACACAAAATTTAAGTTTCTGACCTTTGAAAGTCACCAATCCCTCCTTTGCAGGTTTGGTCAAGTATCTCCAAGCTTCAGGGAGCAATAGCTCCTGTTGTGCTCCTTCCCAGGAGTTCAAAGTGCAAGTCAGCTCACCTCTCCTGCCTGCCTACCACTGAGCTACTCTGCTTCCCTTTTTAAGCTCTCCCTCCAGCTTGTGTAGGTTTGCAGGTATGGTGGGGCAGGGCCACCTGGGCCCAGAGCAGCTCCTTAACCCCATCTTCTCCAGTGTGGGGTTTGAATACCTCATCACACACTGTGATGGGGCAGAGCGGCCCCGCACTGGTGCAGCAGGGGTTAATCCTTCCTTCCTGGCAGAGGAAGCCCCACCCCGGAAGCCCTGCTGGGCATGCTCCAACTGGAGGCTAGGTATAAAAGCCTGCAAAGCTGCTCAGTTGGGGCTGACCACCGGAGGAGAAGGATGCACACAGCCAGCTCCTGAGGAGAAACAGCCCACGTTTTAGGCTCCAGGAGCCAGCCTAGCCGACCTGAACCCTGCATCTCAGATGGAGGTCCCGCCAGAGGGGAGCGGACCAGAACCCACGTCTCCGGAGGAGACCGCGACATTGAGGGTAGGAAGTGACCCAGGGGAACTTTAGGGATGAGCCGCATTAGAGCAACACTGACGTTCATTGTGCTGCGGCCGGATCCCCACTGAGCCAACGGCAAGGGGAATCCCACCATTAGGAGAGCCCTGGGTTGGGACCCAGTGGAGAGGGAGGGCCCAGGTCCCCCTACGCCTCTGGCCGTTGGGCTGCCCTACCCCACTACTGGGGGAAGTTATATGGACTCTGGCCATTGGGCTGCACTACCCTGCAGCTGAGGAGAGTTATATGGACTCTGGCCATTGGGCCACACTACCCTGCTGTGAGGGAGAGACGACGGATGGGACACCACCAGGAGGGTGCACTCCGCTGGACAGAGCTAATTCCCAGAAGTAACCAGTAGGAGGCGCCAGGTGGTGAGTCCCAACCCCGTTACACACAGCTATACAATGATATATATGATGTTAAAGTGCAAAAATCCTTTCTCCGGATGCCATTTCTCCAATGGCCGGGTGATTTCTCATAATGGGCTTTTCAGTTGTAGCTTTTGAAAATTATTTACATTCTCATTACCATAGGTCATAAATGGATTACTATGGAAAGAAATTCTACAGTTTTTGCACTCTCCTTGTATGATCTTGCTAGACATTCCAGAGAGAAAAGGCTTATTAAACATATGTGGCTGTCTCACACCAGAAGATCGTCGATACAATTTGCTGACCATTCTGTTGAGATTTGTTATGTTTGTTAAATAACTTCACCTTTTCATCCCATTCCCTCTCCTCCTCTAGCATTTCAAAAGCTGACTCCATTGGTGGCCCATTTGAATCTAGGCATTCACTGCTCACAATAGCTAGAGTTGAAGTCCCTTGACAGTTCTGTTGTAAGTGGAAAATCAGATGAATCTCTGCAACTCATTTCTGGAGAGGCAAGACATTGATACTATAAAACCAAATCTCCACTTTCAGAAGAGGTTGTCAGACTTTAATCCAAAGGGGGCCTGAACAAATGCACTGTATGTCCCTCAAGACATCTTGCCCCCTTTTGCTGGAAGATCAGGTTCTAAAGCATCAGAATCTTCTGAATACAACTTAAAATCATATTGTGTTGTCTTCTCTTAAATAATAGATCTTTGGCAAAGTGCAGTTTAATCAGTTCAGGGTATCTCTCAAAGTCCCAGAACATCTCCAGACTGAAGCTTAAACTCAATAACATTGAACAGGTGGAAATTAATTCATTTATTTTTAATTAAAATAGAAATAATAAATAGCCATCCATTTGGTCTGGATGCCTTCATGCTAATTAAAACACAGTCCAAATATAAGTAGCCAATAAAATACAACAGAGTAAACTATCTCTGTGCCTCAGACAAACACAATTGTGCCCCCCCCCCACACACACACACCATAAAGACTAATAAAAAACTTTCCAAAAGTCCCCCGATAGGCATCAGACCCCTGAAAGGCATTCAGAATTGATTTGTGTTCACAGTTCCTACCTTCCATCTCTCAAGAGCACCCTGTCAGTGCCTGCTGCATACATCGTAGTGGCCTTGCATGCTTTGGCTTCTTAAAAATAAAGCACATTGTCATTCTATATTTCAGGGGGAAGCTATCCCATCCCTGACACTTCCTTGGTGGCCTTCTACGCCATCAGGTATCTCACTTCCAGGAATAGGTATTTACAGCCTGGTTCATTGAAAAAATGAACAAGTAGAACTACAGCCTTTTCGGACACTCACGCCTGAACCATTATTTAAATTCTGATTTTACTCTTCCCAAGGAAAAAATATTAATAATTATTGTTAATAATAATTATTATTTGTATTATTGTAGCACATAGGAACCCTAGCCATGAACCGGGACCACATTGTGCTTGGCACTGTACAAACAGAACAAAGACAGTACCTGCCCCACATAGCTTACAATCTAAGGGCATATCTACATTTTCAACTTGCTGCATGTTTTTGTGTATCTGTATTAAGTGTTCTGCAACAACTTCTGTGCAAGTAGTCTGTATACACAGCAAGGTTAGCCAGTGTTTTCTATTACTACGGAATGGAGCAATGGAGAGTGTATACATACCTATAGGAATGGAAATGTCTAGCTCTTGAGAGGAAATCTCCATACTTTAGAAAGGGGAAAATGAAGAAGGGGCTTTAATTCTGATGTGAGATATTTGGTTTTTTATTCATTTTGTCTGTGTGGATCCAGCTTGCATGCTGGGGTGATTTGTGAGTGAAACAGTTCTTTCTTGAGTATTTTATGTCAATCATTCCAGTATGAGACTGATTTGGAAGGGGAGCAAAGGGGAGGTCATGCGCAAGAAAGGTTGTATTTCAAGACTTGCAACCAACTGGAACTGGGCTGTGGGAAAGCAGCGTCACATTCACCGAGATCCTGAACTTGGCCTTATGGAGTAGATAAGTGCTCCCTGTGCCTGCGGCGTCTTCTCACTGAGAACCACCACCTAGAAAATAAATCCTGTAATGAAAGCCGATTACCTCATAACATATCCCTAGAAGGGACTGATCCATCTAATTTCTCTTGCTTACAAAGTGCCATGAGGTTACCATAGTTCAGGCAGCCTCATTAGAAGCAATGCAAAACGTGTCGAGAATGAATGGAGATTAAACAAAAGCACTATGGATGGCTGTTACACATAATCCATTTGTTACTATGCTTCTAGCGAACAAAAGGCTGTATTGTTCAAGGGACTGATTTCTGCCAGGGGTGGAAAAAAACCTTAAATGATATTCCACTATGTTTAAAAGGAATAGAATGCCTTCTTCACAAAGCTAATAACTCATCATTTTAAAGGAATTGAGAATTAAGAGAGTAAAAATAAAAAATTAGATAAATGAAGTAGTATCAGATTTACAGTAAAGTGGAATTTGACAGACCTGGTCCTCAGCACCTGGGGCCCCTGCATTTTCCAGGGTTATAAAGTGAGTGTGGTTCTCATGACATTTTACATGGTGCCCCATCTAACTCTGGACCAGTTGTGTAGTTCATAGACAGTTTGCTTCAAGTGCATGATATTCTCTCTCCTCCCCCCCCCCCCATTTACTTCAGTTGGCTAATTTAGTCTATAATTCTTCAAGGTAATGGATGATGAAGCCTCGCTAAGTATATATGTGAAAAACGATTTAAAATAAAAATTATAAAAGCATTTTAAGAGGTTTTGTCTGAAGGTCAAATACCAGAGTGGTAGGCACAAAACAAGTATCAGAATCAGAACAGAATAGAATAGGATCAAAATTAACTGCACAACCAAAGGGTTGGTTTAGTACTACAATGAAAAGGATGAAAATAAAAGCTACTTATCGTAATTTTGTATGGCACACATGGGATTCTGCTTAGTCTTCCCCCTCCCTCCTGCACACACTTTCATAAAAAATATCTGAGCCCCTCCCACCCAATGTAATAGGCAGCCTGTGCAATATTTCATTTTTAGAAATAGCTTAAGATACATAGCGTCATATTCTCAGCTTGACTTCACCGGACCTACGCCAGTTTACACCAGCTGATGATATGACCTGCAGTCAGTTTCCATGGGTAAATTATTATTTAATGGTTTCTTGCTGATGATGTTAATTGTTTTGTGGAAATGTGTGCTTTAAGACTACATTGTTCTCTGCAGGGTGATCCAGGAGAAGGTGGTTGGGACTCAACAGGGGGGGAACTGGCTGGGGGGGAATGGGGGCTGGTGGGGGGGGGTCTGGGTGCTGGGGAGTGAGGCTTGGTGGTATGGGGGTCTGGGTACAGCTGGTTGAGGCTCAGTGGGGTGGGGGTGCAGCTTTGGAAGGCTCATTGGGCTGGTGTGGGTTTTTATATTGTTTATCTCTGAACAAAATATAATTACACAAGCAGCTGAGTTACTAAAAAGATCCTAAGCATAAAGTACACATTATTATATAAATAGAAGTGTGCTTTGTGCACCTGACTAGGAAATAGCTGGGGATCATTCTCCAAGCGGAACACAGACAAGAATGGACAGAGCCAAGCACTGTGGCTTATTATGTGGAGTGTTGTTTTTTTCCCCCAAGCAGTTTGAAAGTAGTTTATCAGCTGAACATACAAAACAGCAGGGATTTCACAGGCACATTCACAATAGGATGCTTCATTTGTAGCAACACAGGAACAGTCTTCTGACTGAAACAGAAATGAAAGTTGTGGCACTCCTGAGATACTGGTACAACTCACTCTGAGCTTGGAGTAAAAGGACAAGACCTTCCCATGCCCAGGCTACCTTCAGGAGGGAAAGAAAAAAGTAATTAAGAAACTTTGAATGCATGAGGGGCCTCAGAAGGGGAATTAAGCATTTGCAGGCAAAAAGATGCATTGTGCAGCTCAAAATATTTATTTTATTTTGGACTCGCAAGGAAAAGTAGCTGCAATGCATGACCTCATGTAATCGCATGAAGACAGAATTAAGGCAGAGATGCAGTTTTGTGTGGGAAAACATCTCTCTTGAAGCATTCAGAACCAGTGACATGTTTTCATATGACTTTGCAGTCCAAACTTGGTACTCCACAATGTTGACAGAGTTGAGAGCAAACTGTCCTCCATGTAGAAGCAAGGCTTACTTACATTAGCACATTTCCATTTGATCCCACTGTAGCTGAATTTGTATATAATAATATGAACATGACAGATATGACTATTGTACATAAACATTGCTGTCTAAGGTCCAGACCTTGCAGTTGGCTCTGCTTGAGTGAACACATGCCTGCAGAGAGCCCCACGGACCTCAGTGTGACTTGGTGCAGGTAGAGTGGTCTGCCTTCGTGAACTCTGTCATGTACTCCTTGTACACAGTAGTTTGCAGGGCTGTTACTAGCAGGTCAGGCTTCTGTATCAGATGGAGACTGACTACAGAGCTTACTTCTCAGAGATACATACCATATGTGTTCACCACAAGATCCTTTACTACTCCTGAGGAAATGCTGCTCCAAAAAATTAAAAATTCTATGCAGAATTTTAAAATATTGAGCACAATTTTATTTCTCAATAAATAAATGTGGAGACTCCAGCATGGCAGCCGGGAGTACAGGCCACTGGCTGCACGGAGGTGGGAGATCACCCTGCAGCCTTCCAGAACACGGACTCAGTGGTGATATAGCGCAATGGCCAAACGTGCCCCAGAAACACCCCCAGAATGCTGCCCCTCAATGCCAGCTGCACCGAGATAGCAAGCAAGAGGGACAGAGTCTCGCACGCACACCCAGCCCTGGCCCCTGATCTAGGTGTGTGGCAGGCAGGCTCAAGCTGGCAGGATCCAAGTGTGGCAGAGCTTAGTGTGGGGGGATCCAGGTGTAGGGTGAGAGGGTTCTGTGTGGCGAAATCTGGGTAAGGGCAGCTTGATGGGGTGTCTAGGTGCAGGAGGAATTGTTCTCTGCAGGGTGATCCAGGAGAAGGTGGTTGGGACTCAACAGGGGGGGAACTGGCTGGGGGGGAATGGGGGCTGGTGGGGGGGGGTCTGGGTGCTGGGGAGTGAGGCTTGGTGGTATGGGGGTCTGGGTACAGCTGGTTGAGGCTCAGTGGGGTGGGGGTGCAGCTTTGGAAGGCTCATTGGGCTGGGCCAGGTGCAAGAGGGGTGAGGCTTGTCGGGGTGGGGGTTCAAGTGCAGGGGACTCAGCAGTGGGTGATCTGGGTGCAGGGGTGCAGCTCCGGATGCAGGGGGTGAGGCTCAGCAGAGTAGAGGTTTGGATGTGGGGGGTTCAGTGGGAGGGGTCTGGATGCAGGGGTGAAGCTCGGTGGAGAGGTCTGGGTATGGGGGTTCTGGATGCATGGAGGTTGGGCAGATGGGGGAGCAGCTCCCCATACAGTTATCCCTCCCCTTATGCCTGAGGAGGGATGGGGGCAGGAAGCAGAGAGGGGGGAGGTTTCTGGTGGCCACTTCTTGCAGGGGAAGAGGAAATTCCATCCTTCCCTGCCCCTAGCCCCGCCGGGAATAGCAGCTGATTCTGGTTCAGGGTAGGAGCCACCGGCGGGGGTGTCTCCCCTCCTCCCCCACCCCACGGTGATTTACCTCTCTGCCAGCTGCTCTGGGAGCCCAAAACCACAAGCCCACTCTGCTGGGGAAGGGTACATGACTGCTCTTGTGGCCTCCCTTTGCTTCCTCATCAGAAGTCCTTTTTCTGCGGGGAAGAAAAGAAATCTTCAGGGGACATGAATTCTGCACACACATGCAGTGATTCAGAATTCCCCAGGAGTATTTAATGCTCTGCCAGGTATGGCTAAGTTTAGCCTAAATAAAGTATTTTACACACAGTGCCACCTAGCGGCTGAACGGTATAACTGTTTAGTATTCCATTGTAGGATCTGGCCTAAACATCTAGTTCATGTCTGGTATGTGTTGCTTATACAACTCCAGTACATACAGAAAACCAGGGCACTTAGAGTTCCAAACTCAAAAGAACACCATTTCTTCATAATGTGTGAATTCCTTATATTTTACAGTTTTAAAAGTGAATTTAAACTTCTTGTCTGTGCCTTCCAGGTAGCTGAGTACCCTCAATAAGATAGATCCTGAGTGAATGAAGTCCTGTTGTAGTCAATGGAAGCCCACACAGGAATAAGTGTTGCCTAAAGTCAATGGGACTACTCAAATGCTTTGCTGGATCAGAGCCTAAATCTTTAATGTATCCTGCACACTGTATTCCATTGAATATTTTCTATTAGAATTGCTCCAATGCAAAAGGCAAAAAGTAATATCTTAAATGTTGCAGCATTGGGTAAAAAGGGAAAGTCTTATTTGAAGTTAATAGGAAATATTAGGCCCAAAAGTGAAAACTCAAGCGTACTAGGCTCAGCTGAATTTAAAAGACGACAAGTGGTACCACTAAATAGCTGCCTAAATCAGAAGATGTAAGGTGCTGCTGGAATGAGCAAAGAACCCTGTTTAGCAACGAAATAGTCTCCAGCACCTATGCACACAGCCTGCCAGATATGTGTCCTAAAGAGCACATTAAACATGGCCTCCCAGTCAGGGTAACCCTTAGTCTGTAGCTTCTAGTGCCAGGATTTAAGAGAAAAACTCCTGTATTCTAACAGTAGGAATCCACAAATTGCAAAAGTTGTATACCGAAATGTATTCTCTGAGTAACACTGCAAACTTTCCATAGTGACTGTACTAGGGAGAATATTTGACACACACAAATATTAAGCAACAATTTTCAGCTGAAAGCTGAAAGATCCCAGAATCACAGGGAGGAAATATAAGTGATTAATGGATTCTCTGCTGAACAAAAACTACTTAGGCCTGTCACTAGATAGTTGCTATGGTTTCTTGATGCCTCCCAGCAGCAATTTGCTAGCTTAGTAGGAAAAAAAAGATACAAAAGAATGCTATAGAAAAATGCTCCATGAAACACTAACAATTATTCCATGCACAATTCTGTGCCTGTCCTGAATATCAAGCTTTGAATATATACTTTCAATTAATTTCTTAAAACAAAGAGAGGTCTTTGTTAAGAACAGACAAACACCTTGAAATATATCTTGTTAGTAATAGGTAAAGCATATTGGAGAGTTTCAACTGGATTAATATTGGGTTTTGTTTTGTTTTTTAAAGAACCCTCTTTTTGTGAGAATAGGTTAAACACTCTTTGCAATTTCTGAATTTTCCAAATGATGCTAGGGTAAAATGGACTCTCCATTAATAGATGGAAGTTTTCATGGGTATGAAACATACGATAAGGGAGAAGTTAATTCAGAATTGTTTAATAAAAATAGGTAAGAATGGGCCAGAGGTGGAAGAGTGAATTTTGCACCCTCACTCTGGGCCTTTTTACACTGTGTAAAGGGGCCAGAGTGAAATAAAGGGGCTCTAGAAGTCCCAGATCCAGGTATTAGAGAATTTTCTCAGCACAGGAACTGAGGTTGACAGCTATATGCTGTCCTCCAAGGATCCCTCCACTGACTTCCAAGATAATTTCGTATAGCATCATTAACTTCAAAACAGCTATGCCAATTTACACCAGCTGAGGATGTGGCCCACAAGAACTGTCACCACACTGGCTGATTATATAGGACAATAAACTGCTCAGTGATAACAATTAATTAATTAGCATATATTTATGTAGGTCATGCTGGATGCCAAATTATACAGTATTTGGATTCTCTCCAGGTAGTTTTGCCTCTGTTGTGCGAGAGATTGTTCTGAAATCTAATGAAATAATTTACAGGAGTTATGATGTGGATGTCAATTTTGTTGTCCACTATTGTATCACCCAAGATTGAAAATGTGATAGAGGAAAAAACCCAAGTGATTAGTTGTAATACTGTAGACAGCTACATTAATATTGCAACTAGACAGAAATATAGCTATTAAAAATAATTTTCAAGGCAAATTCTAAAAACTCCTATAAGTGTTTCTGCAGCTCCATTCTGTGAACGAAACTGCTCGCTCTCTCACTCTCTGCCACCATCTGGTTGATAGCATGGCATCAGCTTCATGTGATGATACAGGGTGGGACTTAAAGAACCAGCTTGCCTATAAATAAAAAAAAGGATTGGAAATCAAAGTTTCAAGTTTTGGTAACAGAAATTAAGCATTTTTAAAAAATCAGATAATTTAACTTTTTCCATTGATTTCTAATAGGAAAGCGATTTTGGGCCATAGACAGCAAATTTTTTATGCACAGTAGTCAGATTTGCCATGTGCATATCATTATATACAAAATCCACTACTGTGGGATCAAGGGAGGATTCACTCCAATGGCAGGAGGCAGGTAGCATTTGCATTGCTATCACCATGCCCTTTGAGGGATTATGCCAGGGAGAGCTGCTTTAAATTTCAACTGAGAATCTATTGGAAGTTAAAGCCCACTGGTGAATCCTGCACAAAGATTCAGTAAATCAGAACTTTTCCTAGTCAGGCTGGTCATGCTTCTTCTCTGGTGAGCACTGCCTACCGCTGAGGTACTGCTCCCCGGCTCCAGCCCTTCCATCCCCTGCAACTGAATGCTTACAACCAACCCCTCCCCCTCCCTGGCTAGATTTTCTGCTGTTTGGAGCCTTCTGCTGGGGTCTGCATCAGTGGATAGGGTCCCTAGTCTGTACCCATAAATTACCAAGATGATCACTAGGAAATTGATTGTTAATTATTCCTCTGATATTTAAAGTACTTAATTTGTTGGTGATTTACTCTGGTATATAATTAGCATAACATTTAGTTTACACTGGACTGTTTTGCAGACCCACAGGTTGTGAAATGGAATGGAATTTACATTCTGTATGTTCCGCCAACATAGAAAATCTATGAGAAGCCACATATCTGACTCAGAATTTGAAATCTCACAGTCAGGTTGTCAACATGGCTCCTCACTGATTATATGCATCTCTAACATTTTAAATCAATGTTGTTATGGCTCTGGGGTGAGCTGTCCCATTGCCCTCTCTCTCTCCCAGTCTCTCCATATGCAACATCTTTCAAGTGACAGGCCTACAGGCATTCTCAGCATTCTCCCAAGCAACTGCTTCACTCCTAGCTGGGGCATTTCCCACCCTCAGACATGTGTCATACATTTGGCAGTACTCATTAACTGCCTCAGTTTCCCCACTCTTGGCTAGAAGGTGATACACAGCACGCCTCCGCTGTGCCCTTGTTTCAGCCACAGTAAAGTTCAGCTCTGCCTGAATTTCCTTGATAAGAGCAGGCAGTGAACTCACCTCCATGGGTACTGAATCTGGCCTCAGGAAGATTATACTTCAGCCAGTGTGACTCACACCTGACACCTCCCATGTGGGAATGGGTGGAGACTTCCCTACTCCAATTCATGTGCTTATTCACAGATGCTGGGGAAGCCACTTCCTTCCGATCACTCCATTTGCATTTTGGCTTGCACCTTCATTTGCATTCATGCAACTTGCTGGCAGAGACTGATCCACGCCTTTCAAGGAAGAAGGATTGGATGTTGTTGTAGGGTTATAATCATGTTTCCAAGCAAGACATCAACAGGGATACCTTCTTAAGCTCCCACCACCAGCATTTCCAAACCTCCTTGGGTCAGCACAAGAATCTATGCCATAGGCTGTGTTGGTGCTGGTGAAACCACTGGTTTCACATTTGGAAATGTTACCCCTCTTTTACAGTCTCTCAGCATTTGATGCAGCCTCACTACATGGAGTTTGACCAGTGTATGAGCAGAATCTGTGTCCTTCCACTCCTTGAACAACTCCCCATTAACCTCCACCTTCCACTCCTACTGGGTATCAGGTGGTTCTGTAGTCACAAAAGTGCAGCATGAGATATGGCCAAATGACTGTGTGAACTCAGTGGCATAAACATTGTACATCCCCTCTGGGGCTGTACTGCCCTGATTAGTGTGTTGCATTGGTGTGATGGCATCCCAGCCCCATTCTGGCCAGGCAACTAGTAGGTTCCCCAGCTGTGGTTCATAGCCAGTCCCCGGGTGCTTGAGTCCTGGACAGTCAGCGCCGGTATGTCCCATCCCCAGGTAGTGATAATGTTTCAGATCCTTGAGATATCTCTTAGACATTGGAAGAGGATTCCTGCCACCGGTCCTCGGGGTCCCTAGTTTGGGGTTGCCCCCACATGTTCGCCCTCTGGTGACCCAGGCTTTGGCCAGTCAGCCTTGGGCTTTTTCACAGAACCATCTTTACTATCCACAAATTCATCAACTAACCTGCCTATAGTACACAGGTCTTTGGGCTTCTGATCCCTCAATCACATTCTGAAATCATGGGGACACAAATCATAAAATTATTCTTACCAAAACATTTCTTGCAACTCATACAGGGTTGTGGCTCCCCAACATTTGCCTGATTTTCAAAGGTAATTTCCTAGCTGGGTTGTCAGCTTCAAATAAGTTACATGCTTGTGCTTTTGAGCCTCTTCCAAACCTTTTCCTGTAAGCCTCAGGAGTCCACTCAGATTTAAGGAGTAAGACTTTCTGAAATCATCTGTTGCTCAGAGAATCAGTCCCATCCATTTGGCTGTAAGCTTCTATGCCTTTCACACAGGCCTCCCTCCCCTGGGATTAGACTGGAGCAGGTACCGCATTCTGCCACTGGTCAGTGTCATGCGGACACAACACCAGCTCGGACTTTTTAAGCTCTTCAACTTCCTCTCTTGGAACATTTCTAGTAGCTCATCTTTCCTGAACTGTGCATAATTCATTTTCTGACATTCTCGTCTCACTCTCTTTCCTGAAAAGAACATAAGCCACTTTTTTCTCTTGCTTCTTCTTTTGCAATATTTGTTCTTACTCCTGTTGTGACTTATTGCAAAATTACCACTGCCACCAACTGTTAAAATACTGGGGTAAACTGTATCTTTGCCCTTTCTCTCAGTCTCTCTGTGGACACCTTTTTCAAGTGACAGGTCTAAGCATGCACTTATTTCAGAGTGGAATCCAGAATTTGACCCCACTTTAGATTAGCTCACCAGACTAGAGCATTCGCTGTTCACCAACCATAATAGATCACCAGGTCCAACTGGCTTTGGCCCCTGCTACAGACTTCTCTCTGGGAGCTGTGACCAGTTGGAAAATGCAGTGAGCAAGAGCAACATGTTCAAAACGAAGTATTATTTACTTCTTCATAGGAATGTAACAAGCCGAGTGAAAAGGTTTAAAACAAGAAAAGTCTAAATATATTTAGACCTAATCTTAGAATTTGCCTCTTATACAGCACCAAGTACAGGGTTAGTGTTTTAAAAAAAAGAAAAAAACAATTACAGTAGAACCTCGGAGTTACGAACACCTCAGGAATGGAGGTTGTTTGTAACTCTGAAATGTTCGTAACTCTGAACAAAACATTATGGTTGTTCTTTCAAACGTTTACAACTGAACATTGACTTAATAGCTTTGAAACTTTACTATGCAGGAGAAAAATGCTGCTTTTAACCATCTTAATTTCAATGAAACAAGCAAAGAAAGTTTCCTTACCTTGTCAAATCTTTTTTTGAAACTTTCCCTTTATTTTTTAGTAATTTATGTTTAACACTGTATTGTACTGTATTTGCCCTTTAATTTTTTTTTTTTGTCTCTACTGCTTGATTGCATACTTCTGGTTCCAAATGAGGTGTGTGGTTGACTGATTAGTTCATAGCTCTGGTGTTCATAACTCTGAGGTTCTACTGTAATAATAATAAGTTACATTATAGTCAATGGAATTACATAAGGGATCAATTTGGCCCATTGTGTTTAGATCTTACTATTCCTTCTGCTTACCTGGCAACGAAGCGCTTTGTCCAGTGTCACAAAGTAAATCTTTGGCAGAGCCAGGAATAAAACCCAGCAATCACAACTCCTACTCTTATGCCTTAACCACAAGCCCATCTTCCTACAGGTTCACCTACTAATATACAAAACATAATAGTATAAAGGCCATTATATATCACACAAGTCTTGTAACACATTAGGAAAGTCTCCTTTGTAGCATATAAATACAGTGAAGTGATGCAATCAAGAAAGGAAGGTTAATTCTGATTGCTGTTGTAAATCCCAGGCCTCTGTAATAGGAAAGGGGAAACACTGGAGATAGTGTTTCTCTTTTGTAGTTTCACAATTCTTCTTCCCTAGTTTCAGTGGCTCAGATTTTTGTGGTTGACACTTTTGTGTATTTCTGGGCATTAATACTGCTGAATTCATATAATATCAGAATTGTCTCTGCAGCAACTCATTGCAGTTCCTCCAGAGCTGTTTCCATACAGAATAAGACATGCACTTCCATTATCATAAGCTTCCTGCAGCACTGACACAATCTCACTTCAGCAGATTAAGATACCATAGAGTTAAATAACTAGTTCAGTCATTTTAAAGTCACAAACATATAAATCAGGAGTAACTCCACTGAATTGCATCAGTGTAAAAATGATTTAAGTTACAGAAGAAACAGGCACTCTTTGAGCCTTTTTGCATGTACAGAATGGTGTCTTCTTTCAAATATTTGTGTGAATAAGGTAAGCTGGAAATTAGGTCACACTGAGTTCTCACCCATACTAGTAGGCCTTTGAAAAGGGGGTCCTGGGTGTTATTCAACTATGCAACCCCCAATCCTGCAAGTCAAGTAGACACTGAGGGGATGCTATGCAATCACTAATTAGAATGTTATTTGGTGGGGAGGTGGAACACAAGATGACCTCAGCTAAGTGTTGACCCATGATAGGAACCTGGCATGTTTGAAAAAATGAGAAGTTATTTACTTTGTACAGTAACTGGAGTTCTTAAGAGATTTGTTGACCATGTGAACATTCCACTAATGGTATGCATGCACCCTATGTGCTCAAATTCAGAGTCTTTTGGCCAGCAGTGTCTGTATGGTGTGCATGGGTCTTTGTGCTCCTTAGCTGGGGTATAAAAGGGTGGAGAGCACCAACTGCCATCAGTTTCCACAGAATCTAAATATAAGGAACTCTAAAGTGAAGAGATAGAGGTCAGGTTATGGAATCTGCATATGGACAACACATCTCAAAGAACTCCAGTTACTGTATAGGTAAGTAACTTGTCATTCTCCTTTTGAGTGATTGTTCATATGGACATTCCACTGATGGTGACTCTCAAGCAGTGAACCCCGTGCACTGGAGTTAGGATCTCAGAGTCTAGGGATATGTCTACACTACCCGCCGGATTGGCGGGCAGCTATCGATCTAGCGGGGGTCGCTTTATCGCATCTAGTCTAGACCTAATAAATCGACCCCCGAGCGCTCTCCCATCGACTTCTGTACTCCACTGCCACGAGAGGCGCAGGCAGAGTCAACGGGGGAGCAGCAGCAGTCGACTCACCACGGTGAAGACACCATGGTAAGGCGAACTCAGTACGTTGACTTCAGCTACGTTATTCATGTAGCTGAAGTTGCATAACTAAGATCGATCCTCTCTCCCCCAATGTAGACCAGGCCTAGGAGAAGAGAGATTGGGGTACGTCTTTCCAAATGCAGCATCAGACCTAGAGACTTTGGTAACTGCATAATGCTTAGTGAATGTATGAATTGATCCCCAAATAGCTGCTTTGTGTATACAAGATGGAGCTATTCTTCAATGAGGTTGCTGAAGCTGCCTGAACACTAGCAGAGTAAGTCTTAAGGATGGTAGGCAAGTCCTTATTTGCTGCCTCATAGCAATCCCTTACATTAGTAAGGCTTTTGACACAGTCCCACATGACATTCTCATAAGCAAGCTAGGGAAATGTGGGCTAGATCAAATTACTATAAGGTGGGTGCACAACTGGCTGAAATACTGTACTCAAAGAATAATTATCAATGGTTCACTGTCAAACTGGTAGAGTGTATCTAGTGGGGTCCTGCAGGGGTCAGTCCTGCATCTGGTACTATTGAATATTTTCATGTATGACTTGGATAATGGAGTGGGGAGTATGCTTATACTATTTGCAGATGACACTAAGCTGGGAGGGGCTACAAGCACTTTGGAACAGGATTAGAATTCATGAACTTGACAACTTGGAGAATTGGTCTGAATTTAACAAGATGAAATTCAGTTAAGACAAGTGCAAAGTACTTCACCGTGGAAGGAAAAATCAAGTGGACAACTACAAAATGGGGAATAACTGGCTAGATGGTAGTACTGATGAAAAGGATCTGGAGATTCGAGTCGATCACACATTGAATAGGAGTCAATAATGTGATGCTGCTGCAAAAAAGACTAATATTCTGGGGAGTATTAACAGGTATGTCATATGTAAGAGATTGGCGGTAACGGCCCTGCTCTATTTGGCACTGGTGAGGCCTCAGCTGGAGTACTGTGTCCAATTCTGGATGCCACACTTTAGAAAGGATGTGGGCAAACTGGAGGGAGAATTCAGAGGAGAGCAACAAAAATGATAAAAGGTATAGAAGACCTGACTTATGAGGAAATGTTAAAAAAAAAAACTGGGCATGTTTAATCTTTAGAAAAGACTGAAGGGGTACCTGATAACAGTCTTCAACTCTTTTGAGGGCTGTTATAAAAAGGATGGTGATCAGTTGTTCTCCATGTCCACTGGTGGTAGGACAAGAAGTAATGGGCTTAATCTGCAGCAAGGGAGATTTAGGTTAAATGTTAGGAAAATCTTTCTATCTATAAGGGTAGTTACGATCTGGAATAGGCTTCCAAAGGAGGTTGCGGAATCCCCATCACTGGAGGTTTTTAAGTACAGGTTGGACAAACACCTGTCAATGGTGGTCTACTTGGTCCTGCCTCACAACTGGTAGCTGGACTAGATGACTTCTTGTTGTCCCTTCCAGCCTGACATTTCTGAGATTCTATGATTGTCAGAGATCCATCTTGACAAATATTGGGAAGATACAGCCTTGTCCTTTCCGTGACAGCCACAAAGCACCTTAGTGAAAATCTGAATAGCTTTGTTCTTCACAAGTAGAAGGCCAGAACACATCTAACTAAGCTGGGCAAAAAACATTTGGTGAACAGCAAATTCACTGAAAAAATTCATTTGAACTGAAAAATGCAACCAGGAATTCAGCTCAATTTCATCAAATAGTTTTGGCCAAAAAAAATTGGAAAAGAATTCAAAAAAGTTGAAACCGCTCATTTTGGCCATTTCAAAACAAAACATTTCAACTTTTCATTTTGAAACATTTCATTTCAACCATTTCAAAGCATTTTATTTTGACTTTGCACTTTGAAATGGTATTTTGTTTGGAAATGTAGGTCATTTTTAAAAAACAAAAAAGGTGAAAAATACCCCAAAATGAGCGAAAATGAAAGCCAAAATTTTTTTGGTTTACGTTGAACAAACATTGTGTTTGACCCAAAACACAGGTTTTATTCATTTTTTTGTTTCAGGCGTTAGACCAAAAGAATTGAGTTCACAGTGTAAACTATTTACATATTGCATGTTTTCTAGAAATGTGCAATTCCCACGGCAGTAATTGTACTTGAGGTACCCATCATTGGCAGCCCTGTATCTTTTGCAAGAGAAGCAGTACTTAAACCCCAGGGACCTCGAAGAGGTCGTTTTCATAAAGTCCAAATCAGCTGTTTGTGTTTGCTTGAAATTTGCCAGTGGGCAATAACTACTAACAACTAAAACTATAACCATAACTACAAAAATAGAGCTGGAGTACACAGCAAGCCCTCCATCTGGTTGCCTGAAGGCAATTGAGAGGAAATGATAGCAGTTTGTGCACTCTGCCTGCCCTTTTATATCCTTGCTGAGGTGCATGAGGAGCTGCACGGTGTACGTGCACTGCAGCTACTGCTGTCCAAAAGACTCCGAACTTAAGTTCATGGGGTGTATGTGCACCATTAGTGGAATGTGCATGTGGACAATCACTCAAAGGAAAAAAAAAAATATTCTTGCTTACCTTCTAAAATTTGGCACTAGGTAAACTTAAAGCACTTTTCAAATCCACTATGTGGTGTAATTTGTCTTTTTCTGTTAAATATGGCTTTACAAATATTCCTCAAAATTAATCTCTAAATGTAGGTGGGAATAAGTAATTATACAAACTATGAAGCAAGAATCTTGTCTTACAGAGGTGTATAAAGAACAGGAGTACTTGTGGCACCTTAGAGACTAACAAATTTATTAGGTTATAAGCTTTCGTGGGCTACAACCCACTTCTTCGGATGCATAAGAGGTGTATAAATGTATTAAGGCCAGAATGTAGTAATCGCTTCTCGGCTCCTCAGAGCTAAGATCAAGTGTAAGTAGTCTCTCGGCCTATCAAAGGCTGTGATCAAGTGTATTGATGTTTTTGGTCTTTTGGCCCTGAGATGAAAGCCTTGTCTGTGTCTCCTGGACCGTGAAGTACAAACATTATCTTCTAAGTTATGTCCTCCCTCCTCACTGATGTTATGATTAATTAAAATAGCTACAGTCAGGAAAAGGTATCAGATTTCCAGAACTTTCGTAGAACCAAAGAGGGAATTCAATAATTGCCTCGAGTCCCATAACTCCAACCTAAACCTGAATTAAATTCTAAGGGGAGTCAGCTTTTATACCTTTTTAAAAAATGCCTGAAGGATCAGACTTAACTCTGTAGGACTTTATTTGCCCATGCAAAGAGAAAATGGCCACTAAGCAGGCCACTAAGTAACCTGTATTGACACTTAAGTGTTTCAGTAATCAATAATTAGAAGAAAGTATTGAATCTGGGGTCTTTTTTTCTAGTCAGATAAAATCTGGACATTTCTATCAATATTTCAAATATCAATTTTCCCAGAAAGCTTTGAACCTGTGAATTTGTATCTGTTTTATTCCAGAGAATTAAAGGTTTCCCAGTTTACAGCCCAGGGAACAGATGATGCGGAGTGGCCTGAAGGTATCTACTATGAAGGAAAAAGTAATGGTGGCGTGGAAGAGGTGAACCTCTCCGCGACCCTTGGACGTCTGCAGCGACAGCAGATCAAGGAGCTGTGCACTAGCTTTGCGCCAATGTTCTCAGCCACTCCAGGACGGACCGAACGGGCATACCACTCCATTGACACAGGTAATGCTCACCCAATTAGAACCCCACCCTACCGGGAGTCACCTCATGCCCAAACTGCTATAAAAAGGGAGATCCAGGACATGCTACAGATGGGTATAATCCGCCCCTCTAAGAGTGCATGGGCATCTCCAGTGGTTCTAGTTCCCAAACCAGATGGGGAAATAAGCTTTTGCGTGGACTACCGTAAGCTAAATGCTGTAACTCGTCCTGACAACTATCCAATGATACGCACAGATGAGCTATTGGAGAAATTGGGACATGCCCAATTCATCTCTACCTTAGACTTAACCAAGGGGTACTGGCAAGTACCACTAGATGAACCCGCCAAGGAAAGGTCAGCCTTCGTCACCCAGGCAGGGGTGTATGAATTCAATGTATTCCCTTTCGGGCTGCGAAATGCACCCGCCACCTTCCAAAGACTTGTAGATGGTCTCCTAGCGGGATTGGGAGAATCTGCAGTTGCCTACCTCGATGATGTGGCTATTTTTTCTGATTCATGGGCAGAACACCTGGAGCACCTGGAAAAAGTCTTCGAGCGCATCAGGCAGGCAGGACTAACTGTTAAGGCTAATAAGTGTCAAATAGGCCAAAACAGAGTGACTTACCTGGGGCACCAGGTGGGTCAAGGAACTATAAATCCCCTACAGGCCAAAGTGGATGCTATCCAAAAGTGTCCGGTTCCAAAGTCAAAGAAACAGGTCCAATCCTTCTTAGGCTTGGCCGGATATTATAGGCGATTTGTACCACACTACAGCCAAATCGCCGCCCCACTGACAGACCTAACCAGAAAGAAACAGCCAAATGCAGTTCAGTGGACTGATGAATGTCAAAAGGCCTTTAACCAGCTTAAGGCGACACTCATGTCTGACCCTGTGCTAAGGGCCCCAGACTTTGACAAACCGTTCCTAGTAACCATAGATGCGTCTGAGCGGGGTGTGGGAGCAGTTTTAATGCAGGAAGGACCAGATCAAGAATTCCATCCTGTCGTGTTTCTCAGCAAGAAACTGTCTGAGAGGGAAAGCCACTGGTCAATCAGCGAAAAGGAATGCTACGCCATGGTGTACGCGCTGGAAAAGCTACGCCCATACGTTTGGGGACGGCGTTTCCAACTACAAACCGACCATGCTGCGCTAACGTGGCTTCATACCGCCAAGGGAAATAACAAAAAACTTCTTCGGTGGAGTTTAGCTCTCCAAGATTTTGATTTTGAAATACAACACATTTCAGGAGCTTCTAACAAAGTGGCTGATGCACTCTCCCATGAAAGTTTCCCCGAATCAACTGGTTAAAAATTGTTCTTGGAATGTGGGACATATTATTAGTTTTTATATAATCAGTAGTATGTCTAAAGGTGCATGTGTCTTATTAACTCTGTTTTCTCCTAGAGCTCCAGGAAGAAATCACAGCCAGTGTGGAACCGGCTGTCCAACACTATCTGTGATTTGGGGGGCGTGTCATAACTATAAAGGGAAGGGTAACAGCCCTCCTGTGTATAATACTATAAAATCCCTCCTGGCCAGAGACTCCAAAATCATTTTACCTGTAAAGGGTTAAGAAGCTCAGGTAACCTGGCTGACACCTGACCCAAAGGACCAATAAGGAGACAAGATACTTTCAAATCTTGGTGGGGGGAAGGCTTTTGTTTGTGCTCTTTGTTTTGGGGGGAGTTCGCTCTTGGGACTAAGAGGGACCAGACATCAATCCATGCTCTCCAAATCTTTCTGAACAAGTCTCTCATATTTCAAACTTGTAAGTACAGCCAGGCCAGGCGTGTTAGTTTTATCTTTGTTTTCTCAACTTGTAAATGTACCTTTTTGCTAGGATGTTTACCTCTGTTTGCTGTAACTTTGAACCTAAGGCTAGAGGGGGTTCCTCTGGGATCTTTAAGTTTGATTACCCTGTAAAGTTATTTTCCATCCTGATTTTACAGAGATAATTTTTACCTTTTTCTTTAATTAAAAGCCTTCTTTTTAAGAACCTGATTGATTTTTCCTTGTTCTAAGATCCAAGGGGATTGATCTGGACTCACCAGGAATTGGTGGGGGGAAAGGGAAGGAGGGGCGGGGAGATGATTAATTCCTCCTTGTTTTAAGATCCAAGGGGTTTTGGATCAGTGTTCACCAGGGAATTGGTGGAAGAGTCTCTCAAGGCTACCCAGGGAAGGGACTTAGCACATTGGGAGTGGTGGCAGCGGACCAGATCTAAGCTGGTAGTTAAGCTTAGAAGTTTTCATGCAGGCCCCCACATCTGTACCCTACAGTTCAGAGTGGGGAAGGAGCCTTGACACACATAAAGCTTTGAACCTGTGAATTTGTATTTTAGTTCCTTTCAGGATCCGGCATAAAAGAATGACCAGTGGTGTCTTTGCTAAAAAGCAACAAAGAGTCCTGTGGCACTTTATAGACAGATGTATTGGAGCATAAGCTTTCATGGGTGAATATCCACTTCGTCAGATGCATGTAATTTACTAGTTCATTGTATATGGTTTATGGGGGGTGGTCCTGTGTGTCCTGCTTAACATTTAGACTCAGAAGCCACAAAAAAGTAGGAGAAAAGAACAGTGGTAAACTCCCCTAAGGAGCTGGATTAAGCAGAATTGGCTACGGAAGGTTGAAAAAACATAGTTAACATCTCAACTGCTATTGTCATTGCACCATCTGCCTACGTTTCCTCTTGGCTTATATTTGCGCAACGTATTTTATCAGTGGAGAGTTCAGGTTGCTCAAGTGCATTTCCAGACAACAAAACCGCTAGAAATTCAGGAAACTACCAATTAAGCTAGCATTCACATCCACGTCAACTTCAATTCACATCTCATACCATCTAAATATCAAGGTACTCAAACACACTCACAGAGTGCACAAGTATTTCTCTTTATTTTATTTATTTATATATCCAGATACATCTGAGATTACCGGTAGCAGATCAATTGGATGGTAAGGAGTGTAAGGTTGTTTTACTTCCATTCAAATGTAATCAGACCATTTACTGGTATTCATTCTAAATGATTTATTCCACTTTAAAGGGGGGGGGGGAGAGCCACATCTAGGCTGACAAAACATGGAAAATTTCAGGAAATATAATTTAAGAGAAATATTACAGTACAAATTATTTGGCAGAAAAGATGACGTTTACATGGTATTAATATCTATATTTCTATATTTTACACACCCTCCAAATATGAATGCAATGTTAATGCAGCAATTAAGTTTGTGCACAAATTTTTTTTAAATTGTGAAATATGAGTGGTCAAGTTATCAGAGAAATGTTATTTTGGACAGATTGTTCCTAACAGCAATGGGAAAATACTACAAATGTATAATGTGGGTGAGTTTGCTTTCATAAGAGGACCTTCATTCTTGTATTTTCTTATTTTATTTTAAAAACACATATTTTCTTTTGTATTTAATGCCACTGCTTCACTTTATCTTAATGCAAAGACATACAGTTTGGACAAATACCAGTGTGATAGTTACAGGAATCCCAGCAATGCTTTTAAGAAGTCAGTCATGCTGCATTCTGGTGTGCAAAGGCCAGTGTATGGGAAAGATGAATCGAATGTGTGATCTAATGATCAAGCACATTCTAAACATTCATAGGAAGGAATACTGTCATAGTATGGAGGCCTTGTTTACAGAGAATAATTGAAGAAAGCCAGATTAATTTCTCTTATCTTTTTTTCAAAGTCTATATTGCTAGAGTTGGGCATGTACGGGCACCATTTAAAATTTAATGAGATTTCCTATTGTGCATATTCGATGACCTGCTCAAATGTTAATAACATTGAAAGATTTGTTTCAGAATGCAAACTTAGCAAAAGCAAGCATTCCTCATTGGAGGATCCTTCCATGACAAGTCTAAGGTATTTGAAAAAAGCTAACAATATTTTTTATTATTTTTTAAATTTATTCTTCATAACCAGCAGCTGAAGGGATTTTCCCCTCAGACTTTGCAGAACAAATTTCACTTTTGGGTTGAGACAAAACATGAGATGTTCTCCAACAGCAAAATCTATCTGTAAGTTAAGACTTCATGAAAAACAAGGGGTTAATAATGGGAATAGTTTTGCAACCAGAGCTATAGGTTTGGCTACTCATGAATAATATATGTATTAACCACAGTTCTCAAACTGTAGCCCTGCACTCCATGGAGAGCAGAAAATGACTTCTCATTTCCATATGTTGAATTGCATTAAAAGACATTTAAAATACTTGGGAGAATATTACTTTTTCATGCAAACAATAGCTGCAGCTGACTCAGGGAACAGGTGGTCTGTGCAATCACAAACCAGAGGAAAGGTTATCCATGAGAAACTCTGTATTACGATATAGTTCACCCTATGAAAAAGTTTCAGAAGTCTTGTGATAGGTACGCATTTGCCTATATTACATAGATGAATGTGTGTTCATATCTCATTAGTGACTTCCATTGAGTCAAACATTGATTTGTGTCCCTACGTTGTCAAAAAATCTGTTAATATAAATATGTATAAATCTGACATTACCACTAATATACACAGCTTCATACGGAGAAAGCAATGTCCAGATCCTCAAAGGCATTTAGGCGCCTCCCATGGGTGTTAGTTGCCTAAGCACCTTTGAGGATCTGAGCCTTAGGGTACCATCTACACTTGGTGCTGGGGGTATGATTCCCAGCTCGAGGAGACATACTCACATTAGTGCTGATTGAGCTAGCATGCTAGAAATAGCATGTAGCCATGGCAGCACTGGTGATGGGACAAGCTAGCTGACCCAAATATGTACCCATCCTAGGCACGCGCTCAGGGAAGCTAGCCCATCCCGCCACTCATGCTGCTGCGACTACACTATTTTTAGCACGCTAGCTCAATTACAGATAGCAGGAGTATATCTCCTTGAGCTGGGAACCACACCCCCAGCTCCAAATGTAGACGTACCCTTAGTACTGGATAGTCCTGTGTCCTTCAACTTTCAGTAAATATTTACAGATCACAAAGGTTTGTGTGACAACTCAACTTACACACTTATACAAACATTGCTTTTTGCAGCGTTACAGATTACAATCTAAACAGCGTATATATCGCCCAAGTATTCAAACCAAGGTGCCTAAAGTTAGATACTGAAACCCATATTTACACACCTGAATAAAAATGGCTTGTTTTCATAAGTATTGAGCAACTGCAATGCACATTCACTGTAATGGCTGTCACTGGTGCTCAGGATCACTGAAAAATCAAGCCATTGTTATTAAGGTGTTCAACTTCAGACAAAGCAATTGGAAAATTATGGCCAATATATTTACCAAGAATAAAAGATTTAGGGGATGTAATTCCCCCCCTTCAATTCACAGAGGATTGCCACAGGCTCCCACTTCAGCAGGATAGGGAAACAGATTCCTTAAAATACAGGCTACATAACAACATCAGTACTGATCACATTGTACTTCATCTCCACACTACCCCCGTTGGATACAATCTGTATAGAAAGAGTGATCCAAATACTGCATTGCACATATCTGGCTGGTCTTGCAGTCCCCTTCACAGACAATGCTTTTGTCATAACTCACAATGAAATTATTGTAATATTGTTGAAAAAGTTTGCTGTGTGGCACAGTGAATTGCTTTGCCATTTCATATAAATTTTCTGGCTTCAAGTCTTCAATACCATATTCTTTGGTCAGGATGTATTCTAGTTTCCAGTTTGATTCATTTTTCATGTTGGCATCTGTGAGGTTCAAGTAAAACTGCCAAAGATCCTACAAGTTTAAAAAAAAAAAAAAAGGGCGGGGAGCACAGTTGTATTGCTTTCTTGCTTGCTTCATTAAGTTTCTAGAATGATATATTGATTAGGAAGCTGTCACTGCTTATTATTCACAACTGAATAAAAGGTCATGCCCCACCCCAAGAGTTGGGCTCACACCATAAGCTGGCACTTACACTGCTGTAATAGTGGGGGGAAGAAAGAGATGAGAGAGACAAATGAAGTAGCTACATTATTGGAGGTGCTTTCCCTCAAAGAAGAGGGTAAACCAAAGTCCCTTATGCACATCTCTGATGGCTGACCAAATGAATGTTAAAACCAGATCTAGGCTACATATAGTGAGAAAAGCATAGTAAGGGCTGAACTCACTTTTCCCCAGGCACCATTTGGTGGCATATGGATAGGTGGCCAGTGGAGGCTATGGGAAGAATGTAGGGAAATGAAGACCTGCAGGAATGAGGGTCATGTGAGAAATGGGCAGCAGCTAAGCACATAAGCTTTGCCATTGACTCCAGTGAGGCCAGGATTTCACCCCTGAACCTTCTGGAAGTTCTCTTCCAGTGTTTTATACAGTGCCAGACTAAGTGCACAAAAGTTATTCTCTCTATCACCAAAGCTCACATGTGTCTAAAGAGAGACCTATCCATACACGCCAGGATTTTACTTGCCTTTTCCACAGCTGAACAAAAGCTTTTTTCTGACTTTTATTCTGTGTTCTAGGGTTTAGGCAGCAGAAAGAAAATGGGAGGTGGATCTTTCAGGCCCAGGAAAGGCTGCATAGTTCCTATTTGAAGATTTTTCCCCTCCTCCTCCCACCCCTCTCTGCCTACCACTGAGAAGACAGAACCCAGCACCAATCTGGCAGCAGGACACCCAGTATGAAAAAAGTATTAAAATAGCTACAGCTCAAGCCTAACACTAACACAATGCTTTTAATTTTCACGTACCAACAAGCTATACTGAAGAGGATCGTATTGATACAGTCTGACTCCAGGATTGTTGGACTCTCTCTGTAACACACTTTTCACTGGAGTCACGGCAGGTGCCACAAACAAGGAATTTATTGGGTTTTCTGAAAAAAAAAAAGGGAAATAATCATTCCCTTTAGGGTAAATGCTTTTAGAAATGCATTATTTACATTTGAGAACAAAGAAGACAAGACCCAGGGTGCTTGGCTTAGGTACTTTAGGGATTTTTGCAGAGGGGTAGCTATATCAGTGCAACCGCCCAGCATAGAGATGCTGCGCTGGTGCAAACCTAGGTACGTCTCACCCATATGAACTCCGCTTAACGTCAGTGCAGTGCATCTACACTGGAGGCTTGCACCAGAATAGCTACATTGGCCCAACAATCCAGAATGTAGCCATGCCCTACGTATCCAGTGCATTTCTGTTGTTAGCATGGTGACAGATATGGCAATTTCCTGCACAACCTCATTGAAGACAGACAAAGTGGGTGAGGTCATTTTTCTTTTATTGGACCAACTTCTGTTGGTGAAAGGGACGAGCTTTTGAGATTCACAAAGCTATTCTTCAGGTCCTTATTGAATTAAGTTTATGTATCATCATGGGCCAGGGATTGTATGCAATTCCATGGGGGATGGGAACAACAGTCCTCCAGGAACTAAGAACAATGGGGGAGTGATTAGGCAAATTTACTCAGGTTATAATACCTCCAGAGAACTACCACCACCAGGAGAGATTTGCATATACTGATTCAGACTGGATTCTCTAGAGAACCAACAGTCAGAGAAAGGACTTTTGGATAAACAGCGTGAGTTTAAACTCTCCAAGGGAGGCTCCAATCCTTCCTTTTATTGTTTTAATATATTTTTTCTGTAATGCTTTCCCCTTAAGAATAAAAGTGCTTGCTCAGAAAGAGCTGGGTGTAACTTAACTGTGGGCAATTATGCTGCCTATAGCCTCTGAGGAGAAGGCAAAGCAGGCCTGATCAGGCAGTCTGATTTGCTGGGGAACTCAGTGTAGGCAGGGAGCTGTGCAGCCTGGAAATACCCTGGTCAGGAAGGAGAGAGACACGTCCAGTGTTCCCTCTAATTTTTCCCACGCATGTGCAGAATGAATTTTGTTACGTGCACCAATATGGAGGTATGTGTGATACATCACCTCCATATTGGTGCACATAACAAAATGTATGTGGTGGGGGTGGGGTCGAGGGGTTCAGAGTGTGGGAGGAGACTCAGGGCTGGGGCAGAGGCTCGGGATGCAGGGGGGTGCGGGCTCTGGGGTGGGACTGAGGATGAGGGGCTCAGGGCGGGGGCAGAGGGTTGGAGGGGTGGGCTCTGGCTGGGGATGAGGGGTTTGGGGTGCAGGCTGCCTTGGGGCTACAGCAGGGATAAAGGACTCCCCCTAGCGCTCTCTCCCTGAGCAGCACCTGGGCTGGGGAACAGGGGGGAGAGGCCCTTCTCCCTGCCACAGCAGCTCCGGGGCTGAGGCCGTGGGATAGGTGCCTCTCTTCGGGTTGGGCTGGAGCCGGGGGAGGGGTGCCTCTCCCCCAGCCGCGGCAGGTCCAGGCCGGGGGACGGTGGGGAGAGGCGCCTCTCCCCACTGCAGCCCTGAGCACCTGCATGGCACTTAATAGGCTGCTGCATGGCTGCAAAGCTTAGAGGGAACTTAGGACACGTCTCCACCCAAGAGAGCTGATAGTTGGGGAGCCAGAAGCTTGAAAGTGGGTGCCCTTGCTGGACCACGGAGCGGGAATTCAGGTACAGGTGCCCTGAACTGTGACAAGCCTCACTAAAGGAAACAGATCAGAGCTATTGTCAACTTACGTCTTACATGCAGCTTCCTTTGTTTTTTGCATTATCAGAAATGTCAGGAGCCTAAAACAATTTGTCCTGAAGCTCATCTAACCAGGCTATGAGAGAAATCCCTGCTGCCACCTGTTATGTCTACCCTGCTCTTTACAGCAAGTCAAAGGGAGAATATTTGAGGACTTTCAGTAGCTAGAATACACAGGTATGTGTATTTAGAGCATCTCTATGAAGAAAGTTAGATATTCCTTTATGCAGCCAGCATAACAGTGCAGAAGTCACAAGGCTGAAGGCCACAAGTGAGCAGGAGCTCTGAAAGCTGAAGAACAGTGCTGGAAAGCCAGCAGACTCTTCTGAAGGAGATAAAATGGACTCTGTATCTCAATACATGGATTTTGGCTGCAAATTCCAATTGAGCTTGAATTCAGCGAAGCTTTGTCAATAAACAAATGCCTGAAATGAGAACACATTCTGAAAAGAGCAAAGTCATAGTGAGCAAGATTAGACATGCAAGTGCCTATTTTTGTCAGAGGAACAAGACAATAAAACAGATTTGGAAGCAGAGTGACTTGCACAATGCAAACTGCAGCGACAAAGCAGCAAGGCTGGTCTGTCCCCCTCGCTGAAGTTTGGATGTGTAATCAGTTAATTAAATGTGCAGCCAGCCCTGGGAACATCATCTAGGCAAAACACTGCCTTAATAGACACGTTAAGAACAAACTCTCTAAAGGTGGTTCTCTCACTTGGTGCTATTCCTTCTTATTGGGTGTCAATGTGAAATTGGCCTATGTTAAGGACAGCGACTCAGAGTGAAGAGCTGATTCACTGAAGGGTTTTATGATAGGTTTTATACGAACTTCTAAAAACAATTATAAATGTGGAGTCAATTATGGCAAGTTTATAGCCATAAACTTGTAGCGAACTCAGGCACTGGAGTCACCATTCTATGGTATAGACACAAATATTTAAGCAGCGATTTCTATTAGAAACAACATCCTTTGTAGCCACTCTCACTCTTAAAAATAAGTGATTTCAGAGCACAATGCAAAACCTTCAAAGCTGGGTGCTTATCCCAAAGGGAAATCACCTGATCAAGGAGATGGCACAAGCAGAGATTTCTTTTCCCCACTGCCGCCACTTATCTTAATTAACTTTGAAGCAGCAGGGAACCCAGCAGAGAGGTTCAGTAATGATGCAGGAAACACAAAAAGCAGAACATGTTTCCTTGGCCTGAGAACATTCCCTCTGACATACATAACACACAATAGGAACTGGCCAGTGTAATTTGACCATGTCACTGAAAGAGAGGAGAGGAAAGACTAGAGATGCTTGTCTAGGAACTACTGGCGTTCATTAGAAGTGTGATGCTTAGAAAGCCTCTTCTAATATCAGTAGAAAAGGAAAATGTGGACAATCTGTCTTACAATACAATGCATAGTTCTTCCGTGCAGTTCTCATTACAGGAATTTGGGGAGAACACCATTTATACAGTGTTGTAGTAAGTGTTCAACAACCTTGATAAAAAATAAATAAATAGCACTTTCATCCCCATTTCTTTTTACAAATAATTCACACCAGAGTTTGACTGGCCCCCATATACACCAAAATATTCTTTTACTTGGAGCCCATCAGGAAAGGATGCAGCAAAGACACTTGTATTCTACAAACATCATTACCTTTCTCATCCAGAAGGATCATAATGCTATCTCTGTGTGTGTGTCCAAAAAACTGTCCAGCAATAACATCACTATACTTGCGAAAAATCTTTACTAATCTCTCATTGTAATATCCTCTTATGGCAGTAGTGTTCCTTGCGAAAGGCAGATATCCTATTGGCACATGTCCTATCACATATACCTAAAAGATCAGATAGATACAACACAGTTAGCATCCTCATATGAAGCAAACATTTTCAGCTTTAGCCTAGAACCGATTAACATTGAGTCTCATAATAATGTGGTCTTTGAAAGACTTTGTCAGCCTGAACATTGTAAGTTAGTTTTGCTATAAGCAAGTATGAGTAGTTAGTAACAGTGTGTAAAGTAATTATGAACCAATATTTAGTAACCTTACATCAGAAAATGAGCATAAGTGAATACATTTATTACAATATTAGGGAAGTGGCAACTCCTAGAACTAAAGCTGCAGACATTTCCTTTCTAAGCCTTTCTTTTTGAACATTCATAATTTTTTGAAAAATATTTGCCAGCGTGACATTTTTAGCACTGTTCTTTGGACTAATGTCAATATTTTGGGAAAGGCTGTGCAAAAAAGATTTCAGTAATTTAGGAGACAAGGAGAGTGAAAAAAATACACTTGTTCCATTATTTTAAAAAAACCCAAAAAAACGAAAAACTTTTTGCTGTTTTCTTGAACTGTTTTAGGTTCCAAAATTGTTTGATTATTTTATTGTAGGGTTTGAGAAATGCCATACGACTGTTTGATTAAATATTGTAGCAATATGTATTCACACAGGAGACAAAACTGTGTACACAATTTTAACTTTCATTTCTTTACTTCTGCATGCTTAGCAATCTGAACAACATTTTGTGTATGCAAGATAGAGTTTGTGATATATGCTTTTCATGTGTATTATCTGCTAAAAGGAAAGAATGTAATATTTATACTGCAAATACATGTACAAACATACTCATGTTCTCTGGTACCATGTTATAGATGCAACTTTTCAACCAATTTCCCATTTAAATAGCAGAAATGTCCTCTGCATCAAGTCTTGTAGTTTTGTGGATAATTCAATTTTGGATTTCCTGGGCTATGAAAGTACTGTAATAGTCCTTATAATGCAGACATGATTCTGATCTCACGTGCACCAACACAGATCAGGAGTGAGGTCAGAGTTATTCATAGACTCTAGGACTGGAAGGGACCTCGAGAAGTCATCGAGTCCAGTCCCCTGCCCTCATGGCAGGACCAAATACTGTCTAGACCATCCCTGATAGACATTTATCTAACCTACTCTTAAATATCTCCAGAGATGGAGATTCCACAACCTCCCTAGGCAGTTTATTCCAGTGTTTAACCACCCTGACAGTTAGGAACTTTTTCCTAATGTCCAACCTAAACCTCCCTTGCTGAAGTTTAAGCCCATTGCTTCTTGTTCTATCCTTAGAGGCTAAGATGAACAAGTTTTCTCCCACCTCCTTATGACACCCTTTTAGATACCTGAAAACTGCTATCATGTCCCCTCTCTGTCTTCTCTTTTCCAAACTAAACAAACCCAATTCTTTCAGCCTTCTTTCATAGGTCATGTTCTCTAGACCTTTAATCATTCTTGTTGCTCTTCTCTGGACCCTCTCCAATTTCTCCACATCTTTCTTGAAATGCGGTGCCCAGAACTGGACACAATACTCCAGCTGAGGCCTAACCAGCGCAGAGTAGAGCGGAAGAATGACTTCTCGTGTCTTGCTCACAACACACCTGTTAATGCATCCCAGAATCACGTTTGCTTTTTTTGCAACAGCATCACGCTGTTGACTCATATTTAGCTTGTGGTCCACTATAACTCCTAGATCCCTTTCTGCCATACTCCTTCCTAGACAGTCTCTTCCCATTCTGTATGTGTGAAACTGATTGTTCCTTCCTAAGTGGAGCACTTTGCATTTGTCTTTATTAAACTTCATCCTGTTTACCTCAGACCATTTCTCCAATTTGTCCAGATCATTTTGAATTTTGACCCTATCCTCCAAAGCAGTTGCAATCCCTTCCAGTTTGGTATCATCTGCAAACTTAATAAGCGTACTTTCTATGCCAATATCTAAGTAATTGATGAAGATATTGAACAGAGCCAGTCCCAAAACAGACCCCTGCGGAACCCCACTTGTTATACCTTTCCAGCAGGATTGGGAACCATTAATAACTATTCTCTGAGTACGGTTATCCAGCCAGTTATGCACCCACTTTATAGTAGCCCCATCTAAGTTGTATTTGCCTAGTTTATCGATAAGAATATCATGTGAGACCATATCAAATGCCTTACTAAAGTCTAGGTATAACACATCCACCGCTTCTCCCTTATCCACAAAACTCGTTACCCTATCAAATTAGTTTGACATGATTTGTTCTTTTCAAATCCATGCTGGCTATTCCCTATCACCTTACCACTTTCCAAGTGTTTGCAGATGATTTCCTTAATTACTTGCTCCATTATCTTCCCTGGCACAGAAGTTAAACTAACTGGTCTGTAGTTTCCTGGGCTGTTTTTATTTCCCTTTTTGTAGATGATATTATCATTATTATAATGATATTAAACCTGTATAAGTAAGACTAGAGTCAGGTCTCTTTTTTTTCTTTCCTATTGCTCACTACTGTATGTAGCAGGTAGCAAATATACATTTCTTAAAGCCTCTGCCCTATCAAATCAATTGCAAATTCTAAAATAGCCCTGAAACTTGATTCACTTCTTTCTCTTTTCCTTTTGCTAGCTTTCTTTCAATTTACACAAATAGATATGATGGATACTACTACTGACATTGAGTTGATTCATAGTATTCTGTGTGTAACGCCTACCTTCTCCTTCTTTTGAAGAGAGATTTCTAGTGTGCTCTCCAACCAGGCTAACTGGTTGGCCGGGTCAGTTATATTCAGAGTCACATGGTTGGGACTGTAATATAGATTTGTGTTCAAACTGATTATCCTGAGTGGTTGAGGGCTAACACTGGATTGAAAGACTTGTGTATAAAAGCCACCTGTGGAAACAAGATCAACATGATTTAGAGGAAGAATGCTTTCGGAACACAAGTTTAGAGTGAAAGGACTACACTGACAGTTAGACTAGTAAGACTTCTATCAACCAGATTCTGACATGCTTACTCATATCGAGCAGCCCTTATTTCTCAAGTAATCTAGTTGATTTCACTGTATTCAAGATCACTCAGAGGTGAGGAAAATGACACAGGGCATCTTTTAGGACCACTTCTACTTTTTGCCCTTTATTTGTCAATTCGCATGTGTGTATGAATTGGGTAATTGCATATGTGGTGCTAAATGCAACAATAATATCTTAGTCATTTTGTGGGTTCTCAAAATTAGCATTGTGAGTTCACTGATTTTCCTGTAGTTAAAGGACATCTGACTTCCAAAACAGAGATCCAATTAAAGGAAAACACAATGTTTTTGCCATCCATTCAGGCTCATGAAAGGAAGCCTATGTTATGTAGTAGCGTGAAAAAATTAACCCACAACTCTGGCCAACCCTCTATAGCATACAGCAGAACCTCAGAGTTACGAACACCAGAGTTATGAACTGACCAGTCAACTACATACCTCATTTGGAACTGGAAGTATGCAATCAGGCAGCAGCAGAGACCAAAAAAACAAAACCAAATCAAATACAGTACAATACAGTGTTAAACATAAATTACTAAAAAATAAAGGGAAAGTTTGAAAAAAAGATATGACAAGGTAAGGAAACTTTCTTTGCTTGTTTCATTGAAATTAAGATGGTTAAAAGCAGCATTCTTCTTCTGCATAGTAAAGTTTCAAAGCTGTAGTAAGTCAACGTTCAGTTGTAAACTTTTGAAAGAACAACCATAACATTTTGTTCGGAGTTGTGAACATTTCAGAGTTATGAACAACCTCCATTCCCGAGGTGTTCCTCCTAACTCTGAGGTTCCGCTGTAGATGTTGTGGAGCAGATCCCCCAGCTACTATAGCTCCACTGACTTCAATTAACACCAGCTGAGGATCTGCCCCTCTGTGTGTTATTCCATTAGTCTCTCTCTCTCCCCTTCTTGCTCTCAAGTCCTTCTTACCCAGTCTCTCCTATTCAGAATGCCAACCCCCAAATATTCCAGTTCAAATTAAACTTCCAAACCTGCAGTGTTGGTGGGAGTTGCAAATTGAATTGAGTTTGTCAGCCCGTCGGTTTAAAAAAAAATCATTATTGTATCAGCCTATATCTGATTAACTAAATTAGATACGGAACATTTTAATTAATTGTATAATCCTAGTGATTATTTGCTAGCACCTCACTTTGCATAAACGTGTTACTAGATCTTTGAAACTTGCTCTTTGAATTGCAAATAGTCTCAAAACAAGTAAACAATTATTCTTCAATTTTTCTTTAAGTACAAGTGTAACTATGGCTTCACATAACCTTCCTTGATAGTTATGCTCTTATTTTAGATTGTGAACTCTTCCATGCAGGGAATGAGTCTCTTTTATGTTTGTACAAAGCTTGTAAGTGCTACCCAAAGCAGGGAATTATTATTACACTAGAACAAGAATAAAGTCTCCCTACAAGATTAACTGTAGACAGGAATTGCTATATAGCAAAATCAATAACTCTTACCTCTGGAGAAACTGGGCCAGGTGCTCTATTGCACTCATTCATTCTTGCAGTTTAGTGAAAGAGAGAGGGTAAATCTACAGAACTGTCAGACCACTCAGCATTAGTTTTATAAAATGTAGCTACTATATTTTACCTTTCTTGAAGGTACTGATTGCCTCATCAGTTAGCCAAGGTTTCCAGAAATTTGCTACTGCACTGTAAACTTCATTGGCAGATACAGGCAGCTGATCCTGTCAAAAAACAGAACTTTCATCACAGTCTGACACACAAATTCATGGATTTGTAAAGCCAGAAGGGACCATCTGGTCTGATCTCCTGGAAAACATAGGCCATAGAATCTCATCCAGTTATTTCTGTAGAGAGGTAAGGAGTGGGAGCTTAAGGTACTGTTCTGACTACAAGATATCACTGATGACCAGTGCAGCTGTAGAAATTCCTTTCACAGTAACAGAAAGATATGTGGTGAATGCAATAAAAAGATTTTTATGCCCTACTTATATGCAAAGCCTGAAAGACGCTTTGTCCACAGACCTTGAGACAAGAGACTCTACCTCAGGTGCCTACAAAGTTTAATTTTTTACATTTTATTTAAACAAATCTGAAAACCATCATAATGCTATTCCCCCCAGCACTCTTTTGCTCCCAAGCTAAACATTTAAACAGGGTTTTTAGGGGAAAAAACTTTCCATCTTCTGTCTAAGTTTGATGTGAGAGTTCTCTAATCAGGTTTTGCTGAGGCACTTGAGCATTGCTTGGGTCAGGTGAGTCCTAGTTAAAGATGTTGATACAAATTTTTCACATAAAAGTCAAAAACCGTCCCTCCCTCCCCACCCCCAATCCCAGAATAGCCTAGTGGTTAGGGCATTCACCAGGGCTGTCAGAGGTCCAAGTTCAAGTAATCAGAACCAAATACCTGAATTTCAGTCAGAACTGAATGTGAAGTCACTTTTCTATGGCATTTAACACCACTAGTAAATGAGTGCTAGAAACATTTAAAGTAATAGGATTAGGGCTTAACAACTCGGTTGCACAAAAAGTTTCAAAGTTTCAAAATTTGTTTTTCTTTTTGATGCACAATGAAAATGACACCTTTCCGATTCACAAAACATTGTGTGTGCGTGGGGGGGGGAGGGGGAGAGAATAGTATTATGGTGGTTTTCAGATTTGTTCAAATAAAATGTAAAAACTAAACTTTGTAGGCACTTGAGGTTGACACTCTTATTTCAAGGTCTGTGGACAAAGCATCTTTCAGTCTTTGCATGCACGTAGAGCTATCAAAAATCAGTCTATATCTTTTTGCTGCATGGATCACATATGTTTCTGTTTCTGTGAAAGGAATTTCCAGAACTGCACTGGTCAAATATATGGTGAGTGTTCATCCAACAGATATGCTTAAATCTAGCTCCAGATATGAGGCTCAATTGTGGGTTCAAGGAGGCTTCGATCTGGCTCCCAAACACAGGGTCGTGTTCTGTGTACATTTGGATTAGACACTAAATTAGGGGGCCTGTTCTAATTGGAGCTACCAGGTAGGCTTGTGCAAGAGGACCAATGTGACAACAAAGGCTGAAAGACTATTCAATTACATATTAATCCGCTGATATTTTCCACATATGTTGCAACAAGAAAAGGACCAAAGATCATTAAGTAGCTTTACTCAATCAGTTGGTGTTCAGCATATTGGGGCATACATATTTCACTCCTGCTTTTGGACTGCAACAGCAGCCATATGTGCTGTGCCACATCAATGTCAGTTTGTGGCACGTAGTAAGCAAGTGCCTATAAAATATAGCCCATCCAAACTTGCAGCACCCTCACATTTTGTACAGTGTCTCCCTTGTATACTCCCACATGATATTCAAACTATAGGGAAAAAAACATGGCAATTCTGCACATCAATGAAGTCTGATATTTCAAAACGAAATGCTGTATAATAAATACTCACATATTTTAGAGTGCAAAGCTGAGGGCAATGGGTGCAGTTTCCCTTTAAACAGCAAACAAGTTTTTGGAGCATGATATTTTTCTGTCCTAGTTTACTATATTTCAATGTGTTATATTGCATATGCTTTACAAACACGACTAACAGTCACCATACAGGGTGCTCAATAGCTAAATGCTAAAGTCTGCACTGAGAATTTACATCAGCCAATGTGTATCAGAATATTTGTATGCAGCTACCTTCCTCTAGATCCCAGGAGGTTGCTGCATGTCAGTTATTCTCCCTAAACGCTGAAACTCCTTTTAAAAAACAAACAAACAACAACAACAACAAAAACCTAAACTAAATTTCATTTAAGCAAAGGGGAGAAACAGATGTAACTATACATTATATTAAAAGATATCCCCCCCCTCCCCCCCGTAAGGGCTAATTGACATACAGAATGCTGCTTGGGGGGGGGGGGGGGAGGACTGTTTAGAGTATGGGAGGATCTTAGAGAGTCCTGGCTAAAATTTAAAAACAAAGTACTGCAACTGATCTGCTTACGTAAGATCTACCTCCTCCCTTAAGATCTGGTGGGAGAATTTGGCCCTTACTCCTTTGAACTTCTATATTAACTTTGAAATATGTTTAGTGGATATGTTCAGTTTCTAGTGTTCACTATGTTTTCATCTATGCCGAGAACAACATTGCTAACACAATGTGGAAGTCAGAAGGGCATTGTGCCAGACTGGAATGAACTATGGGACCAATAACTTGTCAGTGGAAATATCTGTAGCAGTCCCAAACAATGCACTACTAATGCAATTTTTGATATCAGTGAAGGAACGGTGGGATTTTATGTTATTTGTTTTACGTCACCATTAGAAAGCAGGAAATTAATTACAAAAAATGTACATGGTCCTGATCCAATGTCCAGTGAAGTCAATGGACACACTCCCAATGAGCTTTTAAGCAGGCCTTGAATATTACTGGCACACTGACAGATCCCATTAAGGATGCCATCTGTAGTACTGAGCTCAAGTATTACACACATACGCATGATTTACCCAGCATAAAAAATTAAATGTATATAAATTGTGTATATGAGGTAGTGGTTTCATGATTTGTAAGCATCCAATTTATCTAAGTCAGTTTGCGATACCATAGGTCAATAGAAAGATTTGATCTGACATCAGCATTAGTTCAGGTAACTTTACACACAGAGAAAGTTGTACTTCACATCACTGTAGTATGGAAATATTTACACTCTGAAGATCTAGGTGTAAACTGGAGAATCATAGGATACTGCCTCCAGTATAACACTCATATACAAATTTCATTTTTATTGCAGTGTTCCAGCGCTTTTAATTATACACAGCCATTCTGGTAAAGAAGCCCATCCACTCAAATTCCTAAAAACTCATTTTACCTGTGGCCAGTAGTCATGATTACCCAATGCAGGAAACACCTGGAGATCTGGAAAGAAACTTTGAATGGTGGAAGTCATATTGCCAATAACATTAATGACCATCTTTGTGGAGAGTTCCTCCATTGGAACATGAGGTGGACTATCCCTAAAAAGAAGAGGACTTCATAAGTGTCAAAGTAGCTTCAACACTGTAAAAAACAACTCATTTGTTGTTCTGAACAACTCTGCCAATGCACCTAAATTCTGGCCTGGAACACTGCTACAGAACTCAAATAAAAAGCTAGTGCATTGTCTGAGAGGGTCCCTGCCAAGTCTGCTCCTTTTATAAATAGGTTCCATGTTTAACAGAGAATCCCATGATAAATACTTACCACTATTAAGACTTTTCATTATCAAACCAACCCACTCAAAGTTGATATGTAATCTGGATTTCATTGCTTCCCCGCCCCTTCCCCACATGAGCCATTTAAGGTTTTATTTATTTATTTCCTTCCCATTCTGTTGAAAATAAAGTGCAATGGGTTAATCTAGTCTGGTCTGTTTATATATACACTTGTCAGCATCCTACTCCTGTATTTATATAGCACCTTTTAGCTCAAAAGACCTTGACACACAAAGGCAAACCAGCAATCACAGGCATCACTATACCCATCACTAAAATAAATACCCATCACTAAAAGTAAATCATCCACTAATTTACACTGAAGAGGGAATTGTAGGTAGGTAGAATGTGGGATTTTGGCTAGGACGCCAAACTAATCACCTCCAGTTCTTACGGAAAATACCAGGATAGTCCTGTCTAGCTACTGACATGGCCCCCATCACCACAGTGTTCAAATGCTTCACAAGCATTTATCTTCACAGCTTCCCTGTGCTAATGGGAAGTATCATTACCCCCATTTTACAGATGGGGAACTGAGGCACAGACAGTGTAAATGTCTTGCCTGCGATCAACATAGGACTTCAACCCTGCTCTCCTGCATCCCAGCCTCAACTACAGGAGCAGCCTTTGTTGATGATAAAGTGGGCAGGCTTGTTCTAATTCTTGTCAAAAAGAGAGCACTACCACCGGCACAATACTGAGTTATCTGTTCAGTATTGACTCAAAGAGGAGAAAGGTTCCTCCTGAATTTTCCTTAAAACCTGATTTTTTTTCTTGAAAGTCTCCCATCTGAGTAGTAGTCAGGCCTGACCCAATCCTGTTCACCACATAAGTCAAGGCATAAGTATGAACCCAATATGCAGTTAAAATAACTAGCCTCCGAGTATTACATTACTGTGCACAACCATGTGGTGGTTCAACCAAAGATTCAAACCACAGGCTGCCTGGTCCTTCAGTTGTTAGAGACGAGGAGGGCAGCATTATAAAGCGGACATCTCTTTTAACCAGCCACACCACAAAATAAAGGACAGAGAAGACTGCAGATAGAGAAAATGTAGCAGATGAAAATCACATAGGAGGTTACCATGGATACAGAGCAGCTGCACTTCTCTCTCTTTTCAGGTCTCTGTGTGCATCTCCTCAGGTCTCAGGCCTTTACCTATACCGGGGTGGAACTCCACAGTCATCCCACTCTTACACTGAGCCCTGGCCTACAACAGACTCTGCACCAGCCATGCTTACCCAGAAGGTCTGACTGGGTTCAGGTACCTGCAGGTCTCCCCTTCAGGAGTCTGTAACTAGAGGTATCCAATGGATGATCAGACAGCCTTCTCAAACCAAAGTGTTGTTTATTTTAACAATGGGAACAACGCATTTAGAGAAAAAATATTTTAAAATAGTCTATACACGTGTGTCTGACCTAAAGGCTTACCATCATCTGATGCTAACCTGGCAGGCCTAACTTCTTCAGACTCCCCAGTGGGTGCCTTTGTCTGAGCCTGGTTCCCACAAACTACTCCACTCATGCTTGAGAGTGTGTTTCTTTTTAAACCTGCCACAGTTCTTTTGATCACCTATGCTCCTGGGTCTCTTCCTGTCCTGGCATTATTGTCTCTTAACACCCTCAAGTGTTTGGAGAGAAGTGGCTTCTTTTGAGTCATTCTTTTCCATAGATTCTTAGAGTTTAAAGTCAGATGGGACTATTAAATCATCTAGCCTGACCGCCTGTATAAAACAGGCCATTAAATTTCACCCATTTACCCCTGTATTAAGTGTATTAAGCCCAATAACTCGTTTGGTTAAAGCACCGAAAGGCATCCGGTCTCCAAGAGATCGAGAATCCACCATTTTCCCTTGTAGTTTGTTCCAGTGGTTAATCATCCTTGTTAAAATTTGTTCTTTATTTCTTTTTCCCTCCTGCTCCCTTGTTTTCGCCAACAGCCAATATTAAACTATACAAATATATTTATACAGTAAACATCCCAATAATCAGGTCAACATACAATATTAATAAATTATTCCACAGCACCTCCAAATCTGTTACAGAGGTCAAACATTCGGTCAGTCTTGCAACTTGTTAGTAGGGATGTCAAACGATTAAAAAAAAAATTGCAATTACTCGATTAAAAAAAATAATCGCCATTAATCACAGTTTTAATCACATTGTTAAACAATAATAGATACCAATTTAAATTCAGCATGGAATCATGTCCTCTGGAATGGTGGCCAAAGCATGAAGGGGCCTATGAATATTTAGCATATCTGGCACATAAATACCTTGCAACGCCACCTTCAACAGTACCATGTGAACACATTTTCTCACTTTCAGGTGACATTGTAAATAAGATGTGGGCAGCACTATCCCCCGTAAATGTAAACAATTTTGTTTGTCTTCGCGATTGGCTGAACAAGAAGTAGGACTGAGCGGACTTGTAGGCTCTAAGTTTTACATTGTTTTGTTTTTGAGTGCAGCTATGTAAAAAAAAGTTCTACATTTGTAAGTTGCACTTTCATCATAAAGAGGAACTACAGTCCTTGTATGAGGTGAATAGAAAAATATTATTTCTTTGTTGATCTTTTTAGTGCAAATATTTGTAATAAAGTGAGCACTGTACACTTTATATTCGGTTGTAATTGAAATCAATATTTGAAAATGTAGAAAAACAACCAAAAATATTTATAATAAAATTTAAATTTGTATTCTATTATTAACTGTGCGATTAAAACTGCAATTAATCATGAATATTTTTTAATCATCTAGTTAATTTGTTTTGCATTAATCGCTTGAGTTAACTGAGATTGATAGCCCTACTTGTTAGTAATTCAGATAATGCAAGCGGAGCAGACAGAAGCGGCACCTAACTCAAATTTATTGCTGCATACAGAAACAAATGTTTGAGTATTTAAAACTAGTGCACTATGGTCTTCCAACTATTCAAAGTGTTTCACTAGCAGGGTGGCTATTAACTGACTCAATTACTTACCCTGTCCATATCATGAAGAAACTTGTTGTTCAGACCTCTTTCATGTACTTAAAGGCTGATAAAATAAGTTGATATGGAGAATCACAGAAAAAATCTCCAAAAGGCCCAGGGTTGGAGGCATTAGCCCCTTTGAAGAAGAACAAACTTTGGTGTGATCACCAGTGATGTGGTAAGTAGGGTCTAAATGCAAGTCTGATACATGCCAGAACTGCCCTGTTTTTAGAAAACAAACAGTAATGAAAATGGATTATTTCTTGCCAAGGTGCTGAGTTTCTCCTTACAGTTTGCATTAAGACTAATATATGAGTCAACATCATCCTGTTTTGCCCATGCTTGGCAAATCTATTTATCAACTGAGATTGGGAAACTAGCCCTGGTGAATGTGGGGGCCTATGCCATTAAGTTCTGCAAAATTTAAGTTTTAATTTAAAAAACTAAGCTTTTTGCCTTCATGATTACAAAGACAACCTGCAAATGTGAATTGAATGTACAAGATGCAGCGTTGTAATCCTGAATCTGCAGACCTGCTCCGATGCTTCTGTTGTGCTCAAAGTTTTGCTAAACAGGAGGGAGAGTAAACTTAACAAAACCATGATCAGTCCACTGCTGCTGTTCATTAGCCTGTGTGAGTGGTTTGAAACGGACAAGAATCACATCAATTTCATTCTGTCTACTGCTTGGGAAAGCTGTGAGCATAGGCAGCAGAAAATGACCAAAAATTGGAAGATGACGTGGGGTGGAGTGATGGAGATCCTCCTTATTTACTGCTGGGTGTGGGGAAATAAAGAAAGCACTTCTCCATTCCAGCAGCTAGAGGAGGGGGCAGTTTCAATTTTTCAGACATGTACTATCCAAAAGTTGATAGGAAAGATGACGCCTCCAGGCAGGGTCCAAAAACCCCAACCTTCTCCCCAGAAGCTGTGATAACAGGCAGCCTAGACTTCTTACCAGGGCATGGAGCCTCTACCAGCCTTATCTTTTGTATCTGTCTCTAGCTACTAGGTGTCTGGTAAGTTTTCAACTGCTGTTCCTGAGCACTAAGCAAAGGCAAGCACCCAATGGACTTTAGGTGTATATTAAACTAAAAGATGAATTACAAAGTTACATATTACAGGAATACTGACCTTCAGGTTTCAGATATGATAATAAATAGTCCTTTCAAGCTGTAGATTTCAACGCACTTTAGAAAAGGGAAAATTATCTCTATTATACAAAAGGGAAATTGAGGCATAGAGGCAAAGTGATTTGCCCAAGGTCACACAGCCAGCCAATGGCAGAGCAGGGAACAGAACCCCAGTCAGACTCCTCATAGTGTGCTTTAACCAGAAACTTATTTCAGGAACTTAAAAAGAAGATGTGAACATCTGAAAATTGTAATATTGCAATTTCTGCTAATGGTTGCAAGATTTGTCTTCTGGAAACTTACAGAGGTTTTGCATTTCAGATGCATATGAGTCACAGAAGCTGAGTATGGAGCAATAGTTCTTTTAAAACATGTATATAACTGGAAGAAAATAAAATCACACATAGAAAAATGTGGAGTTTACTTTGCTGACCAAAGGCAAAACATGAGTTAATGTTTATTATAATGGAGTAAATAAATAAATTTCAGACATATTGCATTATTAAGTAATGCAGGGCCTAGCCTGTATGCCATTGTCTGAACCACACCCTCATGCAGACAACATAACCTACACTCAGCTTTGGAAAGATTCGATTTTTTTATTGGTAAATGTCAGTAAATATCAATTTCATTGTACACACACAAACCAACCAAAAAACAAAACAAAAAAAACCCAATCTGGTTGTCCTATCTCAAAATAGATATATTGTAATTGGAAAAGGTACAGAAAAGGGCAACAAAATGTTTAGGGGTATGGATTAGCTTCCATATGAGGAGAGATTAATAAGATTGGAACTTTTCAGCTTGGAAAAGAGACGACTAAGGGGGGATATGATAGAGATCTGTAAAGTCATGACTAGTGTGGAGAAAGTAAATAAGGAAGTGCAATTTCTCCTTCTCATAACACAAGAACTAGGGGTCACCAAATGAAACTAATAGGCAGCAGGTTTAAAACAAACTTAAGGAAGTATTTCTTCACACAACACATAGTCAACCTGTGGAACTCTTTGCCAGAGGATGTTGTGAAGACCAAGAAGTTGGAATGGGTGACTGGGGATGGATCACTTGATGATTACCTGTTCTATTCACTGCCTCTGAAGCACCTCTCATTGGCCACTGTCAGAAGACAGATTATTGGGTAGATGGACCATTGGTCTGACCCAGCATGGCTGTTCTTATGTTCATCAATATCAGTCAAAAATTTACAGATAGGACAAGAAAAATGCTACTTGAGAAGATATTAGAGTTTGATTTAAGGGTATTTACTTTGTATATTTTGACCTGTGATGGTCACAATTTGTGTTTGGATGATTATAAAGCTTTAAGTTTTTGAATCTTAATGTCTACTATCATTAAATAATTGTGTGATCCCCCATTGTCAGACACACACCCTCAATTTCCCCAAACTGAAAATTTAGATCAATAACAATGGGGGGGGGGGATGTTTAAAAATAAACATTGATCTTCTCCCTCTATATTATAAAAAAAATAAATAGAATTCTGCCAAACCTACTTGTAGCATGCTCTACTCAGGTCAGGCACTGACTGACTGATTTATCTGGGAGAGTGCTGGGAGTCACACAAATGCCTCAGCTTTGGGAAAAGAAGTAAATAGCATGGCATTGTACATTTGGTTAAAAATAAAGCAAACGGGGGGGGGGGCAGTGTATAAAAAGGAAGGGGGGGATACCTCCCCCGGCAGGGAAGTTTCTGGACATTTCCAGCCAGATACATATGAAAGCAGGTGAGGAAATGTGGCAGTGCCACAGAGCCAGTTTACAGCGGCAGGGACAAGTCACACGGGATGGATGTAAAGCTTTCCCAGGCTATAGTGAGGTGTCTCCAGTGAGCCCCCCGAGGGGAGGGGGAGGAAGTCCCCAGCCCCCCAGCACCAGGGGCCCAGGAGGAGAGCTCTCTCTGCCTCTCATTCTCAGCGTGGGCTTTGCAATTAATCAGCAGCCAGCAGCAGGGGGGATGAAGGGGGAGGGGGGCAGGAACAAGCCCGGCTGGCTTGAGTTATTGACTGGCAGCTCCTTTGTGTCGGGGTCGCTCCCGGTCGGGAGGGTCTGGCTGTAGGTGACAACCCCACGGAGCCGGGGCCCCAGCCCTGCCCCTCCGCCTCCTTTCCAGCAGGGGCGGCCCCTTGCCCTACTTCTTTGGGGGGGGGAGAGACAAGCCCGGCGGCTGAGGCTCAGCGCTAGCTCTCCGGAGCGCTCAGCCAGACTCACCCACGGCTAAGGGCCCTGCTGGCGGCGCTGGAGCGGCGGCGCCCGGGACCGGCAAGCGGCACAGCAGCAGCCACAGGCTGAGCGCGCAACACCCGCCCGCCAGCTCCATGCTCAGCGAAGCTGCCCTGGGACAGGCTCCTCTCATGTGATCGGCCTTGGGAGGGGGAGGAAGGTGAGCTGGGGGAGGTCACGTGGCACACTTCCTGTCCTGCAAAGCAGCCCCGCCGTGCACTGAACACTGCTGTCCCGGGTGCTCCAGGCCCGGAGATCAGCAGTGGAGGCTGCTCCTGCGCCACCGTAGGGGTTAGTCCCTGGGGGCGTGTCTACACTCTACCTTGCACCCAGCCTCTGATGCAGGTCTGAGCCCAAGGCCCCCTTGCCTCCGCACACAAATGAGTGCGAGTCAGCAAGCCCTCAGGGCCTGGGTCCTAGGACCCTGCTGGGCAGGGTCAGAGCTTGAGTCCTGTGGTGACTGGGTCTAAGGCCTTCAGTTCTGCAGTGTGGACACAGACCTGAGTCAGAAGCTCTGCATAGGGCGGTATGGATGCATTAGCATGGCTATGAGAACCAGGTCCAGCAGTTGTAAACCCACGTTTACAATGCAGCATGGATGCTCAAGCATGAACTTGGAAACCCCAATCCACAAGCACAGGTCTCACAGACCTGGGCTTGGTGTGACATGTAGACATACTCTTAGAGCCGGGATCGGCAACCTTTGGCACGCAGCCCGCCAGAGTAAGCGCCCTGGCGGGCCGGGCCGGTTTGTTTACCTGCCGCATCTGCAGGTTCGGCCGATCATGGCTCCCAGTGGCCGCTGTTCGCCGCTCCAGGCCCATGGGGGCCGTGGGAAGTGGCACAGGCCGAGGGATGTGCTGGCCGCTGTTTCCCACTGCCCCCATTGATGGGAGCCGCGATCGGCCAAACCGGCGGACGTGGCAGGTAAACAAACCGGCCTGGCCCGCCAGCGTGCTTACTCTGGTGGGCCGCATGCCAAAAGTTGCCGATCCCTGCCTTAGAGGAAGGAATTGTTGTCCAAAGAGCAATGGGGCCCCTTTCACTCAAAGCCAAGACTGCCAATAAGAAAAGTCACCTGTTGTAACTAGGGTGTTTTATCTCCCCTAGGACAATTGGCAGGAGAGCCAAAGTCCATGTGTTAGAGACAATCACACCTTTACAGATAGAAGAGCCCAATGAGATCATCCAGCCCTCTGCACGGAGGTCACTGCAGGAGTGCAGTGCTCTCCATTAGCTAGTGTACATTAAAGCATACCATGAGATGGGCCTTCCAGCACTTGCCTAGGACAGTTATTAACAGAGCTCATTGTCACAGGCTTCTATTATTAGGGCATATTCTGCACTGGGATGCATCCAGAAACCTCTGACATGTAGGGAAACCTGCTGGAGGTACAGTGCAGAACGGACTAAATATATCTGAGGTACAGTATAAGATTACAGGTGCCTCCGTTTCTCCATCTGTGAAATAGGTCTAATGATACGTTCCTTTGTAAAGTGGCTTGAGATCTGCGGATGAAAAGTGCTATGCAACAGCAAGTAATATTAGCAGTGTAATAGAATTTGGGCCTTACAGTCTAGGTTCCAGCTACAAAGGGCCCAATTCTGCAAACAGGTACATGTGTAACTTTGCTCCATTTGCTCCATGGAACTGCTCCCATGAGCAAAATTGCACGTGTGCGTAGAGGGCCTCAAATCCTGCACAGGTGGACCCTTACACCTCATAGAATGATACAAATGCAGGGGTAAAAGGGAGCCTGAGTAATCATCAAGTCCAGCCTCCTGTGCTGAGGCAGGACCAAATAAACCTAGACCATCCATGACAGGTGTTTGTCCAACCTGTTCTTAAATAACCTCCAGTGATGGCTGTACGGGGAGATTTTGGCAAACCAGTAAAGTGCCTGAAACCACTATTGCGTATTGCTAAAAGTAGTCAAGTCAGCAGGCCGTAAACTGATCATGCAGCAGCCTTAGCATAACCCAGGCAGGAGGGGAGGGGGTTTTGGGTGCCACAGACAGGGCAGCTTGACCCTGCGTCCTTCCTGCTAAGAATGTTGAAATTGCTGATATATGTATTTTAGAAAAACAGCAAGCTTGTCTATAATGTACCCTGAGGAATGTGTCTGTCAGGGTCCCAAGGCATGGACACTCTGAAAAAAAAACATATCTGGTTAATTGACGATCATAAGGAAACCTCTTGCTTGACCTTTAAAAACTGCTTGCTTAGCAAGTTTTCTTTAAGGGATATGTCATTGTATTACTAATGTATAAATAAGGGGGAAAAGTTTAAGGTAGTGGGACTTCTCAGAAGGGGCTCTTCAGGGACTCTCCCTCTGGATGCATCTTGTGTTCCCCACCGGCAGACAGGGCGCTGCTTTGCCACTTGAGAGCCACACTCAGCTTCGGTAATTATTGAGGGTTGGGGGTGTTTTACTAACCTGTTGCAGACGTGTGTAAGTGCTTGAGACTAATTAAAGTTTAGCTTTAAGTGAAAGCACTCTTGTGTTGTCCTGTTTGTGCCAGCCATCTACCGGTCAGACGGCCATGTCTCCCCTGATTTATTTCCTGACACCACCTCGCTTTGGGTTGAAAGAACCCCGGGTTACAATGGTGATTTCACAACCTTCCTTGGAGGTCTATTCCAGAGTTTAACTACGCTGATAATTAGAAAGCTTTTCCTAACATCTAACCTAAATCTCTCACTGTAGATTAAGCCCTTTACTTCTTTTCCTACCTTCAGTGGACATGGAGAACAAATGATCACAGTCCTCTTTATAAAGCCCTCAACATATTTGAAGACTTATCAGGTTCCCTCCCAGCTTCCTCAAGACTAAACATGCCCAGTTTTTTGCACTTTTCCTCAAAGGTCAGGTTTTCTAAACCTTTTCTCAATTTTGTTGCTCTCCTCTGCACTCTCCAATATGCCCACATCCTTTCTAAAGTGTGGCACTCTGAACTGGACACATTTCTCCAGCTGAGGCCTCACCAGTGCTGAGTAGAGCAGGGTAGTTACCTCCTGTGTCTTACTTACAACACTCCTGTTGATAGCGACAAAGAGTCCTGTGGCACCTTATAGACTAACAGATGTATTAGAGCATAAGCTTTCGTGGGTGAATACCCACTTCGTCAGATGCATGCATATTCACCCACGAAAGCTTATGCTCCAATACATCTGTTAGTCTATAAGGTGCCACAGGACTCTTTGTCGCTTTTTACAGATCCAGACTAACACGGCTACCCCTCTGATACTTGACTCCTGTTAATACAACTCATAATGATGTATGAGCTTGCATGTATGAACTTGCAGGATCAGGGCCTAAATGTCTGCAGAATTGGGACCCAGTTTTGCATTGCTCCATTTTCCAAAGCAGAGTTATGGCCAAAGGACTAATCTTTTGGTAATGTAGTATAGCAGTTCTAATTCTAAATCTTAATATGCCTTGGAAAGGATAGTCTGAAGCATCTTACATTCCAGAATGAATAAAACTCCAGTAATTATAGAAATACTAAAATTAAGCTAAAACCTAATAAGATGTGAGAGTTGAGATGTGTATTCGTGACAGAAGATAAGGAGTGAGTGAATACAAATGCCTATCTGTTCATACTACAGGAGGGCTGTGATGCCATTTATAGACAGAGAAGTGAAAATTGTTTTCCACAAGGGAGAACGTGAAGTTCCAAGGTTAGCTAACCCAGTGATATTGTAATAGCAGAAGATCAGAGAATTATGCTTTCCACCTCTAGGCCTTCTCTGTCTCTGTTCTCTAAATATTCAGTTACTCTCCATCCAGTGGATGTATTTTTCTTTCTGTGTATTTTTTAGTGGTTTGCATTTCTATGGTTTGCCTAACTATATTATGAAATATTTACATCCATCTACAGTTGCAAGTCCCTCATGTCTGACTTTTCTCCTTTCCCTTCCCCACTCAGGATAACCCCACAGGCATTTCACAAATGCCACTTCTCCTAGCCCTAATTTCCTTTGACATTCATAGTATTTGTTTTTTGAGATGGCAAAAGCCTCCATCAGTAAAGTTGTATTGGGTAGCTGTTACATGTAAAACATATGCATACAGGGCATGAAGTGAAGGGGCGAGGGGGAGTTACCTTTGTTTAAATGTGTTTGTAATGCATATAAGGAGAGTAAACAACAGAAGGGATGGAGAGTTCCCTTGTTAAATATTTACCATTCAGGCCTTATGTGTACTCCAGAGCCTTTTCTATCCATCACCTCATTCCTTTCTGCACCAGTAATAAAGACTTTATTCTTTTACTTCGTGACACTATAAATCAGTTGTCATGGATATTAATGCCACTAGTAGAGAATCATGACTTCTTTCCATGGAGATGAAGCAAAAGCATCTGCTCCCAATTCTCTGGGAAAGGGATGGGTGGGAAAGGGGATCATGTGATTTGCATACATAAGAAGACAGCTGTGATGTGAGCCATACTGATGGATGACAGACATAATCTGTATTATTACACTGAAACGAGGTTTAAATCAACCAATGCAAGCTCTGTAGTGCAGAGAAGAGGCTCTTTATAGCTGCACACATGGACAACAGAGGCTGAAGCAAACCAGAATCCAGTTCCACAAGCCACGAAAACGAGTACTACTTTTTCACTCCCGTTGGCCTAAAAGATCACTTTTTTAGAACATGGTGCTAGTGCATTATGCTTATGAAAAGAATGCTGAGACTAATGTTCCTAAGGGACATTAACAACTCTAACTGAAGTCCATCGCAGATGCAGGAGCTCTGCACCTCTGTAGGTCAGGCCCCCAGTTTTTAAAGTGATTTATAGCTATCAAACCAAATATATTCATGATGGTTGAGAATTAAGGGGGCTTTCTCCTCTGCACCTAGATTTACAGTGTTAAGTCCCTTCAGAGAGCACTTCCCTGTAAAAGGATATTAGAAAACAAGATCTTGCATTCGTGTCTTTTTTAGGGCCAATTTGTGCCTAGACCCTTATCAAATGAGGTGCTCTTGTGCTCCCTGCACAGAAGGACCAGCCATAGTTGCAGTCGCTGAGACCAAGCACTAGTCCTCCATCAGTGTCCTTATGAAAGAGAGCCACTATGGTGGGGAGGAACCAGAACTACTTCCAGCACACCAGCTAGCAGATCTAAAGAATACCATGGTCCAGCATCAGGCCTGGGAGCTCAGGTGCAATTCCCCTCCTGAAACGCCTTTCTGGACATATGCCTTTGCAGCATCCCCAATGTGGCCCACTGGTTAAATATCACAACTGTGTCACTGTTAAAAAAAGGTCTTAATCAACCCAAAGCAGATATGGCCCATGGATGCAACGTCCTAACAGAAGGGGGATTCTCTTTATATCTTTTCCTCCTAGTTACATATATGATGCCATGTAACTCTTTTTGGTTATATTTAGCTCAGAAAACTGGGGTATAGAGCCAGTTCACACCAATTCTGCTTTTAAGATGTTTTATTAATACAATTTTGATTTCTGTAAAATGCAGTACGGCTCTTAGAAGAGATTACTGCCCCTCCATACAAATTAAGGTCCATAATGCACCATTGTGTGATAAAACATACAAGAAGGGACTCCAGGAGGAGGTTCACATCATGGTGTTTCCACTCTATGCTCCCCTCAAGGAGCAAGGCTTCCTAACCCTGTGGCATCTGAGGATCCCTAGGAAAGGCAATAACGTGCCATCGCTGGTAATTAGTATCAATGGTCAATGCGGGTCTGGCTGGAGAATCTTGCCCGCATGCTCGGGGTTCAGCTGATCACCATATTTGGGGTCGGGAAGGAATTTTCCTCCAGGGTAGATTGGCAGAGGCCCTGGAGGTTTTTCGCCTTCCTCCGCAGCATGGGGCAGGGATCGCTGGCTGGAGGATTCTCTGCGACTTGAAGTCTTTAAATCATGATTTGGGGACTTCAACAGCTGAGTCAAGGGAGAGAATTATTCCAGGAGTGGGTGGGTCAGCTTTTGTGGCCTGCATCATGCAGGAGGTCAGACTAGATGATCATAATGGTCCCTTCTGACCTTAAAGTCTATGAGTCTATGAGTCTATAACCCTGAGGTTGATCAGGGCCTGCTACATTCCTACTGCCCTCCCACCCCAATCTATGGAACATTTCTGCCTTTTGGTTCTGATTTATTTCCCTCTGCACTGAAGATCATAGAACTCTCAGCCACTTCCTCCATTAGCCACATTAACACACACACACAAAATAGTAAAGGATTGATTCAAAACCCACTGAAGTCAGTGGAAGTGTTCTCATTGATGTCAGTGAGTTTTGGATCAGGCTGTAAGTAAAGATTATTATTATCAGAGAGGAAGGGGACTGTCAGTGGTTTGAGCCAGGGAGATAGTATCCATGTTTCCTCTCACCTCTCTGCCCCCACTGCAGCACTACAAAGATGCTGCTCCTGAGTTTCTCAAGCAAAGAGAAGCCACTAAATTGGAGTGAAGTCACACCTGGTTTCCTGTTTGACCAAAGTCACCCCATATAGCCCAGCCTACTTTAGCATCTTGCCACCACTCCTCCTTGCAGTATTAACCCCATTTAGGAAATGTTTTTCATATCACCTCCTCCAAAGCACTGAAACACTAGTCCATTAAATGCAAAACCAGCATGGGTTTAAAAACATTTTAATTTTAAGTTTGAATTGCATTCCATAACATGTCAAATATGTTCCATTTATTGTAAAAAACGAAGACAAGTGTTTCAGAGATTTAATGCAAAGTTCCACCTGTTGCATTTTACTGAACAAGAGTTTGCCAATTGATGGTATAAAGTAAAAATAAAAAACCAACAACCCGCAAGCTCTTCATTAACCTTTCATGCCAGTAATGTTCATGTCACTTAGCTACGTTCAGTTTTGGATGGCAGTTAAATGCATCCAGCAGGAGTAACACCTGGACAGGGGACAGGTAGGTTCTATGCTTTCTCATAGTGGCGAACAGCAACCACATCACCAAAGGTGAGAGTCTGCAAGTTGGAGAAGAAATAGAGAAGTTAAAACACCATACCACGTTTCATAACCATTTTCTACATATTGCTCAATCTAAAGAGGTTGTTCTAGTGCAAGGGTTCTCAAACTGGGGGTCGGGACCCCTCAGGGGGTTGCAAGGTTATTACATGAGGGGGGTCACAAGCTGTCAACATCCACCCCAAACCCTGATTTGCCTCCAGCATTTATAATGGTGTTAAATATATAAAAAAGTGTTTTTAAATTATAAGGGGGGGTCACACTCAGAGGCTTGCTATGTGAAAGGGGTCACCAGTAAAAAAGTTTGAGAGCCACTGTTCTAGTGGATGTAAATCATATAAAAGTAAACAAAACATGATCGTGCACCCTTAATATTGAGTGAAAACATTCAGAGTTGTGGTTCCCACAGCAACCATACCTTTCTTATTGCTGTTTTCAATACAGAGTAACTCATGATACACTAGATCAGAAAGGGGACCAAAATAAAGGATGTCTGGGAACCAAAACAGAATTTCCTAACTTTTGTGCATTTAAACTCTCAGCCATAACATTGAACCTATATTAAAACAATTTCATTAAAACAAAAACAAACAGACAAAAACCACACTGATCCCATATCAGAATGTGCAATGCACTATGTGTATATTCCAATGTTCATATGCAATACTTATTATATGTAGGGGGTATATGTAAAGGGAATCAAGTGTTCAAATAAATGTACCATGTCCACTGATTGTATATGTAATCACTGAATATGGCGGGTAATTCTAATGTATGGAACTCCCAATATATTGCCTCTTGGAGGTGCCAATCGTGAAGAGTGAAATTTTCCCAAGTTACTGGGTGGGGGCTCGAGCCGGTTTTGGTTATATTGTTGAAAAGGAACGCCCTAGATATTAAACCCTTCTTGCTGCCCACTCCCACTGGCAGAAGGGATAGCTGTTTGCATATCTGCAATTTTGCATCCCAAATTCCTGTTCAGATTTCTTGTAAGATAGTTTGCTGCACACGGGCAAATACCATCGTTACTTGCTTTATAACAAGCAAACTTAAGAACACATATTTCTCATTGACCAACTACATATTGTGTCTGCACTTTTAAGTTTAAACTATTTGGAATTCTCCACACACAAAGAGAGAGAGAGTGTAGCTGAACAAAAACAAGAGTTAAAGACTGATTCTCCAATGGCCAGGTAACAGAAAGTAAAGTAGCTGAACACACTTCTTTTTCATGCCAAGAACAAACATGAGAAATTTCAGCCCAGAGGCTACATTTCCAAACCCCCTTCCTCCCAGTGTTATAAAGGTTTAGAACGTGTGCACTTTTCAGCCATAGCTTTAGTATCACTGCCACCAGGGCCATCTGTAGACTTCCCGCCGCCCGGTGAGTGCAGGGCACACCCGACCCCTGCTGCAGTCCCCCGGGACATAGCTCAGGGGAAGGGGTGGAGTGGGAGCAAGGCTGGGGACAGAGCAGGGGCGGGGGCTATGGGGAAGGGGTGGAGTGGGCATGGGGTGGGAGTGGCAGCAGCTTTCCTGGCCAGATCAGACTGGCCATTGGAGCAGCACGCAGTTGCGTAGTTTGTGTATGGGTAAGGACGGCCCTGACTGCCACAACATTATAATCCTGTTCCCAAAGCATCACTGGAGGTAGGTGGGTTAAAAGCATAAAATATTACTCTTTACGTGAACCTCTTCCCCTGGTCATCATTTTGGAAAATAATCTAAGCAGGAATACTCCATTCATTATTAAATGCAAAAATCCTCAAGATATATTACCCCAGAGAAATACTTATTCTAAGTAACTAGTTGCACATGGAAGTATAAGACAATTTTATTTTAGTGATCTAAAGTACCACCTGTTTAAAATGGATTGATGCACATTTAATCAAATAGTTCATATTTTTGCAGTTCCAGAAGTGTATTTTGTTTCATTTGGGATTAGTACAATGCTGTATTTAACTCCCCTCCCCTCAAAAGTCTAAAATGTCATTGACTTTCTGAAGACCGTTAACTAGAGCTGTTTGAAAAATGCTGAAAGTTTTCCATTGTCTATAAACAGATTCAGAGCAGCAATATATATATATTTTAAAGTATATATAACTTTTAAAAATTCTCAACCAGCTTTACGGATAACTAGCTCTAGATTTTCAATAACAATAGCATGCTCTCGATAGATCTAAACAAATAGTTAATCTGATACGTATGAGCTCAGTGATCATTTTACTTACCATTACCATTTTGCCATCCTTAATTTCTCTAACAAAGTTTGTCTCTTTGCCGTCCCATTTCTGTACATGAACTAGTTTGTCTCCATCCAGGGTCACAACTGACTGGGATATCAAAATATACAAAGAGAAGGATTAATTTAAAACAGTAGCAGATACTATTCAGATTTCTAGGGAATGTATTCAATAGCCTCTACTAGATTCTCTTCAACAAACTTACTCAAACCTGGCATAATAGACGAGTTCTGGGCATTTTAAATCCAAACCCATGAACCCTCCTTGTTTAAAATGAAAAGTCCATTTGATTCTTGTTTGTACAAAAAGGATTAAATAAATCCTGCTTTGTGTGTCCCAGTGACATTTAAATGATAATTTCACATTTGCTCTGGTTTAGCAACTTTTTAAACCCCCCAAAGTTCAGGAAGGATGTACTTCCTCATTTCAGTTGAGAATGATGTCTCCTAAACTGATTTTTGGATTAAAGCGACTGGTACAAAAATATGGATGGGGCATCTAGCAGAATTCCTTCATACTGGAAGGCCAAAACATATGTCATAACATCCAGACATAACTTTGTGTCTCTAGATGAGTAAGATGCGGTCTTGTCTTTCCTTACTCTCCTTTTCTGTGCTACAAAACTAAACTAACTGTGGCAAAGAAGTTGAATCATTCTCCCTAGTCCCTCCCCCACCAAAAGATAAGACTTTTCAAATGCTACAGCCTGAGAGGGTGTTCACTTACTTTGCAGTTTCTGTCATCTGGGGTAGTTTCCTCAAACTCTTCTCCAAGCTTGAAGCTGATTTCAGTGTTCTTGAAAGTGCTCTGGGTCCTGATCACTACTTTGTCCCCTTCATTGCTGATTATCACTGTGGGCTTAGTGACGTTCCCCACCTGCCGAGTAGCAAAGCCCACTCCTAACCCGCCAAATGAAAACAAAAATCCATCAGACCCTGATTTCTTTTACACCCTGTTTGCCAAACAATGAGGTGAAACCTCCTATCCTGTTCTGCTCCTTTCACTATCACACTACACTTTACACTTCTCTGCCCAGTCATCCATACTTCATCTATCCACTGTCCTACACTTTAGCTCACTGTATATATTTCTGAGTCCTCGGTACCCACTTAAGAAACACAATATATTGCAACAATGACCCCTTAGGTCAACAGTGTAGTACATCAGCTTCTTGTCACTGAATTAGTGACAGTTACTTTTTGCTTATTTAGATGGCAATCTTTATCATTCCAGTATAATGAGAGGGACCTGTTTGTTTATTTGCAAGCAACTTTTGTTGATTCAGTTGATCTCATTGTCTTTTCCTAAAATAAAGTTTTAAAACAGGCTCAATGCATTACCACTCTGTTCCCCCGCCTTCCCCGCCCCCCCCTTACAAACCCACCATGCAAATTATATCTATATCACGTTAACTTTGATAAAGAATGAAACAATGATGGAAATAACTGAGCAGGCAAAGCCACGGCACTTTCACATTCACATTCTCTGCAGCAACATTCAGCTCAGCTAGACAACGATTCTTTTTTTGGTTCTACTCAGAAATCACTCAGATGCTTTAATCCAATGCAAAATCCCAAATCCCACGATCACTCTCCAACCTATCTGTGCTGGAAAACATCATCAAAACTTCAGGAACAATTTCAGCAGCCCAATGGGTGATTAGCAATAGCTCCTTTTACCTACCCAGCGCCTTCATGTATTCATCAAAATTCTGGCTGTCAATCAGCTTCCAGGTAGCACAGAATGCCTCAACCATTGTGGCCGCAGGAAGGGTTAGACAGTTGGAATGAAGCTGGCAGGTGGGAGGCTGTGTCCAGTCCTGTTGGGATTTTAAACCTAAGAGAATCTCCTGCACCTCAACTACAGCTCAGCCCCCTTCTTATTGGGACTCGGAGAAGAGGCGGACAAAGAAGAAAGGACCTACATTGCAACCCTCGCCTCCTCCCCCCGCCCTCTCCCTCTTCCTTTGAAGTAAAGGCGAGGAGGGGCTGAAGGGATTCAGTCCTCCCTGTGATTGGATCAGGCCACTGGGTCAGCAGAGCAAGTCTTGTGCCGCCCACCCTTTACCCTGAAGCCCTCTCCTGCCTAGGAGGGGGGCGGGGGAGGGCTCTGCTGCTGCTGGGGGAGCGGGGGGGGGGGGTAAGAGAGAGAGAGAGGGCGTCATTCAAATCCTACTTGAAAACTTGGCAAGAGCAATTTCAGCCTCAAAGAAAAGATGCATAATAAGAGATTCAGCTTCTCTTCCGTTGCACTCTAAACTGGTGACAATTTAAAAAGACACTAAGGAAACCGAAGTCTTATCCTCTTGCAAAGAAAACTCGGTATTTTCTCTTACACATTCAAATAGCAAGGCATAAAAGGGAAGTGTAACAGGCAGGGATTCAGCAAAGAGGCTTTACACAAGGGAGGGACCACACTCATGTACCGCCAGAATTATGTGTGCCAAGTCTATCCCAGTAGACATCCCAGTTAAGAGAGACCATTTGAAACGGAAAACCAGATACTGAAATCAAAATAAGATGCTTGACTGAATACCCACAGCAGGACGAAAAAGGGGGTTCTGGCTGCATTTCACGTTATCTTTATTTGGAAATTTTTGTATTAAAATCAGAGCTTAAATTTTCAAGCCCATTTTTACCACCCAGTTTGGCATTAGCTAGTGCATCCCCCACATGAAATTGTGCCAGTGCTATCCCAATTACATAGCAATCACTCCCCTTCGTTGTCACTGCCTGAAAACATCTCCTCTACTAAACTGACAGCATTTGGAAACTATTTTTAAAAACTGATCTTAAAATTATTTCAGTTTAGCACTTTTTTGTTTGTTCAAGATACTAGGTGGTGACCTAATCTCCTGCAGGTTTCTCATAAAGCAGCCTGGTTCTGTCGGCCAAGATGATGTCAGCCGGTCAGACAGACCTAAAACTTGGAGGGATTCCAGAGCCCCCTGGGCTAACACCTTACAACTTGTTAGGAAAACTCAGGGACTGAAAGAATGAGCTATTCTGTAATTCAAGGAAGCAAAGCTTGGGGACCCTCTGCCTCGTCCAGGGTTAAGAGCTTGTACCTTTATTGAGGTATAAACAGATTGGGAACAAATGGGGAGATAAGTTTGAATTCTCTGTAAATTGATTCTTTGTAAATGATTGGCATTTGTGTTACTTTCAGGCACTTGAAATACTGCATAGTCCTTGGGGCTAGGATGCCTAATTTGGTAAGTCTCTGTCATTCGGTGATCAGGTGTGTCACCCTTAGGCCTGGTCTACACTACCCGCCTGAATCGGCGGGTAGAAATCGACCTCTCGGGGATCGATTTATCTCGTCTCGTCAGGACGCGACAATCGATCCCCGAATCGACGCTCTTACTCCACCAGCGAAGGTGGGAGTAAGAGCCGTCGACGGGAAGCCGCGGAGGTCGATTTTGCCACCGTCCTCACAGCGGGGTAAGTCGGCTGCGATACGTCGAATTCAGCTACGCTATTCGCGTAGCTGAATTTGCATATCTTAAATCGACCCCCCCCCTGTAGTGTAGATGTAGCCTTAGGGTATGTCTTCACTGCAGAGTCCCAGTATACAGAGTGCAAAGATGGCCTTAAGCCACCTTTGCCTTCCCACCCATTCCATTCCTGCCCCACATGCAGGACCAGAGTAACTGAGAATCAGGCCCTCAGCCTGGGGAGACAGACTTCAATCCCCCATTCACATGTCAGCTCTTGCAACAACATTTCAGGTGTTGAGACAGTGGGGCAGGGGTGCAGTACTGGGCAGCTCAATATGACTGCCAGATTCACATGGTCAGGAGGGTTGAGAAAGAGGTCCACTGCCTTGGGTTCTTGCTTAATTACCTTGTTGGGAACTTGATCTATTTGGCCAGTTGCTTAATATTCAGGTTGCTGAATATATTTAGATTGGAACAGTCACTGTCCAATATCAGGCTTACTCACCCTTCTGCAGCATCTGTCTCTAGAGTCTAAACCAGGGACGGGCAAACTTTTTGGCCTCAGGGCCACATTGGGCCTCCCCAGGCTGTGCCTCCCCAAACAGCCAGGCGTGGCCCAGCCCCCGCCCCTTATCCGATCCCCCCCTGCTTCTCGCCCCCTGATGGCCCCCTGGATCCCCTGCCCCATCCACCCTTCCCTGTCCACTGACTGCCCCTGGAACTCCTGCCCCTGACTGCCCCTGCCGCCCCATCCACCCCTCCCTCCTTCCTGACTGCCCCACCGGGACCCCTTCCCCCATTCAACCTCCCAGTTCCCCGCCCCCTGATCGCCCCAACCTCTATCCACACCCCCACCCCCTGACCACCACCCCGAATTCCCCTACCCTCTATCCAACCCACCCTGCAGCTGCGCTGCCTGGCAAGAGCTCGCAGCCCTGCTGCCCAGAGCACTGCACCGGCGGCGCAGTAAGCTGAGGCTGCGGGGGAGGGGGGGACAGCAGGGGAAGGGCCGGGGACCAGCCTCCCGGGACAGGAGCTCAGGGGCCAGGCAGGACAGGCCCATGGCCAGATGTGGCCCACAGGCCATAGTTTGCCCACCTCTGGTCTAAACCAAAGATTGCAGGGAAATTCTAGCTGGAGCTGACTTGAAGGCAATGACCTACAGTAACTCCTCGCTTAACGTTGTAGTTATGTTCCTGAAAAATGCGACTTTAAGTGAAACAATGTTAAGGGAATCCAATTTCCCCATAAGAATTAATGTAAATGGGGGGGTTAGGTTCCAGGGAAAAATTTTTCACCAGACAAAAAACTATATATTATATAGATATACACACAGTATACGTTTTAAACAAACAATTTAATACTGTTCACAGCTATGATGATTGTGAAGCTTGGTTGAGGTGGTGAAGTTAGAGGGTGGAAGAGGGAGGGATATTTCCCAGGGAATGCCTTGCTGCTAAATGATGAACTAGCACTCAGCTGAGCCCTCAAGGGTTAACACACTGTTGTTAATGTAGCCTCTCACACAAGACAGCACGAACACGAAGGAGGGGAGACAGCATAGCAGACAGAGACAGACACACACCTTGTGTGTGGGAGAGAGAGAGAGAGAGATGCACACTGCCCCTTTAAGTAAGCTGACCCACTCTTAAGTGCATTGTCTTTTTAAGTGGATCAGGAAGTTGAGACAGCAGCTGCTGCCCCAGGCTCTCTCTGTCTCTCTCTGTCCGTGTCCCCTCCCTGCTCTATATGGAGAAGGGGTAAGTGGGGTGCAGGAGCAGGGGGGAGGGGGACACCCTGACATTAGCCCCCACACTTCCCTCCCTGCACAGCAAGCAGGAGTCTCTGGGAGCAGCTCCAAGGCAGAGGGCAGGAGCAGCACATGGCAGTAGGGGGAGGGACAGCTGCAATTGCTAGCCTGCTGGGCAGCTGCTGCACAGGGAACTTAGGAGAGCGGGGAGCTGATAGGGGGGCTGCTGGTCCACCCTGGTTACAAGCCCCCACCAGCTAGCTCCAACGGGCTGCTCTTCCTGCAAGCAGTGGACAAAGCAGGCGGCTGCCAAACGACGTTAGAAGGGAGCATTGCACAAGTTGTGCAGCACAACTTTAAACGAGCATGTTCTCCAATTTATCAGCAACATAACAACGAAACAGTGTTAACCGGGACGACTTTAAGTGAGGAGTTACTGTACCTGGTTACCTTCCCTGCCTTCTCAGCAGGACAATAGCCCCAATAAAACAGAATCATTTCACTAGTTGGGGTCAGACCATCCTTTGTAGGTGGTATTTTTTTAATTATTTGGGTATCTTTACATGTTGTAAGACACTTTGATAAGACAGTGATGGCTGCATTCTCTAAACACATCCATTATACAAAAAACTTACTCCATTTTTCCTGTTTAAATTCTGCTGTTGACGTGTTGTTTAGAGCATAGCAAAGCCTGCCTAAAATGAGACTAAATAAGACATCCTGGGACAAAGAAATATGCTTTCAATTCAGATTAAAATTTGATGCATTCAGGAGAATGACACATATTTTCTATTCCCTTTTGTCTTGCGCATGCTGCCAGACTCTCACTCTGCAGCATTTCTAGCACACATTTTATGACTGGATTTTTTTCAAACTCTTACTTGAAAAGAGGAAAATGTATTTTTAGATTATTATTAATGTAACCCATAAAGAGCCCAGTTCAGATCAGCGCCTCATTGGTACCTCAGTCACCAGAGATGCAGAAACAAGGGATGGATTAAGACAGGAGCTGTGGATTCATGGAGTTGTGCTTTGGGCTGTGAGGATGTCTGTGTATCCACAAAGCATCCTGCAACTTGTGCTATATGCGCACAGGAGTCTGCCTGTGTCAAGGTTCCTTCCCCACTCTGAACTCTAGGGTACAGATGTGGAGACCTGCATGAGAACCTCTAAGCTTAACTACCAGCTTAGATCTGGTTTTGCTGCCACCACTCAAATTATTTATGAGTTATTTGGGAAACTCCGTCTACCTCCCCCCAGAGTATCTCCCTCCCAAGTGCTATAACCCTTCCCTGGGTAGCCTTGAGAGACTTCTCCACCAATTTCCTGGTGAACACCGATCCAAACCCTTGGATCTTAAAACAAGGACAAATCAATCAGGTTCTTAAAAAGAAGGCTTTTAATTAAAGAAAGAAAGGTAAAAATCATCTCTGTAAAATCAGGATGGAAAATAACTTTACAGGGTAATCAGATTCAAAGAGCCCAGAGGAACCCCCTCTAGCCTTAGGTTCAAAGTTACAGCAAACAGAGGTAAACCCTCTAGCAAAAGGAACATTTACAAGTTGAGAAAACAAAGATAAAACTAATACGCCTTGCCTGGCTGTTACTTACAAGTTTGAAATATGAGAGACTTGTTCAGAAAGATTTGGAGAGCATGGATTGATGTCTGGTCCCTCTTAGTCCCAAGAGCGAACAACCCCCAAAACAAAGAGCACAAACAAAAGCCTCCCCCCCACCAAGATTTGAAAGTATCTTGTCCCCTTATTGGTCCATAGGTCAGGTGTCAGCCAGGTTACCTGAGCTTCTTAACCCTTTACAGGTAAAAGGATTTTGGTGTCTCTGGCCAGGAGGGATTATAGTATGGTACACAGGAGGGCTGTTACCCTTCCCTTTATAGTTATGACAGCCTGCATGGAACATTTTCAAAACAGACTTAGGCTCAGATCCTCAAAGGTCCTTAGGTACCTAATTCCCATGGAGAGTGAATAGAATTTAGGATCCTATGTAACTTAGGCACATCTGAACATTTTAATTTTAGTCCTTTTGAAAATGACCCAGCCATAATTGAATTGCTTAATCCTCTGATTTGTATGTTGAAACACATAATAGGTTTTCTTTTGAATTAAGGTGTGTGAAAACATTCTGCATGGCTGAATACATGATATAGTTCATATCTTTTATTGTCTCCTTGTTCAATGGCTCGGCCCATTTTCAATACTTTCAAACCTGGTTTGAATCTCTGTTGTGAATCTCAGTATAGTTTTATTGTGAGTAAAGAATGCACATGAACTGATTTTAACAGCAAGTTTGGAGCATACACCCATACAATAGGAGGACAGAATTGTGTTACCTGAGTGCTGAATCTTATTCGATCTCATGTTCTGCTTTTCACCTTTGTTGCAGACAGAGAATCTTATGAAAATCCAGGCAGTAAAAGTGTCCTCGACTGAAATTATCTCAAGTACCTTCCAGTTGCCTAAGCGATTGGCTGATTCCATTAAAAAAGATAAATTATTTCATTGCTGATGATGAGTCATAGAAAATAACAAGGTCTAGCTTACTGATGTGCTGCTTTTTTGAAATCCAAATTTAAACACAGACAAAAATGACTTATGGACAAGGCTACATGTGCTGTGCAATTATGCAGCTGCACAAGTGATCATATAATGCTCCCGTTTATAAAACTGCTACATAAATCCATTTTTGTGCAGCATAAATGCCAGCCAAGGGGCGTGGTAGAAAGAGGACCAGACAGAGGCCAAAGATGCTGAAGAAAATGCAGATGGAATGGGAGTAAGGCGGGCGGGGAGGTACTTGCTTTGCAGAACCCTGACAGAGCAGAGTCATAGCTCAGGAACTTTGCAGGAGAGGAGAGGAGCTATCTCTTACCCACCATAGACGTTCCCCTGTAGTGATGCCAAGGGGGATTAGCAGGAGAGCCGCCAGCTTTTTTGCCGCCCTAGGCGGCGGAAGGTCCCGCCCCCGAAATACCGACGATGACCGGGGCGGCCGAAGATCCAGCCGCCGCGGTCGCCGCCCCCCAAATGTTAGCATCCTAGGTGACCGCCTAGGTCGCCTAATGGATTGCGCTGGCCCTGGGGATTAGCTAGGAGTAGGACAGGCTGGTCCTTATCTTCTGCACTATAATTCTGGGTCTTGCTAACTCTTGCTGAACCAAATTGGTTAATGATGATGGTATGACCTCTAAGCATCCTGTGAGGTTACAAGTTAAATGGCACTAGGAATTCCTTGAAAAGGAAAGAAATGGCCATATATGAACTTCCAGACATTTGTTTTGCTCAGTCAAACTAATGGGACAGTAAGGGTTGACCATGCCTCTTCCAGATATTTTAAAGAGGGAAGCATAATGGAATGTTTAACATCTTCAGGATCTTAGAGTCCTGGAGGTCCTCATCCCACCCAACAATTAAGCAGCATCGCCTTCCTGGCTCTCTACACCACCTTCCTGAGATCCAGATATTTTACCAGCATAGCACTGGGCCTTCTTTTTGCCTGATCCTGAAAGCTGTTCTGACCAGACCAAATGAGGCAAGAGAACCAGATGATACCATCACCACCACCACCATTAGGTTGGCTGAATCCTAAGAAGCTTGTAGGATGTAGTATTTTAGTTTCCTGTCAGGCCCTTCCACTATGTGTTACCTTCATTGTCTTCCTGTTCTATGAAAGAAAGAGGAACTTTCCCAGAATTAATGATCATTTAACTTTTGAATTCCAAGTATTTTAATGTTTTGTTTTGCTCTTCTTTTCCTGTGTTAAAATTGAAAGCAGTAATATTTTTTTTAATCTAACAAATGGAGAAAAGGGAAAATGGATAACAATGGATATAAATTGGAAGCTAGGAATTATAGAAAATTGATAAGGGAGCAGAAGGACACTAGGAGAAATATGTGGCCAGCAGCAGAGTTAAGGACAATAAGAAGGCATTCTTTTAAGTATATCAGGAACAAAAAGAACATAACAATGGTATTGGGCCACTACTAGATGGAAATGTTAGAATTGTCAATAATGCAGAAAAAGCAGAAGTGTTCAATAAGTATATCTGTTCTGTATTTTGAAATAAAGCCAAGTGATTATTAAATATTTTCCATGCCAACAGTAACTAAGTAAGATGTTAATCAGCAGCTACTAAAGTTAGACATTTTTAAATCAGCAGGTCCAAATAACTTGCATCCAGGAGTTTTTTAAAAGCAGGCTACAGAGCTCACTGGACCATGAATGTTGATTTTTTAAAGAAGTCTTGGAACACTGATAAAGTTCCAGAGGACTGGAAGAAAACCCATGTTGTGCCAATATTTAAAATGGTAAATGGGATGACACAGATAATTATACTCCTGTCAGCATGACATCAATCCCAGGCAAAGTAATGGAATAGCTGATACGGGATTTGCTTAATAGATAATTAAAAGAAAGTGATATAATTAATGCCAATCAACATAGACTTATGGAAAATAAACCCTGTCAAAATAACTTGGTGTCTTTTTTTGATGAGATTACAAGTTTGGTTGGTAATAGTGTTGATAGGATGTACCTACGCTCCTGTCAGGCATTTGACTTGGGACCACACAACATTTTGATCAAGAAACTAGAACAATATAAAAATCAACATGGCACACATTAACTTGATTAAAAAGTGGTTAATGGATAAGGCTCAAAATGTAATTGTAAATGGAGAATCATCGAATTGGTGTGTTTCTAGTCGGATCACACCTGGATTGATTGGTTCTTGGCCCTACTCTATTTAGCATTTTTATCAATAGCTTGGAAGAAAACATAAAGTCATCAGTGATAAAGTTTTCAGATGACAAAGATTGGGAGTGGTAAATAATGAAGAGAACAGGTCACTGATACAGAGTGACCTGGATCACTTGGAAAGCTGGGCACAAGCTAATTATATAAATTGCAGTGGAGCCAAATGTAAAGTCTTATGTCTAGGAAGAATGGATGTAGGCCAGCGAGCCTACCTTACCGGAGGGGGTACTCTGATGTGAGAAGAAGTGACTCAAAACTTGGGGGTCAGAGTGAATAATCAGCTGAACATGAGCTCCCAGTGCAATACCTTGGCCAAAAGACTAATGTGATCCTCAGACACATAAACGGAATCTCAAGTAAGAATAGGGAGGGAGGGTGTATTGCCTCTGTATTTGGCACTGGTGCTACCACTGTTGGAGTTACTGTGTCAACTTCTGGCACCTACACTTCATGAAATATGTTGAAAAATTGGAGAGGGTTCAGAGAAAAGCCACAAGAATAATTAAAGGATTGGAAAACCTGCCTTATAGTGAGAGACTCAAGGAGCTCAATCTATTTAGCTTATCAAAGAGAATATTAAGGGATAACTTGATCACAGTCTATAAGCATCAACATGGGGAACAAAAATTTAACAACAGAGGATTCGTCAATCTATCAGAAAAAGGAGTAATGTGATCCAACGGGTAGAAGTTGAAGCTAGACAAATTCAGATTAGAAATAAGGTGCACATTTTTAACAAGGAAGGTAATTAACCCTTGGAACAATTTAACCATTGGAAATTTTGAATCAATCTAGTTCAACCAGAGCCATTGGACTTGAAGCAGGAATTAATTCAGGGAAGTTCTATGGCCTGTGTTATATAGGAGGTCAGACTAGATGATCACAATGCTGCCTTCTGGCCTTGGAATCTCTATATAAATGTTTAAATGGGTTTCCTAGTGATGTGCTTGCTATGGTAAAAGTAGGCTAAAGTCTCCCGACACCAAGTGAGATGTTTAATTAATGTTGTATTAGTAAAATGAGGCTTCTAGTAACATCTTCACACCTTGGAGCCAATTACCCCTTCATCAGTACAGCATCTTAAAAGATCTACGGCTGACATTTGCTTGGTCTGCAGAGTTTCTAAGCTCTACCAGAGCAGGGAATCTGTTATGGCAGAGCTCTGAAGCTTTGCAGCACAGGAGCCTATTCCTGCAAACCTCCCCCATGCCTAATTTTAACAGCTCCTAAACTCTGACTCCTTTCGTAGGCTTCCTTGCATCCAAGCCTGACTATTGGCCTGATCCAAAGCTCATTAAAGCCAATGGGAGCCTTTCATTTCACTGCAGTGGGCCAAAAGTCGTGTGAAACAAGGAAGGTCAAGTGAGTGCAACAAAGAACTAATAATTAATAATGGAATAAAGCAGAAAAAGTCTTTCATATGTTCATTATGCCAAAAAGGTATACGCTCAGTTGTTTAAAAATCCTGGCTCAGCTTCTCCTTGCTGCCCCTAGAGAAGACCAAGTTGCCCATCTTCTCCACTACAGAGCAGACGACTGCTCACTTCCCCTGCCCAGGAAGAGAATGTCCTTCTTCAAGTCCTAGTCGAGCCCTGTTGCTGGGCATAATTTATTAGTACAATTCCAAACCTTAGAAGATCCCTCCAAGTAAAATAAACACCCAACCCAAAGAAAAAGAAGTAAAAAGGCAGTAGTTCTTCATCCTCACTCCTGGGACATCATCTCCCAGTCGCCTACCCAAAAGTCTACAGCTGGTTTGTTCCCTAGTTCTTCTGCCATTATTCCAGGGCCCATTCTCCAAACCATCTACCTGAGTGTGAGCAAGACCATTCTGTAATTTCTGTCCCCCTGTTCCAGGCTCTCCACACCACTGGCCATTCTTCTAATTGCTGTTCCAACCACAACCCTCCCCTCAGAGCTATTACAAGAGGGCTCCCTGTATGATTCCACTCCCCAGACCCCTTTGTCTATGAGTCCTCTGAGCTCGTTCAGAATTACCATCTTCATTTTAGGGTCAGCTAGCCCGTGGCTGAGCCACTTCTTCCCCTGAACCTAGTGGCCTCTGCACAAACCTTCTGCTTGGCGGGGTTCCTCAGCTCTGGCCAGTACTGTCCCACCAACACTTTTCACTGTTGTCTTTGTGCCAGCTCTTTTCCTCAGCAGCTCCCAGCTACTGTTCACTGGTGCTGTTCATGCAGATCTCCCAGGGAACTCTCACTAGTGCCCTGCTACTGCTTCCTGTTCCTCCATTTACCACCTGGCTCTTTATAGAGGCCATTGGCCTTTATCAGGGCCCATTGGGAAGCAGCTAATTAGTCACCGGTGAGCTGGACCTATTATCTCTGAAGGGGCCAGGCAACCTGTGACACTGATCCTTCCACAGTTCATCTGAAAGGAATCCAACTCTGACTCATCAGTGAATTGGGTATCACTTGTGAACCGCCTCAGGTTTGCTGGAGGTGGGGAGAGAGATATGGGAAGTTGAAGGTTGGGGGGAAGACCGGGTGAGAAGCATGGCTGGAGAATGATGGATATGGCGATATCTGTGTAAAAGGAAAGGGTTGTGATTAGAGGTACATAGAGGATGGAAGTTCTCACAAAATATTTTGAGATTTCAAAATCTGTCTTCATTCCAAATCAGAGCAAAAACTGAAAATTTGGAATTCTCCTTGAAGGAAAATTCCAAAGTATTTTCATTTCGCATTGAAAGAAACATTTTGTTTTGACAAAAATCAAAACATTTAGTTTCACTTTAGACTTCTTTAAATTTTGTATTATGATATATAATAAAAAACAAAATTTTAAAAATTTGGAAATAATGTAATTTCAAAACAAAGAATTGGAACATTTCAACACTACCAAAACTTTTTCCAATGGTTTTTGTACTAAACAAAATTCCAGTAAAATTGACACCATTTTGCAGAGCATTTTGATTTTAATAGAATCCCATATTCTGATGTAATTAGGTGCCATCGAAATTCCTCCAACCAGCTGTAATTGTAATGAAAAAAAGTGAGTAACTTTCTTCCATTCAATTTTAAAATCTCTATTGTGGCCTGTGTTAGAGACATGATGATCATGTCTGGGTGATTTGATTTGAGGTTGTGTTACTGTTGGTTAGTTACAGAGAGAAAAGGAAGAAGGTGAAATTCTCTGTGATGGACACATTTCAAATCTGACTGATCAGTCATTGTTTTTTGTTGCAAACTTAATCATTATTTTATGAAAAACTAATAGAAAATTAAATTGTCTTGGACCAGAAATTGTAGTAAATTTAGAGATTAAATTCAATCCCTGAACTGTGAAATTGAGGGATTTTAAATCCTGCTTTAGGTGAAAAAGTTAATATTATTAAACTGTGAAGTGAATAATTAATGTCTCCTTCATATGTACTACTGGCACATGTAAGATGTGTTAGAGTGCCCTCTGCAGACAGCTGTATTGCATTTCTTACCTTAAATTCCTAGCCAAAATAAAAGAAGAGAATCTAGCTGCTCTCTCTCATTTATACTCTGCTACACTATGAGTTCTTTCTTTCTTGGTTTTAAACTAATACAAAAGGAGTTTCAAACAAATTAGAGAGACAATGTGCGTGAGGTAATATCTTTTATTGGACCAACTTCTGTTGGTGAGAGAAACAAGCTTTCAAGCCTACACAGAGCTCTTCATGTCTGAAGAAGAGCTTTGTGTAAACATTACCTCATCCACCTTGTCTCGTTAATATCCTGGTACCAAAATGGTTACAACAACACTGCATACGTTCAAACAAATTGTCACTTGATAAGACATCTCAGACATTGGAATAAGATTCCCTAGTCTGGATGTGAAAAACATTTGGATCGCAGATGTAGGTAAATTGCGGTGTAGCCATCCTTCTGCTTGAAATGTGCTTGGAGTGCCACCTACTGTTTGCTGTCATGTATTCTCCTGCTGCATTGGGCACTGGTTCTGCAAATCAAATACAGCTTCATCGTTAGAACATTCCTGATTACAATGCAAATGTGATACTTTCATTTCAGAAAGAGCATAACCACATATGTCAATCAGACAGTAATGAACTGTGGAAGAAAGATATTAATATGGAGAAGGGCTTTACTGTGTTTTTGTTTGTTTGCTTGCTCTGGTTTATGGTAGTTGCTCATTATGGCATTGCAAGAGCAGATCCATGAGGATACATATATGGATATCCATGGGTGTACACAGAGACACACACACACAGACCAGCACCAACAGCACCAGCATTAGATTCACAAGGCTGTGATGTAGCTGTGATAGCACTTAGAATCGACTACCATCTTGAATGGTCCCTTGCAAGTGTTCTTTCTTCAGAAAGAATCAGTATGGGAGAATTTAGGTTTCTCAAAATTGCATCTTCCAATCTCATTCATGGTATGCCTTGTGTGCTACTACCTTCCACCTCAGTTCTATAAAGCTTCTGTAAAAGGGTACCTTCTTCTGCATGTTGGACATGAATCCTACCATTGCAGTTGTCTTGTTCTCAACAGATGCAAGACTGGAATTTGCCAAGATCACCTAAATATCTCTTTGTGACAAACTCAAACCAACAGATGTTAAGAATACACCATAACTTTTAACACTAAAAAATGTTTAGTTTCCTCACTTAAACTGTTTTTAATGGCCATGTTTCAGCTCCATATAACAGGCTTGTCATCACCACCACATTGAAAACTTGTATATTAGTTGTCACACAGACATGTCACTGTCCAAACAGAGGCCTTTCAAGATGCTGAAATGCCATTGACACAAAACCAGTCTGACATGACTTCTTCATATTTAGAACCTCCTACTATCAACCGACTACTCAGATAGATAAAACTATTCACCCATTCAGTGCCACTGCTTTCTACGTGCAGTGTCAGCACGCCATTTGTTTCTGATTTATAGGAGGCATGCACAGCTTTGATTTTATCATCATTGATCTTAAGTCCCATGGAATCTGCAGTCTTTCACAGTTCTTCCAGCATTAGCTGTAGTTGGTCGGCAGCTTCCAAGAAAGGCAATAATCCATATACTTGAGATCCTCTAAAGACAAATCTTTAAATTTCACACCTCCTACTCATACACCTCAGTCAATTTTGTCATCAGATAGTCTATTAGAACATTAAATAATGTAGGTGAGAGAATGCATCCCTGGAATACTCCTGATTCAACAGAAAACCAGTCTGTAATACAACTGTTGACCATCACATAGCTAAACGGCCTGCGGTACGGTTCCTCCACCAGGTGCATTAAGTCCTCTGGCACTCCGTATTGCTTTAGTAATATCCACAGTGCTGATAGATGCACTGAGTCAAAAGCAACTGCAAAGTCTATAAACACAATGTTAACTTCCTGTTGTTTCTCTAGCTGTTTAACATTCCGCAGAGCATATATAGTATGGACTGTAGATTAACCTGTATGGAAACCACACTGGTTGTCTCTCATTTTTGGGCTGAGACAGTATTTCAATCAGTTCAGGAATACGATCATAAACACCTTCTCAGGGATTGACAGCAGGGTTATTCCCCTAGAGTTTGAGCAAGCTGATCACTCTCCTATTTTGAAAAAAGATTTCCAATCTTCTGGAATGTGACCAGTTTCTCAAACTTTTAAGACAGCTCTATGAAGGCAGAGAACTAAATCCAGGCCTCCACTCTTTAGCAGTTCTGATGAAATAGCAAGACAAAGTATTTTGTAACTGTTTGATCACAAGCATCACTTCCTTTAACGTCACCGGCCTGTTTTCTGCGGGATTCTTTTTTTGATTACACTGTAGTTTACCTGTTGGTGGGGATCTGTTCATTAATTCACACATATGTTCACCCCAGCATTTAAGTTGTGCTTCAATATCTTGGCAATATTGTCTATTTTTGTCCTTAGCTGGTGGAAGGCACAACAATGGCTGGGCATTTAGCACCTTTAACATCTCAATTACACATTTCTGGTCATGTCTTTCAGAGGCTTCCTCGATGCACGGCACCATACTATTTACACACACACTCTCAGGGCTAGTCTACACTACTATGCTACATAAAACCCACTGCACCATCATATATTCTGGGTTCATGTCTCTGTGTGACGGTGCACAGACATTTAGACAGACAAGGCGGGTGAGGTAATATCTTTTATTCGACCAACACTTTGTCTCTCTAATATGCTAGGACTAAACACAGGTACAATTACACTGCACATATCCAGACATTGTCACTATATGGGAATGATAACAAAGGATGTATAATGCCTTGTTATGTAACTCTGATCTTCAGCCATTAGGACATCATGACATAACCGTGAATATGTTGACAATGTGAAAATTGCTGTACTAATACTAATTCCAGCTGTGTGATGTTTACACAAGAGCATTCAAACATTTTTTAAAAGACCTGTCTGTACAATCTGTGTTACTACTTTATGTCAGTAGCATTTACACTGAGTATACAGTACATCACCTGCCATTTATTTCAATAGCATCCATTCAGGGAAGATAATAGGATGATATTGATTTCTGTTGAGGTGGATTTCAAGATTTATTGAGGAGCATGGTAAACACAGACTTAAGCAAGGTTCAGAACTTCTTAGCCAAATCACCCTTCTTTGTATTGTGCACTGTTAGCAGCCATTTTTATCTGTTTAGAACGCATATAAGGTTTAAGCCACCGCTACTACTATATCTGGGTTATGATCCCTAAACAGCAGCTGCAATTACACCCCGAGCCAACTTTTATTGTAGTCAATGGGCAAGACTTCCTTTGACTTCATTCCCTGGGAGCTGAATGTGACCTTTAGTTAGATATAATGTGAGCTATTCTGGAGTCTCTTTTGAAATGTACTACCATACAAACCTTGTGTACTTTGCCCATTCCATCAATCACCTTTTTTCTAAGCATGGTGGATACAATACTATACCAATACAAAACATATGGCATAAGTCCAGCTGAGGAATAGATATATTAAGTGCAGATAAGTTGCTTTTTAGAAATTCAAGAATTCTACTCATTAAGTTGCTCTTTCTAATTTGAGAAAATTATAATAAATCTCCCCAAAAGTATATTTGCCCATTTATTGCCATGCAGGATGTAAATGGAAATACATCTATTTATACCAGGAGAAGATCCAGCCCAATATGTTTGCTATATATCACATGTGTCTTCTGACAGCAAAGCAATAGGTCATAGCCAAGGAACATTAGCTTTCCAATGAGATATGTGAGCGTTCATGGCTGACTCTGTAAGCACTCAAAATACCCAAAACATATTAAATATATCTACAGCATAATGAACTAATGCTTTTTTCATAGTGAGTAGTTGAAAATGAATAATTGCTCCATTAAACTCTAAAAGCCACATCAGAATAGATACATTTTTCCTGCTTTGTAGCAGAATTGCTCTCTTTGCTCCATAAATCCACAGAACACCATGCATCATTTACGCTGACAATAAGGAAGCTTACAATAATACACAGCACTTGGACCGAATTGGCTGGAGTGGAAATTGGGTTCAATGCTTTGCAACATGTATCAGACTACCCCTAATAAAGGCTTAAGGCTTTGATTCAGCCAGGATATCAAGCATGTACTTAATTTTAAGTATGTGAGTAGTCCCATTGACTTCAGCGGGATTAGTCTCATGCTTAAAGTTAGGCATCTGCTTAGAAACCTGGCTAAATCAGGGCCTTAAAGTGGTTACTGTATAAATGAGAAATCCCATTACTGACTGTTAGCAATGTTGCTCCTTGTATATAAAGCTGGCACCAAATACTTTCCAGATAGATTAAATATGTTGACCCTGTTGAATTTAGTCATGTTTAAAAAAATCCTGTTTTGTTACTGTTTCTTTTTTTCTTCTCCTTAGATGAAGGAAACCAGTTTTCTATTTTAGATTTACTTCTTTCCCTTGTTTATTTCTTTACTACATTTTCTCAGTGGCATCTGTACCCTGGCAGACTAGGCGCCAGCTCATGCCAAGGTCCCCATGTCTCAACTGAAGACTGACAGATACGTAGCTGAAATCTGTCTGTTCACTTGTGGTTTAATAGTGATAAAATAAGTATTAGAATGACAGGAAGTTTTTAGTCTTTGGACTCAGTTGAATATTTGTGAGTTACTGCATGCATTAACTTTAGTTGTAATATGTGTATTCCATATTATAATGTAATATTTGGGCGGGTGTAGTGTGACCCCCCTCTGTGACCGTATGCATCACTGTACAGGAGAGGGACATTAATTAGTGTGAAGAGCTGCTCTTTTACAAAAATTGTTACACCCCCTCCCAAAAGAGGAGTCCCGTCAATACCAGACAGGCTATTGTTGGATCTTACAACTGGAAACTCCCTACTTCTGGTTTGAGGAACAGTCAGCAAATGGACTAAAGACTCTTATTGTTCTGATCTCCTCCCAATGAATGTGAATCATGCAAGTGGACTCTTCCCACCACCAGAGTGTGCAGTTGAGAGCCCATGGCAGGCGTGGGAGTAAAAACCCCAAACTAAAGGAACTAAGGATCTCTCTGGTGCTGGAATTCTGTGGGGGGCAAGGCATTTCCTAGGCCTATGCAAGAAAGCCCCAGCTGGTTAGCTGTGGTTAACCCTAAAGAACAAACAGAGCTTGCTGATTATAGAAACCTCTTTTACCATTTAAAACCTATAACTCATTCATGTGTCTATATTCACTTGCTTTACCCTTGTAAACAGGGCCGGCTCCAGGCACCAGGCAACCAAGCTGGTGCTTGGGGCGGCACCTGGAGGGGGGCGGCGCGGCGCTCGGGCCGCCGGGGAGAGCGGGGCCACAGCCGGGCTCGCCGCCCTCCCCCCCGCGCCCTCCCCCCGGCTGCCGGGGGGAGAGCTGCGAGCCCCTCCTGGGGCTCGCCGCCCTGCGCTCTGGCCGCCGGGGGGAGAGCCGAGCCCCAACCGGGGCTCGCCGCCCTCTCGCCGCCCTGCCCCCGGCGCTCTGGCCGCCGGGGGGAGAGCCGAGCCCCCGCCGGGGCTCGCCGCCCTCCTCCCAGGGCTCCGGCCGCCCTCCCCCCCGGCGCCCTGCCCCCTCTCGCCGCCCTCTCGCCGCCCTGCCCCCTGCGCTCTGGCCGCCGGGGGGAGAGCCGAGCCCCAACCGGGGCTCGCCGCCCTCTCGCCGCCCTGCCCCCGGCGCTCTGGCCGCCGGGGGGAGAGCCGAGCCCCCGCCGGGGCTCGCCGCCCTCCTCCCAGGGCTCCGGCCGCCCTCCCCCCCGGCGCCCTGCCCCCTCTCGCCGCCCTCTCGCCGCCCTGCCCCCTGCGCTCTGGCCGCCGGGGGGAGAGCCGAGCCCCAGCCGGGGCTCGCCGCCCTCTCGCCGCCCTGCCCCCGGCGCTCTGGCCGCCGGGGGGGGGGGGGAGAGCCGAGCCCCCGCCGGGGCTCGCCGCCCTCCTCCCAGGGCTCTGGCCGCCCTCCCCCCGGCGGGAGAGCGGAGCCCCCGCCGGGGCTCGCCGCCCCCCCCCGGGCTCCGCCCCCCCCCCCACGAGGGGGGGGGCGGGCGGAGGCTTTTTTGCCTGGGGCGGCAAAAAAGCCAGAGCCGGCCCTGCTTGTAAATAACTCTCTAGTTTCCTTTTCCTATTTAATAAATCTTCATAAAATGTATTATAGGATTGGCTACAAACCTTGTCCTTGATGTGCAAGGTACAGCGCAGTTGACCTGGGGTAAGTGACTGGTCCTTTGGGACAAGGAATAACCTGAATATTACTGTGAATTTTAGTTTTAAGGGCCATCTATCACAGAGATATGCTCATGTGGGTGACAAGACAGACTGGAATATCCAAGGGGACTGTCTGTGACTCCATTTAAGGCTATGTGCCCCTGAGGAGTTTGCACTTAGTGCAATTGGTTGGTGAAATCTCAGTTTAGAACTCATGACCAATTTGGGGTTTGGGCCCTAGCTTTTTAACAGTCTGCCCTGAGGTTGGTACCCAGGCTTTTGTGTCCCTCTTGGGAACGTCACAGCATCTTTTTACGCATCCCAGAGAAATTAGGGCCCAACCCTGCAAGGTTCTGAGTGCCTCGTGTGAGTTTCTGAGCATGATCCTAACTTTACACATGTGAGCAATTATGGAACTACTGTCATGTAAAGTTAAGCAAATGCATATGTGTGTGCCGTATTGGACCTTACGTCCCATTGATTCATTTCATTAGCATTCTAATAGAAAACTCCTGCAAAACACCTTCGGTTAATGAAAGCATTTGTTTAGCATCAATGTACGTAACCCGGATTTCACTGTCAATGTCAATGTCAGTGATTCTCAAACTTTTGTACTGATGACCCATTTCACATAGCAAGCCTCTGAGTGTGACCTCCCTCATAAATTAAAAACACTTTTTAATATATTTAATACCATTAATAATGCTGGAAGCAAAGCGCGGTTTGGGGTGGAAGCTGACAGCTCGCGACCCCCCATGTAATAACTTTGCGACCCCCTGAGGGGTCCTGACCCCCAGTTTGAGAACCCCTGGTCAATGTACTGTAAGGTTCAGTTTTCAAAATAGCCAGTGCTCCAAATGTGAAGAAAAATTAGGAGAATTCATATAGGCTAAAGCACCTGCTTCACTTTAAGCATGTGAGCAGTCCCATGTAATGGCACTTCACTGCTTAATTTCAATGGGACTACTCAGGTGTTCAAAGTTAGGCACATGATTAAGTACCTTGCTAAAGCAGGCTGTTGTAAAGGCCTGAAATGGGGACTGGAACACAGAACCAAGTCAGAGCAGGCATTGCAAGTGCAATACAACTTTGAATTCCTCTTGCCTAATCCTTCTGCTTTGCTTTTCTGTTGCCATTTCCTTTGCTCTTGCAACCTTTGGCAGCGCTTTTATCTTGTTTTAGTGGAACAGTGCTTTTATAACTTGTGAAAAGCTCTAGGACTTAGTTCCTGTTGGACAGGGGTCGGGAGGAAGTGGCAGAGCTCAGCTCCCACTCAGTTCGGGGGAAACTCCTCCTTTGCTGAAAGGCCCACACAAGGCATGCCTGGACTGGGAGGAAAGGGATGTGAAGGCACAGTATTTGTGCAGGGGTGCCTCTGCACACTCTGTGCACCAGGAAAATGTACTCTGTGCCAGCTAGGAATGAGCTAATGTGGAGGGAATATAGTAGTTGGGTTATGGAAATAGCAACTGAATCTGCACTTACGTAGTTCAATGGCCAGTGATGTCTGCATAGGGGTTGCACAGACACAGCAGTCACTACTAGGGCTTGGCAAAGTTTTGGGGAAAATCATTTGTTTGCTGAAAAATTCAGTTTTTGTTGGCCAGAATCTAGTCACCAATTCCATATGCCCATTTTGGCAAGGGAAGAGATTTTCAGGTCTAGCAAACAGCATGTGTCCCCACTTTATAAACAATAGCCCAATAGCTAGGGGATTTGCCTGGGATGTAGGGAAATCTACATTTGAATCCCTGAACTAGGGATTTGAACTTGGAATTCCCCTAACCACTAGGCCGGGGTGGCCAACCTGAGCTTGAGAAGGAGCCATAATTTACCAATGTACATTGCCAAAGAGCCACAGTAATACATTAGCAACCCCCCATCAGCTGCCCCCACCCCCACCCCTAGCGCCTCCCACCCACCGGCAGCTCTGCCGATCAGCTGTTTTGTGGCGTGCAGGAGGCTCGGGGGGAGGGGGGAAGGGGAGGAGCGAGGGCACGGCAGGTTCAGAGGAGGGGGTGTGAAGGGGTGGAGTGGGGGCAGGGCCTGTGGCAGAGCCAGGGGTTGAGCAGTGAGCACCCCCCAGCACATTGGAAAGTTGGCGCCTGTAGCTCCAGCCTATAGAAGGAGCCGCATATTAACTTCTGAAGAGCCGCATGTGGCTCCGGAGCCACAGGTTGGCCACCCCTGCAATAGGCTATAGGCTATTCTAAGGTGAACTGCTCTCCGTTTCTCCTGTTGAAGTTGTTCCACTTCGTAGAAATACTTAAATATACATTGAACCAAAAAGAGAGAGAGTGTGAGAATGATTCCGTATAGGGTTACCATATGTCCGGATTTTCCCGGACATGTCCGGCTTTTTGGTCCTCAAATCCCCGTCCGGGGGGAATTGCCAAAAAGCCGAACATGTCCGGGAAAATACTCCCAGCTTTGTTTTGCTGGCACCCCTGCCCCAGTCCCCTGCTTACCTTAGAGCGGCTCCGGCAGGCTGCGAGCTGCAGGCGGATTCCCCCGCAGTGGCGGCGGCTGCTGCTGCTCCCCCCAGACACCTCAGCTTTGTGTAGCTGAAGAGCCGAGCTGCCCGAGCGCTACCGGCTTCACGGTTTGCCGGGCAGCCCCCAGACCTCCAGACCCTGCGCTCTTGGCCGGGCGCTTCTCCAGCGCAGCCGGAGCCCAGGAGGGGAAGCACCCAGCCAGGGGCGCAGGGTCTGGAGGTCTGGGGGCTGCCAGGCAAACCGTGAAGCCGGTAGCGCTCGGGCAGCTGTTTCACGTGGCTGGGAGGGAGGAGGGGGAATGCGGGGTGCTCAGGGGAGGGGGCGGAGTTGGGGCAGGGACTTTGGGGAAGGGGTGGAGTTGGGGCGGGGAAGGGGCAGGGCCGGGGCCCCATGGAGTGTCCTCTTTTTTTAATGTTTAAATATGGTAACCCTAATTCCGTAGCCTGGTGATCAAGGCATTCACCTGGGAGGTAGGAGATGTGGATTCAAATCCCTCCTCTGAATTAGTCAGAGAAAAGATCACTTTGCCATCTTATAGACTTGCCTACTGACTGTGATGCAGCCCTGCATCTTGTCTCTAGGCTAGGGTGTGCATCATACCCCTATCCCTCTATAGGACAGCCAGTACATAAAGCCCCATTACTCTGGCTCCATGTGGGATTTATGATCATCATCCTTTGAGTACTGCCAATACCCATGTATCATTAATACCTCCACCTGTAAGCCATACTCCAATAGAAACACACTATGCAAATAGAAGTGCCTGATTATCAGAATTAGCTGCACACTATACCTTTGTAAGAATTTCAAATGACCATTGACTCTGATTCCAACACAAGTGCATGCATTCATGTGACTCTATATCCTGAATAATAAAGGGATCCATACAAAATATTTTCAGGGATACAATCTTTGTAACAAAATATGAATGATCTTTTAGTGCAGGCAGAGTCTTTGTTTAAATATGTTTTAGTAAACCCAGAATGAATGGAATAGCTCCATCATAAACGGACAAACCAAAAAATCACAAATGAAACAAAAAAATTGTGTATTATGGTACTTCTGATTCATTCCTTGCCATACAGGAGAGACATCAAAGATTCAAGAACACAAAAGAGATGGGATCTATTTAATATCCAGGATGAGCGTAAGCAATTTAAATCACTTACAAATGTTGCTATTTTATTTTAAATACATCTGAACAAATAGAGTATTGAGGCTGTGCACAGAAAAGACAGAAGGAGTATGATTGTTGGGAATAGAAGAACCCAGAGATTATCTGCCTGGGGATAGGGCTGAATAAACTGAAGAGATTTTCAAAAAGTTTTTTTTGTTTTTTAAGAAGAATATAGAACATTTTGGAAAAGAGGAGGAGAAAAATGTGTTTTGTTTCAGGCTTTTTCACCCCATTTCTCTTCCCAAAGAGAATAAAACCTCTGAAAGTTCCAAAAGTTTGTACATCATAGATGTATGTGTTTCTTCTATCTTTAAAGGTCAGAAAAATCCCCTCCCTATCTGCATCCCAATACACTTGACATAATCTCATCTTGGATGGGAAACAAGACTTGGTGTCAATGAAAAAAATAATTTGGAAAATTAATCAGGAGTTATATTTAGCACAGTTATTGTGTTTTGTACAACTGTTAACCATAATCATTGAAATGATCAAAAAGGGTTTGGTTGGATTAGTATCAATATGGTGCAACTGATAACAATTAAAAAACACCACATACATTCTTTAGCTTTTTCCTGGTTGTGATTTGTAGATTACTTGCTTTTTAATGGACTACAGTAGAAAACAGCATGAAAACCCTAAGTAGTAGCTGCAAGTTAATGTCATCCAGATACAATTGTGTTGAATAGTCCTGCCCAGACCACTACAGTTTCTAGTAGGGCTTGGAACCTGTGAAAAGCAGAACATTTGTAAAGTCTGTCGATGGACATTGTAAATCCAGCAATCTCTAGAGATTAGGAGGCACTGCTTTTTCCTTCTATCTCTGGGTTTTCCAACATGGCTTCGGATGATATTTCTCCACCCTCTGCTTCTTCATCTAAAGAGACATAAATACATGATAAAACACCTAGCACATGCATTCTCATGCAAGAGATTGGCTATTTAATCAAAGATAAATATTTATTGATCACTGCTAGTATCAGCTGGCTCTTAACTACCACAGTGACAGATGTTTTAGCAAAACCATTCGACAGCTAGAATAGATAGTTTAGACAGATAGGACTTTCATCTCATTTTCCAACAGCAATTCCCTGTTGATGCTGAGTTGCTTGCCCTGTGCTTATACTGATCAATGGGTATTTGGTTGTAAGATTAAAATTGGAGATAATTTCTTTGATTTTTCTCTTGTCATTTCCAAAGATAAGAAAGAATTTCATATCTCTGAGTGTTGCTTGGTTGCAGATAGAGAATGTTACAATGTATGGGGGTGCCAGTTATGGTATGACTGACTTTTCTTAGCATTGAAATGCTTCATAGACTCCACTTTGCCTTTGCTAGGTGAAGATTTTCTTTCTGATTTAGAAAGTTCACTCTTTTATGGACTGGGTTAGAGTGATTGTTTGAATACAACAAAACCATGGTAGCCTGAAAAGATAATTAAAACAGAATTCCACTATATAACTTCTGATGTATTATACTGTTAATTCTTTACTACTGATTAAATATACAAGTAAATGGAAACTGCCCTCTGTTTTGTTTTCTTTACTGCTCAGCAACAGTTTCTAAAACTATACTGCCCTCAAGCCACATGTGGCACAACCACTGATGTCAATGGGATTTGCACACCCAAATCTAGGCCAGACTATGGCTTTTAGGGATCTGTTCAGACCAGGTAGCTCTGATTTAAACATACAGTACTTGGCTGTGGAGCTCTCTGAGTCTTATGAAGTTTGACTGTCAGAACCTAAGGGGTAAATTTTCAGCAAGCAGCCCTGAGAACTTGCCATAACACTAGCATTAGCAAGAAGAACTGTGTATCTTATATCTGCCAGAGTGAAAATATGCAACTAAGCATCATTCCGGAGCCAGTGCTCCCTAGCATCACAAGCTCCATTCTGCAGGATTCTGATCAATTGCTGTAGGTGCTGAGCCCCCTCAACTCCCAGGGAAGTGAGTGGAAGTTGAGAGCAGCCCCTTCATGAGTTGCTTAGCACCCTGATTGAGCTGCTCATGCTTGCATCCAGCTGCAATGAGCTAGCTCTAATTCTAGAGCAGGGGTTCTCAAACTGCAGGTCAGGAAACCTCAGGGGATCATAAGGTTATTACATGGGGGGCCGCGAGCTGTCAGCCTCCACCCCAACCCCATTTTGCATCCAGCTTTTATAATAGTGTTAAATATATAAAAATGGTTTTAATTTATAAGGGGGGGCTTGTTATGTGAAAGGGTGCTATGTGAAAGAGGTCATCAGTACAAAAGTTTGAGAACCACTGTTCTAGAGTGACTGTGGTGACAGCTCATTTATCCTCTGCTCTTAGTCCTTGCTCAGCCAGCGCTGACTGGCTGAGAAAGAAGCCATATTGAGGTCATCTGCCAGTAAGAAAGAACTTTATTGAGCTGACCACTAGGTGGTTCCTTCACAGGAAGCCAATTTCTAGGTAGGCTCAGAATAAGTTACTCCCACAAAGGGGAAGAATCTGAGCATTAACTTGATGTGATCTTTACAGCACACTGGGCTACACCATAGACCAATGTATGCAGCTCCCATCCTTTGCTACATGTGGAAGAGCATCTGCAGATCCCATTCTTGGCTTTTCACCAGTATTACAGTGGTTTACAGCATCCTGGAGACAATGTAAAACTTATGGCCCACAAGCATTAAGGAAGGACAAACCTATTTGGATAAAGTCTCCAAGATCACCACCCACATTTAAACCCAAACTGAATTTCCTTTCAGGTATGGAAAAGTATGGCTTGCTTTAAAAAATAAAATCATTCCCCTCTGCACGTCTCCTCTCAGCTGGAAAAGAGGCTGTTCTTGTAGTATTTCTCGCTCAACTGGACAGAGGAATTGCCAGAAACCTTGTAAGAAAATCCTTTCATTGTGAAATTTCCAGCTCTGTTTTACAGACACAAAAGGTGCAGATGAGGATCCAAACTTTTGGGTGCTTGACCCTAAAAACTTTCTGGCCATTGTCTTGTCCTAAATTTACTTTCCAACAGTGTATATGGGCTACAATCTGTTGCATACATTGAGAATTCTTGAAATGGGTTTATGTGGCATTTACTAGAACGGGGTCGGCAACCTAAGGCACACGTGCCAAACACGGCACGCAAGCCAATTTTGAGTGGCACGCTGCTGCCTGCCGTGGTCCCGGCCCCCGGCCCCACTCAGCCCCCCTGCCCACCGCTCTCCCCTGCGGGGGCAGGAGGCAGAAGCTTGGTCCTGTGGCAGCCAAGCTTCCCCTTCCCCCGCTTCTTCCCCCAGCGTGGTGCTTTCCTGCCCCTCCTCGTCTCCTTCCCTGCACCGATCAGCTGATGGCCCTTGCGAGGAGGAGGGGGATGAGTGGCAGTGTGCTCGCTGCTCCGTAGAGGAGGCAGAAAAGAGGTAGGGACGGGGCCTTGGGGGAGGGGGTGGAACAGGGCATATCCCTTCCAGCCCCCTGCCATGAGCTGCTCAGGAAAGAGGCCTGGGAGCACCCCCATGAGCCGAGTACCCCAGCCTTCTGCCCTGCACCTCCACCCCCCCGCCCTCTGCCCTGACCCCTGAACCCCCCACACACCCAGTCTTCTGCCCTGCATCCCGCACACACACCCAGCCCTCTGCCCTGACCTCTGAAACCCACCCCCAGGTCTGGGGTCCCGGCTGCCAGCCCCTTGCCAGCTGGCATCCTGGCCACAGGCCCCGCTCAGTCCACTGCCGGCCTAGGTGAACAGAACCCCAGGCTGGAAGCAGGCTGAGCAGCCTGTAAGATCAGCATTTTAATTTAATTTTAAATGAAGCTTCTTAAACATTTTGAAAACCTTGTTTACTTTACATACAACAATAGTTTAGTTATATAATATAGACTTATAGAGAGAGACCTTCTAAAAAATGTTAAAATGTATTACCGGCACGCGAAACCTTAAATTAAAGTGAATAAATGAAGACTCGGCATGCCACTTCTGAAAGGTTGCAGACCCCTGTACTAGAATGATACAGAACCATTCTGTAGCTAGTGTCAGGGAAACCCTCTGAGAACTCTCTGCTCATACAGCACCCCTGAGTCATCCCTAAAGTTAGAGCCAAATTGACCCCCATCCTGTGCAAACTTCCTATTACCTCATTTTCACCATTGCAAATTACAGATATCAGAAATGGAGGATTCAAAAGCAGCCCTTTTCAGAAACAGCACTGGTCTACAACAGTGTTAAGAGCAATTGATAATTCATTGTTCTTCCAATCTCTGCAGATTACATCCCTGTATTCATGTGAAAGAAACAGCACATTTTGCTGGAGCTACCGTATCTCTGTTTTATTTGTTCTTAATAATAGATTGGATGGGCACCAGGAGTGGATGATTATTCTGTCTGGAGGCCTAAATACTTATGTCATTTTATGTAATGCCTTGGCATTTCTTTTAACAAGGTGATCACTCTTTCATGTTAATTTTCATGTGGTAAAAGACTAAGGGGAGAGGCTCTGTGCTGTAAGAAGCACTTTTCCCCCCCCCCAACAACTAAGCTTTCCAGAGGCTAAAATGAAACAAATGGGAGGAATCTTTCTTGATCTCCAGTTGTTTTGTTAACTCTATTTTATTCAAGTTAGTTATGTGTCTCCGATTGTGCTGAACTATATAAAGCTTAATAAGATTTTTTTAAGCCAATGAATATTTCATTGGGCTTGGCTAATGCAGTGTTTCCACCTCCACAGCTCCAGCTGTGAATAACAGCCCAAATCCACATTGTTCTCAGCTACATCCCATTCAGTAATGGAAATAGCAGCTCCCCAGTGTGTAGTGGTAAAAAAAAAGAGAAGTGGGTAAATGAACCTAAACTAAACTCTATATTCCCCAAATGCGAAGTTGGTAATCTCCATTTACCTGCATTTACCCTCATTACACTATTGCAGCTCTCCTTTCCCCAGTCTGAGCATAAAGGGAACCATGCCGAGCTCAGAGTAGAAAGATTTATCACAGTTCTTGTCAAATGAAATCTTATACTTTGACCAACATAAATAATTCTCATTATAATATGTATCAAGAATGTGGTGGAGTGGACTCTTGGGGTATGTCTACATTGCAATTAAAAACTCATGGCTGGCCCATGCCAGCTGACTCAGGCTCAGGCTAAAGGGCTGTTTAATTGCAGTGTAGATGCTGGGGCTTGTGCTGGGGTCTGGGCTCTAGGATCCTGTGCGGTGGGAGGGTCCCAGAACTTCAGCTGCAGTCTGAGTCTGAACATCTACACTGCAATTGAACAGCCCAAGTCAGCTGGCACAGGCCAGCCCCGGATGTCTAATAGCAATGTAGACATACCCGTAGTGCTACAAGTACTAAGGCCAGCCTCTTTTATAATGCAAATGCCTGCAGGGAGAGGTTAAGATCTCAGTTTCTCTAGAGGTCTGATCCAGCTCTCACTGAAGGGGAGTTTTTCCATTGACCTTAGGGCCTGATTCAGTTCCCATTACCTGCTTTCACTGCTGTCAGACTCTTAGGGCTGCCAGCACTAAGGCCTCCGCTGCCCTCCCCTAAACCTAAGGCAATATCTTTGGACCACCCCTACTGTCTTTCCCTTCTAGCTAAAGCAATCTTGGAACCATCATCAATTATCTTTGAAAACTCATGGAAGATGGGTGAGTTCCCAGAGGACTGGAGAAGAGCAAACATAGCACCTATCTTTCAAAAGGGGAACAAAGGGGACCCAGGCAATTACAGACTGGTGAGCCTAACTACAGTACCTGGAAAGATATTGGAACAAATTATTACATAATCAGTTTGTCAGGATCTAGAGGATAATAGGGTTATAAGGAATAGCCGGCACGCATTTGTCAAGAACAAATCATGCCAAAACAACCTAATTGCCTTCTTGGACTGGGCTACTGGCCTAGTGGATAGGGGAGAAGTAGTCATGATATATCTTGATTTTAGTAAGGATTTTGACACATTCTCACACGATAGTCTTATAAGCAAATTAGGGAAATGGGGTACAGATGAAATTACTACAAGGTGGGTGCACAACTGGTTGAATGACCATACTCAAAGAGTAGTTACCAATAGTTTGTTGTCAAACTGGGAGGGCATACCTAGTGGGGTCCCATGGGTCAGTCTTGGGTCCAGTTCTATTCAATATTTTTATAAAGGCCTTGGATAATATAGAAGAGAATATACTTATAAAATTTGCAGATGACACTAAACTGGGAAGGATTGCAAGCACTTTGGAAGACAGGATTGGAATTCAAAATGACCTTGAAAAATTGGAGAATTGGTCTGAAACAAACAAGATGAAATTCAATAAAGATGACTGCAAAGTACTACACCTAGGAAGGAAAAATCAAATGCACGACTACAACACAGGGAATAATTGGCTAGGTGGTAGTACTGCTGAAAAGAATCTGGTGGTTCTAGTGGATCACAAATTGAATATATGTCAACAATGTGATGCAGCTGCAAAAAAGGCTAATATCATTCTGGGGTGCATTAACAGGTGTGTCAAATATAAGACATGGGAGGTAATTATCCCGCCCTGCTCAGAACTGGTGAGGCCTCAGCTGGAGTATTATGTCCAGTTCTGGGCACCACACTTTAGGGAGGATGTGAACAAATTGGAGAGAGTCCAGAATAGAGCAACAGAAATGATTAAAGGTTTAGAAAATCTGGCCTATGAGGAAAGGTTAAAAATATTGTGCATGTTTATTCTTGAGAAAAGAAGATTAAGGGGAGGACCTGATAACAGACCTCAAATATGTTAAGAGCTGTTATAAAGAACTCCTTGTCAGAGGATGTTGTGAAGGCCAAGACTAACAGGGTTCAAAAAAGAACTAGATAAACTCATGGAGGATAAGTCCATCAATGGCTATTAGCCAGGATGGGCAGGGATGGTGTCCCTAGCCTCTGTTTGCCAGAAGCTGGGAATGGGCGATGGATCATTTGATGATTACCTGTTCTGTTCATTCCCTCTTGAGCACCTGGCATTAGCCACTGCCGGAAGACAGGATACTGGGCTAGATGGAACTTTGGTCTGACCCAGTATGGCCATTCTTATGTTCTTATATTCTAAAGAGGACAGTGATCATTTGTTTTCCATGTCCACTCAAAGTAGGACAAAACGTTATGGGCTTAATCTTCAGCAACGGAGATTTAGGATAGACATTAGAAAAACAGGTTGGACAAATACCTGTCAGGGATGGTCTAGGTTTATTTGGTCCTGCTTCAGCATTGGGTGCTGGACTCGATTACTTCTCAAGGTCTCTTCCAGCCCTACATTTCTATGATTCTTCTTTCTGTGCCCATCTCTTTCCCCCTCTACTTTATAATGCTCTGCCCTTTAACTTTGTGCTTCTGTTCGCCAAACACATACATCCTAAATTTCTGATTCTTTTTCCACCCTTCTCGTTTCAAGCCAGCAGGTGGCAAGTTGATACCTTTTTACTCCTCTACTCAAGTGCTCTATCTTCCTGTGGGATCTGCTGAGAAAAGGTCTGCCTGTTCATTACCCTCTCACAAGTCCCCCGTGATCCGCAGTGGGTTGGAAATATCAGTTATAGAACCTCAGAGATATATGAAACTGCAGATAAGACAACCATGGAAGATAAATAATAGGAACAGCTTCTCTCTTTGAGAGCACCAAGGGGCCAGAAACTAGCTGAAAATCCCCTTCGGTTGAGCAAATTCTCAGCTGGGGTAAAGCTGGTGTAGCTGTCTCCTCACCACCCCTTCTCCACCCTGGCAGAGGAGGACAAGGCAGAACACAGCTCTCCTCCACAAATTTACAGCTGGCATATGGTCTCCTGGGGTAATAGGTACATCCCTAGATGGCTCTGATTTATGCTTGAGTTGGGGCCAAAGCTGCAGTGGTTTTGGAATTGGGGTGCTGTAAGTGGCTTCCTGACACCTCTTGCCCTCCTGTGCTGAGACCCCAGTGCAGAAGAGAATCTGGCACATAAGGCGAGTAACCAACTAACAAGATGATCGGTGGCACAACAGTGTTGTGATGTGGGTGGTTGTTTTTTGTTGTTGTTGCTGCATGGATTTGGAATTCATCTTATAATTCCAGCTCCCCAGCTAGTGAACAACAGGTATAAGGGTGGATATGGCAAGTTTAGCTGAAGTCTGGTATAAAATTAACCTTTCCCAATTAATGGGCACAACTAATGGCTGCTTTGGAAAACAGATGCAGATTTAGTTCTAGCTAGAGAAGAAATACTGCCATTGCACTTGACATCATAACTGAAAGAAGTGGTAAAAGTCTTGAGAGAAAATGGAGGATAACTGCATGAAATCCTTAGTTCTCACCAATTTGTAGGCATTACCTTTTGACACAGAAAGTTCAGCTAGTTTGTGTGGCAGGTCTGAAGTCCCTGCCCCAGCCCCAGCAGGAGAACCCAGAATATCTGGTAAGGCATTTCGGCGGCCTGCCCTTCCCGATGCTGCAAAATCTGTGACCACAGGCTCCACATCAGTCATTTCTAACTTCTTTCTTCATAGCAACATCTGCAGACAGAACACACACCAAAAAAAAAAGAAGCTGTAGTCTGTCTTGAAACATGCAGTAATCCTGTTACTCAACAATGGAAGGTAGTCAGCTTCTGAACAATCAAATACCAATGGCTTGTGAAAAGTGACTAACTAGTGCTTTCTTAATAAATGTCACATACTTCAATACCCTGCTGCCATAACTTTATCTATGCTCTGAGAAAACATTTCACTGTTCATTTCCTTCTGTTTCTATTTGTACTTTAGCATCACAAACACAGACTAGCATAATGGATAGCTCTCAGTACCAACAAGGTACCTATAAATAGAGGCAGCCTTTCTATGAGCCACTTGTGTGTGTGTGTCCTGATCCCTTTTCTTTTTTTTTCTCTTTGTAGGTGGTTTTACCAGACAGTCACTTGGAAGGGAATTGAAACTCTGCCTTGCTATGTTGTCTCTGAGGAACAGTCAGTGGGTTGTATTAATTAATAATTAATCATTATTATTATTGTCCTTATTTAGGCTGAAACAAAATCCTTCCACAATTGGAGCAAGGTGTAAAGAAAGGACTCTGTGCTTTAGTTCTGACAAAGAACTAAACATAAAACCTCACAATTCCACAAAAGTCCTTTATCCTGCAAGTACAGGTGCTTTTACTTTGCCCTGTTCCCATAGAAATACTTTTAGTAGGTTTAAATAAGACATGTTGTCTCTTACAAATAATGTCCTTGTGTAAATAGGTAGAACCAGTATTTCCCTATGCACTAGAAGCCTGCTTCAAAGCCCACTGAAGTCAGTGGAAAGGCTCCCATTGACTGCAGTGGGCTTTGGATCTGGCCTTAGGGGACTGAGAAAAGTTATTTGTATGCAAAAGTGTTTGCAGGATCTGGCCCTGGCATATCAGCTGAGGTGGGAGTGTCTGCCCCCAAAAGGGCAGGACAGAGTGGGGTGGGGGGAATAGTGTTTCAAAGTGTAATGTCTATGAATAGTTTGTAACAACTACAAATAATAACTGAAATTAACAGCAACAAAACAATTTGTCCATGATATAAATAATTTGTGGTAACAATAAAAGTAATTTCTATCAATCAAATACTAATTGCTCCATTTAAAGTAATATTTACTTCCTTTGGGGGAGTTTGACTGTCTTTTTTATAAATATGGTCAATACTTAAAATGGGGAAGGGAGAGGAGGCGTGATCTGAAGACTAGGAATTTTGAGGTTCTTACCCTGACAGTATTCATGGCAATTGTCCCTATTTAAAGAGATTTTTTTTAAAGGAAAATATAAATCATCTTGCCACTCTGTTTCTCCTGTCTAGACAGCTGCTTATAATATGTTTCATTTCTATAGCACTTTTCACTTCAAACGCATAAAGCATTTTATAGTCACTAGTACTGTCAGCCTCACAACACCCCACTGTGGTAGGTCAGAGTTAGTATCTCCAACTGAGGCAGGTAGATGAAACATGATTTGCTCAAGGTCACACAGGAAGGCTGTGGCAGAGCCAGAAATAGAACCCATTTCACCTGACTCCTAGTCCTGTGCTTCAGCCACAAAGATTATCCTCCCTTCTTGTAAACTCCTTGCAGTTGTTTAGCTTCAATTTCAAGCATAAATATTCTAAATTCATCTTTGCATTTGTCAAGAGCTAAATATACTTTAAAAATTAATGGCCAGTAGTGACAGGCATGAGCAAACTGTTTCATACGACATGAATGTGTAAATGAATCACTCTATTTAAACAAGTGCAGCCACTGTAAGTGCAGGTTTGGTGGGCTAGTGGAACCTTCCTGCCTTGAATGCAAATGGTTACATGTTCAAATCCTCACCAATCTTGCCCAGATATGATTTAAATAAATATAAACTGATATAAATATCCATCTAATATGCTACCCTGACAAGAAATGCTGAGAGGAAAGATTACGTATTGCATATACATTATTCATCATAAATATTTGTCTGTTTTTACTTACTTCCTAGAGGAGTTCTGCAGTTATTGCTCATGTGCTTAGTCTTCTCATGACAGCAAGGAAAGAGGCTGGAAATCAGATTTCAAAACAGAAAAGAGCAAGACTATAATCAGTGTCTTCCTTAGCCATTAAACTTTTAAACATTGTTACTTATTCCTGGTGCCCAGCCCCCAGTACCACAGCAGCTCCTTCCTCTTTTGAGCTAGCCAGTCAGGTATTGTGGTGGATCTAGCCAGTCCAGTATTGTTCCTCTTTGACTGCTGTTTTTTAAAGATAAGTGTTGTTGTTGTAGCCATGTTGGCCCCAGGATATTAGGGTGGCAAGGTGGGTGAGGTAATATCTTTTATTGGACTAACTTTTGTTGGTGAGAGAGACAAGCTTTCAAGCTGCTTAGCTCAAAAGCTTGTCTCTCTCACCAACAGAAATTGGTTAAATAAATTATCTCACCCACATTGTCTCTCTATTTATTTAAAGATGCAGTTCAAAATTGGCCTCTGTTTTTAAAGGCCACAATGGAGGTCTTCCAACCTATGTCATGTACCTGATCTCTCTACTCTTTTCTCTCAGGAACTGGCACCTCTGTCCCCCAATATAATTTGTGTATAGGAACCTCTCCAGCTACAGCTCCTACCATCTGAAACAAGCTTCCTGTATGGTATAGTCTCCTTTCATCTACCTCATTTCAAATTTCATCTGAAAACCTTTTTTCTCCATTATTCCCTCTTTTTTCTCCCTGATACAGTTTATCTGACTGTAATTGTATTCTGTAACTCTGGAAAGCATTTTGACATACAGTTTGCATCTGTTTTATTTTACTTAGATTTAGATTTATACATTCAATAAAAATGTATCTGGTCACTGCTCTAGGCACTTCTGAGAAAAACTGAAAACACAGCCCCTCAATGTCCACCAGTCCAGCATCCTGGTTTTGTGGCCAGTGTATTGCAGCCAAAAATTAATCAAAAATACCCCATGCTACCCACAAACACCTCCACTCATTTCCTCCTCCCTTTCCAGCATTGCTGAAAGGTCAGTAGATTTAGGATATTTCAGATCAAAGGGAGGAGTGAGCCAAAAAGTTGAGGGCCACCCAAAACATCCTGCCTGCAGCCCTTTCTCTTTTAACCCCAGGGTGCTCCAGCTCAGACTCCTTCTCTAATTACAGCTGTGGTTATATGGCATGAAGAGAGAGGTTGTCCCTCAGATAGGCAGATTCTAAACTTTATAGGCCAAAACCAATACCATAACTCCACCTGGAGACCAACAGGCATGTATGAAAGACCCTGTTCAGAATAATAAGGCATTGTATTGTGTAAAAAAGCCCATATTTTAATATTGTCAGAGATTTATTTTCCTAACTCTCTTTTACTATAATGCTTTCTGTGGCCCACTTCCTCCCTTTCCTATGGTACCCTTGTACCCCTCTATTGTCCTAGCTTGTGTAGGTAGAGCTGGGAACTACTCTGTCACTATCTATTGTAGCCAAGTATCTGAAAAGGTCTGGTGTGCCGTAATGTCTCAGTTTCAGTCAATGGGCGGGGGAAAGAAATAGTCAATTACAGTGTGATTTGTCCATAGTCCAGGTAAAATTCATCATTCTAGCTATCAGAAGTTTAAACAGGCATATTTTGGATACTTGGACAAAATATTGACAGGCAAACAACCAATTTTTTTTTTTTAAGTGAGATCGCTGGCTTATTGTTACTTAGCTGCAGGACTTTCTGTCAGTGGCATACCCACCATTCCAGTCTCCTGAGAGAAATGATTCACAGAAGCTGACAGGGTTTATTAAAAACAAATGCCAAAGGAAGAGACCAAATTACTTTCTTTAAAGTCAACATCACTCTCAGGATCAAGAATAAAGTGTTTCATGGTGAATGGGAGTAATAGATGCCCTGACCCATATTCACTGTCAGCAATGTCTCTCTCTCACTCTATCAGGAAGCAGACAAATCACTGATACACATATTTTTGAAGCCTTTTTTCTCCCAGTCTTTTCCCTGAATGCAAGGCTTACTCACAGACACATTACTGTGGTTATTCTGCTTGGGAGGACTGACTAATCCTCATGAAATGTCATAGTGCCGGACATTGGTATTGCTGCCAGTTCACACAAGAAACAGAAAGAAAAAAACCATCTCCACTTGGTATTCTTAAACATGTCTGTCTTTTCTAAATCTTCACACCTGGTTCTTAGGAAAATACACTTTCTGCCCACCGTCAAAGAGAGAATTATATTCCTTAAAAAATGGACTTTCAAAAGATGACAGTGTTAAGAAGCCTTCCTGTATCAGAGAACTACACTCAAGAACATCTGGAAAAGATGATACATAGTAACTAAGAGTTAATGGGCCAGAGCCATATTAAGATTTATTCTGTATCTTGATGGACTCTCAATGCATGGTCAGCATCATTTAAGTCATAATTTATTCATGAAAAGCTTTGCATTGTTTTCACTTGTAAATAATAATAATACTTTGTGCTCTTATAGCATTTTTCTCCAAAGCTCTCTGGCTACAAGAGGGTTTTCATGTGACAGCAGCCTAGGCCCCTATTAAATGATATACTGCCTGCAGTGCAAACGAGAGGAAAATGACACCTTCTTAGCTATGCAATTCCTGTGTTTTCATAACCTCTTATGTTGTGATACGCTCTGATGGCATTACTACCTACTCCTAAGAATTTCTTCTATACTTAGGACTCCCTCATAATATATGCTAATACTATTGCTGGTGGGAAGAGGGAAACATTTGAAGAGCTTGCCACCACCATTGTATCTCCCACCATATGAGGAGTCTGCTATCAAATATTCCAGTTAGACTGTATCCTGGGAGTTTGTCTCAATTCTTCACTGTTTCTGGATGCCAAATTAGTTACAGCTGCCAAAACCCTGTCACCTGAGACCAGTAAAGTGGCTGCAGATGATGGCTTAGCCAAGTCTAGCCATTGTGACTTCCAGGCTGGGTCCATGCACCTCGCTGTACTTGGCAATGAATGTCCTGACCTTAAAAATACTCTGATTGGTCCAAAACACAGCAGCCTGGCTCCTAGGCAACACCAGCTTTAAAGAGTTCATCAACCCACTGCTCTGTTCTTTCCACAGACCTCCCTCCCCATAGAAAACCAACATATTGACCCTCTTTTTTAAGACCTTCTATGGCAATGAGCCAATGTGTGCTCTCAATAAGGGACCAAGACCTCCCTCAGTAGTGACATTCCACAGGAACAATGACATTTTCACCCTTGAAGTTGACACTCACAAGAGCAGAGGAGAGATTGGTCTAAGCAACTGTCCAAATACTCTGGAATTCCAGAGGAGGGAAGAATGATCACAGACCTCAAGGCCCTTACAAATAAATGTAAAACTTATTTCTTTATCCTAATCTTTCCCCAATAACAACCAGAGCAACACCAAAGAAAAAGAAGAAGAAGAAGAGAGGAAATTACTTTCCAGCATCTTCCTATGGAGGAGGGAGAGATTGAGCCAGGGTCCAACAAATGAGTTCTCATTAGTTCATTTTGGGGAAATATTCAGCTATCTATAGTGATGGGTACCAAACAGGAACCTAGACAGATAGATACATGGATAGTACCTTTCATCAGAGGATCTCACTGTGATTTTCAAATGTGAATAAAACTCACAACACACTGGGAAGGAGAGCATTGTAACTATTTTACAGATGAGTAAAGGGAAGCACAGACAAGTGTAAGTGACTGGCACAGTGTCACACATGGAGTCAATAACCAAATCCAGGTGTCTTGAGCCCCACTTCCCTATGCTAACCACTGAACAACACCCTTCCCAATAACTAACACGCAAAAGTGACTCAAACCACAGAAAAATTAAAGCAGAAAGGAAAATAAAATCCTCAACTTGGATTTCCCCCCATCCCTTTAGTTTCTTAATGGATGACGACAGTGAAAGCAAGGACATGGCAAAGTGGTTTTCCCCACATCCTGAGCGCTGACCACATGGGCCTCTGCACTCTACTTCGTGACTCAGAAAGAGAAAGCACAAGTGCCATTCCACACAGTGAGACTGAATTACATCCCTGTGTCATCCTTTTCAATCCATTAACAATGAAGCAGCATGTATGAGTTTTTCCACAACTCTTGACATATTCTTAGTCTTATGTAGTTATACTGGTTACTTATGAGCTTGGGAATAACACTTAACCTTTGTTATTTGTACTCAAAAAGTTTTTCATTCCTTTTGGCTCCCTCTGTTCTCTGAAGCTTGACATGTTTGTGTTCCTGCTTGGGTCTTACGTTCTGGACCTGACACTTACTTGTTATGGCATTTGTGCACTGTGGAATTTCCAGCTATAGGGCTTCTTTTGGATCTGCTCCAAGCTGACGGAATGCATTTCCATATGATTCTCTTAGTGTTTTTAAGGTCACACTTAAAACATGGTATTGTTGGTGTTGCACTCCATATGTTTTATGGAAATATGCTTATGAGTATGAATACGATGTAACTGGAATATGCTTTATGCAAAAGGCCTCTTGTAAGGTATCATAACAAAGGTTATAAACAATTCTTCCTATTTGCATGATTGTATCATTCTTGTATCTGAAGCTAGAAATATGAAGTATAACTCTGAGGTCCTATTGTAATTATGCAAAGTGTGGGCCATTAATGGTGGTTTAGAATCTTAATGCTCCCACTGACTAGAGCAATTGGTTGTAAATGGTTTATTTACCTGCATGCCTTCTTGTGTATGTGTGGGCCAACACAGGAAGAATGGAGAGTAGGGGTCTTACAGTGACATGTGACCATGTCACATGATACTGGAATCCATCTTAATCCTCGTACTTTTCCATTGATGAGGCGGGGGTGGGGACAAGCACAGACAAAAGATTCCCGCCTTGTGCCAAAGCTATAAAAGGAGATGGAGCAGGACAAAAGGGGCAGCCAGTCATGAGAAAACCCCTGCTTACCACCTGAGATGTCTGCTGGATTTAACAAAAACTGTACCGGGGAAAGGATTGGGTCCAGACTAGGAAAGAGTCTAGTCTGTGAAAGAAGCTTATTGGAACATCTTTGAGGCTGAGATATTACCTGTAATCAGTTTCTTAATGTATTAGGCTTAGACTTGCGTGTTTTGTTTTATTTTACTTGTGACTTACTTTGTTCTGTCTGTTATTACTTGAAACCACTTAAATCCTACTTTTCATACTTAATAAAATCACTTTTGTTTATTGATAAACCCAGAGCAAGTGATTAATACCTGGGAGAGCAAACAGCTGTGTATATCTCTCTATCAGTGATATAGAGGGCGAACAATTTACGAATTTACCCTGTATACGCTTTATACAGAGTAAAATGGATTTATATGGGGTTTGAATGCCATTGGGAGCTGGGTGTCTGGGTTCTGGAAACAGGTAACCTGCTGAGCTGTTTTTAGTTAAAGTCTGCAGCTTTGGGGGGCGTGGTCCAGACCCTGGGTCTGTGTTGCAGCAGGCTAGCATATCTGGCTCAACAAGGCAGGGTTCTGGAGTCCCAAGCTGGCAGTGGAAAATGGGCTCAGAGGTAATTTCAGCACATCAGGTGACAGTCCCAAGGGGGTCTTTGTGACCGAACCCGTCACATTTGGTAGTTGTCCAGTCCTCTCAGCTGGATTACAGCAATGCAAAATACCTGAGGACTTCAGTGCTTAGGAAACTCCAGCTAGTACAGAACTCTGCAGCATATCTCAGCAACGCTGGCTACTGTGAACATATCAGGCCTGTCTTCTGCTCTCTACACTGGCTTCCCATAGAATGTTGAATCAAGTTCAAGCTCTTAGTCCTTATGTTCAAGGAGCTGCTGGGCCCAGGGTATCTAAAAGAATAACTAAAGCTCAGGGATGAAGACTGTGGTCAACAACTTTCACACCTCTGGCACAATGGACCTCTCTAACATAAGGGTAAAGCTTGTCTGTGCGTGAGACAGCTTCTTGCAGACCGGTCCAAGACTGTGGAACGAACTCCCCTGGGAAGTAAGGACCATCACAAACTTCAACACATTCTGCTCTAAGTGCAAGGCACATTCCTCTGACCTGTCCATCTCTAACAGAAAGACACAGAAGAGAGAGAGAGAGAGAGAGAGAGAGAGAGTGAGTGAGTGAGTGCGTGAGTGTGAGTGTGAGTGTGAGTGTGTGTGTGTGTGTGTGTGTGTATTAGGAAAAAAATTTCAAAACAAAACACTCCACTGCACACACCACTCCCCCCTGGGGAGAGGATGATAGAACAAATGCACGACAGATGTGTGGTCATGTTGCTTAATGCACTACTGGAAGGCGCACAAATACTACAGTGATAAGCATGGTATAAAAAATCCATATAGAATAGAATAGGTTCAGTGTGGGTTGTGGGTTTGATATTTGGTTTGTATAGCACTGATACACTTTGAAGTTACTTTATAAAATGAAATAACATTAGTAACTGTCCAGCTTTTCCACTGAAAAAGAAAAAATGGGGAGAGGCATGATGCTGAAAATTATTTCACAAATGATTGTCAGTAAGTAAAATTTAGGCTAAATACAGTGACATTTGCTGAAGACAGTCAATACTAGCCAAGAAAGCCATTGCATTCCAAATGACTTTGGAAGAGTACGAGCTGTGACAGATAAGAGCCTTAGTCACATCCACAAGTGAGGTAATGCAGCTAGAGAGAAAAACAAAAAACAGATAAAGCCTATTGTATTTGCACATGGCTGAAAGAAATCAATCATGCCCAGACCCTGCTATAGAATAAGAAATTAAGCCCAGTGGCAAACCGAGCCAAATACTGTCTCCAGTGCTGTGGCCATCCAGTCTTACAGTGTTTCTGTTCCCTATTGAATAAGTGGCATAAATATATAATGCGCTACCTATGCATGTATCATGGATTTATAGGGGCTGTGTAATGCTCCCAGCCTTTCAACCACCTCCCAGAAGTAACCCCATTAGCATGCCAGAACCCAAGGGTCCACCCAAAATACAAGGGTGAATTCCCGAGCTATCTACATCCAAGATTGTACCTTTCGGCTCCAGCACCCTTTTTTCTCTCACTCTGTGGCTCTCACCAGCGACTCCAACTGAGATCAGACTGCTGAGAGAGGTTTTAGCCTCTGAGGGAGCAATGCAACCCTGCAAGCATCTGCAGCGATACTAGGCAGCCTTTTCAAAACAAGGTAGCCAATTATTAGCCAATAGGAGCATAGCATACAAAAATTCTTAGATTAATATGGAAAAGCCAAGCTCAACTGGGAGTCCAGTATTAGTAGAAGAAATGGCCACACAGTGCTAGACTCATCTGGGAGCCATCTTGGCTCCCTGTCTCTGTGTCTCTCTGTCTGTGAGCCCAGATCTTAACAGCCACCGGAAACCTCGTTCCTTTGTTCTCCTGACTCCAGCTACGCTGTGTTCACATGTTCAGCCTGCTTTGGCTTCCCGGTTAGAAAGCATTTATGTCCCAGTCATTGGTTCTTTCGTTGTCTCCTCTGAGCCGTTCATTCATATACATTGATTCCAACCACTTCTTGTTAAAGTATCTGGTATCAACCCAGATAAAATATATGACACCTTGCCATGCCTCATTCCCCTCTCCCCTAGGAGAAGTCAATCCATTTATACTCCGTGTATAGCAATACAAAGGGGTGGGTAAACTAAGGCACACATATGGCTCCTAAACATATTCCCAAAAATTCCTATATTCATCACAGCACAGAATACACTTCTTGAGTGTATCCCAAAGGCCCCATATCCTTACTCCATTCATGATCCACTTTTGCCCTGATTCCTATTGGAAAACTTGCTGACTGGCAATGACAAGCTTGAGGAGTAGTTTGGGAATCATTTACATGTCCTATTTAATAAGCCAGATTTATCAGGATACTCTGGATGCTATAGCCAGTCAAAAAGAACAGGAGTACTTGTGGCACCTTAGAGACTAACAAATTTATTAGAGCATAAGCTTTCATGGGCTACAGCCCACTTCTTCGGATGCTGTAGCCCACGAAAGCTTATGCTCTAATAAATTTGTTAGTCTCTAAGGTGCCACAAGTACTCCTGTTCTTTTTGCGGATACAGACTAACACGGCTGCTACTCTGAAATATAGCCAGTCAGTTAAACTAGGCGTGTGGCTGTTTTGCATTGCCAGAGCAGGACAAAGCAGCCAGAGAGTACCACCGAATTTGGCCTTATATGTATTGCATTTATTTAGCGCTGATAGTATAATTGTGTGTGTATGTACATATATAGTGTGCTTCAATCTGTTTATTTGTCTATTGTTGCTTTATGAACTACTTTGGCCAGGGATTGAGCCTTCTTTTCTGTCTGGAATGCCCCTAACTAAGATCTTGTGGATGCTGCCAGAAAATCAATACAAAGATCCAGCAATGAGTTATACCATAATTAGATTTCTTATTATATGCAGCAAATGCCACCATTCTCAAATTAGCTTACTCCATTGCTGGAGAAAAAACCCCTACCAAACAAGATGCTCCACTGCATGCAGTTTTCTCCCTCGATGTGACAGATGTTAGTCATATCACTTAGGCCCCAGATCCACAAAGGGACTTGTGTGCTGCAACACTGAATGTCACTGAATGCCTAACTTTTAAGTACCTACAAAAATAACAGAAACGACACTGAGATCTACAGAGTCTGAGCTAGGCAACTAGACTCCCTATATAATTAAAAGGGAAGAGCTAGCACCTTAGACTGTGATCCACAAAGCCAACACACTAGGCGGGGAGCCGCCTAAGCTAGTCAATGGGAGATGCCGACCAGAGGGGTGTGTGCGAAGACCCACCCCATTGTGGAGATAGGCACCTAAGTCTGGGCTGCAGAGGGGTGCTTATCTGCTTGCAATCCACAAACTGGGGGAAAATATGCACTTGTCCAAGTCACGTGAATCACATCCTAAGTAGCAGCAAAATAGCTATTTCAATGCTTGATCATCATGCTTACAACAGCATGTCGGTAACTGGCCCAGCATGCCCACATACAGACATGTAAACCTGAGGACTCTGTATTGGAATCACAGGTAGAGTCAATAACCTCAAGAAATAATGTGATCCCATCATTTTATTAACTGTTCTTATTTAAACCCCAGCTGTCATTTGCTATAGTTTTCAGAGGGATAGAAATTATTTCATAAGCATGGCGCACGCTGCACATTCCACAGTCTGCATCCTGCCTACAGAGTCATCACATGCCTGGCTGGCCACCGTAAACAAACGTCTAACATCCCCATCACAAAATCAGACAGCTCCCCCTGCTCATCGATGGATGAGGTCCTGGTCAGATGGAAAACACATTATGAAAGCATGCTGAACCACATGCCTGCTGACAACTGTCCAGAGCTACAGGTCTCGGCAAACTGCACAGCTGAAGACCCAGGGATGAACATTGATCCTCTGTCACCCGAGGATGTGCTGCTGGACCTGATGGTATTCCACTTGAGCTCCTCAAAAAAAACGGTGACTTTGGAACCAGTGAGCATCAGCTTGCACCAACTGTTCTTAAAAGTGTGGGCTTTAAGAAAAGTATCAGCAGAATGGAAGATGGCATCATAGTGTCCTGCACAAGAGTAAAGGATCCCTCTTCGAGTGTGGCAGCTGCAGGCCAATCTGATAGTTATTGTTCCCTGGAAAGGTCTTTGCTCAGATTCTGCTTGGTGGGATGCAGCCACTCCTTAACAGACATCATCATCCACAGCTATCAGGTTTCACTGTTGGGTGGTCAACAATGGATGCTATCGTTACCTTCCAGCTTCTGGATGAGCTGCACCGAGAATATAACTGCCCACTTCACATGGCATATATTGACATCAAAGCGGCTTTTGATTCAGTCAATGGGCCAGCATTTTGGCTCTCACTGAAAGGAATTGGCATCCCAGATGTTCTGCTAAATCTGATGCATGATCTTTACATTGGTACTGGTGCAAAACTGTTGGTTCCTGGCTTTAACTGCATTTCTATACAACTTTAGGTGTGCAGCAGGGATATATTCTTGCCCCGGCACTATTCTGTAAAGCTATCAACTGGATATTAAGACTCACTGCTCCACAGGTCAGACTCAAGATTGGCCAAGAAGCGTTCACCGACCAAGATTACACTGACAATGCTGCCTTCCTTGTGGAGAAGAAAAAAAATTTCAGCCCCAACTTCAAAGGTCTCTAAGATGCTGCTCATATTACAGGGTTGAACATCTCGTAGCAGGTCAAGAATCTCAGAATTGGGCCATCAGCTACACCAGTGCAGGTGGGGTTGAGTACCATGGAGAGTGTTGATGAGTTCATCTACCTAGGCTGTAAGCAGGGTTCAAATAGTCTCAGCAAACTGGACATTCTTTGATGAATAGGTCTTGCTGCCTCCTGCATGAAGTCCATGTCTCGCTTAGGGATGCAAAAACATCTTTGCACTGAGACAAAGTTTGGGATCTGTCAAACCTGTGTACTACCTGTATTGCTATTTGACTTTGTGCAAAATGTCATAATTTCACAGAGATCTGGCCTTCCTTCAATGGCTCATTATATTCAAAAGTGGCATGGCATGCTCTTTGGCTGTATCTCCAAGATGGACAAAGACACCCAGAACATTATGTTCTTAAACTCTCCATTGACACTTGAAGAGGTGAACTTTCTGACCCTACCTGGTGCCACTCACAGGGCCACCCCAGAAATTTATGGATTCACAGGATTGAGCCAGATCTAGGAACTTCACTACACAATGCCTGGTGCAACGCCATCAACTGTGATCACATTCGCTGGTGCAATGGTCCCTTAGTACACTATGCATGTTCGATGATGATGCACATGTTGTCATGTCATTTTCTACTCCCTTAAATTGAATATAGTTCTTGTGAGAGATGCTGGAGTTATAGCCCTAAAAGTGAAGTCTTCTATTGGTCAACAGAACAGGAAGTAGCAATCCAAGTTTCTGCATTATTGTGCCTAAAATCTGTTCTGTGGAGATTGCCTCCAAGGATTAGATGATATTTCATTCTCCACAGCTACCCAGTCCTTGCCCCCTCTTCATCTTGAGGCTTCCTGCAAGACTCCCAACTGTGATAGTATGTTTTATGAAGTGGATGCTTTCCATTATGAAATGGACTGAGAACATCAACTCATTTCATGTTGGCCACCAAATAGTGATCAGAGGATAATGATTCTTGTTAATTGCCAACCTAAGTAGGTTTGAACTAGTAATCTAGGTGTGAAAGCCTCTATATTGCTCATTACTGAGCCATCAAGCCCTCAGATTAATTTTTATTTTAAAACAAACAAAAAGCATGAACCCTTTGTGGTTTTAATCCCTCAAATTAAGTAGATCAAGCCCAAATTCATGGCCAGATAAAATTTGACAGTAAAACCTATCACATTTATGATCCTCATCAGCAGGTTGTTGGGTTTTTTTTATAAGAATTCTCCCTGCACCAATTCAATAAATTACATACGTAATCTAGGAGTGGGTTAATATTTTAAAAAAAATCTAATTATGGGATTGTAATTATATTTTGATCAGTGAAGATATTTACTGCAGTTTAGTTGGTAACACTGATTATATAGTTAAAGTATTAGAAGTATTTAATATATTGGTTTTGCTCATGGATATCTGTTAAAAATATAGGGCCAAATTCTGCTCTTGGATATTCTGTTGTAAATCCAAAGTAAATCCACTGAAGTCATTGAAGACACTTTGGATTCACATTGGCTCAAATGAGAGCAGAATTTTTTGCATAGTGGTGAAGTATTCTCTCATGTAGAAGCTGATCCAAAGCCCACTGAAGTAAACGTCAGAGGGCTTTGGACCAGTTGATCCTTTCTCTTATTCTGGGCCCAATTCTACTTACTGATGTGACAGTTCTCATTCTCAGTCATCTTTACAATCATGTCCTTTTAAGACCCCTTTGCCTGAAGAGAGATAGGGAGGAGAGAATCTTTTCCCTCAGGTGTAATATTTTGTGTCTTGTTAAGCACATTAGATGGACACAGGTGTAACTAGATCTATTATACTGGAGTGCCAACTCTGCTAGAGGGTAAGCAATACTTTTGATTCAAAGTTCTCATCTTCTCATTCTGACTCCAGCATAGGGTGGGCACACTGAAACAGAAACCCCTACACCTGCAGACCAAGAATTATTCACCACAATTATTTGGAGAATAAAATGAACACATTTGAGAAGGGAAGATAATTTGATTCAGAAAGTCACAAGCTGTTCTCAGACAGTTTGAGGTGTAACTTCTCAAATATACTGTTCATTATCAATTACTCACCCAGTTCTAAAGGAGAACATGTAAAGGACTGGCAAGCTAAACCATTTCAGGTCTTTACAGTCCAAGAACATAAGCATATGGTTGACTTTATTTTTTAGGGCAGCAATCTGCTTACACCCCCTTGTATAAATTAGTTTTTTAAATCTAAAACACTTCTAGATTTTATTGTTTGGCCAGATTTCATGAGAATCAGCTTTATGGGTAAAGTGCTGGCACTTGTTACATTAATGGTTCACAAATTCAAAGGATCAGTGAGTGTGTCTTCATCATCAAGTTATGATCGTTTGTTGTGCATCACTCCAATCTCTTCATCCCCATCTGAATCCCTCCTCTGTCTCCTTCTTCTCCATGGCATCAAGTTCATGCTTCTTGTTCTCACTTTGAATGCCCTACAAAATTCTCTGCATCTCTAATTATCTGTTCTTGTCTCTTACAAGCCCCACCCCTTCTGCTCCATCAATGATATAGGCTTCACTGCCCCATTTCTCTGCTTGTCCCATTAATGTCTACAGAAACCCTGAAAAAGACAATTTATTTTGCTGCTTTAGGAAGATAGGGCATTGGACAGTGATCCTGGCATTTCATTCATGTTGTGGAATGCTAAGTCAGTGGTTAATAAAACATTGACCGTCCATAAAGTTGACGAAGACCCTTGCCTTTGCATATAGAACTGCGCTTAAGGAGGACAATTCAGCTGGATCATTTTGGTGCAGTTGGTTCCTGGCAAGAACTCACTGAAACATGAACCAACAGGGGGTCATTGTGCTGGTACATCTGACCTGAAGTGTAGGAGGTCTCCTTTGTGGAACCAGCCCTGATAGAACATGTCCATTTGGAATGTGAGCCCTGTAATAAAGGCAAAATGGGACTAGTGTTGCTGTGCCAATCACTTCAGTACACTGGAGAGTCCCTGTGTGAGCTGATGAAGTTTCTTACTGCTGTGACATTAGAGGCACTGACTCTGACTTTAACAGTCTTGTAGATGACAAGTAACCAGGAACATATAAGGCTGATTTAGGCCACATTCTTGTTGCAATTTCCATAGGCTACACTTCAGGAACTTCTGTTCTAATTCTTTTTTGGTTTGATTTGTTTTTTTTGTTCTGAAATCAGCTTTCAAACTTTTTTTCTTCAGCCCTGCTCTATAAATCACATTTACACTTTGGTTATATTTTAACACATTTTATATATCTCAAACCCAGCTGTTGCTGACTATCAAATGAATCCTAATTTATAAATGTTCCATTGTTTTCCTGCATACAGCATGTGTACTCTGCCTAATACAATTGCACTCATTACACACCTTCTAAATCATATTCATTTAATCTCCAGAATCTCCTGCTTCAATCATTTAAATGAAATTAACCATAGAAAAATCGGTCTCATACTAGGGTAACTAACCCATGAAATTTGATTTCAGATTTTATTATTCAAAATAGCCTAATCAGAAATGTGTCTATGCAAAGCCTCGTAATTTGAATTAAACAGTTTCAGCTATCCTTGACTCACAGATCTTTAAATCATATTTTTGGAGAGTTTTAGCTACAGATAGGAGAATATGTGCAAACACTTCAAACCTTTTGAAACTTTTGATAGATGTCCCCATGAGTACAACTTTAGGCTCTGATCCTACAATTATGCAGTGCTTAGCTTCACGCATGTGGCGTCAATGAGTAAAAGTTCAGCACATGCCTAAGTGTTTGCAGGATCAGTGACTTCAGTGGAACTGAAGCACATGCTTTGCTGAATTGGAGCCTCAGTGCCGGATCCCATGGGCAGCTTTAATTCAAGCTTTTTCCATTCCACATATGGGACTGGATCAGATTTTCATGAGCCATTATTTTGTGTTGAATGGATGCACAGATATTGGTCCTTGGGAAACCCCAATTCTCACATGGAGGCTCTCCATCGGATTTGCATCACAGCATCTGCCATGGGCAGTTTACAAGGGATATGGAATCAACATCATCTTAGTATGACAATCAAGTTCAGGATTTATTTGAGCTGTATCCTTCCCATACTGTTGTACGACTGCAAAACATGGACACTGCGCTGCTCAGACTGTACAAAACTGGAGGCTTGCCACACAAAATTAAACGTTGTATATTGGGCATATAGTGGAATGACTTCATCTGTGATGCACATGTCTATGGTCGCTCGGGTCTACAGACTACTGGGGCCATTGTCCGCAGGCAGCACCTTACGCTTTTCGGACATGTCACAAGGATGCCACAAGACGTTCCAGCGAACGCCGTTCTCTGGGTGGCTTGTAACATCCGGGATAAAATTCCACCAACCGAGGGGTGGAGGCGGCCCAAAAGCAGACCCCCTATTACATGGGTTCATCAAGTCGGTTCCGATGTTGGACTCTCAGGCCGTCAAGCCTTTGTGGTTGCAGGTATGGACCAAATTGTCTGGCTGAGTGTTTAAGAGAGAGAGACTCTGGGTATCTGCAGGAGGGATTGAGGATTCATTTGCAGTATGGAATCATTTACAATTAAAGAAAACCAAAATATCAAGCTAAGCTCAGCGTTTTGGGTGGTCATCTTGATGCGTCCCCAAGTTACGCAAGGATGCAGAGATTGCAGCAGTTTGTAGTGACAGGCAGTAGGGATAAAAGATAGTAGTTCCAGTCCCTAAGCAAGCCCACAGCCGAGTAAAACTGTATGTGTATATACAATGGGTTGAGATGAGGGAAGAACACAGCTCTGATGCTTCCTGGCTCCAGTCTAAATGCTGTCATTTAGAAGAGAGCAGCCTGGAAACTCTACTGATGTAACAAAATAAAAAGAAGCACATGGGTCCCTCTGGAAATACCTGATGCAATTTCCTGCTTTTCAGAAGAAAGGTTTTTTTGGTGGAGGGGGGATCAAAAATAAACTTCTTTAATGTTTAACTGTAATTTGTCCAAAGCAATTTTGGTTCTACCCAAACATAAAAAATTATGCAACAAAGCTACCAAAAATAGTAGGCCTCCTGATATAAAATGTGTATGGGCTATCTCTTCCACTGTACATCAGAATACTAGCTGCCTTTGCTTATCCCCCACGTAAAACCTGAACTCTCGAGCCCCCTTCTCTTACACAGCCATATCTCCTGACATCTATATCAAATACCAGTATTTTGGCAACAATGAATTTAATTGCCATGTCTCCCAAGGTTTCTGTTCTTCTTTTCCTTAAATCACTCCACTTCAGAACTTTCCTTTTGTCCTATGGACTTTTTTTTTTTACCCCTTTTCTCCATCTAAATTTTCAGCCTCCTCAATCCTCCACTTTTGTCCCATTCCAGTGTTGTTATTGCAGGTGTCGCACTGCTAGACATGGTACCTACTAAAGGCCTCCTCCACATAACTTATTCTATTTAGATTTTACCCATTGTGTAATAAAGGGTAACTGCAATGCCCTATTTGCTCTTCTCTTTCCATTTGTAGATGACATCCTTTATTTCCTAAATCTCTTCTTCCTAAACCTCCTTAATTTTTATCATATTATCACAGTCTCCTCTTTTCCAAGGGCAACAGACCTAATGGGCCAAATTCACCTGTTATAAATCCAAAGCAGTGGAGTTACACCTAGGATTAATTTGGTTTAATTTAATTATCCTTTCACCATACCATCATTTTAAGAAGGTATGAATCATTTTGATTACTCTCTGCTGCCCACACTCCAGGCCATTACAGATCCTGTCCTAGCCTTCCTATCATAGAGCTTCCATTATAGAATACGTTGATGAAACAGTCAGTCTTCAATTAAAATCCTTAGTAACAAATATTTAGGGAATTATTTTAAAGGCTCCCTATGCTTCTTAAGGGAGAGAGAGAAATTATTGTCCAAACAAAAGCCAGCCCTAGCAAACCCTAAATTTAAACAGTATGGCCATCAACTCAGACAAGCAGTCATCCCACTGGCTTGTGGAGGACTACCTCCACACAATCTACACATGTTCAAATTAATGTAGTATGAAATTATTTTAATGCAAATTAGTTCTAATTAATGCAGATGACTTTCAACGAGCCTTTTCCCTTTTGGTAAATGATCCTTTGGAAAAAAGTAACCTAGTATCAAAATACCGGAGTAAGTATTCTAAATGGGGACTGAGAATACTAAGCAGGGTGCAGAGCCGAGCAGTAGAAATAGGGCCATTTGAAAGATGAAAGGGGAGAAAGAAAAGGCACTAGTTGAACTTGATTCAAGTCATTTATAAAAAGCCAGGCTCTTTATGCTATTTTTAGCTGGAACACCATCAGGCATAGAACTTTTATTTTGCCTTTTTTTTTGGACCATTGAGGCTTAAAGGGGAGGAAAAAACACAGAGCAAAAAAGCAATTGGGTCTTCTCCCAGCTCATTGAAAATTAGATTAATCCTGTCTCTGTCATACAAGGTAATGATACTTGGCAGCCAAATATATTGATCTCTCTGGTTTCTTTTCTTAATTTCTTAAAATTTCTTAAATTTTTTACTCATGATTTTCTATTGGATATTCATGTGCTGTTTGCTATATTCTGCGTTACATCAGTGTTTGCTCTGGCATACAAGACCAGAGGTGTTCTCCCATACATGGTCCAAGGAGCAAGCAAAGAAGGTCCCAGCAAGTGTTTTTACTTAGATTGCCTACAGAGTGGTTCTTCAATGTTTTCATTCAATCACTTAATCAGACAAAGGTGCTTTTCCTGGATGATTTACCTTCCAACATCCCAATCAACTAAGTCTTGAGGGTCAAAGAGTTTCAGTCTATGAACTACCAGTGATTTGTAGAACATAGTTTGGGGGGCTTACAAGATTTTCTCAGAAGATACAACATTCAGGATTCATTTCAGCAAAGCATTTAAGCATGTTGTTAAGTCCATCTCTAAACTTTACTGATTTAATGGGATTTAAGCACATGTTTATGGTTATGTGATCAAGTGCTTTGCTGAAGTCAGACCTAAAGTTTTTGCCATACAAGACTCCTGTCCCTAAAGGTCTAACCAAAGAGAGTAGCAATGGGAAATTGCATCTCTACTGCAAGACCCATCGCCTATAGAGTCCCAGAAGGATCAATTCTCTCTCCATTCCTATTCAGCAACTACATTCAGCTGCTAGTTGGACTGATCAGACCACATGGACTTAAGTGCCAGCAATATGCAGACAACACACGGTTCTGCCTATCTTTCACCATGCAAGCCCATCACTACCAAGATGATTCATTGCTTGGATGGGAACAGCTCATGTATGAAAAATAGCTGGTTGAAGCTGCATCTGAACAAGACAGAGATTTTGTTGGTGGTTTGAGCTACTTTGCGCCATGGCTGCACGCTCTCCAGTCTCCTTTGGCTTATGGTACACACCTACAATTGGTCAATTGATTCTGTAGTTTAGGAATGCTCCTGAATTCCTCACTGACCCTGTACTCTCACATAGCAGTATCCATCCACTTTCTACCATCACCAGGTGGCTAGCAGACTCCATCCCAACCTGGTGGACTATGACTTGGCCTCCGTTATGCACATCTTCATCACCTCTCAGCTGGACTACAGGAATGCATTATATCTGTGCATGGAGTCATCAACCCTTAGGAAAACTCCACTATGTACAGAATGTTCCAGCACATCTTTTCAGCAACACTGGCTACCAGGACCAAACCAAGCTTGTCTCTGTTCTCTACACTGGATTCCCATAGAATATCAAGTCAAGTTCAAGGTCTTGGTCCCTATCTTCAAGGTACTCAGTGTCCTGGGCCCAGCATTTCTACAAGATCAACTAAAACATGGGATGAAGACCCTGGTCAACAACACCGCCTTTCAGGCACAATGAAACTTTTTAGCATGTGCAGGAGATAGCATTCTTGGGGGCTGGTCCAAGACTGTGGAATGAAATCCTGCCACCCAAAGAAGTAATGACCATCACAGACTTCACAGCTTCCTGCCCCAAGTACAAGGTGCACGTCTTTGTCTTTACTTTCTAATATAAATGCACAGCAGGGTATATACACAGACACACACGCATGCACAGAAAAAATACCAAAACAAAAACTCTACCTAACACACACAATTCTCCCCTTAGAAAGAGGATGAGAGAAAGAATGAACCATACATGACAGATGTTAGTCATGTAATTTAATGCACTACTGAAAAGCACTCAGATACTGTGGTGACGAAGCCAGTATAGGAATCTATATAGAGTAGACTTAATCAGACTTTTTGTGGTATCTGTGGTATAGAGTTACCAATAAGACTTTATGTTAAATTCAGGACCCTTGAAAACCACAATTAGGATTTTATGACTGTCATGAAGTTTAACCAGTTACAGGTACCTGCATTAATGCATGCTAGCTCAGTAACTCCTGAATGATCAAAGTTCTCTGTCCATCTGCTGTGACTATGACCTATTCCAGCTTCTCTATAAGCTGTGAACATTTTCTTTTTTTAGCTCTGCCTGCATAATCTTATTACAACCTGACACCAGGCAATGAAATTCATCTGTCTTATTTCTTATGCACAACTCCACACAAATGGATTTTTCCCCATTGCATTTATTAAATATAGGGTGGGAGGAGGGAGGAGCGATATCCTCAGAGATACATGCATCACCAGCTAATCTTTCTGTAAATTGATACTTCTGCTTTGATATAAATTGGATCCCACACAAAGTGAGCTGAGCGTTGAAGGACACATGCTGGAAAAAAGATTTTTCCCGCTCAGAAACATGTTCCAAAGGGCCCATATCTGCATTCTTTAGGGGAACGTTCAGAGGGGTTTCAGTGTTTTATTACAGGACTCACAGATCTGCTCAAATGGTTCAGGAAAGACAATCAGCTTTTGGTATTCAGTTCTGATTTAGGTAAACACTTGTAGTGATTGCTGAACCTTCATTGATTTAAATATTGATTTAATATTTTATAAGAACCCAAGAGTAGTGGCTGATGCTGTTTTTCCAGCTCAGCTGGAAATTGGAGTTGAATACAGCCCTTCTTTTGGTATTTCTGCACTTCTGCTTTCACTCTTCATTAGTTACTGTGCGTGATGGAGGAAGGAGATGTGGTTTGGGTGGATTTTCCCTGAAAGTCACTACCTGTTCTTGAAAATTTTCAGAAGATCATAGAAACCAAGTGCAAACATATTTTCCTCTAATTTTCTTGCTACATTTTGGTGGCTCCATTTAAAACAGAGCAATAAAAAGTGTTGACTTCCTTTGTGTCCTGTGTTTTCCTCAATAAACACAAGAGCAGTTCTTAATTCTTACTCGTGTGCATATACAGGGTTTGTCTATATGATGGAGTAATGAGCACTGGGGATGTGATTTCTAAGGCATGCTGTGTTGCACATTAATAGGTCCTTGTAGACCCCTGCTGATGTGCACCAAATATTCCTTATTGCACTTGGGAACGTTTAGTGTGCACCTGCAGGGTCTACATGGACCAATTAATATGCACCATGGGAGTGCGCTTTAGAAATCACATCCCTGGTGTGCATTACCCCACTGTATGATGATCCTTTCAGTCCTGAGGCAAAACTTGAATTGGGCAGTTATAGGTAGGTATGTCATACCCACCATTCTCATTGGTGCTGGTAAAATTCCCATTGACGTCAATAGGGTTAGAATTTCACCTTAGGAATTCAGATGTTATTCAGATGTTTGCTGATTCAAACCCCAAGTCATTTCCACCTCTCTATATTGCGCCTTAGCCGAACACTTTTTCCCCAGCCCTTTCCCATATATGATAATCTGAGATACAGCTTAGTTAGACTCATTTATATTGCAACAGGGCTGAAGTGCAGTTGGCTGTTTCAGAGATGTGACTGTGTGTAAGTGTGCTAATTTTAAAGACAACTTTCTTGCTAAGATAAAGATGTTAGGATCTGCATTTTGCATTGGGCATTACATACAACTTTATTAAGGTGTGACTACTAGATAAAAAACAATTGCCAAATCTATTGTACTATTTCCCAACCTCCACCCCCAAAAAGTATTGTGTCAGTAAAAGGACACATTTTAAGAGAATGAAATGATGCAGCTTCCCTGCAGCTTTCAGCATTCTGAATCATTAGTTATTATGGTCTTGAGCCTGCCATTAAAAAGATAAATTTTATTGGTTTTGCTTTATTAGCATAATGCAGAAGATTTCAAAGATGTAACAACCTTTGGCTATAGTTTGTGTGATCTGCTTCGTTTATTTTTCGTGTGTAGTTAGAAAGCAGAATGCAGAAAGGCTAGACTCATTAAAAACATCTGAAGAAACTCTTATAAATGAATGGGGCTTTTAAATGATATTGTGTAATACAAGACCAGTTTTATTATTAGAAGTAATCAAATGAGAGGAAGTACTGGGTTTTCCAACTCTGGGACAATCCTCACTTTGTGTAAATTGGTATAGCTCCATTGCAGTCAATGAAGCTATACTGATTTACACCAGCTCAGGATCTGGCCCATCTGAACAAAGAATTAACAATCAAAGCTTGGACGCATGTCTTTATTCTGAAATTCTTTCTGTGCACATGTGCCCTTTAAATATGACATTTCTTGTGTTGATTTTAGCAAGATTATGGTTATTTTAGTTCTGGAGAATGAAACATGAAGAGACTATTGGTTGATTCTCACTTATCTCATTTAAAGTTCAAATGCATATATATATATAAAGCATCCTTGCAACTCTCCAGGGTTTCCATTAATGCCAGCTAAAGGAAAGATTTCTTGACCTGTGACTGTAGCTTCTAAAACTGTGACTCAACAACATTTTCACACTTAGCAGTTTGCCATTTGGATTTGTGCCAGACACAGCAACTGGTCTATCAACTTCCTGTTTCTCAATGTGATGTTTTAAATAAAGTTTGCCAATTAAAAATATAGGAACAAATGCTATTCTTTCTTATACTGGTGTAAATCCAGAATAACTATGGACTTAAGTAGAGTTACTCCTCATTATCCTAGTGTAAATCTAAATAGAATCCAGCTCATCATATAGATTACATAAAACAACTATTGGCTCCAAAGTTCCAAACAGAACTGTTCCAGGTTGAAAACAGCCTAATCTGGGGTGTCATTACTTATTCAGACACAGTGCTAAGCATTTGTCATTCTGAAGCCTTTATTTGTTTCCCAGATAAGATTGCTCAGGTTCTGCCTTGTTGACTTCCTCCACGGTAGAAGGACCTTGTTGAGAATAGATGTACATAAAAATACGGCTTCTCTCTGGCCGCTGGCTGCACGGCTGCCCCTGCTCCTCCTGAGTCCTCCGGCCCATGCTCGCAGGGCCACATTTTGAAAGGGGCTTTAGAGATGCAGGCCAGAGCCCCGGGGCCCCCTTAGCCCAGGCCCCTGCAGCCCCTAAAGCCCCTGCGTTCCAGGTGGCCCTGCCTGCCAGGGGCTCCCAGAATCGTGGCCATGGGGGCGGTGCCGCGTTGCGCAGAGCCACCTGCACACTCCCTGCATCAAACAGGAGCTGCCCCAGATAAGTGCTCTGCACCTCCTGCCTACCCCAGCCCTGAGCCTCCTCCCGCACCCTCACCCTGAGTGCCCTCCCGCACCCCACCCTGAGCGCCCTCCCACACCCTAACTCCTTCCCAGACCCTGCACCTCAGCCCCAGGGGTAAGCCAGGGGCACCTCCCCACCACAGTACAGTACTGTACAGTATATAATGCCTTTTGTCTGCCCCCCAAAAATGTCCTTGGAACCTAACCCCCAGCATTTACATTAAATCTTATAGGAAAATTGGATTCGTTTAACATTGTTTCACTTAAAGTTGCATTTTTCAGGAACACAACTACAATGTTAAGTGAGGAGTTACTGTATACAGATAAATGAATGTCACCAGAGTAACCTTGTTTGGTCACTATAATAACCTGAAGCATACTATGGTGTTATCCTAGTTTCCTCTCAAGGCCTGTTTAGGCTTGCAGAGGTTTATTGTAACTGATCTGAAGCTATACTTATTCTTTTTTATTGGCCTTTTCTTCTCCTCAATGACACTATGGTTATCTAAAGAGCAACCCACCCACCCCCTTTTTTATTTTTTTGGTAAACACAAAATACCAGCAGAATAAATGGACATGATAAGTGATGTTCTTGGACAACAGAGGGTTATTTGTCAGCCTGGTAGACAATATCCAACCATTAACTTAGAAAATATTCACTCTGGACTTTCAGCCTGTGTCCATAATGTACAAAAATAACCTTATTTTAATATGGCTGCAACCCATTTGTGTTATCACAGCTTTTTTCTTGCTTATGAGGACTGAAAAAAAAGGCATGTTACAAATATACTAAAGAACTAGGTTTTAATCCTGCTAGATGCCAGGGTCTGATTCTGATCCATCACTGGTGAAAATCAGAAGTAGCTCCACTTAAATCAATTGAGTGTCATCAACATAAAGGACATCAGAATCAAGCCGCTAGTCTAATATAGGGGTCTTTAACGTGGTCGTAACATGTCCACACTGGCAAAAGAAAAAAATGTGGTAGTAGCACAAATACATTGAAATGTGGTGAGGCAGATCCTTAGCTGGTGTACATCAGCTCCAGTGAAGTCAGTGGTGCTATGTGCAATTTACACCAGCTGAAGATCTGGGCCACTTATTTTTGGAGTGTAGACACTGGGTGAATTCTTGGCCTTACTAAAGTCAATGTGAATTTTGCCATAGATTTCAGGATTTTACCCTTTAAAGAACAATAAGGTTCTTTCTCACTCATAGTTTCCTGAAAAAAAGTGTTTTTCATGATACTTGGGGCCAGCAGTAATGTCAGTCTATCAGTGGAAACCCGATAGAAAAAAAGAACCAAAAGGTCTACAAAGATTTACTAAAAGATTAAAGATTTACTAAAGGTTTCAGGCTTAAAGATGACTTGGAGATGGGGAAAAGGGTTTATGTCCTTTTTTTGCTGCTTTATGTTAGGGCCGTCAATTAATTGCAGTTAACTCATGCGATTAACTCAAAAAAATTGTAGCCAGCATTGCAAGGTATTTATGTGCCAGATATGGTAAACATTTGTATGCCCCTTCATGCTTTGGCCACCATTCCAGAGGACATGCTTCCATGCTGATGACACTCGTTAAAAAATGGGTTAATTAAATTTGTGACTGAACTCCTTGGGCGGAGAACTGTATGTCTCCTGTTCTGTTTTACCCACATTCTGCCATGTATTTCATGCTATACCAAGTTGAATGATGACCCAGCACATGTTGTTTGTTTTAAGAACACTTTCACTGCAGATTTGACAAAACGCAAAGAAGGTACCAATGTGAGATTTCTAAAGATACAGCACTCGACCCAAGATTTAAGAATCTGAAGTGCATTCCAAAATCTGAGAGGGATGAGGTGTGGAGCATGCTTTCAGAAGTCTTAAAAGAGCAACTCTCCAATGCGGAAACTACAGAACCTGAACCATCAAAAAAGAAAACCAATCTTCTGCTGGTGGCATCTGAGTCAGATAACGAAAATGATCATGCGTCTGTCTGCTCTGCTTTGAATTGTTATTGAACAGAACCGTCATCAGCATGGATGCCTGTCTCCTGGAATGGTGGTTGAAGCATGAAGGGACATATGAATCTTTAGCAGATCTGGCACATAAATATCTTGCAACACCAGCTACAACAATGCCATGAGAATGCCTGTTCTCACTTTCAGATGACATTGTAAACAAGAAGTGGGCAGCATTATCTCCTGCAAATGTAAACAAACTTGTTTGTCTGAGCAATTGGCTGAACAAGAAGTAGGACTGAGTGGACTTGAAGGCTCTGAAATTTTACATTGTTTTATTTTTGAATGCAGTTTTTTTGGTACATAATTCTACATTTGTAAGTCCAACTTTCATGATATAGAGATTGCACTACAGTACTTGTATTAGGTGAACTGAAAAATACTATTTCTTTTGTTTTTTTACAGTGAAAATACTTGTAATCAAAAATAAATATAAAGTGAGCACTGTACACTTTGTATTCTGTGTTGAAATTGAAATCAATATATTTGAAAATTTAGTAAACTTACAAAAATATTTAAATAGATGGTATTCTATTATTAACAGTGCGATTAATTGTGATTAATTTTTTTAATCGCGTGATTAATCGCGATTTTTTTAAAATCACTTGACAGCCTTTCTTTATGTACAAAGAAGATCTGAAAGTTACGGGGTTTAAAATTTCCAGATGCTTGTTTTTTAATTGTAAATTCAGGTCCTGTTTAGCCTGGAAGACTACAATGAAATGAGAACTAGTGAAATGGCATCACAGAAAGCATGAGAATGTAAGCTGAGCAACTGAGAGGGGAAGGGACTTTCAGTCAAACTGTTTTAAAGTCTTGGTTTTAGGTTTGTTTTTGTTAGCACTGGGATGTTTAGGTGTTGCTGTAATACAAATAATTTTATTCAAGCCAAACCCAACACTAGAAATATTGTTCTACAAGAAACTGTTGAATGGTTTGCTAAAATATAATTTCCTCTTGCTTGGTGGATATTTAATTAGCAAAACAGTGAAGAGCAAGGCACTTACATGTGAGCCAAGTACCGTATTCAGGTTTTCCTGGAGACAGGTGTTGCAAGATGCTTAGCAATATTTAACATTCCCTGTGAGTGAAAGTAAATAGGATTAACCAACAAAAAAATGCCAATCTGTCTAAAGGACAGCTATAATTGCCTTGGTTGCTGCCCTTTCTATTGACTCAGTGTAATGAATATCTTATTTCCACAGGGCATATTTACATGAATTGCATATGACAATGAAAAGTTACCATTGTTAAAAGGAATCAATGGTGAGTTTTCAATACTGGCCTCAATTTTATCTAGTATTTGCATCTACCAAATTTTCAAAGGACAATAATTCTCCCGTGGTAATTAATAAAGAGCAGGTGTGTAACCAAGAATTGGAAACACAGGCATAGTGTAACCCCATGCCAGCCTTCAGGGAAGTTCAAACATTATACACACATTTGTATGCCAGAAGTATTGGAGCACAAAGCATGAAAAACAACAAATGAGGTCAAATGTAAGATGTTGGGTGTTCAGCACTTTACAAAACTGGGCCATTTAGTTAGGTGCTCAAATATGGATATAGAAGCCTAATGGTAGGAACTACTTTTGAAAATCATAGTTATCTTGTATGTCCTCCACTTTCATCTTTCCCATCATAATCATCATAGTAAGGACCAGTTTTCAGTCTCAAAAATGGGTCAGTTATTTTTGTTTGAAGTTTTTTAAAAAAAATTCACTTCTGAGAGAAGAACATATATAGCAAATTTCAGCCCCAAAATTACAACATTGAAAAGTGACTACAAGCACCTGAAAATGTCCCCTTAAAACTAAAGTGTTTGTACATCTATGCACTGCACTCACTATACATGCATACAGTACTTTTTAATTGCTGCAGAAGCTCACTAATTTGCAGGTTGCTAATCCACATTTTCAAACTGATTTTTATCTTGGTTACGTCCCCCTCATTTCACAGTTTTCTAATTACTTCACATAATTTCATTAGCCAACTCATTGTCTCAAGCTACTCACAGGAAAAGTCTAGACTGGCTTTTTTGTGTCTCCCCATTCCTGGTATGGATTCTGACTATGCACATGACAAATGCTGCTGAAGAAATTTAGGCACAAATTTTCTGAACTTTAATCAGAGCCCAGTTAGGATAGAAAAGAAAAACAATACGCTTCAACATTATCTTGTCTGTCATTAAAAAAAAGTTAAGCAGTAACAGAACAAGTCTACTTCTTAGCAAGAAAAATCTTAATAAATGTTCAGTTTAAGGTAAGTGGATTTGGCAACCACGTTGGGACTCCTTCAAGTGATTTAATTAACCTACACTTCCCACACATCACAGTCAGGAGGGAAAAAAATCAGGCCTGATTTATGAAGTCTTATAAATAAACTCAAGCACATTTTCACAGGGGTGTAGAATCAGATGAAGCCAATGATCAGGCAGGTGATGCTTTTTTCAACATTGGCCTTCACTTCACCAATTCCAACAGATGCTACATTAAATCATGTAGATTTGTCTTGCCAGTGACTAAGCAATTGTTTTGCTCTCTGGAGCCCAGTGTTTTATTTCCACCTGGCTTTCAGTCTAAACAACACATATGTTTGTTTGTTTTCTTTGGTTGATTTCCTGGTTTCACTCCAAGTGATATTTCCAAGATATTTGTGCTCTGGATGTGCCTTCCTTCAGCCTGAATGTAGTTGATCTCAGTCAAAGCCAGCACACTGGATCAGTTCAGTTCAGCCAAATGCACCCGCTATTCTATGTTCCTGCTAATTGCCTCTATATTTTCATTGGTAGCTATGGTTTTGAGAGTTCCTAGATTAACACACATGTTGTGGACAACAGAATAGCATAACTGAGGGAAACTGTGGCACAATGAATGGATATAAAACATTTTCTGGAAAGCTGGGTTCAATTCCTGGATAAGTGACGCTAGTGATAATTTGGGTTTTCATCATAATGGAAATTTGTGGGCATCACAAAACCACCAAACAGCTCATCACAGCAATCTTGGCTTGGCGAAGAATAGCAGTGGTACTGCAACTCACTGTGTGCATCATCAGGCTGTGTGGGAAAGCCTGAACAGCGCTTTCCCAACAAATGCCTAGCTATGATCAAAAGCTCACCTGCAAACTGGCACATAAATAAATACTCTGCTGGTCAGTCCATCAAATCTGAGACCCTTCTGAACTCTACTGTGCGTAGTTTTCCCCTTCTCTTGCTCTTTATACAGTGAGCTGGGGAACCATCTGGCCAGCAATGGGCAGGATGACTCAGGGAAAGCATGGGGTAACACCCAGTGGGTGCACTTTACTGCTGCTAAAAAGGAGCAACACCACCCCCCCCCGGGACATGCATTTGTGCATTCAACTCAGCCCTTTTCTCACTCCCTTACCAATTCCCTGTTTCAATTCCAGCATCCCTACAGTCTTCTGCACCCTGCCCCACACTCCAGCTCCTCTCTCCAGACAGATATGCAGTTCATTCGTGTGATTAATACATAATATAGATAGAAGCAGACATTGGTGCTGGAACTAGGGATGCTGGGGGTGCTGCAGCACCCCCTGGCTTGAAGTGGTTTCCATCATATACAGGGTTTGCAGTTTGGTTCAGTGGCTCTCAGTACCCCCACTACACAAATTGTTCCAGCACCGCTAGAAAGAGATGACTTAGCTCATGTCTTAACATATGCAGCCAGGAAGAAGTGGGTCTCTGGGGAGGGTTTGAACAAGGAGCAGGAGCACCGCTAGCTTTTCTGCTGCCCTAGGCGGTGGAAGGTCCCGCCCCGAAATGCCGCCCCCCACAGAGGTGGTGGAAGGTCCCGCCGCCAAAATACCGCTGCAGTTGCCGCCCCCCAAATTGTAGTGCCCTAGGCGACCACCTAGGTCGCCTAATGGGTTGTGCCGGCCCTGACAAGGAGAAACTAATAGCTTTGCAGACCTGCTCAGGAAGGGCATTCCATGTGCAGTGGTGGCATAGAAGGAAGTGCAGACAGTTGTGGGAGAAACAGACAAACAGGACAAAGCTGGTTTCATTGGTGGAGCATTGAGGGCAAGGAGGCAATGTGACAAGAGCAGATAAATAGGAAGGTTAAAACGTGATGTGTGATATTTCATGGTGCTGAGCATTTACACTACTTCCTTTTCTACCAGCCTCAGGGTACACCTACATTGCAAAATAAAAAAGTGTGTTCTTAACTCTGGTTAGCTAATCCATGTTAGCTAACTCAGGTTAGTAGCATGTGAGTTAAAGCCTCCAGGGAAGTTAAAAGCGGAATTGTTGTGTCTTCCGTGCTATTTTAACCCAAGTTAGCTAACACAGGTTAGCTAAACCAAGCAAAGAACACACCTTTTGCTGCAGAGTAGACATACCCTTAGTAAAGATTGATCATTTAAAAAATAATATCTATAAAACATGTGTGCAAGTGACTGAGAACCCATTGACTGTTCGAGCCTGTAGGCCCGGTACTGAAGGAACATCAAGATTTTGGCAAACTGGGGATGGCACCACGTACCCATCAGGGTTTGGTTTATGTACCATAGAACACGTGGCAACCCAAAGCAGATCACTGCATAAAAACGAGCTCTCTTGTCCTGAGTGAAACTGACTCTGCATTCAATTTCAGTGCCCAAGTGGTGATTTTTATTAAATGTTTCTACTCCTCTGGGAAACTCAGCAGGACTGGAAGGAGAGAGGGCCTTTCCTTACACACAGATATCCTGAGACTCAGGAACAATGAGGAAAGGAAACACAGAGAGTGAACGCAATAATATAGTCAGTCACAAAAAAAGATTTGTAACTGTTTTCACAGGTGAGGCGGGGCTTGTGGAAATGCCCGATTACATGGGTGCTGGAACAGTTTTTTATAGTGGGGGTGCTGAGAGCCATTAAACCAAACTGTAAACCCTGTATATAATGGAAACCACTTCAAGCCAGGGAGTGCAGCAGCACCCCTAGTTCTAGCACCTATGCCTGATTATGTGCTCAGTGTTTGAGTTCTCCTGCCTGTTGTGGGTTAGGTTGGTATTTCCAATCCTATGTCCTTGTAAAGCCAAATGCAAAATAGTCAGTGTGCTTGCTATTCCTTTACTCATCAATATCATCTCTAAGAGGACAGATGCTCTTGTTTACCATTTTCTCGTTTTCAAACCCTCTCCATTGTGGTTGTTGGGCTCCAACTTTTACCATATAAAGCTGTCTCCTTTCTTCTCTTTATTTGCTTTTGCTACACACTGCTATTGACAGATTGGTTACTGTTTAAATAGTTTCCATTTTGCATTTGGAAATGTTCCTCACAGCTCAGTGAGCTCTCAGATTCTTAGGTTTAATTAAGAGTCAATGGGACAAGTGAGTTACTGAGGGACTGTAGAAAAACTCTTCAGTAAATGAGATACACAAAATGTTTGTTCACATAGCTCCATTATATTCACTTGAAGCTCATCTGTTCTGTAAGAATTTCAGGAGACATAATAGTTACATCCACCATTTCATTTGGATATTGACTGTCTTCCAGTCACTTAATAAAGTGGAACTTGCTTGTTGTTAGATTGAAGGCAATTCAGTTTACAATGATGTAGACTCAAAAGACTGAACTGATTAACTACATTGTAGTGCAACACAAATTTCATTCCCAGTTTTAGTAAAGCTGCTCCCTGGGAAGAATTACTTCACTATAAGAGCACTAAACTGGATGGTTCCAGTTAAGAAGAGCACTTGACTATGTGCTTATCTTAATTTGTCTTTAATAGGAATATTCATATGCTTAAAGTTAAGCACATACTTAAGTGCTCTGATCAGTTGGGGCCAATACCTTTTAATGGTTACATTATTTTATCTAGTATGCCATATTAATATCTATTCAAAACTTAGACATATTACCAGGTCATAATTGGCCCAAATTTTAAGCTTTACAGCCCTAAATCTGCAAGCTGGTGCACACTTTTGACTCCTATTGAATGGGAACTGAGGGTTCTTGGCATTTGGGGGGTAGGGTTCTGTAAATGTAGGCATTCGCCAAATCTAAGACCAAAAGGAATGTTTCCACCAATTTATTAAATTCCAATGGAACTTTTGTTAAACAAATATACATTCCCCTGCTACTTGCAGCCTGTTGTTGCAAGTTCATACACAAGTAAGTGCATTCTTGCAAATCCAAATTATAGTCTTGACCAAGAAAAGTAAAATTGACTAGAACACAAAAGTTAAAATAAGTGGCCAGTTTAATTGTCCAAATCACAGTTGCTATGAGCAGCTTTTAAAATGCCATGAACAATATTTCAAGTGAACTGGTGGGTCCCCAGCTAGCAGATAGTTCTGTGCACATTCTGGGGATCTTTGTGATAGGTTTTGGAGGTTTTGTTTTTTTCATCTTTAAAGATAAGAAAAAAAATAAGTGAAAATTCACCAGAACAAACAAGAAACTCCCCAGCATCTTTCAGACCCACGCTTATTCAAAAAGTCATTCCTTGTAATCATTTTGTTCACAGCTCTCAGCCCCATGTATATACACAGCTACCAGTAACGGGGATACGGAATTCTTTCAACTATAATTTTTAACTTGACAATGTCCATATTATGTTTTATAGCAGTCTTCACAATAAAAAAAAAACATTTTTAAATAAATAGTCTCACCTTTGTTTATAAACTGATATCTTCGTGTTATGAATCTTGAGCCAGACTCTGACTTGTGGTACACCAGTGTAAAGTAATGTGAATGGAGTTACACTGGTGTAAATCTGGAGTAACTAAAACCAAAATCTGCACCCTTAAGATTAGAGTTTGGGGTGGATCCATCCTTAAAGGAAAATGGGGAGAAAAACACCCCAAACACCAGCCCATAACTTCAAATGTAGGATATTTCAGGATACACAGGCGTAGTAACTAAGCTTGAAAGAGTAGAGGAAAGAGAATGTATAGAAGCCTGTTTATGCACAGCTTATTCTACTGTGCACTGGATTTTTGTTAAGTGCAAGTATACTCTGTCATCCTATCTAAAAAGAGTAGTCACCATGGCAACCCCTAAATCACCTGGCACTGCACGCTTGACACCAATCTGGCTTGAAAACATCTTTTTAAAGGCGCACACACACACACACACACAGCATACTTCATATTTGTGTATATATTGCAGTGGATCCAGTATAAAATAATTGTTTTTTTGTATTATAAAGAAAATGTTTCCTTATTGTGAAAATGGGAATTTTAAAATAAAATCATGTTCTTCACAAATCATTTCTGATTTCAGCTCCTTTCCCCACTACCCGGATTTTCTCCTTTTCAATTAAAAATATGAACGGTATTTGGGTGTAGAGGAAAAGAGTGATGGCTGCAGTGAAAACCTGGCTTGTTGATGTATCATTTTTTTCTGTACTATAACTGCTGTAGGAGCACAGCTTCATTCTGTCTGCTGGAATGTGCACTCAGACTTTTTAGGGATCGAATCTAAATATAGCTTCCATCCCAGGGTTCTTGAGCTCCTCCCAAGCACTGAAAAAATAGAAACAACATCTCACTTTCTTTATTCTTTCCCAGCTTCCAGGAGTATCAGCTTGTTTAAGTTGGTGTTTATTTGTGTGTGTAGAACTTACCAAGGGAAATTAATTTAAAGAAATGAGGTTTGCATTTAGCACTGAAAAGGAGTTTTGCCTCCAAGATGTGCCTTGTCCTGAGATGCAGTCCTCTGCTAAGCTACAGGCATCCAATCTGATACTATGATCGGAACATCCTAGAAGTTTGCTGATGAATCTTTCCAGTTCATTCCTATAGTAGCCTTCAGTTCTTTTCCGTTTGTCCCTGTTACTTTCCGGTATCTTTGCCAAAAGCCTTGTCTCCCTTTTGTTCCTAGCAAGGACTGGCAACAAAGGTGAATGAAAACAATCCCCCACTCTGACCTACATACGGACCTCAGCTACCCACCAAAATATTTTCTGATGCGCTGGGCTGGATATTTTCTATTTTATTCTTTCCCAAATTATCATCCCTTTTATTATTCCAAATAATGCTGTTTATATACTCAATTTTCTTTTCAAAATAATCATTGTGAGATGTATGAAGCATTACCATGTAAAGAGTTTGTACACACACACACACACACACGAAATATGTTCCTAATAAGTCTGTAGTAAGGCAGAGCTGACAAGCAGGTTTCTTTCCAGATAGGAGATAAGGTGCATCTCTCGGTCAAATGTGAGTTATGCATTGTAAGTCAGATCTACATAAGGAATAAACAGGGGGATGGGAAGACCCCACAGACTAAACCTCAGGGGGTTGTCCTGTCTCTGGTGTGCAAAGACAATGAATGTTGGGGGTAGAAGTAGAAGGCACAAAGGCAGAGGTGAAAGTAAACCAGTACGGTCCGGTACACCGGCAAGAGCCAGTACGCTGTGCCGGACCGGACCGGCTTCCGTGGTGGGGATTTAAAGGGCCTGGGGTTCCAGGCACTGCGGGGAGCCCCGGGCCCTTTAAATCACTGCCGGAGCTCCAGCAGCTGGGTTTGGGTGGGGAGTTAAAGGGCCCGGGGCTCCGCGGCGGCTGGAGCCCCGGGCCCTTTAATTTGTCCCTGAGCTCCCAGCTGCCTCTGCAGCTGGTAGCTCTGGGGTGATTTAAAGGCCCTGGGGCTCCCAGCCACAGCCGGGGCTCCCAGCCACAGCCGGGGCTCCCAGAGCCTTTAAATCTTGAAAGGCCCCGCCTCTTCCGTTTGAGGCCATGCCCCCGCTCAGGACTCCGGCGTACCAGTAAGTCCTTTAAGTTACTTTCACCCTTGCACAAAGGACACAATTTTATCCTTCACTGAGGTAGCAAAAAGCACAGCGCTTTTTGCTTTCATGAAAGTTGGATCCTAGCCACATTGATTAGCAGCACTGGGAGCTTGCTTTAGGTGAGGATTTTAGCATGATCAAGTTAAGTTTAGACTCTCAAGTGTAAAAAGCAACAGAGAATCCTGTGGCACCTTTAAGACTAACAGATGTATTGGAGCATAAGCTTTCGTGGGTGCATCCGACGAAGTGGGCATTCACCCACGAAAGCTTATGCTCCAATACATCTGTTAGTCTTAAAGGTGCCACAGGACTCTCTGTTGCTTTTTACAGATCCAGACTAACACGGCTACCCCTCTGATACTCTGAAGTGTGTTATACCTTTTGTTTTATATGCAATCATTTCTGTTTCCATTATCCTTATTTGCTCTCTCTTAAAGCTTAGTCTTTGATAATAAATGTATGACTGTTTCATTATAATACGTCTCCATCAGATGATGTTATAGAGGACCTTATCCTGAGCTGTACCAATTAAACTGTTTGTATTCTTTTCCCTTGGGGACAGCAAACCTGGTAATTTCGGGGAGTGTTAAGTGACAGGGGCTGGATACTACAGGGGGATGCTTTCAGAGGTGCTCAGGGGCTAGGGTGCATCTATTGTTACCTGCTAGGAAAAGGAAGGGCTGGCAGAGCCCTAGGAAGATAGTTTGGGTGGCCAACAGACTGGTGCTAACAGGAAGCTGACATTCAGTTAAGCACAAGCAAATCGGTCTCCCACTAGAGGCAGGGAGGTAACAAAGTGACTCACAATCCTGGGCACCCTGAAAAAGTGTCACAGTTACACACCAGGAAAATGACTGAGCACCAGGTCATTCCATGCAATCATTCAGGATCACCTGGCTGCAAAGAGCCAAGTCCCAATGTTAATAAGAGATTTGTTTGGCAATTTTTCTAGCATGATAAACAGTTACTGGAAACAGGATATGGACAAAGAAACACTTTAGAAACACTGGGACTAGATACTACAACAGTACAATAGTCAGAAACCTTTAATACTTCATGTAAAGATGAACAGATATCAAGATTTCTGCCATTCAGAAGGTGCTGTGACCGAGTATCCAGGGCTTATACAAGAATGAAATTAAGACGGGGAAGCTGCCGTATTACCTTTTCACTATATATTCACATAAAATGTTAAGATAATATTGTAATATACCATCACTTTATGCACAAACACTGCCATTGCTGAAAGTCATGGTAAAGTGCAGGCCATGGAATACTTGTTTAGTTTAGGCAAAATTATATACTATAAAAGTAGAAAGGGAATGAGCTAGTATTCTGGCATATGTGCACTTCGCATACCCTGTAAGTATGCCCAAGAGCTTTCAAATCTGAGTAATGGCTTGTTTGGAAAAACTGGCCTCCAAACTGTAAAGTTTCATCCAGTAAGGATGCAGATTGCTGAACAACATCTCTCGGACTACTGAACTTTGTTGAATGTAAATATTAACTATAGAACATGTGCTGTTCTGAAACTACAGAAAGAAGAGCTGATTGTATGTGAACATTTATTCTCTAAGGACAGAAAATCTACCAGAAATCATTACATTTAGAGTGCTGAGTTTGTTCTGAATGCCCCTTATAGTATTTTGCACAAATTAAATTTTGCACCAAAGCACCCAAGGGATTACCATGCGATACAGATGTCCAAGGTTTCACCGAATGGGAGTAAAAACATTTGTGCATTTGTGCAACATGCAAATGTGTGAGAGTATTATCACAATTTCCCTCTAGCTTTACAGTAAACGTATATATGCACTCTACAGGCCTGCTCTTAGGCATAAGGGTCCCATTAACTTTAATAGTGTGGGATCAGGTCCTGTTTGCATAAGGAAGAGTTAAAAGTTAGCATTTAAAAAAAGTGTTATTTTTTTGTATCTGTTTACCTTCCATAATAGGTCGTTATAAATTTTGCTGACAATAAGACTATGAAAATTAGCTTCATTCAATTGTATTGTTTACAAATGTTCTGTGTATAGATATAGTTCTGTAGTAAATGGTACATTAGTTTGGTAGCACATAAGATCCTAGATAGAATGATATAACACAATATCCTAATATACTCAGAAGTCAAAGTAACAAATTATTAGGAGATTATTGGAAATTAATTTCTTGAATAGGAAATGGAATTTTAAAAAGTCTCCAAAGGCCTGATTCTGATACTTTTACTCAATGAATAGCACTTTACTCCATGAGAGGCCCCATTGCCTTCAATGGATATTAGAACCCAGCCTTTGCTAACATTTGTTATTGTGATCTTTGTATATTTCTTGCGAGTTTTAGGAGTTGGAGTATAGGCTGGTAAATCAGGTGGGATGACCATGAGGGATGAAGGGTAGTACGGCCTCCGGCTCTTTACTGACAGCGAAGAGAGTAATAGAAATAAACAAGTCCTTCCTCAATGATTTGTTATGGGACAACAATATAATGAGTGTTGTGAAATGCGCAAAAATAAAAGTAGTCCCTGCCTTGAAAGAATTTAGTGGTGAATGACTAATTAATTACACAGCGCAATGTAGTCTGGAAGATATTTTAAAGCAAATACTGAGGAGAAGAGAATGCAAATCAAATCAATGAATAGAAGTTCACGTTATATGAGCAATGTCAGAATGAAGATCCGTTTGTTTTTATGTTAGTTCTTATATTTAGGGTCAATGTAAAAACAGTGAGGGTCAAAAATCTGATGACTGTATCTGTGTACCTTCTGTAATAGATTATAGATGTTGCTGACAAGACTATGAACTCTTCACTTTGTACAGCTGCTTTTGTAAATCCACCTTCACAGAATCTTTGTTAACACAGCAGTCTTATAATGCATTGTAAGCTGCACAACACTTTATTTTTAGGTCATTGTCCATTGTTACTATCCAAATATACATGGCTGTTAGATACAAAAGTGTGGACAATTACATATGTTCACTTTGCATTTCTATGAACACACTTTATGGAAGCACTAAACTGCGACCTTATGTTATCCAGCAGCAACCGGTGAAGAGAAAAATCACTAATAAATAGATGGCTAAAGATTTACTCACACAACAAAACTGGAAAAGAGCTTCTGAAACTATAGTAATTCCATTGAAGTCTATTCGGTTACACAGGTGTAAAACCAGCATGAGGGCAGAGTTAGGCCTGGTCTGCCTAAGAGAATTAACAGAACAGAACAAAAAGCTGCCTTCTGGGCTCCTCTTCTGGATTCAAATGGCAGCTAAGGATTTCATTTCCTGGGTTCTATCTTAGTGTTAATGCTCAGATACACTTGATAGATGTTTCTGTCTCATAGAGAATGACAAAGCCAGTGATAAAGCCTGGATTCTCTGGCAGATTTATCTTTGAACTGTCACAGATGATGCGGAAGCTGCTTTGTTTTTTCTAGTTGAAAACAGCACACAGAAACAAAAAGAATTCTGCAAAGCATGAAGGAAGAGTGGGACAAACTCAACCCACTGCTACTGCAAAGTGGGTTAACTCAAACTCAGGTGATTGCTTTGACTAAAAAATGAATTAAGACAAACAGAGTAATGCATTCCTAGAGGGGATCTACAGAATTCATTCATCTGGCAGAAGACCTGATGAAGACTGGTGACACCTTGGAAAGGTAACAGGAACTGTAATCTGTTAAAACTCTAACACACCTCTCCACAATTTGTTTGAGTAATCAGTGAAGGATCCTGCATAATTTATTAGGTAGTGGATGTTTCTTATAGTATGGTAAATTGGAGAAGAGTAAGTGATACAGTAAACATGCTCTTTGCTTTTCCAATTAGAAGACCAATCCATATAATTAGTTATGATAAGCTCTCCTTGTTCAGCAAAGGCCTCACAGCTAAAATGAGGAGAGTATGTGGACAGCTTAACCTCACCTCACCTGTGTTTCTTGTTCTACAGGGTTTTGTGAAGATGTTAATGATGTTGCACAGGTGTAACAGGAGGAGGCCACTGACCCTCCTGGGCCACAGAGAGGTTGGGCTCTGGATAGCTGGAATTTAAAGGAAGGCTGGAGAAAGAAAATGCAATTCATAGGTCCAAATTTAGACTCATCTGGAGTAGTGCTTTACTCAGCCAGTAGTCCCATTGATTTCAATGGCATTTTTATGGAGTAAAGTGCAACTTGACATGAGTAAGGGCATCACAGTCTGGCCCATAGTACACCTAGTTTAACCTGGCCATTGAGGTGGTGAGTACTTTTCTAAGAGCTTGACTCTGTATAGAACTCACTTTTATATGGTTTATTTTTTTTCCAAATCTGGACTTTTCTGGTATCCATTGAAATAGCTTTGGTTTAATCCAAGTAAAATGAAACTTTCAGTGACTTTGATGTGGCTGTTGGTGAGGCCTGTCAAAATATAGTAATAATCTTTTGCATAGCCTTCAGAACCAAGGAGTCGGATTTATGTTTTACAGAGGATTGCCCAAACAAATATGAATATACTTTTCAGACTCTTGTCTCCCTCCCAGCCACTCCTCAGGCCTGGTCTACACTGCCGCTTAAGTCAATGTCAGTTACGTTGCTAAAGGTGAGGGGGGAAAAAATCTCTCTCACACACACACACACACACACACACACACACACACACACACACACACACACACACACACACACACCGAGCAACGTAGCTTACATCAACCTAACCTGCCAACTTACCTTACGTTTCTCAGGGAGTACTGAAGTTGATGGGAGAGCGCTCTCCCATCAACTCCTCATGTCTTCACCAGACCAGCTAAATTGATGCCGCTGCATCGATCACAGCAGTGCCAATTTAGCATGCAGTATAGACAAGCCCTAAAGTGAAATACAAAAAGTTACTGACAGAACACTGGCATGGGGTGTGTACCCCACACAGGCCTTGAATGGGCTAATGTGGGCCTGAGAGGTCAATTAACATACCAGGCTGTAGCCATGCTTAATTAAGCATGAAGCCCAGCTAGGCAGGAACAGGCTGATAACTATAAAAAGAAGAAGTTTGTAGCAGAAAAGGGGCTAATAATTGTTCCTATCTACGGAAATAATGCCAGCAGGTATCTGTGTAACAATAGCATTGATTCGGTGCATATCAGAATACCTAGAACTGAGATGGCTGACAAAGCAGTAAAACAAGCTCTAAAAAAGGAAGAGGTGGATATTAAAGATACCTTTAAGTAAATAAGAATTTAAAAGTGTGGCCATGGAGGAGCTTGCAAAGGAATGGCAAGACCTATGGACTAAGGAAATGAAAGGACTAAGGTTTTATGATGTATGCTCAAAAAATCAAAGATAATACTGTACTCCACAGTCATGACAGAAAAAGTGTGACAGAGTCATTTTTAGAGTGGTAACAGCTCATTTTCCCTTAAATGAGAAGTTAAACTTATTAAAAAGACACAAAGATGGGCTGTGCAATGTGTGCAAAACCAAAGAAGCTGTTGATCATATTCTATGGCATTGTGGGCAATATTCTATGGAAAGACAGTTTCTTTCTGAAAAATTGAGTCAGCTTGAAATCAAAGACTTTTCCCTAAAGGGGCTAGTGAGAACATCTGAAAAAAGCAAAAGTGCCAAAAAAAAAAAAAAAAAAAAAAAAAAAAAAAGCCTGACTGCACTAGAGCAAAAGGATACATATAAAAAACAAACAACACCACCTGGCTAAAAATGAATGAAGAAAGTGGCAGTCAGAGCCTCATATGATGAGTCTGCTGTGCCAAACAAAAAACAAAAGACAAAGAAAAGGGGTTGTAGGGAGAGAGTCTGCAGTCACCCTCTGGGAATAGAGGGGTAATGAGGAGGAAGCCCAGGAGGAGAGAAAAAGTCCTGGGATCCTAGCCAGACTAGGAGAGGGCTGGGCAGAAAAGCTAGACTTCAGGGGAAGGGAACACCCCTGGACAGTAGGCCCAGAGAAAAGAGTAGGACTGGATGAGGGCTTTGAAAACAGAGTTAAACCCTGAAGGGCAAGGCTAGGAATGCTGGACTACAGAAGAAGGCTCAGACTACAGGGGAAAGGAACAATAGAGGGGTTTGCAGGAAGGAACTTGTACCCTGAAACTGTCGCTGAAGAGGGCAGCCGGAGAGAAGGAGACTCCTAAAGCAGGCCTGGGAGAAGAGAGGTTCCAGAGAAGAAGCCCCTGAGTGTCAGAGGCTTGGGAGGAGACAGGTGTCCAGGGAGAAGGCTCTGTAATAGAGTGAGGAGGAACTCTGCAGAGCCTGGGCGTGGGGCGAAGAGTGTGCAGAGGATTGATTCTGGGAAAGATAAGAGAGTTTTGTGTCCCTTTGAGTTGAACATTACTACCCCAGAAGGGGACTGAACTTTGTGACTTGGTCAGAGGGCGAGCCACGGAAGTTCCAGCAGGAGGCACTGAAGAGGAGGACCCCTTGCAGCATAGCACCCTGACACAGGGGATTGCTATGGGTGGTGAGTATGCAACCTTGCAAACACATATAAGGAAATTCCAAATTATGGCTACTCTTGTCACAAAGAACACCATGTAGGTGTGCAGCCCTGGGCACAGACCAGAATCCAAATTGTGCCTCAGAGTCACAATCTGATTCCGAGTTCCCATTTGCATTAGGGTGGGGTGAAGTAATCTCTGCTCATTCCCTGCCCATGCCTAACCAGTTCCCATCCACCTGCACAGGATGCAGAATAGCAGCCCCATGGAGGAGGCTGTCCTGCTGCTGCTCGCAAACGCAGGTAGCCTGGGCAAGGGACTAAGGAGATGCCTTACACATAAGGCACCTCACAAGTGAGCTCTTTGTTATAGTCAGCAAACACGAACTACAGGTCAGCTTGCATCTGTACTATGGGCCAGACTGTGATGCCCTTACTCATGTCAAGTAGCACTTTACTCCATAAAAATGCCTTTGAAATCAATAGGACTACTGGCTGAGTAAAGCACTACTCCAGATGAGTCTAAATTTGGACCTATGAATTGCATTTTCTTTCTCCAGCCTTCCTTTAAATTCCAGCTATCCAGAGCCCAACCTCTCTGTGGCCCAAGAGGGTCAGTTGCTTCTTACTTCAGAAGGAGAACTTAATATTACATAAATGTACTCTGTAGGTTTCTGTTAGATGATGTCCCTAAAAGCTGTTATGTGTAGCCATTAAAGATCCCATGACCATTTTCATAAAATGTTTATGTTGGTCTCCTTGATGAAAATTTCATCTTTCTACCCTACCCCCACAGCTGTCCAATGTGATGTGCCCTTGGTGACCGCCTTCCCCCTCAGTGTATTATGCACATTTAGTTTGTAAAGATTTGAAGATAAAAGATGCTGTATAAGTGTAAATTATTATTATAGAAAGAAAATTGCTTCAACATGCAGTAAGGACCTGATTCAGCTCCCACTAAAATGAATGGGAGCCCTTTCATTGACTTCAGTAGGCGCTGGATAGGGCCTTAAGAGAAAGAGATTTGTGGCGATGGACTCCCAGCAGTGAAGAATTCTGCCTACCATCAGGCATGTCTGACCTTTCAGATGAAGCATCACCCTTTAATCCTCCTTCATACGGACTATTCTAAATATGAAGGATATTGGAAAGCCTGCTTTTCTGTATTGTAAACCCACTTTGAGGCTCTTATCTGCCAAGTGGATGGAACTTACCAATTCGCACGCTTTTGCCATTTCCAGAGGTGTACAAAGATATGTGCTGTACATGAAACCAGATAAAGATTCATTTTATTTCTGAACCCATGTCATGCAAAAAAACAAAACAAAACCCACTACAACTTTTATCATGTGCATTATCTTCAGTGCAATAAACAGAAAAATTATATTTCCTATGTAGAGTAATGCTTTCATTGAGTTAATGTCAAGTTCTGTGTAGCTGATTGGTAGGTCAAGCTTATGCATAGACCAGTTAAATAAAACTTGCAGGTCCCTGACGGGTGCAGTTCTGTCCTTTCCCAATAATTTTACAGGCAAGATAGTCTCTTCTTTTCAGTGAGGCATGCTAGGAACTGCCTTGTGCTTTGATATCTAGAAATTGTCCCACGTACGAGAAGGCTTTGCCAAACAGAGAGGAGAAATCCATTTTTCTCTTTTAAATCCCTACTACTAGCACTTCATACTCACGTAAATGATAGAACACATTTAAAAAGCTTGGAAGCCTGGAATTAGTCACCTGAGCAAAGATTTTCAGAAATGACTAGTAATTTGGGGCCTCTCCATTTTTAGGTGCTCAGCTGGAGACTGATTAAAGGGGCATGGTTGATCACCCAACTTCTGAAACAATCAGGCTGAGTTAAGGAGTTTCAAATAAGAGCTCCTTAAAAATCTTGGCCCTAAGTCCCTGTTTAGTTAACCACGGAGGGGACTGAGGGCTTTGAATGCTCAGCATCTCTAAAAATCAGAACACTTAACTACGTGCCTAATTTTAAGTATCCAGACTTGAACATTTTGGCCGATGCCTTTTATTTCTTCTGATTGTCAAATGTGTAGTTCTTTGCTAGGGTAGGGAGGTCATGCTTCAACTGTCCTCTTCTGAGTTTCTCAGGACCAAAACTCACAGAAAATCAGCAGGAGTCTTTCCACTGATTTCAATGGGCTTTGGATCAAACTCTTAATATCTACTAACATGAGAGTGAAAAAGATCAAAACCCCTACAATTCTTCTATCTATTAACCAAAATCCTTTGTGTGTATAAATCAAAGTGATTGTGTATCTATAAAATCTAATCCTCTGTATCTATCAGACTACTGTGCTTTGTTTTAAATTGAGCTAGTGTATAATCTTTTTAACTCCCTTCATCTAGTCCAGATGCCCAGGAAGGAACTTCTGGCAACTAATTCTGGATGTCTATTACTACAGAAGTGTGTTATAATAAACAAGAGTGGGTCATTGATAAGGGGTGCTTATGGTCTAATTATGTTCTGTGATTGATAAGAGCTACTTGTTATTGCAGATGTTTTCTGTGATTTATGAAACAATGACCCATGGAAAGATGTTTTTAACTTGTGGGAATGGTTTGTCATCACAGCTGTTAATAATAATTGGATTAGAAATCTTTTTATCTTGTCAATCATGTAAACTGAGATATCAAAATAAATTCCATACATAATGAGGTAAATTAAGATATTGAAAACAGAACACATGGTGGGATCAACTGTCAGAAAGTAAATGTTCCTTCCCCCCAAAGGCATTTCTTTGTCTCACACCCTGTAAAAGGAAAGTTTGGGGGAGTTGGCAACTTGTTCACTCCCAGCCTCTCTTTTCCCCAGGTACAGAGGAGGTGAACAAGTTGCTCTCTCTTCACCATTTCAAGAAGGCGGGAACGTATACTCTCTGTATTCTGTACAGTGCTGTATAAATCATTGACTAATAATCTCTGATTAAAAATTCCGGTTGAGCTGATTCTTTGACATCTCATTGTTTATTACTGGTATTAAATTCAATGCACAACACCTCTTAGACTCGTTTAGTACCCACATTTATACCCTTTGAGAGTGACTCAGCCACTACTCCCTCCAGCTTGTCCTCACAGTCCAGTAAATCCTAGCTCACACCAAACAATATTTCAGCAGTGAGGAGCATATTAGTGATTCTCTTGCCTTTACTCAAGGTGTTCTTGTATTCTCCTTTGCCAGGACTTCTGTCAGAAATGAACACTCTGCAAATCCCCACACCTGCACAGACACAATCTTTGCATTCGTGATCTACCACACTAAGCATTTCCAATCCCCACAGAATCAATAAATAATAAATCACTGCTGCTCCCAATGCAGAAGGTGCTAGGTTGAGGCTGTTGGATGCTAATCTCTAACAATGTATGGATGTCTATGACAAACCCATCCTGGGACTTAAATACTAGATGAAAAACAAACTGATGTCCCTGCTGTGTTAATTCAAAGCAAGCTGAGCTACCTCCATGTACCAGGAAAAAAGTCCAATATGCATCAACAACCGTTGACTACAGCTCCATGCCTTTGCTTTGCAGATGCCTCATTGTGTCAGGAGTAACACACCTTGTCTTGGGTGTGTATGTGGGGGTGGGGGGATGTTCAGGTTTGGATTCTGTTCTCCCAGGGCGGGGCAGACTGTGAAGGAAGAATACTGGCCTCCTATGAGAGGGAGCCCCAGAAGCAGAGGTGAAAGTAAGCCGGTCCGGTCTGGTACGGCGTACTGGCACGAGCCAGTACGCTGTGCCGGACTGCACCGGCTTCCGCTGCGGGGATTTAAAGGGCTCAGGGCTCTGCAGTGGCCGGAGCCCCAGGCCCTTTAATTTGCCCCTGAGCCCCGGGGGCTCCCAGCCACCTCTGCAGCTGGGAGCCCCGGGGTGATTTAAAGGCCCTGGGCAGGGCCGGCTCCAGGCACCAGCCCTCCAAGCATGTGCTTGGGGCGGCACGTGGAGGGGGGTGGCGCTCACCCGGGGAGAGCGGGGCCGCGGCCGGGCTCGCCGCCCTCCTCCAGGCGCTCCGGCGAGAGCGGGGCCCCGGCCGGGCTCTCCGCCCTCCTCCCGGCGCTCCGGCGAGAGCGGGGCCTCGGCCGGGCTCGCCACCCTCCTCCCGGCGCTCCGGCCGGTCGGGGAGAGCGGGGCCCCGGCCGGGCTCGCCGCCCTCCTCCCGGCGCTCCGGCCGGTCGGGGAGAGCGGGGCCCCGGCCGGGCTCGCCGCCCTCCTCCCGGCGCTCCGGCCGGTCGGGGAGAGCGGGGCCCCGGCCGGGCTCGCCGCCCTCCTCCCGGCGCTCCGGCCGGTCGGGGAGAGCGGGGCCCCGGCCGGGCTCGCCGCCCTCCTCCCGGCGCTCCGGCCGGTCGGGGAGAGCGGGGCCCCGGCCGGGCTCGCCACCCTCCTCCCGGCGCTCCGGCCGGTCGGGGAGAGCGGGGCCCTGGCCAGGCTCGCCGCCCTGCCCCCGGCGCTCCGGCTGGTCGGGGAGAGTGGAGCCGCAGCGGGCTCGCCGCCCTCCCCTGCCGCGCTCCCCGCCGGAGGGGTGGGGGGCAGCGGGAGGCTTTTTTGCCTGGGGCGGCAAAAAAAGCCAGAGCCGGCCCTGGCCCTGGGGCTCCCAGCCACAGCCGGTGCCACAGGGCCTTTAAATCTTGAGAGGCCCCGCCTCTTCTGATTGAGGCCACGCCTCTTCCAGGTGAGGCCACACCCCGCTCAGGACTCCGGCCGTACCAGTAAGTCCTGTAAGTTACTTTCACCCCTGCCCAGAAGCTATGTGCCCTACTTCCACCGCATGCCCAGCTCCTACTGGAGCCGCCCACATAGTAAGACAACAAGATCCTTTGTGGCCAGCAGAAGTCAAACCTGTCTGGGGTGGGGAAAAGGGGACATTTTAATGGAAAGATAGAGAGCTATTGGCTAATCACCCTCCCACAAATAAAATGCCACAGTTTTCAAATGATAGTAGAACAGGCCCTTGCTAATTGTTCAGTTCCAGGCCAAAAGGCAGCATTAGAGCATGAAATGGGGTTACACCCATTGAAAAAGGGCTCAGGTCAGGAGGAGGAATGAAAAATTTCACGTTCCTGTTGGAATCATGTGAGCCCAGTACTCATTACGTCGAGTCCGGCTTATCTGGAGAAATGAAAGTTTCACTACATGGTAACCAGCCAGAGAAGCCACACTGCAGCAGTCATTAAAAGCCTTGTGATTCGCTGGCAACAACAGCAGTCCTGTATCATTGCAGGGTGCTCTTCCAAAGCACAGCAATGCTAGCAATCGATTTGTAAGCGGTCTGTGTGAAGAGCAAGGTTATACAGAGGAAGCTTAGAAGCAGCAGCCACCACTGTAAAGAAACACCACTCACTCTCCTACCTCCGTAGTCATTACTAATGTTGGACAGTCAGGAGATGATCAGTTATGCCCTATACCGGCCATAAATAAAGCAATCAGTCTATATGCCAGAGCTGAAGTCAGCAGTTTCAGTATCCATCCTCCCTTTCAAAAGAATGAATAGAAGAAAAAGGACATGAAAAGCATAACCCTCCATTATTGGGCACCCATGCATGCAGCTGTTCAATGCTTATAAGAGTTCAGTCTAAACAGGCTGCTGACATGTGCTACTGCCTGTCATTCTGGCAGTGCCTGCCAAAGGCTTTGTTCCTTCAGTGGTGTAGCCACTGCACAGCTGGTACCAAGGTGCCTGGCCCCTGAGCAGGTGCACAGAGGAGGGGTGGGATCAGAAGCAAGGAGTCCTTCGCCCCCTTGTGCTCCCGACACAGAGGCCAGACACAAATGCAGTCCCAGTGCTCTCTCCTGAGCATCAGTGCTGCTCCTTGCTAGGCTCCCCCGAGGTGCCAGCAACTTACAAGGGAACAGAATGGACAACAGAGGAGTCAGGGCCTTGGCCCTAACCTCTCTGCACCAGTCAGCTGAGTTGCACCCACTGAAACAGTGTAAACAGCGGGCAAGCTACCCATTTGCTCTGAGGAGCTCTGGAAGGTTTTGTGCTTCCCTGAGGGATAATCTTTCCTGGTACTCACATGGGGGAAATGCAACTCTGCACCATCACCTCTTCAGGAAGGCCCAAGATTTGCATTTCCATACAACCAAAGATCAGCTCCATCTATATGACTCAGATGTGTAATTGGTATCAATACATGAGTGGCAGGACAGGATATAACCTTGGTGATAAGCCTTAAGAAACCTTTTTATAATTGCAGTCCCATAGCCCATGCACTTCTAGCAACATTACCAATTTTGCTGCCAGTTTCCATGCTTGAGAGACTTTTGAGATTCCCCCTATCCATTTTCAGACCTTTCCTGTTACCTCAGCATCTCTCCTTAAGCACCTCTGCACAAAAGCCTACTGCATTATTAGTGAAAGTAATTCACTCCAGCCATTCAGGTTCTCTCAGCCCCAGTCACAACACATTTTGCTACATTCCTTTTAATCTAAGAGATTTTGACTGATGACATGTCATCCTGTATAATCCTCTAGAGAGATCAAACTTCAAACCAAACAATCAAAAGGAATCCTCACAACATCTCAGAGCAGAAGATAAGTCATGTTTATGCTAACTAAAACAGATGGCTGTCTGTGTACTCAATCATTTGTGAAGACAAACCTAAGGAATCCTAACCAATATTTTCTTCTTTCCTTTTCAGTGAGATATGTACTGAATCCATCTGATAGGAGATTATTGGTTTACAAAGCTTTTAACAGTTTGTAAGTGACTGTAATTACCATGAAAGGCGGTGGATATACATTATTGGAGAAAAGTCCCCCCAGATAACAACAGCATGAGAATAGCATAGGAAACAATGGTGGAAGCATCCACTACATCATTGAGCTAATGTGCATTCCTACTCTGCGCTTAACAGAGCATGTGCACAGGATATGATCTAAATATACTTCCTACTATTTGTTCATTATAATAACTTGATATTATTTTCCATGAAAATACATTCACTTCAATGGAAGCAGATGAGATACAACAGACAGTGTTTGAAAGAAAAACAAATCATCTAGGGAAATTCTTTCTTCTGTCTTTATTAGGATGACTCAGATTCTGTCTTTTTAATATGTCTAACCCCTCCAGCCCAGTTCTCGACCTGTCTATACACCAGTTCAGTTACACAAGAGATCAGACTCGATGATCACAATGGTCCCTTCTGGTCTTGCAATACATGGAATAGCTGTATGTATGCACATATGTACAATATAACCAACTATATTGTTGGTGTAAATTGAAACAGTATTCAACTGCATCACTAATTTAAAAAGCTTCCACACCAAGGGTTAAATCCTCCCATAAGACCCTCAGTACAGACATCAAGGGGGAAAAAAAAACAGAACCAACTGGCTTATCCTGGTTACAGTACATAAATGTCAATCTTCTGGGCATTCTCATGCTTCAAACAGGGATTTGTTCAAGCTGGATATCAGGCATGCATTCAGGCAAACAATCCGCAAAGGTAGAGCATGACTTGGTCAGAAAGAAGGGGGTTTATTTATTATTTTTATTGTCATCCTGATGCACCCAATTTAGATTCTAGTGTCCCAAAGCTGCCTGAAATAAAGACCAGACAAATACCTTCTGTAGGATAACTGATGTGCAGCAGCCTTCTCAAATGCACATTGCAATTAGATAGCTTTACTGTAGCTTTATTCACCAGAGCTGGCAGGAAAATGAGATTTTTCCCCCCCTTTTAATATGCCATTTTATCAAAACCGAAATATTTCATGGAACAGAATTGTTCTTTTCCAGCCAGCCCTATTATTCACCATTACTTGGTGGTGAGTACGTGCATTATTACTGAAACTGGGATTTTCAAATGACTTGGCATTGGCCTAGCTCTGCTCCCACTGAACTCAATGGGAGTGTTACCACTGACTTCAAATGGGAACAGAATTAGGCCAATGCTGAGCGCTCTTGAAAATCCCAACCCTACCTACTTACTATACAGCACTGGAAGAGAAAATTATAGAGCAGAGCACCTATGGACTTCTATATACATTTTGTCACAACCCCTGCCATAGAAGGTGTGATCAGGGGAAGGAGCATGGCTGGAACACTTCTGTGCTCCTGTGAATCCCCCACTGCCAAATGGTCCCCTAGGTAGCTGATGCAGCTGGGCATAATTTAGAGGAACGCTGAGGCTACTCTAAATCATGCCAGGGACCAAACTGAAAATGATGGTGGACAATCAGCTAAACACGAGCTTCCAGTGTGATGCTGTGGCCAAAAGGGCTAATGTGATCCTGATATGCATAAACAGGAGAATTGAGTAGGAGAACAGAGGTTATTTTACCTCTCTTTTGGCACCGATGTAACCACTGCTGGAATACTGTGTCCAGTTATGAAGTCCAATTTTCAAGAAGAATGTTGAAAAATTGGAGAGAGTTCAAAGAAGAGTCACAAGAATGATTAAATGATTAGAAAACACACATTCTAGTTATAAAGTCAAGGAGTTCAATCTATTTAACTTAACAAAAAGACAGTTAAGAGGTGACTTGATTACAGTCTATAAGCACCTACATACGGACCAAATATTTAGCAATGGGCTCTTCATTCTAGCAGAAAGAGGTATAACACAATCCAATGTCTGGAAGTTGAAACTAGACAAATTAGGACTGAAAATAAGGAATACATTTTGACCAGTGAGAGTAATTGACCATTGGAACAATTTACCAAGGATCAATTGGATTCTCCATCACTGACAATGTTTGAATCAAAATTGGATTTTTTTTTTCTAAAAGATCTGCTCTAGGAATTATTTTGGGGGAAATTCTATGGTCTCTGCTATACAGGGGGTCAGACTAGATGATCACAGTGGTTCCTTCTGGCCTTGGAATCAATGAAACTGGCCTCCAGCCAAGCGCAGGTTCAGAAGGGTGTAAGGGTGGCACATAGCCACCTTTGCCCGCCATTGGCCCTTGAGTCCTGTGCCAAGCATAGCTCAGCCAGACTTGAGGATTGGGCCAATATGAGTGCAAGTCTCTTTTGACCCAAGAAGCTGTTCCTGCAAAAAGAAAACACTAAAAGCTGTATGAAAAGTTGCTTTTCCTTTACAATGGCTGCTCTGCTTTTTCTGCTCTCCCAAGAAGCGCTTAAAAATCTCACACAGATGAGTGCCGCACAAGACAACACCAAGAACGTTGCACAGAGGTCAGGAAGATGAGGCAGCATGTGGGATGGTCTGTACTTTTGCAGAACATGAAGGGGGGTTCCTTTTAGCATCTGATTTAAGCCAGACAAACCATTCAGCACCATGAGCGGGAACATAGCCGTGCAAGTTCCCATTGAAGTAAATGAGATTTGTACAACTGACTTCTTGTCTAGGGCACTGAGTATTTCCCCACTCATCATCATTTCTTGTTCTTTCTGGCATTATCAACAATTCTCAGATATGTGGAAAAATATCTGAGGACTAGGCATGAGTTCTGCCTACTAAAACATAAGGGCTTCACCACCTGGACTCCAAGAGACCAGATTGTTGGGCTTAACATTCAGGCCCTGAGCCTCTTTTACTACAAGGATTCACTCAGCATCAGAGTTTCATCTGGTCACAAGCCATTCTCTGATTTTATGCCTATAAACATTTAAAGGCAAATATACGTTCCTACAAAATTGTGTGTTCATCTGCATTGGCAGATGCAAATCAGGTACCCGTGTGTCAAGACATCTGAGGTTCATAAGGAAATGCCACTTTGCCACTGTAAAAAGGGGGCAATTTGGTGGTGCATTTTTGCAAACACACAGATTTGGAGGCCATATCAAACACCGTTTTTTAAGCTGACAAAAATTGTCAAGGACTATAAAGACAGGGGAAACAGTCAAATGATAGTCAGCTGCCTGTATTGGTAAATGGCATCAAGTAGATTATCACTGATATTATAAACACAACTACAAAAGAAAGCAAAGAAGTAGAATATACTGGTAGAGCCTTCCTGAGATTTCATACACCAAGAGAAGATGCGGAACCTGCAGATCTGGAAGAGCTGTATTTATCAGACTGTGATTTTGGATTGCTTATTAAAGGTGAACTGAAATAGATCAAGAGAAATGGAAATTCAGAACAATAAATCAAGTGAAATAATAGAACACCGGAGGTGCAAAGGTAGTATATTTGCTTTGCGCAGAATAATGTATGTATGCACCAAGGTATGTTGCTTGGTTAATAAACTTTTTCAATAATTATGATTTTCCATTGGCACAACTGAATTCCGGGCACATCATTCACTCGCTCTTTAAAGGAACAAATTCTGCCTCCTGTCAAGAATCTTTCTTTGCTATTCTGCATTTTGAGTTTTTGTCACACAGTTGAAAGCCCAGTGTCTTATATTTGTTTCTTGGCAGGCTGGGAACTATGCTGGGAACAGTAGATGGTTTGAAATCTACTGGTTAGCATATGCATGTATCACTACTACTGTTTGTGAAGAAGGCCTATTTTGCTTCTTGAGACTGAAAACAATCTTTGGCCTCTGTGTTCTTCTGCATAAAAAAGCTTGAAAGCAAACAAATAAATTAGAAACCTGTACCAATTTGGCAGCAGCTGCTGGGCTGCATTCCCTTCCGTTTTATGTGGCACCACTGAAGATGCATAAGAGAGAGAGAGAAAAAAAAGCAGAATTGTGGAAAAACAGGCTAGGGATCCATAAGAAAACCTGTCCCAACTTCACAGATCCCTGACCAGATGAATGGCAGAAGAATTCCATTTCCCCCCACCACACACATTCTCCTTCCATTTGCATTTTGAGAATGACATTTATTTTTAGGCCTGACTTGACACGAGTAATTGGACATGGGTGAGGCCTCATTTCTTGGGAGACAAGATTAGGGGAGGTAAATGGATCTGCAGGCAGGATACAGAATGTCTGTGCTAACTAAGATAAAGGGGAACTCCCAGGGAACCATTTACAACGGATAAGATAACAACAGATAAGATCAACCTGAAACATAAGATGCGGTAAAGAGTAAATCGTGCCTGGACAGTGTGTGCTGTACAATGACCAAGCCAACCCCAAAACGTATGAGGCACTGTATAGTAAATCCAGTGTAATGTGCAAATGTATATAAAGGAAGAGGTTTGCTGTGCAATTTTGGGTGTGTGGTATGCCCTATATCCTATGCTTGAATCTGATCAACTCAGCATAGCTTTGCTGTATGCCAAATAAAGGAACCTGAGTGACAAGACTGGAGTTGAACTGAGTTCTTAGGGAACCAAGTGGAAGAGGGAACCCTAACATCATTTATTCTTACAGAAAAGCTGTAAGAATTTCTGACTAACTATAGTCCAAGTAAAAACTGGCCTATGCATCCACACAGGGGAGTAAGGGGAAGAAAGATCTTCCTCACCCAACAACCTGAACCTTGGGCCCAGTGCATAGGAGTAAGCATGCTTAAGAGCTACTCCCCTTCCAGAGCAGTGGGCAGGGGATGCGTGGGGCCTCAAATCCACCCCGCAGCCCTCAATATGCCAGCCAGTCAGCACCACTAAGCCAACACAGGTTTGCTATAATTTGCTGCTGGTATGTGCCAACAGTAAAATTATTACACCTCATTTTTGCCTCCCCCCGCCCCCTGGGACAAGAAAGGGAATTGCGAGTCCATGTACAATGTCTGCTGGGGCTACCTTTGGGTGTCTGAGCTCACGCAGCTCCCTTTCCGGGCCTTTAGCCCTAAAGGCCTGATTTTGCCATCCTTACTGACTATGATTACTACCTCACTCTGCAAGTAATTCAATTCAAATAATTAGGACAATGCACAGAGTAAGATACTACTCAATGTGAGCAAAGTTAGCATGATCAGGCTCTAAAATAATTACACCAAATTGATTACAGCCTCAGTTACTGAATTGCCCTGGAACAAAATGGTCTCATAGGGAACTAACAGGAATATTAAGTCTGAAATTACATTACGAAAAAGAAACATTCATACAGAGAATTGAACACAAGCTAGTCCTTCACAGCTATAAAGGAAAGTATATTGATGGTGGGGAGGGGAGATGTGCAAGTGAAAGGTGAATTAGATAATTAGAGATTAGTATTTGGAGAACTGTTAGATGTTCCATACAAATAAAAACCAGATACTCCAAACAGGAGACAAATATCATTTATGTTGACGCAGAGCTCACATACTACAGTAAAGATGAACAAGCCAAGATTTCTCAGAGCCCATTCAAGATCAGTGAAGGCTGGTTGGGTAGCATTTCACAGAATCCAACCCCCCAAAATGTAAAAAGCATCTCAAAAAGCCAATTTGATAAATTCCTCTCAGCCTTTCCATCCGAGGGGTAATGAAAACAAGAGGGATAACTGACTCTGAGAATTAACAAGTAGCCTGCTGCCATGTTAGAAATTTCTTTTAATTGAATTAGTCTTTACTATTAAGTTATATACTGATTCCTATACATCTCAATAGCTATTGTTGGCTTGGGGCTGGGACAAGAGACAAATCCATGAGACCTAGGATCCATTAACATGAGCTGCTGGAGGGGAATAGGGCGGGAAAGATGACAATAACTAAATCACATTTTTTGTGAGTTTCTAATGTTCAATTTCCAGTTTCCTTCTCCATTTGTTTGCGTTTATGCCGAATACTCACAGTTTTTGTTCAATATCCTGGAATCTCCTGCGATCGTTTGTTGAACTTACATAATAATTAGACACACATGTACCAGGATGAAGAGAATGGTATAAATAAATGCCAACACAGAGAGAGGAAGAACTGAGAAGCCAGATATGTTTAAATGATACATGACACCTTCCCTTGCCCTAACTAACATACCCTTCATTTTATCTTCTGCTCACCAATGGATTCTCCTCTAAAATCTCCCTCAGAGAAACATGATAGAGGCTCTTCACACTAAATCCAAGCTACTGCATCTCTGCTCTGGCATTAAAATCCTTGGAGATTCAGCAGCCTGGCTGTGAGTAATGTATTCTAATTGAATATACCCATGAATAGAGGAGACCTTTACCATTTTTATATTACTAATAACAGTTTGAATAAGTTCTTGAAATCTTTGACTGTATTTTTTGAAAGTGTCCCCTGCCTTGCAGACAAACATGACAAACATGGCATTCTGATAGTTCCCAACAGGCTGCATTGGAGCAGTTCCCACAGCTCTTGAAACATGTGATTACAATTATGAACAATTATTGTCCCAAGGTACATTCATTTTGGTACCCAAAGTTCTCATAGTTAGACTGGAAAAATATCTGCAAGGGATTATTAGATCTATTCTTCACATTTTGGTTATGAAAAAGACCTTGACTGTTGCACACATTAAAATATAGACATTTCCCATTAGGCCTTTTCAAAGTGATATTATCTGTTCCATTTCCTAATAGCAACAAAGTTTGACATCAGTCTTCAAGCACAAGCATATTACAATGGATAGTTTTAAAAAGAAACACAATACTGAAATCTTTTTCAAAGACTAGGGCATGAGCACAAAACACCCCTTCTCTCTCTCTGTTTATGACCACTACTGAATAAGTAAGGAATATTTTGTACTTATGGAGAACCTGGCATCTGAGACTCTCTAAGCACTTTACTAGCAATAACTCTCGCTTGTGTGAATAATTATAACCATTCCACAGACTGATAAACTGAGGCAGAGATCAAGATCACATAGCAAGTTAGAAAGGGAGCCAAGAACAGAAACTGTGGACTTGATCCCACAAGGTGCTGAGCACTCTAGCCCAATCCATCAGAAGACTTATGCACATTACTTCACATGTTTTACTTTAAGCATGTGCTTTAGTGTTTAGTTGGATCCGGCTACAGTGCTCAGCACCTAGCAGGATTAAGCTCCGAGTCCCAATTCCTGGTTCTCTAATGGTAAGACAACTCTTCTGTACTTTGCATTTTGTATAAACTTTGCATCAACAGTTCCCAAGCTGTGGTCTAAAGAGCCCTTGCTGGTGGTCTGTGAAGAGTTAGCTAGTCATATGGCACGGGCCCCTGCCTCTTGTTTCCAGCTGCTTCTCCGAGGTGTGTCTGATATGTAGGAGGAAGAGAACAAACAGGAGCCAGCCTAACGGACTGGAGCCACCAGCATGACTGAAACTGGTAGCCACTATCAGGAGAGGAATGTAGAGACCAACAGCGTAAGGGAACTCAGTAGCAAGAAGGAAGAGAAGAAGCAATAGCGGAGGAAGAGGACAGTGAGGCAAAGGGGAGTGGAGGAGCGTGAGGAACAGATGGAAGTAGGAAAATTAAATTAAAGAACAATTTAGTGATTAACTGTTTTCAAAAGGCACTAAAGATTTATTGGATTATTCAGGATAATTAAAATACATAAATTCTTTCCCGTGTAAGCACCTCTTGTAGTTACCACCTGGAAGTTGCATGATCATGAATGGGAGAGGAACTTGACAGCAGCATCGCAGTGAGGATGGTCCATGGGGCAATCTCTGTAAGAAGATGTGGTCCACACTACGAATTGGTTGAGAACCCCCAATGCTACACTGCTATGGTCACTATTTACCATGATGATTTAAAAATTACTATAAATAAAGCTCTCCATAATGCTCTGGGCCAGATTTTACTCTGGCAAATGGACATGCTGACAGTCCTCAGATAGGACTAACCTGGACTTTACTACAGTGGGCTCCTGTTACATCAGCTCTTCAATTTGTCCATTATTATTTACGATCAAAGCTAAGTCCATGTTAACCTGACCTTTTGCTTCAGTTCTCCACCTTGTATAATGAACCCTGCTGTCAAAAGCATTGTCCACAACCCCATGGGTTGATGGCACAAAACAAGTGTTCAAGCCTTTTTTGGCTTCTGCAAACCTTGTTGCCTGAACAACTTGTTCACCTGTCAAGTCAATGATGTGCTCCATTAAGATGTACTCTGCCCACTTACCGATTGCTTTCTTAGTATACTGTAACCTACAGGGGGAAAAAAACACTGTTCAAATGAAAATGCCACAGCCTGAAAAGCACAGTCAATTTTTTTAGCAAAAATAACATCTAATTTAGTTAGCAATTGCAGCACAATCAGAAAAACAATTTTAGTCATTTTTACCTCCTCCCTCTGTTTCTTGTTTTTCTGATTTGTAGAAAGGAGATTAGTTTCCTCCAGAAATCTGTGGCAACAGATATAGTGGTATTTTGTTCAGATACTTTGTTAGCAGTGTAAATATTTAAATTGGATTCCCAGTGACTGCATACTAAACGCTCACCGCAGTTAAACTTTGTTTTTTCTAGACGAATATCATTTTAGCTGACATATTTTTGTGGCAAACATTATAAACTAACAACACAGTGTAGCACTTCTGTGTGGAACTACAGATCTAAAGAAGTTATCGGAAATGAGTTTTCCTGCTGAATGACAATCTTCTGCTGACATGTAATTAAAAAAATCAGTACATAACCCCAGTGCATTTCATCTGCAGCTTCCATCTGCAAGCAGTTATGGTGCTCGAGTTTATCTTGGCCGAGTTGAGGCTCCTGTGCTTTTCCATGAGCACTGACTTCCAGAAGAGAATATACAAAGATGTGTTCCTCACGTACATAACGGAGGGAGTGCAATCACTGGAATGCTGCTCATTCAAAGCTACAGCTGTGTGAATAACTGATTTTTCAGTTTGCTGGCAGTTATGAAAAATACAAAAAAATGTTTCAGGTCAACCTAAAACAAACTATTTTTTTGATTCTTCTGTTTGCTGAAAATTTCAAAATATTGTTTTGAGTCAAACAAAATGTATGTTCAATCCAGAATGAGGCTGTAATGATGCTGCCTCTGGCGGGACACAACTGAGAGTACCAATTCAGGAAAATAGCTTAGAGCAGGGCAGTTACAGCCCAAGGCTGGGGTTTCTCCACCTTTAAGGTAAACCAAACCAGCCAGACAGAGAGGACTTTGGTTTTACCCCACTAGCTAACCATAATCCATACAAGCAATTCCCTTAGACACTCCAGTTCCCCAGTATCACCACCAGTGCCACTCGCTGTAGGGACGAATGGTTATGAAAGCCAATACCCCAGTAAAAGAAAAAAGGTTCTCCTGATCCCAAAAGACCAAGCCCCAGACCCAGGTCAATATACAAGTTAGATCTTACCCACAAATCATGCTGTTGCCAATCCTTTAGAATCTAAAATCTAAAGGTTTATTCATAAAAAGAAAGAAATATAAATGACAGCTAAAATTGGTTAAATGGAATCAATTACATACAGTAATGGCAAAGTTCTTGGTTCAGGCTTGTAGCAGTGATGGAATAAACTGCAGGCACAAATCAAGTCTCTGGAGTACATCCACAGCTGGGATGGGTCATTCAGTTCTTTGTTCAGAGCTTCAGTTTGTAGCAAGGTTCCTACAGAGGTCAGAAGCAGGACTGAAGACAAGATGGAGGAGTTTTCAGGGCCTTTTATATTCTCTGCCCATGGAAGGACCCCTCATTGTTCTTACTGTGGAAAATCACAGCAGCAAGATGGAGCTTGGAGTCACATGGGCAACTCTGCATGCATGACTCAGTTTGCAGGCCGACTGCCATTGTTTACATGTTAGTTTGAATGTTCCCAGAAAAGCTCAGATGTGGATTGGCATCTCTCAAAATTCATTGTCAGTTAACAGATTTCAGAGTAGCAGCCGTGTTAGTCTGTATCCGCAAAAATAACAGGAGTACTTGTGGCACCTTAGAGACTAACAAATTTATTAGAGCATAAGCTTTCGTGGGCTACAACCCACTTCTTCGGATGCATAGTGGGTTGTAGCCCACGAAAGCTTATGCTCTAATAAATTTGTTAGTCTCTAAGGTGCCACAAGTACTCCTGTTATTATTGTCAGTTAAGTGTTTCTTGATTGGGCACTTACTGAGAATAGTCCTTTCACAAGAAGCTGACCAAATGCTTCACTGAGGCTACTTGGAATCAAATACATTTGAGATACAAGTCATAGAATATCAGGGTTGAAAGGGACCTCAGGAGGTCATCTAGTCCAACCCCCTGCTCAAAGCAGGACCAATCCCCAGACAGATTTTTACCCCAGTTCCCTAAATGGCCCCCTCAAGGATTGAACTCACAACCCTGGGTTTAGCAGGCCAATGCTCAAACCACTGAGCTATCCCCCCCATACATAGCCCATATTCATAACTTCAAATATAAAAATGATACACACATGCAGCTAGCATAATCATAACCAGCAAATCATAACCTCTTCATAGACACCTCACACGACAACCTTTGTACACTATATGACCTTGCAACAATGATCTATGCAGTCACAGTTCATGTCAATAATGTCACAGAGGCATTTCAATTTCAAGCATTTTTTAAACTTTCCGTTTTTTAATAAAACTGAGGAAATGTCAAAATGAAAAGACATTTTAAGTCAAAAAATTGAAATGTTTTTGTTTCAAAAATGTCAAAACAAAATGTTTTGACTTTTTTGGATTTTGTTTTTGTTTTTTTGTGCAACACAAACAATTTGGCAAAACCAACAGGAATTCATGAAAAAACTGAGTTTCCCTGGCTCTGCACTTTTCATCAGCAGAAAAATTTCACCCACCTCTACTCCAGGAAAACTTATGCACCTTTTTGGAAGCTCGTATTCTACATTATAAAATACAGTTGACCACCCTTTCTAGCCCCTCTGTCCCACACAAACCTGCTATTCTCTCACTGAAACTGTACCAAAGAATTTCTATTCAATGTCATTAGGCTTCCTCTATACCCATACTGACTGAGGTTAGCACCTTTTTCCACACCATTTTGAGAAGGTGCTTGTGCCTTTGACCAAGTGATCCCACGCTATCTGAGATCAGCGTCTGGAGTTTCTCAAAGAAACATCTAGCAGTTTTTGCCTTCACTAAGGCAATAGTTACCACTGCCAACAGACTGAAATGCATCAAGGTTTATTTGACATGGATAATAAAAATCAAGCCAATACAAAGGTGAAGCAGAGTAAAACCTAATAGTATGGATACTGAGTCACAGCCTAACTAGCCAGGTCATATATTCTGGTTACAATCTATTGCTCAAGTAGGATTCAAAGTCTTACATCTTAGCAAAGTCTGTCTTCTCCTTTCCAATGCCATGCTAGTACAATAGGTTGCAGCATCTTTTTCCCCATGTTCAGTCTCTCTCTTCTAACAGCACAGACCTCCAATAAACATCCTTCTATATTTAACACTGACACAAGTTCTCCACGTTATACTTTGGGATGTAACAAGCATATCAATATTTGCTCATATCAAAGAGTTCTTTAGACCCTACCAATTGCCACTGTTACCTTATGCAGCATCTGACCAACATCTCCTTTTTGTGAAGATTTTAGTTTCAAATGTCATTTATGTTTCACCTCAACCTAAATTGCCAAACTCTGACTTTTTATACACACGGTTAGAAAACTGGCTATCATTTATATATCAAATCATCAGATCCACTGGTATTATTATATAAATTATTGACATCAGAAATATTGAATGAGGAAACAGATTATAGAAAATTTCATTCACACTAGAGAAAAGCATTAATATAAGCTACATCCTCATGGTAATGCTTTTCTTCACTGTGACGTCTTTGAATGTTGGAGAGTTGGGAGCTACAAAAAAAATCGATTTCTTAATTCCCACCAGGGCCAGTAGAAATCCACATAGTTGAATTAGACAGGGGCTAGAAGTGGAACTTTTTAAACAATCTTTCCTAATTATTGTTGATTTAGGTAAAAAGGAACCTAGATTAAAAAAAAAAACAGACCACATTTTGGTTTTTCAAAACCAAAATCTAAATTGATATATTTTTTTTAAATGCTCATTGACTCTTCTGGAACAATAAATATAAGATCAAAGTTTTGGACAGCTAAGTCTCAAGGGAGAAGTATAGAAATTAGGTTAGGGCATAGAACTGACCATGTATAAAGGGCCTGCTTCAGCTCTTACAGTTCAGAATGTATTTTTGAAGAATTTACAATTAAATCTCTCAATGAGTTCATCAGCATTAATCATTTTTAAATGGTCTCCTTAAGAATTTTTTGTGTAAGCCTCATCTTTTTTTTCCCCCAGATCCCTCTAGTGATAAAAATATTGAATTCTGAGGTATGAAATTTGACTAACTTCTACATTTTATCACAGCTTAAGGTATGGGCTACTTTAAATTCTTTAAGATGACAACTACCAATTTATATAACAGAGAACAGCATCAAAAGGAGGATGTCAACTCATGTGAACTTTCAAAATACATGTCTGAACAAATTGTGCAAGTTTTTTTAACAGCTTTAAAAGCTTTGGTTCACCAGTTACCAACATTTTGAAAGACGGACAGACTCCAAAATGATTTCTTCTTTCTTTGTGAAATATAATTTAGTTGTTTTTGCAAAGACTGGCCCGTTGACCAATTAGTTCATCAATATAGTAAATATTGAATTAAATACATTAGGAGTTCCACTCAGAATATATAACAAAATTTCCATAATTATGTTAGCTTTTCATTTTTAGGCAAATCAAATCAGGTGACTGATTCAGTTTTCTTGTCAATACTCTACATCAGTGGTTCTCAAAGCCAGTCCGCCCGCTTGTTCAGGGAAAGCCTTTGGCGGGCTGGGCCGGTTTGTTTACCTGCCGCGTCTGCAGGTTCGGCCGATCGCGGCTCCCACTGGCCGCGGTTCACTGTTCAAGGCCAATGGGGGCTGTGGGAAGGGCGGCCAGTACATCCCTCAGCTTGTGCCGCTGAGGATGGCAAGACACAGAGTTACTTGCTGGGCTATGTCTCAGTGCGGGGAGTGATATGACACACAGACTTTCAGAGGGAAGCTGAAACTCAGAGGTAACAAGCTGGGAGAAGGCCCAATAGCCTTCAGGTGAAGAACTTTACTTCACAATGCTGTAAAGACTCACTCTCTACTTTGTAACAAAGGCTCTGTCCTATTTTTGTTATTATATCTGACCAGATGTGTTTACTTGCAATTGTCATTTGATAGTTCTCTTTGTAGTCTACCCCAGGACAAATATGTTTTGCTTTTGTTTAAGGTAATCGGAACTGGCTGCATATGCTCTTCTATTGAGGACAACTGCTGGTAGGCATCCCACAGAGGCACCCTGCTTGACTTCTGACCTTAACAGAGCAGGAGCAGGAGCAAAGTTACTATTTGGCCATTTGATCAAAGGTCAGGAAATTGTGAGGGAGCTGACAGTGTGAGCCAGAGGAGAGCTGAAACATCAAAGAGGCAAGAGGCCTGGTTACAGGTGCCCTTTGGGAGATGCGTTTCTTTGCTGTTCTACCTGCTCACGTTTTTCATGGACCTGATCCAACACCCGTTTAAGTCAATAAGAGTCTTCCTCTCGACATCACTGGGCTTTGGATCAGGCCTCCTAGGCACAAATCAGATCAAAATTTGATCTCAAGAGAGCTGCAATACCTAGTCTCAACAGGGTGAGTCAAGAACAGAATTCTCAGCTTTTCAGGGCTTTAAACAAAACCCTAAATTTCTCTCTCTCTCTCACACACACACACAAAGATAGAACTCCAATCACAGAAGTATATGCTCTATGTAACAAGTAAATCAGTGTCTAAAGAACAAGAAAGCAAGACAATTGCTTCAGACGGTAAAAGGATCACGTAACACCTTCTACCCTGTACTGAGACACAGATGATTCAGCTGAGCGAGGAAGCATACAAAGGCCATTATTCAGATAAGAAGCACAGAATTCATATATTACACTCACCAGGCTCTAATCTAGCAATGTTGACTCACCTCATTACTTTACTTACCTTCTCTCACTTAGATAATTTCTTTAATAAATATAGGGAGGTTGTAGAAGAGAGCAGACTTTCCTGACCCAGCTGCCATTGTTAAAAGTTTGCCATTCAGTTCCTAAGAACATTAGAATGGCCATACAGGGTCAGACCAAAGGTCCATCTAGCCCAGTATCCTGTCTTCCGACAGTGGCCAATGCCAGGTGCCCCAGAGGGAATGAACGGAACAGGTAATCATCAAGTGATCCATCCCCTGTCGCCCATTCCCAGTTTCTGGCAAACAGAGGCTAGGGACATCATCGGTTCCCACCATTGATGGATCTATCCTCCATGAATTTATCTAGTTGTTTTTTTTAACTCTGTTATAGTCTTGGCCTTCACAACATTCTCTGGCAAGGAGTTCCACAGGTTGACTGTGAGTTGTGTGAAAAAATACTGTTTGTTTGTTTGAAACCTGCTGCCTATTAATTTCATTTGGTGACCCCTAGTTCTTGTGTTATGAGAAGGAGCAAATAACACTTCCTTATTTATTTTCTCCACACCAGTCATGATTTTATAGACCTCAATCATATCCCCCATTAGTTGTCTCTTTTCCAAGCTGAAAAGTCCCAGTCTTATTAATCTCTCCTCATATGGCAGCCATCCCATACCCCTAATCATTTCTGTTGCCTTTTTCTGAACCTTTTCTAATTCCAATATATCTTTTTTGAGATGGACTCACTTAGATCACTACTTTATATGATGGATGGGGACAGATTTTATATACACATGTGGGCTAATCCTCAGAGATGCTGATCACTCACATCCTCCATTTAAGTTATTAGAGCTTTATAGATCTCAGCAATTCGGGGGGGGGGGGGAATCAAGTCACTAATAGATATGAATTATATAGAACAATGTGTAAACTGTCCTTTATGTAAGGATTAAAATGTATCAGAGCAGAAAAGATAGCTACTAATTCTAATTAAGTTCTTTCTTAGAGACATAGTGTCACAGGATGCACCACTCACCACTGGACTGGTGCCTCTTCCTGGCACTCTGGAGATTAGCTCGAGGCCCACACCCCCCATCCACGGTTGGCACACCATCACTCTGTCCGCCTGCAGCTCCTCCCACAGCCTCAGAAACCACAGCATACTCTTCATGGCTCAGCCCCCCAGCCGCATAGCTGTCAGTGTTCCCCCCTCCTGTGGGAGGTGTAGCTCCTCAATACTCATAGGCACTCCTCCCTCTCACTGCCTCTGTGCCACTCGACCACTGGCTGGTAGGGGAACCTGGGCCCACTCTTTTCTCCAGATTCCAGCCCAGGGACCCTCAGCTTAGCAATCTGGGCCTTCTTTCTCTGGCCTCACTGCTCTATCCCTGGGCTTCTTCCTACTGCTGGTTCCCCTTGTCTTCCTGGGCCTACCAGTTCCCAAAAGCCTCCTCCCTTTTCCCAGGGAGTGACTGTCATCTGCAGTCTCCACTCACTCCTCTCTTTCTCCTGGAAATGTCTGCCTTTTTCCAGCAGCCCCCTTCTTCTTTCAGCTCCTGGGCTTTATAGGCCCCGCCTATTCCTGCCCAGGTGAGCCTCCTTAATCTGCTGCCTATTGGGTTAATTGGCCCATGTGGGTAAATGTGGGATAGTCACCCCATCACACACAGCATATTCAATGAAATGTTTTATTTTATCCTGATCCAATGTTAATATTCTTTATCATTCAGATGAATAGCCTGCAGCCCACATCAATACAAGAACATTCCCATAGTAACTGAGAGATGTATATTGTTGTTGGGTTTTTTTTATTAAACTCACTTTCTTTCAGAATTCTGACTTTTCCTGCATACAAATGATGAGTCTCAGGTAAAGAAATGAATATTCCTGTAATGTACACAGAACAAAGCCTCGCCTTCAAATTCTTTTAAACTTCTAAACCCCTTTAAGGCAAACAGCCATGAGTGAGGCCTAGTCTACACTATAGAGCTAGGTTGATGTAAGGCAGCTTACATCAACCTAACTCTGTAAACGGATACACTAAAATGTCGCTCCCACCGATGTAACTTGCCCACTCCACCTCCACGAGAGGCGTAGCACTTGAATCAATGTAGTTAGCTTGACTCAGTGTCGGTGTTAGACACTGCATTGCTTACATTGACTGTTGCTGCCTTTCAGAACCTGTCCCAGGTTAAATTAGTTAAATCAGTGTAAGCGCTCCTAATGAGGATGTGCACTGCCAGGGTTGTAGTGTGGATATGCAAAAGCAAATTAATTACTACGATGGCTGTATGTCAACGTAACTTAGGTTGACTTAATTTTGTAGTGTAGACTTGCTCTGAGAAGTTTCAAGCTACTGATGGGAGGAAAAAGAGGGGGTGGACGGAAGCAGCACCTGCTTACTAATGCAAAAGCTTTGTTATACCTCTCCGAGAACACATGTTCAATTACTTACCTAGGAGCCCCTGGGCACTCCAGCAATTTCACAATACAGAGAAGAGCTTTTGCCTGTTTACATAAGTGTGACCACATCCATAATAGAAGTAATCACTCTTCATGGAGGCAGCCTTAAGTCCTAATAGTATTAATGAAGAACTATAGTTTCTCTGGAGACTTCATTAGCATGAGCTTTCACTATACTTGAGCTCTCCTGAGAAGTCATTTAAAGACTGTGTTAAGAGTAAAGAACATGAAAGCTGCTCTTACTGAATTTTTAAAATTTGCTCTTCCCAGAGAAGAAAAAATCACTTGTCAGATATTAAAAAACCACCAACCTTGTGCAGAAGTCCCTTCTTTAAAACCTAGACAATATCCTATTATAGCCTATGCCTGATGATGGGGGAAGTGATAGGATTAGCTTTTCATTTCTGAACATCAAATGTAAATATTTGATTGTGCTAACACTTCAGCAAAAAATATTTTTACAAAACCTTCACATTTTCCTAACACTGCATCTTGCCTTCAGGAACACTCTTAATCTAACAAAGGCTATAGTTTACAGAATACAATTGTGACAGCCTAGACACAGCAGGTACAGTAAATGCACATTTGATATCACACAAACAAGCCCATATTTAATATAATTTATATTAGTGAATGTGACCCAGAGACCCCTTCATGCCAAATGGCAGAGGGAACAAGGGGTACATGGGGTTTTACAGGGATCCCTGGGTCAGATATATGTATAATCCTTCACCAAAAGTTGGCACTTGAGGGCTCTACAGAGAGCTAGTAGCCCACTGGTTATCATAATCATTGCAAAATGTATGTACAGATAATATTTAAGGAGTTATTTATGTATGCTAAAAACTATCTTCTTAAAGCCTTAGAGTTAAGGCAGATCACCAGGAGGTGACACCTCAGAAATGTTCCTTTCGGGCAGGAGGTAGCAGATAACTATCTCCCTGTCTGGTCATTTGTGTATTGTATGCCTCTCAATGGAGGCTTATTTGCCTACTAAGTCAGGGGCAGAATGAAAGACTGAAATCTACAACAGAGAAAATTTACAGGTTGAAACACACAGCAGGAGGATGTCCTGTTGATGAATAAATTACAAATTATTGTTCTGGCATATCCTAGAGTGCAAGGAAATACACAAAATCCTTCACCTAGGAGGCAAGCTGACAGATTGCAGGTGTCATGAAAGGAGGGTCACAGCCAACCTGGCTGTAAAGCACTGCAAGGATTTGGGGTGGGCAATACTCTAAGACATGATAAAATCTTGTTAATTAAGTTTAGGCTCCAGAATACATGTTATGATGTAATTATATATGTAACCATTTGTTTCCAGTATTTCTTCCATTACTTGAGTCTCTGCGCTTTGTTAAATAAATGTATTCTTATTTCATTGTAAACAGACCTAAGTGCAGCGTGAGTTAAGTTAGGCAGAGCAGTGATCTGAGGTGGAGCTGGTAAGCTGGGGTGTACTGCTTCTTTACGAGCAGCAGATCGGTGAATACTGCAAGTGTCCAGTGGATCAGGGGAGATCCAGGCTCAAGAGATGGGGTGTACCAATCACTAACCTGTAGAGTGGCAGCAGGCCTAGAGAGAAGTGTTTCTGTTGCCTGTGGCCAGTAGAGTTGGGAAGCTGACCCAAACTAAGGGTACATACAAGGCTCCCTCATGCTAAGGGCAGATGGTAATGAGGTGCATCACAACTCTGGATACCCCTGGAAAATATCACAGTGAACTCTATAGAGCAGGGGCTGTCATTTACTAACTCTTTGTACAGTGTCTCTCTAGCACAATGGGGCCCCACCTGGTTGAGATACCTAGGTGCTACGGCAATATAAAATGTTAAATATCAAATATTATTGAAAGTTCTCTCATCTATCTTCACTTACTCTAGAGAGAAAGAGTCCCTCTGTACGGGGAGACTTTGGCAAACCAGTAAAGTGCCTAAAACCACTATGGCTTATTATTAAAAAGCAACCTAGTCAGCAAGCTGTAAATTGGCCATTCAGCAATCTCAGCTTGACCACAGCAGGAGGGGAGGGGGTTTTGGGGTGCCACAGAAAGGGCAGCTTGACCCCACATCCTTCCTGATAAGAATTGTGTTGAAGTTGCTGATACATGCATTTTAAAAGAGTAGGATATGCCCCAGGAATGTCTAGTGTGGTCTCAAGGCTGCAAGTTCTGGAAAAACCCACACCTGATTAATCAATAATCAGAAGGAACCTCTTGCTTGAAACAGCTTACTTAACAAGGTTTCTTTACGGGACATGTCATTCTATTACTAATGTATAAATAAGGGGACTCCTTTGGGGGACTCTTCGGGACTGGCCTCTCCCTCCGGATGCATCTTGTGTTCCCCACCGGCAGATGGGCTGCCACTGTGCCACTCGAGAGCCACACTCAGCTTTGGTAATTATCAAGGGTTGGTGTTTTACTAATCTTGTTGCAGACGTGTGTAAGTGCTTGAGACTAGTAAAGTTTAGCTTTAAGTGAAAGCACTCGTGTTGTCCTGTTTGTGCCAGCCATCTATCGGCCGGATGGCCATGTCTCCCCTGATTTATTTCCTGACACCTCCTCGCACAGAGTAAAGTTACCAAGAGCTTTGGGTTGAAAGAACCCCGGGTAACACCTCCCCTCATTTTTTATATTTCAGCCACATCTGACAATTGTAATCTAGTGGTAGGACAGCAATTTTGCAGAGGACTAGCACTGAATTTATACTCCAGCAAACTGGATCTTCTCTGGAGAAAAATCCATCATGTTTTACAGAGAAAAAATTGGTAATGGAAGAGCCAGAGTTCCAGGATTGTGGACTCTAGTCATCATCCTGAGACTCTGCTTCAGGAATGGAGTTATGTTCCAAGGTCTAACCAGGGTTCCTGGAGAAGCAATAAATAGCTAATCTTAGGTGCCAACTCAGCTTCTGTAGATGTTCAATCTATATGTAGAACCTGATGAGAGAAGAGCGGGCAGGCTAAAAAGTGGGCAGGCTTACTCTGAGTAGTTCCTGCAAATTACAGATGACAATTTCTTTTGGTTCCAATTATTTTTGGTTCTTTTATTTAGCAGATCCAAAAACTAAAATGTGGTGCAACAAAATACTATTTTGTTTTTAAATAAATTCAGATAAACACCTATCCACAGATTTGCAGGCACAAGTACAGTACATTTATTTACAGTAACTCGCAAGAAGGACCAATGTCCTTCATCCCCCTACATGGGAGTAATCTGGATATGGGACAATATGACTGGATAAGTGACTAGTTGTCCAAGGCCAAATAATGAACCAGAAATAGAACTTAGGTGGTCCTTGCTCTTATTCACTCTAGCAACTGTACTGAACTGCTTTCTAATATTACACGCTACGTTTTTAAATATTCCTGTACTTCAATTTAGCCTCTAATTTTACAGGTGTCGTTTTGTACTGTATTTAACGGAAAGAAAATGTGAGAGGCTTTATCAGCCTACCTGATTTGTGGGAGTGAACATGTTAATATCTAATTCTTATAATTGTGCCCAAAAATAATTGCACAGGCAAAAATAGCTTTCAAAATGAGAACTAACATTATAGTTGGCACTAGGAATAAAACTAAATAAATATAAGTAACAAAAATTAATTTCTGTAACCCCTCAAAACAGGAAGTGATTTAAAAGCCAAACAACAGTGTTGGGAGATACTCATCTTATTTTTTGTTGCATTTCTTCCACCAAATAGGGCTTTCACTGTATGTCATATATTAGTTGCTGGAAGAATTGGTGTCAGAAATTCAGCACTATTTACAGCAATAATCAGTGTGTATTTTACTCCTCAACCCCTGAGCTGTTGTTCCAGCCAGAATGGCACAGAAGGTTTATAAGGCAGCCTCAAAATCGTTTAGCTTAGGGCTTGTCTTCACTGCACGCTAAATCGGTGCTGCAGCAATCGATTTAGCAGGGCCGATTTAGCAGATCAGGTGAAGACACGATAAATTGATGTGAGAGCACTCTGTCGACTTCAGTAATCCAGCTCAATGAGAGGCGGAAGCTATGTTGACGGGAAAGCATCTCCCGCTGCATAGCGCAGTATAGACACCACGGTAAGTCAATGTAAACTATGTCGACTTAAGTTATGTAGGGCGGCCAGCACATCCCTCGGCCCACGCTGCTTCCCGCAGCCCCCATTGGCCTGGAGCGGCGAACCGCAGCCAGTGGGAGCCACGATCGGCCGAACCTGTGGACATGGCTGGTAAACAAACTGGCCCGGCCCACCGGGGGATTTCCCTGAATAAGTGGCGGACCGGCTTTGAGAACCACTGGTGTAACTTACATTGACTTAAGTGTAGACAAAGCAGAGAAGCCCTCAACACACCAGCTATATCCTGGATGAAAATGAACTACTATAAGATTGTTTAAAATCTGATCATACCATCTGCCAGCTCAGTACAAAGCTATTTCACAACTGGTTAAGCCCTAGGGAACATGAATACATCCCTAAGATAGTGCCAGGCAATATCCAGCCTTTACTGTGTACCACTGGGAAACCCCAGCTGAGTTCCAAACACTCTTTTCAGAGCTGCATGCCCGATCAAAAGCCCAATTTCTAGATATATTCTTCCCCCTTTCTCCTGCGGCCTTTCCTGCTCAGCTCTAAACTACTATGAGCAGTCACTGGACATAGGAATCCTTTCCACATAGTTACGGACCTAATCCCACAATTCCTATTCAATGGAAACTCCCATTGACGTCAGTGGGAGTTTTAGCTGAGCACGGACTGTATAATTCAGCCTTGTTACCTGTTGTAGTGAGGCGGCTGCCCCACTCCCTGAATTTGGGCTGCAGCAGGCCAGTGAGCCTGCGCAGACAGGAAGCCAATCAGGGAAGGCCTTATAGGGAGCCAATCAGGGCCCAGATTGGAGGGAGCCAATCAGGGCCAGGCTCAGCCCTATAAGGCTACATCTACACTACAGGGGGGGGTCGATTTAAGATACGCAAATTCAGCTACGCGAATAGCGTAGCTGAATTCGACGTATCGCAGCTGACTTACCCCGCTGTGAGGACGGCGGCAAAATCGACCTCCGCGGCTTCCCATCGACGGCTCTTACTCCCACCTTCGCTGGTGGAGTAAGAGCGTCGATTCGGGGATCGATTGTTGCGTCCTAACGGGACGCGATAAATCGATCCCCGAGAGGTCGATTTCTACCCGCCGATTCCGGCGGGTAGTGTAGACCAGGCCTGAGAAGGCTGCTCTGAAAAGGAGCAGGCAGTCTGTCCCAGGCCTTTGACAGGGGAAGATCTGTCGCCAGAGCTGGGAGATTAGCACCTGGGACAGCGCAGTGCTGGGCAGGCCTGGGAGAGCAGAGGGTAACTCCAGCCCGGAGTCTGTCAGGCTGCAGGCCCTGAAGGGAAGGGCCTAGCCGGTGCGAGGGGCCAAAAGGGAAGCGGCCCAGGGACGTGGACAGACAGAGAGAGAGGAGGGGGGCAGGATGGCTGCCACTAGAGGGTCCCTGGGTTGGGACCCAGAGTAGTGGGTGGGCCTGGGTCCCCCCCTTGCCTTGCAGCCGGCCAATGGATTGGCCATCTAGAGCTGCATCAACCCCCTGCCAAGATGGGTGTGACTTTGGGGGTGCAGTTGGCCACACTGGCCAGGGCACAGAGAGGCAGCTGATTGACACACACACCCCCGCCGCCGGAAGGGGGTGTGGATGGACTAAGGGGCACTGCCGGAGGGCAGTGGCTCGAAGTGGATGCCGCAAGCTTGGGAGCAACGTGGGTCCAGACACGCCAACCAAGGGCGAGACGACAGACGGGACACCACCAGGAGGGGGTGCTCCACTGGACTGAGCTAATTTCCGGAGCAACCAGTAGGAGGCGCCAGGTGGTGAGTCCCAACCCCGTTACACCTGTACTTACTAATTGCTTATAATATGTGCATAGCACAGTACCTATTGCCAAAGAACCAAAGCTAGATTGTTGCAAAGGACGAAGACTATAATTATAGGCTCATTTTAATGTTAACCTTTCCTGGGTCATAAAACAATATTAAAAAACACTTATTAATGAAGATGAAATATTTCACAGCTACTAAAGGCTGCAATTCTGTCTGAGCAGATATGATTTAGTGAAGAAATCCTAAATATCCACAGGCCCTATTTCCCTACCACGGGACTGAATAATACTGATAGCAAAGAGGGCTTAAGCTGGACTTAAATAGTGCATTGACTCCATGCAGAGAGGTGAATTTCATGATGGTGTGATATGAAGATTTCATTGGCACTCATTTAGTATCAGCTGAATAACTCAATCATGGCTTTATCCCTTTTAAGCAATATGGTCATCACAAGTTCATTCAGTACCATATCATCAGGTATTCTCTGTAATGTATACGAATATACTCATATACAAATATATTCCAAATTAAACCTTTCTAGCAAGCATATAAGTGGTTTCCTTTTCTGAACTTTCATTATGTCACAGCAAATATTTATATCTGTCTCAAACTCATTCACATTCAAGTGTTCCACCACAGCCACAACCTATGTTCCCAGCACGCAAACTAAGATTTACTTCCTCTTTGATTTCAATCTTACACATTTTCATTTTTAGTATGCAGTTCCTTATCTTATCCAGTAAGTTCCATCATATCAACAATGCTAAATGATTTGAATTCACAAATAATGTAAAATGATATAGCACTCTAGCAGGGCTATATGGTGGCATAAATTAACCCTCTTTATGTCTCTGTGCAGACTTGGATCTGGATGCTTAGGCAAAACCGGATGCTATTTACCCATTATTCCTCTCCTCTCACTCCTGGAGCAGATGGGCAAGGAGTGGGAAGGGAAGGAGTGGCACCTTGGCTCTGCATCCCCAATACACTGGCCAGCAGAGATGGGATACAGAGGGGGCAGAGATTTGGCACAGGTAAGCAGCAAATACTGTCCCACTGGATTAAGGGAGGAACCGAGAGGGAATTGTAGATCCCTGAGCCATGATTTCTTCCCTGGGATTCTCCCAAGGCAATGCAGCAACATGCCACCCCCTGCTGTGAGTTGTATCTTTGTAGCATGATCTGGTACTGAATTACAAGTGTTCAGGAGATCAATAAGGGAAGATCTGTAGTGTGTGTGTATATATATATATATTATATATATATTATACTCTCATATCCAAAGACATTTCCTTTGCATATGCTCAGCACTCACCATGTTTGACAAGCTAGGTGGAACAACCCTGATTGATGGTGAACTCAGATGTCTTTGCTAGCATCAGTCTGCCAGAGTTCCATTTTCAGAATCTGCTCTTGATGTATGCATTTTTAGATTCATTCATGCTTGATTTAAAAGGAAGTCATATATCTGCTTTAGTTCGTAAAAACATTGACTTGCTTCTTTTATACCTTCTTCTAAGTAGTGAATGCAGAGTATCTGTACTGTACTAATTGACCAGACAACTGTCAGAAGATCCAACTAGTTAAAAAGGAGGAAAAAAATTGGCTACAGCTATCCAAGTACAAGAAGATGAAACAGAACAAATGGTTGTGTATGCATATTCTTCTCATAGTCCACTCAAAATAGTTTTAATAAGTGGGCCTGATTCTCCCCTCATTAGTGTAACACTAGTGTCAGAGGAGAATAAGGCCAAGTTTAATTATTGTACAAGCACAGCTGGTAGTTTAAGTATTTAGTGAACAAACACAGATGTTAATATTTAAATCATTTTTAATGCATGTTAAGAAAAGCTTAATGCACTTTTGGTGCAGATCAATATTTAAAAAAAATAGTCTCTATTCTATAGTAAATTATTTTTCCTCTCTCTCTCTCTCTCACACACACACACACACACACACACACACGCGCGCAAAGGGCAAGTTCAGATGATATACAGTCTACTATATTAAAGAAATTAGCAAATGAACTTATTATCCCAGTGATACTCAGACCTCAGTGGTTCTGAAGCCAAATTAGTGATCAACATTACCCAAAAGAGCCAGCAGTAGCATGAATGCATTGTTGCATTTTACTATAGTACTACATATTCATATTTAAACAGTATGGCAGGGGAAATATTTAGTTTTTATTTATATATTAATCTCACAGCAAAATGACTAGCCAAGTATTATTTTATCAACTACAATTATCATGACAGAAATCTTAATGTTATTTAAAGCATGCTTATTCAGAATTATGGGTTATCCATACTTCAAATGATGATACTTCCAGTGTTGCAAAATGAGATTCAGCTTTCAAAAACCCAAGCGGATACATCTGACAAAAAATACTCCAAACACAAGTATTGACTCGGAGGGGGAAATATGGAAGGCAGTAATGATAAAAGAAATGATGATAGTAGAGACTAAATAAAAGGGATTACCTTTTAAAAGTCAACATTTATCTGCAGTTATTACACAGTGGCAAATGAGATACCACAGTTATTTCCTATTCAAAATATAGGGAAATGTTATGTTCTCATAAATAACACTGAGCAGTAACTACTGATGAATGTTGACTTTCTGACCACAGTAAATAAGAGATAACAAAAAAGTTAGTCCAACTTTGGCCCCCCATCCATAGAAGTATCAATCAAGTAAGTAATAGGCCCCCTCTGTGAGCCTGTGGTACAACTGCACATGGAACATGGTGTTCATTTCTTGGAATCTCATTGTTAAGATAATTCTGGCAAACTGGAGTGCTAAGATGACTACTGGGGAGAGGAGGAATAACCAAACTCTACAAATCTTTGATGACCCTGAACTCGAAGGAAGGGAAGATTGAGCATAATAAAAGAAGTAGCATAACTAGGAGCAATGGGATGAAATTAACAAAAGGAAAACTTAAACAGGAAAGATTTTTAGAAGAAAGCTATTAGCTTGTTGCGTAATCTTCAAGAGAGGTTGCTTCATCTGTTTAAAGCTAGACTGTACCAAACATTATTTGACCAGCTGTGTTTAGTAAGCAAATTGATTTGTGAAAATTTTCACAAATTGTCATGTTTGGTTTGCTATGATCCTTGGGGGGTCATTTGATTAGTTGTCCAAATACTCATTGCTAACCACCACATACTCATGAAAATACAAATTCAAGTAGTTTCACAAATTTTAGCACAAATGTTCATTTATCCAAATATTTGTGCTGGAAGGGGTTTGTTTATTTTTGTGTGCTTGGTGTTGGTCTCCCATTTCAAGGGTTTTAATAATCCAGGGAATAGAATACCACCATATAATTTAGACGACCATTCACAAAACACCAGTGTTGAACAGCAAACAGTAGAAGCAATCAGTTCACAAATACTCTGTAGGATGAAAATCATTGAGCACAACAATGTACTTTTGAATAGTACATATAGGGCCCAGAATGGGCTAGTACCTGGCAATTGGGCATGCCTGCATTTATTTCATGCCGCCGCCTTGTTCTCCAGAATCTAAGCTTACTTTATTTTAAAAAAAGAAAACATCTAGCTGAGAGCCTCAGAAACATGACCTGAATCTCACTGATGTTATGACCTCTGCCTACATTTGCAAAAACTGAAACAATAAGTCTAAGAGGTGTGACCTGCCCTATTCATTTCAATGGGTGCTAACTCCGTTGCCCAATACTAATACTTTAAAAATTAACATTGTTAACTATTTCACTGTTCCTCAAATCATGTTTAAAAAAAGGGGGGGGGGGCTGGAAAAAGGTTCAAGTTAGGAAGATCTTCACAATCTACTCTGTGACAGCTCATTGTGTCACGGGTGAGAGAGTTGGGAGGTTACTGTCATTTTTTTGCCCTCTCCATCCACCCTCATCAAGGATTCATACCCAAGGAGCCTCAGCCAAGAGGAGCCAAACAGGGCCCTTGATTCCCATCAAGGAGAAGCCAAACCCAGAGAGACCTGCAGAGTCCCTGGGTGTATTCGGGTCCCACTGAGGGCAAGCCGTGCCCAAGGAGCACAGAAAGCATGCATAATAATATTTTGAACATCTCCACCATCTACTATGAGAAGCATCTGTTGTGGGCAGAGATTACAATACATATACCTTTGCTTTTTCTAACTGATCCCTGAGCACAAACATTTATGAAAATCAGACTTGCTCATGAATGATTCATTAACCAAACATGGGGTTCAAATCTTGTTTGAAATAGATAATTATACTAGTCTATCAATAAATGGACAATAGAGGACATTTTTGTACTGACAGGCAGATAACTAGATGACCTAACAAGTCTTTTCTATCTTTGGATTCTATGGTTCACATCAATATCTTTCTTTGAGTTTGTCTGGATTTCTTAAAGATCATTTCTGTTTTTATAGCACATCGGAGTAAAAAAGCATAACCTGCATGAACTTGTAACTGCTATGACATGATTAAACTTAATTAAACTGGATTGGTATGCATATTCCAACCTACATGGAATAGAAAGCATAAGATTAAAACTTTCATTCTTATGGTGCACTAAATGATTGTTTTTTGGAAATTACTTGCATCTTTCTAGGAATGTTTTAATTTAGGTTTGTTTGTTTGTTTTAAAGGAGCTTTCATCAGTTACGATGCAGCATTTCATAAACAACAGAATATAGACAGACACCGTAGTCAATTATTTCACCATTTCAAAAGGGATATTAGCAATTCAAATTAAAAAATTGGATCAGCTTGAACCCCAAGGTATCTGCAATGAACAGAAGTAAACAAGAAATAATCCTTATTTTTTTTATCTCTGCTTTTGGGATTTCTGATCTGCTCAAAACACTTCATCAAGATTTTTTTGTTAGCAGCAAAAAGCTTTGAAGACATAAACAAGTCAATACACAGATCTTCATATTCTTACACTGACACTGCTAAACCCAAAAGGGATTTTATTCTCTGCTCAGACTGTTGGAACAATTAGTATAGTCTACAGACTGAAAATTGAGTTAGTAGGGATGGCTGAAAAATAAAAATTCTGTTTCATGAAAATTTTGAGGTTTCAACATCTTTCATTCTGCATTGGAATGAAACCTAGACCTTTTGAAATTTTTCACAAAAACAACCACTCACACAAAAGAGACAGATACTTAACAGCCCAGTGATTACGTCACACATCTAGGATGTAGAAGATCCAGGTTTAAGTCCATGCTCGGGCTCATTTGGAATAGGACTCAAATGTGTGTCTCCCAGGTGAGTAGGAGCTTCTCTCTCTCTCTGCTTTTTACCAGAATTTCAATTGTAGAGCTGAGAAACCACCCGTTTTCACAAAAAGTTGCAGTTTCCACAAATCAGCATTTCTGACAAAAAATACTTTGTTGAAAAATTCCTGACCATCTGTAAGAGTTAAAACTTTCTTAGAATTACCAAGGTCTATTATTTTTATTCTTATATTTTAAAATAAATCTATGGGAACGGAATGTGTCTATAGATACTGGATATACAGTACAGTGTATTGTAGCTCATTTACATGCCAGTTTCATGTTAGGTGACCAAAAGAATCAATGGATTTTGCATGTTTTCTTATTCCTTCTTTTTAGAAAAACTCTTGTTTTCTGTCCAGAAGCCAGGGTGGTAATGATGGTGTTTTAAACATTTGCACGGGGGGGGGGAAACCATCATAACTGATCCAGGGAAAGTTTCTCTTACTGCAATTACTTTGTTACCATTAGAAAGGAGAGGAAATTTATGTTAGCATTTGAACATTTTCTACTTGATCAATAGACCAAGATATAAAGAAATAGCTGAAATGTTAAGATATATTTTATCCCATTTTCCAGGATTATTGTTTGCATAAAAAATGCATGTTGATTTAATCTATAGCGCATCACTGTTCATGACACAATAGTTCTGGACTTCCAGGTTCAAATTTACTGTTCAGAGATTTATTTTAATTAATGTTATTGTATTATATTCAAATAAAGCATAACAAATAATACTTCTTGTTTATTTTCCCATATTTACATAACTGAAAACTGACTAACTTCAAAACTAAATTTGGTAAAGGATTAGAACATAATAGCTTTGGAGCACTTTTGACCATTTTTGCATGGGAAAATTTATTATATCTGATTGAGAAAGAATCCAAGGTACTTATGACCCTTCTTAATCTAATATCTGAGCACCTCAAAACCTTTAATGAATATAGCCTCACAGCACCCTTCCTCAGATAGGAAAAGACTGCTCGCCCTACTTTACTGATGAGGCCCTGAAGCAAAGAGACTCTAAGTAAGTGACTTGCCCAAAGTCACCTAGAAAGTCTAGGGTGCCTTGAACCCAGGTATTTAGAGTCCCTAGCTAGCCCCCTAAACACTGAACCATCAGCCCTATTTTAGAACCAACTGAGTCACCCTTCCCCACTGCTTGAAGGGTAACTTTTTTCATGCCACCTTTCAAAAGAAATTTTAATTATATGAACCCAGCCTACATGTGTGCTAGCGCTTAACTGCTGCTGAAAAGATGGTAATAACTGTTGCAATCTTTTGATTCAATAATCTGTGAACCATGATGGATTTAGGCAATAATCAGTTGTCTGGAAAATCCATTTTTTAGCGAAAGGATAGAGAGTCTGAGCCATTAAACTGTAACACTTTCTTTCAAACCATTGTTTCCTGTGCTCTCAATTTCCATACACATATGTATTGATTTCCTGGGTATGCTATTGACCCAAGAGCCGCACCCATTTACTACAGCTTTTAGAGATTTTTTTTGTTAATGGTAACTAAGGCTATATAACATACATCCTTAAAGCACTTTGTCACAGAATGTATCTGCTTAGGATATTGATTTTTTTTGAATAAAGAAACAATTCGAACTAAAAACCTGTTGTGCCCTTTTTCTACTCTAAGGCCTGTGGGAAGTTCTATTGGAAATACAGTCTCAGCTCCCAGAGTCAGCCTAATGTAGACGTGTGAAAATCTTAATGTTATTTCAACGTGAGCAGGGAGCTGTCCGTGGGCACGTTTTAGAGCCAAGAGAATAATTCCCGTAAATGCCATTTAGGCCCCAGAATAATCCTGGCAGCGGAGTTTGTGGGATTTTTGCAGATGCGAATGAAAAGAATCAAACAGAAAGCACATGTGGCTGGCTGTAAACAGAAGAGTGCACTGCTCTGAGCTCCTTCTCAGCCTTTCGTCATCGTTCCAGGATCAGCAGAAAGCATCTAATCAGCGATGGGGGGAGAGGAGGGGAATCAGGTCCTCTCCCCCAATGTAAATTATCCGGTAGCACAACACGATCTGGGACCACACCAGCAGGCAACAGTATCCCCCGGGGTCCCTTCCCAGCACTTACCTGCCTACCTTCCAGGCTAGGGAAGGAAGGATCTGCCCCCCAGCTCCGGAGGAGCTCAGTGCCTGCTCTAATTGCTCCCCGTTTCAATCCCGTGCGGAGAGCCACAGCTGCGCCGGACTCCAACACTTCCCCCAGCCCCAGGGAGACGTTTCTTCAGCTGGCACTTAACAAACCTGCCCGGCAACGAACCCAAAGTGTCACGCTCGGCAGGAGAGAGACGCTCCCGCGCTGGGAGCCGCCAGGGCATCCCCAGTTGTGCAACAGAGCGCCTAAAAATATGGATTTGCGTTGAAACCACCGGCTAGGGAGGCAGGCGGAAGGGGGTGGGAGGGAGGTGGATTTCAGCACTCCGCGGGCAAGATTATGAAGAATCAAAGTATTTTTTTAAAAATCCACTACTCCCAACAGCTCAGCTGATGGGCAAGCTCAGTTACACGGCACCAGGTGATAACAGACTGTGGTGGTGGGTTTTAAGGGCGCGCTAAATGCAAATCTGAGCCCACCACGCAGCAGACCTTAAAAACTGGGGAACTTTGGCTTGTCCCAAGCAGAAGCCCCTGTACTCACCAGTCATTCGGTGGAGCAGAGGCACACAGATGAGCTCCCAGCGGCGATTGGAGTTTCCCTGCTTTGCCCCCTTCCTGACTGACAGCCTCAGGCTTGCAGCCTTTCCAGTCCAAGGAGGGCACCGCGCAGCTAACAATCAGGGAGGAGCAGCTCACACTCCTGTGCCAGCTGGAGAAATGAGCATCGACGCGGAGGGAGGGAGTTACGGGAATGCACCCTCTCTCTCTCTGGAGATCCCACGAAAGCGCTCCAGTTAGCGCCCGGGCGAGTGAATTATATACCCTCCCCTTAACCCTTGAGACAGCGGCGAAGTCAGAACACAGGCCGTACCCATACAGCATGTATCAAGAGGTGGCAGCAGCCATCGGTCCGGGGCTTTCTTGTCTGCTCTGACAGTTTCCTTCAATCTGCCCTCTCCGTCCCACCCCCAGTATGTTATTAAATCCCAGGCTGATTAGGGGTGGGGCTGGATGAAAGGGGCTGTTGCTGGAATTTTTGAATTCCTGTGCTTCTAGGTGACAATGGGAAACTTTAGAAGGTAGAGATTAAAGAGACCAGGAAAAGGTAAAGAGCTGGACCCGCAGGCAGCCTGGAGCATGTGCCACACACACACACAAATGGATCTGACCCAGGGATCCTACCCGAGCCGTCCAATTTTTTGGCCCTCGCACCCCAAATTCCATGGCATGAATAGAGAATAAATTTAGCCATTCCTACCACACACACACACACCTGACTCTGATGTAGACAAAAAAAGCACCATAAAAACCTGGATCAATTTTTGCCCCCTTCCACAACACAAAGTGTACAATACGTTATTAAAGAACACAAGTACAGCTGCACCTTGCATTAGTGGAAAAATGTTGACCCTGGTGCATCTCCACCCAATAGCACTGGGAAAATATACCTGTTACTTGGATCCCTCTCCTTTTTAATTTCAGTTCACTAAATTCCACAGTCATTGTACAATCGGGAGGATATTGGCCAATCAAAACCAATAGTACATCTCCTGGATCCTACATGATCAGAAACTTCAACACATTCTGCTGCATGAGCAAAGCAAAACACAAATAACTGGCATGTAGATGTTGCCAGACCCAGCCTTTTTTTTTTTTTTTTTTTTTTGGCCACAAACCTGCACAGGTTTGTACTATGAAAATCTAGCCTCTAGTACATCCTGATACACAAGAACTTGAAAAGTCCAAATATGGACCCACCTGCTTCCACCAAAGTGTAGATTATTTTTTCACTTAAATCCCAAATCTCCCCCCTCCCCCAGATAGACAGCAATTGCAGCCATCCTTTAACATCAAATAAAACCTATATCTAATTAATCATGTTTCAGTGAAATCTTAATAATGGAGATCCTCACATCTTGATCTTTCTCCATACAACCAAATTTCATGCCAACAGAACTTGTCTAAGCAGATCTGGATGACATGAGAGTTTAGCTGATCAGCTCTTGACTTAGATTTTCAAAACAGTCTAGGGGATTTAGACTCATCTTCCATTAATTTTAAACATATTAATGGAAGATGTGTATCAAAGTCCCCCTAGACAGCTTTGAGAAACTCATTGCATGGGATACAGATTTTTCTGATGTATTCCTCTGTCTATTTAGATCCAGGTACAGTAGGAGCAATTAACTTGTTCTCTATTCACACCATGAATTTTGTAGGCACTGGTCCAGCAAGATTGATGTGCTTGATCTGCATTCTTGCAATGTTCCCACTCCAGAACATGTCAGAGTGTGTGTGTGTGTGTGTGTGTGTGTGTGTGTGTGTGTGTGTGTGTGTGTGTGTGTGTGTTCTGTTTTGCTAAAGTTTGGGGTTTGAGGCCAAAAACCAGTAGGATTCAACAGTATTCAGAATTTACCTTTTACCCTTTTCTGAAGTGACCTGGTATTTTAAATACTAGGATGATCCTAGAATTCTTAACCTTATTGTACTAGGTACAACACTACATTTCCCTCCATACCTAGCATAAATTGTAACACCTTGTGTTGTGATCACATAAACTAAGCAAGGATAGGCTGGGCCAGTATTTAGGGTGTCTCTTCACTGTGGAGTTAACTTGGGCACTTAACTCCTGTTACCCCAACCTGCTTCCCTCCCCTCCCCCAACACACATACACACACACACACAAAACTCACTCACCCACTTTTAATAACACTTTCAACCTGGGCTAGCTGTCTTATTTGAGGCTGTAGGCGAAAACCCGAGTGCAGCTTCCATTTGGGCTGGTAATCCACCCGTTTAGCACTGAGGACACAGGCTAAATCATTCCAGTGCTGATAGTCCTCCAGTGATATTCCACAATTCCCCTTTGTGCCCAGAAGGATAAATTCTCCCACAATTCACTGGGGGGGAAATGATTGAGCAACTCATCTTACTGCAGCACAAAGAACCTTGGGATATGCCCTCAGAAGTCCTAGTGACACACATGGAAGAGTACAGCATCAGGGAAGACACAGTAACTCAAATATGGCTTTGCAGCATGGTTTTTTACACCCAGTCCAGGCTAACCTGGGGCTTGGACCAGTTTGTTGATCAGCTCCAAGAAAGGAGCACTTATTACCCTGTCTGCAGCATCTAATGGTGAATCAGTTGGTGGCACTCTCCCATCTGATACAGACTTTGTACTTTCTCAGATTCATAGATTTTTAAGGCCAAAATGGCCCATTAGATCACTTAATCTAATTTCCTGTGTTTCACAGGCCATTACATTTCACCCAGTTACCCTGTATTGAGCCCAATAACTTGTATGACTAAACATATCTAGAAGCCCAAATGCAATTGATTTTCACTGAGACTTAGGTTCCTAAGTGCCTATGTCATGTTTGAAAATACAATTTAACCATCTAAATCACTTTGCAATTTTGAGTGCATCAATACCTACCCACCTTGAAAAATCTGGACCCAAGTGCATAAATCACTTCTAAAAATGGGCCATGCACTCACTTGGGTAACATTTTCAAAAGCACCTATCTTCAATTCTGTTATTTGTTAAAGAAATCTCTGTATGATCATATATTGATTGGCTTGGAGTTATTTTATTCCTCTTACATATTAAAATACATGTGTTTTGCTTAGAAGTCATGTTGCTGTTCTCAACAAAACCTTTTCTCTTCTGGAGGTGACCTATTATATCAATTAGTTTAATTGATTCTTCCCTTTATCTTTTGATTTTATAATTTGGGCATGCCATTTGGTTCCTTAGAAAGACTTGTGTGACTGACTGCATTGTGCTGTTTTTCTTTACTTATGCAGACTGACAGGTTTCCCCTCCACACACCCAGGGTGCCACCTGATGTACTGGGGTACCACTGCGCCCACCTGTTCCACCAACCTGGGCTCCCTTACTGTCCGGCTGAGCCAGGCCCTCAAGCATCCTCCAGCACACACACAGGTAGGGACACACCCAGCTGCAGAAAGACACAGACACTGAAATCAGTACTGCATGGGAGGACTCAGGGAATTGCCCAGCACTCAAGTGCACACACCTTCTGGAGTGTAAGCCCCAAATTGCATTGTCTTGCATTGCACAGAGAACTGTACAGCGTAAGCTCATGAAATTCGCTCCCTCTCTCAGTGTGGAAGAAGACATGCACAGCTTTTTACCCCCCAGTTATGAATTCCACAAACTGGTTTCAGAGAAAACAAAAACAAGTTTATTAACAACAAAAGATAGATTTTAAGTGATTATAAGGGTTAGCAAACAGATCAAAGCACATTACTGAGCAAATAAAACAAACACACAAGCTAAGCTTAATACACTAAAGAAACTAGTTACAAGTAGTAATTTCTTACCTTAAATGTTGTTTTAGACAAATTGCAGAGGTTCTTGAAGGCAAGCTGCTCTTGCCTGCAGCTTAAAACTCCAGGTATTTCTTTCACAGGCCAGACACCTTCCCAGCCTAGGCTCAGTCCTTCTCTCCCCCCACCATTCTTTGTCTTTGTTTCTTAGATGTTTCCAGCAGTCATCCTGGGTGGGGATTCGGTAGAGAATGAACACTGATTAAGTCACTCCTTGGCCTTAAATAGGTTTTACATATGGTGGGAACCCTTTGTTTTCCAGTGTGGTCCCACCTCACAATGGAAAAACACTGATATTCTATCATGGAGTCCAGTACCAGGTGACATGATCACATGACCCTGCAGTGTCAAAGCAGCCATGAGTCAAAGGTTGTTTGTAGCATCCCAGGAAACTTCTCAGGAAGGTGGGAGATTAGCATCTTTAAAGACCTATTGTTCTCCCTAATGGCCCATCCAGACTGATTGCATTCTGTCCGGTGGGCGTTCCCCAGGTGTAAACCCTCTTGTAATTGATACATAGTCAATATTCCTAACTTCAGATACAGAAATGATACAGGCATACAAATAGGATAATCATATTAAGTGTGAGGATTATATGGGAAATTTATTCAGAGAAGTTAAAATATACCTGTAATTGTTCTTCCGTGAAAATAATATTCAGATAAAAATGTATACTCACCCACTCACTTTCCCCATCCAGGAGCTAGAGATTAGTGAGATTTAAGTGTGACAGGTTACGTTGTATCTAAGTCTTATGGGGGCACATGAGAAATGGTGAGGTGTGGACAGGAAGCCCAGAGCCTCCCCGAGTGTTGGACTGCTGAGCCAATGACAGTTCCACTGTGGATAAATTCTTAAATACTCATTGGGCCACAGACAGAGACACAGATAGAGAATGAATGATTCTGTAATCCAGTGGTTAGGACACCCACTGGGAAGGTCGGAGACCCCAGTCCAGTCTCCCTGCTCCAACCACTCTTTCATTATTTATCCACAGTGGAACAGCTTCAACAGGAGGGATGGAGGGACCCCTACATCAGAATAGCCCGTAGCTCAGTGGTGTGAGCACCCTCCTGAGAGGTGAGAGACCCCTGTTCAAATCCTCTCCCCTCATCTGGTAAAGAGGGTGGCATTGAGCCTGGGTTTCCCAGATGAGTGCTCTAACCACTGGGCTAAAAGTCATGATGGGTGGCAGCAGCACTTCCTCCTTCTGAATTTTGAATGGGACCTGGTCCGGTAGGCATGCTCAAATGGCCCCTCCCAAATCGGACCCTGCATGCAAGTCAGGTGGCTGAATGTCTGTCTTCCCCTGATTTGTGGATCACTCTGGGGCTTAGGTGTGAGATATAGAGGGACAACAGTGCACATGCTCAGATGTAGAAACACAGACATCTGGGGAACTTTTACCCTGAAAACTTACATGCTGAGTGACATTAAGAGCCTACGGGGTCTGGTGGAAGGTTTATGGATTGCAAAGGAGCCAAAACAGATACTTAGGCATCTAAGTACTTTCAGGGATCCCACCCACGGACCCCAATGGGTAAGGACTATAATTTACAGTTGGTAGAGTGACAAGATCTTCTAGAGTGTGTGACTGTTCCTGCCGCTGAACGGAGGGAAATGACTATGGTTTTCCTTCAAGGAGCAAGTCAGTTACACTTGTGCTCCACTGTAGCATAGAGCTATTGAAACAAAATGGACAAGATGTGTTTTCTGCGACAAGCTAGCCTTGAGAGAAGCATGGAGCATTACATTCTAGAACCATAAACATGTTTCTTTATTACAAACTGTTACTCCTTTGATTTCTTTTCAATAAATTTCTCTCTGTAGCAGAAAGAATGTCACTTCACAAACAGGTTTTAGATCTCCAAAGGCTTGCCTGGAAACTTTTGATGTGCTGACTTCGTAATGTTTGTATATTTTTAGACACCGAGAGGATTAGGAAAAAATCCTAAGGTATTTGAGCAATACCAGTACCAAATATGTCTTTACTTATATTATACCGTACATATTGTTGGACATTTTTTATGGAAAAAACACAGGTTTAAATAAAGACTGCTCAATATTTCAGCAAGTGATATCATGAAAAACCACACCCAATCCACCAAAGAAAACACAGTAAGTAATAAGTGTTGTTGGGATTCTCTGCCCCCCAGGGAACTTCTCATCCGATACAAACTGTAAATTATTGTTCTTACTGATGGGGGTCCATGATCCTCCTACCCAGGTCTGTATATGCCTGTGACAGTGTGATAGCTAAGATTCCTCTGTTGAAGGGGGGGTTAACACACAATGAAACACAGACATAGTCTGATATCTGTCTCACTGAAGTATCCCACTTTTGCCACTTTCAGTTTAGTAACAATGAATTACAACAAAGGCCTTTATCTTTGGCTGAATTGGGAAACAAACAGTTGTGGAATTCAATACACTCTGCATCTATTTACACTGGGCTTGATTGTCTGAGGGGCTGAACAGCCACCATTCCCACTGATGTGCATTCATAGCTCCAGCTGACCTTTAAAGATCAGGCTCATCTTTCAAACTGAGGGCAAAGGCTTGGTGGCCCAGTAAGGGTTAGTCAACTCTCCCTACACATCTGTGTTCACAGAGGAGCTGGAATTTTGCCCTATTACAGCCATATGTTAACAGCTATAATGGGGGCACCAGCAGTTCAACTGGCCTTCATTAGCAAAAAGGTTCATGGACCTAACTCACATGTCCCAGAACCAGGGCCGGCTCCAGGCACCAGCGTACCAAACAGTGCCTGGGGCGACCAATGAAGAGGGGGGCGGCAGGTCTGGCTGTTTGGTGGCAATTCGGCGCAGGGCCATCACTCCCTCTCGGAGCGAAGGACCTGCCTCCGAATTGCCGCCGATCGTGAGTGTGTGTGTGTGTGTGTGTGTGTGTGCGTGCGCAAAAACACTGGAGCCGGCCCTGCCCAGAACTTCAGTGAGAAACACCAACTGACATTCTGATTCTGCATTTTCTCTTCCACACATACTCTACTACCAAGGAGACAGACGGTTTGGTCTGAAGCTGAGCAATCTTATTTGCAAAATAATTTGCCAATTCCCCATTGAGAAATACTCTACACTGTCCCAGATGAAAACAACCTGCATTAACCAGATCTGAATGCTGGCGTGCGGAAGATATCTTTCTTTGCCTGCAGCACAGCCATGATATAAGAATTTTTATAACTCTGTCACAATTCGTTAGCCTCAGAACAGGACTTCTGCAACCAATGCTCTAGCAGTCTGCTCTTCTGTTTGATCAGTGGCAGATCATCTGAAAACCATGGTGACTTGTGAGAATAAAGTCAGGGTAACAGCATTTAGGAGCATAGCTGAGTTCTAGAAAATATACAATAGGAAACAACTTTGCATAGAATGGAGATAGGCAGGAATATGGAATAGGTCTTTTCCATCTCTAATTTCTATGATTTAACAAATCTGCATTATAGACCTATTTTCAAAATCCTGGGCATCATATACAGATCATGGCTACACTTAGGCCTGGGCTACACTTGGGAATTTTGCTGTGAAGCATGAGTGTAGTCGCGCTGCCATGTAGAGCTCTCGCAGCGCTGTATGTACTCCACCTCTCCGAGGGGAGTAGCTTGCAGCGCTGCGAGCGAGCGTGCAGCGCTGCAGGCGCTGATTACACTGGCGCTTTACAGCGCTGCACTCGCTGCGCTCGGAGGGGGACGTTTTCACACCCCTGAGTGCAGCAAGTTGCAGCGCTGTACAGCGCCAGTGTAGCCAAGGCCTTAGAAAGACTGTGGAACAGCAACAGATATTTATTTCAATATGCACTGAAGTTACCTGAAAAACAATCTATTGATTTCCCTAGTTCAATTAAACCATGGGCAACTTTCCTGGGAACTCCATATGACATTTTATGGTTTTTACATTAATCTTGCTAAATGTTAATTTAGAGGTTCTTAAAAGAAGTGATACTGCAGGGTTTGAAAAGCTACAAAACTGAGCGCTAAGCCTGCTATTTATGGTAAACAAGAACTGTATTGTTGAGTCCCCTCCAATTTAAAAGGAATAAACAGCTATATGCTGCTTAGTATGTACCATACTTAACTATAACATGTTTTCAGTCCACCTTCTATTGTGTATATTTTTTAATGTAACTTACTACATATCTCTTGCCTTCTTGTACTTTCTTTCCCTTCCTGGCTTCTTGCCAAATTTTCTTTCCTGGAATAACTCTTGGGGCCTCATTTCCACAGTTGCTGAGCACCTATCACTCACATTGACTTCATTTGGAGAGTGGATACTCAGCATTTGTGAACATCAGGCTCATAGCATTTCATTTCCTGTGCTGTCTTAAACATGTTTCCTCTTTTCCTCCCCCCACCCCACTTAACTCTCTTTCTTTCCCTAGGTTGTGTTCTCTATCTCCTCCTTTATATATTCTCCCTCCTTCTGCCCATAAAATCTTTCTTTAAATACCATATTTCTCTTGTGTCACAATCTATCACTCATATTGATGATAGTTTAGATGGCTTAGATATCAGAAGTTTATGGCACTTGCCTGGGAGGGCTTCCTGTTCTGCATAGGCAAGCAGATTCTTCAAGCTCTCCAATACTGGATTTTTTTAAAAACACTAGACTTTTTCATAAAATACTGATATCATCATCACAGCACCGTGGCTTTGAAGTTTCTGTAGTTTAATGATGCTGAACAGTAAAATCTAGGAACAGAATTTTAAAAAAATCTCTCTCTACCAATTAATCAGAAACATCAGAGTGGCCAGATTCTTATACCATAACAGCCCTCCCAGAAACACACAGAGCCTCATTCTGATCTCACCTGGTTGTAAATCAAGAGTAACTCCATTAAAGATCAACACCGGTGAGAGACAAAAGTCAGGCCTACATTGCATGAGGTACACCCACACATATGCACATCTTGAGGACTAAGGATTCTGTCTTTTATGATTTAGAATCAACATCACAACTTGCTGTGACCCAAAGCAGAACTGCCTACTATATGTATAAAAATATCCCCAAAGATATAGGAAGGGATTACATTGCCCAGATTCAAAAGTGTCTACCTGGAGTATCTGTAGATGAAATCCACATTTATATCAGAATGACAGAGCTGGAGACTGGACTGCAGTGTTGCTTTTTTAGTCAGGAACTGGCACTGACATGTGGCATGTGAGAGGTGCCCTACAGCCATTTTCCTCTCGTTTCCCTCCATCCTCATCTTCACACTCCCACACATGTTCACAAAAGCATCAAAATGCTGAAATAGCCTGGATGTAAAGCTATAGAGAAACACTGATACAATATAAATTACACAACCTCTTGGCACTATTTGAATCACACCAGCCCTAGCCTGGTCTACATTTATTCTAAGCATGCCTCATTATCATTTCCAAACCAGCTCTCTTTTGATGTTTATATTGCAAGTTGCATGGGTTTAGTTTTTATTACTTTATGTTTTCCTTCCTCAATTCTATTAACATTCTTACCAAGTCTCCTTAAGTAGCTAATTTCCATAATTTCTCTCATCCTGTTCTGTGTTTGATCTTCAACTCTTCCAAGGAATGTAAATAACTGTAATAAAAAAATCAAGATTAAAAAAAGAGAGTCTTCTATCAAGTGAGCAGCCTCATAACAAATGCTTATTAGAAACAAAAATAAAACGTCAAGAAAGGGTGAGCGGAAGTTCCAATCCAGACGATTAAACAGGCGGCATATGGAAAATGCAATGTTGCCAGTCCCATCAGATGGAGAGATGATAGGAAGGAGGACTGGTCAACATGGTTAGTATGCACATGCTTAGGGAGTCTGTCCATATTGTAGAAAAAATGTCCATATTGAAGAAAAACGTAACCCACTGTTCATTGTGTGAATTACAGGTCTTCCTCTGTGCCCAATTTGTTAAGAGAGAATTGGACTTACTACTCAGCCACCATAAAATGGAAACAAGAAAACCAGAGTCAGGAAAAATCTGGCCTTGGCTAGGCAGACATAACAAAAACATCTGCACAATTGCAGTGTTACTAACAAGGACAGATTCATGAGAAGGGGGAGGAAGTGTGAATAACTGACCTTGTTCTGTGTTTGTAATTATAAGTTTCTTGCTGAAGTTGCTTTGCTGATAAGTAGAATAATGAATTATTATTTGCTGTTGCTGGGGAGATTTTTAGCCTATTAGAGTTCATTATGAGTTATGCGCTTGATCCAGAGAAAACCTATAAAGAGTTTCGTTACAGAGTATACTTTGGAGACGTTTGGATTTTCTATGAGCAAGGAATCACTGGCATAAAACTCCCCAACAGCTAGGAGTAATGCTGGCAACTGGAAATCTGTTGCTGCCACTCAACACCACCTCAGACTTTGGGTAACTATATTCTGGAGTGTTCTAGACTACTGCATTTTGGTGTGTGCTTTGTACTTAAGAAAAACAAATATTTTTGGGTAGAAGCACTCGTGCTTACCAATTATTCATCAGACGGAGGTGCTGTGTCACCCACTGATTTATTTCTTGACGCTGCCTGGAAAACAGAATAATTACCATAGTTTTGGGTTCAGATAACCCCGGGTAACAAATCCACAGAGGATGTGAGTCTGTTACAGTTCTTAGCTTGAGAACCTGGCTCTTTAGCTTATGTGACAGCCACTCATGCTTTTAGCTCTAGAATTCCCCAGTTCAGTCATTGGGGTCAGCCAAGATAGTGGCCATCACACGGAACCAGTTACAGGAAAAACTACCATATATGAGGCTAGGAAAGAACAGAACACTTTTGGTTGTCACCGTTACCAACCAAGGTTTAACAGTGTGGTGTGTGGACATAAATGATGCTTATAACCAACCACATCACTAACTGGTTACAAATTCGATTAAAAGTTGTAGGTCTTGTCTATAGGAGAGAAGTTTGGGGTTCTACCCATTGTTTGGTCCTCCTGTTATGCCTATAACACATCCATCCACAGACAAAATGGTCCCAGTGATGAGTAGGAAATCAGACCACCAGTTGGTGACTGAAATATAGTTAGTGATAAAGATATGCTTTTAGAATGGTTGCTATGGTGAATAGCCATATTCAGAACATATATTTAAGAATTATTATCGCCATCTTCGCTCAGTCTCACTGTAAAACGAGGTTTCTAATTGGTAATACCATAAGTATACTGGTCCAGATCCTCAAAGGTACCTATGCATCTAACTCACATTGAATTCAATGGGAACTAGGCTCCTAAACCTTTGAGGATCTGGGCCTTTGCACTTATTTCCTACTGAACTCTGGTAAATGTAAAACCAACTGGGGTTAACTAGCAACAATCACAGCTCTGCAAGAAGACATTAGAATGGTAAAAACACCTCATTTTTGCTTGATTTTTGTAACCAACATTTTTTATGGCAGATATTTGTGAATATCTAAATTTATTCACAAATTCCTTGCCTGCCCTTCTGGATGAAAGTTCATTGAAATAATCAATTAATCAAGTGTATTTGATCACCAGATGTGCATGTCCTGGGGTATGTTTTACATCAGCCAGGGACACAATGCTATGGTAAGTGATGATTAATGCTCAGCTGACTATTTCACAGAGCAACAGACAAACATTTGATGGATGTGAAGGAATACTGTCCAGCTGAAAAAGCAGAACTGAGAAATTGACCTAATTAGAACACACAATTAGTGACCACCTATGAGTAGTTTAAATGACTTGCTTAGCATCACATAGGAATTCTATGGCAGCTTTATGCTTTCTCCCAGGCAGGTAAACAAACTGGCCTGGCTCGCCAGGGTGCTTACCCTGGCGAGCCGCGTGCCAGAGGTTGCCGACCCCTGGCGTAGAAGGTCAAAACCAGGAGGCTGAACTATTGGATCTGTCACAAGATCGGCAGTGTCTATGTTTGAAGCTTGTTCTTGCCACCTAGCATGCCACTTCAGAGGTACTATCAAGGTTCTTTAAAGGAATTGTCCAAATGGGGTGCCTGGAGCCAAGCCAGTAGATCAGTGGATTAGACATACCTTTAAAAAGGGATAGATGTGACTGATCTTGTACCCTAAGGACAGGGCTGGCTCTAGGCACCAGCAAAGCAAGCAGTTGCTTGGGGCGGCAAATTTGCAGGGGTGCAAGAATCCAGCATGGGAGCTGAGAACCAGCAGGAGGCCCTGGGAGCTGTAGTTCCTTGGTTAGCTCCCTACCTATAGAGCCAGCCCTGGAGCAGGGAAAGAACTACATTTCCCAGCATTCCCTTGGCCGCAATTAACAGGAAAGGGAGGGGGAAGGAGTGTAGAACTGAAACCTCATGCTGCAGCTTGCTGTGAATGGTAGGGACAGAGCCAGCTCTAGGTTTTTTGCCGCCCCCCACCCCAGCCCTGGGCTCCCCCCGCACCCTTATGTTGCCCCAGCCCTGGACTCTCCCCCGCCCACACCCCATGTTGCCCCAGCCCTGGACTCTCCCCCGCCCACACCCCCTGCTGCCCCAGCCCTGGCCCCCACCTGCACCCCCCTGCTGCCCCAGCCCTGGGCTCTTCTCCCACCCGCACCTCCTGCAGCCCCAGCCCTGGGCTCTCCCCCCACCCGCATTTCCTGCCGCCCCAGCCCTGGGCTCTTCTCCCCCCCCACACACACCTGCACCCCCTGCCGCCCCAGCTCTGGCCCCCACCTGCACCCCCCTGCCGCCCCAGCCCTGGGCTCTCCCCCCACCTGCATCTCCTGCCACCCCAGCCCTGGGCTCTCCCCCCATCTGCATCTCCTGCCACCCCAGCCCTGGGCTCTTTCCCCCCCCCCACCTCCTGCCGCCCCAGCCCTGGGCTCTCCCCCAAAGAAAGAATTGGGTGGACTAAACGGACAGTGCACCTCTCTATCTGAAGCCTAGCAAGGGAGGTACGTGGATCCTACTAGAATTTAAAATGAAAAGTAAGGGAGGGGAGGCTCTGGACCTGGGCAGCTTTAGATACAGTACCAGGCACGTAGGAGGATTTACACTTCTGAGCCATGGAAGCAGAAATTTACTTTTCCTTTCCAGATTTAGCTAATATTCAGAAAGGGAATCTAGCACCTGCCTTCCAGATTTGAGCACCTCAAAATTCAGGAGTGCTCAAGCTCAATTTGGGCAGCTGTTACTTCATTTCTCCCAAATCAAATATACTGATCCACTGTAACTTGCTGTAGAAAAAGTAGAATAAATTGAGCAAGAAATGCTTCCCAGTGGTTATTAGGACTGGAATTGCTATTTTCAACAGCCATTGCTTTTTTTTTTTTTTTAAGTTTTGGTTTATTTGTTTAAAAGGAAGACCGTGATATTGCATTGGCAAATTGCCCATAGAAACAAAGAATGGAACAAAAGAATAATAAAGGCACCTCAACTTTTCCTCATTTATGTAGGACAGTCTTATAATATGCATCCAGATATCCTTCAATCACACACGCTGAAAATTGTTCCACTTTACTGCAGTTCTGTAACCATATGGGAACCAATCCTGTCTGTGTTCTGTGCACATCCAAAATTCCTGCTGAATGACCCGCCCTGGGAGCGAGTTACCAGTGACCCAGGGCTGGGGTGGCAGGAGGGTGCAGTTGGGGGGGGGGGGGGGGGAGAGAGAGAGCCCAGGCGGGGGGGGCAGCCAAAAATTTTTTTGCTTGGGGCAGCAAAAAACCTAGAGCCGGCTCTGCCTAAGGAGCAGATTTCGCAAGGTGACTTGTCACTTGATGTCAGAAGGGGCAAGACTGAACAGGACCAGCAGCCTGGCCAGATTGGTTGGTCGGTCTCATGGTACCAGTTATTATCCACATAGTGTCATTCAGCTGAGTGTCCACCAGTCCTGTGTGAAAGGAACTGAGCCACACCGGGGAGCAATACTCTGCCACAGAACAGAACAAGGAAAGCCCAGAGCTTCTCGGTGTCTGTGCATTGGTTCCCCAGGTTGAACCAGCTAGTTTGCTGATCAGGTTGTTGTTGTCTTTATTTTCAGTGAGGTCTTGGTAAGAGATCCCTTGAATATCTAGGTGTGGTCCAATGTAACAACACCTAAATGCACAGGCTTTGGGTCATGGTCCAGCCTGTGGCCATTCAAGAAGATGTTAAGATGTTTGTTGGCTTTCGTGTGGTTTAGATGGAAACAGCTGGACACTGTCTTTCTGGCACTTAGCTTAAATCACCACCTTTTACAATAATGGGTCATCTCTTTTCTGCATCCAGGATTTCTTCTAGGTGACTGAAATCCTGGGCCTGCACTACCAGACAGATGGCATCTGTATAGATTAAAACTCCTGGCAGTGGTGTAGAGAAGGTCGTTTGTGAAAAAGTTGAAAATTGTTAAGTATCAGAGGGGTAGCCGTGTTAGTCTGGATCTGTAAAAAGCAACAGAGAGTCCTGTGGCACCTTTAAGACTAACAGATGTATTGGAGCATAAGCTTTCGTGGGTGAATGCCCACTTCGTCGGATGAAGAGATACTTCTGCTGGTGTGCTGAGACCACAGCCTATTTCTAACATAAACAATACCATAGCCAGTTTGTACCTCATTTTCCAAATCTGTAAAATATGGATAATCCATGCCTAGTTCACAAGGATGCAGGGAGGCTTCATGAATAAAGGTTTGTAAAGCACCGTGATATTCTTGCATGGAGGATGCTAGAAAAGGGAAAGATATACTGAACCATAAAATAAGCAATAATAAATCAATTTTTAATTATTGTTCTTTCACTTCTCTTTATTTAAAATCTGCAAAATAGGATTATGATACTTCACTATTTACCTTCTTCAAAGAGCTACTGTGTGATTTAATTTATATTTATATGCATACATACAGAAAGATGCTTTTATCATATCCTCAGATAACTGAGAACAGAATTTGGCTCAGTATTATTGCTTAGCTTATTATACAGCAGACAGGCTCCCATTGTTCACGCCAACCATTCTGTTTCTAACAGAAAAAATATCATCCCAATTGGTCAGGGGATTTCATACCAATATAATTATCCAAAATTCAAGAGAAACAGTATCTGAATGCACACTACAGAGTGATTGCTATACACTGATGCTAGGAATTCTCTTCCTCCCCTCGCTCCCTCCCCTCCCCAGTTCTTCTATAATTCTCTCCTGCTACCTAAGAAAAGTGAGAGTCTAGGGCAAGCAACTGAATTTCAGTGTCCAGGCATGAACCAATATTTTAATGGCTTCAAGTTTGAAATCAAGTTTTTCAGCCACCCAGTATTTTAGCAAGATGATTTCTTTTAGGGGGGAGCAAAATGTTCTTGGTTTTGTTTTGTTTTGTTTTGAAGCTAGGATGCTTCATTCTTATCTATTTATTCATAGTGTGATCGTGCAAAGTGGCCCTCATGAGGATTCTACTCTGCTAGGCATTGCACAGCTACAAAGATAGAGTCTCTGCTGCAAAGGGCTTACCACATAAGGAAGGCAGCATACAAAGGATTCAGGAAAGGGATGCAGTGAATTGTGTACAAAAATTATTTTCTTTTTTAAGAAAGTGCTGTGTATTATAGCTGCTAGCACCACCTGTTATCAAGATTGCCCAACACGACCCATTATAACACCCTGTTTTCAGTTACTTATAACTTTGCCAACCTTTGAAATTTTCCATGTCAGGTCTGCCTCAGGTTGAGTGTTTTTTCGTTCAGCCAAAAATGATTCAGCTATTTCTGAGAAGGAAGACAGGGACACTGGTAAAGTGTGTGTCATCCTCACTGAGTACAGAATGATATTAGCCTTTTTTGCATCTGCATCACATTGCTGACTCATATTCAATTTGTGACTCACAATAAACCCCAGATCCTCTTCAGCAGTACCACCACCTAGCCAGTTATTCCCCAGTTTGTAGTTGTGATTCAGTCGATTTTCCTTAGTAAGTTTAGTATTTTGCCCTTGTCTTGATTGAATATCAGTTTGTTTATTTCAGACCAATTCTCCAATTTATCCAATTTTCATCAGACCCTGCCCTGCTGATTTTAATAAATCTAAGTTATCTAAATATTCTTTAACTCGTTCTCTCCCTATTTTGCCTTTCTTTCCATCCCCTGTGGTTGTAGATGTCAAGAGTGTGATTTGTTTACCAAAGTGATGAGCTGGTAACCAAGCGGCCATGTGGCTTTCTCATGGGAAATTTTATTTGCTTACTTAGGGCTAGTGCAACACTTCCTCACATGAATAAACCCATAGACTTCAATGGGATTACTCAGGTGAGTAAAGCCTCGCCAATATGAGCCCTTAATATTCGTACTGAACTGTGAATATGTTGAGTGCTAGGTATTGTGTTATACTGTTACTCCCTTTAGTTCATGAAACCCACCAGAACATGAATCTCCATTGAAAAGCCGTAGATGTGGGCTGTTGCAAACAAGTGATGATTGCAGCATTCTCTGTTGGCTCCTTTATTCCATTTCCTTAGTTTTGCGGATATTGAATGTGATTCTCACAAGCATTATGAGAGAAGAATAGCAATTTTTAAATCAGCACCGCAGAGCTGGAAAGCTACAAGTGCAATACCATAAGCATGCTAGCAGTCTTCACACTGAAATGTAGAAATTTGACTTGAAACACAAGATAGCTACAGCTAGCACATGATTTATTGATTACCACCTGTCACGTGATGAATTCCTTGCTAGTTTTACTACAAATCCTGTTTTATTGAGTCCTATGGAGTCAAATTAAAAAAAATATTATAGGCAGAAATGAAATATTCAGAAGTAGAGCCTTCAAACATCCCATCCTTTGCTATGCTTTTGTCAGCTCTCACAAGAGAAACAGCAGTAGCCATGGTCAACACTTGGAGGGGAGATTCTGTGTGAAAACAACATTAGAAATATTTGCACCTGGTCTATACTAGAACCTGTACTGTTGCTATCACTGATGAAACTGAATTGATGCTAGACTTACTCATAATCCTCAGTGTAGACACAACCTTTGGTCTATTACAATGTAAGTTTCATCTCTTTATTGACTGGTAGACCCTGGCATGGGATACAGATGGTCCTGTGCTTTCATATTTGTAAATGTAATTTAAAAGAGAAACAAACAACCCATGAGTTGTAATGAAGGATGATGATGCAACTACTGGACTGTTCATTAGGGTTGATCAAATTATTATTTGTAAATAATTTAGCCACTGTTGGGATTTTGACAAATTATTCATAATTTTGCCATTGTTTGACCATCTCTACTATTGACTTTCATAGCATGCAATAATGTTATCAGAAAAATAATGCCCTGGATTGCACAAAGTGCATTTTACTGGTTATTCAGTGGAAAGGGAGGGACATTTGTTCTATGGATCAAAGAGCTCATTAAGAAATCTAAACTGGATACTGGTTCCTAGACTGGACTGAAAATTTGCCACTAAAGCATTTTTAATGGAAAATGCTGTTTTCATGAGATTATTTTATTATTATTATTTTTTTTGGCAAAACAGTCCGTTTGTTTAAAATTTTCAAGTTTTTGTTGAAAAACTAAAAATGATGTAAACTATTTGGAAAATCTTCAGTTTTGCAGTTTTCAGTTTTTAGATGAAAACCCGAAAAATTTAACACACAAAAAAAATCAGTTTTGTTGAAACTTTGCATGGGGAAAAAAATTATTTCCAGAACAGCTTTACTTTCTGTGCATACTGTAGCACAGTCCAGTACCTACAGAAGAAGCCTGACAGCTTCCTATTCAGAAGATGTGTTTAGGAAAGATGTTGATGACAAGATATCTCATTACATGATTTTTAAAGGGTTCCTGTTTAAATGTATAAAGAAAGACATTTTAAATGCTCTCACCAATTGTAATTATTTTGCTACTTGGAGTGTTAATCACCCAATCTTTCACACATCCAAGAAATAGGACTTTGATCTTAGCTATTTGAATTACAGTATATCTTAGTTGCATGAGTTGAATAAATATGCATGATATTCTTTGATTCAATCCGTAACTAATACATGTAACAGAAGAAAAGTTCATGCTGAAAGCAGTAATAGATTTAATTTGCTGCCATGGAAGCCAAAGTGCAAAATCTTCATGAAGGGAACATGGGCAAATAGTACACACAATATAAACTAGGTGAAGCTAGGCTAGGCTGGGCAGATCAGACATATATTCCTATTTGCACTTTGTTTTCCCCCACATTCATTATATACGGTTCTTTCACCTATTTCCATTCCACATCAAACATAGTTCATAAGGGAAGTGCTACTACTAAATGGAGGGCCATTGATGTGCCAGCTTAGTAATACAAAGAATCTATAGTTCACTCCCTAGGAGGAGTTCTTTAGATCACTTACAGTATAGGTGTTTCAAGGAGTGACCTTTTTGCTTTTCTGTGTGCAGCTTTAGAAACTTTTCCAGTTTAGGTCTGGAACAGTTAGTTATTGACACAACTAGACGTCCAGGGTAATCTTTAAGGCAGTTCCTAGTCCCTTAAGGTTGAGCCACGGCACAAGCACTTTTAAAAAGACAGGTATAATTTATCTGTTTTGCCATTACAGTAATAATAAGAATCAAAATGTTCACTTCTCTTGTGTTTGTCATCCATAGTCATCTGAAAGTGTAAGTTCTATTAACTGACTATCATAATAATCTATCAGGCAGGCAAATATAGTTGTCTGCAACTAACTCAATACAAATAAAAATACAAAGATGCATATTACATTTGTAAATAAGTTATAAAACCTGCTGATAATTGCTGTAATATTTTGTTTAAAAGAACACATTTTGGAGGGGACCGAAAGGTTTGTGTCTTTAGAAGAGTGCTGTCAAGTACGTCAGGCCCTATATTCAGGTGCAACCATTTAGTTTTCTAGTGTATGAATAATATGGTTCAGCAATATCAATACAAGCTGTGTATATAAACTTAATTTTACATTTCTTTCCTCTTCATTTTTCACTTCAGCAGTCCACTGTAACTGCATTCTTGCCTTGCCAAGTCCCCACTGCTTTATAACTTTATAACTATAGGGCATCTGCCTTACACAGGGTTGAAAGGGGTTATGGGGGCCAGGCCTTCAATAAGAACTCCACTGGATGCACCTGGAGGAGGAGCACGTGAGCATGCTATGATTCAAAACCACTGATTAGAAGTAGGCTTAGTTGGCCAGGGTAAAACTCAGGATCAGTGAGCAGCAAAGAGGCTGTGCAGGAAGGCAAGCTGCAGTCATTCTGAGAGGAGGGAGTTGCAAGGCTGGTGGAATTCAGGGAGAAGGGAAGTTAGTTATGTAGGAAGAAGCCCAGGGAAACAGCAGCAAGGGCTGGGACCTACAGAGCCTTAGCTTCTTGTTATAGGTCCCTGGGCTGGAATCCATTGTACAGGACAGGTCTGGGTTCCCCTACCAGCCGCTTGTGAGTGGCAGAGAGTGTTGGAGAGGCCAGCCAGCGAGTCTCGAAGGACTTCGAGTTCCCCAGACGGGGAGGACCTTAGTGATGTGCCATGAAGAGGAGACTGCAGTCCCTGGAGCGAGAGGGTTGCAGGGAGAGACTGCATGGGGGAAGACACTGCCAGAGGGGGAGCTCAATGCCTGGCAGAGCTAATTCCCAGGACAGCCAGCAGAAGATGCCACCATCCGTGAGGGCACCCCATGACACGTCCGTTCATATATTTGAACATGTTTCAATTTCATTCTCCAGTTTTTTTCTAAATGCTCTAAATTTTTCCCACCTTCATTCAATCACCATCCCTTTCCTATCCAAAGTCAGGCTTTCAAAAAATCCACACAAGCATTTGCCCAGGGTGAGTAGGAAACATTCTTGGGCCCATGTCATCATTTTCCGCAGAATCTAGTTTTCATAACTCCCCACCCCAAAAAAAGCCCCCATGGCTCTATCCCTTTTGTTTGCAAAGATAACTTTCCAAGCATGATTTTAATGCAATCCAATGCAGACACATCTGCCTCACTCTGCAAATGCACAGCTCCAGAGCCTCTGCTACTGCTAAGTTTCTAAAAGCTGCAGAGACTGAAAAGTGTCCAGTTTCCACTGATGTATTTCAAATGCCTCTGGGCACAAGGGAAATTAACAAGAATCAATTAAAATGTAATTCTGCTAAAGTGTAAAAAGCTCTAATAGAGGAAGGGTGGGGAGAGGCACCCCAATATATAAAAATGAAGGCTATAATGAAGGGGAATTGTATAGTAGTTTTAGCTGATGTGTGTGTGTGAGAAGTAGAGTAGTGCAGAACAGTGGTTCTCAAACTCTTTACCACCAAGCCCCATTTTTCCCCCCAAAGTAAATCAGCTCAGTCCTTAACTTCAAGTGTGCGAGGGACAATTATTTATATATATATATATATATATATATATATATATATATATATATATATATATATATATATATATATATAACTATTAATGAAATATTAGTATATGCAGTTAGAATAGCCTTTACCTTGACTGGTTTCATGACTGAGCTTGTTTCTGTGCAACCAGAATGACTGACTGAAACTGGAGAGTGACCTGCCTTTCCCCTCCTTGACCTTCTGTCCTCCCAGCCTGTTCCCTTGTGAGTCTGTTTTCTCAAACCCCAGTCCTCCATTCTGTCATCCTCACCATGCTATTAACAAGGCTGTCAGACAACTGAGTGCTACAGCCTCTCTCTCCTCCATTCTCAGTTCTGCTCTGGGAAAAAGTCTCCCTGTCTTCTGTCCTAGTGCCACAGCAGTTGCCAGCAACAGCAGGGTGGTTCCCAATACCACTTAAGGGAAACCCTGCTCTCTCCCCAGCTGGGTGTGAGAGACAAACCTTGGCTGGGGCTAGGAAATCAAACAGAAAATTATTACAGACAGTGCTTAGCAGCTGTGTGTGTGTGTGTGGGGGGGGGGGAGTGACAAGGAGTCAGGGGTGGCTCCAGGCACCAGTGCAGCAAGCGCATGCCTGGGGCGGCAAGCCGCGGGGGGCGGCCTGCTGGTCGCTGTGAGCGCAGCAGTCAGGCCGCCTTTGGCGGCATTTCTGTGGGAGGTCCGCCGGTCCCACGGTTTCTGCGTCAATTCAGCAGCGGGTACACTGGCGCAGGACCGGCAGAGCACCCGCAGAACCGCTGCCGAATCCGTGTGACCGGGGCGGATCTCCCGCAGAAACGCCACCGAAGGCTGCCTGACTGCCGTGCTTGGGGCAGCAAAAAACATAGAGCTGCCCCTGCAAGGAGTCATAGACCCAGCAAAAAAACCTCAAAAACAAGCTGGGTCACATCGAGCATGGTCTTACCAGAGCTGCTGCTCCCCCCCCCCACGCTCCTCCCCCCCCCCCATTAAGCACTGCATATAGCCATTTGCATTTTCTTATTTTCAAGGCAGTAAATGAACAAAATTCAGCTCCAATCCAGACAGATGCTCTCCTGCCCCCACCACTGGTTCAAGTCCCCATCATTTGGGAAAGCCTGATATAGACACACCCAGTCCCTGTAGCAGCTGACTGGAGGCTGGGAGAGAGAAACTGGGAAGAGCCCTCACCTTTGTATAAACCATCTGGCTCTGGGATTGGCTGCGAAAACAGAAGGAAAGAACACTCCTCCCGGCACCCTCAAGTGTTGGGTAGGGGTGCTACAAATTTATCAGAGGCCTGTATGAAGCCTTCACTGAGATGGCTAATTACCATTTTGGAAGGGGCCAACCCTCTCTCCCAAACCTTAATTGTTTATGGCATGGGCAGAAGAGAGAAGATGATTTCTTTACCCCAAGCCCCGTTTTGGTTAGAGAGCTGGCAAGAAATCCCACCCTCCTCTTATTGGAGGCAGTGAAAGCAGGACTGAGCGCCTCCTTTAGAATGGCAAACTGGATATAGACCACCTGGGCAGCTCATGATCAATCAGCTGGCCCAAACAATCTAAGACCAGGACTGGGAGATAGACTCACAGAGAAGCCTGCTGAAGCAAATCACTTGATCTCAAAGTGCTTTACAAAGGAGGTCAGTATCATTATCCCCATTTTACAAATGGGGAAACTGAGGCATAGAGCAGCAAAGTGACTTGCCCTGGTCACCCAGCAGACCAGTGGCAGAGTCAGGAATGGAACCCAGGTCACCTAAGTCCCGCTCCAGCATGCTAACCACTAGGCCACACTGCTAGAGCATAGAGATCCAGGCCCATCTAGCAGATGGTATGAACCAGGTCTGATTGCTAGGCCCATGAGTCAAGATAATTAGGGAAAGTGCCTCGATCTGGCCTAGCGTTGAAGGGGTGATGCCAGGAGAGGCATAGCTATCTGGCAAACCGCGGCCACTGGGAGCTGCAGGCAGCTATGCAAACATAAACAAACTGTCTGGCGGCCCACCAGCAGATTACCCTGATAGACCACAGGTTGCCCACCACTGCCCTAAGTGTAGATGGGCGAGTTCCTTAGCTGACCATGGTTGGAAAGGAGCTAAAGCGGGATTCTCTTGGAGGGAGCACGGTGGTCCTGGCATTTGGTCTCAGAATTAGGTTGTCCTGCTCATGCTTCAAAGAGCCAGATTCTTCATCACTGGCAATTGTTTAAATCAAGATTGGATGTTTTTCTAACAAGATATACTCTAGGAATTATTTTGGGGAAGTTCTATGGCCTGTGTTATAAAGGAGGTCAGACTAGATGATCCAAATGGTCCCTTCTGGCCTTGGAGTCTATGAACTCTTTGAGAGTGAGAGGAATTCCAACCCACCTTGGGCTACTGCTTAGACCCAAGAGTAGAAGAACAGGAAATATGTTTTCTTTAAAGAAATATTTCTTACACAGTGCATAATTGACTGGAGAAATCATTACCACAAGCTGTCACTGGAGCCAAAGGCTTAGTAGGATGAAATAGAGCCTTCCATTGAGAGAAACAGTAGAGCTATCTCCTTCAACTAGTCTATTTCATTTGGAAGTGAAAGAGTACTTTGTCACAGGGTGATCACTCACCACTGGGCTGGTGCCTCCCCCTGGGCACTCTGGGGATTAGCCTGAGATTGATGCCCCCATCCACGGTTTGGGCACCTTTTGGTTCTGGCTCTTGATCCAGCCCACAGCCCCCTCTTTACCACAGAAACCACCGCATCCTCTTCATGTCTCAGCCCTCCGGCTAGGTTGCCATTTGTGTTTCCCCCTTCCGAGGCTGATTATCACTATCCAATAGTCCAGCCACATCCTCAGTGGCAAGTGGGGACCCAGGCCCATCCACTACTCCATGTCCCAACCCAAGACCCCTGTAAATAGCAGCCTCCTGCTGTGCCTCTAACTTCCTTTAATGTTGCTAGGATTCCCTGGGCCACTTCCCCATGGCCCCAGTACCTCTTTTGCCCTTACCTCAGGGCACTCAGATGCTTAGTCCCAACAGCCAGCCAGGAGTTCCCTCCTGCTCCCCTGCTAACAGCTGCTATGTCCAAGGTATTTACAGTTCTCTCTCCCTGAGCACCCAGCCACCACTAACTGACTCAGGCCTTGCAGCTCCTTTGATATGGGCCCACTGGGTCCTGATTGGCTGTTCCTTACAGCTTCTCCCTGATAGGCTGCTCCCCACCAGCCTCTGTAGGCTGCTTGGAGGACTCACCTCCACTGCTCCACTCTGGGATAGGGGAATGATTAATCTCTTTTACACCTGTGTGGGGTGGATACTCCATCACATTCACATATAAAAAATAAATAATATACAGAAAAACGGCCAAGCAGATGCTCCTTTTCACCTTGTCTCACAATAATAGGCTAGAAAGGCACTCAGCAAAGCTAAGAAAACAAATAAGATATTATTTTACTCAGTTGATATTTAAATAATCAGTCCTTACATAAATCATTAATCAGTCCTTGTAACTCACTTGTGTAGGACAGAGGCAAGCAGCAAAGATTTAAATCCAGTTACATTAATATGAAATGATAGCAACTGCTGTTACTGCATGACATTACAAAGATGATCCAGCCTCGTGCTTTACATCAGAAACTGATCTCCAAATATGACTATGAAGAAATTTCTCTCTGTAGCATATTGGACAATTGTCTAAATATTACCGCCCACGGGATACTGAATTAGGTGCACCCTGGGGCTGTTATTGTCTACAATTCCTATTTACATAACCCTGTCAGTTGCTTTCAAATATCAGCACTTTATATATATATATAAATTGTGAACAGGGACATTGGTCAAATATCTGATGATGATGATGTCCCTGTTCACAATTAGTGCTGCAAGAAGAAATCCCATCATTTGGCAAAGTTACAGAAATATAAGTAGATGAAGAATGCAATCCAAAAATAAAGCTTGCAACAACTAATGGGGCAGAGAAAAAGGATTACTTTCAAACAATTACTTCCTTGAAACTGAAGAAAGTTAACTTCTGTCTTCGTGGGGATGTATTATGTAGGTTGTCCAGAACACTTGATGGACCCACAATCTGTTGAAGGGATACTCTGAATTCGGCAAGATAAACTTCCTGTAGGTTCGAGGAGTTCAGCTGAGGATCACATTGACAGCAGACAAAAGAACAGAAGCTAATTTGTATTTAAATATATACAAATGTTTTAAAATAACTCTAATATTTGCTTGTACTTGTATCTTCCTTGATAAATCTGTTCCCTGGGTGTAACTGAGGTCAGAACTTGACCCAATCAGCTTAGTCCTCCCCATGCAGTTAGAAGGATAAGGCAACCATAGGTCACATTTTAGTACTTCATTAGGCCACTACTGTTTTGAACTCTACTCTGGCAAGCTACTAAGCATGGCAGTGAGCTTGGAGCACAGCAGGGAGATTGAAACTTGATCATCACTGTTATGGCTTCCACCAACACCAGCCAGGTGAGTCTTTCTGCTGTTCCTGAAAAATGTCCTGAGCTGGTTCTTCTGTAGCACTAAAACATAGTCAGATAATTTGTGACATTCTTTTCAAAATATCCCTGTTAAATAAAGAAGGATAATTTGAGGTTCTGATTTCTTTCATTATAATAAACTTCAGTGTGTAGAATGGTTAATCACACAAAAATAGATTTGCTCTGCTCAGTTTTTCCTTTTTATGTATAATAAATTAAAGATAGAGATATTCCAAAGCCCTCTTAGAGATATGTTCTTGGAGGCTTTTTCTACCCTGTGGCTATTCCATCATTATAATGCTATCATGTCACTACCATTGCTCCAGTGCAGAATACCAGGAATGATTTAACAGTGCAAAAACACTGTTCAAACCAGCTTGTTAAGCCACTGATATGAAAAGGAAGGTGGAAGTGTGCATGCTTGTGTATGCTTTTTTTTTCTTCTCTTCCTTAGTATCAAATCAGTTTAACTTTGAAATGAGCTAGGAAAGCTCCTGTCTTACCTGATAGTTAACTTTTAGGGTCAAATTCTGTTTTACACAACTCCACTTTCCAGTCAAGTTTCATAGGGTGTAAACCAGGTCAGAACTGGATTCTTAGGCTAACGGTTTAAAATATGGGTACCTTAAATCAGGTGCATAATCTGATCACCTAATTTCTGGAGATCCAAAGCACCAACAAATTCCACTGAAGTCAATTGAAACAACTAGTCTATCAGCACCCCTGAAAATCAAACCACTTTTTTTTTTATGTGCCTAATTTTAAGCACCCATGTTTGAATATGTTGGACCTAATGTCTCCAACATACTTAAAGAACAATGGTTCCTTAAGGAGACAATAGATTCTGAAAATAAACACTGAGTTTCTTCCTTGAATATATTGATCAGTTTGCCTGTGGACTCTATTACTATTATATTTCACAAGAACAATTTGTTCTACTATAAGAGATGACAATAAACCATTATGTTTTGCCCAAACAGAGAAAATGCTGACAGCTTAGTCTGACATCATTTTTTCCATTTAGTACATAGCTTTAAAACATTTCTCTTAGTAATTTTGTCTGAGGCAGGACTCTGGTTCTATACCTGGCTACACAGTTCGTGACTTTGGGGGAAAATGTTTTGTTTTGCTTAAGTTTTCCCCTTTTTTCTAGAAAAACTGGAATAATACTTTCCTCTCTCACAGGAGTGTTTGGTACAGAAACAAAGGTTGGAGTTGCATCCAAACTTTAGCCAAGTTTAGTGGGGATTACATGTTTTGGTTTCTCTAGTTGAGGTTTAACTAAGGCCCCGTCTACACTGGCAAGTTTCTGCACAGTAAAGCAGCTTTCTGCACTGTAACTCCTGAGGTGTACATACTGCTAAGCCACTTAATGTGCAGAAAGTGCGCAGTTGTAGCGCTATTAAAAAGAACACCCCGACGAGAGGTGTAGAGCTTTCTGCGCCGGGGCTACAGCACTGTGGTGCCAGTGTAGATACCATGGCCATTATAGCGCTGTGATTGGCCTCTGGGAGGTGTCCCACAATTCCTGTTCTTAGCTCTCTGGTCATCGGTTTGAACTCTACTGCCCTGCCCTCAGGTGAACAACCGTCATCCCTACCCTGTACATTCCTTTGCAAATTTGAAAGTCACCTTCTTGTTTGCTTGCTGATGTGTGCAGTGGTCTCACCGCATCTTTCCAGGTGGCCATGCCTGCTCCATGCACCAGGCGATCCCCCTCTTGGAACAATTCCGAGCTGCTGGACCTCATTGGCATTTGGGAAGAGGAGGCTGTGCAGTTCCAGCTGCACTCCAGCCGTAGGAATTATGATACCTATGGACAGATTTCACGATGCATGATAGAAAGGGGCCATGACCGGGACACATTGCAGTGTAGGGTAAAAGTAAAGGAGCTGCGGAACACCTACCACAAGGTGCGGGAGGCAAACCGCCGCTCCAATGCTGCGCCCATGAGCTGCCAGTTCTACAAAGAGCTGGACGGGATACTCGGTGGCGACCCCACCTCCACTGTGAAGGACCCTGTGGATACTTCGTTGGCTCGCATGCCAGTAGAGAGTGGACCGAGCCAGGAGGAGGAAATCTTGGACGAAGAGGGGGAGGGGGACCCAGAACCAGAGGACAACTCGGAGGCAAGAGATGCATGCAGCCAAGAGCTCTTTTCTACCCCTAGCCAGTCACAGTTGTCAGATCTTGGCGAAGCACAAACAGGAGAGGAGGCCCCTGGTAAATGGATCTGATTTGGGAAATTGCTGAAGTGATTTGTTGGGGGCAGGAGGGTTGCAGAAAGCAGGCCTGTCTCCCACCGCATGCCTATTCTGAGCGGTAGAACAGGCTGTTGATAGACTCCCTCACTTTACGGGAATCTCCCTCAGAGATCTCCAGGAAACTCTTGTGGAGATACTGAGCGATCCGCTGCCACAGGTTCCTCAGCAGAGCTGCTTTGTTTCTTGCCCCATTAACGGTAACTTTCCCATGCCACTGTGCCATCACAGGGGGGAGGAGACCATTGTTGCACACAGTCGAGCTGCATAGGGGCTAGGGCGGAAGGCTTGGAGAAGACCCTCCCTTGATTCCCTGTTCACCTTCCGCAGCGAGATCTTCCATAATGATCACATCCTGTGGAAAGTGTGGGGACAGGAATGATTATCAGGCCCCCACTACAATGCTAGCTCTCCCCAAGAGCCACATGCCCAGTGTACAGCAGGGTCCGGGAAGAGTGATTTATCCTGCCCCTGCGGCTACTCACCATTTTGGGGGTCTTGTGGCTCATGTGTGCTTGCCTGGGGTCAGCCAGTTAGTGACATGTGTGTGAATACTGGCTGTGCTTTAGAGCACTGAATCAGTGTTGTCTGTGTTGCAATCAATACTGCTTCTGTAAAATGTTACATTTAAACTTCACAGAGATGACCTTGGGAGCCCAGCCTCCCTCTTTGTTATAGGCGGCAGAACAGCTGCGCAGAATTAGAAAGCGGCCAAGAAGAACTAAGGAGGGCTTTCTGCATGATTTTATGATGCACTCCACCGCCAAGAAACAAGAGTTGAAGGAGTGGTGGGACAGTGAGAAGAGGGACTGAAAGGAGAACGCGGCACACCAGAAAGAAGCCACGGAGCGGCTCTTAAACATTATGGAGCACCAAGTGGACACACTCCAGGCGATACTAGCTCTTCAAACCAAGCAGCTCCACACCTCTCTCCCCTGCAGCCGCTGTCGCAAAACTCTTTCCCATGCGCCCCCCCCCACACACACCGCCAACATGCTGTTATCAACCTCCTGGCTCCACACTCTACCCACAGCATTCCACTCCTCCCTCCTCACAGTCCAGCACTGTGGACTCCCACTACCCACTCTGGGCCGGCTCTAGGCACCAGCAAAACAAGCTGGTGCTTGGAGCGGCACATTTTTAGGGGCGGCATGGCCGGCGCCAGAATGCCGCCCCTGCCGCCCCTAAAAATGTGCCCCGGCCGCCCTAGCTCACCTCCGCTGCTGCTGCTGCCGCTCGCGCGCCAGGGCGCGCAAAACAGCTGATTCGCACGCCGCTACTCGCCCTCCCTCCCAGGCTCTCAAACCTGGGAGGGAGGGGGAGCAGCGGCGCGCGAATCAGCTGTTTCGCATGCCGCCGCCACTCGGGATCTCCCCCTCCCTCCCAGGTTTGAGAGCCTGGGAGGGAGGGGCAGCAGCGGCGCGCGTATCAGCTGTTTCGTGCGCCGCGGCCGCTCAGGATCTCCCCCTCTCTCCCAGGCTCTCAAACCTTGAGAGCCTGGGGGGAGGAGGCAGGGCTGGGGATTTGGGGAAGGGGCAGAGTTGAGGCGGGGCCAGGGGTGGGGTAATTAAAAAACGGGGGGGGGGGCGGCCAAAATTGTTTTAGCTTGGGGCGGCAAAAATCCTAGAGCCGGCCCTGTACCCACTGCACTCAACACCCATCCCTCTGCAGTTTGGCCCTGCTGAAGTACAGCACCCGCTGCATTGTACTACAAAGGAGAAGGTTGGGTATGATCCCTAGACATACACAAATCTGTAGCCGTCCCGGGACCCCTCCTCCTCCTCCTCTTTAGACCTTCCCTTCCCCATCACCCTCCCTGTTGATGATATTTTTCATTTGACTCTCTCCTCTGATTGTTGTCTTTTAATAAAAGAATTGTTTGTTTGAAAGCAATCTTTATTCTATTATGTGAAAGCAAAAAGAGCACTGCAAAGCAACATACTATTATGTTAAGGCCACTTCATGCATCATGTATCAGAGGGGTAGCCGTGTTAATCTGGATCTGTAAAAAGCAACAAAGAGTCCTGTGGCACCTTATAGACCAGGGGTCTCAAACTCAAATGACCACAAGGGCCACATGAGGATTAGTACATTGGCCCGAGGGCCGCATTACTGACACCTCCCCCGCGCTGCCCTTGGCCCCACCCCCACTCCACCCCTTCCATGAGGCCCTGCCCCTGCCCTGCCTCTTCCCACCCCTTCCCTGCCCCCATTCCAACCCCTTCCCCGAAATCCCCACCCCAACTCCACCCCCTCCCTGCCCCCAGGGGGTGCAGGAGGGGTGTGGGGTGCAGCAGGGGGTCAGGGCACGGGTGAGGGGTGCAGGAGGGGTGCGGCAGGGGGCTCAGGGCAGTGGGTTGGGGTGCAGGAGGGGTGTGGCAGGGGGTCAGGGTGCAGGGTGTGGCAAGGTGATCAGTGCAGGGGGTTCAGCTGCAGGAGGGGTTCAGGGGGCGGGCTCTGGCTCGGTGCGCACTGGGGGCAGGGCAGCCTCCCTCCCTGCCTGCCTGCCCTGCCCTGCCCCCGCGCCGCTCTGGGAAGCGGCCGGAACCTGGGGGAGGAGGGGCGCAGGGGTGTGTGTGTGGCTGTTGCTTCAGGCACCGCCCCCAGCATCTCCCATTGGCCGGGAACGGGGAACCGCGGTCAATGGGAGCTGCTGGGGGCGGTGCCTGAAGCAACAGCCACACACACACTCCCCTGCGCCCCTCCTCCCCCAGGTTCCGGCCGCTTCCCGGAGCGGCGCGGGGGCAGGGCAAGCAGGCAGGGAGCCTGCCCTGCCCCCGGTGCGCGTCGGGCCGGAGCCGCTCTAAGTAAACATTAGGAGAGGGTGGGGGGGCCGCGAGGAGCTCACAGGCTGCAGAAAATAACCTTGCGGGCCGCATGTTTGAGACCCCTGTTATAGACTATTGTGTGTTAGTCTATAAGGTGCCACAGGACTCTTTGTTGCTTCTTGCATCATGCGCACCAATCACCTCCTAGCATTACAAGCACTGCAATCCCGAGCATAGCAACAAATATTAGTAGCTTTCAGCTTCAAATTGCTGCCTAAAGGCATCCCTGATCCTCATGGCCCTGCGCTGTGCCCCTCTAATAGCCCTGGTTTCTGGCTGTTCAAACTCAGCCTCCAGGCACTGAGCCTCTGTGGTTCAGCTCTCAGTGAAGCTTTCACCCTTCCCTTCACAAATATTAGGGAGTGTACAGCATGCAGCTATAAGCATAGGAATATTGTCATCAGCCATGTCCAGCTTCTCATACAGGCATCGCCAGTGGGCTTTTAAATGGCCAAATGCACACTAAACAGTCATTCTGCACTTGCTCAGCCTGTTGTTGAACCGCTCCTTGTTGCTGTCAAGTTGCCCCATGTATGGCTTCATAAGCCACGGCATTAAGGGGTAGACGGGGTCTCCCAGGCTCACAATGGGCATTTTGACTTCCCCTGTGGTGATCTTCTGGTCTGGGAAGAAAGTCCCTGCTTGCAGCTTCCTGAACAGGCCAGTGTTCTGAAAGATGCGTGCATCATGCACCTTTCCGGATCAGCCTGCACTAATGTCTGTGCAACGCCCACGGTGATCCACAAGCACCTGAAGAACCATTGAGAAATACCCCTTGCAATTAATGTACTCGGTGGCTAGGTGGTCTGGTGCCAGATTTGGAATGTGCGTGCCATCTATCGCCCCTCTGCAGTTAGGGAAGCCCATTTGTGCAAAGCCATCTACAATGTCACGCACATTGCCCAGAGTCATGGTCTTTCGGAGCAGGATGCTATTAATGGCCCTGCACACTTCTATCAACACGACTTCAGTGGTGGACTTTCCCACTCCGAACTGGTTAGCGACTGATCGGTAGCAGTCTGGAGTAGCCAGCTTCCACAGTGCAATAGCCAAGCGCTTCTCCAACAGCAGGACAGCTCTCATTCTTGTGTCCTTGCACCGTAGGGCTGGGGCAAGCTCATCACACAGTCCCCTGAATGTGGCTTTCCTCATGCGAAAGTTCTGCAGCCACTGCTCGTCATCCCAGACGTGCATCACGATGTCATCCCGCCACTCAGTTCTTGTTTCCCAAGCCCAAAAGCAACATTCCACTATGGTCAGCACCTCTGTGAATACCACAAGCAATCTTGTGTCATAGCTACTTCGCGTGGCGAGATCAAGATCGCACTCCTCTTGCCTTTGCAGTTTAAGGAATAACTCTACTGCCACTCATGACGTGTTGGTCAGAGCGAGCAGCATACTGGTTAGCAGTTTGGGATCCATTGCTGCAGCCCGAAAGAGGCGCGCAGTACACAAACCATTGAAAGATGGCGCCAAATGTGGACGGAAGCACAGGGATTGCTGGCATGCAAAGCAGTGCATCACGAGGCATTGGGACTGGACCCAGGATGCCCCGCAAACTCCTCCATGTTCCCACAAGTCTTAGCGGCAAAAGAGAAAGAGGTGTTCTGTGGGATAGTTGCCCAGAGCGCACCGCTCCACATAGCGCTGCAAGTGTGAATACACTATTGCACAGGCAGCTGTCAGTGTGAACACAAAACAGCGGTTTTCCTTCTGCACTCTCTGAGCAGTGCTGTAACTGCCGGCGCTGTAACTTTGCCAGTGTAGACGTTCCCTAACGCTCAATTGTTCCCAGCCCTGATCTGCAATTGGGAGAGGATGCAAGGAATCACTCCCTCTTCCCTGGCACAACAGCAGCCCTTGTACTCAAGGACTGCTCCACATTCATGCCACTACTACTGCTAGCCTTGCTAGAGCTGTGCAGAGCAGGCCCTCACAGAGCCAAACTGCAGTAGTGGTACAGAAGCGATGTTCCTATCTGCTCCTGTAGGCATTTTGCCTTCCTGAAGATACAGGCAATGTAACTCCACATTGCCCCCTACTATTAGTTCTGCTGTAATGTAACAATTGGAACCCTTAATGCCTGTGAAAAGCTTTGGTATCCTCCAATGAAACATGCTATACAAGAGAATATCGGATGGTATTGTTAAACAACAAAGTTATTAAGTTACTTAAAGAAATTCCCTTTTAGCATTTAAAAACAAAGTAAAATATATTTTTATAGCGTTAATGCCAAGAATGTATTTATACATCTAACAGACATTAATCTAATAAACCCACTGAGAACTTCCTCTTCAACCATTACAGTAGAATGGTCCCTAACCTTTGGTGCCATGTCACTTCACCCAAAACAGCTATAGCAGTTGATGGCAAAATATTTTCTTCAGGACCTCTGAAAAATGAAATGAAAATATAAACAGGGGCCAGACCTCAGCTGGTGTAAATTGGCTTAGCTCCACTGACTCTGATAGTTATGCTGATTTATACCAGCTGAAGATCTGACCCAAGATGCTGTCCTCTTCTTTATAAATGCTTGGACTCTCTGTAACAGTTTTGTGTTTGTGTATGCATTTTTCAAGGTCTACTGTAAGAACCCAGTTTTAATAATCAACTGGCTCAGTAATCTACTATCCAGAAAACAGATTAACTCAAGCACCATCTGGTCCTGCTGCTTGCATATAACCTAGGTCTTAATTACGAGATGCAAAACTGAAAGGCCATTTAGTATTAAACTGTCTCCTTTGCAACTGGCCTATTAATCCATGGCTAAAAATAGCCAGATTCCCTGGCCTATTTTTAGATGAGACATTTAACTGCATATTTTTTGTCAAATAAAGAGCTAATTTCTATAAAGATTCAACTGATCTCACAGTACATGCTGCCTACTGCATACCAAATGCCAGATTCTCAGCTGGTGTAAATTGGCATATGTAGCTCCACTGATTTCAATAAAGTTATGTCAATTTGCACTAATGCAAACTGTGTGTGTGCCTTGTACTCATACACACATACACACACCTCTTTAACATCACTGCTGAGCTAACAATTTGAAATGACCAATTTAGTATTTTCTGTTTTGATTTACACAAATTTGCTCACTGTTAGAAACTGAATGTGTCATGCAAACGTTAATCAGCATATGGATTGCTTGCAAAGTGTACTCTGCAAGCACTGTTGAATAATCAATATTTGTGATGCATTTCAGTCACCTGATTGGATGGGAGTAACTCATCAAATTGGGTTTCCAGAGCAAATATGAGTATAAATTTGAAATTCACTCTACAAATATTCTGCAGTATTGACTGAAGATTTTCTGTTTTGGCAAATTTTCTACTTAAAAATGTACATCTAGCTCATTGCCTACATCCCTGCCAGTAAACTTGCTCACTACAACACGCATAGAGAACAAACACGAGTGCAACCATACTTGATGTACGCCCCCCCCCCCCCCGTGACATTCCCTAGGGCGAAGCCTTAGCTGCTGTGTCCCCTTAGCCTGGGACACTTTTTACATTGCTTTGCTAGTGAACAACAAACCTCTTCAGGTGCTGATCACTCAGTCGCCACCATGCAAAGTCAAAGTTTTCCCAGCTGAGTACATGAATGCTACACCCAGTCATCCATGAATAGATACAGGGTTACACCCGAATATCCCTCAGTCACAGCCTTGCTCCCCAGAAATGTGCATCTTGCACCGTTCACTAGCCCACTGGACCCTACAAGCTCATAAATTAGTTTGTCATTCCAAAAAATGGTAATGCTGGTGAATTTCTGATTAGGCAGGTAATGGTCTTTTAGCACCTAGCTGGCATGTCAGTGTACCTTTGTCTTTGAGAAAATGGTCTGAGGTTGTGACCCAGAACTACAGCATATTTCAGTAACAATCATATAATAAAATCACATAGCTCCATATACAATGTTGAGACACACATTTTAAAAAGACAATGATGTTCAGTAGATTGTTTTCAAATGATACATCACAAGGCATACTTTGAACAAAATATATCACCATATAAAAGTGGTGAACCTGGGGTACAGGTGTCACATGGGTAGGGCCCTACCAAATTCATGGCCATGAAAAATGCATCATGGACCACGAAATCTGGTCTTTTGTGTGCTTTTACCCTATACTATACAGATTTCATGGGGGAGAGCAGCGTTTCTGAAACTGGGGGCCCTGACCCTAAAGGAAGTTACAGAGGGGTCACAAAGTTATTTTTTGGGGGTTGCACTATTGCCACCCTTACTTCTGCGCTACCTTCAGACCTGGGTGGCTGGAGAGCAGCAGCTGTTGGTCGGATGCCCAGCTCTAAAGGCAGCACCTCACCAGCATCAGGAATGCAGATGTAAGGGTGGCAATACCATACTATGCCATCCTTACTTCTGCGCTGCTGCTGGCAGCAGCTCTGCTTTCAGAGCTGGGATCTTGGCCAGTAGCTGCCACTCTCCAGCTGCCCAGATCTGAAGGCAGTGCCGCCGCCAGCAGCAGCACAGAAGTAAGGGCAGCAGTCCCACAACCCCCCCCCACAATAACCTTGTGGGACCCCAAATCCTTTTTGGGTCAGGACCCTTACAATTACAACACTGTGAAATTTCAGATTTAATTAGCTGAAATCATGAAATTTACAATTTTTAAAATCCTATGACCATGAAATTGACCAAAACGGACCGTGAATTTGTTGGGTCCTGCACGTGGGGTAGTCTGTGTCTCTCAAACCCCACAAAAGTGAGAACTAGGAAGTCATTTATAGCGCACATATGAAGGGCCAGATTCTGCCTTCACTTAACATGAAGGAGAAGGGGAGAACTTGTGAAACAACTGAATATCTACAGCATCAAGATGAAAACAATGGTTCCAATGCTAAGAGAAAGCTATACAGTACTGATTTAGCATGGCAGAACAGTCTGATATTTTGCCAGTTGAGAAGAACATCAATCTATTAAACTGTGAAATATATTTCAAATGATGTTTAATTAAAATTTCCTTTCAGAACCTCTTGCTGGCAACATCTATCTTGCTGAAAAAACGGCATGTTTTGTGATGTGTGGAAGCCCAATATAACAGACTGAAAAAACAGTTTCCATCAATTGTAGGTATGGTACTGATTATTTATTGGATTCTCAAAGCACAAATTGGAGTTATGCCCTTGAAAATCTCTCCTGTTGACATTAAATAACAGGTCAAATTCATTCCTGGCATAATTTCACTGGCATCAGTGGATTTACACCAAGGATGAATAATATAAACACAAAGGTTCAGATTGTTAAACCAGTAGCAAAGCAAAATGGGAACTGCCACAGATGATGTCCCTATCCACTAGACCATCCTTATGATTGCTGCAGAAATGCAAAATATTATTAAAACCAGTGGTTTGGCTTGGCTAAATAATGATAGCATGAATTAACATTGCTTTTAATAGCAGAGTCTTGTGCCAGCATTGAATCACATTCAAGTAAATGGGGCACCATGATGATGTCATAGTTTGTCATGAAAGTCATGACCATTAAACATTCAGCCTTAAAATTTCATCATAGAATTGCATATACAGTAGAACCTCAGTTACGAACACCTCGGTAATGGAGGTTGTTCATAACTCTGAAATGTTTGTAATTCTGAATAAAATGTTATGTTCCTTTCAAAAGTTTATAATTGAACATTGACTTAGTACAGCTTGAAACTTTACTATGTAGAAAAAAACAATCTTAATTTAAATGAAACAAGCACAGAAACAGTTTCATCTTGTCAATTTTTTTTGTAAACTTAAGTTTAACACAGTATTGTCCTGTATTTGTGTGGGGTTTTTCCTTTTTTTTTTTTTTTTTTGATTGTTTTTTTGATCTTGTCTCTGCTGCTGCCTGATTGTGTACTTCAGATTCCAAATGAGGGGTGCAGTTGACCGGTCAGTTCGTAACTCTGAGCTTCTACTGTACTTTCAATAAATCCTAGAAAATGTTCAAAAGAGCATTTGTAAAACAAAAGAAGTTTAATCAGAGAGAAGTTTCTTTAGTTACATTACCTCCCTCCCCCATTTCTTCTAACAGGCATTTCTTTCAATACTAATGTAATTCTAGGTCAGACTTTAAAAACACAGCATTTGAACTCGTTTTAACTCTATAAATTTGCATCATGATTTCTTGTGTGCTCTACTTGAAACAAGAGCTTTAGTCTCTTATAATCCACTCCTCCTCCCACTATGAAGGCTTAATCCTGCATATCAATCTGTTGTCATGGAAATTATTGAAATATTACAAATGTTGGGATGAGTCTTCAATACAGGATCAAGCAAAAGGAAATGAGTTGCAGACAAGGAAGGTTCACTTAAATGTGGTTTAAATATAAGTAAGTGAAATATACAGGAGTATTGTACACACAAATTTATCCTAGAGAATATGTACTTATGGATTGCTTAAGGTGAAAAATCCCATCTTCAAATTGGCAATTGCAATTTAAATGCTGTCATCATAGTGCTGGCTCTTGTAGATGTTTCCATTTGTTACTTTACACTGACCTCTAGGGGACAGCATCCTCTGATATATTTCAGCGGCTATTTTTTATACATATAATATAGAATAGCATTGTAAAAGCTTTACTCCTTATTCATCAGGTTTGGAGTCAGGGGGAGTAATTTTTTCCATCTCAGAAACTTTACCCTGCTGCTTAGTAAGACACAGACACTGTTTTTATATGGATGTAAGAGAAATGTTGTATAATTACCTCAGTCAGTAAGCCTCTTGCCACTTAAAGGGGGGAGGGATAGCTCAGTGGTTTGAGCATTGGCCTGCTAAACCCAGGGTTGAGAGTTCAATCCTTGAGGGGGCCATTTAGGGATCTGGGGCAAAAATCAGTACTTGGTCCTGCTAGTGAAGGCAGGGGGCTGGACTCGATGACCTTTCAAGGTCCCTTCCAGTTCTAGGAGATGGGATATCTCCATTAATTATTATTATTATTTATTATAAAACAACAAATGAAGTTTGAGAACTCAGCTGCTGAGGGCAGGAACCAATTAATACATATATCAACTTCTTATGTAAATTATAAGGAAATGATGGCTTTTTTAACATTTAAGGGCCATATGTCCTAATGAGAAGGTGCAGAAAGAAAGCAACTCCGGAGAATCGCTAGCCTCTCCCTTTAGGGTTTCCATGTATTGATCCATCCTGACCAACTGTGAAAGTATCAAGGATACCATTCCTCTGGGGTCAGAGGCCTGCACCTGACTGATTAGACCCATCTGCTGCACCTGGACATTAATTGGCTGATGCTCATAAAAGAGGGCAACAGGAAGCGAAGATGGGAGATAGCAATGTCCTCTGGAAAGCTGAGGGGGCTGGGTGTCCAATGGACTGTTAGTGGAGCAACTGCAGTGAGGAATTTCTCCAGAAACCAAATGGACATCAGGGGGATGATGTGAAGACAAGTCCTTTTATTACTGAGGCTCTGAGGTAAGAGTTAGGACGTTTTGGGTTGCTGAACTTACTGGTGTGAGGGACAGACTTGGAGAAGGGACTACTCAGCCTACACTGACTTTGAGGGAGGAATCTGTGAGGTTTTGATCTCTTTTGTTAAGAAGGCTTAAAATAAAAACTAACCCTGTTGGAAACTGCTTCTCTGGGCTCTAAGAGAGAGCTTCAGGCAGAATCACCCCAGGGAGGGAGCTGGCTCAGCAAGAGGAGGAGGGCACTATAAGATAGGTCCCAGTTTTTCACAGATGGTGCCTGAACAGGGATGTGGCCTGAACTCTTCCATCAAGAAAAGCTAGAGAGGAGATACTCTAACGGTGAATCTCCTGCAGGTGGAGAATGAAAGGAACCACCAGTTCCAGGTGGCACTCCTGGGCATGCAGCAGCACCTGCAGGAAGCCCAGTTGGCCAAGCATGACCAGGACAGTTCCAAGTAGAAATGGCCTACTTGCTCTCACAGCAACCACTGGGATATGGGAACAACCACGGAAGGGAGGCCTGCTCTGGAGCTTTACCCAGTCTTACCTTGACCAAGGTGGGTAGCATTATTGACCCAGAAGCTTACCTGACCACGTGCGAGCATGTCACCACCAGTGGGCTGGGAGAGGAGGTCTTGGGGTGGTGCTACTAGCCTAGTACCTCACTGGAGAGGCCCAAGCAGCTGACCAGGCCCTGAGTGTGAATCAGGCACAAGTCTATACAATGTTAAAGGCCACCATCATGGACCACCTTGGCCTTTCTAAAGGCTTAACGAAAGAAATTTCAGTCAGAGCCATTCCTTAAGGCGGCATGCCCCTGGGCAGTAGCTCAGCAGCGCTGGGACCTGGCTACTCAATGGTTAAACCTAGAGGCTAAGACAGTGGCGGAGGTCATGGACAATATTGTCCTAGGGAAAAAACCTGCACATTTCCCCTATGGTGTTATAAACCTGGGTTCAATGGTTTTGTCCCACATCCACTGAGGAGGCAGCTGAGACAACTGAGAGGTTCTTGGAGGTTGAATTACCTAGGAGTGGGAAGGCTAGTGTCATGGTAGGCTGGCCACACTTAGAATGTTGGTGAGAGACAACCTACCAACCCAGTGAGGGTTGCTGTAATGGTCATCCTTGAGCAACTGAAACTTTACCCTCATCAGAGGCCCATCGACAAAGAACAGGGGCCCTAAAGTCCCAGACTTTCAAGGGATCATCATCATCCTATGGTGAAAGGCCAGTGGTATATTATTGCTGTGGGCAACCTGGGCATATCCAACAGGAATGCCCTATGTTGGAATATTACTACTTAGGATGCCTTTGACCAAATTGTGGAGAACCCAAACCAACCAACAGAACTGACCCTGAGACCCTTTGTGGTCCTGTCTAAAAATAGGGCCAAACACAGTAGAGGGATTGATAGACCCGAGGTGTGGGTAAATTCTACTTCACCAGGACTTAGACTCACTCACAGCCCTGGATCCAGAGAAAGCCATTCAGATTTCCTGCATTTGTGGAGAAACTTCTACATACCCAATTGCTTCTGCCATTTTACAGGTAGCAGATCAGATAGGGCACCTCCGAGTAGGAGTGGCAGATCACCTATCCTGGCCAGTGACCCTGGGATGCAACTGGAAACATCTTTGGATGCTCCTGGCACGAGAATCAGTTCCCTCCATTCCCAGACCCTGTTCAGATGCAAGAAAAGAACCCCTCCCCCAAAAATGCCTCCCCATCACTCAGTCTGATCTTTTAGAAGTCTCATGAGGGTTCCAGGGCTCACAAAAACAGCCAAAGAAATCTTGGAAGGGAGGACAAGCCTATGCGTGCTGGAGGCAACTCCATGGAGCCAGGAGAAAAATCTTCTGAAAGGGTAGACCCTAGGGAGGGAACATCCCAGCAATTGGTAGATTATCCCCCACCCAAGGACACTGCAGAGCCCCTTCCCATCCTAGACTACAGCATCCTGAGCAACTGCTTTGATGTTGTAGCAGCTCAACCTGACAGTCAGATGCTCTGGGAATGTTTCAACCAATTCACCACAGTCAACAAGGTGGTCATATCTGTACACTCACCAGTTTCCCCACTCTGAATTATGGGATTAGATTTTATTTTTTTAACCAAGAAGAGAGACATCCCAAAACTAAAGAACCCAGTTTATCAACTCCTAGTCCCCAGGCCTGCCTGTTGGGAGCTCCTACAGCTAGCCCATGCTCTTGCCATGTCCAGACACTTACCTAAGGTGAAAACCTGAAAAAGATTGTTGGCCCAATTATTTTGGTCAGGGATAGATAAAGAAGTATCTGATTTTTGCTTATCATCCTTAATTGATATCCAAATACTGAAGCAGCCTAGTTGCATTGTGAGCTCTCTGGAAGAAAACACCACCCATAGCCAAGAGAGATCAGCTCCTATTGTCTCGCCTAAAGAAAACCCTTGAGTCATCAGTTTATCTATAAACAAATCTAGTGTTTTCCCTTGAACCATTGTATTTTTTTCTACAAAAATCCCTACTCACCCTCCAGTAAGTGTTCTGATGCTTAGATCCAAACTATGCATCAGTTTCACTGGGACTCCATCTTCTCCTGACTGATCGTGCTGGGGGCTCTGGCCTGTCTCCAGCACTCAGGACCCTCAGCTACCACCATCACCTGGGAACCCCGACCAGTTCAAGCCTCATAGAGTGGGTGAGATCCCCCTCTTTCTCTCTCTCTCTCTCTCTGTTTTCCTTTCTACCTTTGGTATTAACCTTTAATAATGTATTTTATGCTGGTTTAGCCCTCCTTGTGTAGTTATCACTATTATTCAATAAATAACTTGTATGGTTAAGTTGGTTGCTTCTCTCTCTCTTGCTGAACTTTACTCTTTTGTGTTTTTAGCTTCCCCCATTCACTCTACAGCAACATTTCTTTTACCTATGTTAAAGATCCCTGCAGTGCCCAAAATACTGTGGGGTTTGCTCATCAAGTAGGTTACTGCCAGTACAATTGTGATGTGAGAGTGGGGATAGGGACGTGCTGAATCTGGGACTCATAAGGGTAACAGCTTGAAAGTGCTGCTTGACCCAGTCCATGCAGCCCAGGGGCATATAAGGAGAGGCAGCTTGAAAGTGCTGCTTCCTCCAGTCCAGTGAGCCCAAAGACATATAAGGGGTTAGCTTGACAGTTCTGATTGACCCGGTCCTCTCAGACTTGGGCGTGTGTGTGTGTGTGTGTTTGTGTGTGTGTTCATCCGGCTCTGGGGTTGGAGAAACCCAGCCCTAGGGAACCTAGGTCCTGCAGGATAGCTCCGTTGGGAGGGGACTTTCAGAAGGGAGAAGCAGAGCTCCATATGAAAACACAAGTGACACAAGCAGTACATTGACAGAATTACAGAACCCCTCCCCCCCCAAGAGTAATCTGAATAAATGAGCACACCCCAAAGTAATGGGCAAATCTGGTAACAGTCCATAGGCAGCGAGATCGGTGATCTCTCGCTCACAGATCTTGACTATGCTGCTGATGTTGCTCTATGCTGCCCACTCCCCCGCCCACTCCTCTGAAGTCCCACCCCCTTGCGGCGCCCCTCCCGGCTCTGCACGCGATGCCCCGTCAACGCCTGCGCCGTGAGATTTCTCCTTCCGCGGCGCCTCTCGTTTTTAGTGGGTGACGCCTTCCGGAAGTGACGAATGCGCTAACGTCAAAGAGGCCGGAAGTGCCCGTCTGGAGGGTAAACAACAAGCTGACTGAAGAAGAAGCTGCGGGACTCGGGAGCCGCCTCCATCTTTAACGCGCCGGAGTCCGCCGCCCGCCTGGGAGATGGGGGGCGTCCTGGGCCTGTGCTCCATGGCGAGCTGGGTAACGTGGGGGCGGGTAGAGCGCGGTGTCTGGGCCCCGGCAATCCCCGGCCTCTGCGGGGGCCTCCAGTTCTGCCTCCGCGAGCCGCGCCTGGCCCCGAGCTCCCGCCCAATGGTCCCCACGGAGCCTTTGCCGGGGCTTTGCCCAGGCGGGATTTAATTCCCGAAAGCGGCGCTACCGCCCCAGCGGAGCCGCGTGTCGCTGCAGGGCCGCGCTCCCTGCTCCGCCGTTACACTTCCCTTTCAGTCCTCCTCGTTACTCCGGATCGTCTCCCTCGCTGCCGCCCTCAACACAGGGAAACGGCTTAACTCGGCGTGTCAGGCTGGCCACATGCCGACCCCGTCGGCTTGGGTCTCAGCCTAACTGCCCTGGCCGGTGATGCCGCTTGTCAGGAAATAGGAACATTTACTGCCCAGGAAAATGTGCTGGCTTTTCTTCAGATCTGCAAAAATAGTGAAAATGTAACTGATCCCAGTATTGAGTTTCACAGTGTTCTTCACCCTTACTGTGGGTACCCTGCAAAAATGCTACCTCCATCTTATTGAAATTAGACATGTCTAGTCTTTCCTCATGGCTCACTTAGCAGCAGCTGCATCCTCTGTAGCATCTTCTCTCTCACCAAGACACTTTGGTTACTGCAGCACAGTCTACAATGATGTCACCATCACACTGAGCATTGTTAGGTGCCAGAAATTAATCCTGATTACTTAAAAATATGCTACTTAAAAACAGCTCTACTTAAGACTTAAAAACTCAGTGGAAAAATACATGAACTATTACAACTTCTCTGCGTGGGAAAGCTTTTTTTTCCTTAAGATATCACCAGCTTGCTAATTATCTTGAAGTCATGCTGTGTACCACTGCGATTTAGTTGCTGTGCAAATAGGTAGAATAGGGGAAAAGAGCGGTTTTGGAGATCTTGGGTAAACGTTTTTAAAAATCAATGGGACTTAGTGTCCTGAGTAACTTAGGTGCATTTAAAAAAAATTTGCACCTTGTTTTGAATGAAATACCATTGGTTTTAAAAAAAAATGTGATGTACAGAATTCCATTTCATTCTGTCTTCTGAAAAAAGTAAATATATCTGCTAAGTTTAAAAATAAAGCTAATGAAAGTGAAGTGAGGGAAATACAGTAACTGTAATGAGATTCTTGTAGGACATTTGTTGGTCGTTTAGTAAAATCCATTTACAATTAACTGATCTGCCATTAATTATCTCACTCATGCTTGCATGCGCAGCGCACTATCATGATGCAAAAATCAATAGTGGGTCTCCCTTATTCAGGATTAGTTAAGGAAAGTAGAAACTTTAATTTTCTAATTTCTTGTTAAATTGGTATGGTAATCATAGAATTGTTAAATTAATAAATGTAAGCTTTCTTGCTGATGTAGGTGTAAATATATTGTTATATTATATATATACGTTATATATTTCTAACAAGGCACAGAGATCCTTTTTAAGTGTGTGCAGTAGAAAAATGAAGTGTTAGAAAATGTTAACTCACGTGTTAATGTGCTAAACAGCTTAGAGATGGTGACATGATTAGACATAGTCATGTTTAAAAATACGCTACGTGGTCCTGCTTAACCCTTGGGCAACACTGTTTTAAAAATGACTATATTAGCCGCTAATGGTGTTACTAACATAAATCATGCTTTAATTCACATTTGCTAACAACTTATTTTCACAGTGTAGACTCAGCCTTTCTGACCTCTGAATTCTAGCTCTAACAAGGCCAGGATATTTAGATAAGTGTATGTAGAAAGTGACCCCTGTGCACTCTCTGCATGCAGTGTATGATGTCTTGTTAAAGTTACAGGGTTAGCTGTACCTCTCTCTGGTCTCTGTGAGACCTTTTGATGTCTTGCCTCCTGGTTTTTCCTCTCCTGTGGTAGAATCACAAATTTCTCCCACTTTTAGACCAAGTCTCGGGCTAGTGTACCCTGTGAATCAACCTGCTGACCAGCATGTCTGACTGAGGTCATGTCTAGACTTAGATTGACTCTGCTGTGATCGATGCAGCAGGGGTCGATTTAGCCGGTCTAATGAAGACCCACTGAATTGACCGCAGAGCGCTCTCTGGTCTACTCTGGTACTCACCTTAATCTTCTCGTTCCAGTAGAGTCGACGGGAGAGCGTCTCCCTTCGACGCAGTGCGGTGTAGACACCGCAGTAAGTCGACCTAAGCTACGTCAACTCCAGCTACATTATTCACGTAGCTGGAGTAACGTAACATAGGTCAGCTTTCCGCAATAGTGTAGACAAGGCCTGAGTAAGAACGTGAGGCTCTCTCCTTCAGGAGCATGTGAATAGGTTAACCAGACAGCCTTTTAAACAAACGTATTGTTCAAACTTAACTGTAGGAACAAAGCATAACAAGAAGAAAATACTTTTAAAACAGTAAGCAGTCTGCATACATGTCTGTTACTTAAAGCCATATCATCCTCTTGTGGGTCCAAGACCTAACTTCTTCAGATATTTCAGCAGGTCCTGGATGTTTGTTTTTGTTCCTCTGAACAGCTCCCGAACAGCTGCCTCCCTCCTTAGAGAATCACTTTTTATCTATCCAGAGTTCTTTGGACTCTTAGTTCCTGGGCTTTTTGGCCCTGCTGTCCAAAATCAGTTTGGTGGGCCTGAATGGGAGGTCAGTTCAGTTGTCTGGCCAATGGCTCTCCCATTGTCCTGGAACAATCCTCTGTGTTTGTTGAGGGAGAGTCATTGTTTCGCTTTCCTGTTAGTTTCGCAACAGCCCTGTTGATTTAACCCAGATAGTCATATAGTAAACATCCCAATATTTAACCGCATATTGTCATATGGTAAACATTCCAATAACCAGATCAACATACAGTATACATAAATTGTTACAGAGCAGCTCCATGTCCACCACAATGACTAAATTGAGTTGTGACTGAGTTCACTTGAAGTATGGTAATTGCAGAATGAATCATAGCTGTGTGCCATGGACAAAAATTATTTTAATCCTAAATTTAGGGCATTCTTACTACATATCATAAAATGATGCAAATGGTAACGAGTTAGCTCATTTGTTGATACTTTCTTCCCAGTTATGAGTGGAATTCGGTACATGAAGCAGATACTTTGCCTGCTCAATTTGCACAAACACATTTACTTGCTAAAAACTGCTAATGGCCAATGAATTCCTTTTTGTTGTATTTCCCTGAAATAGAGTGGCCTTAAGAAGCAATTGTAATATGATCTCTATTATAAACACATAATTTGCATGTCTTCACTTTCAAGGCCCTTCACAGCCTATCCCTACCCTCCCTGTTTCCTCTTATTCAGTTTCAAAAGGTCGGCTCCCACTGCTGATTGACCAATGATGCCAACCTCCATTGCCTGCTTGTTAAATTTTCAAACAAGCACCTTCATATTTTCTCCCATGCTCCCTTTCACACTTGGGACGAGCTCCCTGTAAATGGCTGCAAAACTAACTCATTATATCCCTCTTCAAATCCCTTCTTAAAATTCTCCTTTACCGTGGTGCCTGCAAAAAACTTGACAGTGCTTAGGCTGCTGTTATGCTAAGACCACTGCCTATTATGCTGACCAGTATTGTCTCGCTGTTTCCTTGTATTCCCCCGTTGGTTTGTCTGTATCCATCCGGAGTCTCTTGTCTTATACATAGATTGTAAGTTCTTTGAGGTAGGGACAGTCTTTTTGTTCTGTTTATACAGTACCTAGCACAGTGCAGTCCTGGTTCATGACTGGGTTTCACAGGTACTATGATGCTACAACAATAAATACAGTAGAACCTAAGAGTTACAAATACAGAGTTGCGAACTGACCAGTCAACCACACACCTCATTTGAAACCAGAAATATGCAATCAGGCAGCAGCAGAGACACTCCCCGCTTCCCTTCCTTTCCCCCCCCCCCCAAGCAAGTACAGTACTGTTAAATGTAAACAACTAAAAAAGGGAAAGCAGCATTTTTCTTCTGCATAGTAAAGCTGTATTAAGTTAATGTTCAGTTGTAAACTTCTTGAAAGAACAACCAAAACATTTTGTTCAAAGTTATGAACATTTCAGAGTTATGAAAATATCCGTTCCCAAGGTGCTCATAACTCTGAGATTCTACTGTAATGTGTATGAGTAGTGTGCCTAGGAATCTCTTGTTCTGTGATGTGCATGTGTAACTGCCATGGATGCAAGCATGAACAATGTCAGGACGTGATTTTTCAGAGTGAGGTTGTGGCCAAAAGTCACGATTTAAAAAAAAAAGAAAGCATCTGCCTGTGTGATAGTCAGGCATTAGGACCCAGGGACAAAGAGAAAATTGTTCTTTATATATGCTACTGCTTTACACTTTTGCATTCTTAGGAGCAAGCTGCAGCAGTCACTTGAGCACTGTGTGAGTAACTTATGACAAAGGATCCTAGTTTTCTGTGATAAAAAGCCCAAAATTCTCCAATTAAAATCCGTGTTTTTCTGTGATTAAAATGAATAGCTGAACTTTAGTTCCCCGTGCCACAATATGTATAGGTATCGGTTGAACGCAATGTTTTCTTGGTATATAGTAGAACTCCATTTATCCAAGTGTCCATTATCCATCTCTCTGTATTAACTGAAACATCAGCCGCATAGAGCTGGCAGTATCTGGGGCTCGGGCAGTCAGTCGGAGCCCCATCCCATCTTAAAATAAGGGAAAGAAAGCTCTTTGCCAATTCTCCTGATTATCTCAATTTTTGATTATCCGATCTGGCCCCAGTTCCAATTAGATCAGCTAAATGGGGTTCCACTGTAAATTTAAAGTGCATTCAAAAGTCAACCACAAGAAGTGGAGGTTGCACACATTGAATAAGTGACACTGGTACTTTCAGTAAAATTTAGTTAATAATTAATGTTTTTATTTTTTCACAAAATGTGAAAACTAAAGATCTCTGTACAAACACAAATTCCACTTTTTTCCATGGAATTGATTTCTAGGATCCCTGCTTATGACGCAGGGCTTCATCAGAGCAGTAATTCTTGCACAGATAGTCCCTGCAGCGAGTCCCTAGCAGCAGCTGGTGAAGCAATTCCTTCTCTGCCAAGCCCCCATTCGGCCCAGCAGCAGCCAAAAATCTTGGAAAAAGGATTCGGTGCAAATGACTCGGATATGGAAAAAATAATCTGGGTTATGGGTGTTGTTTGAGGAACAAGTTGGTTTTGGAGCATCGTGTAGGGAAAGGTTAAGATCTATGTTAGAGCATCAAGTGGTGGCTATATAGCCTAAGCCAGTGTTTGTCATACCCTATCATAGTTACCAGTCTGTTGCCTGCCATCCGCCCAAACACATCTTGAGATGTAGATTTTAGTGGAAAAATCAATAGCAGAAGCAAAAGATTATTGCAGCCTTTTATGTGCGGAAGTGGAGGGGAAATGGACTAGGATTGTGCTCTCTAAGTGCTGTAGCTCTCCTTCCGTGGCTTTATTTATACTCTGAAAAGTGTTTCTCTAGTAGAGTACTGGGATAGCTCTTGGCTGCTCCAACCTTGAAGAACAGCAAATACAGATGAAGAGGGTAAAAACGATTGGGGATGACTACAAGACCACAGGAAACACTGAGCTAGCATTGAGCGATTCTGATATCGGTAGCCTAACATTTCCACTGAAAACTACATGACCACCAAAGTTTAGATATTAATCACCCACCCGCACTACCTACCATAGAATAAAACAATACGTTATTCCCTTTTAACTAAATTATGAAGAAAACTACATTTAAAAAGAAAATATCTTGGGGTGATCCATATTCCTAGATATTCCTTTCAATTGTTATCTGATTGACATTCACTTGTGCAGTCCCAACCACATTTAATGCAATCTGTGGGTGGGAGAACGCTGCTAAGAGACAAAAATGTTATAGGTTTACAATGAAATAATACATATTTTCCTATTTAAGAGCAAACTGCATCCAGATGTGCTAGAGCAATGAGTGAGTTATTTTGTCCTCAAATATAACACTTTCTCAAGATATCTGCAAAGGTAGAAAGGAATACTGTACAACTGAAAATACTTGCTAGATATGAACTAATTATATGTGTGTGTTCCATTTTTGTTTTACTCTTGGATTTTTGAATCCTTATTGTGCAAGTTAATCAAGTAATTGGGAATTACCTGATGTGTCTTGGTTTGAATAGCTGCCAAACTCCGTCAATAAGCAATATTTTTTTAACAGAAGGATTGGACCATTTTATTTCTATTACAGAGGTGCTGAGAAATCTCAGTAACTGGCATGAATAGCCCTTAAACTTTAATGTACAGGCATATAGAAACTGACAGTCCTTCCCTAAAATATCTGAGTATATAAATAAAAAAACCCTAGAACAGCAAAATGTTAAACAGATTTCACAGGCAGAGATTTCCTTAGCTAAATAAGAACTGACCATGGTGCAACATTTAGGGCTCCCTCTGCACCAAAATAACCGCAAACCTGTGAACTTTCCCCCAAATAAGTTAACTAGTGTCCTTGGAAAAACAGAAGTAATCTGCCTTGTGCATTGATGCAGACTTTAACATTTGCAATGGTAGGTTTTAGTGTAGAAACCTAATTCCTTGGAACATTCACTGGGCTAGACAAAACAATGTAACATGCTATAGGGAATGATCTTGCATTGATAAGGAGGTGGGCTAGATTTTTCCATCACTAAAAATCCACACATCCTGCGTAAATCTTTGAATAACGTAATAAACAGCTCATAATTGTTTAAAGTAAACTGTTCTATAATCTATCTTTCCTCCAGATACCATGTTTATGTGGCAGTGCCCCATGTCTGCTGTGCCGATGCTGCCCCAGTGGAAACAACTCCACCATAACTAGGCTGATTTATGCTTTCATCTTGCTCCTTGGAGTGAGTGTTGCCTGTGTCATGCTAATGCCAGGAATGGAGGAACAGCTGAAGAAGGTCATTATTTTTCTGCTTTCGTGTTTTGGTAGAACAGATGTTGCAAAATAGTTAACAGTTACATACTTTCATGGTGTCATGCTTCATGATGTGAAGTACTTGCATTGCTACTAGTAAACATGCTTGTAATATTATTTGGAGTCATCAGATAATCTTACAAGTTCTGTTTAAGTATAAGCAGCTGAATCTTGGAAGAAGGGCAGTGTTAATTGGTATGCAGTTGTCATATAAGCAGCAGCCTTCAGAAGTAAAGTTTAGTCTCTTGAATTACTACTTAGGTCCAAGAGCTGCTCCAACACAACACATTTGTATGTAGAATAATACATTTTCTGATTTCATTGTGTTCTACTTGCTAAATTTTAGCTTTTAAATCTGAGAATATATAAGGTGAAATCATTTTTCTTAGTGACACATTTTTCTTAGGTGACACATTTTTTGCTAATGGGAATCAGTAATTTGTACTGCAGTTAATTCAACTGATTAAAAGAATTGTGACTTTTCTAATATGGCTTGCTAGTCATGTATTGAACAGACTGCTGTAATTACATCAGAGGTCCCCAAACTGGGCCACCCCTCCCCCTGCTCCGGGGTGTGTGTGATGGAACATCTGGGGGCATGGTGGGGCCCGGGCCAGCCCCCCCGGGGAATTGGGGAGGGAGCACCATTGAGCCCTGCACCTGGCCCCACCCCAGCCGCAGGCCGTGACTCCATTCCCGGCCAAGGCTGGGAGTGGAGCCGAACCTGGCTGCGGGCCCAGGTGCTGGCCCCCCCCGCAGCCTGGCTGTGGCTCCATCCCCAGCCTTGGCTGTGGCCCCAGACCCACCCCTAGCTGCGACCCCAGCCTCAGCCTCCTTACTTCATCCATGTTGCGGATAGGGGTAAGGGGGGCGTGACCCTCAAAAGTTTGGGGACCACTGACCATTTAAATACTTAATCGATCCTAGTATCCTTCATTTTGTTGAATCTTAATTTTCCCAATTAAATGTTACACATCTGATGTGGGTTAAGGAGTGTATCTTGTGGTCTTGTCCTTTGTTAAAATCAAAGTGTTTGTAAATGCTCTTTATGCTATGGGAGAGTAACCACTTTAGAACTTGGGGAAAGCCATTTTAACCACTTGGGAAAGATATAGTATGGCCTTGTAAAGTGTGGTTTACAGTACATCAGACTTTAAAGAGTTCTGGCTAATATCCTGATATGGACAGAAACAGCCACTATCAGCTATATTTTTGTAGTTGTCCCTGGTACTTTGCTCTTAATTGACTGCAGTGCCTTTTTGGAGGCTTTTATTTTTCGTGTGTCCAAATAGACCTAAGAATGTCTGCCTTTTGTTTTGTTTCATTACCATCATAATAGTTGTTGTCATCAGAAATGTACGCGACTCTGGGGCTGTTATTAGTGTTGTTTCAGACCAGCAAATGGAACTTAAGTTCCCTTGTGAGTCCCAAAAAATTGATGATGGCTCAGTTGTGTTGTTTGAATTCTCTTGGTTGTGTGTGTGTGATTTTAATAAGTTTGTTATATAATTTTAACCCACACATTAAATTAATTGTTTTTAAAGCAAACCTAATCTGTTTAGTGGACTACCTGTTTGCATAATTCATGCAGCTATGCAATGTTGTATTTTTAAGTGATGTATTGTGGTGTAAATAATTTTACAGAATTAAGTGATGTATATTTTTATTAATAAAATGAAAAATATGTATTTCTTCATCAGAAGCATCTAAGAGATCATTGAAACATTTTGTGTTAATCATAGATTCCTGGATTTTGTGATGGAGGGATTGGAACAACTATTCCTGGTGTGCATGGTCATGTGAATTGTGATGTCTTAGTCGGATACAAAGCAGTGTACCGTGTGTGCTTTGGTATGGCCATGTTCTTCCTTCTGTTCTCCTTGTTGATGATCAAAGTAAAGAGCAGCAATGATCCAAGAGCAGCAGTGCACAATGGGTAAGATATGAGAACAACAACTGTGACTGTTTGGTGTGTATGTATGATATAGCTATTTGTGAAAATAATAAGTATTAGGTAAACACTCCAATGAGATCGACTGTGATATGAAAAAGGAATTCTTTAGCAGATGGAAGTATAATGCAGGCCAAATGAAATATTTTAAGGAAGTGAGGGAGGAGGGAGATGAACGTGAACACACCCCTTCAGTTGTAAAAGCTTACTTTCAGAATTTGAATTACAGTTATGGAAGATCTGTAGGGGAGGGATAGCTCAGTGGTTTGAGTATTGGCCGGGGTTGTGAGTTCAGCCCTTGAGGGGGCCGTTTAGGGATTTGGGGCAAAAATCTGTCTGGGGATTGGTCCTGCTTTGAGCAGGGGGTTGGACTAGATGACCTCCTGAGGTCCCTTCCAACCCTGATATTCTATGATTCTGTTCAAAGTCGTCTTAAAATTAAAGTTGTTTCCACCCCGTTCAATAACAAGTCTGTTATTCTTTCTCTTCTTCCTTTTTTTGGTAGAGAGAAATTATTTTGTACTTTTTGAACTTCCAGATGGTTTTTCCCCCATGTTTTATTATATTCATATCTAGGATAACCTAACCAAACATAATTGTAAAATACTAGTTCTTTGAGAAGCTGGCTGATTCTATTGGAGGTCTTTCCATGGCTCCGCTTGTGGACAGTATAGTTGTTAAAACAGTGGAATCCAAACTGCTGTCATTGTCTTATGTGTTTTGAGCCATGTTCTAGTTTCTACAGTGCAAACTGTTAGCACCCATAGTGATAGCTGCTGAACAGAGTGTTTTCAAGATGTTTATATCGCAGAAGATGAAGATTCACCTGCTGTTACCCACAAAGAACCACATAATATGGAAAGAGTGATTCATTAAAATAGGAAAGACTTGGCAATCTCCAGGGATTGGCTGCTTGGGTTCTACTGAGCTCACTTTGACAATTTGGACTTCATTGTATAAATCTCCTGAAATTAATAAAGCTGTACAGAATTGCATTCCCATGCTGCACGGGGAAAAGCAGTTTAGACAGACCACGACCACTTGTTTTTGTTTGTTTGTTTAGATTTAAATAATAAAAAGACACCTATACAGGTTCTAGGTTCTATATTGTAAATGCAATGGTCAGAGTAATACCCTCTGCATTAAAAAGCAAATATGAACAACAATGAAACATAAACAATAATTCAACTAAGCCAGCCATGTACAAAAATCTTTCTGCTTCCCATCATTCTTGGACCATATCCTCAAACCTCTCTAAAATAAATGGCTTTTGCAGCATGCCTTTTATATAAGCAAGAGGAGGAAGTATCCACCATGCCAGGTGATGATTTAGCATCTTTGATTTTGCATACTAATTATGGCAAACTCACACTGTGGTATAGGTACTTAGGAGTGCCAACACCTGTTGCATCCCTTGAGCTGTCATCTTTCTTGCACATATATCATCTTCTGGCATAGATGAAATTGAAAAGGACACCTTTTAACAGTGCTTTTTTTTTTTTTTTAAAGCACTTTTCTTATTAAAAATATATACAAATTCTGCATGGTGTGAAACCTTTTAACCTAAGAGACCACTTCTCAAATAACTTGTTGTGGCAGATGTCTTTGTCCTGGAGGCTCATGTTGCCTGCTCCTGGGGCTGAAGTGTCAGATCAGTTGCTGTCTTGTTTCAGTCCTACCACTGGAATTTACTCCTCTTGGTAGCCTGTCAGAGTTAGTCTAGCAAGATTCTGGGCACAAGGCAAACATATCTAGAGGGTTTAACTGTTTTGTTATTACTGAAAAATTATGTAGTAATGTAGTTTTAAACATCTCTGCCAAAAGCAGTGGTGTCTTCAGTGGTACCCATTAAGGGTAGTTGCATGTAAATCATGTCTTTAATTTTGCAATTATGCATGTATCTTCAACAATGCTCTTTAAATTAGTGACAGCAAGACTGTACTGCAGAACAGAGACCTTGTATTTACCCATACATATCTGTCAATTTTTCCACACTTGTGTACAAGTTGGAGCCATCAAACAATATCTAGTGGGACAGTTACTTTATTTGTGTAAATTCATAACTGCAAAATGAGTACTATCTCTGCAGTTCCTGTTTTTATCAGCGTAATCAAAACAAAAGGATAGCTCAGTGGTTTGAGCATTGGCCTGCTAAACCCAGGGTTGTGAGTTCAATCCTTGAGGGGGCCATTTAGGGAACTGGGGTAAAAATCTGTCTGGGGATTGGTCCTGCTTTGAGCAGGGGGTTGGACTAGATGACCTCCCAAGGTCCCTTCCAACCCTAATATTCTATGAAAAGCCTACAGAACTCCAGCAGCCTCTGTGTAAACCAGCAGTAATCCTTGGAATGCTTAGCAATTTTAGATTGTAGGAATATAGTATTCTTCCCCAAAGTTAAACCAGGTAGGTACATATAGGTACTCTAAGCTTTTAGGTAATCTGAAAAGGATCTAGAATTAAGCATGTTATTTATGCAAAGCTTGGACCTATTCTTCCTTTATTAAGGTTATTCTTCCAAGTTGTTGAGGAGGAAATCAAACTCATCACATGGATACAGAAACTGGAACTAATGCATTATAGATTGTGTGATTAGTGCACTGAACCATCCAGATTTTAAAATAAGCTTTGCCTGCTTTTAAAACTCAAATAGAGCCCCTCTCCTTCTATGTGCTCCTCCCCCACTCAGTTTGATAATGTTAAAAAAAATCCCCCCAAATTGAAATTTATTCCTCTATAGAACTGGATCATGTTCTCTCAAGCTGGGGTGTCAGAGAATCTCATCATGGAAAGGTGAAGAACAACTCAACTAGATTTTTACCTCTGATGTCATTGCTTTGTATGTGTATGTTGCTTTGTATGTGTTACTGGACATATATCTCTGTATTATTATGTATGTTACCATACTACTTAAGAACCCCAACTGCTTTATCTTTTGAGCTATATTAATTTTTTATAGATGGAACTGGTAGTACCACCTATAGTTAAGGTTGCCGAACACTTCCTATTATAACAAACTGGAGACAGGATTTTATAACTTTGCCCAGCTTTGACTATTCAGACTGAAATTTTCCATGCTGGGTGTCTACCTGAGGCTGAATTTTTAAAGAAAATTTAGCAAAAGTGGTCAGCCAGTTCTGAGAACAAGATTAGGGAAACACGCGCACACACACACACACACACACGCAAAACAATGTTTTACAGCCATTTTGTTGAGAAGATCTAGTCCCTCCTTGCTTTGGAGTAGGGGCTTGGAATTTGGAGGGCAGTTTTCTATGTGGTTAGATGTACCTTTTGCTGTACCTGTGAAGGGGAAATACTGAAATATAGCTAAATTACAAGCCTTTCAAAAATCTGCTTGTGTATGCTCAGGAGAGACTTGCTGGTTTGGCAGCTAAATTCTTCTGATTCCATCTGCACTGAGCATGCTCCCTTCCACTCCAGGTCTGCAGGGGCTGAGAAGAACTCTCCCTACAGTTGCTATTGCTGGTTGTGGGCACAGAAACTGAGAGCAGGGAGACTTTCTGTCCTGGGAGCCAAGAGGGGAAGGGAACTGGAACTAAGGGCCATTTCGGGTGAAGACAGATTTCATGAGGTGGAGTGAGGGGATGATTGGAACTGGTTGGTCAGGGAGATTGGGTGGGGGGATTGGGATGAGAAGCCTAGAGAGGGAGACCATCAATGGGAGCTAGTGGGGGTGGGGGGAGTGGGCCGCCAACATGGAGCCTATGGGGTAGAATAGAACTGTCTAGATTAGGAGTCTAGGAAACAAGTACAAAACATCCACTTTAGCAATTTAAGATTATAAAATGGCAAGACAGTGTTAACCCCCCGTCCCTGCACCCCCACCAAAACTAGCAGTGTGTAAATAAAAAAAAAACAACACCTTAAAAAAGGGAATCAAATAAAAGTGGATTTTTTTTTTTAATTAAGAACATTGTAATTTTTATCCACCCTGGATTCAACTGTATGGTACTATGGGTGGGGCATCAGAACAGGAGTTTGAACTGACATCACTCAGAAGCTGTGTATGTACCCTCGGGAGTAAGAACAAAAACTGCCTAGTCTAAACTTTTCCCTTCTTGATGCTTCTCTTTACCTCACTACAAAAGATACTGCTCACTAAATTAAAGTATCTCCTGTGTTTTGCAGGAGTAGTTAATGAATACATTTCTCAGATGTGCACAAACAAGGAAGCAAAGATTATGTATTTGAAGAAAGCTAAAATAGGCAAACTTTAAATCCTGTTATTTCAAATCATTAACTTTCATCTAAATTGTGCTCTTTTGAATGCTTAGAAAATACATCAGTTATGTGAGCACAAACACAGATTAAAGTTTTTTTTTTACCCTAAATCCCTTGATGTCTTTTTGTTTTTGATTTCTTCTTTAGATTCTGGTTCTTCAAATTTGCTATAGCAGTAGCAATTAATGTTGGAGCTTTTTTCATCCCAGAGGGACCATTTACGACTGGTAAGATAGCACTGAATTACATCTTATTGTATGTGATGCAGTTATAACTTACTTAAAAATAAACCTCTTTTAAATGTAGCTGCAAACCCTCTTTCTCACTATTGGTTCCCCCCCCCCCCCCCCCCCCCCAAGATTGAGCGGTAAAACTTCCATTGCTCTGAATGGATTGCATCTGATTTTTCTTTACAGTGTGGTTTTATGTCGGCATGGCTGGGGCCTTCTGCTTCATTCTTATTCAGCTGGTCTTGCTTATTGACTTTGCTCACTCTTGGAATGAATCTTGGGTTGAAAAAATGGAGGAAGGAAATTCAAGATGTTGGTATGCAGGTAACAGAACTTTTATACCATTTCGGTGTGCATTTTGAAAACCTAATGGAGGTGAGATGTACCAGTGTAGTATATAATGCCATTTTGCCAGGAATGTAATGTACAGAAGAGATTCTGCTTTCATAAACAGCATTTTCTCTCATTCCATAAATTCCAGCCCTATTATTTATGCTATATCTGGATTTTTACCTGGTACCAAAAAACTTCTCAGTAATCAAATGTAACCTAAAATAAATCTACATTGTTGCAGAGGTTAATGTTAACTATTAAACTTTATAGTGCTTTTTTAATTCACAAGCCTTGACTTTTAACACTTCACTGTTCTGTTTAGTGACTATAAAAATAAAGCAGGCTATAGCTGCTCCCTATTGATAATAAACATTATCATTAGAGTGACGAGAGATCCCATTTTTATGTGGGCAGGAAGGGACAAGCTGCTTCCAGCCACAGGGGAGTGGGGTGGGGGGGAAGAGATGAGCTCTGCAAACACGGGCCAGGTCATCCCTCCCCCGCTCCCCTGTGGCTGGAAGCAGCGTTCCTTCCCTCCCGCACATTGCCAAAAGGCTGCTGCTGGCCACATTCTGGTGTGAACTCCAGTAGAAATCTGGAGGGGGGCATGTGACTCTGCGTGGTACTGCCCACTCCCCCATCCCCCAGAGAGGTGTCCGGGAGTGTGGGTGTGTCACCTCTCCTTGTGTGTGTGTGTGTGTGTGTGTGTGTGTGTCCTCCCTGTGTGAACCCTAAGGCCTTAAAGATAAGGTAAATAAAAAAAAATCCAACTATGCAGTATTTCTTTTTAACACGGGCTCAGTCAACTTGATGTTAATTTGAACGTTTGTACTGCATAGTTTTGATTGATTACTGTTGATCTCACTTCAATATGAGTAATTTTACCAGGTGTCCTGTATTCAGCATAGAGAAATATGGTCACCCTAATTATCACAACTAATTTTTTTTTCTGTAAGATCTTTCCTTTTTGCCTATTTGGGTATGTATGGTGAGTGGGGCAAAATAGAGGAGACAGTTAAAATCACTGCACTGGAGTAATGAGATTGTAATAGGTGATCATAAAACTTATGATTTAGTTTATTTCAGGAGGCAAAAAATGGCCTAGTTGGCTAGTTTTCTGTTTGCCTGGCAAGTCTGCTTTTTGAAAATGTGATTTAACAGATTCTTGTAAACCTACATAATTCTACAAAAGATATGTTGAATAAGTGTATTGAGAAATAAGCTGCTTATAAATTCCTCTCCACAGGTTCAGATTTTATTGATTTTTATTTGGGGACAGTGCTGTTAATTAAATTAAATGTAGATACATTGCTACAGGTTTGCCTATCTTGCTTTAACCAACTCCTTGGTAAAGAAGCCTGTACAAATACCTAGTTGAAGTGTTGGAGCATAACTAAAGCCTCAAGTGTCTCATTGATTGTGGTATTTGTCTTTATGATAGTGCCTTGAGGCATCAGGCAGAAGTGGGGCCCCATTGTGCTAGGTGCTATTCAAACAATGTAAAAAATTATCCCTACCCTAAAGAATGTATCTAATTTAAATTTTTAAAACATTTTTCTTTAAGTTTCAGTGTTTTAAATGTGTCCATAACCATTATCTGATACAATTTTGTGGATTCTTAATATAGCAGCACAATCATAAAATATTCTTTAAAGCTAGTAACGTATCCTTCTTTTAAGCAAATTTAACTGTCTTGTTTGTCTCCCTTCACAGCTCTGCTGTCAGCTACAGCTCTAAATTACCTGCTGTCTCTGGTTGCTGTTGTCTTGTTTTATGTTTATTACACTCGTCCAGAAGACTGCTCCGAAAATAAGGCATTCATCAGTGTTAATATGTTGCTGTGTATTGGCGCCTCTGTAATGTCAATTCTGCCTAAGATCCAGGTATGCTATGTTATTCAGTGAATGTTTGGGTTTTTTTTAACCCAGAAGCATCTCTCTAGCTAACATTTTAACCGTGGACATTTTGTCAGCTGCCCAATTTAGTTTTCTCCATGTTTCTTGCATATAGGAATCTCAGCCAAGATCTGGTTTGTTGCAGTCCTCAGTGATCACAATTTATACAATGTATCTAACCTGGTCAGCTATGACCAATGAACCAGGTAAGCTTGGCAGACTTAATTTTTTTTTTTAAAAAAAGGTTATATTCTTTGTAAAGATAAAGTAGCTTCTTTGTAAAGCTGTTCAAAATGGTAAATGACAGGAAGAAAATTCTAGACTAAGAAGAAAATATTCTCTATCATAGTCTTCTCTTCCTGCCTACATACACCAAAAACCTTAACTTATATTTCTCATATATTTGGGGGACCCATTGCATAGAAATGTAAGGTTGGAATGGGTCCATCCCTCTGCACTGAAGTAGGATAAAATATACCTACACCAGCCTTCTCAGGTGTTTTTCTAACATATTCATAAATAGGGAGTCTTGGACCTCTCTAGGTAACTTTTTCTAGTACTTAACTATCCTTTACAGTTAGAAAGCTTTTCCTAAAACTGAATCTCCTTTGCTGCAAAGTAAGTACATATGTTGCCTTGTGGATTAAATAGTATATGAACATGTAATGAAAGACTATCATGCGTAAGGGCAGTTAAGATTGTTCAGGGCTTTTTCATTTCTCGACTTCCCGGAACTTCATTTTGCAACCTTAATGTTCTTTTAATGTGATGTGAAGGAAGGGAGAGTATGTATGGAATTTCCTAGTGTTCTTAAAAGAAAAACAAGAAACAAAAATTCTACCATGTTCAACTCTTTGCTAGATAGCATTAAAACGCAGTATTGTGCAATATGTATAGTCAGAGGCAGGACCCTTGTCTCAGTCCATGCACAACTTTCTATACCTTAGCTCCGAAGGAGTCTTATTTTCTTCAGTTTGTCTTCTTTCATATGTATCTATGCTTTATTGTGTGGAAGGATGCAGGACTCACTACAGATGTTCCTATTCTTTCTCTCAAAAAAACAGAGATCTTTGGCTAACTGTTAAGAGATCATATGACATTGTTTGTTTGTGTACATAGGAAAATTCTTTTAAAAACAAACCCAAACCTCTAGAACTTACATAAATTGCAAAATTTTACGAGAACACTAGATGGCCTCTCTCCCTGGTAAATTTTTAAGTTCCTACTTGGGTGCTACAGCTGTTTAAAAGAAGTGTCATTTTTTTATATTAATGGATAAATGCAGGGGGTTTATGCTCTTTTCAATTTGAAACAACTGAACTCTGCTCAAACATTCAAAAATTCCACTGCAGAAAACAGATTTGAAAATCTGCCAAATATTAGCCTTCAGGATAAAAGACAAACAGACAAAAAAACCCATGACTTTTTAGAATGTAAGGCTTATGCATCCTTAACTATAGGTATTACTTTATGCTTCATCTATGTTGGTGCCATTCGGAGACACTAGCCATGGGCTATAACTGCAATAATTACAGGAAAGTAGGAGCACATATTCACTTAGGTTTCTCTCTTCTGTGTTTTATCAGTGCTCACTGCAGTTTGGTAACTTAGTATATATAGTTGAGCTTTTAAAAACATTTATAGCATTCTTTCACGTAGCTTAAATCTTCAAAGTGAGTGTATTTGAGGTAATACTGGTTAGTATTCATTGTGTAGTCTAAGGGCTAGTCTAAACAGAGCAGGAATGCGCACCACGAAAGTGTGATTTCTAAAGCGCACAAATAGATCTGTGTAGACCCTGCTGGCATGTATTAAAAGTTCCCTAGTGCGTTTTAACATAGTGTGACATAGAGTAAACATGTTAAAGTGCACTAGGGAACTTTTAATGCACGTCAGGAGGGTCTACACAGATCTATTAATGTTCTTGCACTTCAGAAATCGCACCCCCCCCTTAGCATACATGAATATTGCTGCTCTGTGTAAACAACCCCTAAATGACTGTCGTGTTTGGCTGCTGGTGGTGTAAAATATTAGGAATTCTGAAGAAAATGCAGTGTATTTTTGCCACAGTTCAGTAAAGGAATGGAACAGGATCAGTAAAACACTTCATGCATCTTTTAAATGAAGAAACGTTAACTTCAGAATATTTCCTTGTCTCCTCTAACACCTATCTTGTATTGACGTGACATAATTATCACTAGCTTGCTTTACTTTTTTTTGTCCTATCCATGATCTTTAAGTCATTTTTTTGTTTCACAAAGTTCTGAACTTTCAAAACTTTTGCATTTACGTTGGACATGAAAATGCCTTGTATTACTGTGTGTTCAGTGTGGAAATAAAAATATTTTCCATAACCATTTACCCTGTTCTTGTTTTGTTTAATTTCTAATGTAATCTCCTTCCCAACTCAGAAAGGAAGTGCAATCCAAGCTTGCTGCGCATAATTGGCTACAACATCACCACCATTCCAAGCCAAGGTCAGGTTGTCCAGTGGTGGGATGCACAAGGAATTGTAGGACTTATTCTGTTTTTGCTGTGTGTTCTGTATTCAAGGTGAGATGAATTAATTGGGATTTAAGTGACTTGTGCTACTGCTAATGATCAGATTACTACAATTTTATTTTTATTTGTATTCATTCCCCTGAAATACAGCATCCGGACATCCAGTAACAGCCAGGTTAACAAACTGACGCTAACCAATGATGAATCAACACTGATAGAAGATGGGGTACCCAGAAGTGATGGCTCTTTGGATGATGGAGATGATAGCCACCGTGCTGTAGATAATGAAAGGGATGGAGTTACTTACAGTTATTCCTTCTTTCACTTCATGCTTTTCCTGGCCTCATTGTATATCATGATGACCCTCACCAACTGGTACAGGTACACACACTTGAGATGTTGTACTAGTAATGAATGCGCAAGATACTACAGTTTTTGGGATTCAAGTTATATTTTCAGATGTCTCAAAAGAGATGCATCCTTTAGTACATGTACCGGTGTGACAGGAATTCTCAAGGGATAGCATTTATTGCTATGTATGAAATGAATTTGTAGCTAAAAACTAAGCTCTTATTTAATGGCAATGGTCATCATTGTTAAGGGTGAGGTTCTGCCAACCTCAGTTAAGTGGAGTAGTCCCATTAGATCAATGGAACTTCTATTGGAGTAAGGTACTACCTGAATAAGGATGGTAGAGCCACATTTAACTTGTGACCAACTCACAGAGTTCATTATAACATATAGGAAACTATTAAAGGGTCTATTTTGAACAAAAGGAATTTTTTGTTTAAAAACAAACCAATTAAATTGTAGACCGTTATGTGGGATTATGGCTAAATGTTTGTCTTGGGTTTCACAGAATACTCAGAACTCAAAAAGGTGTGGGTGGGTGCGAGTGTTTAAAAAGAAAAAAGAAAAAACACAAACATACACAAACATAAATTTAATGCTAGGGAAAAGAGTAGGAAAAGAGACCGACAGAATCAGGAAGACTATAGATATCTGCACAGTGAAATAATTGTATGTATTCTGAAATTTCATTGCAAAGGGTGTGTGTGTGTGTGTATATGTATATGTGTGTGTATATGTATATGTGTGTGTATATATATATATATATATATATATATATATATATATATATATATATATATATATATATATATAAATATAATTGTGAATTATGGGGCAGTAATTCCATCAACGGGATCGGCCAATATAATGTAGAAGCAATAACTAGGATTGTGCAAGAACAGCAAAGAGAAACTTCAAAAAAAAAAAATTCTAAAGAAAATAACTTTCAGTATAGTCCCACTCTGGATCTGTTGCTTCTGAGTCATTATGGGTTTGATTTGACTTACCCCAAAGTGTTCAGCATCTTTGGAACACCTTTTGAAAAGGGCAAAAGTCATCCTGCATGATTGTTGTTTCACAGCCAGTAAATACCATTCAGGTCTTGTCTGTCCACAAGTATGATCACAAGTTCCTTGTAGCTACAATTGCTTTTGTGCCTGGTTCATTTTTGCAGTTGTTTGACTAGCCTGTTGTGTTATCTTACACTCCACTGACATTCTTCATTTTTATTTCTAATTTTCTTAACTTAGATTTGAAAGCTGGGCTATGTTTGCCCCATGTGTCTAGACTTATGCACTGCTTCTGTTGATTTTCTATTTTTTATTGTTGCTGGTTGTTTTGTATTCTGTCTTGTTTCTTTGGAATTTTTTAGTTTAGGAAAGCTTCTGAGGGGTTTCAAAACGTAGCTCAGTGTACAATTCGAAAATATCTGTACCTGACCAACATAACTGGTATTATTTGCATCTTGAGGATGATAGAAAGTACACATGAAGATGTTGTCCCAGGCTGTCAATACCTTGGGCAAGCACTTTGCTGTCTTCCCTTGAAGTTTTTTTCAGTAAATCTAAGTTGGCACTGAGTGCTTTGAAGAGTAAAGGAGACTAGCTTAATCTGAGTTATCAAGAGCTTCCCATGAAGTGGTCTGTTTAAAACAGGCTTGTAGTGCCTTGAGGCATTTGAATGCTATTCTTAAGAGGAATCCCTCTGAATGGGATACCAAGACTGCTGATTCTTGCTACCTAGGAAATCAAAGTAGAATCTGGAGGTACTCCTCGGGTACTATTTCTTTTTCTCCACAAAGGAGAAGGAAGAAAAAGCTGACCCATCTTCAGGGGGCTTAAGGTTCCCACTTTTGTCCATAGGAATTCTAAGATTTTCATAGAAATTGGAAAGGTCAAATAACTAGGGCGGGTATCATGGGGTTTCTTGTAACTTTGATCCTTGAGGATCTGATATCCAAGCTCCTTTATCTAATCGTAGACCAGATGGTGCGGGTGTAGGATTGCACTCTGAATACAGCAGACTGCCACTTCCGAAGTACTGAGTGTAGCTGATGGGTGTTCTTCCCAACCTTCTAATGAGAGGCAAAGTAGAGAAAGTATTATCCAATTTCACTGTCTGTTTGGCATCCCTGGACCTTGCCGTTAGATGTTACCACCCAGAAGGTGGACTTATCTTTTTCAATTGGTGGTCTCAAAAACCTCTAACTACCTGCAATAGTGACTTCATAATAAGGTGGGTTTATAGTTATCATAGACTCTTGCCAGGAGGATTTTTCAGAATTTCACTCTAATCATTCCGTTAATTTTTTCATGTCTGTGCTGTTGAAACTCTTCACCATAAATGTTGATGTAAAAACACTTTTCTGATTAACTGTTGTGCACCTAGCCCCTAAATGTTCCAGCAGACAGGTTTTTTTTGACATTTTGTTGTTGAGAAAATGTCAGAGAACTGTATTTAAATAACTGGATGATCATAATATGGTTAAATAACATATAATTAAATAACTGGATGATCATGATCATAATAGTTCTTCAGGTCTACAACTCCAAGATGGTGTAATGGCAAACTCAGTCAGAAGATGGTTGTTAGCCTCAGATCTTTTCCCATTCAGGAGATTTGTAGGGAAGCCGAATAGAGCTCTGTGCGCAGTTGACGTTTTGAAGTTTATTTGTAGTTTGTTTATAATTACAGGGATCAGATTCTTTATTTTTGAGACAACTTAATCTGAGACTATGCCTATTGTTCATTACAGTAATGCCAAGATATTACATTTGGCACATGGGGAAAGTTTATGCTAGGTAACCACAAGAACATTGAACTGATACTAGGCTTTTAGGATATGTTCGCAAATCCTTTATCTGCGAATTTGCCTTGGCAAGGAATTGACTTCTATAATTAGTTGAAATTAATAATATGCTAACCTATAGGGTAAAGATACTCCAACATTATTAGTAAATATGGACAAGGGAGGCTGGGCATTTGTATGACTATTCATGACAGCCCCTCGGTCCCATAATAGGTGAGATCACTATGTAAGAGGGAGACGTGGACCATCAGACTTGTTTGGTATGCCAGGTTAGAGGGCTGGACCCTTGCCTCTTACCACCAGATCCCCAAGGAAGGGTGTAAATATATGATCTTATGTGTGAGGAATGGTTAAGATATCACCTTAATTATATTTTTGCTATCTTTTTATGTGGTTTGGAGCTTTTTTGTCTTTGCTAATTGAGCTAATAAAAGTAGTTACACTGTGGGTATAGCAAAGTTTTATCTCCGGTGTGCACGCCCAGGTTCCCAAATAGACATTGAACGTAATAACCCTGATTCTATAATGCTGATTCTTGAACTAAATCTTACAATCCCCCAGTTCTTTAAATCAGTAATAATCAATAACCACTAATGAATCAGTCTACGTTTGAAAGGAACAGGGAAAAAGCAGTTATTGGTAATGGAATTGTCATGCAGGCTTGCTGGTGCTTCCTGAAGAACAGGGAAGGTATTCTAGGGGTTTAAAACTTTGAGCTAAATCAAACCCAACCTATCATGAGCCTGAGGCACAGTGGTAATCTATTACACCAGTCTACCTTCAGAGAACAAAAATCACAGGTAAGTGACTCTCCCTGTAACTATCTTTATTTTTTCTTTTTTTCTTTTTCAGTCCTGACTCTTCCTATGAGACGATGATTAGCAAATGGCCATCTGTCTGGGTGAAGATATCTTCCAGCTGGATTGGCATTGTGCTGTATGTGTGGACTCTGGTGGCTCCGCTGGTTCTTACAAACCGTGACTTCGACTGAGCTGTGCTTCTCCTTTGAACGCTTCAGTTCATTTCACCACTTGTTGAAACTAACAGTATTCCAGACTAAAATGCAGTTGTAAATATGTGCATGCTTGCTGCCCATGTAGTAGACCGTGCCTTGTTCTGCATGATTACCTTTAGATCATGTCCTCTTGCCATTTCACTAAATGACTTTTCTAGCCAAGCTCAGTGATTAATTACTATGCCATTGGTTTTCATAGGAGTACTTTAGGTTTAGTGCTGTGGGTGAGGTAGATGTAAAATCAGTTAGTTTGTTGTATTCCCCTCCCTCCCCCAACGCTGTGAGTAGCAAAGGGTGCAAGAACAACTGGGTTGGAACTTTATTTAATTAGATGGAGTTAAAAACAGGTTTTATAGGAGGAATTTTAAGCAAATTAGGGCTACTTTTGACAATTTGTGTTGCCTTGTTTTCAAAGTCAGCCTTCAGTAAGTATTGAGCATTTAGGTCAATTCAAACGGTGCATGTTACACTTCTGTCTGATATCTTGCAGCCTTTTGGCTCTGTCTTGTTTTCACTATGTAATATATATATATATATATTAATGTATTTAGCTTGAATGCTAAATTGAAGGAATTTGAACCTACACTTCTCTGAACATTCTCTTTGGAGCTAGTGTATTAGACATGCCCTATTCCTGACAAAAGGACACACACAAAATAAACATGCTGTGAAGATTTGGCCCCAGGAGTCAGATGTATATTGTAAACCTGTGTCTTTAAAAAATACTTTAATACTTTATATATTGCTAAATTATACTCTGGCTCTAATCAAGCTGAGATGTTGCAAGGAAAGTAGTAAGCTTGTTTGCAAAGGATAATGAGGCACCGGCTGGGTGTGACAGCAAATGCTTATGATCAGAAGTTTGGAGAAAAAGGAGTACTGAAGTTAGTCATTAGAGACTTGCATTCTATAGCTGGCTTCTACAAAATTATTATTTAATCTTTAAGTTTAGGGTATTAGAAACTGATCTGTTTTAATATCTTATGGTACCTGTTTCTGCTGGTGTGGACATGTGCCTGGAAAATAGATGTGGGCATCAAGTTAACTAGTTGGGCTGATTTAAAAAAAAAAACTTGTATAGTTTTGTGCAGTTCTTGAAAATTTTTAAATGCTATTGTGCTTGCTGCTTTGTAATTAAATAAGCTGTGGTGTGTGTATGCTCTGCTGGTGGTTATGTTGAGACTGACAATCTCACTGGGAGTGAACCCAGAGCTGTACTTCAGCAGTCATCATATAAACTACCCTATGGTGTTTCTACTGCTGTCTCATGTAGCTAATTCTTATCTCATAAAAGTTTTATTTTAAATTGCTCAAACACATTGGCATAGGCTAAGTAAGACTGACTTGTTAGTTAGAGCCAGTGACATTTGGAGGCAGCTGAAGCCAATACTGTGTACAGTCATTTTGAACATATTACCTATCAATAAACAACTTCAGATAAAGATGTGGTTTTATTTTCTGATGGCTACAAATTAGTCAGGGGATGCAGTTTGTAGTGAAGACTAAACTACTAGAGTAAAACAAGTGCTACAAACTGGTGTTTAGAAAGTTCATAGCACCTGAAGAGCTTTTTCAACAGCAGGGTTCATGAGGGTTTCCACCCCTTTCCTGCCCCCAGTGTAGTGTGACTTGCACCCAATGGGGATAAACTGCTATAGTGCAAATTGCCTGCACTCAACATTTGCATGGGTGGTTAACTTCCTACCCCAGATAAGGCTATAGGCAGATGACACCATCTGACACTTGGTTTATAATGAAGTATGTGATTCAAGCTACAATTAACATTAAATAGTGGCAACAAACTGGGCTGCTGATTAAAGGAAGTATAAATAGAGCATTGTTAAAGCTTAACCCTCAATCATACAATGTTTAAGTCCTGAGCCACTGAAGACAGAAGCAAATATGTCTTGACTCATGTTTACTATTATTAGACTACACTTATTGGGCTCATTTGGTTCCTTCTAGTACAGTTAGCACCAAAGGGGCAGCACTCCCTTTAATTTGGAATGACTTTTCAGTCTTTCCTTTACTGCTTCCAGGTTCTATACTCCTACCTAGCTTAATTAGCTAAGGGTTTTCTTCCCTGCACTAGTTACCTCAAGCTTTTTAGTTATACATTGAGTAATATTAAGGACATGAAGAGAACACCCGAGTTGCATTTCAGCCAGCTGTCTGTACCTTCACTACATTTGAATTAAATGTCATCTTGTACATCATCCCTTGAGGACAGGTGCCCAAACTTTGGTTTTAACCACTTCTTATGGTTTGTGAACTCAGTTCTTTAAATAGAAGGGATAGTATAAACACACCCAAAGTTAGGTGACCTTATGCAGGAGCAGTGAACAGCCTGAACACTGATCACTGTGAAAACTACTAAGCACATGCAGCTCTTCAACATGCCATGCCTAGTCTCTGGGTTGCAATGAACACTGCAGGTGGGGTTCTACCATATTTGGAGGAGGGGAATATATGTGTAATTAAAACAAATCTCTTAAATGGTCTAACCTCCCTCAATATACTTTTCCATTCAATTGTTTCTTCTGGGTCTGCCTTTCATTAGATACTCTAAGCCAGTGGTTCCCAAACTTTTGTACTGGTGACCCCTTTCACATAGCAAGCCTGGGTACAACTTCCCCCCCCCCCCCCCCTTATAAATTAAACACTAATATATTTAACACAATTATAAATGCTGGATGTAAAGTGGAATGTTGTGTGCTGTTGAAGAGCTACTTCCTTCAAACACAGAGGTGGCTGTATTTCAGTGGAGGCTGAAAACTTTCATGTGCATACTGGCTTAATATAGAGTCTCATAGTATTACAAACACCCATTGTTAGCTCAAATGCAGGTCTCTTGCCACAGCAAGAGACTCAGTTCTCTACTCAGGCAAATATCCATTGACATCATGGGTTTGGGGTAGAGGCTGACAGCTTGTGACCTTCTGAGGGGTCCCAACCCCCAGTCTGAGAACCACTGCTCTAAGCAGTATTTAGTGAAATTAACTTGATAAACTAGCAATTCAGCTAACCCATTAAGAATGTTTAAATAGCACATCTTTTCATGCCACAACATCAAAATTGTTTACTAGGTGAGTTCTCCTGTGGTACAACAGTACATATACCAAATAGAGGCACCCTCAACAGGTGAAGCCAGAGACCTACACAGCCAGTGGCCTCTGATAGTGAGGTGTGCTATATACTAAGCTGCTTCCATTTTAGTTGACTTAGTTTCCTCTCCGCTAGTCAAAAAATAAGTGCTATATGAACTTTTATTTACCAGTAGGTCATAATGTATTAAGAGCACTTACTGTTATGCTTCCCAAAAGGTACTTGTTTGAATAGGATAATGCCTTCTGAATGAGTACACAGTAGTAGCTTTCTAGATACATTTTACAAATTCCATTAATGAAAATATACTCAGTTACTATGGTTACATCTACACAAGGATAACCCCCCTCCCCATGGCTGGCCAAATCAGCTGACTCAGGCTCAGTGGAAGGTCCCAGAGCATAGGCTCCAGTCCAAGCCCAATTTTTAGCCCTATGAGTTCAACTCCAGCCATGCTATTTTATCCTTGAGCAGATGTACCCTACGTCTATAATACATTTGTTTACTGGTGGTAGAGAAGATGAGTCAATGCACAAAAACTGGTGAGAATTTGATTTTTTTTTCTGCCTGATTCAAGTAGCTTGAAAACAGGTGTTTAACTCAAATGCTACAAGATCCCTACTTAACAATGAACACAGTATTTGTATATAAAAACAGCATATTTCATGCTCAATGGTATCAAAACAACCTATTTTTATTACTATCTCAGCATGTTAATGTAGTAAAGTGTACATCTTTCACTTGATACATAGCTCATGTAGAGTCTGACCTGACCTCTTGAAATTTATCCTACCCAATTACTGGTTTTAAAAAAAATTGTTCTGAAACTGAAAACTAAGACTGTCTTTTATGGCATACACTAGCATGAATTAAAGTTACTTCATGTACAGTAGTTCATCTGAAAACATGTTCTAAGCATTGACTCAAAGTGTAGACAATGTAAAAGATGACCCCTAACAAAAGTCACACCTAGATAACATTTATTTTATCAAAGTGGATGGTTCAGGTTGGAACTCATGCATGCAAGTGGCTCCTGTCTTAATAAATAAAAGCTTCCATTTCTCTCCTGTCATGTATGATCACACTCACTGAAAACTAAGGCAGAACCAAAGAGTCAACTAGGTAACAGGCACTTTGTTCCCAATTCAACCAGAAAAAATACAGCTCAACTCAGGTCTTGATGCACCCCCCAACCCAAAACGTTTTTTAAACAAAAGGTTGTAAAAATAGAAAACCAAAATACAGAAAACATTCAGAGTTCTACACAATACAGAGTTATTCTACTCAATCATACATAGAACCAAAAAGTCCAAGAGTGTAAAACAACGGTCATTCTGACATGAATTTTGATTACCTGGGATATTTTGTATTCTCTATAAATACCAAATATTTGACAGCAATTAAAAAGTTTGGTAACTTAGTTGCATATACCAAGTCATACTATGTCTATGATGTCTTGTATAAGTACACAACTACTTACACATATTCAAAGAGCAGTTTGTGGGAAGAAGGATAGGCGAGAGATTCCACAATAGCTGGTTATACTAACCAAAGTATTTACCAAAAAACCCAGAAAGATACCAAATGATATCCTAAATAAATAGTTTGTTTTGATGAATATATACAAAGTTCCTGCTATGTTAGTTATCCAAGAATGGCATATCTGTGTCCATGGGTGCAGGAGCAAGTTCACATAAATAAAACAGTGTGGCTTCACTAGCTTCCGCCTCAGTCAGTGGCTCCAGCCGCACTAACTTGCTTTGAGTTGGTTCAGGGTCCAGGCTGCTTTCCAGAAGCTCATCCACTTCTAAGGGTTTGTCTAGGGAGGACATGGTTTCAGATGTGGAATTTCCACCCTCAACAGTTGCACCTGGACTCCCATCAAGGAATGCAAGGAGTGGAAAGGCAGTATATTGAATGAGCTGTTTATCTACAAGGGAAGAAAAATAATACTTCAGAAACTGACTATTAGTTTACATGCACAGTCCTAATTCCAAAAAATTTAGTGTACTTTTTACAAAGCAAACCACATTATAAAAATATTTTTGAACAAAAATGGTTACTTTTAAAAAAAATTGGGCATACTATTGAAGTGTTGCAAGAAGCAAAGTAAACAGTTTATTGTTCAGATTTGTCGGAAACACCAACATTTAATCAGTTTTGTCTTTGCATCTGGTGCAACGCAAATTCTTCACAGTTAACTATTTTGGTTCTTGTCATGTTATCAGCATGAAGCAATCAAGCAGATAAGACCTGACTAAGCAGGATCTTGTTTTAACAAGAACTTCACAATTTTTCCTCTTACATCTTTTCAGCTGAACAACTATGAAGCTCTTCCTGCAAAGAAAGCCATGTCATTCGCTGTACTAACCTGATTTGGGCTTAGAACTCTGTGTGTCCTGTGAAGCAGGCTGAGGTCCATTACTCTTTGTAGTTTCTATTCCTTTTGTCTCCAAATGAAAAAAGAAATTGAAGTCAAAACTTAATCTGAAATAGGCTTTAAAAAACCCAGTCTGCATAAGTAACAAAAAGGTAACAACTGACGAATCTTGACAAAGTCTAACTAACTATTAAAATAGCCTGCACTAGCCTGTAAAAAGATGATGTTACAACTGTATGGCAACTATTCATGTGGCTTAATGGATGCCGGTCTAGAAAATAACGAAGTGAAACAGTGGTACATCCAAGTAGGAACTGAGACAGATTAACATTTATGGAGGATTACTGTTCTACAGTTAGACCTCAAATCGGAGGAGCATTAGCTTCTCTTCTTGGTTCTGCTATAGGCGCTAGTTTCACTTTCCTCATCTTTAAAAATGTTTGCTGTTTCCCCTAGATACCATGGTGATAAGCATGGTATAAAACTTTTACCCACCCACCCCTCCCCCCAATTTGTGCTGTTATTCCCTTCCAAAGCAGAATAGGAATAAGTTCAACTGTAGTTTTTGCATCCATATTAGAGGTTTCATTAAGAAAATATGAAAATGCTTTGTCACTTCAGTAATGGGCACAGCTATAGGACAAGTTGTTCACCAACCTCCAACTGTGGCCTTGGCTACACTTGTGAGTTACAGCGAATAAAGCCACCCACAGCGCTGTACCTCACTCCCCGTACACACTGGCAAGGCACGTACAGCGCTCTCTCTCCCTGGCTACAGCGCTGCAGGTACTCCACCTCCAGGAGAGGAATGAGAGATGCAGTGTAGTGGCTACAACTCCCGGGCGTCAGTGTGAATGAGGAGTTAACTTGCTGCGCTGTGATAATCCCCTTATCAAGTGGCCACTCTTTTCATTGTTGTGATCGGCTCCAGGAATGCGGAAGTGCCGTTTCAAAGCTCCATACAGAGAGAAAAAGCAAACATTTTGCTGTTTGCTTTGAGTGAGTGAATGAGAAGCAGGGAGTGCAGGGGGGTCAGAACTTGCAAGGCAGCGTGCTGACACACTCAGCACCCCAAAACCCACTCTCCCCCCACACTCCCTGTCACACTCCACCCCCCCCCTTTTGAAAAGCACGTTGCAGCCACATGAATGCTCGGATAGTTGCCCATAATGCACCGCTCCCAATGCAGCTGCAAATGTGGCCACGCCAGTGCGGACAGACTGCAGCGCTTTCCCTACTCAGCTGTACAAAGGCGGGTTTAACTCACAGCGCTGTACAGCTGCAAGTGTAGCCATACCCTGTATTTGTATTTCTCGCTACTGTGGGCTTTGGAACTTACTTTTGTATTACTGATATGATCTGTGGGATTCATCTGCACGGAGCTTGTAAAAAGCTGAACAAGACAAAACACAGTTTTAAAATTCCAAATGTTGGTATATACTAAGTATAGGTCACTAAATATATGGGTGTAAATATTTTACTATACTTTATTAATTGTTTATATTATAGGATCTGAGCAGGATTGGGTCCCCTTTTAAAAGTTTGCCATTTTGTGCAAAACGTTTGCTAAGGAAAAGCCTAATTGTGGAGTAGACCTGCTACGTTTTGAGACCGCAGGGCACTGGTAACGCCCACACCACGGCAACATCTGTACCATGTCTAGCTCAGAACATTGCTGTATGTTAGTCTCCTTCAGAAACACCAGATTCAGAAAAGTGTGAACTGCCACACAGTTGACCAGTTAAGAGAGAGGAATGATACAAAGGAATAATAGGTAAGAGAACTAAGGACCGGTGGACTGAAACTACAGTCACCTCATTCATTTGAATTATAAATGTGGCAAAAAAATTCCACTCTTCTCTCCCCCGCTGCTTAACTTTGAAACTTTTCATTTGGAAATTAAACCTATGAACACTAACATAGAATTCACAATTGTACAACATCTGCCTGGGCATGCATAGGTTTTTCCCTGAACAGCACACTTTTCAATATATACGGGCGGGCACCAGCCACTAAAACTGGATCTCCAGTCCCCTTATTCCCTTCTGTTTCCTCCTCTCCAAGTGTGTCATTTTCAGGCACAATTTGGAACCATTAGAATACATACTCAGTTCAAAATTTTGTGGCCCAGAATACACTTGGCCCTTGAGCCTTGGGAGCCTGATAAAGACTCAGAGTCCCTGCTTCCCCATTTACGAAGCGGGTCCTAGAACAGTGATTTTTTTCAAGCTTTTTTTCTGGCAACCCAGTTGAAGAAAATTGTTGATGCCCACGACCCAACGGAGCTGGGGATGAGGGCTGGGGCAGGAGGTTGGGATGCGGGAGGGGGTCAGGGCTCTGGGCTGCGAGCTCTGGGGGTGGGTCCAGGGATGAGGCGGTTTGGGTGCAGGAAAGGGCATGCTCAGGGCTGGGGCTGGGGATTGGGCCAAGGGCTTACCTCCGGCGGCTCCCGGTCAGCGGCGCAGCCAGCATGCAGTGGCAGGCTTCCCGCCTGTCCTGGCACCGCGGACCGCGCTGCGCCCCAGAAGCAGCCAGCAGGTCTGGCTCTTAGACGGAGGCACACAAGTGGCTCCACGCAGCTCTTGCCCGCAAACACTGCCCCCCCAGCTCCCATTGGCCGGAGCCAGTGCTCAGGGCAAGGGCAGCGCATGAAGCTCTGTGGCCCCGCCTACGACCCGGACCTGCTGCTGGCTGCTTCTGGGGTGCAGTGTGGTGTCAGAACAGGTAGGGACTACTAGTTTTTACTGGCCGGCTGCCAGGGTCCCTGGGTGCTGAGCAAGGTGATCCAGTGCCTTGCATTCCACGACCCAGTACTGGGTTGCGACCCAAACTTTGAAAACCACTGTGCTAGAAAATCTACCTCATGGATCAGGCCTGAAGCCAATCTTTGGTTCCCTTATCCACTTTTGGCCAACTTCATGGAAGTACACATGCAGTTCTAGTCAACAGCACCAGTAGTTCTACTAAACATACATAAATTGGTGTAGCAGTTAAAAGAGCGAGCACTTCAGGGGCATTTGAAGCATTACACCAGTACTGAAGCATGCACTACTCTTTGTGCTTCCTTCCAACCCCACCCCCCTTTTTTTGTTTTTTTTATATATAAAGGGAACAAAATTAACTGCCACATTTGTCCATGTGGCACAGCTAAAGTAATAAGCATCAGGAAATACAAGAGATTTCTACAGTAATACTAATTCTGCTATTTTGAAGACAGAACCTTTGCATAGCTGTTTCCTTGTTATAAAGGCTGTGTGTTAACATTTTTAGTATGCAATATACAGGATGAGCAATAAGACTAAATTATAACTCTAGAAATGTTTGAGTCTTCCGATTTTAAATTTTATAATTGTGCAGGCTTTATAAAAAGGTGCATGAACTTTTTGAATTAAAATTTTAAATTAAGCTTTAAGATATCCTCTTGAGAAATGTGTATTTGCATCCTCAATGATCTTGTTCATTACAAAATAAAAAACAGAGGAAGTTGCTAGAAATACATACATCAACCAGAAGATCTGGGTCTATGCTGAACTGTCGTCCTGACAGCATGGCTTGGAAGTCCTCTAAACTGCAATCAATACTGTCAAGATAATCCAATAGCTCAACTCTGGAAGATAGGGAGAAAAAAAAAAAAAAAAAAAAAAAAAAAAAAAAGGAGGATTTTGTGTTCTGAAATAGCCGCAACACTTCTACTGACAAGGTGAAAAAAATCAAGTGAGGTGCAGGGTACCCCATGAAAGTCTGTTATAAAGATACTGTAGCGAGGCGGTGGGATACCCCACAGCCCCGCTGAGGGCCGAACCTCCCCTAATACCAACGTGGGCGGAGACACCGGGTTCGGCGCCCGCCCCTCAGAGGTCACGGCACCGACCCGGAAGTATAAAAGCCTGCCTGCAGAGCTCAGTGGAGCCCACGCCGGCGGAGAGAGCAGACGTCCTTGGCCGAGCTCCCGCTTGGGAGACAGCCGCAGGCCGCGACCGGCCTGCTGACTTACCAGGCCTGCCGAGCCTACCTCTCGCCCGGTACCCCAAGGAGGAGCCGAGCCTGCCCCGTGCCAGCTACCCCGAGGAGGAGCCGAGCCTGCCCCGTGCCAGCTACCCCGAGGAGGAGCCGAGCCTGCCCCTTCCCTGCTACCCCGAGGAGGAACCGAGCCTGCCCTTCGCCACCTACCCAGAGGAGCCGATGCTGGTGGAGAGCACCGAGGACAGTAGGACGGCCCAGGTACCATACAAGGGGAAGTGTGGAAGTAGCCCGGGGGCAGCCGACCCCAGTCTGGCTGCTGCACTGCCAGAGCCGATGTCAGTGTGTTGCGGCCAGGATCCCCACTGACAGCAGCGAGTTTCCGCCGCTGCTAGGGCCCCGGGCTGGGATGCAGTGGAGTGGGAGGGCCTGCGTCCCCCCTGCCACCCACTCCTTGGGTGGCAGACTCCCCTTTTTCCCCTGGCCTAGAGGGCCTGGGCTGCTACAAACTCTGACCCTGAGTGTAATATATTAATATTAATATTATAATTAATTATATATTAATATATTAATTAATTAATATTAATATTAATATTGTGCTAAGATGTTGCCTGCCTATTTCTTTGCATCTGTTTAGTTTAAACAATCTATCCTCCACAGATAAAGAGAAGGTGAAAAAGGTAAACATAGGGTAAAAACAAAAATATATGCCTGAATATCAACAAGAAAATCAGTGCTTAGAAATTTTCAAGAAGAGTAAAGATGGAAGGGAAGAGGATGCATTGTGCTGCAAGGACTACAGTACTGAGGTCAGGGCTCATGCTGACAGAATAAAGGAGCATGTTGAAAGCGAACGACAAGAAGCTTAAAGAAAGTGAGCTTCCAGATAAACAGACAATATCAGGAGCTTTCACCAAGGCTTCCATGAAAGAGAAGAGACAGCACAATTATGTCAATGAATTTGTGCATGCTCTTTGTTTCACTGGACAACCGCTGTTAATTGCAGAGGGGCCTGCTGGTGACTATGTGACAATACTGTACAGAAGCAAAAACCCTTCCTAATGCAGACAACCTCACTCGTAAGTATCTAAAAGAAAAATGACAATGCTTTAGTGTATAAACACATGGAATGAATTGATGGAAACGTGGTGTCTAGATTGATTTTTGACAAGTCTTCTGATGCTTTGGCCTATCCAATTCTTGGCCTTTTGTTTTTGTTTTTTTTATTTCACTGACATGTTTGAAATGTACCAACAAATGTGGGAAAATGTGGCCACAATAAACAGATTCTGCTTCCAACATGGCTAAATATGCATGGGAGATTAAACTCAATCGGAAACCGGAGCTGCTACGTATTGCCTGTCCTGCTCATCTGACTACCATTGTTCTGTCAGCAGCTACTGCTACTGAAGAAATGGAAGACGTGAAATCTTAGATCACTGGATTTGGGGCCATTTTCAAAAATGCGAACAAGCTGAAGACTTTGCTTTACATAGTGCGAAATGAGTGCAGAGCTGACTGCCGATTACCTACCCCTGCTGTGCCACATCGGTGGATGAGCTTGTACTTCGCTGCTTGTCATGTAAATAACGTGTGGACTGTGCTAATGTGTCTCTAGATCATCCTGAGTTTGTTGGTTCTAAAGCAGACACTGAAAAAACTGACAACCAAAATGACCACCAGATTCTGTGCACCCAGGCAATGTTTGTTGTTGAAAACTTGGAATCACTGTGGGACACTCAGAAAATACTGGAGTTTTCTGCAACTACTGCCAACATGTTTGCTAATACAGATGTTTACTAGATCCTGACGATGAAAATCTCATCTGAATTGAGCACAAAACCTGCAGGAGAAACATACGGTGAGAAAACCCTGCTGTTTCTGGAAATCCTTCTGATTCTGGAACACGAGAAAAATAAAAAAAGTTCAAAGCCTTCACAGTGCTCAGCGAGAACTGGGAGACGACCATGGCCCATAATTTGAACCCCGAAGTGTTTGGTGCCAAAGATTCTTTTTGGAATGTCATACAGGTGTTGCACCCCTTTCTCAAGGTTAATTTTGCAATAGACTACGATCATTATGCCAGAGTGTTCCAGCCATTTGCTACTAAAGATGACATTTCAAATCTGAAAGGGGACTTTACTACTGACATAAATATGCCTAACCCTGACAGTGTGAAACTGGATGTACTGGCTTTTTGGAAAAAAGTCATCAAGACACTTCCCAACTTCAGCAAAGTGGAACGGTGAGCTTTGAGTGTGCCCCCTGGATATATTGATGAAGAGTGCTCATTTGCAAAGTTGGCCTACCTCCAAGACAGGAAGAGGCTCCACATGAGTGAGGATACTTCGAAGAAAATTATGTGAGCATACCTAAACCAGGATTTCTGGAAAAACTACTAGTTCTGAGGAAAGCAAAAAGCATCTTTGTACATAAAAAAAAGTTTCAGTTATACTGTAGTAAAATGTGCATATTATGAAAGGTTTTTTTGTTTTTCCCCTTTCCCCAGATTTTTTTGTTATTGTTTTTAAAAAAACAATTTCATCTCTGTTTTAATGTTTGGAAAATAAACACCCAAAAATTCCTGGAGTGTTTTTAAAAAAACAACAACAAAAAAACACAAACCTGAAAATGTGGAACACTATTTATATACCATAAAGCAGCAAAAGAGCACAAACTCAATCTTTGAACAATCCATTGCAGGGCCTCTAAGAGTCTTTCAGTGAAAACAGTTAAAGAGGCAGTTGATATGAAGGTATCAACTTTAATTTAGTCAACTGTTTTAAAAGCATCAAAGCTACTCACTTTCCAAGAAGGTTGATGTTCTGTGAAATTACTCCATTCTCACTGAGTATGGAATCCATCATTGAGACAGGGTCTTCTGCAGTTAGAGTTGACTGGTTGTTCAGTTGAACAGCACTAGACATGAGGGGGCTTGCACTGTCACTGACAGGACTGAGGGGATCACTGGCTGGGACAGTGATTGGTTCGATATTTTTATCCCCTTGAATTACAGGGATGTTGTCATCCTCATTATCATCTTCTACAATTACAATATCAGGAGAATGACTACAGCTGCAATACATAAAACAGACAAACGGGTTAAACTCTGAAGAGGCAACAACTACCTCCTTCAAAGTCCTGCTGTAAGGATTCAATAGCTGCAAAGCACTTTGAATATGTAAATAGTGGCTAACTCTTTAGTTAAGGGAGTCTAGATTTCCATTTTAAGCCCCATTTTAGCCTCTCACCATCTCCTCAAATTTTGATGGCAGTAACAAAAACATGTTTAAAATACAGTAAAAAGAATCTCAAGAAATTGGAAAAATGAAGATTAAGACGCTAACAACCATCTTTAATCAAAAATACTTGGTTTTAAAGTTTCCCTGTTCTCTTACATTTTAATACAACTTTCTCAGCAAAGTAGATTAGAAGGACAATTCCAAGCTTCACATTCAGATGAAGCTTGTTAGGGGACAGTTATAGGGCATTTTCCAGGGATTAAATACTTCAAAATCATTATGGAATCTTAATTCTTATGGACTGGAACTAGAAAGGCTGAAGGTATCAGGCTAGACAAAGCCAGTTTTATTTTGAGTCATGCCTGTTTGCTACTATTTTCTGATTCTGGAGGATTAAGTTTTATAGGACCAGGAGAAAAAACAAAACAAAAAAAACACTGAGAGGAACACCAGTAGGTGGTTATGAGAGAAGGTGGGTACTAAGAATGGGAACTGAAGGGGCTGGTGAAGAAAAGCCAATCTTGTCATGGCTTATGAGCTTAATTAGGCTCATTTGGCAGTTTAAGCATTTAAGTCTCACAGATGCAAGGGCTAATAGGATCCTGGGAAGTGTACTCTTCTCCCCTTTTACTGCATTCTGATGCTCCCCTGGCCCTATGCAAAGGATCCCAGAAATGAAAAAAACCCTGCCCCACAATTCTCACAATGTCCTTCTAGTACCTACAACTCATTATTATGCAGCAGGTCACAGACAATGAAGCATCATTTCCCTCCATGATGCCAGGGAGAAAACACAACTTTCACAAGTGTTTAAAGTATTAAGGAAATGCCACATTTTTAAATGGATATTTTTTTAAAGACTAATCTTCACTCTAAACTTACTGAATTTCTAATGCTCTTTTTAAATATATATATAAAAAAAATCTTATTGTTGTAGTTTAAACCCTTAAATTACTGATGTATACTCCCACTTAATGTCATTTTTCTGTGGGGGGGGGGGTGAGGGGAGGAGTAAGCATCAATTTGCCAAAACCAAATCAGTGGTTTAAGTCTCAGACAACAAAATCTGGATTTCAAATCCATAAAGCATAAAATATACACTATTATGCAGTGTAAACCAAGGGTTACATTGGGAGACAATCCTTGAGCCAGAAGGACTGGGATGATCACCTGCTTGTACCTGAGAGTGTACTATAAAGATAGGTGTGGACAACAGGTAACGTATGTAGCACAGAATTAAGGAGTAAAATGGGGGGAATGTACACAAGACTCCTCTTGAACTATAGAACTGAGAAGGCTGGAGGACTTCCAGTCTCCAAAAGAAATCAATGATGGTGGTGGCTTGCAGTCAGCAAAAAATGCCTGAAATGTTCAGAGGGCAACCTTTACACTTGGCAGAGATAGCAGGACAGCTACCCTCAACAGCATAAAAAAAAACCACATTAAACTAGGGGGGTTCCAAGCTTGTGCTAAGGAAGTAAAGACCAAGAAATGAGAATAGCGTACAGATGGCACTTCTAGAAAAGTAGTATATGCCCCAGTGATCCTTCATTTTTAAAATATTTTATTTTAGCTGAATTCTCATCCTAGCCACACTAAGCTACAACTGCCAAATTGTCCTGTGAAGCCAGTGCAGAGGCCTGGAGTGCAAAGGATTTGCATATGTATAGTAACTTTCAGTAACTTGCTTCCTTTACTGAAATGGAATTATACAAGATATATCTCAACTGTATTGTGTAGATCTGAATTAGATTTTAAGGTTAGGATCTCCCTGTCTATACTGAACTGCTGAGTGCCTTCTGCACTCATACAAACATTTCTTACTTGGAAGAGTCTGACGTAGCATCCTCATTTGTTTCTGGAGTAATGGGAGCACTTTCTTCTTCACCCATAGTATTTTCTTCCTCACCAATATCATCAGTGACATCATAAATAATTATGTCATCTGAAATCTGCTCCCTCTGCTCCAGTCCCTCAGTTCTGCTGACTGGTACCTGAGAATTATAAAAGCACAACTACTATAAAGAAAAAGAACAAAATTTCCAAACTAAAAATCAGACCCAAATACAACACTTCAATTAAGAGCCCTAACTGAATACCTAATTTTTAAAAAAAGTTCTAGATATCCTAGGAAAACCCTTAAGACACAAGACACTTTTTCCACACAGATTTTTTTATTCATATTTTAATTATTTGGCATAAATAATTTTGTAACAGAACATTTAAACAATTAGGCATATAGCTGTACATTTTGCTGAGTGATGAATTTATTTTGGGAAAGTAGTTAAAGATGATTATAACAGTTATAATCCAACCAAGCATCAGACAGTGTAAAACAAAATAAGCCAAAAACCTTGGAGAGTGATACAAAAATATATCAGCACTGTAAAATCAACAAGAACAGTGTCACAACAGGAGCTGAAATTTATACACACATTACAATGGAAACAGTTTAACTACCAATCCTAATCTGCCAGTAAAGTAGTTCATTGGCATGCAGCTGCTATTCACTTCAAAACACTCTTCTCCCCCTCTTTTGCCTCACTTTTAGCTGATAAATACAGCACAACTACAGCCACTATAGGGCACTCCTGTTAATACTTGTTTACCTTTTTCCATCCCTCCAGTTGCCACATGAACAAATAATGTCCACTTCAAAATGAACTTACATGATGGTTTTTGTCAGCTGATTCTTTGACGATCTGCTGAAACATAGTGGACTTTGGAGGTCCATTGGTATTCAGAAGTAGTGGCCTAAATCAAAGGGGGGTGGGGGAGAGAAAGTCAGTTGCATGAACACTACTAAAGCATGAATAATGTTTCTAAAGAGAAAAACAGCCCAGCAAAAGAAACCTGTATTAGCTGGTTAACATTTACAACATTCCCCCCCCCCCCCACACCAATATTGTACTTACCGTTTGCGTTTTAGACTCACTAGCTGGTTATTCTGCACCAGAGTAACAATGAACTGTACAATCTACAAGAAAAGGAAGATAAGTAAACACTACCATGCCAGGTTTTGTCAAAAAACAAAAACAAAACAAAAAACAATGGTAGCCCACAGCAGTACAAACTACAAAGTTTACCGTACTTAGAATCACAGACTTAGGAGGGACTGCAAAGGTCACCTAGCCTAACCCCCTGCCAAGATGCAGGATTTGTGCCTAAACCATCCAAGACAGATGGCTATCGAGCCTCCTTTTGAAAACCTCCAGTGAAGGAGCTTCCACAACCTCCCTAGGCAGTCTATTTCATTGTCTTACTGTTCGGAATTTTTTCCTGAGATTTAATCTAAATCTTCCACAAACAATTTCACAAGTTCACAGGAATGATCAGTGTTGTATAAAAGAGATCCCCACCAACAACAGGAAAGTGAGTATCTTACGGAACCACCCCCGAGTAAATGCTCTATAGGTACAACATGGCAAAAATGTGATCTCTGGATTTCAAGTTATTTTACAAGGTAGTTTCACATGAAATTTGTGAACTGGAGGTTGTCGAAGAAATATCTTCAGAAGAGAGAAGTTTTCTGTAACAAAAATGAACACAATTCACTGTCAAGTCCAAAAACCAAGAGATCCAGATGCCACATGGGAAAGAGTAAAAAAGTGAATGTTCTCTCAAATGCTCCAATATTTTACTACTCCCACAGAAACATGTGGTACAAAAAAAACAAAAAACACACAGCCCAAATTTGCTCCATTTTCTGCTCTTTAAGAAACTTTTAAAATTTGCTATTTACAAAATATGTTCTTAAGAAGCAAAACTATAAGAACATAAGAATGGCCCTACTGGGTCAGACTAAAGGTCCATTTAGTCCAGTATCCGGTCTTCCAACAGTGGCCAAAGCCAGGTGCCCCAGTGGGAATGAACAGAACAGGTAATCAAGTGATCCATCCCCCGCTGCCCATTCCCAGCTTCCGGCAAACAAAGGCTAGGAACACCATTCCTGCCCATCCTAGCTAATAGCCATTGATGGACCTATCCTCCATGAACTTATCTTGTTCTTTTTTTAACCCTGTTATGGTCTTGGCCTTCACAACATCTTCTGGCAAGGAGTTCCACAGGTTGACTGTGCATTGTGTGAAGAAATACTTCCTTTTATTTGTTTTAAACCTAATGCCTATTAATTTATTTTGGTGACCCCTAGTTCTTGCATTATAAGTAGTAGTAAACCACACTTCCTTATCTACTTTCTCTACAACTGTCATGATTTTATAAACAATCATATCTCCCCTTAGCTGTCTCTTTTCCAACCTGAAAAGTCCCAGTCTTATTAATCTCTCCTCATACAGAAGCCGTTCCATACCCCTAATCATTTTTGTTGCCCTTTTCTGAACCTTTTCCAGTTCCAATATATCTTTTTTTTGAGATGGGGCGACCACATCTGAACAGTAGTCAAGATGTGGGCATACCATGGATTTATATACAGGCAACATGATGATATTTTCTGTCCTATTATCTATCCCTTTCTTAATTATTCCCAGCATTCTGTTCACTTCTTTGACTGCTGCTGCACATTGAGTGAATGTTTTCAGAGAACTATCCACAATAACTCCAAGATCATTCTTGAGTGGGAACAGCTAATTTAGACCCCATCATTTTAAATGTTTAGTTTAAACATTAATGCTTTCCAATGTGCATTACTTTGCATTTATCGACATGAAATTTCATCTGCCATTTTGTTGCCCAGTCACCCAGTTTTGGGAGATCCTTTTGTAGCTCTTCGCAGTCTGCCTGGGTCTTAACTATCTTTAGTAATTTTGTATCATCTGCAAATTTTGCCACCTCACTGTTTACCCCCTTTTCCAGATCATTTATGAATATGTTGAACAGGAGTGGTCCCAGAACAGACCCTTGGGGGACACCACTATTTGCCCCTCTCCATTCTGAAAACTGACCATTTATACCTACCCTTTGTTTCCTATCTTTTAACCAGTTACCAATCCATGAGAGAACTGTCCCTCTTATCCTGTGGCAGCTTACTTTGCGTAAGAGCCTTTGTTGAGGGACCTTGTCAAATGCTTTCTGAAAATCTAAGTACACTATATCCACTGGATCCCCTTGGTCCACATGCTTGTTGACCCCCTCAAAGAATTCTAGAAGATTGGTGAGGCATGATTTCCCTTTACTAAAAATCATGTTGACTCTTCCTCAACAAAATTATGTTCGTCTATATGTCTGACAATATTGTTCTTTATTATAGTTTCTACCAGTTAGCCCGGTACTGAAGTCAGGTTTACAGGCCTGTAATTGCCAGGATCACCTCTGGAGCCCTTTTAAAAAATTGGCATCACATTAGCTATCCTACAGTCATCTGGTACAGAAGCTGATTAAAATGGATAGGTTACAGACTACAGTTAGGCAACTGATATGCTGTAAAAATAGTCAAACAAAATACTTCGATAAAAGGATTAATGTATTTTAAAACTAATTTCATAATTTAATATTTTAAAATAAAAGTTCAATAAACTATTTGCTTCTATATTCTACCAACCACCAAATCTACTGATCTTCCTCTACAAAAGCAAAAACCCTACTCCCTGAGACCTTGGAAAATCCTGTCCACCATTGTAGCTTTTTGAGTTGACAACTATGTTTTTAAATCTTTAACTACATACTATATGGCTTAATTCAAATTAACTTTTTAATTGTATTTCATTTTCAGCATCAACAAACCATGCCGTGTTGACATCAGCTAATAAGTGACCAAAAACATTACTTTGTTCCTAAAATGTATTTTAGAATTTAATCACTTGAAATGCTGCAAGTTATTCACACAGAATTCTGCTGGGGATTCTACCAATGGAGGCCATCTCCAAAACTGGGGAGGGAGGGAAGGAAGGAAGCCAATTTAGAGTTGCCCTGGAGAGGGTTTTCCTAGGAAAGTAAAGAGGCAAACATGATGTCATCCCTGTAATCCTTCCGTGTCTTTATACACTGCCACATGCTGAGTTAATGCTTATTTTACAAAGATTAAAAGATCTGGCTATTTTGAAGAAAACTAGATTTCACATAGCATAGTACTGAGGTAGTCAGAGTAAGGACAACATAAGTCATATGTGCACATAAAATATATCTAATCAGACAGAAGCAGCTGTATAATCCACAAATGAAGTCTTACCTTTCGAATAACCTGTTGCTGCTGCAAGTGTTTTGCTCTCAATTCTGCCACTTCCCTCCAAAGAGATTCATTTTCCCTGTTTCAACAAAAGTGATTTAGAAAGCTAAACTCAAACTTAAGAAGCCCTTATTTTTTGTGAAACTGTATTAATGTAATACAGGCTCAAAGACATTTCACAAAGCTATACATCCTTCCTATGAAGTACCATTGGCAATAGCCTTGGAAGAAAGTTACATAGCACAGAACTAGGGTGACCACACAGCAAGTGTGAAAAATCGGGACAGGGTGGGAGGTAATAGGAGCATATATAAGAAAAAGACCCAAAAGTTGGGACTGTCCCTATAAAATCGGGACATCTGGTCACCCTACACAGAACCCAAAGCAGCCCATGGGAATGGTCTGATTAGAGCTGGGCAAAATTTGAAAAAATAATTTGCCAGAAAATGCTATTTCGGTCAACAGGAAACTATTCACAAATCTGATGCAAATTACCCAAATAATTTCAGCCAGAAGCATGCGTGGCACCGATGCCTCTCCTATAAATTTTAGCCTAGCAGTTAGGGCACTTGTCTGGGCTATTGGAGACCCCTCCAGTTCAGTTCCCCTTTCCGCCTGATGTGGATTAGGAATTTGAACTGCGGTGTGGAAGACCAGAGGGAGAGTGCCCTAACCCCTGGGATACTGGACAACACGGAGTGGGCATGTCTCAACTCTCTTGTCAAAGCTGTTCCACTTTGTATAAGATACCTGAACAATCACCGGGCCAGAGACAGAGTGAGTATTCTATAGCCTGGAGGTCAGGGCACTCACATTGACGGGAGACCTCGTACATGTCCCTGTTCCAATAATGAATTTATACACTGTGAAATAGCTTCAACAGGACAGACAGAGATCCACACCAGAATATGCAATAGCCTAGTGATAGAGCACTCTCCTGCAATACCCAAGACCCGGTTTCAAATTGCTTTTCCATATCAGGCTGAAGGGGAAATGAACCCATGTCTCCCAATCTTAGGTGAGTGCCCTAGCCACTGACAGCTAAAGGTTATGAGAGGCAATACCACCTTCCTCCTGTCATTCTAGCCCTTCTATTCCTTTGTTTTTATGCTAAAAGCTGCCTGGAAACCAAATGGTCCATTTCAGGACAAACACAATGTTTTATTCAACTCCAAACAAAATTTGCTGAGTTTTTCAATTTGCCAAAGTTTTTCTGGGAATTTTCAGATTCCGTTCAACCCTTTATTTCATTTCTTTGGAACTACCAGTGAACCAAAAACAGATATCCTCCCTCATCAAATTATCAGAGTGCCTTCATTCCCTTCAGCTATTATTCTATAGTGTAATCTCTCCAAATTAATTATATCTTCAAAAGATTAAAAAAAAAAAAAAAAAAAGTATGAAGTCTGAGGGCTGGTCCACACTAAGCCCCCAGTTCGAACTAAGATACGCAACTTCAGCTACGTGAATAACGTAGCTGAAGTCAAAGTATCTTAGTTTGAACTTAAAGGTACTTACCGCGGGTCCACACGCAGCAGGCAGGCTCCCCCGTCGACTCCGCCTACTCCTCTCGCGGAGCAGGATTACCAGCATCGACGGCGAGCACTTCCGGGATCGATTTATCGCGTCTAGACAAGACGCGATAAATCGATCCCAGAAGATCGATTGCTTGCCGCCGAACCAGCGGGTAAGTATAGACGTACCCTGAGTTTCTGGGGGCATAGACAGCAGTCAAAGGGAATAAGAGCCCACATGAATATAAGCAGCTGTCGATCTCAAATTGCCAGTTTGCCGACTGGAATTTTACATTCACAGCCTGTGACCTGTCCATGACTTACTATGTACCCCTAACTAAAACTTGGGCTGGGGACTGGGGGTGCTCAGGGGGAGGGAGCGGGGAGAGAGACTGTCTGGGACTCCCGCAGGTGCTGGCCCGGAACCCCACTGGTTATGGGGGAGGGGACATTGGCGGGCTGGCAGGGGCTCTCTACCCAGCTCTGCATGTCCCTGCGGCTCCCAGCTAAAACAAACAATCGCACTGTTAAACAATAGAAAACCATTTATTTAAATATTTTTCGATATTTTCTACATTTTCAAATATTTTTATTTCAATTACAACACAGAATACAAAGTGTACAGTGCTAACTTTATATTTATTTTTTTAAATATTTGCATTGTAAAACAAAATAGTATTTTTCAATTCACCTAATACAAGTACTGTAGTGCAATCTCTATCATGAAAGTTAAACTTACAAATTAGAATTATGTACAAAAAATAACTGCATTCAAAAATAAAACAATGTAAAACTTTAGAGCCTAGAAGGTCCCCTCAGTCTTAGTTCTTGTACAGCCAATCACTCAGACAAACAAGTTTGTTTACATTTGCAGGAAATAATGCTGCCCACTTCTTGTTTACAATGTCATCTGAAAGTGAGAATGGGGGTGTAGCAAGTTATTTACGTGCCAGATAAAGATTCACATGTCCCTTCATGCTTCAACCACGATTCCAGAGGACGTGTGTCCATGCTTATGACAGGTTCTGCTAGATAACAATCCAAAGCAGTGCAGACCGACGCATGTTCATTTTCATCATCTGACTCAAATGCCAGCAGCAGAAGGTTGAGTTTCCTTTTTGGTGGTGCGGGTTCTGTAGTTTCCGCATCAGAGTGTTGCGCTTTTAAGTTTTTAAGACTTTGTCCCTCTCAGATTTTGGAAGGCACTTCAGATTCTTAAGCCTTGGGTCGAGTGCTGTAGCGATCTTTAGAAATTTCACATTGGTACCTTCTTTGCATTTTGTCAAATCTGAAGTGAAAGTGTTCTTAAAATGAAGAACATGTGCTGGGTCACCATCTGAGACTGCTATAACATGAAATACATGGCAGAATGCGGGTAAAACAACAGGAAACATACAATTCTCCCCCAAGGAGTTCAGTCATAGATTTAATTAATGCATTATTTTTTGAACGAGCGTCGTCAGCATGGAAGCATGTCCTCTGGAATGGTGGCCAAAGCATGAAGAGGTATACAAATGTTTAGCCTATCTGACATGTAAATACCTTGCAATGCCAGCTACAAAAGTAGAATGTGAATACCTGTGTTATCACTTTCAGGTGACGTAAATAAGAAGAGGACAGCATTATCTCCCGTAAACGTAAACAAACTTGTTTCTCTTAGTGATTGGCTGAACAAGAAGTAGGACTGAGTGGACTTGTAGGCTCTAAAGTTTAACAGAGTTTTTTAATGCAGTTATGTAACAAACAAAAAAATCAACATATGTAAATTGCACTTTCACGATAAAGAGATTATACTACAGTACTTGTATGAGGTGAACTGAAAAATACTATTTCTTTTATCTTTTACAGTACAAATATTTGTAATAAAAAATATAAATGAGCACTGTACATTTTGTATTCTGTGTTGTAATTGAAATCCATATATTTGAAAATGTAGAAAAGTATTTAATACATCTCAATTGGTATTCTACTGTTTAACAGTGTGATTAAAACTGCGATTAATCGCGATTAATTTTTTTAACTATTAAATAACTAACAGAGATCAAAAGAGATGCTAATGTTAGTGTTTTCACTATATATATATTCTCTATGTAAGAGCTATAGTATTACATTGCATATATCCCTGTAATTACGTTTACATTATATATACTCCAGTAATTAGCTAACCCTAGATTAAAGTGTGTGTTAATATGAAAATGTATTCAGGTGTTCAATTAATAAGAGCTAGTGAAATATCCTATTGTTTGCTGTTACATACATGCAAATGTTTGTATAACTAACTAAATTACTAAGAGATCGTGTGAAATGCTAATGAAGTACTTAAGGATGGTAACAGGAAATGCTAATTTCAAACTAAGTGGCCATGGAGTGAATAAAAGCCCTTGTCAGATTGTTATCTGTAAAAAGCAGCTGTAAAATTGATTTCAAGAAATGATCCTTTATCTCTGGACTGTTTGGATTCTAACAGGGTAGAATAACTGAAGACGACAGATCCCCAGAATTATTCTGGGCAGCCCTGAAAAGACTTTTGGGAAACTGGAAAAAAAACTACATCTCTGCTATCTTTCTGGATTTATGAACTTTGATTCACCTGTTATTCTATCTTACCTGCTTTAACCTCTCAATAACTCATTCTTAAAAAAAAAAAAAAAAACAAAAAAAAAAAAACTAATATACCTGTAGTTAGTTTACTATAGAATTGGCTGCCAGCATTGTCTTTGGTGCAAGATCTGACATACCAACTGATTTGGGGTAAGTGACTGATCCTTTGTAATTGGGTAACCTGATGAGGTGTGATTTTTGGTTTATGTAACTATTATCACTAAGTCCAGTTTGTCTGGGTGGCAAGGCTGGAGAGCATAAGGGGACTGTCTGTGACTCCATGGTAAGACGGGTATAGTGATCCAGGAGTGCACATTTGTAGATTGGTGAAATCTAATTATAGAACATACCACCAGTTTGGAACGTCTGCCCTTGTTTTCTGACAGTCTGTCCTGAGATAGTCACTCTCAGTGATGAGCCACTCCAGAGAGGTGTCACTCACTGACATTAATAGGTGGCAGGTTTAAATAAAACATAAGGAAGAACTTCTTCACACAACGCACAATCAACCTGTAGAACTTGTTGCCAGGGGATGTTGTGAAGGCCAAAAGCATAACTGGGTTCAAAAAAGAATTAGATAAGTTCATGGAGGACAGGTCCACTAATGGCTATCAGGAAAGATGGTCAGGGATGCAACCCCATACTCTGGATGTCCCCAAGCCTCAGACTGCTAGAAGCTGGGACTCTAGATGACAGGGGATGGATCACTTGATAATTGCCCCGTTAATTCCCTCTGCAGTATCTGGCACTGGCCACTGTCCGAAGACAGGATACTGGGTTAGATGGACCATTCGTCTGACCCAGTATAGCCAGTCTTATTTTCTTAATTCCAAGCAGAGCTATCCAAATCACTTTTGCCAATAATTTTTAGAGTGTAAATATCAGGTATTAAGAACTATAGTATTCCCACTCATGGTTGCTAGGGGTTTAGTAGTTCTAATCTATTTTAATCTCTGTAGAAATTAACAGAAGCACCAATGACTAGTCTATTTAGAGTGAAAAGCTTTACTATTGCTAAACGGGTAGCTGAAACTTCTCAACTGTTTAAACCATAGTATCCAAATTCTAGCATGATACTAGGGGTCTCAGAAAAACTTCAGAAGGGTGTTCCGAGTCAAACTTTTTTTTTTTTTTTTTTTTAAATCATCAGTAGAGCACATCTTTCTAGGAATTTAACAGTGGGGGAGTGAAATAAAAAAATTAAATAAAATCATGTTCAAATAACTGGTAGGACTGTACCACAAAAATTTTGTTCCGTCTCCCAAACTGGAGCACCAGAATCACTACCTACAATATAAAACTTCATAACACTAATTTTCAAATCTTTTATTTTGAAGTCTGATTATTCATCTTAAGTATTTTAAAACTAATTATCAAGTTGTTTAATTGCCACTCTCAGACAACTGCTCAACCACCAACTCACATGGCTGATAAGTTGTGTACATTTTATTTCGGTAAAAATTCTATTTCCATTTAAACTCTCCTTCCCAAACATGAGAAATATTTAAAATTAAATCTGATCTTTTTGCAAAAAAGAACTTTTATACACTGCAGCAGTCTCACAATCAAGCCCCAATGACACATGCAAAGAGTAAACTTTAAACACCAATGTCTTTCTTACTATATTTGCAACTTCAAACAGATCAAATTCATTTCCCTTAGTGCTATTTGTGAATACTAATGCAAGTTAACAGTTCTCTCACAAAGTAATATTTACCTCTTTAAGGCAGACAGCCTGGATTCGATGGTCTCGTGTTTAATTTGTACCTTCTGAGCACTGTTTATGATTTTAGACAGGTCTTCCTGACGGATTTTATTTTCTTCAGGTCTTGAAGAGGAAACCTTTAAAAGTAAAATAACCCACTGATGCAATATGAAATTCTGAATGCTAAATGTTATTTCTCTCCTACTACTCAAAAGAAATTGGTATTTATAAAACAGGCTGAATAACCGGCACTAGAAATCATTCTCTTTTATTTATCCTGGAATGTCATCATATATATTTTAATAATTTCTACATCACTGGGCATGCTGAAAATTAAAATTGTAAAACTAGTATATATCTACAGTATTCTCCCTTTTATCATACTTGACTTGTATTTAAAAAAAGTCAAAGGTTTATAAACACACAGTTCTATTCTACTCTATAGAGGTTCTTACATAGCACCATCCAGTATCATATTAAGTGACATACATAACATCTTATCCTCTCCCCAGGGGAAGCGCTGCATGTTGTTTTTTTAAAAAGTTAAGTAAACTGTGCTATATATTTATATTAGTGAATGCAAGATCAAACTAGTACGATTTGTAGTTGGAACAAAAAAAAAAAAAAAAAAAAAGTACAACTGTTTAATAAAAAATTAAGAATAAATTTGTTTTGTAATTTTCTCACCCCTTCGGTGGGCTGCTGATTTATTATAATGAATAATAGTTAAGGAAAAATAAAAAAAACAAACAAACCGTGAATGACATATATATAAAAAACAAAAAAACAAAAAAAACAAAAACAAAAAAGGGGGATTACTTGGAAGTGCAATTCATTTCATTTTCTCTTTAAAAGTAAAATCCAAAATTCCTTTGTGACTACAGGCCTCTGTATCAACAGTAGCCAGTTGTGACTTACTGACATGCCCACCCCATCTGTTCACAAGACTAGCTAAAAGCAGTCAATGCTCCATGTGTTTTGTATGACCTTTCACTCACCTTCCTTTTAATATGCTCCAACAAGTCATCACGGCCCTGCTTAAAGTATGGGTGCTGGAACTCCACAGGACCATCCCGTTCCAATTTGACAATACCAGAGTCAACGTGGACTACTTTACGGAAGCCATCTGAAAAACAGTTTAACCATGAAGAAAAGAAAACACTACAGAATTCAGAACTTCACTGCCGCAATCCTCCCCCCCCCCCCCCCCCGCCCATTTTTAAGGGTTGGGTGGAAAAAAAAAAGTAGGATATTCTTAAATAGTTTTTAAGAAAGATAGCTATGCTAAAAAACTTACACATATTTAGCTGTCTCACAAAGCTCGCCATGTTGTTGTGCTTGAAGTACTTAGGAAGAATCTCTTTTGCAAATCTTTGTTCATCCAACACCAGGAAACTCTGGCCATTCTAAAATGAAGAGCACATTTTGTATTTAATTTTTAAAAATCTGTTTTTATTAAGGGGCACAATAGATACATAACATCTTATGAGAGGATATCCTTTCCCCCACATGACACTACGAACTTTACTATGCAAACTGCTGCATCATGAGTAAGGCTGATTTTGTCACAGATATTTTTAATAGAAGTCAGACAGGTCACGGGCAAAATAGAAACATTAATGGAAGCCGTGACCTGTCCCTAACTTTTACTTAAAATATCCCTGACAAAATGGGGATCTGTGAATCCCCACACTACTTCAAGTGGGGCAACTGCAGAGACTAGGAGCTGCCTGTAGCAGCTGGGGGCTGCGGGGTACCCCTGCAGCCTGCACTTCCTGGCATCCCCCGCTGCTCACAGGGGCTGAGAGCTCCGGGTGTTCCTGCTGTCTGTGGGGGCCAGGAGCTTGGGTTCCTCCACAGCAGCTTGGAGCTGTGCACCACCCGCAGCAGCAGGGAGCTCTGGGGTTGGTCCTGGCAAAGGTGGCAGGGATACCCACAGCTTCCTGCCCTAGTGGTGGGGGACTCTGCAGCTCCCGACCACCGTAGGCTGAAGTCACGGAGGCCACTGGAAGTCACAGATTCCATGACTGCCCACCCTCCGTGACTAAATTAGAGCCTTAATCATGACTGCCTCTATGTATATGGATCCACCACTGCTGATAGGACCTGTAGCGTTCCCTGCCTGCCTAGATAGCAATAGTTCCCCCCAAAAAAGAGCGAGCTAGCAAGACGCACTGTGTTAAGGATGTTTGTTGTTTTCTATTTAATCTATACTCTCTCGTGCTTCATATGATTAACTATAAACGGCAAAAATTACTCCTGGGGGAATTCTGCACCAAAAAAGTTATAAATTCTGTGCACAATATTTTAAAATTCTGCATATTTTCTTTGTCAAAACAATAATATAATCACCCCAGTTTCAGGTTTTTTGGTAATTTATTTCAAGATACCCGTCAGCATGTATGTCTGTAACAATACAGACAAAAAGAAAGACTCAGGATTTTTTTTTTTTGGCAAACAAACAGATTCCTTACGAGGCATATTAGTACAGAGCTCTAAGTAATTCATTTAAAATACAGTACAGAAATATATTTCCTGCACCCCTCAGAAGGGGTGCAAAAGGCCTGGGGGAGTCAGGGGTAATGGAAGAGCTGAGGGAGAGGGAAGGAATCTGGAGGGTGGTTGGAAGTAGTATGGAACAGGGTGGATTTTGGGGGGGGAGGAGAGATTGTTAGGGAGTCTCCCCCATGCAGACCTTGGCTGACCCCTAATCTCTCCCATTCAGCTAGGTACATCTGCCTCTGTCCCTGTGTGGCCCTGCAGCCCCCTCTCTAACCCCCCCCACTAGCTCCCGAGCCCACATCCCAGTCTGTCCCCTCCACTAGCCCTTCTGAACCCCAGTCTGTGACACCCCCCCCCCCCCCCCAAGCAGCCCCATGTGCCCTGCTCTGTCAGTCCGGTGCTTCCTCTCCTGGCCCCGCTGTGAGGAACACAGCCTCTCCAGCTAGCTGCCCTCTTTTCTGGTCCAACAGGAGCTCCTGGTCGGGGAAAGGTGTAACTGCAGCACCTCTCCAGCAGAATCTATATTCTGCAGAGAAAAAACAATCTGCAGGGGCCCTGAATTCTGCATGTGCACAGAATTGCCCCATGAGTAAAAAAATGTGTTAGACTTGGGCGAAGTGCCCGAGTGCAATAACTGCATCACAATCACTGTGTGCATCCAGAGAGAAACGGTTACCAGAAGCTTTCACTCCTCTGGCGTGGAGTTCTGGGAGAGGTTGTGTTTAGGTACAGGATTACCACTGAACCCAAGGGGACTAGGCAGCTGGCAGTGGGTTCCAGCTCTCAGAAGGAATTGTTGGAGTGCAGGTTTGCCAATGGACTCTGAGATTGGGGCAGTGGCTAGACATCATTAAGGCTCTGGAAGTTAAAACACTTGGTGATCCATGGACACAGAGGCTTGGATTTCCTTTACAGCAGGCCAATGGGTGGCCAGCAACATGTGCCCAGCAGGATCTCTGACACCTGCTGAATATGAATAGAATCTAAAGTGATATCTTCCTGAGTGCACAGACAGTTATCTCCATTGTTTCTGCTGTTGCTCATAGCTTCCTCAAGCACCAGGAGAATTACTAGGATTTATCAGTTGCATTGCTCCAATATGGTTCAGCGTAACTGTATAGAATCCTGTCAGTTTCATTTGCTGCTTGGGAAAGGTCTGGGAAGGAGTGAAGTCTTAGGGACCCTCTTCCTCATAGCAGCCAAGAGGTTCTGGATGGATAGAAAAGAGACCGAGAACTCTTTCTCCCCTCTAGTAGCTAGAAAAGGGTAGGAATTTCAAGTTTATCAAATACCAGTTAGCCAGAGACTAATGTAAAAGATGAAGCTGTTAAGTCCAGGAACAGCAGTTTGGTAGCAATCTCTGCACTCATCATTTCCATGCAGCTGGGTGTGAGGGAGGCTAGTTTTCTCACCAGTACATTGATCCTGAACTTTGATGAAGACTTTGCTGTCACTGTCAGACCTTGTCTATAGTAGAGCATTCAGCTGTTTCTGCTTCAAATAACTGTACTGCACCAAGTGACGCACAATGACTGAATGCATCCCAACTGATTACCTTAGTTGGTTTATTTTGCCCTTGCATACATCAGGCTTGCCCTCAATTTAAGATGCGGGCTGTCATCTTTGACAGATGTCATTGATGAAAGCTCCAGATGACAAGCCTCCACTTCTCAACACAAAAATCTCTGCAGCCAGGGTCCGTCCTAGCTTAATAGGGAGAATTGAGAGACCATTAGGAATATCATTTACCATATGTGGTTCCTCAGAATGGGATTTACAACTGGCAAATCACGAGAGGTTCCCCATCTAAGGGTACGTCTATACTTACCTCCGGGTTCGGCGGTAAGCAATCGATCTTCTGGGATTGATTTATCGCGTCTTGTCTAGACGCGATAATCGATCCCGGAAGTGCTCGCCGTCGACACCGGTACTCCTGCTCCGCGAGAGGAGTACGCGGAGTCGACGGGGGAGCCTGCCTGCCGCGTGTGGACCCGCGGTAAGTACCTTGTAGTTCGAACTAAGGTACTTCGACTTCAGCTACTTTATTCACGTAGCTGAAGTTGCGTATCTTAGTTCGAACTGGGGGGTTAGTGTGGACCAGCCCTAAGAAGTCACAGAGCTCAAATTTGGGGGCACGGCTGAGGGGCAGGGGACACTTTGCAAGGGTATGGCAGAAGGCAAAGCACAGTGTCATCACTGGCAGTGGACCTGAGGAACAGACCATGAGAAGAGACACAGGGGGCAGGAGGGGGCTTGGCTGAAAGGGACAGAGAAAGGACTCTTAGCTGGTGTAACTAAGGAGGTTCACTACCTGAGAGAGCTGTTAAAGATTACACTGACTAACAGGAACTGTGTCTATGGTGGCACTCAATCTGAGAGTCAGCTGATTGAACCACAATTCAGATCTGCCTCTACAAGTTCCAGGGTTACTTCCACCAATAGTTGCTCCCCTGAATCATTTAAAGAGCTTTTTATTCGGATGAAAAGCACACTTGAAATGATGGGAACAATTAGTGCTTAGACAGGTAAATTTCTCCTGTGTAGAAAAGGCCTTCTTCAGTATCCAGTTAGTAGGTGTCTGGAAAATTTTCCAAATCCCATTGAACCCACTGTACCTCAAAAGAAAAGTGATGTAAATATCAAAGCCTGAAATACAGCATACCAGATTTTATTCTCTACAGATCAATATCCCTACATCATATCAATGAAAATAGTCAGAACCAGAGGTTAACACAACTGCGACAATGTTGTTCTTCCATTATTACAATAAGGGGAACAGGTATCTGTTGAAATTCACAACTATTAGTGCTGTAAAATGTGACATTAAATCAAAGGTCTGACTACTTATATCCCAATGGCTTTTTGATCAAATTCCAAATCTGATCATTAGTTTCTGCTTCGACAAACTGCCCTAAACAGTTACAAATGAACAAGTTATTCTTCACTTCCAGGAAAAAATAACTAATGTAGTGTTATCTTACACCAGCTATTGTGTATCCATTTAAGAGAGGGAAGTATTGTATGTAATGTTTTAGGGATGAGTTGTACCGCATTTGGAATCCTCCTAGATAAAACATCCATTATGAATGTAAAGTGTCACAACAGTATTTCTGCTAAGAATAGAGGTCCTTAAGTTAAATTAAAACTAGACAACACTGAATGGTCAGTTAAAGCATTTAGAGTTTCCATTCTCAAACAAGGGAAACTAATATTAAACAAAAAGCAAATTAACAAAAAAAATAATAATAATAAAAAAAATAATCAATTCACACCAGGTGGGATCTCCAACTCCTGTTTCTCCTACTGAAAGTTCTGGTGGAGACTATCAGTGATTCATATAATACCACAGCAAACTATATACTAAAAATCAACATTGTTTAAAGATGTTTCTGACACAGTATAAGTGCCTACAGCGCTCTATCATGAATAGGACTTGTATCTCAGTGGGAGATGACACCGTAATACTTCAGAGAGGGCCCATATAACTAGGACTAGCTGGATCAGCTTCCCTTTCAGAAAGCACTGGAAAGTTTCTGAGGCCTGGTCTACACTACATGGTTAGGTCGACGCAAGGCAGCTTACATCAACCTAGTTGTGCATGTGTCTATGCTCAAATTGCTCTCCCACCACTGTAAATTCCCCATTATGCCGACATAGTAACACCACCTCCCTGATCGGTGTACAGACATGATTGATATACTTAGGTTGGTGGGAATGCAGACTCTGCATTACTTATTTCAATCCTAACTGTCCTCCAGCAACTGTCCCACAACTGACCTCTCTGGACACCATTTTTAATTCCTCTGGCCAGGGGTTACAGAGACCAGAAGCCCCCCTTCTAAAGCCCTGCAAATTTTTGAAATTCCTTTTCCTGATTGCCCAGCTTGGCGAGCACACCTAACAGCTCTCCATGGTTACGTGCAACTGCCCAGCTGAACACGCCAGCTGCATGCTCCAGACACACTCCCGCCTGGAGAAGACAGGAAATATTGGCTCTCCTGGGCCTGTGGAAAGAAAAGGCTGTGCAGGCACAGCTCCAATCCAGCCTTAGAAATGTCAACATGTACAAGCAGATTGTTCAGGGGATGCAGAAGGGCTACAAGAACAAGCAGCAGTGCCACTGCTCCTTGCTTTTCATGCGGCAGGCATAGCAGACAGCCAACAAATGATCCAGTGCCAAGCCGCAAACCTGCCACTTTTGCGAAGAGTGGCATGCCATAATCAGCGCAGACGTTTCCCCCCCCCCCCCCAAATCCAACCCCAGCAGAACTGAGTATACCTCCGAGAAGCCCAAGTCACAAGCCCCAGCTGTGAACAGCAAGGAGGTGGTATATGGGGGACAGGTGACTGAGGGACCCAGCTGTGCAGCAAGACAGTCGGACCAGTTTTTGACCTCACCACAGTTCAACCAGCAAGCCCGATGCAGGGGAAGGAACTTCAGGTAAATGTGTAGATACATTTTCAATTTCAGGGATGGCACCCCCCCAAAGTAGCAGGACACAATCTTTTGACTTTCCATTAATTTATTCATGCTACGAGAGCTAGTGCTACAACCGAGAGCTAGAGCTGCTATCTACTTTTCATTCCCCTCTAGGCAGGGAGGGGGGATGCTGAGCAGTTTATGTAGTGTAAAAATATCACTAGGAAGGCCAAAAAGAATTTGAAAAACAGCTAGGCAAAGACTCAAAAATTAATAGTTTTTTTTTTTTTTTTTTTTAAGTACTTCAGAAGCAGGAAGCCTGTTAAACAACCAGTGGGAACACTGGACGATCAAGATGCTAAAGGAACACTCAAGGATGGTAAGGCCATTGCGGGGAAACTAAATGAATTCTTTGCATCTATCTTCCTGGCTGAGGATGTGAGGGAGATTCCCAAACCTGAGCCATTTGTCACCTAAAAAGAATCTGAGGACTTGTCTTAGATTGAGGTGTCATTACTGGAGGTTTTGGGTGAATACGATCTGTTCCAAAGAATTCTGTAGAAACTCATATGTGAAATTGCAGAACTACTAACTGTAGTTTGTAACCAATCATTCAAATTGGCTTCTGTACCAGAAGACTGGAGGATAGCCAATGGGAGGCCAATTTTTAAAGAGGGCTCCAGAGGTGATCCCAGCAATTACAGGCCGTTAAGCCTGACTTCAGTACTGGGCAAACTGGCTGAAACTAAAGTAAAGGACAGAATTGTCAGTCACATAGATGAACATAAATTTGTTGGGGACTAGTCAAGGGAAATAATGCCTCACCAATCTACTAGAATTCTTTGAGGGGGTCAACAAGCATGTGGACAAGGGGGAAATCCAGTGGATGTAGTGTACTTAGATTTTCAGAAAGCCTTTGACAAGGCCCCTCACCAAAGGCTCTTAGGCAAAGTAAGCTGTCACGGGAAAAGAAGGAAGGTCCTCTCATGGATCAGTACCTGGTTAAAAGAGAGGAAACAAAGGGTAGGAATAAATGCTCAATTTTCAGAACGGAGAGAGGTAAATAGTGGTGTCCCCCAGGGGTCAGTACTACTCAACATTTTCATAAATGATCTGGAAAAAAGGGGTAAACAGTGAGGTAGCAAAATTTGCAGATGACATAAAACTACTCAAGATAGTTAAGTCCAAAGTAGACTGTGAAGAGCTACAAAAGGATCTCTCAGAACTGGGTGACTGGGCAACAAAATGGCAGATAAAATTCAATGTTGATAAATGCAAAGTAATGCACATTGGAAAACATAATCCCAACTATACATACAAAATGATGGGGTCTAAATTAGCTGTTATAACTCAAGAAAGATCTTGGAGTCATTGAGTCTAGCTCTCTGAAAACATCCACTCAATGCGCAGCAGCAGTCAAAAAAGCTTACAATATTGGGGATCATTAAGAAAGGGATAGACAAACTATATTGCCTACATAGAAATCCATGGTACGCCCACATCTACAGATGTGGGCGCCCCATCTCAAAAAAAAAAGAAAGATATATTTGGAATTGGAAAAGGTTCAGAAAAGGGCAACAAAAACTATTAAGGGTATGGAATGGCTTCCATAGGAGAAGAGACTAATAAGACTGGGAATTTTCAGCTTGGAAAAGAGATGACTAAGGTGTGTGTGTGGGGGATATGATAGAGGTCTATAAAATCATTATTAAGTGCCATTGCCCTATACTACTAGAATCATGCAACCGAGCAATTCCCTCATTTCCCTTTTCCCAGTGGGCCATACTCACCTCAGCTGGGGCAGTGACTGATGCTCCCCATCTATTTTAAACACTACATTCTCACTTCTGCTTGGGATTGCTTGTGGACAGCAAGGGGAGTAACTTAAGATTCTGAAGTCTTGCTTTCTGTAGTGAAATGGTACCTGTGTGTGTTTTACGTTCAGCTGCTGCCATTGCAGCCTTCGGGGTCTGCCCCTCCACACCCACAGAACACCCGAGCCAGACAAAGAGAAAAAAGAAGACTACTTGGGATAATATGTTCCAGGAGATCCTGCAAGCCAGCGCTGCATAGGACCGTGAGCACAGGGTCTGAAGGAGGAACACTGCAGACAGACTGGAGAAGGAAAGAGCGGAGAGGAGAAAGGCCCAAGAGTCCAAGCAGGAAAAGGAGAGGGAGATGCACCAGTATATAATGGGGCTTCTCAGGCAATCAGCACAGATGCTGCAGTCTGGTAGACCTGCAGGTTCAATAATCCTGAGCTTACCTTCCTCTGCAGCCCATTGAGAACTCAATATCAGAACCTCCCTACACTGCCCGCCCCACCATGCATACTCCACCCTGGAGGATGTTACAGACAATCTCAGTTTGACCCACACAGACTTGTGAAAGCCATGGTTGATGTATGCATAGCTGAAATGGACATGAAAATTCTTTCCCCTTCATAATTTCTGTTCTTAATGTATTAAGTTTTTAACATACTGTATTTATTTTAAAATTGCACAGGGTTTTTTTTTTTTGCACTGATCGTTACAGAATAAAAAATTAATTATTTCCAAACAATATCAGAGGGGTAGCCGTGTTTGTTGCATTTTACAGATCCAGACTAAGAGTCCTGTGGCATCTTATAGACTAACAGATATATTGGAGCATAAGCTTTCGTGGGTGAATACCCACTTCGTCTCACATGCGTCTGACGAAGTGGATATTCACCCACGAAAGCTTATGCTCCAATACATCTATTAGTCTATAAGGTGTCACAGGACTCTGTTGCTTTTTCCAAACAATAGAATTTATTAGTTCAAAACATAAGCTGTGGAGTGCTCAGCAGTTCTAAAAGCAGCCAATTACCTGTTACTACACAATGTCATACAACTCATAGGATCATTCACAAACAACCTTAACAGGTGCACTGTCAATGTTATATTCCTTTACAGTAACCACCACAGGACTCCTCTCAGGCCACAAAAGAGCAGGGCCAGGTAGAGCATACAACACCCCACACTATTCTTGCTCACTCTTAAAATGGTTTTTCAAAGCCTCCCTGAGCTCTTCTAATAGCCCTTGTATCTGGATGTTCAAATTCAGCAGATAGCTGTTCCACCTTGGCAGAAACTTCCCCCTCTGCCCCTTGCTTCACATACATTATGCAGAATATAGCAAGCAGCAATAACCCCATTTGGATATTTTTCTCATTGAGGTCCAATCTTGTAAGTAAGCAATATCAGCGACCTTTCAAATGACCAAAAGCACATTCAACTGTCATTCTACACCCACTGAGCTGATAGCATCAGGGAATGATTCAACTATCAACTTCATGAGCCAAGGGGGTAAAGGGTAAGCTGGGTCTCCCAGGATCACTATTGACATTTCAACATTCCCAATAGTAATCTGGCGGTCAGGAAAGGAAGTCTATACTTGTAGCTTTTTGTAACAGTCCTGTGTTCTTAAAGCTGTAAGCATCAGGCACCTTCCCTGAGCAGCCCACACTGATGTCAGTGAAGAGGTCCCCTGCGATCCATCAGTGGTTGCATAATCATAGAAAAGTAGCCCTTTCTGTTGAAGTACTCTGTGGCAAGGTGGTCTGGTGTCAAAATAGGGATATGCATCCCATCTATCACTCCACTGCAGTTCAGGAACCCCACTGCTACAAATCCATCTACTATGTCCTGCACATTGCCACTTACAGTCCTGCTTAGCAGGAAATGATTAATTACCCTGCAGACTTACATCACAACGGCTCCCACGGTGGATTTCCTAACACCAAATGTATTTCTGACTGACTGGTGGCAATCTGGCATTGCAAGTGTCTATAGTATGATAGCCATTTGCTTCTCCACTGTCAAAGCAGCTCTCATTTTCGTGTCCCACTGCTGGAGCACTGGGGCGAGCTTGGCATACAGATCCAGGAATGTGGCCCTGAGAAACCAAAAGTTCTGCAGCCACTGATAATCATCCCAAACCTGCATTACCACATGATCCCACCAGTCAGTGCTTGTTTCTCAGGGCGAGAAACAGTGCTCCGCCACCTGCAGCTGCTAAGTGAATGCCACCAACAACCTTGAACTGGTTCTCGCTAACTCCCACGGCAATCTATCCTTCAAGGGAATCATCATGTTCCTCACTGATTTGGTTCTTGTGGCTCTGCAAAGACTCCAGGATTGTGTGCCGTCTGCTTGCAATCCTCATGACAACAGTGCAGAGCTGTGCAGGCTCCACGATTCTGTCAGAGATGATGAACAAGGAGAAGGGACACACGGGTTTGTGGGATTTTGAAAAAAGGTACAAAAAACTGTGGGACACACAATATTATGCAATGGAGACAGCTGAAAACTGGGAAGTTATAATTTATAATTTATTTATTTATTAATTTATAAATTAATGGAGATATCCTATCTCCTAGAACTGGAAGGGATCTTGAAAGGTCATCGAGTCCAGCCCCCTGCCTTCACTAGCAGGACCAAGTACTGATTTTGCCCCAGATTCCTAAGTGGCCCCCTCAAGGATTGAACTCACAACCCTGGGTTTAGCAGGCCAATGCTCAAACCACTGAGCTATCCCTCCCCCCCATGCCAGTCACCCCTGCACAACTTGTTTCGTCCCCATCATGCATTGCCAAAGCTTCCCAAAAGATGCACGCTGGATGGTGGCTAATTGCACAATGGTATACGTACCCATGGTGCACCGCACTCCGCATCGATACAAGCACTCTCGTGAGTATGTGCACTGTCAACACAAGGAGCAAAGTACGCATGCGCACAAGCCACATACTAACCGCGCCAGATGTATGCTGATATAACTTAAGTTTACAACGCAGACGTGACCTAAGTTAAAATATTTGCTTAACAGTTGGCTTAACACCCATTAACAGAAAAATTACAGAACAGAAACATTTAAATTTTAAATACAGAGAGCCTGCCCCCAGTTGCATCATAAACTAGTAAATATGACCATGGACAAGTCAACGGGGCTCTAATCTTCCAGAGTGCTTCAACTTACTTAAATGAGACAACAAAATAAACTCATCTGTAAGAATGGCATCTTAACCTCTGTGACTGTTATCCCCTCTTTAAAATTGACATATTTACCTAACTCTATATGCGCGTAAGATGTGACAGACCTGCAATTTTACTGGGTGGCCCCTGGTTCTTGTATTATGTGAAGAGGTAATTAACACTTCCCCATCGTTTTCTCAATGCCACTCACAATTTTATAGACCTCTATCATAACCCGCCTTAGTCATCTCTTTTCTAAGCTGAACAGTCCCAGTCATTTTAAATCTCTCCTCACAGGGAAGCTGTTCCATACCCCAGCTCACTTTTGTTGCCTCTCTCTGTACCTTTTCCAATTCTAATATACTTTTTTGAGGTTAGGTGACCAGTACTCACAATATTTAAGGTGTGGGAGTACCACGAATTTATTTTCTGTCCTATCTATTCCTCTCCTAATGGTTCCTAGCACTACTAGCTTTTTCAACTGCTGCTGCACATTGAGCAGATGTCTTTAGAGAACTATCCATGAGGACTCCAAGATCTCTTTCTTGAGCAGTTGCTAACCAGTAGTGAGTATTTTTAAACAGCATTTCTTGCTTTCTCTGTCATCACTAGTTTGTTCATGCTATAAGTTCACCTGTCCCAAATTGTTCCTACTGAAAACAAACCATCTCCTAAAAAAATCCATATGGTAATGTTAGAAGAGCTGGTCCAATGAGTCTTAGGCCTTGGCTACACTTGAGAGTTACAGCACTGTAAAGCCGCCCCCAGCGCTGTAACTCACTCCCCGTCCACACTGGCAAGGCATTTGCAGCGCTGTATCTCCGTGGTTGCAGCGCTGCATGTACTCCATCTCTCCGAAAGGAATAGAGAGTATTGCGCTGCCGCTGCAGTGCTGCGGCGCCAGTGTGGCCGCCCAATGCGCTGTGAATGGCCTCCAGAATTATTCAGCAGTATCCCACAATGCCTGTTCTAGCCACTCTGGTCATCAGATCAAACTCTACTGCCCTGGCCTCAGGTAACCAACCATGTGACCCACCCTTTACATTCCCCGGGAATGTGAAAATCCCCTTCCTGTTTGCTCAGCCTGGCGTGGCGTGGAGTGCTATCAGCAAATCTTTCCAGGTGACCATGCCTCCACGCGCCAAGCGAGCCCCGGCATGGAGCAATGGCGAGTTGCTGGACCTCATCAGTGTTTGGGGGGAGGAAGCTGTACAGTCCCAGCTGCGCTCCAGCCGTAGGAATTACGATACCTTCGGGAAGGTATCAAAGGACATGATGGAAAGGGACCATGACTGGGTCACCCTGTAGTGCAGGATTAAAGTGAAGGAGATGCGGAGTGCCTACCGCAAAGCCCGCGACGCAAACGGCCGCTCGGGTGCTCCCCCTGCGACCTGCCGATTCTACAAAGAGCTGGATGCGATACTTGGGGTTAACCCCACCTCCACTCCGAGCACCACCATGGACACTTCAGAACCGGTGGGGGGGGGGGGGGAAGGAGGAGGAAGAAAATGGGAGTGATGGTGGTGGGCCGGATGGAGACACCCCAGAATCCCTGGAGCCATGCAGCCAGGAGCTCTTCTCGAGCCAGGAGGAAGGTAGCCAGTCGCAGCGGCCGGTACTTGGTGGAGGACAAACAGAAGAGCAAGTTCCCGTTTTTTTTTTTTTTCGGGAAGGAATTTTTTCGGTGCGGGCTCTTTGGAAGAGGAGGGTTAGGCATGCATGCCTAGATGCGGAATAGTGCATTGATGTGGTTTATCACATCGCGGTAATCGGCCTCAGTAATCTCCTCGAATGTCTCATCCAGAACGTGTGCAATGCGCTTGCGCAGGTTTATCGGGAGAGCCACCGTGGTCCTTGTCCCAGCCAGGCTAACGTGTCCGCGCCACTGTGCCGTGAGGGGCGGGGGGACCATTGCTGCACACAGGCAAGCTGCATATAGGCCAGGGCGGAAGCCGCATTGCAGTAGAAGACCCTCCCTTGCTTCCCAGGTCACCCTCGGCAGCGAGATATCGTCCAGGACGAACTCCTGTGGAAAATGTTGGGACAGTGTTCAGCGTAGGTGTCCCCTGAAGCTGTTGGCTCTCCCCAAGGCACAGAAACCTAGAGGACAGTGCAGCCCTGAAACAATCAGTCCCCCTTACTCACCATTTTGAGGCTCCCGTGGGATAGGTGTGCTCTGTTTCGGATGGGAAAATTATGCTATTGTGTAGACCCTGTGTGTTTTCTACTCCTTAAGTGCGGGGGGAATCATTACTCTGTCTGGTATAAACAATGCTGCCTCTGTTAAATGTTGCATTTTGCCTATACAGCTGCATCAACCTTGAGACCTCAGCCGTCCCTCTTATCACCTGTTCAGAGACTGCAAAAGCAAAGAAGACATGCTGCAAGAAGTGATGCGGCAATCTATTAAAGAGAATGAGAAAGCACAGAACTGAGGGAGAGAGAAAGCAGGATCCGCCGGGAAAATGCATCGCACTGGCGGCAAAGCACCGCACACCGGCAGCAAAGCACTGATCGGCTCATAAGCATCCTGGAGCGCCAAGCAGACGCTATCCAGGAGCTCGTAGCCATGCAGAAAGAGGAGCAGTACCGCAAACGCCACCCCCCCCCCCACAGCCCTTGTCCCAAAACTCTTTCCGTTGTGCCCCACTGTCACCTCCAACCCACTTTCCCCAACTTCCGTGTTCTTCACGCCACCCGCTGCCTCCAACACCAGTATCTTCACCACCCAGCCCTGAAAACCACGACCCTTACCCTCTGCACTCAACCCCCATCACCATGCAGTATAGCTATCCTGAAGTGCAGCACTCCCTGCACAGCACACCAGACAGGACATACACGAATCTGTGATTGTACCGTTCCCCACTCCACCCCCTTGTTTCTTTTCAATAAATGGATTTTTTGGCTTTGAAAACATTCTTTATTATTGCATAAAGTAAGAGACTCCTTAGCCCAGGAAATAAACAGGCACTGCAAGTCTGCTTGTCTGCTTAGCAAACACTGATGCCTAAAGATTGGAACTACTGCACTTCACTCCCGTGCAGGGCACCAGATATCACTGCTGGTTTTCAGCCTCAAGTTGCTCCCTCAAGGCATCCCTAATCCTTGCAGCCCCGCGCTAGGCCCCTGTAATAGCCCTGCTCTCTGGCTGTGCAAATTCAGCCTCCAGGTGTTGAACCTCAGACGTCCATGCCTGAGTGAAGCTTTCACCCTTCCCTTCACAAATATTATGGCGGGCACAGCACGCGGATATAACCGCGGGGATGCTGTTTTCGGCCAAGTCCAGCTTCCCATTCAGAGATCGCCAGCGGGCCTTTAAACGGCCAAAGGCACACTCCAGTGTCATTCGGCACCGGCTCAGCCTGTAGTTGAACCGTTCCTTGCTGCTGTCAAGGCTCCCTGTGTAGGGTTTCATGAGCCACGGCATTAACGGGTAAGCGGGATCTCCAAGGATCACAATGGGCATTCCAACTTCCCCTACCGTGATCTTTCGCTCTGGGAAAAAGTCCCAGCCTGCATCTTCCTGAACAGCCAAGTGTTCCGAAAGCTGCGTGCGTCATGCGCCTTTCCGGGCCAGCCTGTGTTAATATCAATGAAACGCCCACGGTGGTCCACAAGCGCCTGGAGAATCATAGAGAAATACCCCTTCCGATTAACGTACTCGGATCCTAGGTGGGGTGGTGCCAGAATAGGAATGTGCGTCCCATCTATCGTCCCTCCACAGTTTGGGAACCCCATTTGTGCAAAGCCATCCACTATGTCCTGCATGTTACCCAGAGTCATGGTTTTTCTGAGTAGGATGCGATTAATGGCCTTGCAAACTTGCATCAACACAATTCCAACGGTCGACTTTCCCACTCCAAACTGGTTTGCGACCGACCGGTAGCTGTCTGGAGTTCCCAGCTTCCAGACTGCAATAGCCACCTGCTTCTCCACTGGCAGGGCAGCTCTCAATCTCGTGTCCTTGCGCCGCAGGGTGGGGGCAAGCTCCTCACACAGTCCCATGAAAGTTGCTTTTCTCATCCGAAAGTTCTGCAGCCACTGCTCGTCATCCCAGACTTCCATGACGATGTGATCCCACCACTCGGTGCTTGTTTCCCGAGCCCAAAAGCGGCGTTCCACGGTGCTGAGCATGTCCGTGAATGCCACAAGCAATTTCGTGTCGTACGCGTTACGCGGCTCGATAGCATCGTCGGACTCCTCACTCTCACTGTCACTTTGGATCATAAGGAATAGTTCGACAGCCAAACGTGACGTGCTGGCGAGATAAGTCAGCATATGCCTCAGCAGTTCGGGCTCCATTTCCCGCAGACAGATCATGCTGCACAGAAACCGTTGAAAGATGGCGCCAAAGGTGGACGGAAACAAAGGGATTTCTGGGATGCGAAGCGATGCATCACGGGGCATTGGGACAGGACCCAGCATGCCCCGTACCTACGCCCCCTTCCCACAACCCACGGCGCCAGAATGGGAAGAGGTGCTCTGTGGGATAGCTGCCCATAATGCACCGCTCCCAATAGCGCTGCAATTGCCGCAAATGTGGCCACGACAGTGCGCTGGGCAGCTGTCAGTGTGGACAGACTGCAGCGCTTTCCCTACTCAGCTGCACGAAGTCAGGTTTAACTCACAGCGCTGTACATCTGCAAGTGTAGCCAAGGCCTTAGTGGTAGGACTGGCAAAATGTAAAAGAACTTGAGAATAAAAGTGCTTACTGGTCCCTTAACACTCCTTTAACTCAGGGGTTCTCAAACTTAATTGCACTGTGACCCCCTTCTGACAACAAAAATTACTACACGACCGGGGGGGGGGGGAGGGGGGAGATCAAAGCCTGAGCCCAGCCGCCCCAGGCCAAAGCCAGGGTAGTGGGAATCGGGCTTTGGCTTAAGCCCTGGGCTCCAGCAAGCCTAACACCAGCCCAGGTGACCCCATTAATGTGGGGTCCCAACCCACAGTTTGAGAACCGCTGCTTTAACTAAAGGGGAGCACCACCCTCATGTGATTTTTTTTTTAATTACACATCCTTCTAGTTCCTTCCTGTCATTGCCAACAAGCATCAACACTCGTATGCACTTATATGGACGACTGAAACTCTACATTTATTGATCACACACCAAAGACCATTTTCCAAGTTACTAGAGTTGACTATTACGTTTTACATGTGGAAGAGATAGGACAACTAATTCCTACATCCTTATCAAGCTAAGGAGAAAAACACTTTATAAGAATAGATATTCAGTAAGTTTGCATAGGCAACCTCTCCTCCTGTGGTCCTACCCTCGCAACTGGAAGCAAAGGTGTGAATAAGCATCATCATATAATAAAACTAAAACTGCTATGGAGTAGGGACAGGGAGAAAGAAAGACAGAAACCTGGAAACTCTAAGTTCCAGCTGAAAGTCTCTCATTAAAACATTTTAAGAAACCAAATCACCTTCAGACTCCAGTTGTGCCCCACCACCACCTATCCACCCCAGAACAAGGCCACACAATCTCCTCTAAAAGCTCAGAGCCCCTCCCCCCCATTGTGTAGGCCACCCCTGAAAGCGGGAACCTGCTGATCTGGGGTAAGCAGCCCTTTCGTCTCCAGCTCCGCACCCCCCACCAAAACTTTAGCCTGTGGGGTGCGGGCAGGAGACTGAACCCGCTGCGGAGCGGAACTCTCCGACGCACACGCGGTGTAAATCTACACCCTGAACAAGGCCAGGTCGGTGCCCAAAACCCAGAAACAACCGCCCGTCCCCCGCCGAGCGGCGGCACCTCGGGGCCGGGGAGTGGACACGCACGAGGAGTTTCTGGGTCACCGACAGGAAAGGAAGGGACCTGGCTTGAGGGAGGTTCCGGGTTTGTCCCCCCCCGAGCGGGCAAGGCGCTGCGGGCCCCTCTGTGCTCGGGGCGGGGGCTCTCAGTCCAGCTACTCCTGGGGGCGGCGGCTCTGCCCCCCTCAGTGCAGGACGCGTTAGGCCGGGGGGGGGGGGGGGGGGACAAGGCCCTGGGGAGGGCGTCAGGCTATGTGGAGGGAGGCGCGGCCGCCCCGAGCGGCTCCTCTCCTCTGCGGGCCCGTCTCCCCAGCTCAGTCCGCCCTCATCTTCCCGTGGAGGGGGGGGGGGGGGCGAGACGCGTCTCTTGCCCGGTGGGGGGGGAGGGGTTCCCATTCTCCGTGGGCGGGGGCCCTACCTGGCTCCAGGTGATGAGCTGGTTGCTGGGCGCCTCCCCTAGCAGCGCCCACAGTTTGCTCAGGAAGGCCGGGACACCCGCGCTCGCGGCCGCCAGCTGTTGCTGCTGCTGCTTCATTGTCGTTGTAGTAGGACCAGGACGGGGCTAGGCTGGAGTGGACGGGCCGCGTGCGCGCATGCGCACCTACCTCCGCAGAACACTGACCTCACACGCCTGCGCGCCTGTGTGGCGTTCCCCTATACCGCCACACGCCCTTTACATAACGGGCCCACGTGCACCGCCCTCACGTGCAACAACAGTGCCAGCCCAGCGTTCCTATTGGACGGAATGCGGAACGGCGCAGGGAATCTTTGCGACCCTCAGCGGGAGGGCGGAGCCTCAGCCTGAGATTCTATGTAAATGACGAGTCGCCCCAGCCAATCGGGAAGTGACTCTCTGTAGGGCCGGGGGTACGTGAGTGCTGTGCACGTGAGAGACAAGGCGGGGGGAGTAGCCTAGAACAGGAGTGGACGGGGCCTGGCCTAGCGGGACAAAGGCGCGGGGTTGAGGAGTAGCTGCAGGGGCTGGCAGGGTTAGGAACCTGCTCTCCCCTGTCCCGATCAAGAAACTACCAATCTGAAGGGGCAATAAATGAACACTGGAGAGACTGCTTTCAGGAGATGATGCAGCCATAATTGTGCCCTTATACTAGGGGTGGCAAAATATGGTCCGCAGGTCAGATCCAACCCGTCTAACATTTCTGTCTGGCCTGCCATGACTCTAGCGGCACAGCAGGGTGCTCAGGGAGGCTGCCTGTATGCCATGGACCCATGCCACTCCTGGAAGTGGGCAGCTGCTGGTGGTATGTCTCTGTGCGCCCCTGCGGGGGAATCAGCTCTGTGTGCTGCCCATGTCCCCAGCACCATCCTCACAGCGCCCATTGACTGGAAAATGGCCAATGGGTGCTGCAGGGGCGGTGCTTGCGGGGCACAGAGATCCGCTGCCCCTTTCCCCCCAAGGTGTGCGCAGAGATGTGCCAGCAGCAGCTGCTTCCAGGAGCAGTGTGGTAAGCACCTCCCACCTAGAGCCTGCACCTTGCACCGCTTCTGACACCCCGTCCCAAGTCAGAACCCCCATCCTGCATTCAAACTCCCTCCCGGACCTTGCACCCCTTTCTGCACCCTAGGCCAGAGCCCCCTCCTGCACCAAACTCCCTCCCAGAGCCCACACCCCTCACCGTCTCCTGCACCCCACCACTCTGCACCATCCTGGAGCTCCCTCCTGCACTCGAACTCCCTCCCAGAAACCCGCACCATCTCCATTAATATAGCAGAAATGTGCGGCCCGTGATGACTTACCAAAAGTTGTGGAGTGGCACCCCTGCAAAAATTATTGCCCACCCCTGCCTTATACTTTGCAGTCAGCATTGCTACTGGACTGGTTCTTAATCTTGGCCACACTATTTCACTTATACCTTCAGATGCAGACAGCATATTTTAATCCCCCTTCTTTTTCCCTAATTTCACTGGCACTAGGGGCTCAGATGTCCACACATTCTTTTCGCTAAGACACATCACATTGGTGCTGTAGTATCACTGCTGATGGACTGTCTCCATGCCTTAGTTTTTCCTTTTGAATAAATCAGCAATGGTTGGTGTTTGTTGTAAAAAGGTACAGTAACATTTTTGCAGTTAGGAGGGTAGATGGGGATTGATAAAGAGACAAAGTGGATGAGGTAATGTCATTTATTGGACCAATGGCTGTCTCTCTGACAAACAGAAGTTGGTCCAATAAATGACAAAGCAAAGTATTTATGTGAACTTGCTTCTGCACCTGTGGACACAGATATGCCATTCTTGCAAACTAGACACAATCAACTCAGGGCTAAATAGGGATTGGGAATGGCTGAGCCATTACAAACATTGAATCTATCTCCCCTTGTAAGTATTTTCACACTTGCTTCTTATCAAACTGTCTGTACTGAACCATCTTGATTATCACTTCAAAAGTTTTTTTTTTTTTTTTTTTTTTTTTTTTTCCCTCTTACTTAATTGGCCTCTCAGAGTTGGTAAGACAACTCCCACCTGTTCATGCTCTCTGTATGTGTGTGTATATATATCTCCTCAATATATGGTTCACTCTTTATGCATCCGAAGAAGTGGGTTGTAGCCCACGAAAGCTTATGCTCTAATAAATTTGTTAGTCTCTAAGGTGCCACAAGTACTCCTGTTATTTTTGCGGATACAGACTAACACGGCTGCTACTCTGAAACCTAGCATAACAGACTGCCTCAACAGTCCTCGCTTACAGACAACCCCCCAACCTGAAGCAAATACTCACCAGCAACTACACACCACGCCACAGAAACACCAACCCAGGAACCAATCCCTGTAGCAAACCTCGTTGCCTACTCTGTCCCCATATCTACTCTGGCGACACCATCAGAGGACCCAACCACATCAGCCACACCATCAAGGGCTCATTCACCTGCACATCCACTAATGTTATATATGCCATCATGTGCCAGCAGTGCCCCTCTGCCATGTACATTGGCCAAACCGGACAGTCCCTCCGCAAAAGAATAAATGGACACAAATCGGACATCAGGAATGGTAACATACATAAGCCAGTAAGTGAACACTTCAATCTCCCTGGTCATTCTATTACAGATTTAAAAGTCACTATCATTGAACAAAAAAACTTCAGAAACAGACTTCAAAGAGAAACAGCAGAACTAAAATTCATTTGCAAATTCAACACCATTAATCTGGGCTTGAATAGGGACTGGGAGTGGCTGGCTCATTACAGAAGCAGCTTTTCCTCTCCTGGAATTGACACCGCCTCATCTATTATTGGGAGTGGACTACATCCACCCTGATTGAATTGGCCCTGTCAACACTGATTCTCCACCTGAGAAGTAACTCCCTGCTCTCCATGTGTCAGTATATAATGCCTGCATCTGTAACTTTCACTCCATGCATCCGAAGAAGTGAGGTTTATACTCACGAAAGCTTATGCCCAAATAAATCTGTTAGTCTTTAAGGTGCCACCAGACTCCTTGTTGTTGTTGTTATAACAAAGCAGTTGTGGTAGAGAAGGTTGAATGGTTTGTTCATGCTGAGTAGCAGATTTCTTTTAAATAAATATTATTTTGTTTTCAAAGAATTACTGCTTGTGTGTCCATCCTTGAGCAGAAGGCTGTATCCAGGTCCTTTCAAGGGTTAGCAAGATTAGCTTGCTCTGGGGAGCCCTTTGTGGGATGGAGATAAGCCCCCTGGTAACACAATTCTTCTAGGGTGAACCACCATCTTATCACCTCTTTGGATAAAGCAAATTGCATAGTCTTAGGCAAACCATTATTGGAGTGCTTGAGGTCCATATTGTGGGGTACCAAATTGGTGTCCCTGAAAGGGTGGGCTCAAGGCACTGTTTGAATCCTGGAGCTAGTTGTAGTGTCCCATGCCAGTTTGAGAGCTAACAAATTGGCATCCCTGAATTGGTGGGCTTGAGGCACTATTTAAAACCCTAAGACTTGAAAGCATTATTTTAAGGTCTAAAAGAGGTTACAGTGCCCCCTATCGGATATGAGGAAATTGACACCAAGCAGGATTTTTTTTCTCTCTTCTTTTTTCCCTTTCTTTCTGTTTTCTTTTCTCTGTTGTTTGTTTCATGATTGTTCTAAGAACAACCAGTTTTTCGATGAAGTACATTGAAGGTAAGTGAATATAGTTATAAGATAAGCTTAGGACTTTTATTGTAGGATTTGAAAGGTACCTATTAGGAATAGTTGTTGATTATACTGATGCTGGCGCTGCAATCCTAATAGAATTAGGAAGCCCAGGTAAATGTTTTAGGCTGATGGAAGGGTCAGCAGTGCAATTGATGCTGGAGCAAATTACCCCAATAAAATCAGGGAGCTTCGAATAATTAGGGTTGGTGGAAGGGTCAGTATAGTGTTGTAGGTTAAGTGTAAAAGATAAAATTGCAAGTGCAAATCAAGGATCGCAACCCAGATTTTCATCTGTCACAATAGCTTGAATAAAGGTAGTTAGGCCAAAAGAATGACAATTCAGCTAAAGGAGACAAAATTGGGCACCTAAGGTCTAAGGGAGGCAGATTCTGGGGTCGGGCACCAAGGATAGGAAGGCCTTGGGAGACAGACTTTATCCCACAAACTCAGATAAAGTCAAGCACCAACAACAGAAGCTGGAAGGAGGCAGACTTTATTCCAAGGGAATTGTAGAAACTCATTGCTGAGATCACTGGAGTCCTAGTCCTGAGCAAGGATAAGATTGGTGGTATAAGAGGCCAAAAGTGGTCGTCCAAGTAACAGGCGATCACAGCCTGTGTAAGGATTGGTGCCTGACAGGCAGAGCTAACTTGCCGATTAACTACGATTGTAGTAAGTGAAAAAGGTAGGAACTTGGGTCAATATTTGGCTAACCGCTTGCAGCAGTACGTAAATTCATTAAAGAACTTACGATTCAGGTGTGGCCGGGATTATTCTATGCCCAAAACCATTACTTGGCAAGTAAGGTTTTGAAGGACTGGGAGTGGTGTGTAAGTTTGCGAACAACTTACCACTCAGGTGTGGCCAAGGTTGTACCCGGAAACCATTACCTGGTCAGTAAGATTGGCAGCAGTTTGTGAGCTTTGAGGAAGCTTACAAACCCGGGTGACCGGGGTTGTAATTATACATTGGAGATCATTACCTGGCCAAGCGGGTAGTGTCAGCATGATGACAAAAGGGAAAACAAGGCATTATAATACTTTAGAAATAATGCTGGGAAACAGCTTAGAAGATTTTGTTAAAAAGGTAGGTCATGATCCTTGGAAGGAGAATGCATTTGTTGGGCCTGGTGCTTACCAGCAACTGTGCAGGCAATGGGAACAATGGATTCAACCCAAGAGAAATGTTTTTTTCTCAGGAGAACTAAGCAAAAAGAATTAAAAACAAGCAGCTTTACAAGGGTTACAGCTTGTGGCCTGTACTACTGATGAAGAAATAGATAGATTAATAAACAAAATACAAGACCTAAAGACGGGGGGAAAAGATGAAGAACAAGGAATTAGCTAATTTAAAAGCAGAAGCTGATATATTAAGAGCAACTGTTGACTCAAAAAGTACAGATTGTTGAGTCACAAAATGAGTTAAATAAAATAAACGAATAAATGAAAGAAGTTGAAAAATGGAAGCAGAAAGCGATGGACAGACAAGCTGCAATGAGAGTGGTACTCTCAGACAGAGAAGAAAAGAAATAACTAAATCATGCAGTTTGTAAAAGACAGAACTGCGCATTAAAGGAGGAATTAAGAGCAAGCAAAGGAATAATAGCTACAATAAAAGCTGGAAATAATGAAGTGGTGGAATTGGATGAAGAGAACTTAGGTCCTCCTGGTTATGAAGATTACTCAGTCTAAAGAACACTTTCTGGAACTCTACAAACCATTAAACGAGGAGCTGGAAGAATTGCAGAGGCCACCTCCCTTAGCTCCAATTATTACCTCCACAGTAACTAAAACCACTGTGAAAGGAAACCAGAGAGATCAAGAAGAAAGAGTAGAAGAAAGAAGATATACCCCTGAATGGGTTAGGGCTTTGGGAACGTCTATGGGACCCTTAAATAAGAATACAGTGGTTGGTTGGTTATCCAAGACATCAGGGATGCCTTGGTTAACAAGGAGAGATCTCTCATCAGGCAGGTGTGACCAAGGTGAGAATCACGAGTAGTGAGGAATTGTGCAAGTATGAAGAAATGTGGGCTCAGTGTCCTGAAGGGAAAAGCCTTGAGCCAGCACTGGACAAGACCACACACTCCTTGGACTCACCAAATTATGAAATGTTTGTTTTGTAAACAAGGTTACAATCCAGCAAGGAAGGGATTGTAATGAAGGATTTTGCTTTTAGATGCTCTAAAAGACTTTGCAACCTTGAAGAGAAACTGAAAAAGGGGTTTAAATATTGTAAAAATTTCACTTCTCCCAACTGATATAATTAAGGTGGTGACAGTATCAGGACACTTTGACTTGCATAAAACAGCAGTTAGTTTTAAGATTAAGGCTTTAGATAAATAGTAATTAGTTATAGTTTAGAGTTAGAAATCCAAAATGGTGAACTCAATAATCCTCTATGAAAGACATTGGATTAGGGTATGGAAAATTCTGTCAACTAATAGGGAATGATTCAGCATTTCTCCCAAGACCTCAAGGGGAGGAGCTAAGGCTAAATATGATGTTAGAGGAAGGAGCTCTACCCAAAATGGCATCAGGGGAGGAGCTTTGCTATCTAAAAATAGGATGATGTAAGAGGGGGGAGATAGAGAGAAATAGCAATTATGGTAATATCTGGAAACTAATTGGCTGAGCCAGGCTAATTATCTATGCTAATGAGCTGACCTTAAGAAAGCAACCAGCATATAAGGCCGACAGCTAGCATTGTCTATTGTATTCAATCAGTTGAAATCAGTAAATTTGACACTAAAAGTTCTCTACAAATAAATTAGGTCATCCGTGACTCAACTTGCTAGAGTAACTGATATACATAACATTTCATAAATTACTTTAGAAAACAAGTTCATTATTTAGTGCATGTTCATTAGCCTCATCAATTAGGGGATACCTACTGCATTTATCCTTCAGTTTAGTTAACTAAAGTAGTTGCAGTTTTTTTTCTATATATATATATTTTTAAAGCTGGTGTTACGGGCACATCATTGGTTGATGCAATGGACCGGCATGGTGACTCTGGAAAATTTCAGTGCAGCATGTAAATACATTTTCAGTGTTCTGAGAAGGGAATGTCATGGTGTATAATAGACTGATTGCAAACACCAAACAGATTAACAAGATTTCTCTGTTTAAAGAGAATACAGGGACTATGTCTAGAATTTCACAGAAGGGGAGTGCCAAACAAATTATATCTTTAGTTCTTTCCTGCCATTTTCCCCTAAAAATTCCTATCCCCTCTTTTTCCCCCTGCCATCTTCCATCTTGCTCCCTCAGTCTAGCAGGATAAATGTTTTTAGAATAGTTACCATCAGCTCTATCAGGGGGTAACCTCCACTGACCATATTTAGCTGCCCTATTGCTGCTGACAGGATAATTCTAGCTTTATTTCCATCAGTATGTCATGCTGTAATTAATTTCTAATTTGATGGTGTAATGAATGGCTTCCAGTCCTTCAAAGTTAAGTATCACTTAGAGGAGAAACAGCACATTTTGGCATATTTACATTTTCTTTGGTATCCTTACAATCTACTATCAATTTTACAACTGTCATAACTATAAAGGGAAGGGTAACAGCCCTCCTGAGTACAATACTATAAAATCCCTCCTGGCCAGAGACACCAAAATCTTTTTACCTGTAAAGGATTAAGAAGCTCAGGTAACCTGGCTGACACCTGACCCAAAGGACCAATAAGGGGACAAGATACTTTCAAATCTTGGTGGGGGAAAGGCTTTTGTTTGTGCTCTTTGTTTTGGGGGTTGTTCGCTCTTGGGACTAAGAGGGACCAGACATCAATTCATGCTCTCCAAATCTTTCTGAACAAGTCTCTCATATTTCAAACTTGTAAGTAACAGCCAGGCAAGGCGTGTTAGTTTTGTCTTTGTTTTCTCAACTTGTAAATGTTCCTTTTGCTAGTGTGTTTACCTTTGTTTGCCGTAACTTTGAACCTAAGTCTAGAGGGGGTTCCTCTGGGCTCTTTGAATCTGATTACCCTGTAAAGTTATTTTCCATCCTGATTTTACAGAGATGATTTTTACTTTTCTTTCTTTAATTAAAAGCCTTCTTTTTAAGAACCTGATTGATTTTTCCTTGTGTTAAGATCCAAGGGGATTGGATCTGGACTCACCAGGAATTGGTGGGGGAAAGTATGGTTAAATTCTCCTTGTGTTAAGATCCAAGGGTTTGGATCGGTGTTCACCAGGAAATTGGTGAAGAAGTCTCTCAAGGCTACCCAGGGAAGGGAGTTACCACTTGGGAGTGGTGGCAGCAAAACCAGATCTAAGCTGGTAATTCAGTTTAGGGGTTCACATGCAGGCCCCCATATCTGTACTCTAAAGTTCAGAGTGGGGGAAGGAACCTTGACAACAACATACACATAAGCATAGTGGAATCTGGCCTCTACCTTCAAATAATCAATAAAATACTGGTAATGTACTTAATGCCCCTTTATGGCTATGTTTTTGTTCTCCTCTAAAATTGCACATTTTGATTGTGAATTTTGGAAATGGTACATTGCTTTTTCCACGGTTATATGTAGAAGCCTGCTAGATGAGCCTTCATTCTCTGGATACCAACGATTATCCTCTTATTTCAATTTCCCTCCGTGTTCAGTTTTAGTCTGGTTTTCCAGGCTAACCTAGCTCCTAGTTTCAATCTGAAGAATATTGCCGCAAGAAAAGAGATTTATTATAATTAATGCCCTCTTGAGGTGCTGGGGTTATTGTCATTAAGGTTTCATTAAGAGAAAAACAGATGTCATATATTACTGGCTTTCGTTATGTGGTAAGAACTAGGTTGAAATTGGCATGTGAGAAATCAATGATACAATTAATGAACTCAATACATTTTAAAATAACTTTGAAGTCGTCTATTCTCAAATTCATCTGAATTATTTTTGTTTTTAGAACACTGCATCACAGACTTGCAGCCAAACTGTCAACTTGCCCCCAACACAGTGAAACAAGCAACCTTTACTAATGTAATCACTTTAATTTTTGTGCTGATTATACAAAGCTTCTATCCATTAACTTCTTGGAAATGATTGTGCCAGATGGTCACTGCATTGGCCTAAAAGATTAAAATCTATTGTCCAGTGTAGAGGGCCTTGGGAACAGGATTTTGCCATGTTCAATACAGGGAGCTTTCTCTGCTTGTACGTGATTTGGAATAGATTTTAGTTCACTGTGCAAAACTGTATTTTTTAATTCACATTATGAAAGCTTTATTTTAGCAGATGATATGGTATAAAAATGTAAAATTGAAATCAGGGCTCAAATAGTTCAGGAGAAACTTTAATACTCAAACAAATGGGAAAACATCCTGGAAACTAAATACTATTTTTAAATTCACCACAAAAATAAACTTGACATTTTAAATCTTTATCGAGATCTTCCATAAAACCTCCTATTTCTTTGCTGAATCTACAGCAGGTAGCTGTTTTGACAACAAAACCCTGTTTGCTACTTATGTTGACACCAAGGACTACCCTGACGGAGGCTTGTGAATAACTATTAAAATTTTAAAATTACCCTATAAACAAAGACCACATAAAATTCAAGCTCTGTTGGAGAAAAATCATCTTGATATAACTGTTGTGAAAAGTGTGCTTATTTTTATGTTTTTTTTCAAAAGGAGGATTAACTTCCCAATCTTTTTTATTTAATACAGAACATCCCTCATCCAAATCAGTGTCTTTATTGAAATTTCAGCTTTTAAATAGTTAGTTCAGGGTTGCCATGATAAACATATGGGAAAAGTAGGAAACAGAAAATTATACTGTCCAAAACCCAGCAAATAAAACCTATATGCTATATCTCTTCTAATCTGAATTGTGAAATTCTAACTGGTGCCTGTTCCTATGCACACTCCAAAAGAGAAATTTAGCCCCATTCTGTGTTTTGCAGTGGACATGCTGCCCCAGCCTTGTCTATAACTGCACCAACAGACACACTATTGGGAATATAAATCAAAATTGGACCAATTTACACAGGCTCTACTACTGAGAACTTTCTATAGGTATAATCACCTCTTCACACGTATAATAATTCAGTGAGATTTTACACAATTACATTAAAAAAGCAACTTATAGAAAAAATCAAGTTTCATTTTGCCAGCAGCAAACCTAAATTGTTACAATTATATTAGGGCTGTCAAGCGATTTAAAAAATTAATCACGAGATTAAAAAATTAATCGTTATTAATCACAGTTTTAATCACTGTTAAATAGCATACCATTTATTTAAATTTTTTTATGTTTTCTACATTTTCAAATGTATTGATTACAATTACAACACAGAATACCAAATGTACAGTGCTCGCTTTATATTTTTATTTCAAATATTTGCACTGTAAAAAAAAAGTATTTCAATTCACCTTATACAAGTACTGTATTGCAATCTCTTTATCGTGAAAGTACAACTTACAAATGTTGAAATTTTTTTTACATAACTGCACTCAAAAATTAAACAATGTAAAACTTTAGAGCAGTGTTTCTCAAACTTTTTATGCTGGCAACTCCATTTGGACTTAAAAAATCATGGCCTGCCCACTAGAAAAAACTATGATCCCCTACTTTCAGCCTTGTGGGGCTCTAACCTTCAGCCCCCTTTGGGGCACGGGGCTGCAGCCTTCGGCCCTCCACAGGACTCAATTTTTCAGCTCCCCTGCCACCTCCAGTGATCCAAACTTCAGCCCCCCTCAGGGCTCCAGGCTTCCACCCCACTTAGGACACAGAACTCTGGGTTCCAGCCCCTCTGCGGGTGTGGGGGTCGGGGCTCCAATCTCCACACTGCCTCTGGAGTGTGATTAATGCATTAAAAAAATTAACATGTTACTTGTGCTGTGAATTAATCCTTAATTGACAGCCCTAGTGCAAAGTGAAAGGTCATGGGGACTTATCAGTTGGAAGTGACAGAGGAGGAGTAAGACCTAGGTGTATTGGTTGATGACTGAACTGCCCATGTGATGCAGCAGATGCAGCTGTGAAAAAGGCTAATTCAATCCCTCGGATGCATCAGGCAAGGGATTTCCGTAGAGATAGGGAAGTGTTATTACCATTGTACAAGGCATTGGTGAGACCTCGTGGAATACTGAATGCAATTCTGGTCTCCCATGTTTGAAATTTAAATTGCTGTATTGCAAGTAATTTTATTTTAAATTACAAAAAATATTTAGTTTAGAGAACCAAAAAATGGTAGGCCAGCTCTTACTAATTGTTTCTTGTACAGCCAACTCAGGAATGTGGCTCCCACTGTTTTAGTCACAGGGGTTCTCTTACACACCTTAGGGGATGCCCTGATTAAAATCAAGCAGAATTAACAACCATGGCTAACTTATTAAAGAAAGGAAAAGAAAACATTAAACAAAACAACACCAGTGACAGCCCACGAAAGCTTATGCTCAAATAAATTTGTTAGTCTCTAAGGTGCCACAAGTACTCCTGTTCTTATTGCTTAACTGGTTACTTCTGTTACAATCTCTGCTGTATGTCTCTCTGTGGAGAACTTCAGTAGAGATTACAATTTTGAGTAGACTGTCTCTGGAGGTATTCTTTGTTGGACAAGTTAAGACCAAAGTATATTGTTTCCCAAATTTATTGTGAGCCCAGCTTATTATTTTGTTCAATACTTAAGATGTTTTTGGGCAAATAATTTAAGGGCAGGTGAAACCCATCTAGTTATTAGTAACCAGTTCAGAATTGGGCAATGTAAACAATCTTAACTACATCCTATGAAAATGAAGAAAACATTTTGATCAGTTACTTAGAAGAAAGAAGCCATTTAAAGGGCTGTCTTGTGATAGGCCAGTCACTAACATTAAGACTCCTGAGTCCAATTAAATCCCACTGTTTCTTTGTTTACCAATGTTTAGCCCCTATCTCCTCTGCAGAAACACATGATCTAACTATGTGGTGATTAACAAGAGAAACAGTTAATGTTTTAATCTACAATAATATTTCCATATCTCAATAAATTATTACAAGTGGGTTTTTTAAATCTAATTCCCTTACCAGTGTCTGTTAACTTTCTCTCACCAATCAATGCTGAAGTCTTGGAGGTTTTATTTAGGTTGGTTTCCTCTTGAGTCTTCTTTTTCGTTCGTTGCTGTCTGTGGTAGATTGTAGAGATGGACAGAATAAGTTGATGAGCATGAGTGTTTGCTGTTTAAACATAGTAGTGGGGAGAAGGAGCTGTGAGAGAGAGAGGAGGGGTGCTCATTTCAGAATTTTTTTAATTCTCCTTTTCCTTCCTATTTCCATTAAATTAGAAGAAAACAACTCTTTCAGGCTTGTTTAGATTCAAAATTGGTCACTGTCAACTTTTCACTGGCTCCATACTATTGGAGGCTAGCTTAGGTGACACCTTCAGCTTCTGAATATGGAGTCTGTTTAATGAATATGCAACACTTCTAATTTCCTTTGTTCTTCTTGTGGTGGAAAAATCCCAAATAACATTTTAAAGTTAGAGTTTAATTTTTTTTCTTTTTTATTCAATTCTTTTTCTGAGATATTCCTTCAATTTATTAGAGTTCCAGGAAATAAAATTCAGTTTTCAGAAAGTCAAATGCGCCTGTTCTTTATGTAACCCTTCTGGCCAGGTGGAGCCGACAGCAACCAGGGCTGCCGGGTTCAATATCTAGAGGTTCCTTCCCATCCATACAACACACGATCACTTCAGCCCCCACCCAGTAACCTGGGAAAATTACACACCACCTCTGGGTGCCTCTGAGAGGCAATACTTCCCCACTCACTAGCACAGAATCTGAGTGTAGAAAATAAACTTTTAATAAAAGGAGAGAAGTAACTCAGAATTAATTTGGGAAAACACCTCAAACAGGATTCATAAACATAAATTATGAGCAAAAGACCACCCTCATGTAAGTTGGGCTGTGTCCTTTTCCCCTCAGGTTCTTAAGTCCAGCAACCCAAAAGTCCCTTTCACATGCCTCTGCACCACACTCATGGTTGTGGTTCTTGATCAGTGCAGACCCAGGGTTCAGAGGTGCATATGCAGAATTCAACTTCCACCCTGGGTGGAGGGGAGGGTTAAGAGGCACCTTACTCGCTCCACTACTGGGACGTTCGCTCGCTGCCCCTCTCTGCTAGCTACCCGATCGCTGCACCTCTCTGCCAGACGCCCTGCTGGCCAGTCACTGGCTGCTCCCACCGGCCGCCTGCTCACCATTCCTGTCACGCCTCTCTGCCAGCCGCCCCACTGGCTACTCACCACCTACTTGTTCGCCAGCTATCAGTTACCTTCTGCTGCCACCTGCCTCTCTACTAAGAGACCGACATGCAGAGGTCACAGCAATTTTCAGCTCCTTAAAGGCTGGACAGAAACACTGCCCCATCTCAAGTGATTTCAGCTCTTAATGATTGTTTAGCTCTTAACAGGAAGGGCAGAAATACATTCCTACCACAGGAGATTTCAGCTTTAAATGAGCATTTAAAATAATAAAGAAGCTCCTAAGAAAGCCTATTTAACTCTTTCTTTGAACCGGGGGGGAGGGGAAGAAAGAAAGGTTAAACCTGTCCAGAAAGGACCCTTGGGGGATAGCTCATACCTCCTGGCTAAGACACCTGTCCCCCACCCCTCTTTCTTTCACAGGGCTCTGATATTTGAGCCCCTGGCTTAATGAGGTTCTTTCAGCTGAGGGTGACCCCCTCATTTGGGACAGGTTAAGCACAGTCCTGCTTCCCTGTATTCCTGCAATAATTACAACATTGGTAACAGCATTTCACTACCCCTGCATTCAGTACTAAAGTGATTTGTAATCCAACACCAGCCAAAGTTGATTACTTTGAGCAAAAAACTACTCTCCCTGCTGGATATCTAAGCAGAGCAGGAGCAAACTGTATTTACATAAACACCCTTTCCAAAGTCTCTACCCTTTCCAGCTAGCTGTCAGGGAAGAATTCATTCAGACCCTGCATACATTTACATAAAAGTGTTTTAATGCTCAGAACAGTCTTTTCAAATTAAATACCTCTTAAAGTCTTAAATGGCAGTGATCCATGAAAAACTCTTTGGTCAGAGTGGTTTTCATCAGCAATTCACAAAAAAACAGCCTTTAAAAAAATCAGTCAACCACAGTCACTTTTGACTCTGTTTTCACAACACACAAAAGCTGTAATGTAAATGTGGCAGAATTATAGAGCTAGAGTAACCCTGTTTATCTGACTTTTCATTATCCAGCTGCCCATATTAATGAAATAACCAGCACACACAGGTCCAGAAGTGGGTGATCTCTCCAGTGACTACTAGATGGCACTACAGCCTCACACTTTCCCATTCTCTAGTTTATCTGATTTTTTGATTATCTGATCTGGCCCTGGTCCCAGTTAGATCAGATTAACAGGGTTCTGCTGTATAATAAATGATGGTTGATAAAGAGTAGAAACTTTTCTTCCCCATAATGAAACAGTTAGCCTATCTCAGCACCAGACCTACTTTTGGGATTTCAAAGTGTCAGCTTTGGTAACTGAAATTTGGCCACCTGCAAGATTATATAGAATAACCCCTTTCCTCACCTCACCCTCTCCATTTTATAGAGAGTTAAACTAGCAACCAAAAATTACATTAGGCTAAGAACTGCTGTACTGAACTGTCTTGAGCTAGTGAAAGGACTCAAGACGTTATCCTTTTACTAGCTTTTCTGTTAAGATAAAGTCTTCCACAGTAAACAAGACTGAATTTCTAATGCAAAAAAAATTGAGGAAAACCCCCCAGATAAAAGACCCCATCCATATCCCTTTACCTGCTCACATCTGCATTTGGATATCTCCAACCTACTCTAAATCAACCTTCTGATCAAAAGCTCAGAAGGAAAGTTGGGCTTTTCAGCATGCCCCAAAACAAATCAAGGCTCTCATCCCCACTCAGGAAAATGACAGTGCTCCAGACCAGCCTCCAGCACCACAGACACACAGCGGAGCAGCAGTTAGAGTGCCGTTCGGGGGTCAAACTCCTCTTGATCCCTTATAAAAACTCTGCTGCCACTACAAAATGAAGTGGGGTAGCCATCTTTGATGAGGGCGGAAGTGTTTCTCAACATACATTACCATTCCCGTTTCCCTCAGTAAAGATGGCGGACAAGTGGGTGAATAGAGAGTCACATGACCTGGTCTCATGGTCTCCCTCTGGCCGCACAAGGGGGCTGGGATTGGGAGCCAAGGTGTGTGTTGGTCCTGTTCTGGGCAGAATAGTGGCCTGCGCCTAGCAGTGGCTAGCAGCAAATGTCCTGTGGGCAGGTGGTGGCAATCCTGCAGTAGACGGTTATGGAAGACCCAACCCACAGGGAAGCTTCTTCCCAGCCCCAGAACATTATAGGTTCTTTGATTTTAAGGACAGGAGGGATTTTGTATGGTGCTAATCTTCTAATGAGGCTGCTGTGTGGTTCTAGGGCAAATGCTTTACAGCAGTCAGTGTCCATTATGTCCACACACTATTACTTCTGTCAGCCAACATTGAAATCTCACCACAAAGCATTATCAAGTTTGTCTGACAAGATGATGAGTGTTAATTATGATGCCATCTTTTTAATTCTTTATGGTTTTCATCCTATTTCAGCCTTTCCGTGATTTTATTCAAGGTTGTTATGCTAAATGATCTGTCGTTACTCACTTCATCCTGTTTGCCCTTTTAAATATTGACACATTAGCGGTTTTCCAGTCTTCTGCGACTTCCCCATATTCCAGGATTTGTTACATAAACACATCAATGGCTCAGAGAGCTCTCCAGCCAATTCTATTAAAATTCTAGGTGCAAGTTATCCAGTCTTAAAAATATGAAAATGTTCAGCATTAGCATTTATTTAACATCTTTTCTAGTTAATTATTGAAATAGAAAGTTTTTCATTATCACTGTAAGTTTTGACTATGTCATCTAGTTTCTTCCCAACTACAGAACAGAAATATTATTGAACGCATGTCTTTTCTGACAATTTTACCTTCCTTATTTAGTAACAAACCTATACCCTTTCTATGACTTTTTTGTTGTTCCTGACCTATTTAAAGAATTATTTGTTGTTGTTCTTAACTCTACTGGCCATAGTTTTTGCATTGATACCTTTAGCTTTCCTTATTAATAGTCTGCATTTCATGACTGCTAATGTATAGTCATTGCTATTAACTTTCCCTTTTTTCCATATATATAATTGTTGCTTTCTTTTCCTTTCTTAACCAGGATGGATTTTTAACTGACTAAGGCTTTTTTTGATTGCAGAATTGTGATTTTAGGACATCTATAGTAACGTTTTCTTAACCAACTACCAATTATCATATGTATTGTTTGGTTGTCTTATACCCAGAAGCTTGAAGGTCCAGTATATGCTCATTATATATTTTTATCCCATATAGTGTAAATCTGGATGTTTTCATTATTCACATACATGCCCAATCTTTTTTTGAATCCTGCAAAGCTCTTGGACCCAGTGATATATTCTGGCAGTGAGTTCCATAGTCTTTACTTTGCACAATGCGTAACAGACCTATCAATTTTAAATGTGTTGCCTTTCAATTTCAATGCATGTACTTATTCATATATCATGAGAGAAAGTAAACCCTGTGCCAACAAACATACCTTCTCTGTATCATTCATTATTCTGGGTAAATCTTATGTCCCCTCTCATTTACCTCTTTTCTGAATTAAGCAGTCCCAATCTTTTCAACCTCTATTTTTATAGACATTTCTCCAGACCACTGTCATTCTGTTGCCCAAATCTGGACCCTTCTTATTTTTGAAATAGCTCTTTAGATGGGGTCACCAGAACTAAATCTAGTGTTCTAGGTGAGGGTGTAACATGGACCAATTTATAAAACTCAACACAACCTTAACTGTGAAGTCACAGCAAGCCCTCTATAAAAGCAAAATATTTTTTCCTGAGTGTTTAATGTTACTTCTGGAAACTGAAGCTAGACTAATTCAAACTGGAAATAAGGTGCAGATTTTTAGCCATGAGGGTAATTAACCATTGGAGCATCCCTGGCAATGCTTAAATCAGGATTGGATGTTTTATTAAAAGATATGCTCCAGTTCAAACTGGAATTAATTCAGAGAAGTTCTATGGCCTGTGCTATGCAGGATGTCAGACTATTTAATCACAGTGATCCCTTCTGGCTTTATAATCTATGGCACTATGAAACTAATTTAGAACTCATTAAGATATGTGAGTAGTTCATATTATTTCTTCAGCTGAGTATTATTTTTCATTGGTCAACAATGAATTTAACCTGCCATCATACCGCCTATTCACCTAGCTTTGTTAGGGGGTGTGTAATGATCGGGCCTATACATTTACCCTAATTGTAAGCTCAATTGTAAGAAGTGAGTGAAAGTTCCTAAAATGTCACAACAACCTGTAATAATAAATATTGATAGGAAAAGGTGCAAAAGCAAGACAGAAAAGCTGAATTAGTACAAACAAAAAGGCCTATTGATCTAAGTCAAGGCCTGTGTTCAGAACATACCTGGTAAACAAGAGAAGCATGGAACCAGAAATGGATGGATCTTAACTGGTGTATTGGATTTTGCCCATTACCCCATTTTGGCATCCTTAGAAGAAAAGACTGTTGAGGGGAAATTGGGAAGCGAATCCAATAAGTTTTGATTGGAAGCAGAAGCTGTTTCTCTGCAATTGCTGCAGGGACCATCATCATGGCTGCCACCCCCCACTGTTCCCTGATACCCTAGAATCCACTGTGACACCATTGGGCCTTCATCCTGAGAGGTGTCCTGACCAGACCAAACCAAAGAGAGGGACCCATATGACATTGCCACTTCTACCAGCTCTGGCTAAGTACCAAGCACCACCTGGGATGTGAGACTTTATTGTTCCCTGCTGCTCCCACCCCCATGTGTCCTTTTCCTTCCCTGCCTTATTTCTTCTGTTTAATAAGAGTCTGGTTTATCTGGCCACGACTGTATATTTTGCAACACTTCTGTAAGCCTGTGGTGAGAAAGGCAGCTGAAAACAATGCCCAAAACAGCTTGATGCTTGTACAAGTTTGTCAGGTCTTTGAGTGACTAGTATAACCATATGCCTCGCTTGCAGGAAACACACAGAATTAACACCAGAAACAGGAATTGCATTTTCTATTTTTGCTGTTCTTTTCTTTCTCTTCTTGTGTGTTTGTGTCTTGTTTTGTCTTCTAGGAAATGGGATCACACTTTAACAACAACTCCTGCCCAGCTCACCTAACTTATTTTCTTTTCTGCAAAAAGGGCAGTTATTGCCATCTCTAATACTAGATAAAAATCAATCAAGAGTTTTTTAAAAAAATAAACACTCTACAGCTAAAGGGAACAAGGAATGTTGTTAAAATGAAAGCCTTAATACTTTACACTTCAAAAGCTTTAACTGTTTTTCTTTCTTTTTCTGTATCTGTAATAAAAGGCTAAATTAATTTTAATAGTGTGTTTGTCATAGTGCTAAGGAGGCTAAAAATCTCTGTATACCAAACTTATCTTTTACTGAACCAACTTCTGTCAGTGAGAGAGACAAACTTTTGAGCTTTCACCGAGCTCTTCTTTCTCTCATGACTACTTAGTTTCCTTAACAGTCTTTCTGGAGGAACTTTCTATCTATCTTAGGATGCTTATATGGCTCCTATTACTGTAGTAGCTGAGCACCTCCCAGTTTTTAATATTTATTCCCCACAATACCCTTGCGAGTTAGGAAAGTGCAATTAACAGACTAGAGACTGCTCTAAATGGAAGGGGGACTGGTTTAAGGAAAGAAGTCAGAGGCTGCCTGTAAGTAGGAGCAGCAGCCTGGGAGTCAGCTGGGGAGGGAAAGCCAGACAGCAGGTAGTAGGGGTACAGCCAGAATTTTCCTAAGGAGGGGACCAAGTTTACCTGCCAAGTAGCAGATGTCACAGCATGTGCTACATTCCCAAATTTCTCACGGGTGGGATCCCACTTTATGTGTGTGTTGCATTCTGAGAGGCACGCACATATGCATGGGATTCCCGTCGCTTGTGTCCTCATCAAGCTGCCCTCTCTCCTTCTGAAGCAGGCCTGGAAGTGGAAGGGATGGAGGAGGCAGCATTAGGAGGAGATGGTGGCCTGGGAAGTACTGAGGACACCTGGGATCTCTTCCCCTCCCACTCAAGAGATTGGACAGGACATCTCCTCCTCATCCCTCAAGAGACTACTATCGTTCTCTAGCAAAGGTGCGTGGGGCTGGGCTCCCTTGTCTCGCCCCTTCATTGAGGAGCTGCCCCATAGTGTGGGAGAACTGGGCCTGGAAGACTGGGAACTAGTCAGAGACATGCTGTGGCTGGTAGGGGCCAGATGTAGCTAAAAGATACAGGGCTGTGAGGGAGGTATAGTCTGTTTTGAGAAATGTTTTGTTTGTTTTTCAATGTAGAGTGAAGATAAGTGGGTATTAGGTTAGGTAAAATTAGTTAGGAAAATGTTTGCTAGATGGGCTAGGATAGTAAATAGGATAGTGCCTGGGTTTGTGATTAAATATGCTTTGGTATCCTGGGATCAGATATTTTAGAATAGGTTAACCCTAACCTACGTTAACCCTAAGTTAACCCTAAGTCTTTAATTTCATATTTATCTTACAGTGCTGTCACTACATTTTCACTTTTCAATATTCCATAGATATTTGTCATGACAATGCATAATTTCACTGTAGAAGTTGTCACAGGATGAAGGTAGAGGTTTTGGGACAGCTGTGGGGTTTGTGAGGTTTGGGACAGCTGTCAGCTGTCAGCTGTGTTGGGACAGGTGGGGTTTTTATGACAAGTGGAGACATAACTAATTAAGTGGGTGTTTCTCGATAAAATAATCAGCAGTGATATAGATAAAAGTGTTGGCATTTACATTGTCTTGCTTAGGCTTCTGACTTAACCTGTTGAGGTGAATGGAGCAGTTTGCTCTCAGAATGTAGTGCTTCAGATTGTGTGCAGACTCAGTAAGACAACACTGCATCCTTTACAGTTGTTTTGTTTTCAGGATGTTCTTTGCAACCATGAAGTCTAGAAATAAATATTTTTAAAAATGGAAGTTTAGATTCTGGAACACAATTCTGTTGTGGGTTCCGCAGCAAATTCCAAAGCCAAAAATCATCACATAATAAATGGGGAACTGCTGGTTATGCCTAGTTAGGGAGTTAACTACCTGATGGATGTTGCTATCTAGTTAAATAGCAGTGCAAGGATGCAGTGACACTGGCTCAGAAGAAGTAGTTCCCTCCCTACACATAGAAACAAACATCTGGATAGCATAGGAGTGTGGTGGTAGCATTTTTTTTTTAAATCTGCTATTATTGAATGCCAACTGAGTAGGGCAGCAGCATAATTCAAAAGGACTCTCTCATTAACTGAATGGGTGAGAACCACCAGCAACTGTTTGTATTAAAGCCCCTACGCTGAAGAAAGAATATTCTGCTGAGCTGTGCTGGCTTGAAGAGGTCTGCCACAAGTATTTTTTTTGTCTCTGCATTATCACGGCATGTGCAACAGTAAGTATTTGACCCCTTGTTCTTATGCTAATAGGGTGGTTGGCTACAGCATGGTTGTCACCATATGGATCTGTGTTGTGAAATCCAGCCAGTTGCCCATTTTCAGGATGGCTAGGGAGACTTGATAGTTCCCCAAAAATTTTCTTGTAGTGTCAGCTCAAATTAATTGTCTGAATGGGTATTCAACTGTCAAAAGGCATATGGGCTGGAATGAGAGAGAGAGAGCGTAAAGGAGGCTTGAGAAGAAAATTCCAGCTAGAGGTTTTAGGGATGGAATTAGGTCAATTTTTTGTCAATCTTTCCTTAGAATGGCAGCTGAGCTTCACTGTGCTTTTGGTTGATGGAATCTTGAGCAGAACTCTGGAGAGAAACATCTTAACTGGTTGAGGTTAGTGTGGATAATGTTGTAATTTTCAATGACACAATATTAGACACACATCTTAGAAGTCACACGTTCACTAAGGAGCATAACTCTTACTACAGATCAAATGTCATTTTTAATAGCAAAGTATTTAAATTACTAACATTTTTAGATAGACTAGTAGTTATTAATATGATAAAGTGATGCAATAATAAAAGGCAAACATATATTTTAATTGAGGGAGTCTTCATAGTTAATATGGTATTTAATCTTACTTAAATGGAATATTGTGATGATGAACTTGTCTTATTGTTTTACTGAAGTCAGGTTCAATTTCCTAGAAAAGCCTGAATGAGCTATTTTAAATAGGAAATCAATATACTTGCTTAAAAAAATATTTAAAAGGTATTGATGTTGCTATCTTTGCTCTGTGTCTCATCTTTCCTTGTTGAGGGGAAGTCTCCCTTTGCCCACTGTAGTTATATATCTGAAATGAAGAACTTTTTGTTTTCTTACAATTGATTTTCTATCAGTATGATTTCTGTTCTTTATGCAAAAGAAAGTGTATTGTATTGCAATTAAAAAATACCTGTTTGAAGCTGTTGGTGCATTTTTATATCAGAAGGATCCTACAAACCCCACATGCTAAAGTGGAGCCTGATTATAATTATTAAAATAAAAAAGATATAATGTATGACAACTTACAAATTTATTTCTTCAGTAGGTAAAATAAAAGCCTGTTTTTAATATTTGCCTCCAGAGGGTGCTAGTGTTATTCCAGTGTCCAAAATCATAGTTGTAAGAAATGCTTCAAATGATGATAAAAACATTCTGCTTGTAGTTTTTGAATACAGCGAGACAGGTTTATTCAACATACCTTATGTTGATGGTTTGTATACAAGAAGGCCTCATGACTATAATTTCCATTGAGTGAACCACCCCAAAATCTATGTTCACATAACACTTAAAGTTTTGATTTAAACGAACAGGAGCCAGTATGTTCACAATTAGGGCTAAAACTCTATGCTTAAGGAAATGTTGAATATAAGGATTGTGGCACATGTTGGATGTAACCTACCCACTAGCTGGAGCTCCCTCTTTCCAAGCCATTAGTCCATCATATAAAAATGCATAAAGCTTATTTTTATAACAGAATTGTGCAAAAAATATTTCACATCTGTAAACCATGTTGTATGTGATGTGCCTGTTTCTGTACTATTATCTATGCAAAGCATTTATGCTTACCTGGTGTTTCCCTGAAGCCCTCCTGGAAACAAGATGTTGTCTCTTAAGAGGTTATCCTGGTCAGCAAAACAAACCAGAATTTATTGTATTAAAATAACTTTGTGTATAGATGTTAGTACAGAGTTGGCGAAATGGCATTGTTTCATATCAGGTGTGAAACAGTGTTTTCTACTTGTTGTTATACAGTTACCAGTAACTGTTGTTTACTTCATCCACTCTGCTTTTAAATAGTATGCCATATAGGGCTTTTGATATATTCCAGGAAGGGTTCCCCTCCTTGCCCAGCCCTCCTTCATTTTGGGCACCAATGGGCACTGCTGCTCACTGTTGATCAGTATTGGCTTTCAGATATGGAAAAATCTTAACTCGGCTCCTCTCTGGGCCATTGTTTCTGACTAGCACATTTCTGTCTTACAGGATAGAGACTTCCATCTGAGGTTAGGCCCAGAGGGTGGGCTGCTCTGTCACCTGGTAGAGATATTCTGTATGGATCACATCTGTTGCCATTCAAGTCTCATCTGTGGTAATATACAGGACTTGCATACACCTGCAAGTGACCGTGGGTGAAATCCTGGTCCTATTGGAGACAATGGCAAAACTCCCAGGATTGCATCCACTGAATTCAGCTGAAGATCTCTACTTCGGGGGAAAACTGCAAATTTTCTGTTGTAGGGACCAGATACAAAAATGGATTTAACCACTTAGAGTCATTTTGTCCTGTTTTAGCAGAATAGAAAGTTAATACAAGTAACTATCATTATACATAGAATATCAGGGTTTGGAAAGGACCTGAGGAGGTTATCTAATCCAACCCCCTGCTCAAAGCAGGACCAATCCCTAGACAGATTTTTACCCCAGTTCCCTAAATGGCCCCCTCAAGGATTGAACTCATAACCCTGGGTTTAGCAGGCCAATGCTCAAACCACTGAGCTATCCCTCCCAGAACTATTTTATTGCTGTCTGGTGAGGGTTAGTTACTTAATCTTTCTCCTTCCCCACACCTCTGTGACTGATTTACTGCCCAGTGTCCCTAATGGAAACTGTCCTAGGGTATGCAATCTGTAGTCCATAAAATGTCTGTTGTCCCTTACAGCTCAAACCTGTGAGATGCTGTGCATCAATGGGAATTGAGGATGTGCAGTGCCTCCGTGGATTGATTGATTAATTTGCAAGGCAATTCAGACATGTGCGGGAAACATGGATCCTGGTCTGGTGAGCTAACCACATAGGTCACACAGATTACCCATGGCTTATGGGTAATTAACTTGCTAATTATTCACAGATCATTTTGCCATGTGGTGGTTTTCTGAAATGTCAGGAATTATTGAAGCTGAAAGAAACATTGTGGTTTTGTTGTTGTTGTTGTTTTTTTTTTTTTTTACTGTTACCTCACTTTGTCAGATCACAGCCTATCCCAGCACGATGTTTTTGTATGTACGAGATAAAAGCCAAAAAACCCTAAGCTGCCCTTCCTTCCACTTGGATGTCACCTGTCATCTCAAGAAACGAGAGAGACCCCACCAAATGAAGTAAAAAATCAGTAGTATGCTTTTGAGACTGAGATACTTTTTCTTGATTCAGGTTTTAGTACCAGAATAAATTTTAGATGAGAGATAAAACTGGGATCCTGATTACTTCTGGTCTTTAAAGATCCCATAGCATTTTTTGCAAAAGTAAGGGGTCTTCACATGCTATTTCATTATTATTATTATTATTATTATTTTATATTTTGGCTCACATAGTTGTATCCCTCTTTTACACAGTGAAACTTGTTTCCCTGATATAATCAAAGTTCTGTGGTTGCATCTGACCTGAGTTCTGGACCACCATGTCTAGTTCCAGCTAACGTCTGTGAATGGGTGTAAACCCATCAGGCCAAAATCTTGCTTAGCAATTCACGACAGTCAATTGTGGGAAAACTAGTTTTCTTCAGCCTCAAACTTTTAGCACTTCAAACCAGACTTTTGAACTTCAGGGATTATTAATTTATAAAAATCCGCTTCAGTAACAAACAAACAAACAACACCCCACAAACCTATTTTGAACCAAATTCATAGGTGTTCCTCAGTACTCATAGTTCTGTGTTCTGCCTACTCCACTTGCAATTGAACTTGAATTGGATATTTTTCTTTATTTTCTTTGGTAAGATTTTGCATGGCTGTGTATTGTTTGTGCTGTTAGTGGCTTACCTCAGAGATAGAGATGCATTTCAATGATAGGCAAAGTGATTTGGGTACATATTATTTTTAAGGCACTTTGTGATCCTTCAGGATGGAAAAGTACTATATAAATGCAAATCATTATAAATGAAGTTAGTTTATTAAATGACTTCTCTCTTCCAGCCCTGCCCCTCCCCTCCCCCCCACTATGTGTATGGAACTTTGTAACTGCATATGAGTGGCAATAAACCCAGCAAATATAGAAGTTATTTGATTTTTTTTAAAAATATATTTATTTATTCCCCTTCAAAATAGCAATACGACTGCAGTAGAACATCAGAGTTATGAACACCAGAGTTACGAACTGACCAGTCAACTACATACCTCATTTGGAACCGGATGTATGTAATCAGGTAGCAGCAGAGACCAAAAAAAAAAAAAAAAAAAAAGAGGCAAATACAGTACAGTGTTAAACTACTAAAAAAAGGGAAAGTTTTTAAAAAAAAATTTGGTAAAATTTGTTTCTGTGCTTGTTTCATTTAAATTAAGATGGTTAAAAGCAGCATCTTTCTTCTACATAGTAAAGTTTCAAAGCTGTAGTTGAGTTCTGACATTGTCCAATGAGTGCTAACGGCTTTTAATAAAATCAATAAAGTCAATATCACTAATCTTAAGAAGTTTTTTTTCCAAATTTTTCCTATCTTAACATCAATGTTCATTTGTAAACTTTTGAAAGAACAACCATAATGTTTTGTTCAGAGTTACGAACAACTTCCATTCCCAAGGTGCTCATAACTCTGAGGTTCTACTGTAGTTGAATGTTGTATTTCTGAGGAGGTTTGCAAAAGAAACTAAGTGAGTTGGACACCCAAATCCCACTAAAATTCAGTGTGAGTTGGGTACCCAACTCCCTCAAGGTGCTTTGAAAATCCTAGTCTTGGATTTGTGTAGTAAAATATCTTAGACATATTAGAATAGCACTACAGTATATGGCATACACCATTGCTTAAATAATAGTTGCACTCTTTCACTCAGCAAGAATCTTGCTCTCGAAATGAAAAATGTGAGGATTTATCTTTTAAAACTCCCAGATGCTGTAATGGTGAGCATGGCAATAAATAATTAGACAGGGCAATAGATACACCACATAAGATGAAAGACTCCTTTCTAAAGTTTCCCATTTCTAAAAGTTTTATAGTGGGATGAGGCAGACAAGCATGGGATTTGTTGGGCTACATCATATCACTGATCCATCCAGGGGGAAAAAATATTCTTCCTGATCTCTGTGGTCACTAAATATTTTGAGGCGGTTTAACAAGATTTGGTAACATTAGTCAAAGCGTCTGGGGCAAATTTCAGTTTTGAAATGTGTACTACCCAGATTCCAATTTGGGTACATCAGAGACTTGATGAGTGTGATGCTAAATGTATTTGAGTTCTGACATTGTCCACTGAGTGCCAACGGCTTTTTATAAAGTCAATCTGGTCAATATCACTAATCTTAGGGGGGAAAAATTGAAAAAAGTTATCTTACTGCAAAAATACTTGTTCATATTTTGAAACCACTGTTCAGGAAAGATGCAGAATCGAACACTGGGTCAGACCACAGGTCCATCTTGCACAGTATCCTGTCTTCTGACAGTGGCCAATGCCAGGTGCCCCAGAGGGAATGAACAGAACAGGTAATCATCAAGTGATCCATTCCATGTCCATCCTGGCTAATAGCCATTGATGGACCTATCCTCCATGAATTTATCTAGTTCTTTTTTGAACCCTGTTATAGTCTTGGCCTTTCACTCCGTATTCCTTCATCAAGCCCATTGCTTTTGGTTGAGCTAGAGTATATATGTGGTCATTTGATGACTTTACTATTTGTGTATGTACCATAGGTGTCTGTGTATGTACATCAGCAGCTAGACTTAGATCTCAGTGCCACAGTGGAGTTATTGCATGTTTACACCATTGTAACTAAGATCACAATAAGATACTAAGTGTCTGTGGCCCTATCTACACAAGGTAAATTTACTAAAAAAAAATCCTATGGGTTTTAACACTGGTTCAGGTGAGAGCTGTATTGTAGGCAATGCTCAAGCTGCTATTGCCATTAGTTGTTGTTCGGTAAGGTTAACTAAAACAGCAGTAAAAATTATTCTGTCCATGAGAGCCTTGACTACGTTATGGCTCCTACTAATATTAACTGGTTCAGAGAGAATTTTTTTTTGTAAACTTCCTCAAAATAGACATGGCCCATGCACCTGTGTGTCTAAAGTAGAAGTCTTCATGTGTCGCACAGTTACCTTATTAGAAAACTTAAAAAGGATGAATAGCAACATATATTTCTTATGTATTTTAGGTAGCACAATGAACAAGAAACAGGAAACTCAAAAATAAAAACAAAGCAGCCAGCATGTCCCACAGAATAACAATCAGTTACAGCTTGTGGTGGCAGCTGGAACACAACAGTGAGTTGTCCAAACATTCCTGGACATCAGTGACTTTGTTTGTTTTTTACTAACCAAGAAAAGATGCCCTTGCACTAATTAGAACAGTTTGCTAATCTTTCTTCTATCTTGCATAAAATAACAACATAACAGACATACGAGGCATAATGGGAAAGGCAATGTGATCCAATAGCTAAGGCACTAGAATCACTGGTTTTATTCTCAACTTTGCCACTGACCTGCCGTGTGATCTTGAACAAGTTACCTCACCCTTCTGTGCCTCTTTTCCTCTCCCTCTCCCCTATCTGTCTTGTCTGTATGCTCTTCCGGGCAGGGACTGTCTCTTGCTATGTCAAGCCACATGGGGCCATGATTTTGGTTTGGGGTCTCTAGACACTACAAATAAGAGTTGTAACAACATTCTCTGTTTAATTGAGTAGAAACAAGAGGCTCTCCTCTTCCAAGGTCCATGGCAGTCACATGCAAATAAGAGCCAAAGATGAAATATGTAATTGTCAACAAAACTGTTTGTTTTAATTAGTCTTCAAATGCAGGGGAGGGAATTGTAATATCCTGTTGTTTTTAGAAGTGAGAACTGCAAAGTTCAGGCCTGTTGTGTGGTTCCACCCCTTATAGACATAGTGACCACCTTCAAAAGTTAGATCCACATCTGATTTTGTTTGGGGAAAATTGTCTTTCTTTAGGGGTTTCTTGTCATTATTTTAGATACATACTGCAGAGGGCACTAGTGTTATACAGAGTTTACCTTGAGTTGGTATGTATGATACTCAGATACAGAGGAAGCAGAAAAGAGGATTATAGGTTAATGATGGAATAATAAAGAAGCTGACTGGTAACTCATGCATACTGTTTCCTTTTTGGAGGTATCTTGAAGCTCAGATGTAAACTTTTTTATATCCCTCTAGAGAAACAAAGCTAATACAATGGACAACTTCTGTATTATGCTGCAGTTTTCTCATTTGTTGAGGTTAAGACATCAAGCTTGATTCGTCCTGGTTTATGTTAGCGTTCTCTGACTCAACCCAGGTCTTTGAGCAGTGGAACATCTGCCTAGAGTAGGGGATGTTGTGGCACAAGTTCCTTTCCACTGGTGGGTCCGAAATTAGACAATACAGTCTCAGAAGTATAAAGGACTGGCTGAAAAGGAGATCTATCAAAAGCAGCCAGTCCCTGCTAAGGGGACTCTTGTGGAGCCTCAGTGGCTAATTAAAGTTGTCCTTATGGAGCAGAAACCCCTCTCCCAGGGGTGCATCCCCTCTGGGTCACAGTATTATTTACTGGCTCACTGAGGGGCAGTTTGTACCTCCCTGCACCACAGGTGGGTGACTTGACTTCATTGTCTGGTTTTGAAAAGCCCTGGCTCATTGTTGAGAAGACATGATGGCCGATTCTCCTATCATGCTGGTTTTGCAGTGGTATAACTCCATTGATTTCAGAGGAGTTATTTCTGGACTTGACCATTGTAACTGAGGCCCCCAGAAACAGGAGTCGGGGTGAGATCCTGGGCCCAGTGAAGTCAATATCAAAATGTCTGACTTCAAGGGGCCAGGATTTCATTCAAGGAGTGCAGTGGTCTTTAGTACTCAGCTATTTCTCTTTCTCTAGGTTTTCAGTCACACTGGCTAGCAACGTATACTGAATATAAAGAATAATCTAGGTAAATTCATCTCCATAAGGGCAGAAAATCCAAAATGACATCCCCCCATCCTCACAATCTTAGGTTTTCATAATACGTTGTTGCCGTTTTTTTGCATAGAACTTGTTTCTGTGCAGAAAGTTCCTGATCATGAAAGCTGCTGATCCTTTGGCTTCAGCTGTGAATATTTCAACAGAATGTAGTGTGGTAGCATGCAGAGGAGTTTACAGCCTTCATTTGCTCAGTAAATTGACCACAAATCACTGATGTGATTGGGTTTTGAGTATCCAGCCCTCTTGTGTGTGTGTGTAATGTGCCTGCTTCTCCTTTCCTATTGATATAAAGCAGGAGCAACTCCACTGAAGGCACTAGTCTAAAGCTGGTGGAAGTGAGATCCAAATGAAGCCCATATATTTCTCTAAGTGTGAATAGGTTGCAGACCAGCAGCCAGGGTTATGGCTCCAGCTTCTTTGTGCTGGAAGAGTGGAAAAAAGCCATAAGCCTGCAGATCAGGCCAGCTGGGGCTAGGAGAAGCTAACACCATCCTATCCAGTCACCAGGCATAGGGTGTGTTCTGAGGACATGGCTGCGTTAGGGGAGTGGCCAAAACAGTGCTGCATGCTGATGATCCCTGGCTGGTGTTATATTTGGTGCAAGAGAGAGAACGGCAGCTCTGCCTTGAACTGAGGGCCAAAGGGACTCTGACTGGTCCAAGGAAGCACAAAAGTGGTTGAAAGCATCAGATTTCAAATATCTAGTGTCCTTGGACCCACCACTTCAAATCCCAACACTGTGTCTTTCACAAACTTAATTCCATTGTGTGGGTCTCTTTCAGCAGAAACCCTAAAACAGTTTTCTAGGGATAATTAAAGTCCCTTTGCCACACTTTGCAGGTGTATAGGTTTGCAAAATTTTGACAAAATTCCTCTGCACCTCGCAATTGTGTAGCCTTACCATGTCCCAGTTGTTTGGCTTTCTCTTTCCTTCCATGTCAGACTGGCTGCATTTCAGTGGTGAACAGATTCCTGTTTGGAAAGTGTTTTTATGTTCATTCAAGATGAAAAACACTATATAAATCTAAAGTGCTGTTATGATGACTGGCCATGATGAGGAACAAAAACATTTGAATGCAGAATATTTTCAGTGACATAATTTCCCCCTCAATGTTTTTGGAAAGATTTTATGAGGACAAAGCTAATTTTTGTGGTTAACTATATGCTTTTTATTTTAAGTCTAACTGGCTACAAAACTATGAAACAGATGTACTGCTGTTTAATTCTTTCCAGACATTGGCAATAGTAAGTTTGTTCACAATTTTTCAATGGGACTTGAAAGTTAATGACGTGGAAGCAAATATTGTGCCTGTTGAGTTAGTACAATAAAATACCCCATTATTTGGTATAAAGTGAATGCTTGCCAGGGAGATTGAACTGAAAAACATACTATGACTGATTAGATCACAGAACCCCCCTTGGGAGCTGCCACCTGATGTGCCAAAACTACCTCTGCTCCTGCTTTCCCTGCCAGCTCGGGACCCCAGCACCCTGTCTTGCTGAGCCAGACACGCCTGTCTGCTCCAACACAGACCCAGGGTCTGAATTACATGCCCCAAAGCTGCAGACTTAACTGAAAGTAGCTTACAGAAGTGTTCTTGTCTTTAACACTCAGATGCTCAACTCCCAATGGGATCTAAACCCAAATAAATCTGTTTTACCCTGTATAAAGTTTATACAGGGTAAACTCATGAATTGTTCGCCCTCTATAACACTGATAGAGAGGTATGCACAGCTGTTTTCCCCACCCCCAGGTATTAATATATACTCTGGGTTAATTAATAAGTAAAAAGTGATTTTATTAAATACAGAAAGTAGGATTTAAGTGGTTCCAAATAGTAACAGACGGAACAAAGTGAATTACTAAGTAAAATAAAACAAAACACGCAAATCTATGTCTAATACAGTAAGAAACTGAATACAGATAAGATCCTCATCTGTTCTAGAATGCTTCCTTTTACAGACTAATCTCCTTTTAGTCTGGGTCCAGCAATCACTCACACCCCATGCAGTCACTGTCCTTTGTTCCAGTTTCTTTCAGGTATCTTTGGGGGTGGAGAGGCTTTCTCTTTAGCCAGCTGAAGACCAAATGGAGGGGTCTCCCACAGGCTTAAATAGACTCTCTCTTGTGGGTGGAGACCCCCTCCTCTCTCCTATGCAAAGTCCAGCTCCAAGATGGAGTTCTGGAGTCACCTGGGCAAGTCACATCTCCATGCATGACTCACAGTTTTTACAGGCAGAAGCCATTGCCCACATAGTATCTTGAATGTCTCCAGGAAGACTTCTTATGTGGATTGGTGTATTCCAAGATGCATTGTTCCTTAAGTGCTTCCTGATTGGGCACTTAACTTTGCGAATTCCTTTCTCCAAGAACTGACCAAATGCTCTACTAAGGTTATTTAGAAATCAAGCCAGTACATGGCCAATATTCATAACTTTGAGTACAAAAATGATACATGCATACAAATAGGATTAATAGATTCAGTAAATCATAACCTTTACATAGATATGTTACATGGCATATGTAGCACAGAATATATTCCAGTTATGTCATATATATTCATAAGCATATTTCCATAAAGCCTTATGGGATACATCATCACACATACTTTAGACTTGACTGACCATGTTATTCTTGTCTTACAGCTGTATAACTCCATTAGTTTCAATAGTTACACTGGCATCAGTCTGGAATAATAGAATAATGAATCAAACCTTTCATGGTTTTTCTGAGACACACACACACACACACACACACGCGCGCGTAGTTCTTCCTTTTAGGTCAAATTCAGCCCTGGTGTAAGCAGATGCACTGTGACTTTAGTGGCTGATAGAAGATATTCATGTGCTGGACAGGTATATAATTCCTGGCTCATGCTGGGTGTATATACTATTGGGGGCTATCCATCTAGCAACCCCCCTATCCTTCATCTTGGTTGTAATCCTCTTGGGGTCTGCCTGCTACATCCTGGTCCATCTGGGTACTGATTACTTGGAAATCAGGTAAGCATTCAACAAATTCTTAATTAAAGATGCAAGAAGTTCTACTTCAAGCAAAGTCATGGTGGCCTAACCGGACCAGCAGAGAGCTCCAAGGAACTGGTAACAACATATATATACACACACATGTACAATGTGTAACCAATCCGTATGCAGCCTAAGCTTTTGTTAGGTAACCTGATTAACCAGTCAAGAACTGTTGTTGGGTGAATAATTACCTTTCAAATTAATCATAATGATAAGCAAGCTTCTGAGTCCTGTGTAACTCAGGCCAGGATTCCGTTATGCACATGTGCAGACCTACAAAGCTCACAACAGCAAACATCTTGATTCACAGCCGTAGGCTGCCCTTACTCTGCGAGCCATCTCCTGGAGCACAGCCTACATGTACTACTTTTTTTATGCCAGTTCTGTGTCAGGAAAGGGAAAGGACCTTCAATTTCTTATGCTACAGTAACCTCTGTTTCTTCAGCATCTACTTCCTTTTCTGGTACTCCTGCACTCAAGAAATTTAGGGTCAGATCCTCAGCTGGTGTAAATCATCAGCGCTCAATTGAAGTCAACTCAGCAACTCCAGAACATCACCTGCCTTAAACAGCTTCTGGGTTAAACTAGCTTTTTGTACTTTTTCATTGACTTCGTATGACCATATTCATAGCTTCTAATCATAAGCTATGAAGGAAAAAGACAGCCTCTGAGTGGAAAAGTTGGCTTATCACTCAGGGCTTGTCTACACTGACAATTTACAGTGCTGCAACTTTCTCGCTCAGGGGTGTGAAAAAACACACCCTGAAGCGCTGCAAGTTTCAGCGCTGTAAAGCGCAGCGTAGACAGTGCACCAGTGCTGGGAGCTACGCCCCTCGTGGAGGTGGGTTTTTCTTAGAGCGCTGGGAGAGAGAGAGCTCCCAGCGCTCTGCCGCAACCACACACACCACCTTAAAGCGCTGCCTTGGCAGCGCTTTAGCATTGCCAGTGTAGACTAGCCCTCAGTCTGCCTGTATTCACTTAAAGGCCTACCATAGGAGGCTTGAAATCCTGGAGAAACAAAGTGGATAAAGATCCAGTGGTGTCAACGATATGTCATTTACTTATATTTCTTAAACAACTTCTTATCTGAATCTTGGTTTAGTTCCCCAACAAAAAATCACTTACTGGTAAAAAGTAACTTATCGGATTATCCGAACCTCTGTGTCACTACTGTTTTGGACATCCCCAGATCTTCTCAGATAGATTGGGTTGTACTATATACCTCCCAAATCTGTAGAAACCATTCAATCTTTCTGCCTTTCTGTTTATGTAGTTTTGTTGATTAGTGGTACTTCTATGCAATTTTAACTTACAAAAATGAAACTGACAGCTGAGCATGTCAGGGCACTAAGCCACTATGTAGTAATAGCCTTGTTTCAAAAAGCGCTAACTGCAGTAGTAACTGTTGAGTTGAGATTTCTCACTCTCCGTCCCATAATGCCTTGTCTGTTCCTTCTTGTATAACGATTGTCTAATCTTTATCCTGAAGTGTCTGTGCTTTTGTTAAGGTTTTACACTGACAGATATCAAGAGTTATTTGATAACTCAGCAAGACATCTGTACAGTTAATGAGAAATGAATGTGATATTACATCAAAAGGCTTCAAATGTTAATTTTTAAATGATGATAATTAACTTGCTCCTTGATTCTAAGATAGATTGACTAAAGAGACAATGAAGGTCAATTTCAGCTCACTAGAAAAAGTGAAAATAGAATAACTGAGTTGTTTAAAAAGAAAAGGTAATCTCTCAATTTTGGATTTATTCTGTTATAGCTGTATTGGTCTGATATGAAGGTGACACACTTAAAATCATTTTAATAGCCAACATTTTCACTTATTAAAGCATATTTTCTTTACGATAAAAATGGATGGCTTGATTCTCCATTCACTTGCACTGCTGTAAATGAGCAACTCAGCAGAAATCAATGAGGTTGTGCAGGTGTAAAACTAGTGTGTATGGAGAAGCAGGCTTGTATCGCTTAATCTATTTTGTGAAACTTCAGACATACCTATATATTTGAAGACTAGGGAGCTGTACAGACTATCCATTTTCATTTTGTGAAATTTCAGTGGTGAAAACTGCCTTTCTGAAAATTTAACTAGTGGTAGTACTGTCTGGTTTCTACACAAACAATTTTTTTAAGAGAAAAAAATGGTAAAATGGCACACCTGGAACAATTGACAAATTGCCACCAGTTTGCTCAAACAAAAAGTTTATCTTTGATTAGCAAATGTCTCTCTTCTTTCTTCTGTAAAATTACTGTGTGTGTTTTGGGGGGTGGGGTGGCAGACAGACTAGATGTGAAAATAAAGCTGACCAGGTCCTCAACTAAAAATCCCACCATTGCAGCCCTTGGTGGAGCTGCACTGATGGTAGTATAATGAGGGGAGATCTTCTTTTTTTAAAAAATCTAGTGTTGGCAGAGATTTAGCTTATTTTGGCTACCCAAAACCTTGTCAGCATCTGGGCACCAAGTCTCCTTATTAAAATGATCTTACATTTAATGCTTATCATCCAGAAGGCTCACAGGATACTTTACAGATTATGGCTCCAGTCATACATCAGATTCGCTATTGTGGAGTTCTGTGCCTGTGTGGTGTGGGCTTTGCGTGGGCACGGGAATTTGTGGTAGCAGATCCTTATCCTTAGTGTTAAGGTTAGTATTCTATGTATTGGTGGTAATCTGTGCACTGCTAAATTGAAGATGCTACTGAGGAAATACTTAATTGTGCACAGCAGCACTACACAGCATCTCAGGACAGGAATGAAGAATACCATCACCAAATGAAACTACAGGAACAGATTTAGGTTGGCAGAATATACGGTAATTACCCAAATTGGAATTCCACCAGGGCAACAGAGCTACCCTTATAAAAATGTCATGGGATGTTTTAATGACCACAGCCAGTAAAGACTTCAATTTTATATATCTCATCCACTAGACAGCAATAGCAACAGCACAGTGCCTCTAAACCCATTCTGAGATATTGCTCCAGTTCAGAGCCAGAAGGATTAGTGCTATCTATGATTTCTCCAATACTTCTTCCTGAGTTTTTCATGGTCTTCTGCTAGACACAGACCTAGCTCAGTTTGAGATGTGACAGGAACATACTCTGAGTACAGTTGCAGTCCTTTCTGCCTGCCTTAGTTTGCCCATGTTTTACAATTGAGCTCATTGAGTCTCTATCAATACTGTGATAACATTCTCTGCTTTATTTAATTTACACTGATATTTGCAGGCACATCACCCAGGCAGGCCCAGACTGTAACTAAAAATCTTCAGACTTTGAGGATGTTTGGATCTGATCCATATTTGGATGCCCACCTCAGAGCTTGGGCCTAATTTCTATCATGTAATGGGCCAAACCCGAACAGTCAATCCTAATCACACTGAACATTTTTATCAGGTTTGGATTCAGATCTGATCCTGGATCAAAACTCCATGGTGTGGGTCTGTCTCTAGTATCATAGTTACAGGCAGAAAAAGAGTCGTTAATCATCTAACCAATCTTTCTGCCATTGTAGGATTGTTTTCTACAACCATCCAGTCCAGATTTAAATGTCCCAAGCCATAGACCTTCCTCTGTGTCACTTGGGATAACTTATTTCTGATTTTTGTCTTTGTGACATCACATTCACTGTCACATGCACAGAATTAAAAGGGAGAAGCTGGGCATGCAGGGAGAAGGATCTTAAACACAAATATCCAAAATAATAACAGGGACAATAGAGTGTCAATGGTTAAATGTTAATAGCACATTGCTTTGTGTATACATGATTTTTCTTTTATATATACTCCAGGAAAAAGTCTCTCTTTAAGAAAGTACTTCACTGTACTTAAGACGTGAGAATAGCCCTTATGAAACACATCCAGTTGTTGTGAAAGTCTGCACATTTTTGTTCTCTGCATGTGTCCTGGGAGGACCACGTCTGGGGAAGAGGAATGCTTTAGGCAGAGCATTTACCAGGAGTAAATAAATTAATTTGCAGGAATTTCTGAGCCATCCTGATAGTATTAGAATGTATATATATATATATATATATATATATATTTTTTTTTTTTTTATTCTTCTCTGGAAATCCCTTCCCATCTAGAAGTTGAGCTTTCCAAGGTGAAAACAAATAAAGTGCTCATCTTAATGCCACTCCTTGCTTAACCAGATAATAATAGTTACTCTTATTTAAACAGTTAACTTAGTTTTAAAAGACTAAGAGTTAAGGAAGTAACTAGTTAAGGAAGATTTTTAACAGTGCACAGCATTTCCATGGCTGTTCCATGTATATGGAATGCTTGTGAATGCTCTAGAGGTTCTGTTTGATGTTAAAAGTGGATCATTTTTTCTCAGTGAAATGCTGGAATATCATTGGAGTGCTGCTACAGTGCAGAAACTGTAGCCATGAATCAATAGGGAAGTGGTTATCAAAATAAAATATGGAAAACTGTCCTGTAAGATAATGCATTTTGATGTACGGACAAATAATTGAGAAACAGGCACCCCCAATATGAAGAGGCCTTAAAATGGGCGTGAAAAAGGCCTATGTATAACTGAGAAGCATGCCCCCTATTCTCTAGAAAATTTTATACAAACTTGAGTAACTAAAGGAAATACTGGTAGTTCAAAGCTCAATGGAAAGAACAGCTTCTACCTTTAAGGGACATTGGCTCTAATTCAACACAGCACTTAAGTGCATTGCTCAAAGTTAAAGATGTGCTTAAGTGTTTTGCTAAACTGGGGACATTGGTGGGTTAAATCATGAACAGGATTCTCCTCTTAATTACACTAGCATAATGCCACAGTCCTACCCTGAGAATGGTGCATGTGGGCTCCTGTGTTCTGTGATGGGATGTAAGCCCCACATCAGCACTGAAGGGGCTAAAAGGAGCTGGAGAGCTCAATAAATGCATCCGGTTGCACCTCGATGATGGGTTAGGACCAATTTTGGGATGAGACTCAGCTGGAGAGGGCTGGATGGCTATTATATTGGTAGGCTTCTGGGTGGAAGAGGAGGAGGAGGTGGACCGGGGAGAAATAAGGCTTGAGATCCTCTCCTGGGAGGAAGCTCTGGAAAGGGGTCAAGAAACTGGGCTATAGGGGAAGAGATACAAGGAGAAGGCTTGGAAGGCTGTAGGGGAAGACAGTATCACTGGGGAATGGGCTCTGACAGACAGGCAAGTCTGAGTCGGGGCTTTTAACCAAATCTGATAGTGTCCCTTTAGGTTTGCATATTTATTTTGCAAAGGAAAGCTTCTTGCATAAAACTGTGACTCCCTAATAGAGCATTGGAGATGGTTGTTATCCACTAGTGCAGTAAAATATATCTAGTCTTGCAAAAATCTCAGTGAATGGAAAGACTTTTGCCTTAAAATGATCAAATCCAAAGAATAGTAGCAGTATGTTATATTTCTTTCCTGTTGACTGAACTGCTCTGTCCAGAACATACAGAATTATTGTCTTATGAAAACAATTAGTATCAATTATTGCACTAGCTTTACAAGAGAAGGATTAAAGGGTAAGTGAACAGAATGTACTGGCTGATGTTACTACATTCGCTTTAACAGTTTATTTTCTAATAACCTGGCATAGCAGGAAAAGAGACTATTATGAAATAACTGTGGTGATATTTTTCCTTTGCTGTGGAATGCTTTGGCTGTGTGTAGTTCATAACCTTCAGCAAATCTGAACCATAAGATAAAGATTATGAGAACTGAACTAGCTTTATCAGATTAAAAATCTTGATAAAAGAGGATGAGCACTGCAAAATAATCACTGAGTGATGTAATTAAACACCCTCCCCCCAATTTTTTTTAATTGAAAATTATTTGGACAGTAAGATGTCTCTCTGGTGCATAGGAGCTTTGTCTGAGTGTGGTATGTGGGGCTTCTCTGATTATAGCCAGCATATCATTTCTTTTCCTCCCCTGGGATCCTCAACAGGGTGGGAAGAGGGATGTGTTCACCCAGTCCCACCCCGATCCACCTAGAACCACTTCCAACCCTCTTATTCTTCCCCCTGGCCTTCCTAGTCTCTGCTCCTTCCCCTGTGTAGATGCTGGACCTGCACAGTTCAGACCTGGCAAAGACAAAACTGGATTATGGTACTGTAATATTAAGGTCTAAATATCATACACCCCACTACAACATTGTGTATGGAACACAGGTTATTAATACCTGATTGTAGGAATGTTTTTTAGAGAATTTTTACTAATTCTCTTAGGACACATTTTTTTCACACCCTTCCACTTATAAATAGTGTCTTTATGACGATTAATCCAAATGTAGATGGCTCGGAGGGAACCATAAAGCCTACTACAATAACTTTAAAATAGCTTTTTCTAATACCTAAAAATGTTACAACTTTAAAGTCCATTATTTTGGGACCTTCCTGTGCTACAGCAAGAAAGCTGGGAATGTCCCCTTTCTAATAGCACAGACTAAGCTTCCAGAGTCCTAAGATACAAGATTTAAAGTTGTGGCATTTTCAGCTACAGTGATGCCCTACCCTCCAGCGTATCTACCACTTCTCCCAGTTTAGTGTCATCTGCAAACTTGCTGAGAGTTCAGTCCACGCCATCCTCCAGATCATTAATGAAGATATTGAACAAAACAGGCCCCAGGACCGATCCTTGGGGCACTCCACTTGAAACTGGCTGCCAACTAGACATGGAGCCATTGATCACTCCCTGTTGAGCCCGACGATTTAGCCAGCTTTCTATCCACCTTACAGTCCATTCATCCAGCCCATACTACTTTAACTTGCCGGCAAGAATACTGTGGGAGACCGTATCAAAAGCTTTGCTAAAGTCAAGGAATAACACATCCACTGCTTTCCCCTCATCCACAGACCCAGTTATCTCCTCATAGAAGGCAATTAGGTTAGTCAGGCATGACTTGCCCTTGGTGAATCCATGCTGAATGTTTCTGATCACTTTCCTCTCCTCAAAGTGCTTCAGAATTGATTCCTTGAGGACCTGCTCCATGATTTTTCCAGGGACTGAGGTGAGGCTGACTGGCCTGTAGTTCCCCGGATCCTCCTTCTTCCCTTTTTTGAAGATGGGCACTACATTAGCCTTTTTCCAGTCATCCAGGACCATCCCCAATCGCCATGAGTTTTCAAAGATAATGGCCAATGGCTCTGCAATCACATCCGCCAACTCCTTTAGCACCCTCGGATGCAGTGCATCCAGACCCATGGACTTGTGCTCATCCAGTTTTTCTAAATAGTCCTGAACCACTTCTTTCTCCACAGAGGGCTGGTCACCTCCTCCCCATACTGTGCTGTCCAGTGCAGCAGTCTGGGAGCTGACATCTTCATGAGAGAGAGAGAGTGTACTTTTCCTGGACTACTTCCCCTCTAACAGTCACTCCCTCACAGCTTTGTTCTTAAAATGTTCCAGGAGAGACTTCATAAACAACAAATTGAAAATCACTGGATTAGAGAGAATGTGTTTGGTATATTGGGAGGCTGAATCTGCAAAAAAAACCTAAAAAAAATTGTAAAAGGTTATGTAGAACAATATTTTACAAATGTACTTCATTACCCAGGATGGTCCTTATATGAAACCCAGACTTCCCTCCATCTCACATACAAATCAACAACCTCTTATAACTATTAGCATTTCTGACTGTGATAACTTCTAACTCTTGAAACAAAGCATACGAGTTAAGTTTAAAGAATTCATGCTTAAAGAATTAATCCCACAAAAAAAAAAAAAAAAACACAAAAGGCTGCCATCTAACAGACCATCCCTAATACATTAATATGAGTATAGTTGTGATATTGAAATTAAAGTAAAGGTAGCCATGATGAACTGGAGTTAATAAATGTTCCTGCATTGCTCAATAATGGGAAAGCTGTATTTTGAGAAGTGTCCCTTCCATGGCTATTCCTAATTTTATTTGTACTGTACGGTTGAATACTTGTATGGTGTTCTTGGTGATAAGAACTACCAGGGATTGATAGAATTTCCCCCTCATTTATCCCTCATTAGGTCTTGGCTACATAGCCTCACTCCATCCATGTGGAACAAAATTGATACGTGTGTGTGCCATACAAGTTTTATATATGGGCTTGTATATTAAAAGAAACTGTTTTATATTAGTTTATAAACAATTGTGACAAAGTTCCTCCTCTATCTTGGTGGGTCCTGTGCTTATTGGCGGATTTTCTTGCCTCAGAGATTCACCATGTGGGTTGGGGAACAGCCCAGAGACCTTCCCCTCTGGAAGAACCCACAGTCCAGGTCAATTGGGAGGTTTGGGGGGAACCCAGGCCCGCCCTCTACTCCGGGTTCCAGCCCAGGGCCCTGTGGACTGCAGCTGTCTATAGTGCCTCCTGTAACAGCTGCATGACAGCTACAACTCCCTGGGCTACTTCCCCATGGCCTTCTCCAAACACCTTCCTTATTCTCACCACAGGACCTTCCTCCTGGTGTCTGATAACGCTTGTGCTCCTCAGTCCTCCAGCAACACACACTCTCAGCTCCTTGCGCCTCTTGCTCCCAGCTCCTCACACTCGCACCACAAACTGAAGTGAGCTCCTTTTTAAAACCCAGGTGCCCTGATTAGCCTGCCTTAATTGATTCTAGCAGCTTCTTCTTAATTGGCTCCAGGTGTCCTAATTAGCCTGCCTGCCTTAACTAGTTCTAGCAGGCTCCTGATTACTCTAGTGCAGCCCTTTCTCTGGTCACTCAGGGAACAGAAACCCTGTCTGACCTGGGACTAATAGATCACTCTCCTGTAGCCCTCTGGCCTGGAGGAAGGGAGGTAGGGGGCTGCTCCTCCTCTTTCTCTGCTATCTGCTTGCTGGCTGGCTGCTAGACCCACCCACACCCTTGGTTGCTGCTGCTCCAGCTACAGCCCCTTGGGGGGGGCCTGCTGGCCCACTCCCCAGAGGAGGGGAGGGAGAGACCCCAGCCATTGCTCCTACTGCTGGGGATACCACCACCACCTCCACCTGAGAAGGGTCCTTCCTGCTGGCCACCAGACTGCCGCCTGGAGCTGCTGCGTTTGCTGCTGGGGAGCTGCTGGAGCCCTGAGGAGAAGAAGAGGACCATCTGCCAGTGGGGGAGCGCGTAGGAATTCTACAGACCACTGTGGAGGGGGCCCTCCTGGACTGAGTAACTTTTGAACTGTGTTCTTGTGGTGGGGATCTAGACTGTGTTTGTGGGGACACAGGGGGTGTGGCGTGGAGCCTGCCCCCTGGTCCATCTGTGTCCCCCCCAATCCCCCCCACCACCATCATCGTTGCCCCCTCCACCACCCCCACAGGCTACTTACCATCTACCTTGAGCTCCTGCCTCTGGGATTTCAGCTGCTCACCTAGGCTTGCTATGCCCTGTTGCCACCATTGGGCCTGATACAGCAGCCAGCTTCCAAAGACTTTCCTTTTGTTACAAGCGCACGTGGGTGCACGTTCCCCCCCCTTTTGGACTGATCCCCTCCCCCCTGCAGCAAGCCCCCAGCTTTGCCCCTGCTGCCTACCCATTTGCCCCTTGCTGCCTTTTGCCCCTCCCCCTTGCCCCAGCCCCTTGCTAGCTCCAGTTTGTTTGCCTGCCCCGCCCTTTCCCTCTGCAGCCTTTGTTTGTTTGACCCGCCCCAGCCTCTGAAGCTAGCCCCGTGGTTCCTCTGCCCCATTTCCCGCCTGGTTGCTCCCTTCCCCCTGCGGTCCCCTTGCCCTGATTAGCCCCTCCCCTCATGCGCCCATGTCCCCTCCCTTGTGCTTGTGCCCCTTCCCGTTTTAGTTTGACCTTGTCTCACTGCACCCCCCAATGCTGTTATATTCCCCCTTCCTTGGTGCGACTAGAGGAGCCGGAAACCCTCCCCGAGTCAGTGACTGACCCCTAGCCCTTGATAGTCCCGCTCCCATCCAGCCCACCCCTTTTTGGCGCCCTCCTCCCCTGCCTGCAGCCTAGCGGGGAGAAGTGGTCGACCTGCTTCCCCTCTCCCTGCCCCCTCCGGTGTTTGTTCTGCCCCCGTCCTCATTATGGCAGGGGACGAGGCGAGTGGGACCTCTCGGGCAGACCCTGCTGCCCCTCCTCCACCCGCCCCACCATCGTCCCCCCTAGCCTCTACCTCAACCGCCGCTGCCGTGCCACCTGCTAACGCCCCTGCTGGAGCACCGGCAGCGGCAGATACTGAGGTGACCTCCGCTGCTGCCACGTCCCTCGCTCCCTCCGACTCTGGGGGAGCCCCCCCAGCCGGCAGGAAGGGCCAGGGCACAAAGAAAGGTAAAGGCCCCGCCAAGAAGGCCAGGCCCTCCATGGCGGGGGCTGCCCCCACTGCCACGGCCCCGCCATCAGCCGCGGCATCCCTCCCCGCTGTTCCCTCCACCAGCTCTGTAGGTGTCCCTCCCCCAGCCCCCAGGGCATATGCCCAGGTAGCGGCGGCCCCCCCGCCTGCCGCTGCATCATCATCTCAATCAACCACCGCCTCTGCTACCATCTATAGTGGCCGGGGCCCCTTCCCCACCTTGACTAGGAAGCACGGCGTCCGTTGCCTCCTGGTACCCGCCTCGCCCCACGTGGAAACCTACGTGCGGGCGTTGGCGAGGGTGGTGGGGCCCATGGCCATTGTGGCGGCCTCCAAGATGTACGGAAAGGTGTCTTCTTCCTAGCATCGGAGGCCGCCGCCCAGGAGGCGGTGGAGAAGGGCCTGGCGGTGGGGGGCGTGTTCGTCCCCCTGGAGCCGCTAGAAGACCTGGGCGCCCGACTGGTCCTGACTTCTGTCCCTCCCTTCCTTCCTAATGCCGCCCTGTTACCTGCTCTCTATACCCTGGGGAGGCGATCTCCGTGGTCAGCCCTCTCCCGTTGGGCTGCAAAGACCCCGCCCTCCGTCATGTCCTCTCGTTCCGCCGGCAGGTACAGTTACAACTGCCGCCGGCGGCACGTGACGGTGAGGCGCTCGAGGGGTCCTTCTTGGTCCCCTACCAGGGGGCCCGCTACCGGGTGCATTATTCAACGGGGGAGGCCCGGTGCTACCTCTGCCGGGCGATGGGGCACGTCCGGAGGGACTGCCCCTTGGCCCGGCATGGAGGGGCATCCGGGACCCCCGAGCCCCGGCAGGGCGCCGGCCCCGTCATCGCCGGCGCCCCTGGCTGCCCGGCGCCTGAAGCCGCCCCTCCTCCTTTCCGGCCCAACAATGCTCCCGCTCGGGCCCAAGGGGTATCTCCCCTAGTGTGCCCAGACGAGCGGGAGGGCCCCGCCTCTGCCGCCTGCAATCTGGCGGGGCCTGTGGAGGAGGGTGAGGTAGGGATACCGCCGGGCATAGAAAAGGGCATGCCCCAGGGTGGCTCCTCCCTCCTACATGCTGCCCCACCATTGCCTCCCCGAGTCCCTGAGCCTTCGCCCTTGCTCCCTGACCCGACCCCTGTTAGCCAACCCCCGGATGATGCCATGGAGGGCTGGTCCTTCGTACAGGGGAAGCGGGGCAAGCGGAAGGCTCGAGCTCCGCTCCTCCCACCTGATGCGGTAGCCCCCCGGAAGACCAGGAAGGGGGGCACCGATGCCGAGCCTTCCGCTTTGCCCCCTGCCGATTCCAATTCAATGGTGCCGGCTGGGGATGCCGTGGCAGCACTGGAAGGTAATATCGCCCCTCCTCCAGAGTCCCTTCCTATGGAAGCCCCTGCTGGGGCCCCTCTCGCCCCCTTACAATCTGAAGCCCCTGCAAGCACCAAGGCGAGCGTCGCTTTGGGTGCTGGCGGGGAGAACCCTGGGGTGGTGGAAGGTGATCTCCCCTCCATTTATGAGGAGATCGAGGCCCTGGGTCTGACCCCGGTTACCCAGGGGGAGGACGACCCTCTGCCAGTGGGCCTTGATTTGAACGACCTCGCCTCGGCCCCCCTTTCCCCATGTTCCGTCCCCTTATCCACTGCCTCCATTCCCGCCTCCGAGGAGCCCCTGGACTCTTCCACCAACCAGGCCGCAAATGGCACCCCGCTAGCAGCCGCCGAGCCTCTTGAGGCGACGGCCACTGCCACGCAGCCGGGACCCGAGTCGCCAGGGGACTCCCTCGTGGCTGAGGGGCAGTCACCCTCCTACCCGGGTGGGGGCCCCATCGTTGATTTTCCACCTACAGATGCCGTGGCCTTACCATCTGCCTTGGAGCACGAGCCCGGCATCGCCGAGGGCCCACCTCCCTCCCCGCAAATCCCTGAGCCCATTTGCGGGGTGTTACCCCCCCACCCAGTGGCGTGGCTGCTGGGACTCCCGATCCCAATATCGCCCCTTCCCCTGTCCCTATTCCTGATTCCAGCCCTACCCCTGACACTGACCCCGTCCCTGTCCCCTCCACTTCCCGTGATGCTTTTGCCGCCCCTGGGGCTGTCTCCTTCTATATCCCAGAGGATGACCCCCAAGGAGCGGCCTTTGTTTTTCCCTGTCCCGACCCACCAGGGGCTGCTATTTTCCCTCCGCCACCCCCCATTGAGCCAGGATCTGAGGCGGGCCACGTGGCGTCAGCCCATCGGACGCCACGTCGAGGGTCTGCCCCTGCTTGCCCGTCTCGGTGGGCCATGGGGCTGTGACAGGGGCCCCAATGGGGAAAGCCATAGATCAGTGACCCCACCCCCCCATATGCTGAGAGAGGAGCTACGGGAGTTCCTTGAGGACGTCCGTGGCTCCCGCAACAAGGTACAGCTTGCACTCCAGCGATGGGGGGATTTTCATCAGATCCTCCGGGCCGCGAGGGCCCTCATGGGGGAGGGTAAGAGGACCGGGAGGCAGGCCGCTGCGGCCTACCAACGGGTCCGCCTCTTCCGTGACTCCTTAATCGCCCACTGGGTAGGTCACGGATTGTTGCGCGGCCCGACGGAGGCCGTGAGCGTCTCTGCCGGCGAGGTTCCCCCCCAGCCCTCCTTATGGCACCGATCATCTTTGCAACTTTAAACACCCGAGGCTGTAGGATGGGTCTCCGCAGGAGCCAGGTGCTCTCCTTCCTTCGGGAGGGGGGGTACTCTGTGATTTTCCTGCAGGAGACCCATACGGATCCGGCTGCTGAAGCTAGCTGGCGGCTGGAGTGGGGGGACAGGGTCTATTTTAGCCACCTCACAGTTCGTACGGCTGGAGTGGCGACCCTGTTCTCCCCCGACCTACGGCCCGAGGTGCTGGGGGTCGCCGAGGCTGTGCCAGGCCGCCTGCTACACCTCCGGGTCCGCATGGAGGGGCTTGTGGTTAATCTCGTCAACGTTTACGCCCTGACATTGGGCCCGGAGAGGTTGTGTTTTTATCAGCAGGCATCCGCCTTCCTCGGCACCTTGGATCCTCGCGAGTGCCTGGTCCTGGGCGGGGACTTTAACGCCACCCTTGAGGAACGGGACCGCTCGGGGACCGAGCAGCACCCGGCCGCCGCGGATGTCCTCCGGGAGATCATCGAACATCATTCCCTGGTGGACGTCTGGCGCGACCACCACCCGGATGATGTTTCGACATTCACTTTTGTCCGGGTGGAGGTCCATCGGTCGTACCACTCCTGGTTGGACCGCATCTATATGTCACGCTTCCATCTTTCCCGGGCCCACTCCTCCAGCGTCCGGCCGGCCCCTTTTTCAGATCACCATCTAGCCACCGTGACAGCCTCTCTCTGCGCGGAGAGGCCGGGGCCGGCCTATTGGCACTTTAATAATAGCTTGTTGGAGGATGTGGGCTTCGTGGCGTCCTTCCGGGAGTTCTGGCTGACCTGGCGAGGGCAGCGGCGTGCCTTTCCCTCGGCGCGGCGGTGGTGGGACCTGGGGAAGGTGCGCGCCCGGCTCTTCTGCCGTGACTACACCCGGGGCACCAGCCGACGGAGGGATGCGGCGATAGGGCAGTTGGAACGGGAGGTCTTAGAGCTGGAGAGGCGTCTGGCCGCCAGCCCTGGTGATCCATCCCTCTGCGGAGCGTGCCGGGAGAAGCGGGAAGAGCTCCGGACCCTCGAGGACCATCGGGCCCGAGGTGCCTTTGTTCGATCCCGCATCCACCTCCTTCGGGAGATGGATCGCAGCTCCCGCTTCTTCTACGCCCTGGAGAAAAAGAGGGGGGCCAAGAAGCACGTCACCTGCCTTCTAGCAGAGGACGGCACCCCCCTCACGGATCCGGCGGAAATGTGCGGGAGGGCCAGGGCCTTCTACGCAGGCCTTTTCTCCCCGGATCCGACCGATCCTAACGCTTGCAGAATGCTCTGGGATGAACTCCCGACGGTCAGTGCGGGCGACCGAGACCGGCTGGAGCTACCTCTCACTCTGGCTGAGTTCTCGGAAGCCCTCCGCCGCATGCCCACCAATAAATCTCCAGGCATGGACGGGCTGACCGTGGAGTTCTACCGCGTGTTTTGGGACGTCCTCGGCCCGGACCTTGTCACCGTCTGGGCCGAGTCCTTGCAGGGCGGGGTCCTCCCTCTTTCGTGCAGGCGAGCCGTGCTCGCCTTATTGCCAAAGAAGGGGGACCTCCGCGATTTACGGAATTGGCGTCCCATCTCGCTCCTCAGCACGGACTATAAAATCGTAGCGAAGGCCATCTCGCTGCGGCTAGGGTCCGTGTTGGCGGACGTGATCCACCCAGACCAGACCTACACTGTCCCGGGCCGCACCATCTTCGACAACTTGTATCTGGTCCGGGACCTCTTGGAACTCGGGTGTAGGGATGGTCTGTCGTTCGCCCTCCTGTCCCTGGATCAGGAGAAGGCGTTCGACAGGGTGGACCACGGGTATCTCCTGGGCACTCTGCGAGCGTTTGGCTTCGGGCCCCAGTTTGTGGGTTTTCTCCAGGTGCTGTACGCCTCCGCAGAGTGTTTGGTCAGGCTCAACTGGACCCTGACCGAACCGGTCAGCTTCGGGCGAGGAGTACGTCAAGGGTGCCCCCTCTCGGGCCAGCTGTATGCTCTGGCGATCGAGCCCTTCCTCTGTCTCCTCCGTAGGAGGTTGGCAGGGTTGGTGCTGCGGGAGCCAGAGCTGCGGCTGGTCCTGTCGGCGTACACCGACGATGTGCTCCTCGTGGTCCAGGACCCGGGCGACTTGGTGCGGGTGGAGGCTTGCCAGACCATCTATTCGGCGGCCTCCTCCGCCCGGGTCAATTGGGTCAAGAGCTCTGGCCTGGTGGTAGGGGACGGGTGGCAGGCGAGCTCCCTCCCACCCGCGCTTCAGGCCATCCGGTGGAGCGCGGGTCCGCTGCTCTATCTCGGCGTTTACCTTTCTGCCACGCATCTGTCTCAGCTGGAGAACTGGCTAGGTTTAGAGGGCAGGGTGTCAGAGCGGCTCCGGAAATGGACAGGACTGCTCCGGTGTCTCTCCCTTCGAGGGAGAGCACTGGTGCTCAATCAACTAGTCCTGTCCATGCTCTGGTACCGGCTCAACACCCTGGTCCGGGCCCCGGGCTTCCTGACCACCCTCCGGACGTTGATTCTGGAGTTCTTTTGGTCAGGACTGCACTGGGTCTCTGCGGGGGTTCTCCATCTACTCCTGGAGGAGGGAGGGCAGGGCCTGAAGTGTCTGCACGCTCAGGTCCACGTCTTCCGCCTCCAGGCCCTGCAGAGGCTCCTTTATGGTGCAGGTAGTCCAGCATGGAGCGTATTGGCGCACGCCTTCCTGCGCCGCTTCCGAGGGCTCCGATATGACCGGCAGCTCCTTTGTCTCCATCCGAGAGGTCTTCCGCGAGGCCTCTCCGAGCTGCCGGTCTTCTACCAGGACCTCCTCCGGACCTGGAAACTGTTTTCAGTGACCAGGTCCGTGGCGGCCACCGTGGGGGCAGATCTCCTCGCGGAGCCCCTGCTACACAACCCCCAGCTTCGTGTGCAGGTGGTGGAGTCCCCCATGGTGCGCCAGAGGTTGGTCCTGGCAGAAGTCACCAAAGTCGGAGACCTCCTGGACTACGACCGGGGAGACTGGCTGGATCCCCTGACGCTCGCTCAGCACATGGGGCTCTCCAGACCTCGTACTCCCCGGCGCGTACTTCAGGAGGTGAGGGCCGCTTTGCCGCCCGCTGCTCGGGACTATCTCGACCGGGTCCTGCGAGAGGGCACGCCCCGCCCACCCTCCACTCCGAGCCCTCCAGACTTTTTCATCGGGCCCCTGCCCCGTGGACCCAACCAGCCCCCTCCCCGTCCATTTGCCATGAGCCGGCTGCACCATCTGCAGCCGGTTCTGTTCCGGACCGCGCCAAGGAAACATCTATACACGCTCGTGCTCCATGTTCTTCATGTCCTCACCCTCGCGTCCCGCCCCGATACGAAGTGGCGGGACCTTCTGCCACCTCTGGAGGGTGAGGAGCCCCGGTGGGCCAGCCTTTATTCTGCTCTGATCCCGAAGCCCACCGGGGACATCAGTTGGCGGCTCCTTCACGGAGCCGTGAGCACGGGCGTGTACTTGGCGCGGTTTACCCCTATCCCAGACACCTGCCCCTTTTGCGGCGTGAGGGAGACCCTGGCGCATGTTTACCTGGAGTGCGCCAGGCTGCAGCCCCTATTCCGGCTCCTCACGGATATTTTGTTAAGATTTTGGTTGCACTTTTCTCCTCACCTTTTTATTTATGCACTCCCTATCCGTCGCCCCACAAAGTCGCGGGACCTTCTGGTTAACCTCCTTCTGGCCCTAGCGAAACTGGCCATCTATAAAACAAGAGTGAGGAGGTTGGCCGATGGAGTTTCCTGTGACTGTGGGGCGTATTTCAGGTCCTCCGTTCTTTCACGTATCCGGGCAGAGTTCCTCTGGGCGGCGTCCACTGGCTCCCTTGACGCCTTTGAGGAGCAGTGGGCGCTGTCCGGGGTTCTCTGCTCGGTGTCCCCATCTGGTTCGCTTCGTTTGACCCTTTGACCTCACTCCTGTCCCTGTTCTTTTATTAGTTGTCCCCCGTAATTTTTTGGTCTCCAGGTCCTGTGGACCCCCCCTTAGGCTGGGGGGGGGTCCTTTAGCAGTGGGCGGGCTTTGCCCGCCCACTTCCTGGATCCCAATAGGTCTGGTCACTCAGGGAACAGAAAACTACTCATCCAGTGACCAGTATATTTGCCCTCTACCAGACTCCTGTACCCCACTGGTCTGGGTCTGTCACACAATGTACAAACATATTATATAAAATATGCTTTATTGTAGTGCATAGGAAATCCCGATATCTTTTCTATTTGGGCAGTGGCATAGGCCATGAGGTAGCTTCCCACAACAACAAGGGAGATACAGCCATTGGGGTAGCATTCGTTGTAGAGTAATAAAGTGATCTGTTTGTTAGGTTATTGATCCTGGTTGGGGTTTTGGAGTGGGTCTTTGAGAGTAATTTCTGATTTTATTTGTTTGTTTTATTTATTTTTGGTAAGATGTTTGTGGCAGGTGTTGATATACCTATAGACAGTCTTTACTCTCTGTCCTCACAGTCCATCCTTGGGAACCTGGTTGTCATGTCTGTGATGCCAAGCTTGGGAGAAAACAACTTAAAAACATCAGTTTAAGCTTTTTAAGTGAACAATAAAGGCAAACCACAGGAAGAAGTAAGTTTAATATAGATCCACGGTATATATTTTTTGTTCATAGTAGGGTGGGAATGCCATCTGCTTACACTGAGGTGTTTGCATCTTACGTTGGGTGAAGGAGGCAACCCCCCCTCCCCCCATTGTTTTTTATATATATATAAAATATATATGTGTTTACCTTGTATGTGAGTTCCTAGATAGGGTTTCTTGGGAATAATTATGGTATTCGGGCCACCTGCAGTTCTGACTTCCTATCCAATTTAATTTGGTATTCTTTATGTCAGAAGCATTTTATTGATTGAGAGCTTTAATGCAAGAGAGAGAATCTAGGATTACAAGAATATACTTTGCAGTTTCCTATTACATTCAAGACAGGATATGATCAAGCCAAGAGACAGAGATCTGGATGAAAGAAAAGGAATCAGAGTGAGGTTTTTATCCAGCTTAATGCTGCAGTCATGCAGACTTATTATCCTGGGATACTTCAGCATAGTTTATGGAGTGGTTCATCTGGATAACTTGAGCTCTTCTTGCTGCCATGACCTTTGTCAAACAGTCTCTGCAAAACAATTCAATTTTGAGGAATCAGCCAATTTGAGATGGGAAAAAAATATTTTACTGGATTTTTTTTTTCTGACCAGCTCTATGTATTTTATCCTTGCTGTTACGAAAGTATCTATTGCCCAAAGGTGAATAGTGGGGGTTGGGGAAAGATGCTTTGGACTCCAAAGATGTTTATGAAGCCTTGCTAAATGGTACAAATGGTACCCTAACTATATTAGGTTTCAGAGTAGCAGCCATGTTAGTCTGTATCCGCAAAAAGAACGGGAGTACTTGTGGCACCTTAGAGACTAACAAATTTATGTGAGCATAAGCTTTCGTGGGCTACAACCCACTTCATCGGATGCATAGAATGGAACATATAGTGAGGATGGAGATATATACAGAGAACACGAAAAGGTGGGAGTTGCCCTACCAACTCTAAGAGGCTAATTAATTAAGAGAAAAAATGTAGTGATAATCAAGATAGCCCATTTCAGACAGTTTGACAAGAAGGTGTGAGGATACTTAGCATGGGGAAATAGATTCAATGTGTGTAATGACTCAGCCATTCCCAGTCTCTATTCAAGCCTAAATTGATGGTATCTAGTTTGCATATTAATTCAAGTTCAGCAGTTTCTTGTTGGAGTCTGTTTTTGAAGCTTTTCTGTTGCAAAATTGCCACCTTTAAGTCTGTTACTGAGTGACCAGAGAGGTTGAAGTGTTCTCCTACTGGTTTTTGAATGTTATGATTCCTGATGTCAGATCTGTGTCCATTTATTCTTTTGCGTAGAGACTGTCTGGTTTGGCCAATGTACATGGCAGAGGGGCATTGCTAGCACATGATGGCATATATCACATTGGTAGATGTGCAGGTGAACGAGCCCCTGATGGCGTGGCTGATGTGATTAGGTCCTATGATGATGTCACTTGAATAGATATGTGGACAGAGTTGGCATCGGGCTACTACTACATCTACTACAGGACAGGCCCAACAAAGAAAATAACAGAATGCCACTAGCCGTCACCTTCAGCCCCCAACTAAAACCTCTCCAGCGCATCATCAAAGATCTACAACCTATCCTGAAAGATGATCCCTCACTCTCACAGATCTTGGGAGACAGACCTGTCCTTGCTCACAGACAGTCCCCCAACCTGAAGCAAATACTCACCAGCAACCACACACCACAGAACAAAAACACTAACCCAAGAACCTATCTTTGCAACAAAGCCCGATGCCAACTCTGTCCACATATCTATTCAAGTGACCAGGGCCGGCTTTAGCAAGAGCGGGGGCCCGATTCCTGGGGGCGGGGCTTGCTGCAAGCCCCGCCCCCAGGAATCGAGCCGCGCTCCGGCCGGGGTTGCTGGGCTTGAGTCCGACCCGAGCCGCGCCGCGGGGGCCGCGCCGGGGCCGGGCCGGACCCGAGCCGCGCCGCGGGGGCCGCGCCGGGGCCGGGCCGGAGCCGGAGCAGGGTCGCGCCACGGGGACCGGGCCGGAGCCGACCCGAGCCGCACCGACCAGGCCAGACCCGACCCGAGCCGGGCCTGCGTTCTCGGCGGGAACGGGCGGCGCCTCCCCGGAGCCCTTCTCGCGCCCCCACCACCCCAGCTTACCTTGTGCTGCTGCCGGCCCGCCACTGCTCCTTTTCAGACTTCCCGCGAATCTCTGATTCGCGGGAAGCAGGGGAGGGGGCGGAGCGTTCAGGGGAGGGGAGGAGGGGGAAGTGAGCTGGGGGCGGAGTGGAGAGCTGCAGCGCGGGGCCCTCTTGGCGTGGGGCCCAATTCAGCCGAATCGGCTGAATCGGCCTAAAGCCGGCCCTGCAAGTGACATCATCATAGGCAGAAGTCCAGCAATAGAGTGGGAGCTACCCAGTTTATTGCACCCAATGCAGCATGTATGATTACCTGCCCTATGGGCTGGTGGTGTATGTATGCATTCGGTGCAAGGAGCTCCTGGTCCTCCAAGACCGTGTATGGACTTTGGAGACTAGGGTGGCTGAGCTGGAGGAGCTAAGTGAGACAGAGAGGTATATAGATGAGACTTTCCAGGACACAGTAGAACGGTCCCACCCCCAGTCTGACAGCCTCTGTGCTGTTGAGGAGGTGAAAGCCTCAGGGAAAGAGAACATCCAACTGGAGCAGAGGGAAAAGATCCCATAGTTGGGACCCTCCTCCCAGATGATGATGTGGTATCCTCTTGTATTGAGGATACTTCTCCTGGGGAAGGAACTCCAGTTATTAGGAAGAGACAGGTATTAGTAATGAGCGATTCGATCATTAGAAACATAAATAGCTGGGTTTGCGATGATTGGGAGAACCGCATGGTGACTTGCCTGCCTGGTGCGAAGGTTGCGGATCTCTCGGGACATCTAGATAGGCTTATAGAATATCAGGGTTGGAAGGGACCTCAAGAGGTCATCTAGTCCAACCCCCTGCTCAAAGCAGGACCAATTCCCAACTAAATCATCCCAGCCAGGGCTTTGTCAAGCCGGGCCTTAAAAACCTCCAAGGAAGGAGACTCCACCACCTCCCTAGGTAACGCATTCCAGTGCTTCACCACCCTCCTAGTGAAATAGTGTTTCCTAATATCCAACCTGGACCTCCCCCACTGCAACTTGAGACCATTGCTCCTTGTTCTGTGTAGTGCTGGGGAGGAGCCGGTGGTCGTGGTACATGTAGGTACCAACGACATGGGGAAGGATAGGAGAGAGGTCCTGGAGGCCAAATTTAGGCTGCTAGGCAAGAGATTGAAGTCCAGGACCTCCATAGTAGCATTCTCTGAAATGCTTCCAGTTCCACGTGCAGGGCCAGTTAGACAGGCAGAACTGCAGGGTCTCAATGCGTGGATGAGACGATGGTGTAGGGAGGAGGGGTTTGGATTTATTAGGAACTGGGGAAGCTTTTGGGAGAGGGAAAGCCTATACAGGAGGATGGGCTCCACCTAAACCAAAATGGAACCAAATTGCTGGCGCTTAAAATTAAAAACATTGTAGAACAGTTTTTAAACTAAGGGCTGGGGGAAAGCCGACAGGTGTAGAGGAGCATGTGGTTCGGACATCTCTTAGGGGAAGATCTATAAATGGAGATTCCCTATGTCCTAATAAGGAGGAGAGGATTGAAAACGATAAAATACAGGGAGGATCTGATGAGAAACAGTCAAATGAAAAAAAGTCCCATTCAATTATGTCATGCAATAGGGGACAGCCAAAAAAATGACAAGTTTTTAAAATGCTTATATACCAATGCTAGAAGTCTAAATAATAAGATGGGTGAATAGAGTGCCTAGGTATTAAATGAGGATATTGATATATAGGCATCACAGAAACCTGGTGGAATGAGAATAATCAATGGGACCCAGTACTACCAGAGTACAAAATATATCGGAAGAACAGAACAGGTCGTGCTGGTGGGGGAGTGGCACTATATGTGAAAGAAAGCGTAGAATCAAATGAAGTAAAAATCTTAAATGAACTAAATTGTACTATAGAATCTCTATGGATAGTAATTCCATGCTTGAAAAATAAGAATAAAGCAGTAGGGCTATGTTACAGACCACCTGACCAGGATGTGTTAGTGACTCTGAAATGCTCAGGGAGATTAGAGAGGTTATTAAAATTAAAAAAAAATCTCAATAATAATAATAATAATAATGGGGGATTTCAACTATCCCCATATTGACTGGGTACATATCACCTCAGGAAGGGATGCTGAGATAAAGTTTCTTGACACCTAAATGACTGCTTCTTGGAGCAGCTAGTCCTGGAACCCACAAGAGGAGAGGCAATTCTTGATTTAGTCCTAAGTGGAGCACAGGATCAGGTTCAAGAGGTGAATATAGCTGGACCGCTTGGTAATAGTGACCGTAATATAATTAAATTTAACATCCCTGTGGCAGGGAAAACTCCACAGTGGCCCAACACTGTAGCATTTAATTTCAGAAAGGGGAACTGCACAAAAATGAGGAGGTTAGTGAAATAGAAATTAAAAGGTACAGTACTAAAAGTAAAATCCCTGCAAGCTGTGTGGAAACTTTTTAAAGACACCATAATAGAGGCTCAACTTAAATGTATAACCCAATTTAAAAACATAGTAAGAGAACCAAAAAAGAGCCACTGTGGTTAAACAACAAAGTAAAAGAAGCAGTGAGAGGAAGAAGTGGAAGATAAATCCTAATGAGGAAAATAGAAAAGGAGCATAAACTCTGGTAAATGAAGTGTAAAAATATAATTAGAAAGACCAAAAAAGAATTTGAAGAACAGCTAGTCAAAGACTCCAAAAGTAATAGCAAAACATTTTTTAAATACATCAGAAGCAGAAAGCCTGCTAAACAACCAGTTGGGCCACTGGATGATCAAGATGCTAAAGGAGCACTCAAAGACGATAAGGCCGTTGCGGAGAAACTAAATGAATTCTTTGCATCCGTCTTCACGGTTGAAGGTGTGAGGAAGATTCCCAAACCTGAGCCATTCTTTTTGGGTGACAGATCTGAGAAACTGTCCCAAATTGAGGTGTCATTAGAGGAGGTTTTGGAACAAATTGATAAGCTAAACAGTAATAAGTCTCCAGGACCTGATGGTATTCACCCAAGAGTTCTGAAGGAACTCAAATGTGAAATTGCAGGACTGCTAACTGTCATCTGTAACCTATCATTTAAATCAGCTTTTGTACCAAATGACTGGAGGATAGCTAATGTGACGCCAATTTTTTAAAAGGGCCCCAGAGGTGACCCTGGCAACTACAGGCCAGTAAGCTTCACTTCAGTACTGGGTAAATTGGTTGAAACTATCGTAAAGAACAAAATTGTCAGACACATAGATGAACATAATTTGTTGGGAAATAGTCAACATGGTTTTTGTAAAGGGAAATCATGCCTCACCAATCTACTAGAATTCTTCGAGGGAATCAACAAGCATGCAGACAAAGGAGATCCAGTGGATATAGTGTATTTAGATTTTCAGAAAGCCTTTGACAAGGTCCCTCACCAAGGCTCTTAAGCAAAATAACAGGGAAGGTTCTCTCATGGCTTGGTAACTGGTTAAAAGATGGGAAACAAAGGGTAGGAATAAATGGTCAGTTTTCAGAATGGAGAGAGGTAAATAGTGGTGTCCCCCAGGGGTCTGTAATGGACCCAGTCCTATTTAACATTTTCATAAACGATCTGGAAAAAGGGGTAAAAGTGAGGTGGCAAAATTTGCAGATGATACAAAACTACTCAAGATAGTTCAGTCTCAGGCAGACTGCGAAGAGCTACAAAAGGATCTCACAAAACTGGGTGACAGGGCAACAAAATGGCAGATATTGAATGTTGATAAATGCAAAGTAATGCACATTGGAAAACAGGATCCTAACTATACATATACAATGATGGGGTCTAAATTAGCTGTTACCACTCAAGAAAGAGATCTTGGAGTCATTGTGGATAGTTCTCTGAAATCATCCGCTCAATGTGCAGTGGCAGTGAAAAAAGCAAACAGAATGTTGGGAATCATCAAGAAAGGGATAGATGAGACAGAAAATATCATATTGCCTCTATATAAATCCATGGTACACCCACACCTTGAATACTGTGTGCAGATGTGAAAAAAAAGATATATTGGAATTGAAAAGGTTCAGAAAAGGGCAACAAAAATGATTAGGGGTATAGAACAGCTTCCGTATGAGGAGAGATTAATAAGACTGGGACTTTTCAGCTTGGAAAAGAGGCGATTAAGGGGGGATATAATAGAGTTCTATAAAATCATGAGTGGTATAGCGAAAGTAAATAAGGAAGTGGTGTTTATTCCTTCTCATAATACAAGAACAAGGGGCCACCAAATGAAATTAATAGGTAGCAGGTTTAAAACAAACACAAGAAAGTATTTTTTCATGCAACGCACTGTCAACCTCTGGAACTCCTTGCCAGAGAGTGTTGTGAAGGCCAATACTATAATGGGGTTCAAAAGGGAGCTAGATAGATTCATGGAAGATAGATGCATCAATGGCTATTAGCCAGGATGGGCAGGAATGGTGTCCCTAGCCTCTGTTTGCCAGAAGCTGGGATTGGGTGACAGGGCATGGATCACTTGATGATAACCTGTCTGTTCATTCCCTTTGGGGCACCTGCCTTTGGCCACTGTCAGAGGACAGGATACTGGGCTTGATGGACCTTTGGTCTGACCCAGTATGGCCGTTCTTATGTTCTTATGCCACTTCCTTCTCCCTCCACTGTACCCCACCCACAGTTGCTATCGTTGGTCAGAGAAGACAGAGTTGATTCAAAGCCTGCGGCTGTTCTGTACTGACTCTGGTTCGCAGGGCTATTTAATTGCGGGGTAGACATTTGGGCTTGGGCTGGAGCCCAGGTTCTGGGACCCTCCCACTGTGTGGAAACTAATTTCTTGAAATTTGGAATTAGAATTCTAATTTGCTCAGCTGTGGATGATTGCTGTAGATTGTGCAGGAAGGTACTAATCAGAGGCATTCAAAACTGTTTGGCATTAGACAGGAGGCAGTGCCAGCTGTAAACCATGTACTGTCTCAGGGGATCTATGTTATAGTTTTAGGGAATCAAGTCCTACAATATTTTAGGTAGTCTGCCTGTGTGTTTTATTGTGGTGAACTTCTCCAGGGTTGGAATATTGTGCTTCAGTCCTAATTACCCAAATTCTTCACCAGTCAGTGAGTGGGCCCCAACATTTGATTTGTGTGTTTTATGTCAGGTTCATTTAAATTGAACTGATACTCGGCTGGGAATGTCCCTTCTCCTTGCAATTTATTGCAGTTTTTATATGGTAATTTTTTGAGGAAAGCCATTTGGGATCTGAACACCAGTTAGAACAGCTCTGGATCCTAGTTGTAACATCATAATGGAGGAGACACTTTTTCAAAGATGGTTACTAGATAATATCGGGAGTGGTGGGATAAGACATAGTACTGCTTTCCTACTTAACCAGTTTCTTCATCAGACACTGATTGACCTCAACTATCCTTTCTCGCTTTCTTTTTTTTTTTTTTTCTTATCTGAACATCTTCAGGGTCAGGAATATGCTGGCTCCACTCTAATTAGCCAAATTTAAAGCAGAGGTTTGTTTAAAACACCTAACTTCTGAAATTTACAACTGGATCCCTGGTTTGTTCATCTGAGGACTGTAGCAGTACGCTGAGCAGAAAGGTGACACATTCAATCCTTGAGGGTAAGAGGAGGGGTAGGACAGGAGCAGGGCCGGCTCCAGGCACCAGCGCAGCAAGTAGGTGCCTGGGGCGGCCAATGGAGAGGGGCGGCATGTCCGACTCTTTGGCGGCAAGTCCCTCAGTCCCTCTCGGAGGGAAGGACCTGCTGCTGAAGAATGAAGCGGCGGCGGTAGAGCTGCCGCCGAAGTGCCGCCGATCGCGGGTTGTTTTTGTTTGTTTTTTTGCCGCTTGGGGCGGCAAAAATGCTGGAGACGACCCTGGACAGGAGGCAGTGTTGGCTGCATGCTGCTCATATAACTCCAGCCCTGCATCTCTCCAGGAATCTTCACTAAGGGTATGTCTACACCCAGTCGCTAGTTCGGCGGCTGGCAATCGAAGTTCTGGGTTCGACTTATCGCGTCTTGTCTGGACGCGATAAGTCGAACCAGGAAGTGCTCGCCGTCGACTGCGGTACTCCAGCTAGACGAGAGGAGTACCGCGGAGTCGACGGGGGAGCCTGCCTGCCGCGTGTGGACCGAGGTAAGTTCGAACTAAGGTACTTCGAACTTCAGCTACGTTATTCACGTAGCTGAAGTTGCGTACCTTAGTTTGATTTGGGGGTTTAGTGTAGACCAAGCCTTAGTCATTTTTAGAATAATAGAGAAATTATATTTTGAAAGTGGACCTTGACATTCTGCTCTTAGAGAGAGTGTGTGTATTTATTTAGATTTTTTTAAAGTAGTGCTTATTCAGAACATCTCGTCTTATTGGTGTTTACCTGAATATTATGTAGTAATTTTAAGAGGAAACCCAGTTTCTGAGACTGTGGAATATGAATCTTGGTTTAATCGCCTATGGATCAAAGCTGTTAAACTGAGCAGGGAGGACATAATCTGCAGAATGGAATCTGTATAGGGGATTAGAGAGGAGGCAGTGCTGGCTGTAGGCCATGCAACCTCTGAGAATCTACCCCAGGATATTTGTAAGGAAGCCTGGCTATTACATTCTGTAAAGGTGATCTACAACTGGAAAAATCCTATTTTATACCTAATAAGCCCAGTTTTAAGCAGGAATTGACAAGGATCCTGGACTCTGATCCCTGCTTTGTTCATCTGAGGAGCCTAACAATTGAATGTGTGGGGAGGTGAGTTCCTGAGGGATGGAATCTAACGGGGTGAGCAAAACAGGAGGCGGTGCTGGCTGCATCACTCAGATACCTCCAGCCCCACACCCTGCCAGAGAAATTACACCATGACTTTACCAACAATAGAGGAATTGTGTTTTGAAGGAGGGCCCCAAAATTCTATGCTCTCTGTGTAAATGACATTTACAAAAAAATAAATAAATAAAATTGAGCTGACTCGATGTTGGGAGTATGCCTTGTCACTGTTGTTTATTTAAATATAAGTCAGCATGTTTGTTCAGAAACCTATTTCCCTGACACTTGTAATCTGAACCCTAGTATGAACCTGTGTGTTAATATCTTGCATCCTCCCTAATTACCCCTATTCTTCCCAGTCACAGACGGATCCCTGCTTTCTGCTCTGTTTCAGCTACAATGACTCTGAGGGCTGGGAATGTCTCCTCCTATTGCTAAGCACCCCTATGTTAAGAGGTAATTTTATGAGAAAGCCCAGTTCCTGAAATTTGAACCCTGATTTTCATCAGGTAAGGCTGAAACTGTAGGTTCAGCACTGAGGTGACACTCTCAAAGATAGATTGTATCAGGAGGAGTGGGACAAAAGGTATAGTAATGCCTTCCTATTTACCAACTTTCTTCATCAGTCTTCTAGAAGGCCTGTGACATGGTGAGTAGAGCACCCTCTAGAATGGCACCGCCTCCTGGTCATTCTGGAGAATAGCTCGCAAGGTCAACACCCTTCCTGTGGTTTTATGCTGTCTCTCTGCCAGTCTATCTGGGTCTGTGGTCTGCCTCACTCCATGAACTGCTGCCTCCTCTTCGTGTCTTGGCCCTCCAGCCAGGTCACTGTACGTGTTTTCCCCTTCCGGGGTACCAAAATCTTTTCACCAATCCTAGGCAGTCTTCCCATTCACTGGCTCAGTGCCACTTCCTCAGTGGCTACCCAGGGCAGCCCTCTACTCTGGGCTCCAGCTCAGGGACCCTCTAGCCAGCCATCAAGTCTGTTCCCTGTTAGACCTTACTACCTTTCCCTGAGCCCTCTCCTACAATCTAGCATGGTGGTTCTCAAAGCCGGTCCGCTGCTTGTTCAGGGAAAGCCCCTGGTGGGCCGGGCTGGTTTGTTTACCTGCCATGTCCGCAGGTTCAGCCGATCGCAGCTCCCACTGGCCACGGTTTGCCGCTCCAGGCCAATGGGGAAGGCGGGAAGCGGCAGCCAGCACATCCCTCGGCCCGCGCCACTGAACAAGCGGTGGACCGGCTTTGAGAACCACTGATCTAGCACTCCCCACCTCTCTGGGGTTTGCCAGCCTCCTAACTTGCCTTGCCCAGGGAGTAACTGTGGACTACCTGTCCCTGTAGCCTCCAAACACTCCTCCCTTCTCCCAGGGGGTGACAGCAGCCCCCTCTGCTTCCAATTTCCTGGTCTTTATAGTCCTAGCCTAGCTTGGTCCTCCTCAGTTGGGCTCCCTCACTCAACCAGATGGGCTTGTTGGATTAATTAGACCTCTTCTCACTCTGCATTAACCCTTTCTGGGCAAGTATAGGGTAAACCCCTCATCACAGGGCCCCAAATGTCGTTTGTGTGTGGTGTTTCTTCTGGCTTAACCAGGAGGTCTTCAGTGACCTGAAACTCAAGAAGGGATCATACAAAATGTGGAAACAGTGATTGCACGATTAACATAGTGAACATCAGTATAAATGGGGTAGAATCTGAGGCTAAAATAGGGAAAGAACAAGTTAGGAATTACTTAGACAAGTTAGCTGTCCTCAAGTTAGCAGGGCCTGATGAAAGAGTTATAGAATAGTTAAGGAACTGGCTGAAGAGATCTAAGCCATTAGGAATTATCTTTGAGAACTCGTGGTGGATCAGAGATATCCTAGAGGACTGGAATGGGGCAAATACAATACCTATCTATAAAAAGGGGAATAAGAACAACCCATGAAATTACAGACCTCCCGTCTTAGTGTTGGGACCCAGAAAGATAATGGAGCAAATAATCAATCAATTTGTAAGCACCTAGAAGATAAGGTGATAAGTAACAGTCAATATGGATTCATCACGAATAAATCATGTCAAACCAACCTAATAGTCTTTATTTGACAGGGTAACAAATCTTGTGGATGGGGAAGCAGCAGATGTGATCATCTTAACTTTAGTAGGGCTTTTTATACTGTTTCACATGACTTTCATGTAAGCAAACTAGAGAAATATAGCCTAGATGAACTTATTATGAGGTGGGTGCATGACTGGTTGGAAAAGCATACTCAGAGAGCAGTTATCAATGGTTCACAGTTAAGCTGAAAGGGCATATTGAGTGGAGTCCCACACCTGGGTCCAGTTCTATTCCATACCTTCAAATGATTTGGATAATGGTATAGAGAGTACACTTACAAAGTTTGCACATGATATCAAGCTGGAAAGAGTTGCAAGTGCTTTGGAGGACAGGATTAGAATTCAAAATGATCTTAACAAACTGGAGAAATGGTCTGAGATAAAGAGGATGAAATTCAACAAGGACAAATGCAAAATACTACACATAGGAAGGAATAAAAAATTGCACAAATACAAAATAGGAAATGACTGCCTAGGAAGGAGTACTTCAAAGAAAGATCGGGGAGGAGGGGTGTTATAGTGGATCAGAAACTAAATATGAGTCAACAACGTAATACAGTTGCAAAAACCCCCAAAAATTCTGGGAAGCATTAGCAGCAGTGTTGTAAGCAAGACATGAGAAATAATTCTTCCACTCTTCCAAGGCCTCAACTGCATAAATGTGTCCAGTTCTGGCGCCACACTTCGGGAAAGGTGTGGACAAATTGTAGTAAGTCCAGAGGAGAGCAACAAAAATGATTAAAGGGGTTAGAAAACATGACTTGTGAGGAAAGATTAGACTGAACAAACCCAGTTTTTCCAGAGAAGAGAAGACTGAAGGGGAGACATAAGTCTTCAAGAACATAAAAGGTTGTTATAAAAAGGAGGGTGATAAGGAGAACAAATTATCCATTGAAAACAGGACAAGAAGTAATGGGCTTAAATTGCAGCAAGGGAGACTTAGGTCTGACACTAGGAAAAACTTCCTAACTGTAAGGATAGTTAAGAACTGGAACAAATTGCCTAGGGAAGTTGTAGAATCTCTATCACTGGAGATTTTTAAGAGCAGGTTAGACAAACACCTGTCGGGGATGGTCTAGATAATATTTAGTCCTGCCTCAGTTCAGGGGACTGGAGTAGATGACTTATCGAGGTCCCTTCTAGTCCTACGTGTCTGAGTCTGTGAGTCTTATTTTGCGAATGGGTGGGAATGTCCTGCCTCATTCATATTTAACCCATCTTAAACTTAACAAGAAAACATCCTCAATTTTGGACTCTCATCCCTGGTTTGAGTGATCATGAGCTGCTTCCTGTTAGGGTATGTGAAGCGTGCCTCAGGTGGCACGTGACCAGGATTCATCAATGAATTTGGCCCGCTAGTTGGATCATTAGCTTCCCCGGCCTGGGCTGATTCAGTTTAAATTAAATGGAAGGATAATCAAAAACAGGTTGTCCACTATAACTTTTTTTTTATTTCAAAAGGGCAGACTTTGGGAAATCAAGGGACTTAGTTAAAGAAATCTTCAGGACTGAAGAACCCAAGCCTTTAATTGATGTGAAGAAATTCCATCTGAAATTTGCATCCCAAGCAAGGTCAAAAAAACTTGTAGGGAAAGACTCCAGCCCCAGATGGAGGAATAACCTCCTAAAAAGGTTATTAGGAGCTAGCAGAGAGCCTATAGGGAATGAAAAAAGGGATCAGGAAAGAAAGCTACATTTTGGAGGTTAGAAAGTACAGGGATAAAGTGAAAATTAGCTCTTGCCAAGGAAATGAAAATAATGAGGTTTTTTTAGTTATATAAATAAAAAGAGAATATGGAAAGAGGAGGTTGGGCCACTATACAGTGTGAATGGGGAGGAGGTTAAAGATAATTTAGGTATGGCCCACAAGCTAAATAAATACTTTGCCTTGTTTTTTTAATAAGGATGATAATATGGAACGTGTGCATGAAGGCAGTATAGCTGCTGAAAATGAGAGTCTAGAAATAGAAATTACCATATCTGAGGTGGAAGAAAAATTTAATGAGCACAACTAGAGGGCACGGGGGAACCAGATAACTTCTATCCCAGAATACTGGAAGAACTGGCACATGAGATTGCTAGTATGATAGCAAGGATTTTTAATATTGTCTATTTTGGGGTAGTACTCTATGACTAGAGACCAGCTAACATCGTACCTATATTTAAGAAAGGGGGCAGGGGAGATGATCCAGGCAATTACAGACCTGCTAGTCTGACCTCAGTGGTATGCAAAGCTTTATAACAAATTGGGAAGGAAAAGAATAATTTATATTTATGGAGGTAAATGGTGAAGGGGATGTAATGCAACATGAGTTTACCAAAGGTAGATCATGCCAAACTAACCTGATTTCCTCTTTTGAGAAAATAACTGATTTTATTTTTGTTTAGATAAGAGAAGTGCAGTAGATCTAATATACGTGGACTTTAGTAAAGCAATTGACATGGTAACACATGAGAAATTAGGGAAGATGGGGGATCAGTACTAGCATTGTAAGGTGGATAAAGAATTGGCTAACAGGGGGCTGGCTGTATGCTCCGGGCAAGCAGTACTGCCTAATGGGTGTAACTCCTAACTGTGAGAGTCCAGTGGTCGATTTACCTGGCAATTATAGTTCGGGGTAGTGTTTCCCACCTGCAAGAGTAGAGGGGTGTAGAGGAACACAGGCCCACCCTACTCCACCACGTTCCAGCCCAGGGCCCTTCGAAACAGTGGCCTTGCACAGGGCTCAGGGTATGATATCCCTAAGCATGCTCCATGGGGCACTTCCTACCCTTGTTCCAGTCCCTCCAATGTTGTCACAGGTTGGACTTGGGGGTCCCTTCTGTGTTCCCCTCCAGGGCCGTCCTTACCCATATGCAAATTTCCTGGTGCCCCGCGCAGCTGTGTGCTGCTCCAGCCCCTGCTCCGGCTCTTCCCCAGGGCCCCTGCCCCTGCTCCGCCCCCGCCCCACTCCTTCCCTGCCCAGCCCCGCGCCTCCCCTGAGTTCTGCCGCAGGGCCGGGACTGCACTCACTGGCGGCGGAAGTGCAGCTCTCCCCCCTGCGGAGGCCTTGGGCCAGCCCCCCTTCTCCCCCCCCGCAGTGTCTGGGGCTCCACACCCCCCCTCCCTGCGGGGGGGCTGCGTAGGGCCCCAGAATAGCTAGGGATGGCCCTGTTCCCCTCTGATCCATCTCCGGAGTCTCTTCCACTGGCCACAGCGAGTCATCAGTCTCAACTCCCATGGTCGACAGGCTTCCAGCAGCTTGGCTATGAGGCTCAGTCCTCGGGCAGCTTCCCAGCAGGAGGCTGCTGCACTCAACTGCTCTTCTCCTTGCTCAGCCCAGACCAAGCTGAGTCACTCCCTTTTCAATACTCCCTCAGCAGAGGAGAGGAGGTGTGGGCTCTTGGGAGCCAAGCAGCTCTTTAACCCTCACCTCACCAAGCACAGATATAGGTAGGGGTAGGGAATTGGACATAAGAAGGAGGGGGCGGATGGACACTACGGGGTCCGTACCAAAGTGCATAACTAATGGGAGAAAGGATAGACAGCGTACGGTAAGATGTTTATACACAAATGCGAGAAGCCTAGGTAACAAAATGGAGGAATTGGAGCTCCTGGTCCAAGAAATGAAACCGGATATCGTAGGAATAACAGAAACGTGGTGGAATGGTAGTCATGACTGGAGTACAGGTATGGAAGGGTATGTGCTGTTTAGGAATGACCGGAAAAAAGGTAAAGGTGGGGGTGTGGCATTGTATGTCAATAATGAGCTAAAATGTAAAGAAATAATAAGTGATGGAATGGATAAGACGGAGTCTGTCTGGGCAATAATTACACTGGGTAAAAGAACTACTAGAGCCTCCCCTGAGATACTGCTTGGGGTGTGCTATAGACCGCCGGGATCTAGCCTGGATGCGGACAGAGAACTATTTAATGTTTTTAAGGAAGTAAAAACTAATAAGAGCTGTGTGATCATGGGGGACTTTAACTTCCCAGACATAGATTGGGGAACAAATGCTAGTAACAATAATAGGGCTCAGATGTTTCTAGACGTGCTAGCAGATGAATTCCTTCATCAAGTAGTAGCTGAACCGACGAGGGGGGATGCCATTTTAGATTTGGTGCTGGTGAGTAGTGAGGACCTCGTTGAGGAAATGGTTGTAGGGGACAACCTTGGCTCGAGTGACCATGAGCTAATTCGGTTTAAACTAAATGGAAGGATTAACAGAAATAAAACTGTGACTAAGGTTTACGATTTCAAAAAGGCCAACTTTAATAAATTAAGGCAACTACTTAGGGAAGTGGATTGGGCTAACATACTTAGAGAGCTAAAGGCAGATGAGGCCTGGGATTATTTCAAGCTGAAGTTGCACAAGCTGTCCGAGGCCTGTATCCCGAGAAAGGGGAAACGGTCAGTAGGCAGGAGAATTAGACCCAGCTGGATGAGCGGGCGTCTCAAAGGGGCGATTAAGAAAAAACAGAAAGCGTACAAAGAATGGAAGAGAGGAGAGATCGGCAAGGAAACCTACCTTATTGAGGTCAGAGCATGTAGGGATGCGGTGAGAAAGGCCAAAAGCCGTGTAGAGTTGGACCTCGCGAGGGGAATTAAATCCAATAGTAAAAGGTTTTATAGCCATATAAATAGGAAGAAAACAAAGAAAGAGGAAGTGGGGCCACTGAAGCTTGCAGATGGAGTGGAGATTAAGGACAATCTAAGCATGGCACAATATCTAAATGAATATTTTGCATCGGTCTTTAATAAGGCTACTGAAGGGTTTAGGAATAGAGGGAGCGGGACAGAGGGGAATAAAGGAGGGGCGATTGACATTAAAGTATCAGAGGTGGAAGCCAAACTTGACCAGCTAAATGGGACTAAATCGGGCGGACCGGATGATCTTCATCCTAGAATATTGAAGGAGCAGGCGCGAGAAATTGCAAGCCCCTTGGCGATAATTTTTAATAAATCTGTAAACTCGGGGGTGGTACCGATGGACTGGAAAATAGCTAATGTGGTTCCTATTTCCAAGAAGGGGATAAAAAGTGACCCGGGTAACTACAGGCCTGTTAGTTTAACTTCTGTAGTATGCAAGGTCTTGGAATAAATTTTGAAGGAAAAAGTAGTTAAGGACCTTGAGGTGAATGGCAATTGGGACAAATTACAACATGGGTTTACGAAAGGAAGATCGTGCCAAACCAACTTGATCTCCTTCTTTGAGAAAGTAACAGACCTTCTAGATAAAGGAAATGCGGTGGATCTAATTTACCTAGATTTTAGTAAAGCGTTTGATACTGTGCCGCATGAGGAATTATTGGTTAAATTAGAAAAGATGGGGATCGATATGAAAATCCAGAGGTGGATAAAGAACTGGTTAAAGGGGAGACTGCAGCGGGTAGTACTGAAAGGTGAACTGTCGGGTTGGAGGGAGGTCACCAGTGGGGTTCCTCAAGGTTCGGTTTTGGGTCCGATTTTATTTAATCTATTCGTTACTGACCTCGGAACCGAATGTAGGAGTGGGCTGATAAAGTTTGCGGATGACACAAAGTTGGGAGGTATTGCCAATTCGGAGAAGGATCGGGATATTCTGCAGGGAGACTTGGATGACCTTGTAAATTGGAGTAACAATAATAGGATGAGATTTAATAGTGAGAAGTGTAAGGTGATGCATTTAGGGATGACTAACAAGAATTTTAGTTATAAGTTAGGGACGCATAGGTTGGAAGTGACGGAGGAGGAGAAGGACCTCGGAGTCCTGGTTGATCGCAGGATGACTATGAGTCGGCAATGTGACGTGGCTGTGAAAAAAGCTAATGCGATCTTGGGATGCGTTAGGCGAGGTATTTCTAGTAGGGACAGGGAGGTGCTGCTTCCGTTATACAAGGCGCTGGTGAGACCTCATTTGGAGTACTGTGTGCAGTTCTGGTCTCCTATGTTTAAAAAGGATGAACTCAAACTGGAACGGGTACAGAGAAGGGCCACTAGGATGATCCGAGGAATGGAAAACCTTTCCTATGAAAGGAGACTCGAGGAGCTCGGTTTGTTTAGCCTAACCAAAAGAAGGCTGAGGGGGGATATGATTGCTCTCTTTAAATATATCAAAGGGATTAATACCAAGGAGGGAGAGGAATTATTTCAGCTTAGTAGTAATGTGGACACGAGAACGAATGGATATAAACTGGCTGTGGGGAAGTTTAGGCTTGAAATTAGACGAAGGTTTCTAACCGTCAGAGGGGTGAAATTTTGGAACAGCCTTCCGAGGGAAACGGTGGGGGCGAAAGACCTCTCTGGCTTCAAAATTAGGCTTGATAAGTTTATGGAGGGAATGGTTTGATGGGATAACGTGATTTTAGTCAATTAGGCATTAACGTGCCATCACGGGTAAAATGAGGGTCCGGCTGTAGAATCTTGCCTGTATGCTCGGGGTTCTACTGATCGCCATATTTGGGGTCGGGAAGGAATTTTCCTCCAGGGTAGATTGGCAGAGGCCCTGGAGGTTTTTCGCCTTCCTCCGCAGCATAGGGCAGGGGTCGCAGGCTGGAAGATTCTGTTGTGGGTGGGTCAGCTTTTGTGGCCTGCATCATGCGGGAGGTCAGACTAGATGACCATATTGGTCCCTTCTGACCTTAAAGTCTATGAGTCTATGAGTCACCAGTGCGGGGTTGGCACACCCCATCATAGGGGGAAGGAAACAGGTTGTGCTGAAAGATGAATTAGCAGCCTAGAGGGAGGTTACTAGTGCAATTCCTCAAGAATCGGTCCTGGGAACCAATCTTTTGTATTCAATATTTTTATTAATGATGTTGGCACAAAAAGTAGGAGTGTGCTAATGATATTTGCTCATGATACGGAGTTGGGAGGCACTGCAATTACTAACAGTGCTGCTCTCAGAGGGCCCATTTTTACACTGCGTGGTAATGCTATAAGGCCCATATCAGACCTTCTGCCTCATCAGTAACACAAGAGGTTTAGGGAAATTTCCAGTATAACTACAAGTCAAGTTACAAATGGGAAATAGCTCTCACTTCAGCCTCATTTCATTTGCTGCTTTGAACCCTACAGGTTAGTCGGACAAACAGGATAAGATTGGAAAAATGACAGAAAATAGACTTCAGAGCAAGTTTCTGTCACCCAGGAAAAATCCCATCTCACTCCTGCAAAACTAAACTCACGAGAGCGGGGTGCCAGTGTGATGTCACTCTCTTCAACCCATGAAGTCCTCACATGAAGCCTATTTTTATAACATAATACCCTGTTACTAAAGACCACATGTTACACAATGGTTTAGAGACGGGAGATCTTGCTGAAGTTAGCCTTAAACTGGTTATTTTAAAATGGATCTCCTCTGGAGTAGATTTTTCTGGGGAAGAACCTTCATTTTTTTCAGAAAACTCTGAAGAAAAGCTGATTTTATTAAACCCAAACAGGTTGTATGTTCTATAATTAGATTTCACCAACCGAGTAGCAAGTGTGAACTCTTCAAGCACTATAACTACCTTAAAACGGAGTCACAGACCATCCACTGGGTACTTAGGTCTAACTTGCCTCTCAGGCAAGCTTGACTTTGTGTTAGATGACCACTTACACCAAAGATCAAAACAGTATTCAGATTACTTCCAGTCTCAAAGGACCAGTCACTTACCCCAGTTCAATAGTACCCTAGATCTCTCACCAAAGACAACATTTGTAGCCAGTTCCGTAATAAATAAACAAATTGATTACATAATTATATTATTTGATTATTTAATTAATTAAGTAATACAGTCTAGTGCTTTCCAGGGACCCAGCGTCTCAGTTCCCTACTCCTTGTGTAGTTTGTGACCAGTACAATATAAGTGTACCCACTTTGCATGGCTGTAAATTACTGCACTAGATTTAGGACATTGGTAAATGGGGCCACATGGTCATTAAACTCGGGAACTAAATCAGAGTGAGTTTAACAAGGGATTCCAACACTAGACTCAGCACTGAAGTCGCATTTGCAGAGGTGGAACATGTCCAGAGGGGCGGGAAAGGAGGTGATATTGGCCGCGCACCTATTCATATTTCTAGTTCCAAGCTCAGCTGGCTATGAACACAGTGGCATTGGTATGAACTTTGGAAAAAGCGCCAGTGAAACCTGGGTCCCCACCTGCTCGGGGGCGGGTGTGTGTGTGTCTCCATAGAGGATGAAAGAAATGTACTTTTTGAGGGACAGAAGTAACAGAATATTTTCACTGTGACTAATATGGGGGTGTTCTTTAATCATTATTAATAGTATATCTAGATCTGTTACTGGCAGGGTATTACTGTACCATATATTTGAATGGATATTTCACCCTACGGGTCTGACTGAGTAGCAAAGCCTATCTAGTGGAAGGCCTTTCTCATAGTTACTTAACCACTTATGTATAAGGGTTGTTAAGAGAAAATGCTAGAATGCACATGGGGTCCAGCTTGATGCAAGCTATCACAAGTATATCTACGCGAGCTGGGAACCTCACCTCCAGCTCCACGTGTAGATGTAGTCTAAGAGTAGAAGAATCACAAGATTCCATACTGAGATGGGTAAGGGCAAAGGCCCAAGACATGAGGAGATGCACTCACAGACTAGATAGGGGTCAGATGCAGCTAGCCCTGTAACCATGAAATTCACCCATTATGACGTGTGAGGAAACCTAGAACCCTGATTTTAGGCTAAGCCTTCTCATGTTCAACTCAGGACTCCATTAGACTTGGCAATGAGCACAGCATGTGATAACACTCAAGCCCCCAGGAACCTTTTGTTACCCTTCTACCAGAATATTAGAACCAAGTCAGACCTTTTGCTGCCTCAATAAAACCGAGGGCTGGTAAGACAGTTGCTGGTATAACAACTCAAGTAATGAAAAGAAAATCCCTCTTCTCGCAGCATGAATTACACTTGCTATTTCTGGGCCAGCAGGCCTGTCAGACAAAGCAACAAAGATCTGGACGAATAACAGAAACCAGAAAGACTTAACTGCAAATTTCTATCTTAGTGGTTAGTGCTAATCTGCACTCAAACAAGGTTGGCTGTATCCCAACACAGTGCCCAGAGCCAGCCCACTCAACGAGTTGTAGTGATGCCTTGCACTATAACGTGAGAGATCAAGCTAGGTTCACGTTTCCTCTGTGCTCTGCAGTTCTCTGGCTAGAAGGAGTGGGAAGGGCTACGAAAGTCACATGGTCAGCTTCAGCTAGTGGTAATGTATGAGTGGGAAGAAATATGTCCCATAGTCTCTTGCCCCTGTCCTCTGTGCCTCTCTGGTGCTTGGGCTTTATCACCTCACCCAGTGCTCCCTCAATAAAAAACTGAAAATTAGTGGGGAGTATAACCTGTCGTAAGGGATACCCTACTAGCTACAAAATACCAGGGATGAAACTGTACTAATAAAAGCACACTATTCTTACCTCCACCAGGTGTAGATACAGCCAGAAAATGATTTTCATCACTTCGTACATTCAGACAGAAGTTTAAACTTTCAAATCTTCACACACACTCATCACAGCAAAATCACAACAGACGCAGCTGTTCCCAAGCTGCCTTTCTGATATCACTCAGGTCCACTTCTGAAGTCATCACATGATGCAAGTTGTGATAAAAATGTACATTTTGTTGCTAGTGTCACACAAATGCTTACAAAAGTGCCACCATCCTAAAATTAACTTTTAAACTGATTATGTTAAAATTTGATTCTTGCACAAGACATTTTTGAGGGGGGGGAAAGCATTTTTATAAACAATTTTTTGCCTAACCCCTGGCTGTGCTGTATTCACTTACCTTTAATGTACATAAGTATCTTGCACTGTCAACAATTCTGTTTACATTCAATAAAAATGATTAGTAAGTAAATACAAAGTGAGTTTGAGCAAGAAGAATATTTTAAAAGGAATTCTCATTTCTCACTATTAAAAATCTCTCTCCTCTTTTAAAATATATTTTTAAATTGTCAGTTATTTTTAAAGAGCCCAGGCTAATTTATTTATTGCTTATATTTTCTTTCTGTAGAGTTCTCAGTTCATATGTAAGAACTGAACCCTGCTGGTCAGTTGGTATTGTTGGATCTGAGGGTTTCTGTATTTGGATTGTTTTAGGATCCCATGCTGCCTGGGAGCTGGCATGGAGAGGTTTGGTGTACTAGCAAAGGATGCACGCCCCTTACACAGTTCCCAAAATGCAAACCCCGCCTATGTGTAGCAAAACTGCACTGCTTCCTCTGCCATGGATTTAAGGGTGGGAATTTAGTGTCACAATTTGAACTATCCATTTTGTCACAATTCATTGTTTTTTAATAAATAATAGTGGATAAATAACTTAAATATTGGAGCCAAGCCTTGCTTTGATGATCCCACACGTAGATTTAATATTGAGCTGATATATGCTTGAAACAAATTTGGCTGCATCTTTGCACACACTGCACCCTGAGCCAGTCCATTCTACTAGTTGCAGTCACGCATGTACCTGAAAAACTCAGGCTTTGTCGTCACTGCCCAAAAAAAATGTGGTGGGTTTTTTTACTGCAGGGTAATTAAGGCATGTTAGCTATCCTGTTGGGAGATCCTAGTGTAGACAAGGCACTTTAGTTCTACTGCAAGGTAAACTGGGTGAGGTCAACCATGAATTGGGGTATAATGGTCACCTTCCCTAGGTACCTCATAGTACAAATTACAGCTGCCTTGTCTCCACTAGGATTTTACAACAAGATAATTATCACACATGAATTATCTTGCTATAAAACCCCACACTTTTTTGGCAGTGAAGACAAAGCATCAGATTCAGGTCTTTTGCATGCTGTGCTGGAAGGAGTGGGAAAGGCTATAGAAGCACCACAATTGGCTAGTAGTATAGTTCCTTAGTTATGTGTGGAGGAAATTAATACACCTCCCAAACCCTCTGCATCCCCCTGACACATGGGATTTATCTCCTCGCACAATTCTCCCTCATTACAAAACTGAAGTGCAGTGGTCAGTCTAACGTTTCCGAATGAATACGATGACTACAAGATCACAGGGATGAAATGGTACTAAGGAAAAACACAATATTCCTATCTCAGCTATATTTAGCCACTGCCAAGGAGAGGCTAGGACATCCAGCACTGTGTATGCAGTTGGTATCTTTCGATCCACAAATCTCCACATGCTTTCATCCCAGAATAATCATAGCACATAACTGTGACATATTGGTGGCAGCTTGTGTGGATTGTGACAGTGATTAATTCCCTGTAAGTGACAACAGTAGGAAAAACAAGTATTGTTGGTAGACAAAGCAAGAGAAAAATAGTCTTTGTTTTTCTTGCCTCTTTTCAGGACGAGAATAAGGAAAGATGGGAAAAAGGAACTGTAAACAGCTCAGGAAAGATTAGATAGAGAAGTTGTGTGGGGAAAGGTATCTGAAATCTAAAGAATTTACCAAGAGGCAGCTGGTTGGCTGTCAGTACTTGGATGATTGGAAAAGAGATGGTATTCAGAACCAATCACAGACTTGAGAGGAGAACCTAGTTCATCAGCAAATCCTGTAAGCATTATGGGAGACAGAAGCTTGAATGGACCAGGGGGACTGGGAAATTCTAAGGAAAAGGACAGGATTCAAGACAGCAGTGCTGATGAGTATGCCTGGAATGTACACAGTGACTGGAGGGGTAACCAGACCCCATCCAGACCAAGATTTCTGATCTAGCAGAGTCTGGAGTGAGAGAGAAACTGGAGTTGGAGAAACAGCGGGTAGCTGACTGAGAAAGGGACAGAGCTGATTGAGAAAAAGAACAATATGATATAGAGTTGGAACAACTACACAGTCAGCATCATACCAATTCATTAAATGGAAACAGGCACTGTGCATCTAACTCCTCAAGCAACATATATTATAGCTTGTTATCTCAATAGAAGGATGGAGTTGACATTGAGGTACATCTAAAAACTTTTGAGAGGAGGTGTAAATTAAACTGGAGATATGATGTGGTAGCTGTCTCCCTCACTGACGGGGAAGCCCTTAGATGTCCACAGACTGATCAGGTCTAAAGAAGATACGTTCAATTTTAAACTTGCCTTTCTTTTCAAACTTGAGTTGGCACCTGAAACATACAGAAGAACATTTCAGGGAGTTCAGAAAAAAAGTGACATGAATTATTTTGAAATTGCAGTCTAAATTAGGATATTCCATAAGTAAATGGGTCCTGATTGGGATGTGATAGCTTTTGAAGATGCCTGGGAGCTATTGGAACTCGAGCAGTTTCACGCCTTATGCCCATATGACTTAAAATCCTGATTAATAGACCAAAAGCCCAAAATATGAACACAACCAGTAAACTGGCTGATGAATACTTAGACAGTAGTTCTGGGGCCAATAGGAAGCAGAAGAGGAATTGACCAGGCCCAACCAGAGGCACAAAGCCAGGGGAGAAGATGTACTTCAGCAGGAGGGAAACCATCCCTGATGGACCCTAGGGAGAATGGGGACAAGCAGTGTCACATCTGTAGCAAACCACGTCCTCTCACCTGGAATTGCCCAGTCTGTCCAGTGAGAGCAAGTGTGGTCCTGAAAAGGCAGCCTGTACCTCAGATTGATAGTCAGCTGTGTTACCCAGCCTCTGGAGAAAGGGCATTACACAGCCAGCCCACCAGGGGCATACAGTGTACATGCTGCTGAGTTCACTCCTTAGGCACCAGTACATGTAAATTATAGAACAGTCTTCCAAGAGAAAGGGTGCACTACTTTGGAACTATTTTAAAACAGGATGGACAAAATACTAGGAAATATTTTGCAAGGAACAAATTCTGCACATACTAGATGAATTATTAGGTCTTTTCCATTGCTGTTTTCAATTATTTGTTCATTCCTTTCCTTGTTTACACTATAAACAGGCACATGGACCAAAAGGTATTTTCAATTATATGCATTTCACCAGCTTATTCTTTGTAACTTTGACTTCAGTTCAGTCATTCTGGCTAAGTGCTGTTGCAAGTTGGTCAATTACCACATTTTTAACAGAAATGCATTGACGTGTTTACAGCATTTTCCAGAACATCAAGGTCAATAGTAAATGAACAATCTGGGCATTTTTAATCATTCTTAATTGAACTGATCACTGACCTAGATGCAGAAACTAAAATTAGTGGTATTTACTTAAGCTTAACAACCTATGTTACACTTAAGTGAAATGATATGCTAGAGAGGAAGTATTCAAAACACTGGGTAGTCTTTAAACAAAAATACAATTTATTTTTTTGGAAAGCCCAGCTCAAAGAGCATGCAGACATATAATTTAGGGATGCAATGCAGTTACCAGAAATAATTTAAAATGAGTGACTTAACTTGAGCATGTCTCTTTGAAGAATAAATAATAATGGTTTTAAATGCATAATTACTTTAATATTTGCTCCTTTCAGCAAGTAACAGACTGCTAGATTAAGCTCTAAGTTCTGAGCATCTGTCCACTCAGATTCTGTTTGTTCTTCGGGCTGTCCTAGCTCCATTATTAACCCCCTTGAAGCGCTTTGATGTGTCCTTGTGCATAAAATGACTAGTGCAGACTTTCATGCAGGCTGAGCTTTGTTACTCTAACTTTTTTTCAACGTATGCAAAGTCTGAAAACAAGTTGTAATCATATTTAAAAAAAAACAAAAAAACCCAATCCCTGCTAACAAGAAACATTACATTTTAGAAAAATCTTCGAGTTCAAATAGTTTGTTTGATTTTAAAGCTTTAAATGTAATACTATTAATGTGTTTATGACATTCACAAGGGATTTAGCAAATAGAGTTTTGTTATGCTGTTTGAGAACATGTAGATTATTCTCTATACTTTAGCCATAATATCTTGGGCTGTGATCTTATCACTTCTCAGAAACTAACCAGTGAATCCCAAGGCCTTGCAGGAAGTGGTGTTCTGGATTGAGTTGATGGCAGAGTCTTAGGGTGCACTTTCCTGTGACATAGGTACCAAAACTATCTTGTGGATATTGAAGTCCTGATGACACATTGTATCCAATCATTGCCCCCTAGAACTGTACACAGAAGAGACCTCTGTAGATGGATGTTTCCTGGCATTCCTTTTTGTTTGTCAGCCACCTTTGTGGCACCTTTCCCCTCTCCCTTCTTGAGACCCCAGTGAGAGTGCTCTGCAGGGTCCTGTTCCCCTTGTGAGGAGTGTATGGTGACAGTTCAAGGTTGTTGGAATACTTGAAAATGTTAATATAGTTTGAGTCTGGGTTAACTTTGCTACAGAGCCTCTCCAAGTTTTGAGAACCCCTTGTACTGTGGTTTCATGGGCATTTGCTGTGATGGAGCCTTACTGCCAAGGAGTTGGGGGACAGCAAGAAGTTGCAGGGGGCTCTAACTCAGGGCTTCCTCCTGGCTGGCCCTGGGCTTCCAGTGATCCCCTAGATTTGCATATATCTCAGGGGAATCCATGGAGTTTGCAGGTGGGCTCTTGAAGGTGAGGATGGAAAAGAGCCCTGCCCACCCTCTTCCTATGGTATAATTCAGAGAAAATTCTGTTTTTCCCCTTGCCTGGACTCTCTGATGTGGGCCATAGGTATTCAAACCCCATAACACTCTCTGTATGAGCAAGAGATGCCAACCTCAGTGTGCTGGCCAAATTCTGATTAGAATGACTACATTCTATCTACCTAAAATTCTTCCTGAGGTTTCACTTGTATTTCAACCCATGTAGGGGGGAGGGATAGCTCAGTGGTTTGAGCATTGGCCTGCTAAACTCAGGGTTGTGAGTTCAATCCTTGAGGGGGCCACTTAGGGATCTGGGGCAAAATCAGTACTTGGTCCTGCTAGTAAAGGCCGGGGTGCTGGACTTGATGACCTTTTCAAGGTCCCTTCCAGTTCTAGGAGAGGGGATATCTCCATTTTTTTTAGGGCTGTTTTTCAGTGCTGTGCAAAACTATATTGTACCTATCTACTGCTTTTAAAGCATTTTATGAGCCATCTTGATAAAAAGCACCATACAATACAGTATTAATATGATTCTAGAATGATAGATTTGAAGTCCAGAAGAAATCACAGTTATAATTTATTCTGACTTTATTTATTCTGATCTCAAAGACAAATGTATCGATATAAACTGAAAAGCCTGAAACTATGTGCTACAGCTGCTTCTTTGTGAAATCCCGTTTTGTAGCTCATGCAGTTTGAGTTTCTTTTCACAGAACTTGACTAATGCTTATGTAAATACTCATTTTGATCTGTAGGTGGCAGTAACATTCTTCAATATTGCCATATAAAGTTTGGATCTCATTTTGCTCTGGTTGCAGCTTGAATCCTGATGTCGTTATTATAGTCTGGGCTGACTGCATTAGATGTACTTTTAGCTAAGCAAGCAAAGGTGCATTCTGTACTTGTTTTTCAGAACTGGGAGTTTTCAGTGTGAAATCTACTCCCTCTAGAAATCTCAGTCTGATATTGCTGATCTTTGTCCAGAGGTCACTAAAAGTTCTGAACCGTGCAGGCAAAAAAAAAAAAAAAAAAAAAAGCAGAATCACGGAATACCTTGTTATCCTGATTCTAATGTTGAGAGAATGCTATTACACAATTTTCCTAACTGCAGTGACTTATAACTTGCCCGCAGTACGATTTTTCTGGATTCTCCAATGCCACAATCCAATAAATTTGCTCCTCTGCTTTTCCTCTGTCTGTGGATCATTCTACTGCATACTTTATTGTGGTATCATGGGCACTGGCCCAGACTATAACTGCTTGCAGTTTCACAAACGGGAGATTCTCTGGAAGCTCACTGTTATCATATTGTAGACAAATTTGAGGCTGTTGCTGAATTATTCATATTTTATAAAAGTCAGAAAAGGAGAAGAAGGTTGGCGTGGATGCTGTTATCTCATAACCATTTATTATACAATAAAGCATTATTTTCTTTACAACAGACCTGTGAGGAAGGATTGTCTTCTAATTAAGCGACTGGACTGGGGCTGTGGAGATCCTTGTTCAGTTCCTGGCTCTGCTACAGAGTACCTGTGTGACTGTAGGCAAATTGCTTAATCTCTCTGTGCCTTAATTCCCCACCTGTAAAATGGTCTGTCTTGTCTATTTAGATGGTAAGCTTTTCAGGCAGGGACTGTCTCTCTGTTTGTACAGTGCATGATACAATGAGGTGTTGATGTTGGCTGTGGAGGTCTTTAGGTGCAATATAAATAAACATCAAGTTAGCATTTGTAGCATAGAAATATGTTGCAGGATTCTGTTGTTTAAATACATGTTTCTGCTCTTTTATCCTTTAGTTAAGGTGGGAGGGTGGTTGAAATGAATATATCTTAATAAGTATTCTGACCTGACCCACTCTTATAAGGCTGGTCCCATAAAGCTTGTGCTTCAGGGTTTGAGTTCAAAAGAAAAGAACATATAAGAACATAAGAATGGCCGTACCGGGTCAGACCAAAGGTCCATCTAGCCCAGTATCCTGGCTACCGACAGTGGCCAATGCCAGGTGCCCCAGAGGGAGTGGACCAACAGGCAATGATCAAGTGATCTCTCTCCTGCCATCCATCTCCATCCTCTGACAAACAGAGGCTAGGGACACCATTCCTTACCCATCCTGGCTAATAGCCATTAATGGACTTAACCACCATGAATTTATCCACTTCTCTTTTTAAAGAAACTGAAAAATATGTTGTGGCTTTGACCTCTCAAGTGTCATCGTCTTAGCTGTTCAGATCAGTTTTCCAAATGACGATGTTGCTTGTCCTACTTTCTGACATCTTTTTCTGCGTTTGCTGTCGAGGCAATGATCCAGCTAACTAAATATTTTTGTGATGCAGAACACCTTGTTCGTAAGTTTGAAGAGATGACAAATCCCAGTAAATATTCTCGATTGTGCAAAGCCCCATCGTTATGATTTGAAAGTTCATGTGAGAGAAGGGATGAGGCAGAGACATTTGTTTATAAGCATTTGATCATCTTTTGGCTAGATTGTGCAACACACAATTACATTGGCGAGCACTGAAGTCACAGGGGCTATTCATGTGATTTAAGTGCTCACCAGTGCAAGCATTACACAACCTAGACCCTAATAAGTAACAGAGGGGAAATGAAGGGTGTGAGTGTGTCATGTTTTTTCTTATCGTTCATCTGAATAAACACAACTGCATTTACAGGCACAGCTAGACACAGATCCTCAAATGACATTTACTTTGCCTCATATGGCTTCAGTGGAGCTATGACAGTTTACACCAGTGGAAGATCTGCCTTATTAAATGGGTCTAATACTGATCTCACACTGTCTTCAGACTGAAGCAAATTCATTTACTTTACTTAAGTTAGCCTTAGATGGAAGGGCACCACCTATTAGGGTGACCAGATGTCCCGATTTTATAGGGACAGTCCCGATTTTTCGGTCTTTTTCTTATATAGGCTCCTATTACCCCCCACCCCTTGTCCCGTTTTTTCACATTTGCTGTCTGGTCACCCTACCACCTATGTCTACACTACGCAGCTTTTAGTGACATGGCTATGCCGCTATAGCTGTGATGCCAAAAGGCGCACAGTGTAGCCGCTGTTTGTTGGCTCTCCCGCTAACAAAAAACTTCCACCCCCAACAAGCGGCGTTAGCGTTGTTGGCAGGAGAGCACTCCTGCCAACAAAGCGCTGTTCACACTGGTGCTTGTCGTCAACAAAACTTTTGTCTTTTGGGGTGTGTGTGTGTGTGTGTGTGTGTGTGTGTGTGTGTGTGTGTGTTTTAACACCTCTGAAGGACAAAATTTTGTCTTTCACTTGCCAGTGTAGACATAGCCTTACTTGAGTTTACACCAGTGTGAAATCAGAATTTGTTGTCAGGATGCTTTTAAACATGTGGGAGAATTAGTTTCTTACTCTAAAGGCCTGTCACTGCTGCTGAACCATCTACTGCAGCTTCTCTTTCAGCTTTTATCAACATGATCCCCAGTTAAGCAAATGACAACAGATAATATTCTAATAGGCACAAAGCAGTGCTGTTGTGCACTGAAGAATCACAAGCATTTTCTTCTGTAGAGGTCAAAGTACTTTAAGAAGATGGTTTAGCATGTGTTACAAACATGAGTCATATCCTAATAGCAATAAGCCATATTAGGGTGTGAATTTGTATGCTACTGACACACTTCAAAGGTGGCTGAAGGCATGAATGCTCCCAATACACCCCTCTTCATGCACACCCTATTGTAGCTGATTGCTACAGAAGCATACATGTAACTATATATTAAGCCAGAATCCTAAATGTGGACATTGTAGTAGACAGCATTATCAATCACAATGACCCCATGGTCGTCTAGCCAATAACCACCAAGCAGTAGTCTCAGAGATAATGAACTCTTTCATGAAAATATTGAGTAAAATACCTACTATTATCTAACACAATTCTTTGGAGTGTTTTGGTAATGGATTTCTTACGGCTTTCGGTGCAGCTTCTATTGCATTTGTAATATACAAAGAGCAAAAGACAGTCACTTATGCGTACTAGTTAATTTGAATGGTTTGAGAAGGGAAAGCCTTGGGACACCAGTGCAAAACTGACATTGGATTCAATCTGCTAAATATGCTTTCATAGGCTCTGTCTACACTACCGGGGTAAGTTGACTGAAGTTATGCAACTCCAGCTATGTGAATAATGTAGCTGGAGTCGACATAGCTTAGGTCAACTTACTGCAGTGTGTACACCACACTGCGTCAATGGGAGACGCTCTTCCGTTGACTTACCTGACTCTTCTCATTCTGGTGGAGTACCAGCATCAACGGGAGAGCAATCTGTGGTCGATTTAGCGGGTCTTCACTAGACCTGTTAAATCAACCCCCGGTGCATTGATTGCAGCTGTGTTGATCCCTGGTAAGTGTAGACAAGCCCTACAGTAAGTGGCGCAGGCTTGTTCCCTCATAATGGGATGGGTTTTTCTAACAGGGAATTTTTACAGAATAATCATGGAACAGGTGAAAAAGGTGATGGACAAACTACGGAAGGTTTGGAGACTGATTTGGTTCACTTAATCATCAAGGAGTTTCTGTGAGTATCTGAAGCTTAATTGAGATGCAGAACATTTTGAGGTTTTCATTCCAGATGCTTGTCTTTGGCTCCCTCTCTACCAGTGACTGCAAGACCTTGGAGGTGACTATATGGTCACCTGCTCGCAATCAATAGGCAATTGCTAGCTCGGTTGTTTTGCTGAGCACCTTCTCTGTTGCTGCTTAGGTGAACTATAACATTTGTGGTGGCCAGAGTACGTGTCATACATCAGAAGCCTCGGTCTGCACAACTTTGACTCGAGAGTTTCTAAAATGCAGTGTACACTCTGGCATGGAACTAAGGCTATTTCTACACTTATGGCAGTGTGTAGAATACAGACTCACAATGCAGCCTCCCAGCACAGGTATAAATAGAAGTGTAGATGGTGAGGCACTGCTTAGGCGAGTAAAGACATGCCTGAATCCTGTGCGTATGTACCCTACGCAGCTCTCTACATACCTATGCAGTGCCTCTTCTGTCTTCACTGCTATTTTTAGCAATGTAGTACCCTGCTTCTGGAGCCTTTTCTCGTGGCAGGGAAAGGCTCTGGCAGCAAGGAAAGGCTCTGACAGCCCCCCTGTGCTGGACCCTTTCCCTGCTGCCTGCTCCTGCCAGAGCCTTTCTCTATTATATGTAGCAGCACACCTCAATGTGGAGCAGCCTGCTTTTCACTGTGTAGCTACATATATCCTACATGCCACCCCGTGTGTAGATGAGACCTAAAGGGGAACCTGCAGCAGCAGGGTGGACCAGCAGGAGATGATTAGAGGAGAGAAAACAGAGTGGGTAATTAAATTAAATTGAATTCAAACCCAGAAAAAAAAATCAGGTTGAGTTCATAGGATGAATGAAGGTTTGTATTGGTTCTTTCTTTGCCAGATCTGGTTTGTCTGTTCATGTTATAACATGTCAAGGGACTACCTGGGGTATTTTTAGGATCTTCCTTTCCTTAAGAAAGGATGGGGAAGGAGGGTAAATGCATTTTTAAAATTCTAGTAAAATGTGCTGCTTTGCTCTATTAACCCCCTCAACTTCTGCCAAAATGTCCATATGTTGTAGCAGAAGTTGTATGTAAATAAGTTAAGTTATAGTGGTTAGAGCAGGGGGGTAGGAATTGAAACTCCTGAACTTTATTTCCATATGTCACTGAGTCATTGTGTGATTTTGGATAAGTTACATATCCACTGCATGACTCAGTTTCCCTGTCATTGACCTTACCTTTCACCTTAATTAATTGCTTAATGTTTGTTAACTCTTTGAGATCTTTGACTGAAAGGTGCTATGAAAATGCAAAGTATTATTGTATACAATAATAATAATTAATAAACACTTAGCATTTATTTATTGCTTTCCTCATTCAAAGTGCTTTATAAACATTAACCAAGTTGTTCCCATATGGAAAATATTAATCATAGTATTTTTCTCCTCCTATGCTCTCTTTCTACCCCTCGTCTCCCACCCAACTAACACCAGCTCAGCTGCCTGTCATACTTCTGCTGTTCTTCACATGTTCCGATGTGGAACCTTACCTGGTAGGTATATTTACTAAACCCTATATGCCACCATAGTTTTTCCCAAACACACTTACTATCCATCCTGAGTAATGTAAATAATCAATTAATTTCTATATTGTTCTTTGTCAATATTTAAAGTTTCATGCATCTCATTTGCTGTGTAAGTTTCTGGAGCTGTGCTTGATGGTGGCAATACACTTTAATTCAGATAAAACACAAAGTTATTTCTGTGTTGAATCTGATTGGTGGATCAACTTTCACTGTCTGAATGCCTAACTCATATGAAGGTGGTACTGGAAGTAATAACCCTATGCTGCTTTTTGCAGAGCTGATGTTTCCTGTTTCCATGTCTGTAATTCTGGCATCAAACAATTTCGAATAGCAAATACCCACGGGAAAGTGAAATAAAATCAGAGTTTCTGTCCTGAGTGTGCTTTCAAAGAAGATTTTCTCTTAGGCATCCAATTCCTAATTATTTTAAGTTTTACAACTTAAAAAAAAATTGCGTATGGAAAATCTATAAATTCCAAAGAAGTATTGTAAAATGGTTTTCCTTGTAACAAAGGACTGAATTGTGCTTAAAATATGCAGGTTTAGCACTCTGATCGCACTTAAAGAAAATGAAGTGCAGTGGATATTTGTTAATATTTGAAAATTCATTTTCTCCTCCTTGTGTGCTTATTTACAAGTAGGGCTGTCTATGTCTTCAATAAGAGATGTGGAGCCATCATCCAAACTTCATTCAGATTAGATTCTGCCCATCTGAAAAACACCAAATATCTTGAAAGCCTTAGCAGTAATGTAAGGGATGGAATGGAGGGCAGGTGGGTTATCCAATAGGACAAATATTCAAACTGAAACTGAACACCCAGATTTATTCCAGGCACACACATATGTATAGAAAACCCAGAAACAAGCATTAGCAAATGGAAATTGGGCAGATAGTTGTGCAATTATCCAATTTATGTAGCATACATGTGAAAATTTTGCATTTGTAACTTTTGGAGGTCTGTTAGAATATTTGAATGGGGCAGAACTGGCAGAAATTATCAATGAAACCCTCAGAGACCATTTATTTTTCTAGAAAAGTAGGAAAAACAACAGCAACATTTTAAAGTTAAATATATTCTTCTTTTGCCAAAAGCTCAGATGGGTGACTTAGGTTTTGAGCATCTATCATATCATAAGCTATCATATGCTATCATAAGTATCATATCACAGGAACAATTTAGTCATAACATCACCATTCTGGACCTTTCAAAACTATTTTTTTTACATTCAGAAAAGGAGACATGCAGATTAAAAAAAAAAAAAAGATATTCTCTAGTTCAACAGGAATTATTTAGGGGAAGTTCTATGGCCTGTGTTATACAGGAGATCAGACTAGATGATCAGCATGGTCCCTCCTGGCCTTGGAATCTATGAATCTACTCTGGAAAGTATTACCTTTGGAATGCTATGACATGTAAGTATGGATATGTCTTTCCTGTTTCTCTATGAATTAAAATGAAATGACAGGTTTCAGAGTGGTAGCCGTGTTAGTCTGTATCAGCAAAAAGAACAAGGAGTACTTGTGGTACCTTAGAGACTAACAAATTTATTTGAGCATAAGATTTTGTGGGCTAAAACCCCCGAAAGCTTATGCTCAAATAAATTTGTTAGTCTCTAAGGTGCCACAAGTACTCCTTGTTCTTTTTCTATGAAATGAGAATGCCATAGGAAAATGTTAAATTAACGGTCACCGTTATTGTGCCGTCATACTTTTGAATGGTGAGCACTATCTGTTGGGTTAGAGGGATCTTGAAATGAGTTGTCTCTGTTCTGGACATGATCATAGAAGAATAGGTCAAGAATCCACAAACTGAGGTGGATTTTCTCACTTTGTGATCATTTTAATGAATGAGAAGAAAAATCTGCTGCTTACATAGCATAGGGGGAAAAAACAGTATAAAACAGGGCTGTAATGAACACCGCTTGCTTTTTGATGTGTGCTAACTTTGAAATCCATGCTGGATCTTTCAATACTTGCTGACTAACTTCAAAATACAAGGCTTTTAGCATTTACAATAATATATATTTGCTCTTTCATCTGTTCACTATACAGTGTCAGTTTTCATGAAAACACCTGCATGTGTTCTTGGGTTCATCATGCCCTGTGACCCTAAAACCTTTCATCTTTAGATCTTGCTGTGAGCTGATACTGCACGTGCCACTGACTGGAATGTGGATGGGAGCAAAACCCTATCTGTGGTTTCTTTTTCATCTTCGGCATAAAGTGTAACATATCACAGATATCAGCACAAACTTATTTACCTGTCTACAGCTTTTCACAAGGTTCTCTCTTGCCAGGATCTCTATCTGAACGTATCTTTTACTGAGCAAAACCATGTAATCACAGGAACCCCCATAATACTACAGCTTTTATGTAAAACAAGACTGACCCCTAGGCACTAGTAATTGGAAACCTAGAAAGCACAGGCAGTCTAAACTCCCTAAAGTTTGGCTATTTAAATTCCAAACTTATCCAAAGCTTTAAGATCTTTTTCTCCTCCTTTTATCCCCTCCCCCAAACTCCAACTCCAGGACCTCTCAGTTAGGGCCCTTTCAGAGATTAATATCAAGGTTCTCAGGTTGGTCCTTTATCACATGTACTTTGGCTGGCTGCTGTCTTCAAATCTTGCCAGTTCCACAGGCTTCTCCAAATCAGACACCACAAAACATATTGGGAGTGCTCTGTAAACTATATTGATTTCACTTAGGGCCAGATTAATTACTGCTACTGTCAATAGATGGGAAAGGCAATAAATGGCATCCAGAGAGGATTGGAGATTAGGCTGGGAACGCCTTTTCCCAAGGATTCTGCAACAATGCCCAGTTGATCTTAATCAAGAATAATACACAGTGCTTATGTAGTAGTTTTTCTCGTTGATTTCAAAATGCTTTCAAAAGATGTTTTAAGTATCATTATCTCTGTTTTGAGGGGAAACTTGAGACACAGAGAAGTTAAGTGACTTGCCCAAATTTACACAGCAAGTAATTGTCAGAGCCTGGAATAGAACCCAAGATTAGGGTGAAAAAGCCTGCTCAGCAATTGCAGCCACAATTCCTGAGCTAACTGTACCTCTGCCCCGTCATGGACTCCTTGAGGGCACCACACTTAGGTCTTAGGCCTCTAATTGTTACCCTTCTTGAGATGGGATCCTGCAGTTCATTGCTTCTGGACTGGGGACTTCTGCTGCAGACCCCTGCAATACAATGTGCTTATCTCAGAAAGTTTAGTTCAGCAATGATGGGGTTAACCAGCGACCATTCTGCTTTCATAAAGCAAAGTACTATTTATTCAGAACAAAAGCATAGCTTAAAAACAATAAACAGCTTATACACAGGCCTAGTTTACCAGGCAGTCACGCATCTTCCACATGGATTCCCTGGCAGAGTCCAAAATATAGTTGGTCCTCCACGGGGCTTATTTCTCCTGGTCACGGTTTTATGTCAGTTCTTGGATAGCGTGAAAGTGACTCATCTCCCTATGTCAGGGTAGTAACTTTTTTATAGGTTTCAGTTTTTTGTCTGCTGGGCCTCTTGAACCAGATCTAACCAATGTATGCTGTTTCCCAAGGGGGTGAAACTTTTTGCAGACATGTTACTTGCTTTGTTTCAATGTTCGGGATTTGCATTCATTACAGGAAATGTTGCTGAGCCAGGAATACAATCACTAGCCAGCCCATAAAGATACGTATAGATATATAAACCATAAAGTTGATATAATAGTTTTTGAATATTCCATGCTTCCAAAGCAACACATCTGTCACAACTGCTATCAATATCATTTTCACAAGTTTCAAAATTCTCCAGCCTTCTGGAATAAAATGAATGAGAGAAAATAAGAGGGAAGTCAAGAGTTAAAAAGGTGTAGGGTGGTATGTATCACATGCATGGGTGAGAGGGCCTGATGTGTAAAGAAATCTCATGGCTATCAAGAACTAAGTGCATATAACTAAGTACATACTGCCTTTTGCAAACGAAAGGTGACTGTGCTTGGTAAAACTTTCTTGACTACACTCTTTTGTAAGATGTTTTGACTAGAGAGGTGCCAAGCTACACAAAAGGAATTCGAAGAGTCTGTGAAGGATGCTGTGCTCATTGAGGTGCATGTAAAGATAAGGCTCTTTGGCATTTCCTTTCCCATCTGCTGCCAGAAATTTGAACTAGAAAATGCCCTGTCCAAATTGACTGACCATAGAGCTCAGACTAGAGGAGAGAGACTTCTCTCTCAATTTCTGATTCATTTCTTCAGGCTGGGTCAGGGCACGTCCCTTTCATCTCTTTACTAGGATTCTGCTTATGTTCAAAGCTTGTGCAGCTTTGTTAAACTGTGACTTTTCCCAGTTTTCTGGGCTTGATCCACCACATTAACAACATGCCTCTCCTCAAATATTAGGCACAGACTTCAAGTACAGAAATGTAGGTTTAGGCTCCTTTTTTTTTTTAAAGGAGCTTAAAGGCTGGTCTACACTGAAAACGTACATTGGCATACGTAAGTCCACACCTCTGAGAGACATAGCTATGCCGACCTAACCTCTGGTATAGGCAGCACTAGGTTGATAGAAGAAGAATTCTTCTGTCGACCTTGCTACCGCCTCTCGGGGAGGTGGATTTAACTACAATGACAGGAGAATCCCTCTGATTGCAGCAGTGAGTGTCTACACTGAAGCGCGATAGCAATTTAAGTGTAGACATACCCTGAGGTAATCGGGTGTCTAAATTCCACTGAAATTCAATGAGAGTTGGTTGCATAAATCCCTTAGATTCCTCTGAAAAATCTGTCTTAAGTTTTACAGATGACTTACCTAGTTTTTAAGAAAGAGAATTATATAGTAATAAAAATATAGTAGAGTAGTATTAATACCATCACTACTGCTAATAAAACATTATATATGCAGAACATATGAGATAGGATTTTCAAAAATGTGTAAGTAAATTAGAACATAGGGAGAAGGGTACTTCTACATGATGATGATTAAATTTGAGCCTAATCGGATAGACCTAACTGCATGTATCTTATAATTATCTTGTGACTACCTTGCTTAACAGCTTGCACTCAGGATAGGTGGGTAGAGAGTAGAGATGCCTCTCTCCCTCTCCCTCTCATATATGCATTCTTTGGCACCAGTAGCTATCCAGGTTCCATACTTCAAGTTTTATGAAGGGTAAACAATCCCCTCAATTATGTAGGCACAGGACTTCATAAAGTCTTGTATTCTAATAGGAAACCTTTAAGTCAAGACAAAAAATGATCTGTCAGCCAACGGACGCATTTCAATGATCAAATAATATTTCTGTCTTTAGCTGCAGTTCTGTACCATCTGGAGTGAGCTCAGAGTATTCCAACAGAGGCTATTAAGATAAACAGCACAACGATCCATTGTCATTGTGCAATGGGAACAATAATATTTTTCAGATTGATAGAGGGGAACAGAGAGCCTTAATGGCATTGCGAACATGAATTTTCAAGAACAAATGAGTCAAATAATGTAACAAACCAGACTTTTTTCTTCAAGTGAATTTTAATGTTGGTGAAGTATGCTGGATTGTCAGCCTGGGAGACTTAATGCCTCTATGCACTAGTTATTTGTGTGAATGACTGACAGCAGCTGGAGCACGCTGTTCAGTTCTGGGAGCACAAAACTACAAGTTGGTGCAATGAAGGCAGAGCAGCTGCAGAGAATTAACTGCCCCGGAAGCCAGAAGTTGCTTCAGGGAGAGTGAATTATTTTATAATATTGGCTCATCTAATATTTCTTGCAGCACTGCAAGCCTCCTTCTGCTACCCTGTCAATGGGCCTCAATCCTGAACTGAAGGGACCTTAACCTCTGAGACAGCCAACAAGGATGCCTGTTAATGTCAGTTGTAATAGTAGTGTCTGTGATGCAGATATAATTTCCCAAATTTACCATAGAAATAGACTATTGATGTTCTTTGAAGGATTCTTTTGAAGGTGATTGTTCCAATGGTTAAACTATCAAGGGAATGGTGGATTCTCCATCTCTTGATGTCTTCAGATGAAGTCTGGATGCCTTTCTGGAAGTTATGCTTTAGTCAAACACAAGTTACTGGGCTCCAGACTGTAACTGGGTGAAAATTAATGGCCTGTGATATACAGGAAGTCAGACTAGATGATCTAATGGCCCCTTCTGCCCATACACTCTTTGAATCTATGAATCCATATTTGTGGGGTAGGAATCTGTGATTCAGCTGGGTTAGTGGTACTATAATTTGGGACAGAGATGATGCATAACTCATAATGGGGGGGACAATGTAAAGGTTCTGGTGGGTCATATGACTGCCCCTTGTGTCACCTCTGGACTGAGAAGCAGCAGCAGAGCCAGGAGTGCCAGGGCAGCGGTGAGCCAGCGCCTCGGGGAACATCTCATGGCAGCTGGGCTAAATGGGCAGGGCCCAGCTCCAGGGGGTGTTGCCGACTGGTGCAGGGCTCCTTCAGGGGAAAGGCAAGAGCACATCAGTGGTGCAGCTCGGAGCTGTGCCACCTGCTCTGCTTGGGGAGTGCCCGGACGTGCAGAGGTGGCCTGGCTCATGGAGCAGGGCAGGTAGTGATGCTGGGCAACCAGTCAGCACCCCGCTCCCACAGTATGGAGAGCCAGGGGCCTGAGCGGGCCAAGCAGCTCCCACCAACTTCTGATCTGCCGGCTCCTGGCAGGAGGCAATGCCCCACAGTTTGAGAATCTCTGTCCTAAATGGAAGGCAGAAATCTGGGGTGGAAGGGCATGTGACCCCATGTGCCCCGCCCCCACGTGTCACCTCTCAAAAAACCCAACCCACTTGAGGGCCTCCAAACACAAGGATTGCCTGATGGCTGTTGGATACAGTTAGCCCATGTAGTGATTAGGAAAACTGATGTAAAGTTAAAACAAAACAAAAAATAATTTCCCCGCAGTCTAGAACCTACAATCACATCAGATGGTAGTAATTCCTTTCTCATTCTTTTATTGGTAGAAACTATGGATCTGATTCACCACTTTGTTATACCAGTTTATACGGGTGTGACACCATTGACGTCTGCAGAGTTACACTGGTGTTAAAATGGTGCAAAAGACTGATGAATGAAACTTAGCGCTTGCCACTACTCTACAGCCAAAATGCTTCTGAAATAAATGTAGTCAAACTTTACTAATTCTGGGTCACTGAGAACGAAAATGATGCTTAAAATTGTTGATTGGCTCTAGTTTTCAAGATATGCTATTGGGTCAGTATATACGACCCTTGACTTGGGAATGGCGGAGGATAAGTGAGTTATAAAGGGAAGGGATCTCAATTTAAACCAGAAATGACTAAAATACATCTTTGACTGGATCTATGACTAAATCTATGACTGGGTTTGGACAGTACTTGCTTTTTAGGCAAAACAATGAATGATGCAATCTGAAGCTGGTATTGCGTCATACATGATATGAATTGCATCATGTTATTCCTAGAAGTCATGGATGATGCAATCATAACGAAGCTTACATATCAGCTCTAGAAATCATACAGTGTCGTGCTCTCTTATTTGTCAGTGTTTGTTTAGCCAAAGTGAGCAGAGATGCCTCGTACTTGTGTGAACAGTGCAGATAACTTCTGCTATGTTTGTGGTGAAGTGACTTTTGCATCACAAAAGCGCAGTATAACCACTATGGTTAAGAAAGCCTATCACCTTTCTTTTGGCTGCAAAATTGGAGATCAGGACAAGAGGTGGGCCCCACACATATGCTGCAACACTTGTGCAACAAATCTTCACCAGTGGTTGAACAGGAAAAGGAAATCTATGCCTTTTGCAGTGCCAATGATTTGGAGAGAGCCAACAGATGATACCAGCAATGGTTACTTCTGCATGGTGCCTCCAGTTGGGAAAGGTGTGTCAAAGAAGAAAAAGTGGACTGTGCATTATCCAAACATTCCATCAGCTATACGCCCAGTACCCCACGGAGAAGGACTGCCGGTTCCTGATGCACCAGAATCATTCTCACTTGAGTCAGACGAGGAAGAGGAAGAGGATGAAACTTCTGGTCCTGAACCATCAATGTCACAGGACCCACATTTTCTCCCATCCTCCTCCTCTGAACCACACCTCATAACACAAGGTGAACTGAATGACCTTGTCAGGGATTTGGAACTACCCAAGAGTAAGGCAGAGCTGTTGGGCTCCAGACTACAGCAGTGGAATCTCCTGGCAGGTGATGTTAGGGTTTCCATGTTCCGTGACCATCAAAAGGATCTTGTCCCGTTCTTCTTCATGGAAGGTGATCTTGTAGCCTGCAACAACATTGATGGTGTGATGGCAGCCCTCAACATCGTTCACGATCCAGATGAGTGGAGACTGTTCATTGATTCATCGAAGACGAGTCTTAAAGCTGTTTTACTGCATAATGGCAATGTTTTGCCATCAATTCCAGTTGGTCATGCAGTCCATATGAAGGAAACCTATGACAACATGAAACAACTTTGGAGGTGCATAAACTATGACCAACATCAGTGGCAGCTTTGTGGCAATTTGAAGGTTGTTGCTCTCTTGCTTGGTCTGCAGACTGGATACACAAAGTACTGCTGTTTTCTCTGCGAATGGGATAGTCATGCAAGAGATTCCCACTACATCAAGAAAGATTGGCCACTCCGACAGTCATTGGAGCCTGGGAGGAAAAGTGTTCAGCATCCACCACTTGTTGAATCAAGGAAGATTTTGTTACCACCCTTACACATCAAGCTGGGTCTGATGAAGAACTTTGTCAAGGCCATTGACAAAACACAAGCAACTTTCAAGTACCTCCGTGGAAAATTTCCAAGGTTAAGTGAAGCTAAGATAAAGGAAGGTGTCTTTGTTGGTCCTCAGATTCGTGAACTTCTTCGAGATGATGCATTTGACCATGCACTGCGTGGCAAGGAAAAGACGGCATGGAAAGCCTTCCAGTTAGTGGCAATAAATTTTCTCGGAAACAACAAGGCAGACAACTACAGGTTGTTGGTGGAAAACCTCCTCAAGGCATACAAATCCTTGGTTGCAACATGTCACTAAAGATACATTTTTTGCACTCTCATCTAGATTTTTTTCCACCGAACTGCGGAGCAGTGAGCGACGAGCACGGCGAGCGATTTCACCAGGACATTGCAACAATGGAGAAACGCTATCAGGGCAAATGGAGCCCATCAATGCTTGCAGACTATTGCTGGACAGTGACAAGAGATGCTCCATTTAATGAATACAAGAGACAAGCCAAGAAGCGCTGAGTAGACACTGAATAGGACTAAACTATGTACAGAATAGTTTTTTGCCTTTTGTTTCATAATAAATTTTATTTATATAACCCTTTTGCTGATTTTTAAAGTGTTACATAAACAGGACAGGTGAAATATTATCATGTAAAGCAACCATAAACACATGAAAAGACCTAGGTTTACAATTTATGATTAAAACTCTACTATCTACACAATATACATAGACATAAAATGTAAAAACTTAAATATCTTAGAAACAGTAGCCAATCAGTTGTTTTAATTGTCATATTTGAATTCAGCACATCAAAATACATAATAAATAGCACATTTTATCTCTGAAGCAGACGACTTCTCAAAAATTGTAGACCAGTGTTATATGTACCATATAGATATTTATATTGTTTGCAAAAATTCAGAAAATATAAGAAAGTGCTGTCTGTTGTGAAATGTAAGGATTCACTGGTCATCTTTTCCAGGCATTCTAATAATGATCTTTAGTAGAGGAGGGGGGACTTCAGAGGAGCTCCAGGTGCCCTCAGAAATACACTTCCTAGCTAAAATTTGAGGAATATATCTCTTCCTGAGAGATTTCTAATTTGTTGTGGAGTAACACCATCTGACAGTACACTCAGCTACATTAATATAAATACCATTTCTTTTTCAGTTTCTCTTATTACTCTTGTATTTATGTTCATTATTGAAGGCTGACTATATTTTAGATATATATTCTCTGTGCCACTGTAGCACTTATAGTGTAGACATACCCTCATTTGCCACCCTAGCCTGACTTCTCCTGTGGAGTTCCTGACTATGGTTAATGCTATCAGTACCACTAGCACCTCACAGGGAGCTCTACTTAGGATATGAAAAGTCTATGGAGTTGTGCCAAGGCAGGGCGTTTCCCTCACCTCTTCTAAACAAAAGTTCTAGAGAGGACTTTCACAATCTCTTTATCTCTGTGACTATTTTCTCAGTAGAGATGTGCTCTTCATAATGCTGCTACTGACAATCAATGAATATCTGTATGTCTTGATGTGAATTGCCTTTTCACACTATGGCTACTTCTACACGGCACACTTCTTGTGGCAGTGTGTAGGGTACGTGTGGCAGTGAAAAGCAGGCTGCACCCACACTGCGCTGTGTAGCTAGGTGTGTCAGTGAACGGCTCTGCCTGAGGGGAGGCAGCGGGGAGCCTTCCCCATTTCTGGAGTCTTTCCCTGCCACTTGGAGTGGAGGGAGCTCCCTGCTGCTGGCCAGTAGCTTCATGCTACAGGAGGCTTTCCCTGTGGTGGGGAAAGACTCCAGCAGCAGGGAGCCCAGCGGGACACTGCGCTGTTAAGAATAGCAGTGTAGACATAAAGGCACTGCTTAAGTCGGGTAGAGAACTGTGGAGAGTACATAGCCAGGAACATACCCACAGGCTTCAGGTGTGTCCTTACTGTATTCATCTAAGCCAGGGTTCAGCAACCTTTCAGAAGTGGTGTGCCGAGTCTTCATTTATTCACTCTAATTTAAGGTTTCGCGTGCCAGTAATACATTTTAACGTTTTTAGACGGTCTCTTTCTATAAGTCTATAATATATAACTAAACTATTGTTGCATGTAAAGTAAATAAGGTTTTTAAAATATTTAAGAAGCTTCATTTAAAATTAAATTAAAATGCAGAGCCCCCCGGACCGGTGGCCAGGACCCGGGCAGTGTGAGAGCCGCTTTCGGCATGCGTGCCATAGGTTGCTTACCCCTGATCTAAGCAGTGCCTCACTGTCTATCTGCTATTTATACCTGTGCTAGAGGTGTGTGTATTGTATGTACTCTACACACTTCTGAAAGGAGTGTGCAGTGTAGACATACCCTAGAAGATTGTAGGAGAAGAGCCCTGTAGCCCATTACAGTCTTGCTACCTACTTACCAGAGTGTAGTGTCTGTAACCTGTCTTTTTTTGTTTGTTTGTTTCCTCCAAGTACCTCTTCAACTCCTTTTTGAATATATGCATAATCACAGCCTGAGCTGTGATCTTTGACAGCTTATTCTATACCTGACTTGCTCTCTGTAAGGACACGCCTTGATCGTGCAATGAGCTCTGTACTACCAGAGGCGTTTGTCTCTCACTGCAGCACCAGGGCCTTAATTCCCTTTGTTCTAATCAGCACAAATATAGTTTTCTTAATCTCCCCACGTGACTGTAGTCACTCAGATTCATTTTGATTCATTACTGTATCACTCAGATTTGCATGCAGTTATTACTGAGTGATACAGTAATGATCAAACATTTTGTAAAGATCTAATGTTCATCATACAAGATTGGGAACAGTTTCCCATGATCTTAATCTAATTTTCGGTGTTCTGCCAGTGCTAGTTCTTCATGATCCCTCTTCTAATGCTGCTCCCAAAATTGTGCTCAGTACTTCATATGTGATATCTGCTGCCCTTGTTCCAGGTAGATTATACATGTGGATAAGATCAATGACTCAGTCGCTTCAACTTAGAATTAAACTTTAGGGAAAGAGAGAATGAAGACTACGTTTGGTATAAAACAGTTTGCTCAGCTAAAATGAATAAGAGACCTGTTCAGGAATGGGTAGTTCCCTGGCTAACTGCCACTCCCTTTCCTGACAAAATCAAAAGACATTCTTTCTCTTATTGAAAAATGCCAGTTTAAACTACATGCATCTTCAGAACAGAAAAGGGTAGATTTGAAACTTGCTGTGGCATGCTGAATGGATCATGCAATGGAATTAATTTGCTTTGCATCCCAGTCTATCTATTCTTGGTGTTATATATCCACACAGTTTGGACAGTCAAGATTCTACTGTGTATTACATTTATATAATCTCTTTCATCCTGAAGGATCTCAATCGTAATTTCAGTAGCAGACCTAGTTCTCCTCACCGTTACAGGAATAAGTCCACTGCAGTCAGAGTGACACAAGTGTAAAGCTGGTGTAGCTGAGGAAAGAATTGGGGCCTTTGTCTCCTACAGAACCATGATCTCACTGTCATTTAAAAAAAATTCTGGATTTCTTTCCTTCAAAATTAGACTAGTGAGTTTTCTATATATACGTACGATCCAGATTCACTCCTGGTTAAGGCTGACTTCTGTGCAGGGTCCCAGCAGCAGAAAGTCTGTGTGGAAAGGGGAGGATGCAGTTACAAAAGGCAGCTCCAACCCTTCTAAAAGATATGCTCTTGCTCAACCAAAACCAGGAGTCAGTGGGTGGGGGTGTATGGTCCTTGTTATGTAGGAGGTACCAGTAAATGACCATAATGTTATCTTCTGGCCCTAAAATCCATACATCCATCTGTTACAAGGCACTGGTTCTTAACTGGCATGTTATTTATGAGGATGTAGTTCCTTTAAGGCTGATGTTTGGGGTGTTTGTAGCATCCAGGTGGAGCACATGATTGAGAGTGTCATGTGCCTGCAGGTTGAAAGCGAGACCTGCTTGTAGCCTAATTGATGGATTGGTGTATTGATTATGATTGATCTCTTAGGCCGCAGTGATCGATAAGGGTTTGGTCATCTGACCGGCTACAGCATCAGGAGGATTATTACCGATGTTATTAGAATGAGAGACCCAAGGATCAGATGAGAAAAAAATTGCAATTTATCTCAAGTCCCTATAGTAACAAAAACCACTGAACAGATAAACAATCCCACAAAGACTGAAATACAACAGCAGACAGAGTGATAGTACAAAGTGTTTATCCCTATGAGTGCCATCTTATATCCTGCTGGGGAACCTGGAGTGTCAGTCATTATCTTCATCATCCTTAGTGGTTGTCACCCTGGCATCTCCCCATGCTAAAACCCACTGGTTCAGACCTATTCACAAAGGTTTCAGCCACTTTTTCTTATCTGTTTGTCCACACCACACTCAATTTAGGGTGCCCTCTTTTTCTTAGGCTAACTTGTTAGTTCCCCTTATACTCATTAACTTTTATGTCACTCAGTTGCCATAACAACTTGTGGTTAGCACATTGCTGACACCCTATGTCTGCAAAAATCCCCAAAATATTCTAAGTGGCTTTAAGTGGTACATTGCAATATATATTTCCCATATTGTCCCTATAGGTTTTGTTGCTATAACATTAATCAATACCTATAGCTCACCTCTATATCCTGTCTTTGGCTACATGCTACAAAAGAAGCAGCCTTCTCTCAGTAGGAGAGAGGCTGGGGCTAACACAAGATATGGGGGATGATAATGGTTAGGCTCTCCAAAGCAATTAGGGAAGAAGCCTGGGAATGAAGCCTATGAAGGATTAATGTGAAGTGGCCCAAGGAAGGCCTAGGAGGGAGTGGTGAAGGAGGCATGAGGAAGGACAGCTGATCAGAATAGGACATAGCTCTGAGGGAATAGTGATGCAGATGCTTGAGGCTGGAGCAGACAATCACTCTACTTGTTAGGGTCTCAGGACTGGTCCCTGAGATAAAGGAAGAGACCAAGGTCCCCTACACGGTCATCTGTGCTTCTTGGAGTTGGTAAATGGACAACCCTGCACCAAAGAACAGAAAGGACTAAGCCTGAAGGGGTAGACATGATGGACTAATGGAGAAACCCTGCAGCCCTAGGGAGGACTGCTCATGCCTGAGAGAGTCAAAGGAACTGTTTTTTTTTTATATATATATATATTGTGTTGTATCTTAATAAACCAGGCCCCTGTAGCGGAGGTGTTACTCAGAACATACAGGTGTGTGAATTCATCTGAGAGACCAGAGGGGAAACTGCAGCACAGATAACCAGACACCAGGATGGTGTAAGAGAACTGGGCCTCCTCATTCCTGAGGAATATTACCTCTTATTTTCTACAATATTCTTCTAAGATAATGGCTCCTCATACCCTATAACTACAGTATTCATCAGGATGGTTTAATAAAATAGCATATTCCACTGAAGTGAATGTTGTGGGTTTTCCTATTAACTACACAACAATGGTTTCTGCCCTTCCAGAAATGCTGTGAATCTTTTCCAGGTTTCCACATATGAAAGAGGAAATATACATCATCCCAGAACTAATAATATGAATACAGCAGAAACCCCATTAACTTAAAGAGCACTGCTGATGCCTCATTACAAATATTTAGGAACAATTGATGGTCTTTTAATATTTTCCTCTGGTTTTTTTTTTTTTTTTTTTAATATTTTCCTCTGGTTTTCACATGTTCTTTTTCCCTTGTTCCTTATTACAAATGACTATGGTCGTGTGAACACACTATCTTTTATTCTGCAGAACTGCTGCTTCCCCATCTGCAGCTATAATCAACTCTGGGATATTACAGGTATTGCTGTGGAGATAGTTCATGATGCTTCAAAAGGAAAATTATAGTTTCAAAGTTGTGGTTCAGTAGTCATTACACAGACAAAAGTCTCACTGAAGCCTTGGGGTTGCAGCATTAGCTCCCATGAGGATGTCCATCCGGCTCAGAGGTGAGCAGGCTGGGAAGTGCAGCTGCCCTCACTCCTTTCTAAACTTAGAGAGCCCCACCGGCATGGATGTGGGCCTGAGGTGTTTTGCAGGATTGGGCAGAAAGAGAAAAGGAATTCTATAGACCTGCTGCTCCACCTTTGCTCTCCCAGTCTAGGTCTGCTGGTCCCCCCTCATCACAATACCCTTAAGCACTGAGGAAGTCATAGCTGTCAGGCCTTCGTAGCTCAAGCCCTAGTCTAGTTATGTGACTGCCCCATTAGCATAAATCCGTATGCAAAAGACTACTAGTACTCTGGGTAGAAATAGTTAATGGTAATGGTTTTGAAATTTAATAAAATGTCTGCAGGTTAGTGTTTGTAACTGTCTCACATCCCTTTTTTAAGGATCAGCATGCTCTTTCTTGGGGGATAGTTTAAGTGTTGGAGATGAGAGAAGGGAGTATTTTATACTACCACAGTTCATGTTGAACATTTCCAAGGGAAGAGAACCAGACTGTCCACATGGGATGTTCCTTGCACAATATCCAGCAATTCTTGCAACCAAAACTCTCTGAGCTCTTGAGGGAGCCTAAGAAATAATATGGAAATTCTGGGCTTCCACATAAATGCCCACTCCTCCAAACACTCCATGGGACTTCTCAACTAGCTCAGGATATTAAGGGTTAGAAGGACCAAGTCCTCTGCCTGCTCTGTGGGCGGCCAAACCAAGCTCCAGCCTACTTTATAGCAAGATTTTGTAGCCTAGAGATCATTTTCACCTAATTTTGGCGCTCCCAAGACTTTTTTCTGAAGGAAGTCATGGTTTGAGCTGATAAATGCATAGCTTAACAGCAGCAATCTGTGTCTCTCAGCATTTAGTGAAACTCTGCAATTGGAAGGACAACGGCAGTTGATTTTTATATTCCGTCAGCACACGCAAGAAGTACTTTTGCAAAAGTCCGATGCATACTGCTCACATAAAATAAATGAGATGAATGAAGACAGATAAACAGGGCAAGACTTAAGCTGTGTTGAATAACTCGGTGTACAATCAACAGTATTTGGAATTGATGTTTTAAAAAAATCAGGCCTACTAAGAAAGAATTAGAACTCAGGCTCAAAGATGCAATCAGACTGTATCCAATCCACTGACAATAGCACAGTTACAAATCAAATGTGTTGGAGTAGGCTTTGCAATAATAGTTAGTGGAAGTGCCATGGTTGAAAAGATTGTCCTGCAGGACATAGATGAAGTCCAAGAAAACACAGCTATAAAGGAAGGACGTTCGACACAGCAGCAAATCATTTCACTGTAAACACTGGGGGTGCACAGTATCAACCTGAACTGTAGCCAACATTAGTAAAGTAATATTTATGGAAAATATTTAGTAGGAAAGTTAGCTCTCCTAAAATGTGTTTTGTTAAAAGCAAATCCAAATCCTCTCAGTGGGGATAAACATGACATTACTGGAACTGTTCACTATGAATTTTTCCTTCTTTGTTTCCCTTTTTGGCACCTACTGCAATAGAATGACTGCTATCCAGGAGTCCCCCCACTTTTTCACTTCTTTTTGTCTTTCCTTTTGCCACTCTAACTTTGGAAAAGCTAAGGAAGGTTTGACAAGTTACAAAGTGGAAGAAGGAAAAAAGGAAGAAAATAGAAAGTGTAAGTGTGTGTGTAATCCTAGATATTTAATCTACTATGTTCAGTGGCAAAAAGGAAATATAGGGGAAAACAAAACCAAAATTTTGAAAATGTCAAACATTTTATGTTGATTAAAAATGAAAATTTCAACCCCCCCCAGCTTTTCACAAGAGCTATTAATTTATTTTTAAAGGGCAATTTATCATAGAAAAAAAGTTTTGAATGAAAAATTTCAGCTAGCTTTAATTTGGAACCTGATTGATAGTCATACATTATTTTGATTCTTTGGATGTATAGTTAAAAACCTGTGTAGCTCAGGCCCAAGTCCTGCACCACTGAAATGGCTGGAAGTATTGCCATTGATTTCAGTGGGACAGAATTGGGCTGTAATACACAAATAATTTGCACCCAATCCACAAGGACATTGAGCACTTTCTGTGAGATGCTGAGGACACTCTGTTCCCACTTGCTTACAGGGCTGTGTCCTTTATTACTTAACACTGATAGTTACATGACTCCCTGTCAAGGCTGTATCCCTACTTTGAACTTTAGGGTACAAATGTAGGGGCCTGCATGAAAACTTCTAAGCTTATCTACCAGCTTAGCTCTGGTCCGCTGCCACCATCTTAAGAATTCCCTCCCTGGGAAGCCTTGAGAAACCTTTCACCAATTCCCTGGTGAATACAGATCCAAACTTCTTGGATCTTAAACAAGGAGAAATTGACCCTTCCCCCCTCCTTCCTTTCACCAACTCCTGGTGAATACAGATCCAAACCCCCTTTGGATCTTAAAACAAGGAGAAATTGACCCTTCCCCCCTCCTTCCTTTCACCAACTCCTGGTGAATACAGATCCAAACCCCCTTTGGATCTTAAAACAAGGAGAAATTAATCAGGTTTTTAAAAAGAAGGCTTTTAATTAAAGCAAAAGGTAAAAATTATCTCTGCAAAATTAGTATGGAAAATAACTTTACAGGGTAATTAAACTTAAAGAGCTCAGAGGAATCCCCTCTGTCTTAGGTTCAAAGTATAGCAAACAAGATAAGCACTCTGGTAAAAGGTACATTTACAAGTTGAGAAAACAAAGTAAATCTAAGACGCCTTGCCTGGCTTTTACTTACAATTTTGAAATAAGAGAGACTTGTTTAGAAAGATGGGGAGAACCTGGATTGATGTCTGGTCCCTCTCAGTCCCAAGAGCGAACAACCCCTTAAACAAAGGACACACACAAAAGCCTTTCCCCCCCCAAGATTTGAAAGTATCTTGTCCCCTTATTGGTCCTTGGGGTCAGGTGTCAGCCAGGTTACCCGAGCTTCTTAACCCTTTACAGGTAAAAGGATTTGGAGTCTCTGGCTAGGAGGGATTCCATAGCACTGTACACAGGAGAGCTGTCACCCTTCCCTTTATAGTTATGACACTCCCCCATTTGTATGCCAATTATGCCAGCCTTTCTTGTTCATTAATTCATTTTCCCTCCAACACCTTTGTGCTTTTCTCTCATGCTGCTCCTTAAGCATGGGAAAAGCCCCGCACACAATGGTCTCATTGAAGTCAAGAGCAAAATTCTCATTCACTTCAGTAGAGCCAGGATTTCACCCAAGCCTCTACTTTATCCTCCTTCAAATCTAACCGTAAAACTGCCCTGTATTGTGATGCCTACACAGCACTGGACAACGTCTAGGACAGTGGTGTTCAACCTTTTTTCATTTGCGGACCGTTAAAAATTTTTGAATGGAGGTGCTGAGCTCTTTGGAAATCTTAGATGTGGTCTGCGGACCCCCAGGGATCCGCAGACCACAGGTTCAAAACCACTATTCTATGGTGACTACAAACTTTCACGGACCCCTTAGACATAGTCTGTGGACCCCCAGGGATCCATGAACCGCACATTGAAAATCACTGGTCTAGGGAGCTGGTGTGTTGTGACCTTACTTATACTAACTATAATTACCTGGTGGTCCCGCTATCTTTTTGTTTTGTCCACTATTTATTACTTGTCATAAATTTTGATTGTAAACTTTTTGAGGCAGGGATCATATTTTCATTATTTTTGTACAGTGCGTAACATGATAGGACTCCAGGGGGCCACTTGGTACTTACACAATACAAAACATAAATAACATGCACTATAGTCGAATTGAAAAGCCTGCTCTTTACTGCTGTTATTTTTCAAGGTTATTGGAACTTGAAGAAATGGCTTTTGTTAGAAAGAAAAAAGCACGAAAAAGAACTCGACATTTTATAAAATCTGAAACTCAAATACCAGTTGATCAAGTTTCTAAATATGCAAAGAGGACTGTTTGCAGAAGGTACAGAGGGAATCTTTAGAAAAAGAAAAAAATATAATAAACCACAGCTAAGAAAACAAAAGAGAGAACAACAGACAATGAAGAAATGAACTTAAAAATGTGGAGGTACCTCAAAAAGAGAAATTATAACCTTCAAAACACAAGGAGAAACAACTGAAAAAACTTAGCAGTAGTGTGAAAACGTAACAAGCTAAGCCACGAGTCTACCATGGCGGCCACCATTAACTCTACAGTTATGGAAAATGTGCCTGCTGAATATGTCAGTCACCAAAGCACAACAACAAAATAATATGTGTGTATTTTAACAATGCTAATAATAAATTGAGCTTTACTTTGAATTACAAAATGGTATGTGGAGGAATAATGGATTATTAACTTATCTGGACAGTGGGCCTATTGGAGCCAGGGCCGCCGAGAGCGGGTTTGGGCCCCGGTGAAAATTTTTTTGGGGGCCCTCCAGCAAGGGCGGACCGGCTAAACAGGGCCGACGGGGCGGGGGGGGGGAGGGGGGAGGGAAAGCCAGGCCCCGGGCCCCCTTCTGGACCGCTGGGCCCCGGTAATTTGCACACCCCCCCCCACTGTCGGCCCTGATTGGACCCATGGTTAGTAAACTATGCTGTATGGCACCTGAGGTATAGTTGTCTTTTAAGGAAAACAAAAAATCTGATCCCTTTTGAATTTTTAGAATTGATTGTGCATTTGTTAGGGCAGAAAACAACAGAGTTGTTCCCCTCAGTGTAGGTATTCCTCCTGCCCAAGAGGGGGTAGCTAAGTCTACATCGGGGATTAGGTCAGCATAACTATGTCGCTCAGGGGTCCATATCCCTTAGCGACATAGTTATATGCAGTGGCATAGCCAGGTTTTAACAGCAGGGGGAGCAAACACATAAAAAAAGGCGCCACCCGCCGTGAAGCAGCGAAGGAAAAAAAAAAAAGAAAAACCCAAGTCTTGCTGCCGAAGACTGAAGAACCCGCCGCCAAATTACCCGCTGCCGAATTGCCGCCGAAGACCTGGAGTGACAGCAGCACCTGCCGCCGAAGTGCCGCCGAAGACCTGGACGTGCTGCCCCTGCTGGGAAGCGCCCCCGAGTGAGTGTAAAAATTAAAAAGGTGCCACTTTTGGGGAATGTGCTCAGTGGGAGCGGCCACTCCCCCGTTCCCCCCCCAGCTACGCTACTGGTTATATGGACATAAGTTTGTAGTGTAGACTAGGGCTGAGTAATGACTACCAACATGAATAATGTGTGACACTGTTAAATGAAAGCCAGGTTGCACGTGCTCTTTTGTGGACTGAATGGTTAAAAAGACCATACTGTGTTGCTGAGAGTTAACAAGTACTAATGATTTTGCAGCTAACGTTATGTGGGGAAGCTCTAATTACTAGCATACTTTGATACTAGTGCCAAAACTAGTTCCAACCAAGGCCGTGCCCTACTGTACTGCACAGATAGGATCTAATACTGACTCAGAATGTGTGAGACAGGGCTGTCAGAGTAAAACCTTGAGCTTCTTTGAAGGAGTGAGAGTTAAGACGTATGTTTCTCTGGATTTTTGGCTTTTCATTTTCTGATGTACTGTCCCCAAAAATAGTGTTTCTAAGAATGATTTCAGCATGCGGGGGAAAAACTGATTGACTAAAGGTGGGTATGCAAGAAACATTGTTCCCCAAAGCATATTCTTCCAGTGGTAACATGGTGCTTTGAGGAATGAGATAATTCTGGGGACACAGGCTCAGATCATTAAAGATATTTAGGTGCCTGACTTCCACTAAAATCAGTGGGAATTAGGCACATTAATACTTTTGATGATCTGGGCCATTGTTCTCAGTAGGTTGGGGAGCATGTGGATAGCTTGGGAGAAAATTATAAGAGGTATTAGGTAACCCAGGAAAGGCCATCTTAGTTTTCCAGCCACAGTTTTCATGTTGCAATGTTGCTGAACTACAGAGTGAATCATTTTAAACCTTGATCAGGAAGAGTTCAAATAGTTTCTTTACAGAGCAGCATATGGGACTGTCCCTGTACTTTTTAACTAACACATTTACAGTAATTGCTAATCTGGCATGTGGCCATTAAGATGTAAAACACTCAGTCTGCAAAGTTAAGTGTAATAACAATATATTCCAAAGTGCTAAGCAGACCCCCCCCCCCCCATCCCCAATAAAAAAAAAATCATTGGGGCATCAAATTTAGTTGTAATTGGGCATAAAAAATGAGCAGCTACTGCTACAAAGCCACTATATAACCTGCTGGAGGGGTATGTTTCTTTATTAACTGAGCAGCTATTTAGACCTCCTTTTTCATTGAGTAGTGAATTAGTCTGGCCAGGCTTTGCATCCCTGGTGTTTTCATATGTACATTCTATTGCATAAGCAAATTCATTGTTTCACTACTGATGTTGGCACAAGGGTTTTTGTAGGTTCGTGTAGGAATGACATAAATGAACAGAGTTTGACGTGACAGCCCATGGAACTCCTGCAGGTGCAATGCTAAATTTGTCCGGATGTATTACGCAATGCTCTCGGCGCTGGCATGCGCACACACGATCGTCATTACTGTTAGCACTGCCATACAAACGCTGTGTGTGTTTAAATAAAAATAAATATAAATAAATAAAAAATAAATAAATAAATAAATAAAAAAGTTTAGTAGAACTGTCATTTGTTTTGGGGAGAACATGAGTGTTTGATGTTTCCACAACAAATGAATGTATAAAACTAGCTAAGCACAAGGTATACATTTAATAGGAAGATTAGAAATAAAAAGTGCCTGTAGTGGGATCGCGTATTAAAACCAGAACCAAATTATACCTTTTCTTGGCTCAAACTTTGGTTATTATTTTAATTTCCCAGTAGTAGCAATTTTGGCCTCAGGTGCAATAATGTAGCTACCTTAAAAGACTTTTACAAGTGCTTATCTTGGCAAGACTATATGCACAGAAGTTACCAGTAAAATATTAGTGAAGTTATAGCGGCCTTAATCAACCCCCACTTATACTCCAGCGGTGAAACATAAAATAGGAAAAAATGTTAATGCTCAAACCTCTAATTGAGCAAAAACTATTATATTAAAAAAACACCTCACTTTCTGATGGTAGAGAAAAGTTAAATCTTTGTTTGCAAAATGAAGTTAGCACAGGTAATGCTATATACGCTTATGGCATATCCTTCCCAGAAAGACAAACATAATTGGAGGGAGTTCAGGAAAAAACAGTAAAAATGGTTAGGGCAGTGTCACAGGGCATGACTGCACTTTAGCACCCCCAGCTGGTCAAGCATAGCTCAGCCTTCTGACTATGTCACGCTCAAAGTCCAGCATGCTTTCAGGGCAACAAAAGTCCAGACAAACGAGAAGTTCCTTTGCCCTACTTGAACTCCTCAGTCCACCCTTTAGGTTTAGTTCCCAAACCTTTCGGGCCTACCTTTAATTTTCTATGCTCTGGGATAGAGGACTGACTTTAAGGTTATTTCCTTGGAGTCCTCTCGCAGTGTCCGCTCCTCTGGGCTACCTTTCTCTCTTCTGTGTTCTGGGATGGAACACTGACTGCCAAGTTTCTTCCCTGGAGTCCTTCCAGACCCTATTTCAGGGCCTTCCACAGGAACCCAACTTGCTCCTTGTGGGTCCTCTCTCTCAAACTGAGTTTTCTCTCCCCTTTTAGGATATGGGAGATTCCCAGCTCAGGCAGATGGGTGCGTGCTAGCTCTGCCCAACTTAGCATGCTAAAAATTGCAGTGTAGTCATGGCACCTTCGGTTAGCCGCCCAAATACAATCCCACCTGAGCCCCTGGCTATGTGCTTGGGTGGCTAGTGTGAGTTGCTGCCTGTGCCTCTGCAGCCATGCTGCAATTTTTAACATGCTAGCTCAAGCAGAGCTTGCACACGTATGTCTAGCTGAGCTGGAAATTGTACCTCCCAGCTGCTGTGTAGACATAACCTTAAAGAAATCACCCAGCTGATCAGGATGAGCTGGGGGGGAGGAAAGGGTAGCTAATCTGGCACAGGTGTTGCTGAGCCCAAGTGCCCTTAACGTTCCAACCAACCTGGGACAGGCAGCAGTTCTCAAACTTTTGAAAGCTGAGCCCCCTTCAGGAAAATAGAACTGACCATGCCCACTATCAGCCCTGTCAGGTGTTGCTAAAGGGTTATCCAAAGTGAGTGATCACTCAGAGCAGATTTTTAGCACTTCATCATATTCTTCTTTCTTACATGCTTTGTGAGATGAAATAGTTAACAATGTTGACATTTAAAATATCTTCAGTGGCAGATGCAATGAATGAGGCAGCTCACACCTTACAGCCGTTGCTTCATGCTCTCTGCAAACTCAGACAGACATTACTTCATGGCTTACACTCTGGTTCTGTTTTCAAGGGTTTTTTTGCAACCATAACAGCTAAAGAGTGACTTTTAAAGAAATGAAATCTGAGATTCTGGAGTCAAGTATCAGGGGGTAGCCGTGTTAGTCTGTATCTACAAAAGCAACAAGGAGTCTGGTGGCACCTTAAAGACTAACAGATTTATTTGGGCATAAGCTTTCGTGGGTAAAAACCTCACTTATTCAGATTCTGGAGAAGAACTGAGCAGCCTATCCACATTCCCCCACCCAGCTAAGCCTTCACCCTTCCCACCCCTCAAAAAGACAAGCCCCACACATTGTGAAACACTGGGCTGAGTATTGAAGGGAATGACTCAGGAGGAAGGATTAAGAGTTAAATATGTATAATTTGTCTCAGTGACTACTAAAGGAGGGGATAGTAATCTATAAATATTTGAAATATGCAAACACCAAGCAGGGAGATGGATTATTTAGTATAATAAAAAGGGGATCATTAGAGTCTTGTATACACTAGAGAATTTACTATGGTAAGTACCATTTGTTCCCTCCTCCAAGTATTGTACATGTCGCATGTCCACATACAAAAGTGCTCCAAACAATTCTCATCCACACTGAAAACCATGTGGGAAAGGCCATGTCTACACTAGCACTTTTGTCGGTATAACAAAAAACACTGGTGAAAAAACACTCCCTGAGCAACATAAGTTACACCGACAGAAGCATTGGTGTAACCGGAGAGTGTCTCCTGCTGACATAGCTACCGCCGCTCATTGGGGGTGGTTTAATTATATTGATGGGAACGCTCTCTCCCATCGGCATTGAGAAGCTACATTGGAGATCTTACAGCAGTGCAGCTGCATTGGTACAGCTGTGCCACTGTAAGCTCACTAGTGTAGACATGGCCTTAGACTGTGCTTCAGCAGGTCTGAACACCATTTTGGTCTGAACCATTTAAGCCTGAAACATTTTAGCCCCCGTATAAACTCTCATTAACTGAAACGATCCCACTAGTCTGTCCATTACTATTCCTCATTGCGCAAGTGGCCTTTTGGGATGTCCTGGAATGCACTACTTCTAAAGCTATGCCAGGAGCTGAATGGTAGGGTTCCTAGAAGGCATTGTAACTGAAATAGTTTGGCTCATTTCTAGTGTGGATGCTGGGCAAACCTGTAATGGTTCTTAATTCAGCATGGATCATGTGTGAAACATTTGTGCTTATAACTGGCACAATACAAACAGTTTAGTTACAGATGGTTCTGTTCTGTAGTGCAGAAAAGCCTAGTGGGATTAAATAAAAAGAGAAAATTTTAGATTAAATATTGGGGAAAACTTGACAGTGAGATTTATTAAACTGTGGGATAATTTCCCAAAAGAAGTGATGGGAGAATCATCAAAAGTAGACTAGAGAAAACACGAGGAAGGGTAAAACAGGGAACAGTCTTGCCTCAGGAGAGAGACGGAGTAGATGGACTAAAATATCTTTTCCATGTCAAGATTTTATAATTTGACTTTAGTGGCAATAAAGGAGGAGAGAGCAACTGTAACGTGTTTACACGAATTTAATTAAAAAACAACAACACATTTTATATGAATGGGTAACAACCCCTCCACCCCCCCCACAATCCTATAGTTAACTTAATACTATATAAAATCACAATAGTTACAGTGGGACAAATTGTGATCTCTGCTACCCACCTATGCAGGCAAGTAAGGAGAATGAGGTGCCCTTTCAATTATCTGCATGGGTCAACCCACATGGGACTATTGTCACAGAGGCAGAATGGCCTAGTGGATAGAGCACTGAACTGGGACTCAGAAGACCTGGATTCTGTTCCTGGCTTGGCCACTGGCTCATCAGATGAGCTTGTGTGAGAACACTTCACTGCTTTGTGCTTCAGTTTCCCTGCCAGTAAAATGGGGATAGTGATACTGACTTCCTTTGTAAAGCTCTTTGGGATCTACTGATGAAAAGTGCTATGTAAAGGCTGGTTGTTATTATACATGCCAATGCAGTGGGGAGAGTAGCCTCCGGGGCATGTCAGCAGGTTGTAGATGGTCTGGAAGTGAGCAGAGTTCTGACTCCGCCCCTCTAACCTCCACCCCGAACCCCCCACAATTCGCTCGCCTGCCAGCACGGCTGAGCTGACAGGGAGGGAAAACCAAGGACTAAACGGTGACTTTCTGATTTGTTCCATAATATTATGCTCTTGGGTAGTGCAATGATGTGCCACCCCTGAATCACTCAGAGCATGTGGTAACTCCATTATCTAGCCAATATGAGCAAGATTATTTCTCAAAACAAATAAAAAAGTCTGCCCCTCCTCCTTTCCAATAGCTCCCTTTGAGGGGTAGGGAGAAGAGATATTTAGGAGAAGAGAAGCAAAGCACTTGACCATTGTAGGTCCCTCCTCTGCTTTGTGCAGTGGTCACTGAGCAGTAAAAACTGAAAGTAAAGAGAGAACGTCTGGCCAGCTGGGCTTTAGTACTCCAATTTAAAGCAATAACTTGGGGGCAAGAATAGCAGAAGATCACTTAGACAGTTAGGATTGGTAGCTTAGAGATCTGAAACTTATATTAGGGCAGGACAGCTGGGAATCAGGGAGCCGTGATCAGCTCTAACTAACTATTTACTGTGTCTGAGCTCTGCTTGAGTGCAGTGGAGAATCCAGCTATTTATAGCTATCACTAGTGTAGGTTCTGGATCCACATTGTTATGTCTAATGTTTAAATATAGTGCAGGCATCATGATGCTGCAAGCAGCTTGGTTTATTTCACAAGCTAGGTTAGACTCAACTTTTTAAAAGTAAAAACCTTGATGAAAATTAAATTCCTATGTGAAAAGTCTTCCTTAGACTCCAACGGAGAACTTGCAAAGGATTGTTCAGTTGTTTTGTAAAAATATGGAGAGGTGTGTCCCTTTGTGGAGTCAGTAGTACAGTTAGTCTCCATGATTAATGTTGATTTATTTAGTATCATTATGTTATATAGGTATATAATATTTAGCTTCCAACAGTAGCGTGGTGCTGGTTTAATTAAGTTTGGAAAAGAGGAATGCCTGCCAATAAGGGCTTTAATGTGCATAGTCTACAAGACTGATAGTTGTTTTAAGAACAGTATGTGCTTATATAATGAGCCTCCTGTGTACGTTCAAACATTGGCAATGCCAACAGAGGAAAAAGGCATATTCTTTGGATTTTCATAAAGCAAAATATTTGAACAGGAGCAAAAAAAAAAAAAACAAACAAAAAAAAAACAAATTAATGATTGCAAAAGACCAGAAAGAAAAAGTTTCATCATTATATTTGCTACTGAATCTTTGTAAAACACTTCTAATATAAAGAATTTCCATCCTGTTTGTTGAAATTTACTGTATATGTTGTATCTGTATTGAGGACCAAAAGAAGAACTTTTGATCATTGAGACAGATAGTACAAATAATTCAGTATGCTAGAGAGGAAAGTTCTGTCTCTGAACTATTTCCAGGTTTCAATGTGTTCTTTCAGAAAAATATCACACACAGAACAAAAAGCACCTAATTACTTAGATTGTAAATTCTTTGGGGGTAGTGACTGTCTTTTTGTTCTGTATTTGTACTGTGCCTAGCACAGTCGGATCCTGGCCTAACACTAGGCTCTTGAATTCTGCAGCAATACAAATAATTATGTAAACAAAATAAATTTGCCCAGATGTGTGAGATAATTGGATACTGTATGTAGTAATACCTTGGACTCTAGAAGTGGAATTACTCTTGTTCACAATAAAAGAAGCACAAGTTCATGATGAATCTCAGTGGTTTCAGTTCTCAGGAGTTTTTCCAGTTTTGTTTCATGTGGGTGCTCTTCCCCTTAGACTAGTTTCAGAGGCAAACAAACCCAAAACCTCACAGTGAAACCCAGTAAAGTTGAGTTGAAATGGTGCATGAGCAGTACAGGGTTTGTAGTGAAAACAATCAGTTGGCTCACATTCATTCAAAGCTTAGCCCACGTTCACTTGAAATTTGGTTTAGCAGAAAGCTTCACAGACCTGAGTGAATATTGTGATAAGAGAGTGGAAGGTTGGCCCAGTGGTGCGGGCACTAGCTTAGGGCTTGGGTTCACTTCCCTGCTGTGCCACAGATTTCCTGTGTGATTCTGGGCAAGTCATCTAGTTTCTCTGTGCCTCAGTCCCCCATCTGTAGTATTATCCCCATCTGTAAAATACTATCTCACAGGGGTGTTGTGAGAAAAAAATACGTCAAGGATTATTAGATGCTTAGTTATGATGGTGAGGCCCATACAAGTACTTTTTAAATATGTATATATATTTAGAAAAGTCCACACAGTACTCCTATGCCATGAACTTTTGTATATGAAAAATGTATGACCTAAACTAAGTGCATATTTGGAAATTTCTGATGCATATATGGTTCTAAGATTTAATGGGAAAATGTATATGCAATATTAAGGAATTTTAACCAGGTATATAGCCCAGTTTCATTATCTCAGGTTTCCTAAAACATTTAAAACTATACCTGAAATATTTGCTAAATTTAATCTGGAACCCAAACTAATGGAAATGTAGCTTGGTTAAGACAAAAAGTGCAGGGATTTTGCTATATCTAAGTAATTTAAGGGGGTTATAGCTTTGACATCCAGTCTCCAGGGTACTCTCTAAACTGTTTGCCATTAGCATGAGCTTGTCACCCCCTTCTCATTCAAAGCAAACAATTTCATTGTTTTGTTTAAGGATGTAAACTGGCTGAGCCTTTTAAAACCAAACCTGGTGCTAATGGTTTGTAGCAAAAACCTCTGGAACCTCATCCAAAACCCTCACAGCTTCTCAAATTTACACAATTTAAGACTGATCATCTCAGGTAACGTTTGCACAAAATTCCCTAGATGATTGGGCCTCAGATGCCCACAGGAAATTTCTGCATAATGTTGGGACCACATAAAACTCTCAGACTCCATATGACAAAAAATATGCCTGCAAGTAATTTCAAGCTGATGAACCCTGTTGAACTGTAAGTGATCTGAGTTTAAACTGTTACTAAAGGTTCACCCATCCATGTTTTCCTTTTCACCATGTGCTCTGAGGTACACAATCTGTCTGCTTTGCCTCTTTTATTTCTTGCTTCTGAGTTTCTTTAAGAGTTTCTGTCTGTCTCTCTCTCCTCCTTTTGTTGATCTCCTTGTTAGATGAGGTGTGATGCAGGATTAGCCAAATGGTTTCAGAGAAACAAAGGTGACCTTTATAGAAACAGAATGGGGGAGGCGAGTGGGGAATGGAGCGGTTGATGGTGCTCATCTGATCAAGAGAGAAAAGTTGTTGTTGTCATATAAAAGTTATTTAAGCAGGCCTCAGAATATCTGAAAAAAGTAAATCGGTCCAATGTTATCATAGATTAATACTGGTTGAGGAGTTTGATTTTTTTAAATTGGGAATTCTTTTTCTGTGGGCTAGTCTAAAGCACAGTGAAGTCAATGAAAAAAAAAGTCCATTGGACTTCAGGTCAGTCCTAATGATATATGTAATTAAAAGTCTGCTTGTTCTTCAAAGGATATCTGAAAAATACACTGATGTAAGACAGAAAATAACCACGAAGGTGGGTTTTTAAAAAACACTCAGGGTTGGCCAACCCAGGCTCCCACTGACATCAACTCTGATTAAAATCCTGTGTTATCGTATAAAATACATGTATATAGGAGTCACTTCATTCATCATTGGAGTGCAGCTATCTTTGAGGGAAAATCTGGCAGCTGTTGAACAGTGTACAGCAAACTTGAAAAGAGTTCAGTTTGGAAAGGCAATATTGAAACTGTATGAGGAGTTTAGGTAGGCAAATCTAGTTAATCAGATGGGAATTTGGCCAGATCATTTGGGTTAATACTGCTTACCACTGGCACCGTTCACTTCACATTTCCTTTAACTCAAGGAGTAGCTGCTTCTTTGGGGCCTGATTCAGAGTCCATTGAAGTCAATAGGAAGGCTCATATTTTCTTTAATGGGCTTTGGATCAAGCCCTTTTTGAAGCTGCTCTGTAGTAATATAAACTTCATAACACTGAAAAGAATTATCTTCCATCATGAGCTAATAGTAAATGACTTATTTAATCATATCTGTTATCTCAAAGCAAGCTTCTGTTGCAATGGAGTCACTCAGCTACATGTCTCATTCCCATTTCATGTGAAAAAAATGCAAGAAAGAGCGCATGTAAAATTAGATGTACATTTGGAGTTATAAATATAGAGCTAATTTTTGCAGGATGCTGGGAACCGATTCATTCATCTGTCCATTGATGGGCTTGAGAGATGTAAGGCAGCAAAAGTGAAAAACATGCTCCCCAAAATGCAAATCTGCAAAAGGAGAGATCCCAATTAATAATGAAAAGTTGTTATAATTATTATATTATAATAATATCAGATGTTGTCCTGGTTGTGACAATGTCTATTGTTGGGAAAGCTTATTGGTAAAATATTTACAGACCTTTCTGTTTACAGACCTTTCTCGTAGGTTTGATCCCACTCCTGCACACAGTGAGTGCAGGGGCTCTGAGGTCGGAGCATTGATTAATAGCACTGAAACTGGCTCTCCCCCAAGAGTTATTCTAACCCTTTGCCCCCATACTGCCTAGGGTTGCCAACCTCCAGGTTTGTCCTGGAGTCTCAGAGAATTAAAGATTATTTTTTAATTAAAGAATAATGTTATGTGATGAAACCTCCAGGACTACAGGCGCATACAGCCAGGTTGGCCTTAAATTCTAATACATAGGAGTTAACAGGAATTCAAAGGACTGAAGAGAAAAGGACTGGGAGATCCAACCATAAACATAAATCTAATAGGGCAGTTTATACTGCTAATTTATTGATTGAGATCATTGATAAAGAAATGACTTAACTAGATGGTGCTCTCTGAATCCATTAGAGTTTTTATGAAAATTATATCATGAAATATCAATGGCTTAGAAAGTAAGCCCCACAATTTAGAATTTAAGAATTATTTGGCACAATTTGATTTTTTTTTTTTTTAACAAGAAACCTGGTTTACCAAAGATGAATCTTTATGGCTATGAATTTTGTTTTGAAGGAACTGTTCAATATGATAAGAAGGGAAGACCAGGTAGTGCTCTGGCCCTTTTTATCTCTATCCAATTTAAATGATACAGTTAATGTACTAGCTCTGGACAACCCCTATCTTCAAGCTTATGGTATTACTTTCCCAGATAATATTGTTTTAGTTGCCTTGAATCGAATGTTTATTTGCCACCCTTGGGGTTCTCCTATTATAATGACCATATGGACGGAGCTAGAAACTTTTATTGAGATGCTGACTGGATATTATCCATCAGAAAATTTTATATTTTTTTAGGTTATTTTAATGCTCGATTGGGTGGGGAAGATGAGGAAAAGTTAAATCTATCAAATAGTACATTAATGATGGGTTGTTTAGAATTTCTTAAGGGAAGGGCAAAGATAAATTATAACTGCAGCAGTTTGGAAATTTTGTGATGATTTTGGATAGACTTACCCTGGGAGTTCTAAACAGTAAGCGCTGTGAGGATATGGTAGGCCACTTCACCTACACTTCTCTTAGAGGGGGGACCGTGGCTGACTATATTGTAGTCCCAATTTAAAGTTGGCCTTTTTTCCTTCCTAATTTTTCAGTGGTCTTCAAATCTGATAGTGACTATTAACACCTCCAACTTAGTTTTCATTCCCGAACCCCATTACGTTTGTTGTTCCCTGTCAGACAGTATTACATTTCTAATGTTGAAGACTTAAATATGAGGAGAATTAAGTGGAATCCATTGATTATATTAAAAAGACTCTCTCCTCAAGTTATTTGGTAGGGTGAAAAAAGCAGTTTTTAGATCTTAGTGATGGGAGTCTATCCCTTAATGTATTTAATGACATTTTACAAAAATTACTGGTGGATTTAACTACCAAAAAAGGTTATTTTTCCCATTGAAAGATAAAAGAATTTGGTATGATATAGATTGCTTCTGTCATAAAAAAACAGTCACAGGTTATGGCGAGGGAGATTAGGAAAGATAGCTCATAGGATTCCAGTTGTAGAAAGCTTTATAAAATATAGCTGGAAAGGAAAAAGTTGGCTCATACGGCATTGTGGAAGGAATTTGAATTTGCTTCTAAAATGAAAAATTCTGTATATTTTTGGAAATTGGTAGCAATGGGTTCCAAGAAGATTGAGTAATATTGAAGCTCTAATCCTGAAGCATACTTGGGAGAAATATTTTTCTGTAGTTTGTAACCATATGCCATGCATCATTCTTCTGGTATATTCAGCTCAGGTAGCCTCAATTCCCTGTTGCCTTCCAGAATGGCCTGCAGTATCCACTAAGGAAGTTAAAAATCTAATCACTCAACAATGTGGTAGTAAAGTGCCAGGGAAGGACTTTATCTATGTGGAAGTATTTAAGGAGAACATTGACTGGTGGGCACGTTTTAAGTAAATTAATTAATGGAGAAATCCTATCTCCTAGAACTGGAAGGGACCTTGAAAGGTCATTGAGTCCAGTCCAGCCCCATGCCTTCACTAGCAGGACCAAATACTGATTTTGCCCCAGATCCCTAAGTGGCCCCCTCAAGGATTGAACTCACAACTCTGGGTTTAGCAGGCTAATGCTCAAACCACTGAGCTATTCCTTCCCTCCCTAAACTCTTCTCAAATATAAATAATACAGGGATTTTTCCCTCAGGTTGGGCTACCAGTATTATTACTGCACTTTATAAAAAAGGGCATAGGAAAGACCCAGTGAATTACCTCCTAGTATGCTTATTGGATGTTGTATGAAAAATTTATACTAGATATCTTTTGGGGAAACTAGAGGACTGGGCAGAAAACAGAAAATTTTTGCTGAAGAACAAACAGTTTACTAGTCCCTTTCCTTTTTAACGTTTATATTAATGATGTTTTAGTGGTAAAAGGGGATCAGTATTTCCCCTCCCCCCCCCAAAATTGTGGATCATCCTGTGGCTGTTTTATTATCACAAATGCCATTGGGAATGAAGTGTTTATTAAATGTGTTTTGTTCATACTGTTGCTGGGAGGGCCTCTTGATAAATGCTTCCAAAATTAAAGTAATTGTTTTTAGTCACAGCCAGAGGATGCATAAATGGAGAATCGATGGGCAATATGTTGAACTCTTTCCCCTATCTGGTATCAGGTACTTGCAAAATGGTTTGTGGGATAAGCATATTCAGATACCAAAAGAGAAGACCTTAAAATCAATGCAAGCTGTGTGAAGTTTTACCTGGACTTATGGGAGCAACTTAATTGCACCCGCTGTTAGAGTGTTTGAGGCCCAGGTATGTGCTCAAATTCTGTATGGTGCAGAAATATGGGGATGGAAGGATCCCAAGGGATTGGAAGTGAATATGATTCAAAACAAATTTCTTAGGAAGATTCCTGGTCTCCCACATAATACACCAGCTGCTCTTCTCAGCGACGAGACAGGCTTGAACTCTAGTCTGTTGAAAGTGCAATTCTGTAATATTAATTTTTGGCTGTGCATTCATAGTATGCACCCACAGTGTTTGCCAAAGCTATGTTTAGAGGAAGAGCTCAGCAGGACTTTCACTTGTCAATTTGCTTGCTTAGAGCAAATTCAAACTCTTTCTCTAGGTTTCTCAGAATTGGAAATGATTAGATTTAAGTTTAAAAATGTGAAATCCCTAATCAAGTTGAAAATAGAAGATATTAATAAGCAACTGGATATGGCAATTGTTTCCAGTATGTCTCCTTGGTTCCCAGTTGTTTAAAAAAAACTCATGTTTAGCAGAGTAGACCATTTGTGCAATCACTTGCTAAAAAGGGACTTTACAGCTAGGGTACGTCTTCACAACCCGCCGTATCGGCGGGTAGCAATCGATTTATCCGGGATCGATATATCGCGTCTCGTTAAGATGCGATATATCGATCCCCGAACGCGCTCACCGTCGACTCCGGAACTCCACCAGAGTGAGCGGCAATAGCGCAGTCGACGGGGGAGCTGCGGCCATCGATCCCACGCCATCTGGACCCCAGGTAATTCGATCCAAGATACTTCGACTTCAGCTACGCTATTCGCGTAGCTGAAGTTGCGTATCTTGGATCGATCCCCCCCAGTGTAGACCAGCCCTTCGTTTTTAATCCATGCAGACAGTTTATTTAGGAGGTTGATATACTGGGATTGAGAATTATAGCTGCCTTTATCCACATGGCTCAAGGCAGGTGGAAGACCTTCCCCTTTATTTATTACATTGTAATTTGTATTGCCACTTGAAGTCAAAATGGCTCTCTGTAGTTTTGTCCCATATGCCTTTTTCTCTGATTTCTCAGAAAATAGAATACTGCTTAGGAACTGACAGTGTATCCATGATCTGAGCAGTTGCCCTGTTTGCATGGACAGCCACTAAAATAAGGAAAAGGAAGGTGGCACGATGGTTTAATGGCTTATGTCAGGGGTCGGCAACGTTCGGCACGCGGCTCGCCAGGGTAAGCAACCTGGCGGGCCGGGCCAGTTTTATTTACCTGCTGACACGGCAGGTTCGGCCGATCGCGGCCCCCACTGGCCGCGGTTCGCCGTCCCGGGCCAATGAGGGCGGCGAGAAGCCGCGGCCAGCACATCGCTCGCCCGCACCGCTTCTCGCCGCCCCCATTGGCCCGGGACGACGAACCGCGGTCAGTGGGGGCCGCGATCGGCCGAACCTGCCACGTCAGCAGGTAAATAAAACTGGCCCGGCCCGCCAGGATGCTTACCGAACGTTGCCGACCCCTGCCTTATGTCCTTACATAAAAATAAAGGTTAAGAATCTTAATATTTTATAATTTTGGATTTAGTTTTAAGTTTGATTGTAATATATTTTGTTCTTTGCGCACTGGCCAAAGGCCACGTGCTATTAATAAACTTGAACAAAAAATGATCAGTGGCTTCAGGATAGTATGTAAAGGCCATAGTTTGCATGTAGGTGACAATTTGTCTGTTTTCTACAATTTTTATAATTAAAAGTTGTGCTGGAATATTCAAGCCATAGTACAATCTATGTTATTGATTCAATAACTTTCTCTTTCTAACTTTCTCAGTGTAGGCCATGAACAGTCATTATTTACCCAGAGATTTGCTATGTGGTTTCTGATGTACCATAGTTATTTCCTGTTTAGAAAGTAGGAAAATACTACCATATCTCAGATACTAGTGCGGTGACTATTTACACACCTCCCAAAAGTGGATTGAGGGCCTGATCCAAAGCATATCACAGTCAATGGAAAGGCTCCTGTTTACTTCAGTGAGTTTTCGGTCAGGTGCCTGGTGCTTTACAGAACAAAACCAGGCATGCCCCCTCCTCCAAACATTTGACTATCACACTTGAGATGTTATAATAGAAGTACAAGACAGACGAGCACTGGTAAGAAATAACTGAACTTTATTCCCCCATTCCCAGTCTCTTGATCTTGGGCAGGATTACAGAATTAATAATCCTGTCACATGACAGTGACCACTTTTCACTGACTCAAATGGATAATGCCAAAAGTGAGAGTATCAAACAAGATGGGGAGTTGGGATGAAGAAGAACAAGGATTACTCAAGTATTTGCTGTGCACATTGTTGCAGTTCTATTACAGTTATGGTTTTGCTAAATGGTAAATTGATTCACTTCTTAACTCACAGTTGGTAAATGCTGATTTTTTTTAATAGCAATCGCTGTGGTTTTGTTTACTATTATGCAGGTGTTTGTTGACCTTTATCACTTTTGCCTTTCCAAGGATCACAGGCTCCCCCTCCTGCTCCCTTCTTGTAGATGTCTTTTATGGATGACCAGGTTCTTTTGTTTGGTTCACACTGTGCTCCTTGGAAAGATTAAATAAATGCCGCTTTGCACATCTTTCCTTGTCCGCCTCCTGAAAGCGATTATGTCCAAAGGCTTGGCAGCAGTAGCCCAGAGATAAATCACCTTGTTTACAAGGACTTTCTAGCAGTAGCTGCTTACTAATGACCAGCTAGCTGAAGCTATTAATGTGGAAAAGATATGTATTACAAAATGGATGAGGGGAGAATTATTTTTCAAAGAGGTCACAGAGTGAGCCTTATGGTAAAATATCTGTGTTTTTAACATAACAGCAATGCGTTTGAATGCAGTCAGTGTTCTTCTTTATTCTAAAAGTTTGCCATTTGGATAGAAATCATGGATTGGATAACTGCTCATATTAGTCTACTGCTCGTAACATAACAGAGTTGCTACAAATGACATCAAACTCAATATAACCAGGAAACTCGTAGCAAGACAAAAATTCCCTTTCTGAACTGACAGATATTTTCAAATTTATCATTAAAATAGTCAAAGTATTTGAACTAAGGACAACAAAATATTAACAGATGTAAACCAACCTGCCAGATCGGTTTTAGGGTTGTTCCAAGCATTGAGACAGGTAGTCACACTCAGTTGTTGTAATTGTTATATGTTTTGGGCTTTTGTTTAAAAAGTGTGATGATCATGTGCTGTATGTAGGCAATTCCTTACATTTTTCATTTCATTAAATGGGAAGTACCATGAGAAGCTTTCTCCTATCCTGAATGATTGTGACATTTAAGCTATGTCTATACTACCGCGGTAAGTTGACCTATGCTACGCAACTCCAGCTATGTAAATAATGTAGCTGGAGTCGACGTACCTTAGTTCGAGTCACCGCTGGGTCGACAGGAGAAACTCTCCCGTCAACTTACCTTACCTTACTCTTCTCGACAGGGGTCTTCACTAGACCTGCTAAATCGACTGTCGGTGGATCGATCTCAGAGAGTCAATCCCAGCTGTAGTGTAGACATAGCCTTAGGAACATGTCTACTTCCTTACTTGAAAAACTAAAATGTACCTCTGCGTTGAAAGACAATGGCCTTTATTTAAATTACAATTCTCCTGTTACACTTTGAAAATCATGTTTTATTTCCCAAGTGACAAGCATAGCTATAGAGTTTTTTTTCTTCGAGGCCATGGCTATATTAAGAAAATAGACAATGTTTAAAAACGTATTAGCTAACATGTTTTAAACAGGAGGGTAGACAAGTAAACATGTTAGCTGTCTGTGGTCAGCCCCTGTTTTGTTTAACCAGTACCAATAAGGATAATCAGAAAAGAACACTTTGAGCCATAGGACAAAAAGCATATTTAAGTGCTTAGTTTTTTCCTTTGGGCATCTGACTCATCACCCGCTGCTCAAAATATAGTCAGGGCATTCCTGAAATACTTTAAAGTTTGTGTTTCAGAGGAAAGATAAAATAAGAATCTGTGAAAACAAAAACAAAACAGCATCCATATCTGGATTTCTTACCCACTTCTCAATTTCACTTTGCTCTTTCTGCTGCAGTAGGAAACTCAGTTATGGACAAGTATAAAACAAGGAAGAGTGAGTGCAAAAGGGGGTCTTTCTTCAGGGCAGCCTACTTTTAATTTGTCACATTATCTTATCTGTGTTGAAAAATGAAGGTAATTACATGGAACCATTTTAAGATGAAGTCCTCTCAGGCGCCCCCACAGTTCAACATCACTGCACTGTAACTGGAATTTTGCTATGGGCCTTATCTGTTTTTCCATTGATTCCAGTGGGCTTTGGATCATGCTCTAAACCTGGAATTGTTTTTTGTGTATTGTGAGGCACAAAATTCTGCCACAACTTAGTCAAAAAAATTAGTTTGATTAATAATATAAAGACAAAGTAACCCCTGTCCTCATGGTATTTATTTAGATAATAAATTCTGTTTATTTTGTGCTGTCTCATGTTTTCAGTTTTTAATATTCTGTAGATAGTGGACAAAATGTATAACTATTGTAGAGGTTGTCAGTGGGGTAGCTGGAGGTTTTGGTAGCTAGGAAGGTGGTAGCTGGGAGGGGTACTTCTGGCACCTAAGAACTGGTAATAGGAAATATAACCTTTCAACTCTCAGTAGTTTAAATCCAGTTTGTGGTGATAATGATTGTTTAGTGGCATATATTAAATATATTTATCTGGGTGAAATACTGTGGCCTGTCTTATGCAGGTGGTCAGACTTGATGATCACAATGATCTCTTCTGACCTTCAATTTCTATGAATCCTCCCACAACCACTGAAAAAGAAAACCATCAAACAGGAGGTAACAATGTTCTTGTTTAATTTTATGTGCAAAGACACACACACTACTCTAATGGGAACCTGTTCATGCAGAAGTAAAAATGAGTGGTAGTAGAGTTTAAAGAAATGAAAGAACAATGATGTGCTGATCTTAGACGCTTTATGTTTGATTATTGTGGTTTTTTTAGACCTGATCATTAATCAGCCACATGTTCTTGGAAGAACCAATGGTATTTGGACCATACCACCCTCACCTACAGAGAATAAGAATGTATCTAATTATCAAAGAAGGTTTCAATTTCACTTTTTACATTCATGATTTAGACACCCTAGAAGTGACTGATTTAAAGCTTGCTTTTGTGAATCTAATCTAGCTCTTCTGGAAAGAGAGAAGACAGAATGGGAAACTTTAAGGAATACTTATCACAGCTAAGGTTGTAAATGCATTTATGTGGCACCTCTTAATAGGTATTGCCAGGAAGATGAGAGGTTTTAGGACATGTAAATCACTGTTGCAGAATCCAAAATGCCAGTTTCCTAGAGTCTGTGGACCAGAAAAGAAACAAAACCTCAGATTTCAGTTTTCTTTTCCCCTCCACTAAACTTTCTCTTACTCCTCTGCATATGTGCTTAGTTTCTTGATGGTACTTTTATACAAATGTAGATAATTTGCTTGTGGAATTCACAGGTGTCGGATTATGTTCTAACTACCACAAGGCAACCTGGGGTGATTAGAAACATCTGGTCTTTCTTCCTTACCCATCTTTCCACAGTTTTAAAAAAAAGTGATTGTAGTAGATGGTATCTAGTCTCTATTGGACATCCATATAGACAACATAACACAGTAAAAATTAGAAATGGAAAAGTCTTATTCATCTACATAACCCTGCCAAGGATGAAGTGTTCCCTTTAGCACATCTACTAGTACAATATCCAATTTAGTTTTAAATGTCCCAAGTAAAAAGGTTTCCCACACTTTCCTTAGGAGATTGCCAGCCTAATAAAGTTTTCCTTGGTTTTATTCCTACCTTTTCACTAATATAGCAGTAGTTTCATCCTTACTCCTAGGCACACACTGCTGTACCATGCTGACTAATTCCTCACCCTCCTTGGGGTGAAATCCTAGCTCCTCTGAAGTTAAAATTTACGTGCCCAAATCTAGCACCATTGTGCTGCTGTGTTCTGTCAATGTATACTTCACAATGGTGAATTTAGGTACTTTGTGATCTCTGATACTGAGCTTCCCAGTCATTCTCTCATTTCCAGTCATTTTCTTCTAATAAGGATGCCAGAGTGGCTTCTGCTTTGGTTAGATAATCTCTTTGGTTTCTCTACTTTCTAGTTGTCTTCTCCACAATCTAGAAAATACTTGGATGGTACATATTTGGCTTTATTTACTTTTCCTTGCCCCGGTGTATTTAACATCCCCTAGGAGTACAGTATTCTATGGTTTGGTATACTTTGAACTTTGGGCCAGTCATGGTAATTAATATACAGCAGATGCCCGTTGTCACACATACACACAGTCGCGGTAGAGCTCCTCCTGGTTGGACCCTCCCCAGGCTGTTGTGGTTGGGGCCCACCTCACTGGGCCCTGTGTGCTCTTTATGCCTTCTGAGTCTGAAAAGAATCCATGCACTGCCCCTGGCTGGGGTCTCTAGGCACACTCGCAAGGTAAAAATTCTCTCTCTAGCATCCCCTCTTGAAAGCTGAGACCCCACAGTCCAACTGCCCAGTCCCTGGGAGTAGTGCTGACTCCTCATATGTTCCCTAGCTTAAACCCACCTTGTGGGTCATTTGGGTTTACAGTTTAACTCTTGAGGGGCATGTGACACTGAAAGCAAATAGGCACACAGACAGATGCTGCACAGAATTCTAAACATGACTACTCTTTACTTAGATAGCATGAGAAATAGACAGATCCAGATAAAACACTTATGAGTTTCCTCACCACTCTAGAAAGATCTCTGGGCTTAGGATAGAGTGAGGACTCCAGTTTCTTCTTGCCTTCTATAGTTTGTAGCCTTCTGCTCTCCTGCCAAATATTCCTGTGCTTTTGGCGTCTTCTCAAAGTGACTCTCCTACTTCACTTTTATAATCTTGTATCTGTTTTGTTAGGTGACCCTTAGTTCAGTCTCTTCAGGTGTTTGAAGTCCCTCTTCAGGTGATCCATTACTTAGTTACCAGCCCATCTGGGAAGACTGGTTCTTTTGGACTGCAGCCAAACCTTTGTCCAAGGGTGCTTCTATCTGAATAGAGGACCATCAAGGTTTAATGATGCTCTGTTGTTAGCCATATGTCACCATCTCTGAGAATTTCAGTCCAACAGGAAGGTCAAAGGACAACAGAGAAGTCATCAAGCTCCACATTCAAAATGGAGTTTACAGTTTTATACAGATACACATAAGCAGCCCCCCGTGTCAAACAGAATTCATAATGTGTACATAGCCAGATTCCCCAAATTATCACACCCAGTATAATTTCTCTTTTGTTTTTCATGCTTTGTTTCCTTACCCAAAGAACCATACTGTTCATTACTGAATTAAAGTTTACTGACTTTGTAAATATTTTTGGCACATGCCAACACCACCTTTTCTTTCCTTTCTGTTCTACTTCTTCACAATGGATTTGATCCAGCTATGCTCACATTCCAATTCATGGAAAAACCCAACTTATCTTTAATTATGCCCACTAGCTCATAATATCTATAGCAGCAGTTCTCAAACTGTGGGTCAGGACCCCAAAGTGGGTCGCAACCCCATTTTAGTGGGGTTGCCGTGGCTGGCATTAGACTTGCTGGGGCCCGAGGCTGAAGCTGAAGCCCAAGCCCCACCATCCAAGGCCGAATCCAAAGGGCTTCAGCCCTGGGTTGTGGGGCTCAGGTTACAGGCCTCCCCGGGACTGAAGCCCTTGGGCTTTGGCTTTGGCCCCTCCTTCCTGGGGAGGTTGGGCTTAGGCTTTGGCTTGTGCCCTCCCCCCCCACCAAGGGCGGTGAAGCTCAGGCTGGCTCAAGCTGTGGTCCCACCTCCTGGGGTTGTGAGTAATTTTTATTGTCAGAAGGGGGTCACGGTGCAATGAAGTTTGAGAACCCCTGATCTATAGGAACATAAAAATAGCAACAGCAGTCCATCTAGTTCAGAATCTTTTTCAGCAGTGGCTAGTATCAGCTGCTCAGAGGAAGGTGCAAGAATGCAGTACTGGACAATGATGTAATAACCTGCCCAGAAAGGAAGTTTCTGCTTAGCCCCCAATCAGTTAATAATTGGCTTAAGCCTTGAATCATGAGGATTTATATTCCTTCTTAAATTGTTATTGTTGTTAGTTGCTCCCTTTATCCATAGCTATCTATTATCTATTATCCTTTTTTTCAACCCTACTCAGTTCTTCACTTCAATGAAATCATCTGGCAAAGAGATACATAGGTTATACCCTGTGCAATAAAATAATTCCTCCTTTCCATTTTTAATGTGTATATAATTTTCTTATGCTGGTGCCCATCACCATAGTATCTGTGCAGTATGGCACAGTAATAATACTTGGCTCTTACATATGGCTTTTCTTCCATATTTCTTCAAGGAAGATAAGATTCTCTACCTGCACTTACACATATAGAAAGAGAGGCAAAGAGACGTGAGGTGATTTGCCATGGGTTATAGAACAGGTGAGTGGCATAGCTAGGAACAAAATCCAGTGGTGAAATCCTGGCCTCATCTAAGTCAATAGGAGTTTTGACATTCACCTCAATGAGGTATTGACTCCTACTATCTCCATAAGTAACAGTTTTTCATTAATTCATCATAATTTTTGTCTAATAATTGAGCACCGAAAAATCTGTCTTTATCATGAAATTCATATCCACTCACTAGTGCCTGTAGATCCGACTTTTTCATATGGAGCTGTATTTTTATCTGTCTGTCAGCATGTCATCACAGTCTTTTACATTCAACCCCTACATTAACCTTTGGAGTGAACTGCATTTGTGGCCTTCTATAACAGCAGAGTTGGGGGGGGGGGATTTAAAGAGGATGAAGAGAAACTAATGATTTCTTTGCATAGCTTCTTATTTCTTTCAGATAAGCAAGCTATGGCACAGAGAGGTAACAGGACTAATGGAGTTAGTCCTCACTAAGGAAGTTACAGAATATCTAGAAAAACTCAACTACAGTAAGTCAGTTGGAAGGCTAAACTGAAATATGAAATAGCTGAGTAGAGCAAAATAAAATCAGATGGCAGTAGGATAACACTTTTTTGCAGTGCACCCATTAAAAACTTCTCTCACATTAAAGCTTCCTAAACTCCCACATATTGAATTGCCTTCAGATACTGTAGTCACACATCACCTGGTGAGCTAGCAAGGAATTGCAGTGTATCATTTAACATTTTCACAATTTAGACATTCAGTCTGGAAAACTGTATGGACCAGGGGTGGCAGGGACCCATAGCTGAATCCAGACTCTGCTTACTGCCCTCAGCTAGTGCATCCGGTCTCCTGATTGGCTGAAGACTCCAGCAGGCACAGGCTTAAACCCTGCAGCAGCTCTCGTTCTCTGGCTGCTCAATAGCATTCCATGCCCGCAGCTGTTTTTTTCTGGTCCTGCTTCCTGTTCCTGCTCTCAGCAACCTTCTTGCTCCTAGCCTCTGCTCCAGACCTCCACTCCTGCTTCCTGCTCCTTGTCCTTGGTTCTTCTACTTGTTTCCTGCTTCTGGTTTCTGCTCTTGGCTCCTGCCCTTGCTCTGGCTGATATTCTGGCTCTGATCCCTGACTACTGGCTCCCGGCTTGCTTCCTGGACTTAGTATTAGTATTCTGACCCTAGGCTCCAAATTTCTGGCTCTCAGCTCACTCCCTGGATTTGATAACTCGGCTTCTGATTTGGCCACTAGCCCTGGCTACATCTGTTCCAACCATTAAGCCAGCCTGCTGCCCTGACCATTAGGCAAGACTGCCCATGGCCCCATCACTGCAAGGGGAGCTACCTGTAAGTAAAGTCCACATTAAAGCCAACCTTGTAGCTATATTAGTGGACCATGGTATTAAGTACATGGTAGTAAGCTACGGTATTGGACCACGGTATTAAGTCAGGACAGAGAGGAGCTGTGCTATTGTTTACCACTGTGAAATTTCTAAGGTGTAACTTGGTAGTTTTGTGAATGTATATGAGTGACCATTCCCATGTAAACACCTTACAGGTGTCAAGGGGAAAATAAAAAGAATAAAAGTTCATGATAATATAAAAGACATTTGATTGAACATTCCAAATTTAAGAAGTAAAATAGAGCAGGACTCTAGTTTTTCAGACACAATGGTGTTGCTTTCAGGGTCATCCTTTTCCATGGGTAACTGTTAAGATCTTTGGGTATAGTACAGAATGCTAGAGAACTGTACTTTAGCTAAGGTTCTCACTGCTCCAGGAAGCTATCCAAGCTCATTAGTGCCCCTTTGTGAAAAAATCGGTAGAATTCTGTACTTTTTCCAAGGAAAAGGTAACTCTGGGAGCCTTTCCAAAAACCATAGCCCAGCAATAGCAAACTTCTAAAAGGTCATATTGAGTGCAGATGCTAATCTCTTCCTATATTTCCACTGTTTTTTAAATGAAATTCTTTCAGTGCAGTTCAGAGTCAGGTTATGTAATAGAACCCTACAGACACCTATATTTTCTTCTCTTTGGATTATCCATATTTTTTGCGGGGCTTGCTTACTTGATCTCGACTTTGTTGTGAGCTATCATAAAGGCCTATTACAACAAATAAAATACTTATTACCCAACCAGTAATCTGAAGAATTGACTCATATTTATAGATAAAAAGTAAACAAATGGAAGAAATATGGAATCTAAAGAAATGGAAGAAGTAAAGCTCTGTAGAAAATAATATTGTGACTGTGTATTCTGGCCCTTTAAGGCCAGGGTGAGAATTCTCAGGGCCCAAGCCACTCCATTTCAGAAGTTCTGTTGCAGATCAAGACCTAGGGAATGACAGAGGCAACTGCTGAGGGAACAGAAATGGTCCTGGTATGACAGATGGCAGTCGGGAAAACCCCTGGACTGCTACTCCCTTTATGGCCCAGAACTGGAGCTTTGAAGTATGGGCAGGAAAAGATTCCCCTTTCTCTCAGTCAGCGAGAACAAGTTATGAGAAAGAAGACAGCATCTGAGAGACTGTGGAGGGAGCAGTAGATGTTACTGGTTTCTTCTTGAGCCAGGGATGATGCACTCACTCTGTACTATGCCTCCAGATCCTAGAGGACTGTCTGGAACCAGTTTCCCACAGGGATGGCTAGGGAGGAAGGAATCCCAGAGAGGGGACATTTTTTGGTTTGTTTAGCTTTATTGCGAGGTTTTTTTGTTTTTTTGTTTGCTGGACTTTGCCACCAGCCCTGGGGAGGGGCCAAGTGGTCTGTTTGAAGGACCAATTGGATGGGCCTGCCTTGCTGCTGATGTCCTGCTACAGATAATTTTCTTATCAAAAGATAGTAAAGGACTTTGAAGCATCAGGACCATAGTTTGCAATCAGATTTGTGTGGACGGACTATTGTGCCCACAGGGGGTCTCAATGGAATAAACGGGGGCATTGTACCAGCAGACTTGTGTACTCACACAAAGCATAGAACATGTTTCTTCTGTTTATCATTGATCTTCTCACCTAGAGTATATTCTGTGATAATTTAGCTTTGCCACTAATGAGTACAGTCATCCCAAACTTGTGTCCTTACAAACATTATACCATTGTGCTCTATCTTGTGCTACATTTCATTATTTGACTGCAAGGTTCTTGGTGGGGTGTATGGGGTGGCCAGGGAGGGGTAGTACCTCTGATGGGGGGACTTGTCGTACCCCTTCGGGGGTAGTCCGTCCACTTTGGTCCCCACTTGTCACTCAGCTCTCACTTGTGGCTCCAAGTAGCTGCAGCATGCGCAGCGGCCACACCCCGGGCAATGGCTTCGACAGGCCAGCAAACCAGGTGAGTGTAACTGATGGGATCCAAACCCTCAGTGAATTTGGGATATGCCTACCCCGCATGCGACGTCAGCTCCAGCGGATTGGGCGAAAGAGATCACTAAGATCCAACGGCCAAGAAGGCGGTTTTGCAATGCTTTGTGGAAAGTGAAGGGCTTGATGAGGCACGAAAGACGTCAAGGCCATCCACTGCAACCAAAGAAGTTACCAGTCGTGACGATTTTTCATACCATTGGTGTCTGGCTTCTAAGGTCAAGAGAGTGGGATTGCTCCCGTGCAATGGCTCTACCGCTTAAAAAGCTTTCACGCACAGGTCCTGTGCAAATCATCAAACATTATCATCATACCACTCAAGTCCTGCGGCGATGGGGGAGGAGCAAAGCAACAGATGGAGGTTACCACTGGGAGTCGTAGTCCCAATCCTGCACGCAGGCGGTCTGTGGATAGGTGGTCGTCCAGCTCTGTACTTGGGGCAGCAGAGTTGCCCGGCAGCATCCCAGGCATCTGAGCAGCCCTCTTCAGGACAGCACTGCTCACCCTAGTAAGGGAGGGGCCTAGAAAAGGTGGCCTAAAAATTGCCTGTCCTACAACAACTGGCCAGCAAGCCGCGGCTGGCAGTTCAACCCAATCTGCAGCCGAAACCAAAAGAAAAATTTGAGAAAACTTACCATTGGTGTATGGAATGTTCGTACCCTCATGGATTGAGAAGCTGTTGCAAGACCTGAGAGAAGGACAGCTCTCATTGCTCGAGAACTAGTCCGTTATAACATGGATATAGCGGCATTAAGTGAAACAAGATTGCCTGGGGAAGGTTTCTTGAGTGAACCAGGAGGTGGTTACACCTTCTTCTCGAAGGGTAAGACTGAGACAGAGGATAGAATACCTGGAGTTGGTCTGGCAATAAAAACCTTATTGATGCATCAACTCCCAGACCTTCCAGTGGGTATCAATGAAAGATTGCTGAAGCTGCGCTTCCCACTAAATGCCAAACGTCATGTCACCATCATCAGTGCATATGCACCCACTTTAACATGCTCTGACAACTCAAAGGAACAATTCTATGAAGATCTCGACAGACTGATCAAGGCCACACCTGTAACAGACAAACTATTCCTACTTAGAGATTTCAATGCCTGAGTCGGGGCTGATAGCGAGAACTGGAAAGGAGTAATCGGGCCACATGGTGTAGGCAAAATGAACAGCAATGGACTACTCCTTTTGAGTCTTTGTTCTGAAAATGACCTGACCATTACTAACACTCTGTTCCGACAAGCGGACAAATACAAAACGACGTGGATGCACCCTAGGTCCAAACAGTGGCATCTGATAGACTATGCCATTGTTAGAAGGCGAGACATCCGAGACGTACTGATTACCAGAGTAATGCGAGGCGCAGAGTGCTGGACAGATCACAGATTAGTCAGGACGTCTCTTCAACTCTACATCGTTCCTTCTCGGCACAAATGCCCTAAGCATGTGCGACCTGCTTTCAATATAGCCAAACTGAAGGATGCTCAATGTTTCAACAAATTCCAGAAGAGCCTTGATGACAAACTGACATCCCACGGACAACTGATCGGTACTGTAACCGAAAAGTGGGACCAGTTAAAGCAGATAGTGACTGACACAGCAATAACATCTCTTGGACCAAAGAAAAGAACACATCAGGATTGGTTTGATGAGAACCAAGAAGAAATATGCTCAGCACTGGAAGTAAAGAGAAAAGCCTTTATCGAATGGCAGAATGACCCCTCCTCAGTCTCTAAACGGGACCATTTCAAGTACCTTCAGAGCAAAACACAGAAAGACCTCCGTCAGATACACAACGCTGACAACACAACGCTGATTAAAGATAAAGAAGGCATCAACGAAAGATGGCGAGAACACTTTAGCGACCTTCTCAATAGACCATCAACTGTGAATAATATTGTCCTCAATGAAATTCCACAACAACCTGCTCTGACAGATCTTGACTTTCCACCCACTATAGATGAGATTAAGAAAGCTGTTAGCCAGATGAGTTCAGGGAAAGCTCCTGGAAAAGATGGGATACCAGCAGAGATATACAAAGCAGCAGGTCCAGCAGCACTAGCAGCGTTCCACAGCGTGATCATCAACATCTGGGAGGATGAAAACATACCACAGGACCTCCGCGATGCTACTATTGTCTCTCTTTTCAAGAACAAAGGCAGCAAAGCAGAATGTGGAAACTATAGAGGCATATCCCTCCTCTCCGTTGGAGGGAAGATCATCGCCCGCATCATCTTGAACTGCCCAAGAGCCACTATTTCCGAGGCAAATCTACCTGAAAGTCAATGTGGTTTTCGACCTGGCTGGAGCACAGTCGACATGGTGTTTGCTGTCAGACAAATACAAGAGAAGTGCATTGAACAGAACATGCACCTGTATGCTGTCTTCATAGATCTGACAAAGGCGTTTGATACCAAAGGCGTCAACAGGGAAGCCCTTTGGACCATTCTAACACGATTTGGCTGCCCAAGAAAATTTGCCCAGATTATACGCCTTTTTCATGACAGCATGACAGGCGAAGTATTGTCTGATGGAGCCACATCAGCCCCCTTTAACATCACCAACGGCGTGAAACAAGGATGTGTTCTCGCTTCTGTCCTATTTAACCTGTTCTTTGCATGTGTCCTTAACCATGCAATGAAAACTATGGACCGAGGTATATACTTGAAATACCGGCACGATGGTTCACTTTTTGACCTCCGTCACCTGAATGCAAAGACTAAGACAGTGCAGAAACTCCTTCTTGAGGCACTCTTTGCTGACGACTGCACCCTCGTGGCTCACACTGAAAATGATCTTCAGCACATTGTCAACAAGTTTGCTGAGGCCTCGCAACTTTTCGGACTATCAGCCTCGGAAAGACAGAAGTTCTCCATCAACCTGCACCTGGATCAAATGCTTCTGTCCTGAGTATCTCCATTGACGGCACTCAGCTGAAAGTAGTGGAGAACTTTAAATACCTGGGTAGTGTCATATCCAGTGATGGATCACTGGATAATGAGATCAACACACGAATATCCAAAGCAAGCCAGGCACTTGGCTGTCTGTGTGTCAAAGTTTTAAATCACCACAACATCCAGATGTCAACAAAACTGCTTGTGTACAGAGCTGTTGTTCTTTCATCTCTTTTGTACGGGTGCGAAACATGGACACTATATAGGCATCACATCAAGCAGCTCGAAGCATTTCACATGCGCTGCCTCCGCAACATCATGAAGATCCGCTGGCAAGACAAAGTGCCCAATCTCGAGGTCCTTGAGAGAGCTCAGATGACAAGCATCGAAATGATGATCATGAAGTCACAGCTACGTTGGACCGGTCATGTTAGCCGCATGGATGCCAACAGAATCCCCCGCCAGCTTCTGTATGGTGAGCTCTCCCAGGGCATCCGGCATATAGGTCGTCCACGGAAACGTTACAAGGACACCATCAAAGCCAATCTGCAGTACAGCAGTATCAAACCTAGGGACCTTGAGGACGCCACCAGCGACAGAACACAGTGGCGTGCAACAGTCAGAAATACCTGCATCGCCTTTGAGGAAGACCGCTGCCAGCGTCTACAAGAGGCACGCGAACGATGTCACAGAGCATCAGCAGCGCACAATCCACTGACCGTGAACTTCCCATGCACCATTCGCAGCAAAATGTGCACCTCTAGAATTGGCTTGTACAGTCATCAGAGGGCACACCATGAGACCAACAATAGATGATCTGCACAGATTTGTCATCATTTGTCATCATTGGATCGATGGACTACCAAGAACTGCAAAGTTACACTCCACACAATTACATTAAAGTCTAGTGTAAAAATGTGTAAATTTGTGTAGCTGTAATAGGAATGTGCTCCAGGGATTAGATCTTTTAAAACAGAGTCAGAGATTATTTCATTTATTTTGCCAAATCTTGATCTGTCCTTAAAGCAGTTCAGCACCTAACAGAGCTGACTTGTAGAGGCTATAATAATAAGCTGTATCGGAAATAGTGGAGCAAGCTTCATGGTTCACTCTGAATTTGGACAAAAGAAAGAGCAGCGAGAGACAACAATGGAAAAATAGCTAACTGTAAGACAAACAAATTAAAAGTATACACTAAATAAAGTAATATAAATCAACTACAAATGTTCAGAACATTAAAAAGGAAAATAGATCTTGAAAGCACATTTTTCTCTTGTTTTGGTATTCAGAACATTTGTAGTTGATTTCTATTTATTTATTTTTATATGAGCTCTGCTTTTCTGTGGAAGCTTAATATCCCTGGGGTCCTTCAGAGGTGGGAGGTGGGGTTCATGAAGCTCCCACATATGTGCATACGGTGTGAGGGGGTTGAAAATGAACTGGATGCTGGGCTGCACCGCACGCTATTCAGTTGAAATGAGGGCATTGATTCACACCACAATGCCAGGCAAATAAGTCTGTTGAGTTCCGAAAACAGAAGCCAGCAATTCTTGAATCAGTGAATAGTTATTAAGTCAAAGAGGGTGTCAGTTTTTGAGATGTGCTTTGTTTATTAAAAAAAATGGAGAAAAAGATCTCACACCTATTCGAAGTTGCAGTGGATATTGCATTGCCAGACAGCCTGCAGTTCTGCAAAGAGATTTTTGATTAACTTTTTGAAGCAGTCACTGTAACGGTACATATGTTTATGTCTAAGAGTGTTGAAGGGCGGATACTGAAGAGAAGAGATATTGGGCCAAATCCTGCCCTGGTTTACACCTGAGGCAGCACCCCTGATAGCATTCAGGTTGCATGGGGTATAAGGGCCCAATCCAATTCCCAGTGAGGTCAACGGAAAGACTCCCTTCCCATTGCCTTCATTGAGAGCTAGATCAGTCCTTAATTCAGGACAGAATCTGACCTAGTGTCAGCAGACAAGGGATGGCAACTTTGCACTCACATATACTTTCTATAGCAGCTTCCCTTTTTTGATAACAGAGATTTCATTTCATTAATTAATTAGTCCACTTCTTCTGAAATAGATATTATTGGGGCTTATTTAACAACTGGGTAAACCAAAGCACAGAAAGGTTGTTAAAATAACAGGAGTACTTGTGGCACCTTAGAGACTAACAAATTTATTAGAGCATAAGCTTTCGTGGGCTACAACCCACTTCTTCGGATGCATATAGAGTGAAACATATATTGAGGAGATATATATACACACATACAGAGAGCATGAACAGGTGGGAGTTGTCTTACCAAGTCTGAGAGGCCAATTAAGTAAGAGAAAAAAAACTTTTGAAGTGATAATCAAGATAGCCCAGTACAGACAGTTTGATAAGAAGCAAGTGTGAGAATACTTACAAGGGGAGATAGATTCAATGTTTGTAATGGCTCAGCCATTCCCAATCCCTATTTAGCCCTGAGTTGATTGTGTCTAGTTTGCATATCAATTCCAGCTCAGCAGTCTCTCGTTGGAGTCTGTTTTTGAAGTTTTTCTGTTTTAAGATAGCCACCCGCAGGTCTGTCAAAGAATGGCCAGACAGGTTAAAGTGTTCTCCCACTGGTTTTTGAGTATTATGATTCCTGATGTCAGATTTGTGTCCATTAATTCTTTTGCGTAGAGACTGTCCGGTTTGGCCAATGTACATGGCAGAGGGGCATTGCTGGCACATGATGGCATATATCACATTGGTAGATGTGCAGGTGAACGAGCCCCTGATGGTATGGCTGATGTGATTAGGCCCTATGATGGTGTCACTTGAATAGATATGTGGACAGAGTTGGCATTGGGCTTTGTTACAAGGATAGGTTCCTGGGTCAGTGTTTTTGTTCAGTGATGTGTGGTTGCTGGTGAGTATTTGCTTTAGGTTGGGGGGTTGTCTGTAAGCGAGGACAGGTCTGTCTCCCAAGATCTGTGAGAGTAAAGGATCATCTTTCAGGATAGGTTGTAGATCTCTGATGATGCGCTGGAGAGGTTTTAGTTGGGGGCTGAAGGTGACAGCTAGTGGTGTTCTGTTATTTTCTTTGTTGGCCCTGTCTTGTAGGAGGTGACTTCTGGGTACTCGTCTGGCTCTGTCAATCTGTTTTTTCACTTCAGCAGGTGGGTATTGTATATCTCCTCAATATATGTTTCACTCTATATGCATCCGAAGAAGTGGGTTGTAGCCCACGAAAGCTTATGCTCTAATAAATTTGTTAGTCTCTAAGGTGCCACAAGTACTCCTGTTATTTTTGCGGATACAGACTAACACGGCTGCTACTCTGAAAGGTTGTTAAGTGGCTTTATCAAGGAAGCACAATTAGTTAATGGCAGAACTGGGAATTCAGGGTCCAATTCTATGCTCTTCCTGAGTTCTGGTTGGCACAGGAATGGAAGATGGAGAGACAAGCAAAGATGTCTGAAGCCACTTCTGTGTTTCCCCTATTCTGGGTCTGGCTAGATACCCTCCTGCCCTTTTGGCATAAGTTAGAGCAGACACAACTGGAGGATGAGCCAGTTCCGCTGGACTCTCCTGCTACAAAGGGGGGATGTTAGCAGGAAACCCCAGAGTAGTGGGTCTTAAAACTAACATTCCAAGGAGATGCATGAGGCAGTTCACACCTCTCAGAGCTATTTTCAGGCTCTCTGCAGACTCAGGTAGACATCAGTACTGTTCAGGTCATGTTCTCAACCTTATCTCTGCAACTATGAGGTCTAGAAACCTACTTTTTTAAAAATTAAAGCTGGTATTCTGACCTAACACATTAATCTAGGAGCTAGGGCCCTAGGCATGGGTCCATTGTGACCATGTCTTAAACTAGTCTTCAGTATATTGCCCAGGAGTCAGTTCCACTAACCTTATGGCCCCTTTACACCACTGTAGACATATAAAGGAACTGCAGTGTAATGCAGAATTGGACCCAAAGAATATTGCTCTAACGAAAAGATAACACAGCCTGTAAAATCTATCAACCCTGACTTGAAATATTTACATGGGAGGGGACGCCAAAGGACTGAATGGATTTTCAGGATTCAATAAGCAATGTGGAAATGAGGCAGAGCAGTATTCAGATTCCTCTATTCAAGAAAATAGATTTTAGTAATTGCTCTGACAAGCAACGAATCTTTCTCCTGAGTATTTCTGAGGAAAAAGAAATCTGCAGAGCTGGAAGGCAAACTGAAGTCAGGGTATGTGATATTTGTCCTGAGGTTACTTCAGTTTCAAAAATGAGATTAAAGGGGAAAAATCATGGATTGCAAATGTGTGTCTAGTATGCCTATAGTCCTTGGAATGAGGATTATTATCTGACACTTCACAAAACTCATAAACGGACAATATTTGGTGATCCTCTTTATCTATCAGATACAGATCCGGCAAGGAATGAATTCTTGTGCCAGCTTCTTGCTTCATAAACCCCAACAACAAAAGGTTGTTCAGTTTTGAGTGCAAGTTGCGTGACTTCGATCAAAACTGCCCGTGTGTTGAGAGTTTGCTGAAGTGTGCTCAAAGACATGTTGGCACGTCAAGCTGCTAAATGAGAAATGCGTTTTATTGCCATACTGTAGGGGAGCCTCAGAGAAGAGCAGTCAATCTCAATTAACGTGAAAAGAGTCTGGCCCTTTGCGCGTTTAAAAGGGTTTGCTTTCTGCCATCAAAGTGCTCTCCAGCTGGATGTTGTTAATAAATAATGGTCTGGTTTCACTTACTATATTGGGACCAAAATATTCACTCTTTTATGGATATGGAGACAAAGCAGAAAGCAGGAAGGGTTGAGTTTCCAATCTTTGGTATTACAAGTCATTTAATAAAATCTAATGATAATAAAGATAAGTGCTATGGTCAGACAGAAAAGGTCAAAGTCTGATAGCTGCTGTTTATAGTTTAGGGGTCCCTGGGTTTAAATCATGAAAAATGTCCTTCAAAGTTTTATGGTGCCCAGCAAATGCCCAAATTGACACTTCCAGCCTATCCTCATTGCAATTTGCTTGGCATTTCTTTTTGCTATAAAATATTTCTTGGAATAATGAAGTGATCTGTTAATGCTTTTTCAGGAACCAATCAAAAATAATCTATTACATTTTTTATTGCATTGTATTTTATTTAATTGCAGGCTAAGTATTGTAGCATATCAAATCATTTCTCTCATTTGTAGTAAAAATAAATTAGAAAAATGTAATTGTGGCAATTAACATTAATCCACTCAATAAAACATGTTTGCCTGTTGAATACAGTAAAAATTCCCACTCAATTTAATATTTTTGTTTTATGGCTGAATTGTTTTTAGAATAAGAAAAGCTATATTTATCAGGGCTGGGATTTTCAAAGGTCTCCATTGAAGTTAGGTGCCCAAATACCTTGAATTTCAGTCAGATTTAGGTGTCTAATTCCCTTTGGCTCCTTTGAAAATACCAGTTGGATGAATATATTCATGGAATATGTAAGATAACCATTGCGGCCACAATAACATTGGTAGAAATGAAAGGAGAATTTGACCCAGTGTCTATAAGCACTTCACAACACTGCTGTTTTAGCAAATAATTACATACTCAAATGTCAAATGCTAATTTCTGTCTGCTCTCAGCTTTCAAGAGTTTAGAATATAGAACAACTCTGAACTTGATTAGCATTTCCCAAGGTGGTGTTCTGAAACATTAGTTTTCCCACCCAGTATTTTATGACTATCATCTTTCTTTGCACCTATATACAGTATGCTGTAAGAATTGTACTGAAAGCATGCTTACGCATCCTATAAGAAAAATAATCCACATGAATCTGCTGATTCAGATCAGAAAACTGAGCGATTTTTATTTCAGCCCAAAGTAAATTTAAACCAGACCTAACCCTTGAACATACTGCATACAGATACCTTTCTATTTGTGACCAAAACTATGAGCAGGTGAAAGATTCATGGACTAAAGCCCCATTTCAGCAAGTTGCTTAAGCACGTGCCTAACTTTAAGTACCTGAGCATTACTATTGACCCGTCTCGTGTATTTAAAGCTAATGTTGTGACACGATTTTTTAAAAAAGGAAATGGGATAACCCGGAGAACTATAGGCCAATTGGCATGACATTGATCCTTGGCAAAATAGTGGAAACGCTGATAGGGGACACAATCTGTAAAGAATTAAAAGATGGCAATATAATTAGTCAGTCAACATGGTTTTACAAAAAAATGGGTCTTGTCAAAATATATACACATTTTAAGTAATGAGATTACAAGTTTGGTTGATAAACATAGCTAGCTGTGTTGAACTAATATACTTAGACTTCTGTAAGGGATATGACAGTGCTGGATGACATTTTGACAAAAAAATAGCTTTTATACAAAATTAACAAGGCCCACGATAAATGTATTAAAATGTAGTTAACTGCTAGATCTCAAAAAATAATTGCGAATGGGGAATCACCATTCTGTCAGGGTTTTCCTAAACCTTCTCAGCCCAATACTATTCAACATCTTTATCAAAGTAAAATCATGTTAAAATTTACAAATAACACAAAAGTTGCTGGAATGGTAAATAATGGTGGGGACAGGTCAAATGTACAGAGTGATCTTGATCACTTGATAAGATGGGCTAATTTGAACAAAATACATTTTAACACCACCAAATGCAAGGAACATCTAGAAACAAAGAATGTAAGTCACACGTACAAGATGTTATCTTACAAGACAGGATCCTGGAATTCAGTGACACTGAAAATGACTTAGGCAGTTACTGTAGGTAACAGGAGAGCCCAGGGTGTTGCTGTAGCTAATAAGTGGAACATGATGCTCGGATTTATTAGCAAGGGAATATCAAATAGAAGTAGGGAGGTAGTATGACCTCTGTGTATGGCATTACTGAGACCATTATAGCTATACTGTGTCTAGTTCTGGTGTTCACATTTCAAAAAGGATGTTGAAAAACTGGAAAGGATTCAGCAAAGATTTCCAAGAATGATTTGAAGTCTGGAAATAGACTTAAGAAGTTCAATCTATTTGGTTTTTCCAAGAGAAAATTAAGAAGGGACTTGATTACAGTCTACAACTACCTACCTGGGAAGAGATTTCTGATGACAGACATCTTTTCAATTTAGCAGAAAAAAGCATGAGTCCCAGTGGTTGGATGCTGACAAATTCTGACTAGAAATAAGACACACATTTCTATGATAGCTAATCACTGGAATAACTTCCCTAGGGATGTGGGAGATTCTCTAGCACTTGAAATCAAGATTGGATATCTCAAACAGAATTTACAAGCTTGATGCAGAGATTACTGGGCAAGGTTCTATGGCCTGTGTTCTGTAGGAGGTTAGACTACATCAGGGGTCGGCAACGTTTGGCACGCGGCTCGCCAGGGTAAGCACCCTGGCGGGCCAGGCCAGTTTTATTTACCTGCTGACACGGCAGGTTCGGCCGATCGCGGCCCCCACTGGTCGCGGTTCGCCGTCCCGGGCCAATGGGGGTGGCGAGAAGCGGCGCGGGCGAGCGATGTGCTTACCCTGACTGCTTACCCTGGCGAGCCGCATGCCAAACGTTGCCGACCCCTGGTCTAGGGAATATTCGTAGACAAATAAATTCTGTATAATACAGAATTTACACAAACAGTTTGTCACTTTGCCCAATGTTATGTAATGTGAAAGATCTTATCATAATAAATTATCTGAACAAGAGGGTGGAGCTATTGTTGTCATTAGAAATCTAATTACACATTTCCTGGTTTTTGTAGGCTTAAATCTCAAATTTAATATGTTTACAAGAGTATCACTATATGATGTACTCATTTTCATATATGGGAATAAGTCTAGTAATGCCATTTAAAGAAATATCAATTGATCTGGTTTTAAAAAGTTATGGTTTTCAATAAAAAGGTGATTTATGCAGTGGAAATGAATGCTTACATAGCTTTGCTATTACTGTACATGTAAAATGCACATGGATATGAGGTGCTTTGCAGTAATTTATTTGTCTGGAAGAAAATGTTATTGTTTAGTCAGCTTGGACTGTTTGATAAACAAGTGTGTGTTTTCCATTGTAATGGAAAAGGAATGAATTCCTCATTCTGGAAGGGAACATTTGCCTATTCAATACAGTAAAAATTCCTTTCCTGTGTGTAAAACATATTTCTGCCCTTACAAAAGGCACAGAACACACTTCCTGGTTGATTTTGGTGATAGTCTTTCAGTTTTTATAAAAGTGCATTGGTTTCACTGAACATTTGTTTTGGATATATACAAATGGAAGAAACAAAAAATAATAATTTCTCGTGAATTGCAAACCCGAATTGTTCCATTCTTGTAGCATTGCCACCCTCACTGTAGCTGCAAGCAAACAGTCTGCCTTTCCATAGCTTTTCTTTGTCGCATTTTTTTACTTTGCCACAAAAATTTGGCATTTAAGATCAGCTCAGAAGTTTTTTCCCCCAAAAAAAGAAAGGTTTAAACTATTGTTTGACGTTAGAAGCACAAGAAACACAAATCAAAAGTTGTTACCATTGGATGGTGGCTTAGTGTGAAATGCATTGATGGCTTCATTAAAGTTGCTGGAAGACAAAAGTTTACATCACAATAACATCAACCACAAACCCTCTCAATGGGCACTGACTGGCACCTTTGTTGGCAATCTCAGAAGGCACTGAAAGAGTCTGGAGACTGAATTCATGAAGAAACTCTTGCCATGAAGAGCGGTTCTCAAGGTACACAGATTAGGCAGGATGGTGAACCTTGCACTGCCACTGCATATGCTGTGTCTGTACTGTGTTTAAACAAAGGACTTCAGTTTCAAATGCCTTCAGCCTGGCTCCTTTCACAAAGACTAAGTTCAATTTTGAAAATGACAATCAAAAATGTAATTATTAATTTTATTTTAATCTTCCCTCCAGAATGATTTTGGGTTTGCCATACTCATATTCAGTACAGCTGGGTGAATACTGCAAAACATTCACAAGAAATTACCGGGATTTTTTTTTGTTATTAATTTGCTCCAGCTTCTTCACAGCCATTTTGTGTTTCTGCCTGTGAATATTCTAGGAAACAAGTGTACTAGGAAGAATATGTATTCACTGACATTGTGAGTTTTAAGCAAATATTGCAGGATGTTCAGGGAAGGTGAATTCTGAATTCATAATCACAAGTATTTACATCGGAAACCTGATCCTAAGAATTATATTAATTAATGAACAGAAACAGAATCAAGTGATCTATGTGTCCAGTCTGAATAGCACACATTTTGAGTTGGGCATGTTGAATAGTCACCACAATGCTTATAGTTCAACCATCCATTGGCTGAGATGTACATAAAACCTCTCCAGAAAAATTAATTCCTGGAAGTTGTGACCAATTTGAACATACAATGGGCAGAATGTGAATAATAGATGGCTTGTTGTGAATAGATTTCTCATCTTTAATATTCAGTGAAACACACAAATGTGTGCAGGACACCCATATTTCTTTTGCTAGATCTTAGATCACACAATCCCTTTTTATTGATAACAGGATTGGATGAAAAAGGTGTTTCACTGACAGTCTGTGTATTCATTTAGCTGATAAACTTAGCGCAACCTAGACCAGGAGTTACCAACTTTTCCAGAGTGTGGATTACAGTTTAAGAGAATGTCTTGTGCATCACCTTCCTTTGTATTTGTGATTGTATAAATATCGCTGTCGCAATTGTTTGCATAGAAAAGTTATATTAGGAAAGACTATGTGCATCTTGCATTGTGTTTTTAATTAAATGGAACAGGCGGAAGCACGGAAGAGAGCCAAAGCCATGGGCCTTAAGCAACTGCCATTGAAGTCATTGGGAGATAGATCTGGCCCTATCTCACTTGCCAGCTCCCCACAGACCATGAGAAATTGCTCCAAGGACCTCCAGTTTTCCACAGGCCAGAGTTTGGGAGCCTTTGACTTAGGGATTCTTGTCACATCATAGGATTGGTAAGAATTCATCTGGGTTAGATATGAAGATCCTTATGGTTACCATAGATCTGTGTACTCTTACTTAGTGGCCTCTGAAACAAAATATGGCTAAGTAATTGCTAGTTAGGTCCAGATCTGTCCTCAGAGTTATACAGGTATAACTGAGAGCAGAATCTGAACCCTTGAACACTATTTTTTTTTATCCGCTTTTCTCTGGAGCTGATCACAGCAGTATCTGAGAGTCTCACTAATAATCAATTTATCCTCACAAGATCCCAGAGAGCTAGTGAAGTAGTAGTATTCACAATTTATAGATGGGAAACTGAGACACAGAGAGGTTAAGTGGCTGTCCAAGGTGTGAAAGGGATTCTGTGGCAGGTTATGGAATAGAACCAAATCTGATATCCAGCCCACTGCTTCAACCGCAAAACCTCTCAACAATAGTGTATTGCGTTTCTCTCAATTATAATTCCAAACTTAAGTAGGTTGACCAAAGACACTGATTTTTGTTCAGGTTCATAGATATCTTCTCAGCTCAGGACAGGACATACAGGACATATCCACTTACACCTGTTCTTAACATCCACGCTTATTAAACCAATATACACAGCATCACCTCAGGATCAATATATTTCACCAGCCAGATTTCTTTTATGGAAAGTAATGGAATTGTAATGCAGCCCACAAACAGGTCTTAATTCAAACGAGTACCTTTTCATACAACTCAGCACATAAGAACTCAGCCCATTTTAAACAAGCAGATTTGTATTTGAGCAGGGCAAAATGAGAAGAGTTATAAATCCTTCAGCATGCCGTATGATGTTGTATATTTGTACCTCGATGATCCTTTCCTTAGTAGGCTTCTCTGTCAGTTCTAAGCCAAGGGATTTAAGATAATAGTGAGCAAATGAGTTGGAAAGGTCACCGGTACTAAATTTGGACACTGTAACCAATCCATATCTAGTTAATATAACAAGATTACAAAATGCTGGACTCCCTGGTTCCTTTTCTGTTGGAAGCTTGTTGTTTGGCTTGGTATCTCTTTTTAAAACAAAATCTCCTTGGCAGGTTGTTCCTCCAGGCCATCTAATCCATTTTTGCTGGATAAGAATGGTCACTGGACAGCCTCCTGGGCTTTTCCTGGTTTCTAGAAAAAAATGAAGCCATTCATAGATAGCCTTAATATTTCCCTTCCCTGTTTAAAGACAAGTCAGGAACATTGGCCACAATCCTGGGCCTGGCTCTTTAACAAAAAACATTGTTTTTTTTTCTCCTAGTATTTTCAGATTTGGAGCATGCAAATTATATGAATAATCAGTTCTACATTTTCCAGCAACAGGATAATACTGCCATCCCAGGCCTACGGTCTCCGGGTTCTTTGGTTTAATCATGAGAAGAAACCTTTGTAGAAGGGAACAATATTTTGAGAGTCTTTTCAAGGCCTCAAGATATACCGTCAAGTCAAGCTATCCTATAGACCAAATCTAAGTTCGGAAAAGTAATATATGACACAGACTGTCATTATTAATACTACGGAACAACTGAAAATGCTCAGAAAGTTCCAGGGATGTTACACAAACAAATAACTAGTAAACACCTGTCTGTTACTTTAACCCAATGGCATTAAAGTGACCTGACTCTTTCTGATTGGACCTCCTGACACGCCCACACCTCCGCCTCCTTACAACTGGCTGACAGGCAATTTCTGATATCCATATGGACCATTTTGGGCTTGAAGAAATATATATTTAAAGAAGGAAAAAAGTGCCTTGACTGGAGTAAAAGTATGGAGTAAAATCTAAGGGTCTCTACTCATGCAAGTGAGTAAGATTTAGTTACACAAGGGCCAAATTCTCCCTTGTACAGAGGCACAACAAAAACCCTGTGCCCCACTTAAACCCCACACTCAAATCCAAAGGGCCTAATTCACCATTTACTTGCATCTTAGGCGGGTCTGGATCAATGCATAGGAAAACTAGGCATGTGCTGTGGTTCCAAACTGAGTGGTGCTGCAACCCCATGCAACAGGTTGCAATGCAACTCACTGAAATTTGGCCCTGCTGCCCCTCTGTCATGGCTGGGCCAAACTGAGTGGGCAGTGGGGTGGGGAGTGCTGCTCCTCCTTGTTGATGTTGCAGGGCTAACTCCTATGCCTGGGCTCCCCTAGGGGCCTGCCTGGCTTCAGCCCACTTCCATAAGTCCACGTCCCCTCAGCTCTGCCCACAGAACTTGCTCAGTGACAGTCTCTACACCTGCTACATGTATGGGGAGCTTCAGTAAGTACCTGCATGGGGTAGCTGGTCCGGAGAGGGTCAACAGACAAAGTGGGGTTAATAGGGCAGTGTCCGTGCAGCAGGAGACAGTCACTCCCTGGCCAGGAAAGGAGAGGGTTAGGTAAGCAACATCTGTGTGGCAGAAGCCCATGCAGGGAGCTGGATATGCTTGGGTTAATAGATCACTAGTGCAGTTGGTCAGGACAGGGTTACTATAAATGCACCTATACCTTGGGAGTTTAGCTGGCCAGTAGAGGGGCCCAGTGATGGGTTAATCCAGCCTTGACTTTAGCTAGCCATTTATGCTAGTGCAAAGTGAGTGTAAACTTCTATCAAATCAGAATGGCAGTGTTTTAAACCTGCCGTGCACAATTATAAATGGTTACACAATGGAAAGTTGGGTCCATTGGACGTAAGTGGTGCATAGGCCTTATGCTGGCTATCAGCACTGAGGTAAATTTTATCCATGATTGTTGGACCAGGATGAAAACTTTGCAGGATAAAAGCACTAGAGAGAGCCAAATTCTGTTTTACTTAGAATCATAGAACCATAGGTTAGAAGGGACCACAAGGGTCATCTAGTTTAACCCCTTGCCAAAACGCAGGATTTGTGGTGTCTAAACCATGCAAGACAGATGGCTATCCAGTCTCTTTTTGAAAACCTCCAGTGAAGGTGCTTTTACAACCTCCCTAGGCAGTCTGTTCCATGGTTCTACTGTTCTTACAGTCAGGAAGTTTTTCCTGAGGTTTAATGTAAATCTGCTGTGCTGTAATTTGAACCCATTGCCTCTTGTCCTGCCCTCTGGGGCAAGAGAGAACAACTTTCCCCATCTTTTCTATGGCAGCCTTTCAAGTATTTGAAGACCGCTATCATGTCCCCCTTAATTGCCTCTTTTCCAAACTAAGCATTCCCAGTTCCTTCAGCCTTTGCTCCTAGGGCTGGCATTCCACCCCTTTGATCTTCTTTGTCGCTCATCTCTGGATCCTTTCCAGTTTCTCCACATCCTTTCTACACACTGGTGACCAAAATTGAACACAGTGCTCAAGCTGAGGCCCAACTAGTGCCGATTAGAGTGGTACTATCACCTCCCATGACTTGCGTGCTAGGCCTCTGTTAATGCAACCTAAAATTGCATTTGCTCTTTTAGCAACAGCATCACATTGCTGATTTGTGTGGAGGTTGCGATCCACAACAACTCCCAGATTGTTTTGAGCAGTACTGCTGCCAAGCCAGTTATCCCCTACTCTGTATTTGTTCATTTGGTTTTTCTTCCCTTACATTTGTCTTTGTTGAATTTCATTTTGTTGTCCCTAGCCCAGTTCTCCAATTTATCAAGATCCCTTTGAATGTTAGCTCTATCCTCCAAAGTGTTGGCAAGCCCCCCAGCTTTGTGTCATCTGTAAATTTGATCAGTATGCTCTCCATTCCTACATCCAGGTCATTAATAAAGATGTTAAACAACACCAGTCCCAGAACAGATCCCTGTGGAACCCCACTTGAGACTTCCCTCCAATCTGACATCCATTTAATAGTAGTTCCGCCAAGCCCACATTTCTCCAGTTTACCTATCAGAATGTCTTGTGGGACTGTGTCAAAACTAAGCCTTGCTGAAGTGCAGGTATATTATGTCCACTGCATTCCCCCTATCCACCAAACGAGTTGCCCTATCAAAGAAGGAAATCAAGCTGGTTTGGCATGATTTGTTCTTAGTAAATCCACCCTTCATCCTCCAGGTATCACAAATCGAATGTTTTCTACATTGATCTAGTAGCTTCCCACATATTAAAGTCAGGTTGGGGGGTGTTTTTGCAAGGCAGGGGTGGTTTGGATCTGGATTCTATTTTATCTGACTGAATAATGTTTGTGTGTCTTTGTTGGGATGGTAAGGTAAAGGTGTTCTTTTTTGGCCTACCTTGAATTCTATTGCATAAAACAGGAATACATGTTGAGGAATTGCTTTTCCCTGCTGTACCTATGTACCCTGTTGCTTCCCCAAAGGCTAATTTCATATACAAATTGGGATTTTCAAAAGCAGTCAGTGATGGCCTAACTCTTCTCAAACAAGTCAATGACAATGAGAGTATTACTATTGAGAGAGACAAGGTAGGTGAGGTAATATCTTGTAATGGACCAACTCAGCCCATGGATTTTAGTATCCAACAGAGTTATAAATTTAAATGTCCAGTCCTCATTCCCAAAGGAAACTGCACAACAGCTTAAAAAGATGAGCCTGGGAGCTTAAATTCATAACTCTGTGCAACACTAAAAGCCACGATAGCTCAGTGGTTTGAGCATTGGCCTGCTAAACCCAGGGTTGTGAGTTCAATCTTTGAGGGGGCTACTTAGGGGTCTGGGGCAAAATCAGTACTTGGTCCTGCTAGTGAAGGCAGGGGGCTGGACTCAATGACCTTTTGGGGTCCCTTCCAGCTCTATGAGATAGGTATATCTCCATATATATTATTTATTATTATAACTTAACAGAGACACTGGTTCTATGGGTCAATTACAACAATCTGTAATGCATCCTACTGTCTGCTAACACTTAATTACCAGCTTTATTTTAAGTGGTTGCCTACACCATGTGTGGTCCCTTCATGCTAAACAATCTATTCCACCTTGTATTTAGCTCAGACACTCTGGTTACCTTCTGCAGACCTAAGGAAGAGCTCTGTGAAGCTCAAAAGCTTGTCCCTTCCACCAACAAAAGTTAGTCCACTAAAAGATATGACCTCATCTACCTTGTCTCTCTCATCACCTGGGACCAACATGGCTACAACAGCACTACAAACAGTACTACAATTGACTTCTTATGTAGTAAGCACACTTTACATGCTTTGGATACTGGTATGTTCTGTAATATCACAGATTACCACATGGATCTCAAATGAATACACTGGCTCTTAAACAGTCCAAAGGTTGGACAAATCCTGTAGGTCAGAACTGAGTGTCAGTTAGAGAGAGTGGACTGTGATATGATATAGCTCCAGTCACCTTACCATGAACAACAAAAGCTGGCACTGCTCTCCAGTATACTCTGGGTGAAATCCTGTGCCCACTGAAGTCAATGGGAGTTGTGCTGTTGAGTTCAGGGGAGCCAAGATTTCACCTTGTTTGAGTGCCAAATCCAAAGATGGAGACTCGATGAATAGTGTTCACATTTAATTATCCTCAGCACAAATTCTATTTAATGCCCTTCTACTGTTTCACCCCCAGTGGATCTTTCCACTCCGCATGCTGTTTATCTCTGATTCTGAATTTCTAACATTCCACTGAATATTTTTATTTATTTATAATCCACTCTGTCATTTACCAGCAAGGAATTTCTTTTGTGGTCATAATTAAACACAAAAGGTATAAACAATATATGCAGGATCCATGAGAAATTTTGAAGAGTCCTTTTTTCTTCTGTTTCTAAGCCATCTGATAATCATTTAAATTGAGGAGACCACCCAACGTGATGGGAGCCAAACTTCTAGAAAGTAGAATTGCTTGTACAGCAGTTCTAGAGTCTAAAATTCATACTGCAGGTGGAAGGGATATAGCTCAATTAAACTGGATCTGTGACCTTTGTCATTTGGGGAACAGTCAGGTTTTTCAAACAGTACCAATTAAAAAAGAAACAGAGAACACCTGATACCTTTCCCCCCTACCATATAGTCTGTCCTATAGAGCTGTAAATATGGAAGAGGATAAATTAAGAAGGGCAACTGCTTTCTTCTGAATATGTTCTTTCATTCATAGCAAACTGTCAGAATTCATTGTAGAAATCCTTCCCTCTGGGGAAGTCATTTTGGGGGCGTCTCACAATAGGATACTGGGCTGTTCAGAGTTCAAGGGTACTCGCAGAAATCCAGTCCAGGGGAATAGCAAGCAATTTTTACCATTGGATGGCTTATGGTGACTTACATTAAAAGATTTAATTGTTTCTGGTGGTTCCTAAAGAATAAATAATGATACCGTAAATTCATATGTGCTTGCTGAGCCACCATGGTGGGCGTTAATTGTCACCTGTGTCACAAGTGAGGCTAGGAATGAATAGAGAAAAACATGTGTTAAGTCTCTCACCTCTTATGGAAATTCCTCCAGGCAAGGTCTGATGCACATTATGCAGTATTTGGGGAAGTTTGTGCAGCTGTTGCCCACTTCATACCTACTCTGTTGAGTAGACTAGAGCTGATTTATTATTTTTGTATTAATTTATTCATTCTCCAGGACTTGTAAGTACCTTTTGCCAGCACTAATTCATACCCACAATAACAAACGCTACAGTGAAAAATACCGTTACGTATAATGTAAGCTTTTTTCACTGCCGTAAGACATAAGTACTGACTCAGGTCACCACTGATCTCAGCTGGTTTTGAAAGTGACCTATAGGTAACAAGCTATATAATCCTAATACCAATCCCCTAAACCATCCAGGCTGCTTTGCTTTATGGGTTTAATATGAGCACAAGTGAAGACTTCTCAGGGAAGATTTATTGAACTTCATATCCTGTTGTATTGAAGAAATCTGTTCAAATTAATTGCAGGTAGAAATATTTGTAATCATTTCAGTGCATTACATAAAGGTGGCATAATATTAGGAAGATAAGCAAAAGCAGATTTTAAAAAGTAATAAAATGTCCTCAAATGCTCATTATACGTATTTTTATTAGTCACCTCAACTGAAAATGAACTTCCAGAGAAAAAATTTCTATGAAAGATTAAAACTAGAAAATATGGGAAGCACCTTGGCTGTATATCTGTGAGTGAGGAGAACCTTTCCTAGGGACAGTCTCTAAACTACTATATTCTCTTCCTCCACACCCCATTTGTTGTAATTGGCTGAAGCCTGATCTCCTTACATAGGTTTTACCACAAACTCCTATTGACTTCAGTGGGAGTTTGCCTCAGTGAGGACCTCAGGATTGGAAGCATTCATAATAACTTGCATTTTTATATATATATGACCCAGAAGGATTCCAAAGCATTTAACAAGCTGCATATCTAGATATCACCCGTAGCCATCTCTGGAATGGAGTATGGCAGTCTTTCTGCATCAGCAGCACCAAACAATTGTTTTTAGAAGGATATGTGAAGGATAATGTCTTCATTTGAAACTACAAGGGCAATTTAGTTAAGCAGAATGAAACAAACTGTTAGAATAATTTGATTAGGAGTTAACATCCCTGCTCTTTCCAAAAGACTTCAGGATAGGCAGTAAACTATTATTCATGTCTGAATAGGGAGTAATAATTATTTGTTATTCATTATTATCCTATTTTGAAAGTTTCAGCTACCCAATCAGGACACAGAAACAATGCCATATGACGCACATGCCACAGACAGCAAATAGAAAATAGCTAAAGTGACCCGTCACTAACAATCCACAGGCTAAGAATTTTTGACCGGTATGTTTGGCAAATACTTATGAGAATTGATTACACATGAAGACATCAGGCTAGGTTTGATTCACCACCAACAGCAATAAAAAAGGACTGAATTGTACAGTTTATTTGCTTCCACCACCTATTGGCTCAAAGAGTGAAATTCTTCTCTGTGTAGAGGGTTAGCTCAAAATCTATGCATGACTTACATCCTACATAAACCTCCCTCTGAATTTCATCGATTGTGTTCTGAATGCTTCTAGTAGTGGTTTTAATGATAGTGTTACTTATTATAGGAAATGTCTTTTGGTCTATACGACGCAGAATTCGTAACAGAAATGAGGGTATATTTAGAGTGACAAATAAAAGTATAGTGGAGTGTTAGTAGCACACTTTAAGGTCTATGTCTTTCCTTAAAAAGTAATAAAATCCCATGAATACAATATACCACAGACAAATTTGCTCTTTTGAATGTTTACATATTAGAAGCAAAGCAAAGCAGTTTACCACATTTTCTCTTTCTCGGATACAAATGAGAGTTACCGTATTTGAAACCATATGTTATAAGGTAGGAATGGAATTAGAAACTATCTTTGACAGGTTGGTGATTCTGGCCTCCGCTTAGGAGGAAAACTTTAAATAGATATGGAGGAGGGGGAGGGGGGAAAAGGTAATTTTAGAAATACTGTATATTTAAGCTTCAGTTAAAACTCTCTGCAAGCCCAAGAGGATGTTTGGAGTTAGGTTTTAAAAACAGTGGGATTTAGTGCAACAGGTTTGGCAAATGAATCAGTGCAGTTCATACAGCTGATGAATTGATGTAGACCCGGCTGACTAACATGTACCATGTGTTTGCTTTGGCAACAAATGTGGAAAAATCATTTGGAGAAAAATTGTATTATTCAACAGATCAACAGATTTCTTTTCTGTTTTGTGTGTTTTTTCCCCCTCTCTTTAATTGAAATCACAAAGGTAGGGTTCACAGAGCCCTTCCCCTGATTATTACCATATTCATCCTGTTACAGAAAGAGTAAAGATGCCAGCATATGATTTTACATGCTTTCGCCTCTCTGATAATAGTATCTCTCAACCACTAAAATCTCTCTCTCTCTCTCTCTCTCTCTCACACACACACACACACACACACACACACACACACACACACACACACACACACACACACACACAAATAGAATAGACAACGTTTGAAAGTTCATGTTGGCTAGATGCTAGTAATACTGAGCTTTAAACAATCTAATTATCAAAATCACTAATGCAATCAATGCATTCGTTGTAAAGCTAGTTTATTAAAGAATAAGATGTAGTGACTTCCATTAAATTATGAACAAACTTTGCAATCCTTTGTTGCAGGGAGTAAAGACAATGCCAGAAGTGTTGTGTATTTTTCTTTTAAGTCCTAGATCTACAGATTTTGCTGTGCTCAGCCATGAAAGCTTGGCCTCTCCTTGTGTGGAAGAATGAAAAGGGAAAATTAAACCTTAGCTAACAGACATTTGCAAGGTTACCTTGTCATTTTATGCCTTGGAAACCACTTTGCACACTAAAAATCCAGGCATCCATGTGCTGACCTAAAGAGCTTTCTTGATAAACTTCCTAGGGGTTATCAGAACTTTACTCCCACTTTACAGAGTTGCAAATTGTATCTCAAAGCACCACTGTCAGCTTAGAGTGTGGAAGTGCTGAAAGGCAAGAAAAGTCAATGGCCTCCAAGTTTTAACTTCCTCCCTACTACGTTCTTTCTTTCTCTCTCTCACTCATTCACTCTTTTGCTCTGGATCTCTGAGTTTTTTCCTTTTAGATTTAAAAATCTCATATTTTTCTCCCTTTTGTGTGTTTTCTATTCACCATCAGTCTTATATATATCATTCTATTTCTCACTCTAAATGAGTTGAGTGAAAGGTATCATAAGAATGGCCATACTGGGTAAGACCAAAGGTCCATCTAGCCCAGTATCCTGTCTTCTGACAGTGGCCAAGGCCAGAGGGACAGAACAGGTGATCATCAAGTGATCCTTCCCCCTGTCGCCCATTCCCAGCTTCTGGCAAACAGAGGCTAGGGAGACCCTCCCTACCCACCCTGGCTAATACCCATTGATGGACCTATCCTCCATGAACTTATCTAGTTGTTTTTTTATCCCTGTTATAGTCTTGGCCTTCACAACATCCTCTGGCAAAGAGTTCCGCAGCTTGACTGTGCGTTGTGTGAAGAAATACTTCCTTTTGTTTGTTTTCAAATCAAGAACCCTTTAAATCTAAAATCTGTTTATCCACAGATCTGGTATGGCAGTGGTATGAGGGTTTCTTGACACTGCCTCAATCCTTTTTTGACATCACCATGTCTAGACACCTGTGACACAGAGACCTCTTGGCAAAGTGTTACCTGTTCTTTGCAAACAACTCTTGTCTCAGACCTGACAAACTCACTACACCAAATGTGTGTCTTACAGGATATTTATCCATAAAGGGAACATGTAAGGTATCTACAGAAAGCTTGTGACTTATCAAGACTCATATCCTTTGTGAGACGTGAGTACAGGTAATAGTTAAGGAATTATGTAACTATTATGAAAGTATGTTTTATGGTCTTTTATGTAAAAGTTGGTCACCCTGGTATAATATGCCTTGGTGATGGCCCTTTCAAGTAGGAGGGAGTTGTCATCCCACCCTGGTTAGCCAGTGAAGTAATGCATGGCTCGATTGTCTAGCCTTGCTCCATCCCAAGATTTTTAATGGAAAACAATCAGAGACAACTGCAAACAATTGAAACCACTTGGAGGTAAAAAGGAACATTACAACAGACAGGGGATCACCCTATCTATGAATAAAGACAAAAGGTTGTTTCAGTATTACACAGGGTGAGGAGAGGAATTCTGTATCTATTCACTGAGGAAACATCTTGTGGAGTGGGGTATGTTTTTCATGAAAATTTGAATCTTGGTTCTTGTGAAGCTAGTCAGCTCTGCAACAGATTGAGCTTTGAAGGGAAGTCCTACTTTGTCAGATAAGAAAGATAACTATTAATAAATGTAGGCCCTAGTTCACATTTTATGATTTTGTTTGGTATTGTAACCATTTGTTTCCATCACTCTGTCTTGCTTCCAGTAGAATTTCTATTCTTTATTAAATAAACCTCTTGTTTTATTACAAGTGCTGTGCACAGGAGTGGTGGGTTAAGATAAAACTGGGGTACACTTCTCCTTTGGGGGAAGAGGATTTGGGATTTCTGTGAGTAGCTAATGTCAGAGGCTGGATATCACAGGGAAATGCTTCAAGGGCACTCGGGAACTGGGGTGCACCTCTTGTTAACCTGCAAGGCAACGACAAGGCTGACATAACCCAGAGGAGATCTGCCACAGTCCTGGGTACTCCAAAAACTGTCATAACCCCACCAAAGTGTATAAAAACATTCTTTAGTGCGTAGACATTTAAATCAAGATTGGATGTCTTTCTAAAAAAGAATGCTCTAGCTCAACTACAGGGGTCACGAGCAGGTTTCATGGAGTCCACCAAAATAAACCAGAGAGCAGGGCCAATATTAGACTCACTGGGGCCCAGGGCAGAAAGCTGAAGCCCGTGCCCTGCCACCTGGGGCTGAAGCCAGAGGACAAGCAACTTAACTTTACAGGGCTCCCTGTGGCATAGGGCCCTGGGCAATTGTCCTGCTTACTACCCCCTAATGCTGGCCCTGACTTTTAATCTACTGGATATGCAGAAAACCAGTTGTTCTGGCAAAGATGGGCCTTGGAGTTTTTATAGCATGTTTGGGGTGGCCTCAGGGGGAAAAGAAGGTTGAGAACACCTGAACTACAATATATGGACTACATGCAGAAATTATTGGTTGAAATTTTATGAATTTCTATGTGCTGTATTATGCAGGAGGTCAGACTATATGACCATAATGATCCCTTCTGTGCTTAAAATCTATGAATGATAGTATCTTTTGAAATCCAGGCTGGCTTTCTTATGCTGACAGGCACCATTTCTTAATCCAGGATGTTTATTTACAATTTTTTTAAAAAAAAAAGCAGTTTGCCCTTCCAAATACACCTCTACCTTGATATAACGCTGTCCTCGGGAGCCAAAAAATCTTACCGCGTTACAGGTGAAACCGCGTTATATTGAACTTGCTTTGATCCACCGGAGTGCGCAGTCCCGCCCCTCCCCCCCGGAGCACTGCTTTACAGCGTTATATCCAAATTCGTGTTATATCGGGTTGCGTTATATCGAGGTAGAGGTGTTTAATATCATGTCACTCAAATGTTTTAGGGAAATATACCATAGCCCCTCCTAAAATTAGCTGCTCAGATCCTCTGGTGGTATAAATGGTCATAATTCCATTGACTATGACAATTTACACAAGCTGAGGATCTGTCCCAGTGCTCTTTAGCCCTGTAACTTACTGAAAATTGATCCTGAGCAAAGTGGTCTGACACATGAGTCTTTGCTCAGCCTTTTAAACTTTTGTTTTTATACTTCACTCATTTCCTGGCCTACATTCCTCCAGGGTGTAAATTGATGCCAGTTATGATGGTGCGGTCATTAATCTACGAGGACACAGCCCGAGACTACCAATTCATTTCTCGTTGGCCGCCAAATAAACGTCAGATGGTAATGAGTTTCAGTCACTAGTAATCTGCACTGAATTTGAAGCAGAGACACAGAAGTGACTGGTCTGAGAGTATTCCTGGTCTTTAGTGACTAAAACTTCTCTGGACATCAGAATGGCTCCTTGAGACCTGCGATTATTCCAGTGAATGTCAGAAGTTTGTTTCCAAAGGCTGGTTTAAGTCAAATACTTAACATCATTGTAACAGTTTTGTCTAATTTAATTTCCTTTTGTTTAACTTAATTTCCCCTCTTTTAATGTAATTTCTCATATTTTTTAATAGTACGCAAAAAGTAAAAATGGAAACAAATTAGCAAGAATGGACAAAAAGGAGAAAAATCCAAATTCCATCTGGGTCCTTTTGATTAGATAAGTTGTGAATGATATCATTATTGGTACAACAGAGGACCGGCAAATATGTCATTTTCAGGGCCGCCCAGAGGGGACGGCAAGTGGGGCAATTTGCCTTGGGCCCCGCAGGGGCCCCCACGAGAATGTCGGAGGCTCCCCCCCACCCCCGCCATCCCCAATCTCTCGGCGCCTCAGCTCGCCGCGTCCAGGAGCGGCCCTGGACAGCGCTGCAGCTGCGTGGCCTGAGCTCCTCCCGCTCAGAGCCGCGTGGTAAGGGGGCGGGGCTCCGAGCTCCGGGCCAAGCGGCGGGACCTCAGGTCCCGTGGAGCCACGCCGCTGCAGCGCTTTGCAGGACCACTCCTAGACGCAGCGCGCTGACGCTCCGGGAGAGGGGGGAGGCGGGAGTAAGCAGCATGGTAAGCCCCTCTGAGCCGTACTCCCCCCTGACCCCCCCCACAGCCCTGACCCCCAGCTCCGAGCCCAGCCCCTCTGAGCCGGGCACCCCACTGTCCCCCCCCACAGTCCTGACCCCCAGCTCCAAGCCCATCTCCAAGCCAAGCCCCTCTGAGCCGGGCACCCCCCTGACCCCCCCCCCACAGCCCTGACCCCCAGCTACGAGCCCAGCCTCTCTGAGCTGGGCACCCCCCAACCCCATCCCCCCACAGTCCTGACCCCCAGCTCTGAGCCCAGCCCCTCTGAGCTGGGCACCTCCCGACCCCATCCCCATCCCCCCACAGCCCTGACCCTCAGCTCCGAGCCCAGCCCCTCTGAGCCAGACACCCCCCTGACCCCATCCCCCCTACAGCCCTGACCTCCAGCTCTGAGCCCAGCCCCTCTGAGCCGGGCACCCCCCGACCCCATCCCCCCACAGCCCTGACCCCCAGCTCTGAGCCCAGCCCCTCTGAGCTGGGCACCCCCCGACCCCATCCCCCCACAGCCCTGACCCCCAGCTCTGAGCACATCTCCTCTGAGCCGGGCACTCCCTGACCCCATCCCCCCACAGCCCTGACCCCCAGCTCTGAGCCCAGCCCCTATGAGCCGGGCACCCCCTGACCTAGAGCCCAGCTCCCCACCCAGCCCTGAGCAACAGCAGCACCACCCCCAGGCAGCGACATCCCATTGGCACCAACCATCACCATCACCATCACCCAGCGACAGCCCATTATGTAATTGCAAATGTATACATACCATTAAAGTATTTAATGTTTTTAAATAATGTATTTTGTGTATTTTCAAATTATTAAAAAATAATTTTTGAATGTATTTCACTGGTTATTTTTTACATTTCCAAATACATGTTACTATAGTATTGCAACTTTTTTTATGGAAAGGGCCCCCGAAATTGCTTTGCCCCAGGCCCCCTGAATCCTCTAGGCGGCCCTGGTCATCTTTGCATTTGCATCTAGCTATCTATATATCCATAAAGTGTGTGTCCATTTCACCATTGCTCTACACCAGTGGATGTAAAACATGTCACTCTTCTACTTTGGTATTATTTGACTCCTGCTTTTCACTAGTGTGAACGAATACACAATATGTAGGGTAACAGTGAATCAGGCCCTGTATATATCCATATCCATACACACACTATTTATTAGTGTTCCATCATAGCAATTTATATCCATCACAGGTGAGGAGTGGAGAGTGTGGAGGAAGAAAATTCAAGAGCAAAATCGGAGATGATGAAATAAGACTGGAGATATTGTTGTATTACAAACACTTTTTCAAGTCAGCCTTATGTCAGTGTGGTGGTGAGTAACATGAATCTGTGGGCAGGAAAAAGCAGCACAAAGAACGTTCTTAACAATGGAAAGAAGTTTGCCTAGTAAGGCTATCTTAAAGATTAATGATGCTGTGAACATAAAAGATACCAGATGCCTGAAACAAACACAATGGGCCAGATCCTCAGCTTAGCTCAATGTGGCTCCATAGAAGTTAATGGCCCTGTGACGATTTACAGCAGTTAAGGATCTGACCCAACATATTAACACCCACAAGTAGACATTTCATTTTAGTGCTCTTGGGAGCTACTTGCTTCAAGTGTCCTACGACACCAGCACTTGTGTGTGTTTGTCAGCCTGCACTTCCAGGTGCCTCAGTTTTCTTACGGCTCATCCTTTCTGATATAGCTTGAAGCTCTTAGGGACCTGAAAGGTTATACTCTGTGGTACAATCTCATTGGCTTATCTTGGAATGAGACCATGTTTTCTCTTAGCTCTGTGACTTAAATCTTCTCTAGTCTGCCCCACTTAATGGTGTCAGCACAACTCAGTCCATAATGGACTGATTTTCATGTGGGTAAAGTGTCTTTAAGAGGCTCTCTGAGAGGGTGGAGCTTCATATTGGAGGCTGTCAGAGAGAATGATAATTTCTATCATTTACTAACACTATTTATAAGCCAAAAAGCAGAGAGCAGAGTAAGCATGAAATAAAAGTAAATATTCAGAAACCACATTGCTAAAACCAGTCTTAGATATTGTTTGTGGTATTGGAAAACTTAGTACTGGAGACAAAGAAAGATAAGCTTAATAAAACTCGCAAACATTCAATTATAGAAAGCCTCTTTCTCAGGAACTGACAGGTTGGCTATGATGGAGACAGAGACATTTTTTGGTCACCTTTGTTCTTTGAATTTTCTCTCTGGGGACCCCATGTTCCTTCTCTCCATCAGACAACAGAGAGTAGGGTGGCCACTCGTGCATCCCCAGAATACCAGACGTTGTATGTGAGGTAATGCTGCCTGCAGGATGCCATTTTGAAGAACATGCCACATCTTCCCTGGTGCATGTGAGGTCACGCCAGCAGGGGTAGAGCGGCACACTCTTCAAAATGGCATCCTCGGTGCCCGATACCAGACAAAACCATGTATGTTTTTATACTAGTACCGGACAGGAGACAAGCCTTAAAAAATAGCACTGTCTGGCTTAAAACCAGATGAATGGCTTGCCTCTGTGAGAGTGAAGTGGTGTGGACTTTATTTTGGGGAAGGTCTCAGGCCTGTGTTATGCAGGAGGTCAAACTACATGACCACAGTAATCCCCTCTGGCCTTGACATCTATGAAGCTGTAAAACAAAACAACATCTCAGATCCTGTTTTATCCTCTTCAGTTTTACTTTTGAACTTTTTTCATACTTGCCATTCCAACTGGTTCATTTAATGTACATTGTGCTGTGTAGGCTGAGCAAGCTTATCAATGGGAATCACTACTTGACTTCATTATATGCGTGGGACATTACCATTCTGCAGCACTCCCCACAGGCCCTACAGGCCGGGAGCTGAAGCTTATGGGCCTGGCCAATCATTAAGGGAAGTTTTGTCCTTTGTTTTCAGTTCATATCCTATCCTCAATGCTGAACCATTGATTCAGGCTAAGCAAATTTAAAACCTCTTCAGCACCTCACTTCCTTGTTCAGAGCCGTGTGTGGGAGTATTAACCCTCACACCACTTGAGTCAAGCAGGCCGCACAGAATTCTGTACCTGAGTCCAGCTTTTTCCTTGGGAGATAGTGAATTTAATTAATTAATTAAAAATCGTTTCACTCCCGGAAGTAACTGGGTTCTAATCAGTTACAGTCACAGAAAGAGAAAGAAAATATTAAACCAAAGAAAAAATCGGCAAGGATAAATTTCAGTGCCACAGTGTTCAAGAAACTGCTCTTGTAAGGGACTAGAAGGATGACAAGTTGGACTGAAGTTTGAAAAGTATAGCTGACTCAGTAATTAAAAAGGATTTTGATTATTGCATGGGCTATTCTTGCTGATCTGCCCAGTGGCAATAGAAATAACTGATAGCAGTGGGAGGGAAAAGAAAAATCTTTGGCATTAAACATTTTATTAACATTCTTAAAATTGGCCTTAGGAATTCAGTTTAGTTGGCTGCACAATTAAAAGTTTAGAAGTATGAGATGAAAATATAAGAAACTATACAGGAAGCTTACGTGTGTGTGTGTGTGTGCCTATGGGTAATTGTTCCTGCTGCTGAAGACCGAGGCGGGAATCTGCAAAGCCCAGTGAGGCAGAAGCAGAAAAGACTAGTGTTGATAAGTGACAGTTAGAGCTAGGTTATTGCTTTAATACTGTAGCCCTCAGTAAGGAGCATTGCTGAATTGCATCACTTGAGGAGGAACATTGGAGAGATTAAGCCTCGGAGAAGCACAAGTTCTAATGGCACTTCTCCCTGTGCAGGCAGACCTAGCATAGAATGCCTCTCTTGGAATTCCATCATGATTTCAACAATTTCCACCCCACCATGAACCTTAGCCTGGACCAGTCCACACAAGAGATCCACTTCCTGGACACTACAATACTAATAAACGATGGCCACATAAACACCACCCTATACCGGAAACCTAGTGACCGCTGTACTTATCTACATGCCTCCAGCTTTCATCCAGACCACACCACTCGATCCATTGTCTACAGCCAAGCTCTACGATACAATCGCATTTGCTCCAACCCCTCAGACAGAGACAAACACCTACAAGATCTTTATCAAGCGTTCTTACAACTACAATACCCACCTGCTGAAATGAAGAAACAGATTGACAGAGCCAGAAAAGTACCCAGAAGTCACCTACTACAGGACAGGCCCAACAAAGAAAGTAACAGAATGCCACTAGCCATCACCTTCAGCCCCCAACTAAAACCTCTCCAGTGCATCATCAAGGATCTACAACCTATCCTGAAGGACGATCCATCACTCTCACAGATCTTGGGAGACAGGCCAGTCCTTGCTTACAGACAGCCCCCAAACCTGAAGCAAATACTCACCAGCAACCACACACCACTCAACAAAAACACTAACCCAGGAACCTATCCTTGCAACAAAGCCCGTTGCCAACTCTGTCACATATCTATTCAGGGGATATCATCATAGGACCTAATCACATCAGCCACACTATCAGGGGCTCATTCACCTGCACATCTACCAATGTGATATATGCCATCATGTGCCAGCAATGCCCCTCTGCCATTGGCCAAACTGGACAGTCTCTACGTAAAAGAATAAATGGACACAAATCAGACGTCAAGAATGATAACATTCAAAAACCAGTTGGAGAACACTTCAATCTCCCTGGCCACTCGATTACAGACCTAAAAGTCGCAATATTACAACAAAAAAACTTCAAAAACAGACTCCAACGAGAGACTGCTGAATTGGAATTAATTTGCAAATTGGACACCATTAAATTAGGCTTGAATAAAGACTGGGAGTGGATGGGCCATTACACAAAGTAAAACTATTTCCCCATGTCCCTCCCCCGCCCCCAGTTCCTCACATTTTCTTGTCAATTGCTGGAAATGGGCCATTTTCATTACCACTACAAACAGTACTTTTTCTCTCCTGCTGATAATAGCTCACCTTAACTGATCACTCTCCTTATAGTGTGTATGGTAACACCCATTGTTTCATGTTCTCTGTGTATATATAACTTCCTACTGTATTTTCCACTGCATGCATCCAATGAAGTGGGCTGTAGCCCACGAAAGCTTATGCTCAAATAAATTTGTTAGTCTCTAAGGTGCCACAAGTACTCCTGTTCTTTTTGCGAATATAGGCTAACACGGCTGCAACTCTGAAACCTCTCTTGGTGTGTTGGCCCAGTTTCCTAGGCTTATACAAAGCTAGCTAGGCTGTGACCCTGGTCTTGCCCTCCCAACATGGAGTTCAATTATTGCTATTGTGAGCAGCTCCTGTGCAGCTATGCAAGGGGGAGAGGGATTTTCTCGGCTCAGGGGCTGCTCACCCTTAGTAGATCCATGACTGACAGTGGAATGTGTGGCAATTTGATTGACCATTTCTAATAATTCTCAATGTGTGGAAACATTTTTCAACTAATGGGCTAAATCCTCAGCTGGCATAAATCAGCAAGGGTTTGTTGATGTTAATAGGGTTACACCACTTTGCACCAACTGAGGATCTGGCCCAGTATTCTTATATCATGTATTTTTTCATTTCAGAGTGTTAGCATATTGTTTGGCAATCAGCTCTGGCTAACAGTTTGCCCTCTCTTATTGGTTACATTTCATTTGGTGTTTCAGTTGCATGTTACTGTCTGAATTATGTGTTGTAGATAAGTTGAGAGAGGGAATTTTAGTTTGAGATGAGAGTGTGCCGCACAGAAGTTTGTATCATAGCTGCAATGCAATTAAGAAGTGTTAGAGACCATCCATTACCATCTGTTTTTATTTTACTAACTCAAACTAGTCACCACGCAATCAACTAACAAGATTGAGCTCAAAAGAAACAAAACCAAAAAAAAAAAATTGACTTTTTTCTTGCAAGCCTTTATGATTTATAGTGAAGTGATGTGGTTGCCAAAAAGCTTTATTAAAGAGTCATTAAAAATAAAAAAAATTATGTTCTCATGACTTGGCCCTAATCAGTTCTGTGGGCTTGGATCTTACCCTAAAAATTCAGGAATTTTGTTGTTCTAATTTTTGCTCTATAATCACCACTTGGCTTTTAAGACCAAAGACCTATGTGCTTGCTGGATAATGAGTGCCTCCAAGTTGGATCTTAAGAATGGCTGCAAAAATTGTATCTGGTCTGGCATTACTGCATCTTTCGGTACACTCATAAAGGGTCGATTTGCTCTGCTACCACTGCTGACTACATCATAGAATTTAGCAAGCAGGGTTATTTTCTTGATACTTTAGCACAAGAAGTGCTGAATCATTGTCAATAGGGGCTTCCCACCATTTAAGGTGGGTTACTTGATGATATTATCTAAAATTCTTCTGAGAGCATCATTAATATTCTCTAATAAATTGTTGAATGCTTTCTGTATTTCTCTTATTTTCAAAGTCAGCTTTTCTAAAGGTGACGCCAAAGCCTCAAGTGTGTTAGTGGCTTTCCTTCTATGAGGCCCAGAGGGAGCAAGCTCAAAAAATGTCTTTTCTATTATTGTTTTCTGTTTATTAAACATGGGAAACCTTTTCCCTTGAAGCAGGTTGAGTTACTGTTAAAGATAAGAGGATTAAATACAGGTTCCAAAAAGCAATCCACTTGTGATGCAGGGCAGAAAGATGGTGGCTACTTCCAAAATGGTAATGTGATATTTACTTTTCAGAAATTCTTTTAATACTGAGTTAAGACTATTAACTTGTGTGGGTTTTGTTTTGTTTTGTAAAAGAGATGAAGAAATGAAATACCAGACCTGCATATATGTCATAAAATACTTTAAAATTCTTGGCTGACACACACAAAATTGAGGTCAAATCCTTGTACCTTCCAGATGACAGCCTCCCTAATATCTCATTAGTCTTAGCACCATTGCTAGAGCCTAAAAGAGAAAATACCTCTGACAATTTTCATTGTATATCTACACTGCAATAAAAAATCTGTGGTGTGGCTGTGGCTGGCCCAGGTCAGCTGACTCAGGCTCGCAGGGCTTGGGCTGTGAGGCTATAACATTGCAGTGTAGACGTTCAGGCTCAGGCTAGTGCTTGGGCTTTGAGATCCCATGAAGGGGGAAGGTCTCAGAGCCAGGGGCGGCTCTAGCTTTTTTGCCTCCCCAAGCACGGCAGGCAGGCTGCCTTCGGCGGCATGCCTGCGGGAGGTCCCTGGTCTCGCGGATTCGGCGGCATGCCTATGGGAGGTCCGCCGGTCCCGCGGCTTCGGTGTACCCGCCGCCGAATTGCCGCCGAAGCTGCGGGACCGGCGGACCTCCCGCAGGCGTGCTGCCGAAGGCAGCCTGACTGCTGCCCTCGCAGGGAATGGCAGGGCACCCCCCACGGCTTGCCGCCCCAGGCACACACTTGGAGCCCTGGTGCCTGGAGCCGCCGCTGCTCAGAACATGTGGTCAAGCCCAAGCCCGAACGTCTACACTGCGATTTTTAGCCACAAAGCCTGAGCACCACAAGCCTGAATCAGCTGACCCGGGCTCTGACACTCCGTGCTGCGGGTTTTTTATTACAGTGTAAACATACCTTGTGTAACCAGCCAAGGGCCTAGCAAAAATTGGTTGCGCAGTGGTCTTTAACTACAGGTCAAGCAAAATTTTACTGGAAGCCTCGGAATATATTTAAATAGGCACTTACAACAAGGGATTGCTTATTGGAAGGGTTCTTTAGTATGATATGCAAAATACAAGGAAAGCAGTGAGAAGAGTTTATGTAATTCCTTCAGTATGCTGGAAAGGAGTCTGAAGATAATAATTTATTTTTGAAAAGATCCTTGCAGAGATTTATCTCTGCTTTAAGTGGAAGCATAGAACCATCAGTGAAGTATATTTAGCATATTGCAGATCCTGTGAATGAAGCCATCAATAAGATTTATTTTATATTTATGCACTTCTTATTAATTGCTAAGCAAATTAAATTTCAAGGATGTATTTAAATCACACACTGACCTTGTGGCCCTTTTCTAGACCAGGGAAAAAAAGGTGCTTTTTTTTTTTTTTTTTTCAGTTGAGTTAGCCCAGTCCACGAGTTTAACTCAATTGAAAACCTCATTTGAAACTAGTGTAGACACAATTTAACTCCTTTAACTCAGTTTTAGTAGGTATAGTTATAGCCTATGCACCTGTCTAGGATTTAACTTGGTTAGTTTAGGATGTGCTAAGAAAAATTGTTTTGTCTTGATGAATTTTAGAAGGTAACTTGACTTAACATCACACCTTTAAATCCAAGTTAGCAAAGGCCACTGTGACTAGCATGCAGCTATATCACAGCATGTATCTAATGCTTGATAAGTTGCACATATACAAGAGAAAATGTCCATAGCACATATGAATTCAAAGAATTCTCCTCCCCTTTCAAACAACCCTCATAAATTGAAAATAGTTCTTTCCCCTATGTTTTTGTTCTCAGCATTTTGTATAATTAACCTCAGATAACCCCCTTTTCTTCATTTCTTATGAGACTGTTTCCCCAGTGACATAATGTGGATAATAATGCTTGTAAAGTGCTTTGAGATCCTCAGATGGAGGCTGCAGAATATGTATAAGCTACTACTACCCATAATAATTCGTTAAATTGGAGTTGCACCTAGATGCCCTGATCAGGGCCTTGTTCTTGGCATTATACACACACATAATAAAAAGACAGTCCTTGCCCCAGAGAGCTTACAGTGGCTAGAAAACAACAGGTGGATAAAACAAATGAAATGTGGGGAGGACAATGTAAGCAGTGAAACAATCCCTATGAACTAAATTAGTTCATAAGTAGCAGCTTTAGATATAAATTGGGCTCATTATTTTTACTCACACCTTGTTATCACTCATTCCTCCCCAAAATATGATTCATTATCATGTTTTCCTGTGGCAAGGGCAGGAAAGGCAACCTGAGTTTTGTAAGTGTCTGATTCCCCCTGCCCCCAAGAAATGGAGTTTAGCTGTATTGTGAGGAGAATTTAAAAACCTCTGGCATGAAATGTTCCTATTCAACAAGTAATAATTTCCCTATTACTTTAAGAGTATTTGTAACTCTTTCTTCCAGATAGATCAAATGATGAACATAGGAAAGTTGAATTTTTCTTCAGCTGAGACTGTTTTTCTTTGAAAATGTTGTGATACATGAAAGGATTTGGAATTTCAAAACAGCACAGTCTTGTAGGCAACTAACAAAGACGTCTTTTTCCCCTTCACTTGTTCTTGGAATCACTTCTCCAAGAAGTGTTCGAAGAGGGGGTTTAATTTCAACATGAAAGCTGCCACTTCTAACTGAGCTTTTAATAAGTAGTGATTTTTTAAAAAAAATACTGACGCTTTGATACAATACACAGACAACAATTGTCCTAAAGAAAATGATTTCAAACCCAGCAATTACAGTACAGTGTTTAATGATGTCATGACAACCCACTGTAAACAGGTAAACAGACATAAAACAGCTGGTGATATGGGCAAAAAGCTGATATTTTACCAACCAATGTGGTTATTGTAATAATAGCATTTCTGAAACATGAGAGAGAGAGAGAGATGATGAACTTTAAAGGAGTCAGTGTCTGGTTCTACTAAGCTACTAAATAACATCTTATTTCAAACCAAGGATACATGTTAAAATTTTCATCCAAATTCTAATCCAATGACTTTGAACTAAACTGGTCCCTGCTGCTGAACTGGCTGTATATCTTATTCTTAATTACTGAGCAAGGTTCCAGCAGTGTTTCTTTCTTAATGGTGCCAAACCACACAGCAAAATACATGCTTTCATATTGAGGGCACAATAGTCTCTCTCTCTCTCTCTCTTCCCCAGTTCATGCGGATACTTTTTTATACCTTTCTCCTGCACACTGGTGAACAAATACTATGTGATCATGTGATTACAGACTGTATCAGAATGGAAAAGGGGTATCAGGCACGAGGGGTCCAAATTAAGGTTGCACAGGCAACTTATATTCTGGTATTTTCTAACTTTTGTGTGTTTGACTTTGCAACCTTAATAATTTCCATTAAACATAGTGTGTGAGAGAGATTTTCTATGTAGTATTGTAAAAGAATATAGTGCTCTACAATAGGACAACAGTACTAAAAGTGTAATAACTTTTTGTCCCGAATGTGTTATATTTTAAAGGTACAAGTGAAGACAAACAGTACAAGACAATACAAAACATACAGAGGGCTGTGGTCATTCTAGTTTGAGTGCTTCATGGAGTAAATGGGTTCTCAGAAATTTCTTGAAGGAGAAGGTGGAGGGAACTAGGTGTATTTTAATAGCAAAGGGGGATATTTTACCTAAATTGAGTAGTGTGAATGAAAATTTCAAAGTCAAGAGAAAGAAGAAGAAAGAAAGCAGTGTAGAGGGAAAAGCATGAGGTAGAGGTTGGAATGCAGGCTGGGAGGGTAAGATGTAGGCAGTGATGGAATTGTGGAAAGCTTTTTATGGTGAAAATTTGGTAAAATACAGTAGCAGTGATCACCATGAAAGGTTACCGGAGGTGGGTCTAATGTACTGTGCTGAGGATAGTAGGGTTGGAGAAAAGAAGATGCATTTTACAGATGTCAGAGAAAAAGTAATGACAGAATTTGGAGAGGGCTTAAATGTGAGAGGTGAGGAAAGGAAGGAGAGAAGGACTACACCAAGGCTGGAATTGTCATTAAGAGACAGGATGCTGGGGTTACTATTATTGTTGATGGTGGTAGCAATAAACAGCAAAGGTTTAGGAGGAAGGATCAGGAGCTGATGAAGCTGACATGGTTCTCAGCTGCAAAATTTGGATCCAAGTTAAGGTCAGAAATCTCCCCCACAGTCTAGGGATGATCTATCTGTCTGACTCTCATTTAAGGTATTTCTAAGACACTTCTACTGTACTTAAGTGCTGATCAGGTTTAGGATGTTTCTCAATACTTTTGGAGAGATAGGCCTTAATCATGAATTTTAGATCCAAATTTGGGTTTTTGAGTTGGAAAGCCCCTCCTCCCCTTCCTGAAACTTGAGGGCTGGTTAGGTCAGTGGTTCTGGGTTGAGACCCTGTCTAATCATGTGTTTGGATTTACGGATATGTAGCTTAAGATTGTGTCAGCTCACCTAAGAAGAGATGTCAGAGACGCATAAAGAGATTTAAGATTGCTCTACAAATTAAATTTCAGGGTGGATGGATAGATTTGTGACTTCTCTGTTATCGGGTAACCGCTAATTAAATATTGTATTACATACATGTATCTCTAGGCATACAAGGACAAAATGTCAAAGACTAGTACAATGGTTATGCCTGCAAAAGTGTGTGAATTCCCAATTCGTACACAAATCTGGTAACTACACAAATAAATAGCTCATTATTGGAGATCTGTCCATGCCACAAATTTCAAAACCAAATCTAGATATTTAATTTCCCTAAAGATCTAGACTGAAAAGATCCAGGATTTGATTTGGCCCATTACAGCATGTTACGAACTGCCCTTCCCCTAGAGCAATTCAGTCAAGTTCAAGAGAGACCAGGGGTTTTAACAATTTATTGAAAACTACAATGGGATCTAAATATATGATCCTAGGCTACAATTACAGCTAGGGTTGCCAGTTTTGGTTGGATGTATTCCTGGAGAATATGGATGACATATTCTTTAATTAAAGATTAATCTTTAATTCCTGGAGACTCCAAGACAATCCTGGAGTGTTGGCAATCCTAAATATAGCAGCTAAGTAAAATCTCACTCCCTGCTGGGTGGTCCTGCTGTCAGATGAATCCAGGGGTGCTGGAACAATTTATGTAGTGGGGGTGCTGAGAGCCATTGAACCAAACCATAAACCCTGTACATGATGGAAACCACTTCAAGCTAGGGGGTGTGGCAGCACCCCTAGTTCTAGCACCTATGGATGAATCTGTGTCTCTATCTAGAGTCTGTCACCACTGCACCATGCACCAACCAGAGAAGCTCTTAACACACTTGTATAAACTCTAGGCTATGCAAGTGCCCATACACAGCATGTCCAGACATGCTCCAACCATGGCTCCCCTACTGCTGGAAAATGTAAAACACATACTAAAAAGATAAACATTAAAAACAAGAAAGTGTAAAGGTGCCTCACCCCGGGAACACAGGAGCATATCAGGATGCAGCCTGTATGGGGACTCTCCAGTCTCCTAACGAGCAGTAGTGGCCAGCTGAGAAGCTCAGATCTGGAATTAAACTTCCCCTAATCGTGGAGCTATTCAGATCTGGGGTTCTGCTTTAGATTCATTTCTAGTAGGCACCCGGTTCCCCAACATGCATGAACAAACTAAGAGTCTTTGATAGTCTATCCTACAACTCCAGAAAGTCTTTAATATTGATACGCTTCCTGATGAAAGTTCCCATCTGCAGAAGAGGATATTCATAAATCAGAAGAATTCTACCAGTCATCTTTGTACCTGAGGCCTTTTTCAGGATGGCTGAATGGCTTCTGATTTCTTTGGAGTTCTATTTTGACATGGTGAATAATGATCTATCCTCCCCTTGCGGTTTATGCACATATTCTAATAAAAACAATGGCAGATCTGTAACTAACGGAGTGCCATCAGACGCCACTAATTCACTGCTCTACAGCCAAAATGCTTCTGAAATAAATGTAGTCAAACTTTACTAATTCTGGGTCACTGAGAACGAAAATGATGCTTAAAATTGTTGATTGGCTCTAGTTTTCAAAATATGCTATTGGGTCAGTATATACGACCCTTGACTTGGGAATGGCGGAGGATAAGTGAGTTATAAAGGGAAGGGATCTCAATTTAAACAAGAAATGACTAAAATACATCTTTGACTGGATCTATGAATAAATCTATGACTGGGTTTGGACAGTCTTGCTTTTTAGGCAAAACAATGAATGATGCAATCTGAAGCTGGTATTGCGTCATACATGATATGAATTGCATTATGTTATTCCTAGAAGTCATGGATGATGCAATCATAACGAAGCTTACATGACTCTGCTGAACAAATTGTCCTATATCAGCTCTAGAAATCATACAGTGTCGTGCTCTCTTCTTTGTCAGTGTTTGATTTTGCAAAGGGACACATTTCTGTTTAGCCAAAGTGAGCAGAGATGCCTCGTACTTGTGTGAACAGTGCAGATAACTTCTGCTATGTTTGTGGTGAAGTGACTTTTGCATCCCAAAAGCGCAGTATAACCACTATGGTTAAGAAAGCCTATCACCTTTATTTTGGCTGCAAAATTGGAGATCAGGACAAGAGGTGGGCCCCACACATATGCTGCAAAACTTGTGCAACAAATCTTCGCCAGTGGTTGAACAGGAAAAGGAAATCTATGCCTTTTGCAGTGCCAATGATTTGAAGAGAGCCAACAGATCATACCAGCAATTGTTACTTCTGCATGGTGCCTCCAGTTGATAAAGGTGTGTCAAAGAAGAAAAAGTGGACTGTGCATTATCCAAACATTCCATCAGCTATACGCCCAGTACCCCACGGAGAAGGCCTGCCGGTTCCTGATGCACCAGAATCATTCTCACTTGAGTCAGACGAGGAAGAGGAAGAGGATGAAACTTCTGGTCCTGAACCATCAATGTCACAGGACCCACATTTTCTCCCATCCTCCTCCTCTGAACCACACCTCATAACACAAGGTGAACTGAATGACCTTGTCAGGGATTTGGAACTACCCAAGAGTAAGGCAGAGCTGTTGGGCTCCAGACTACAGCAGTGCAATCTCCTGGCAGGTGATGTTAGGGTTTCCATGTTCCGTGACCGTCAAAAGGATCTTGTCCCGTTCTTCTTCATGGAAGGTGATCTTGTAGCCTGCAACAACATCGATGGTGTGATGGCAGCCCTCAACATCGTTCACGATCCAGATGAGTGGAGACTGTTCATTGATTCATCGAAGACGAGTCTTAAAGCTGTTTTACTGCATAATGGCAATGTTTTGCCATCAATTCCAGTTGGTCATGCAGTCCATATGAAGGAAACCTATGACAACATGAAACAACTTTGGAGGTGCATAAACTATGACCAACATCAGTGGCAGCTTTGTGGCGATTTGAAGGTTGTTGCTCTCTTGCTTGGTCTGCAGACTGGATACACAAAGTACTGCTGTTTTCTCTGCCAATGGGATAGTCATGCAAGAGATTCCCACTACATCAAGAAAGATTGGCCACTCCGACAGTCATTGGAGCCTGGGAGGAAAAGTGTTCAGCATCCACCACTTGTTGAATCAAGGAAGATTTTGTTACCACCCTTACACATCAAGCTGGGTCTGATGAAGAACTTTGTCAAGGCCATTGACAAAACACAAGCAGCTTTCAAGTACCTCCGTGGAAAATTTCCAAGGTTAAGTGAAGCTAAGATAAAGGAAGGTGTCTTTGTTGGTCCTCAGATTCGTGAACTTCTTCGAGATGATGCATTTGACTATGCACTGCGTGGCAAGGAAAAGACGGCATGGAAAGCCTTCCAGTTAGCGGCAATAAATTTTCTCGGAAACAACAAGGCAGACAACTACAGGTTGTTGGTGGAAAACCTCCTCAAGGCATACAAAAGCCTTGGTTGCAACATGTCACTAAAGATACATTTTTTGCACTCTCATCTAGATTTTTTTCCACCGAACTGCAGAGCAGTGAGCGACGAGCACGGCGAGCGATTTCACCAGGACATTGCAACAATGGAGAAACGCTATCAGGGCAAATGGAGCCCATCAATGCTTGCAGACTATTGCTGGACAGTGACAAGAGATGCTCCATTTAATGAATACAAGAGACAAGCCAAGAAGCGCCGAGTAGACACTGAATAGGACTAAACTATGTACATAATAGTTTTTGCCTTTTGTTTCATAATAAATTTTATTTATATAACCCTTTTGCTGATTTTTAAAGTGTTACACAAACAGGACAGGTGAAATATTATCATGTAAAGCAACCATAAACACATGAAAAGACCTAGGTTTACAATTTATGATTAAAGCTCTACTATCTACACAATATACATAGACATAAAATGTAAAAACTTAAATATCTTAGAAACAGTAGCCAATCAGTTGTTTTAATTGTCATATTTGAATTCAGCACATCAAAATACATAATAAATAGCACATTTTATCTCTGAAGCAGACGACTTCTCAAAAATTGTAGACCAGTGTTATAAATATGATCATGTGTTAGAAAGTGGACTTATAGAGAAGTATTTGACTATATAATTGCAATAGTCCTTTCTGGCCTTGGAATCTATTAATCTATTTCCTGAACCACAAAGCCCTCTGCCCCCTTGTGCAATAGATTTTTTTCCCCTCAAATAACTTTATACTTAAACAAATAAATTTTAGCTGTAAAGCTTTTGCAGCTTGATCTTGTGATTTATGCTCCTTTTCCCTTTCCTTTGGTGTAGAGGAGATCTAAGCAGACAGAATGACCTACATCTTAGTAGCTGGATCAAGCCACTTGTAAAACTGCTGCCAAAATTTCCCTACACATGGGGAGGGGACCCCAAAATATTCCTACTGAATGGATCATGTATTTCCTTATGACACACAGCTTACCATTTCACTGCATACCGTATGTTCTCAGACAGTTTTATAACATACCCCATATGCCTACTTTCCTGACCAAAATTGACGAGGCAGCAAATGGTTCAAAACATTGACACTCAAACTGTCTTTTTTAGAGTTGAGTTTGTATTGATTTATTTTACTTTCTATTGCCAGGTAAACACACACTCAATCGAATTGCAGCAACAGCATCCAGAAGCTACCTTAGGCTTCTGCTATGTATGTATTCCATAAGGATTCCCTGGGAATGCATCCAGGGCCGGCTCTAGGCACCAGCAAAACAAGCAGGTGCTTGGGGCGGCACATTTCTAGGGGCGGCATTCTGGCGCCGGCCATCATAGGCACCGACTCCGTGGCATGGAGAAAAAGTGCCCCCGCCGCCCCAGCTCACCTCCGCCTGCTCCTCTGAGCGCGCCGCTGCCACTCCGCTTCTCCCCCCTCCCTCCAGGGCTTGCCGGGTGCAAAACAGCTGTCTTGCGCAGCAAGGCTGGGAGGGAGGAGAAGCCGAGCAACGGGGCGCTCGGGGAAGGCGGCGGTGGTGAAGCGGAGGTGAGCTGGAGCGGGGAGAGGTTCCTCTACCCCCCCGTTACTTCCTGCACCCCCCCACCCTAGCTCACCTCCGCTCCACCTGCTCCCCTGAACGAGCCGCTGCTCCGCTTCTTCCCCATCCCTCACCTGAGAGGGAGGGGGGAGAAGCGGAGCGGCGGCGTGCCCGGGGGAGCAGGCGGAGCGGAGGTGAGCTAGGGCGGGAGGTCGCGGGGGGGCCGCAGGAAGCAATGGGGGGGGGAAATGCGGTACCCCCGGGGAAGGAGGCGGGGCCGGGGATTTGGGGAAGGGGTTCGGAAGGGTCAGAGTTGGGGCGGGGTTGGAGGCGGGGAGGCACAAAAAAAGGGGGGGCGGCCAAAAATTTTTTTGTTTGGGGCGGCAAAAATCCTAGAACTGGCCCTGAATGCATCCCAGGTCCTGTTTCCATTTCGGAGGTTGCTGTCAGATTTGAACCACATGGCATTTTGTTACATCAGAAATCAGGACCAAGATTTCAAAATATATGATTGGAAGGAAAAAAATTGGGACATGAGCACTTTGGGACCAGCTAAGTATGGGGGTTTTCACTTCTAAGATTTGTAAGAGACTGGCATCATTACTTTGATGAATAATTTTGTCACAAGAATAATAGAACTGGAATTCTGTTTAATGGTCAGGATGAAATCCTGGCTTCACTGAAGTTAATGGAAAAACTCCCATTGATTTCAATGGGACCGTATTTCACTCTTAGTTTTGTCCTTCTTTTCCTCATTCTTCCTCCAAATCATTACACCTGCTTATTTTCTACTTAAGTTATGCATTATTTTATATAACTACATTATACTGTATGTACTCCACAGGGGTGTTGTGAGGCTTAATTAATTCCTGTTTGGATTGTGATAGTTAGTTCCTCAGATTTTATTATTAGTAAGTGTATTTATTGCGTGGTCTGACATTTTGGATTTAAAGTGCAGTGTTTGTGCCATATGCATTTTTATGCAACCATTGCATCACAGATTTTGAAGCCACATGCCACATGTCTCCTTTGAGGTTTGGTTACAAATATTTTGAGACCATCTGGAACAAATTTTGAGTGAACATGCACTGAATTTTGAATGACCATGGGCCAAGTTGCCAGGTTTTACAAGTGATTGACAGATTTGCTTGAAACTTCCTGAAACTTGATTCAACAGTATTGTTTTTTGGGATGTGTGCAATACAAATCTCAAAACAAAATACAGAGATTTTTCAACTTGTCCCCTCAGAAATATATTGAACTCCAGGCACATAAATACCATTATGTTGGACAATAATCTAAAATACATTAACACGCTCTTTTGTACGTAGTAGATTTTCATAGGCTTTAAGGCCCTGATGATCCATTATGATCATCTAGTCTGACTTCCTGTATAGCATAGGTGAAAGCTAAATGACTGATTCACAATGAATAATTTATTAAACAAATATTGGCTTTTTTCTGCTTGTGAATTATTTTAATATCCTCACAGTTGCTCATTGTTTACTATTATTTGTGAATATTGTAATTGAAATTTTCTTGGTCTGCAAATTATTTAAGTAACAAATATTACAATCAAATTCAATTTGGAAATCATAGTCTAACATAAGTAAATTTTCTAATTCAAGTAACTGATTTATATCACTGATATAAGTCGTGGAACTAACCAACACAACATGAATTCTGAATTGTATATTCACTTGTAGTGAAGCGATTCGCTTTGTATTAGTTAGTTGCCTATGTCATGCAATCAGGAATCAGAAACAATACCATGTGATTTATATATCTAACCAACAAAATGGATCCAATCCAATTCCCATTGAAATCAACAAGAGTCTTTCTATTAATTTCAATCAGAGTTGGATTGAGTCTAGTGTAGTGAAAATTGTGAATTTTGACTATTACAGTCATATATAATATACACATTTTATACATGATATGAAATTTGCTTTTGGTAAATATTCACGTTTCATTAATATTTGTGCAAAAAAATCTAACACATGAATGTTCAAAAGGCAACATCACAAACATAAATCAAATCAAAATTCATTTTGTAACTGGAATAATATTTACAAAACAACTCTTCTAATCGCTCAGCTCTCTATGCAATGTGTTAATGAATAACATATACTAAAGATACAAATGTCCAAATTTCACAGAACTACATCAGGGATGAATTTGTCCCAAAACAAAGGTTTTGGCCTGATTATGCACTTGGAACGCCCAGTGAAGTGAATGGGAATGTTGAGAGTTAATTAACAGCTGCACTGGGCCTCTGTGAAATGAAAAATAAAAATTGCAAGCAGTTTGGGAAGTTGATGGTTCCCTCAGCCAGAATTCTCTCTTTTCCCTCCTTTTTCTTCAGACGTAAAAGACTTTTGGGTGTTCTCCAGGGCTTCAGATGACATAATCTTTCAATCTTAAAGAGGCCTAACAAAATGAATAAAAGTGAAGCTGTGACTGTTAGTACATTCTTACTTTCTAGTCCAAGATCAGATTATATACATAAGCATTCTGCTTCATTGTAGTGTATTATACTGATTATTAAATATTTTTATTCTTATTACATCCAGCATTCTCATTTCTTTCTTGTTTAAATGTCTCTAATGATTTTTGTTAGTTGCAAATTAAAGTCAGGGCAATTCTAAGTAAAATAGTGGAAAAACTAACAGAATTTTCTTTTCCTTCCTGTGTCCTGAAAGTCAGAAGTTTAGGCCAGGTCTACACTACCGCGGTAGTTCGACAGCTGGCAATCGAACTTCCGGGTTCGATTTATCGCGTCTGGTCTGGACGCGATATATCGATCCCGGAAGCGCTCGCCGTCGACTGCGGTACTCCAGCTCGGCGAGAGGAGTACCGCGGAGTCGACGGGGAGCCTGCCTGCCGCGTGTGGACCGCGTCTGAACCGCGGTAAGTTCGAACTAAGGTATGTCGACTTCAGCTACGTTATTCACGTAGCTGAAGTTGCGTACCTTAGTTCGAATTTGGGGGTTAGTGTAGACCAGGCCTTAGAGTTAAGATTGAAATCTTAATCCATTCCATTATGCTTATATGTTGCTGCTGCTGCTGTTGTTAAAGTATTTAACTAGGGCATCTCAAGCTATGTCTACACAACAACTTACGTTGGTATAAATTATGTAACTTGGGGGTGTGAATAAGCCACCCCACTGAGCAACGTGAAATATACTGACCTAAGCACCGGTGTGGACAGTGCTATGTTGGCGAGAGAGCTTCTCCCGCCAACATAGCTACTGTCACTCACGGGGGCTGGAGTAATTAAATCAATGGGAGATCTCTCTCCCATCAGCTTAGAGCAGTGGTCCCCAACCTTTTTCATCTGGCAGGTGCCAGCCGACGAGCCACAGAGGACCGTGGCGGCAGATGAGCATCTGCTGAAATGCCGCCAACAAGTGGCAATGTCAATAGGTGTGGCCGCCGAAATGACGCTGCTTCTCGGCGGCATTTCGGCAGATGCTCATCCGCCGGCCAGTATGCGGGCGCACTTAGATGCCCCGGCAGGTGCCATGGGACCCGCGGGAACTGCGTTGGGGACCCCTGGCTTAGAGCATCTGCAGTAGCAGCGCTACAGCAGCACAGCTGCATTGGTGCAGCTGTGCTGCTGTAAGCTCTGTAGAGTAGCCATAGCTTCAGAACCTTAGGCAACCTTCTCTACTTTCTGTGCTGCATAAGGAGGGAAAGTGAATGTTCATGTTATTTGTTGAATTAATTCAGGCTGTTAATATTACTTGGCAGTTTTGTTTGTGTGTGAATGAGTTTCTTGTTGTGCAATTTAGCAGGATCTATTGACATTGGCTTTTGACAAACTTTGCTTGGGGTCCATTACTGACTGATCTCTGCTATCAGATCAGATTTATGAGATGGATAAAGAGCTGTTTGAGATTTCCTGTTCACTGAATATTAAAACTGCAATAGGGATTTCTAGCAACAAAGAACATTAAAATAGAGATCAGGGCCTTTGTGTCTTCCAGAGGAAGAGTGTTTAATGTTATTGAAAGCCCATTTTCTCTCTCGTTCAGCATGTTGTAAAAGACACTATTCTGTCTCCTTCTGCCTCCAGCAGGATGTTCATATTTGAAACAACCTAGAATTTTAGAGAGGGGTATGAGTCCAAATGACTAGAGGATAGCTAATGTGACGCCAATTTTTAAGTGGCCACGGCAATTAAAGGCCAGCAAGCCTGACTTCAGTGCCAGCCAAACTGGTTGAAACTATAGTAAAGAACAAAATTGTCAGACACATAGATGAACATAATTTGTTGGGGAAGAGACAACATAGTTTTTGAAAAGGGAAATCATGCCTCACCAATCTACTAGAATCCTTTGAGGGTATCAACAAGCATGTGGACAAGGGGGACCCAGTGGATATAGTGTATTTAGATATTCAGATTGACAAGGTCCCTCACCAAAGGCTATTAAGCAAACTAAGCAGTCATGAGATAAGAGGAAAGGTCCTCTCATGGATTGGTAACTGGTTAAAAGATAGGAAACAAAGGGTAGGAATAAATGGTCAGTTTTCAGAATGGAGAGAAGTAAATAGTGGTGTCCCCCAGGGGTCTGTACTGGGCCCAGTCCTATTCAACATATTCATAAATGATCTGGAAAAAGGGGTAAACAGTGAGGTGGCAAAATTTGCAGATGACACAAAACTATTCAAGATAGTTCAGTCCCAGGCAGACTGTAAAGAGCTACAAAAGGATCTCTCAAAACTGGGCAACAAAATGGCAGATGAAATTCAATGTTGATAAATGCCAAGTAATGCACATTGGAACACATAATTCCAACTATACATATAAAATGATGGGATCTAAATTAGCTGTTACCACTCAAGAAAGAGATCTTGGAGTCATTGTGGATAGTTCTCTGAAAACATCCACTTAATGTACAGTGGCAGTCAAAAAAGTGAACAGAATGTTGGGAATAATTAAGAAAGGGATAGATAATAAGACAAAAATATCATATTGCCTCTATATAAATCCATGGTATGTCCACATCTTGAATACTTCATGCAGATGTAGTCACCCCATCTCAAAAAAGATATATTGGAATTGGAAAAGGTTCAGAAACGGGCAACAAAAATGATTAGGGGCATGGAGCATCTGCCATATGAGGCTAGATTAATAACACTGGGACTTTTCAGCTTGGAAAAAAGATGACTAAGGGGGGATACGATAGAGGTCTATAAAATCATGACTGGTGTGGAGAAAGTAAATAAGGAAGTATTGTTTACTCCTTCTCATAACACAAGAACTAGGGATCACCAACTGAAATTAATAGGCAGCAGGTTTAAAACAAACAAAAGGAAGTACAGTAACTCCTCGCTTAACGTTGTAGTTATGTTCCTGAAAAATGCGACTTTAAGCGAAACGATGTTAAGCGAATCCAATTTCCCCATAAGAATTAATGTAAATAGGGGGGTTAGGTTCCAGGGAATTTTTTTTTCATGAGACAAAAGGCTATATATATATATACACACACACTATAAGTTTTAAACAAACAATTTAATACTGGTACACAGCAATGATGATTGTGAAGCTTGGTTGAGGTGGTGAAGTCAGAGGGTGGGATATTTCCCAGGGAATGCCTTACTGCTAAATGATGAACTAGCACTTGGCTGAGCTCTCAAGGGTTAACACATTCATGGAGGATAGGTCCAACAATGTCTATTAGCCAGGATGGGCAGAGATGGTGTCCTTAGTCTCTGTTTGCCAGATGCTGGGAATGGGCGACGGGATGGATCACTTGATGATTACATGTTCTGTTGATTCCCTCTGGGGCACCTGGCATTGGTCACTGTTGGAAGACAAGATACTGGGCTAGATGGACCTTTGGTCTGACCCAGTATGGCCATTCTTATGTTCTTTTGGATAAAACAATTAATTTAAAAACAAAGCTGTCCTAAACCAAAATGAAAGGAATCCCAATGCCTATATGTTTGGGCAAGATCCTTCATGTTTCTGTCTCTGAGTAACCCCCAGGACACCCCCTGGGTCAGTTTCTTCGCTGGTTTAATTTCATTGAAGAGAATGGAGTTACTGTAACTGTGCCTTTGTGGGTCACAACTGAGAATACAAAATTCAGGACAAACTGCTGAGAAATAGGGCAGATACACCCCAAAACTCATGGTTATTCTCCCATGAGATATACCAAACCAGCAACAAAAGTAAACTTCTGTTTCACCACACTGGGTAGCAAGAAGTCAGAACAGCAGTTTCCTTAGGCTTTCCAGTCCTTGTATCACTACCAGAAACACTAAACTTAGAGATGAGTGGTTCTTTAAAACCAATTTCCTCAAATTAAAGGTTCTTCTGATCCCAAATGACCAGCCACACACCCAGGTAGGGTGACCAGATAGCAAGTGTGAAAAATCAGGACAGCGGGTGGGGGTGGGGATAATAGGACCCTATATAAGACAAAGCCCTGAATATCGGGACTGTCCCTATAAAATCGGGACATCTGGTCACCCTACACCCAGGTCACTATACAACTCAGATCTTACCCCAAAATCACTCTGTTGCCAATCCTTTAGTATCAAAAATCTAAAGGTTTATTCATAAAAAGAAAGAAAGAAAGAAAGAAAGAAAGAAAGAAAGAAAGAAAGAAAGAAAGAAAGAAAGAAAGAAAGAAAGGTGAGAGTTAAAATTGGTTAAATGAATCAAATACATACAGTAATTGCAAAGTTCTTGGTTCAGGCTTGTAGCAGTGTGGAATAAACTGCTGGTTTAAGCCAAGTCTCTGGTTGCTTCCAAATCATTGGAAGGACCTCAGTCCCTTGGTTAGAATGCTCCCATTAGTATATGTCCATAGTCCAGAGGTTTGAGCAGGAAAGAGGCAAAATGGAGGTGTTTCCAGGGACTTTTATAGCTTTTGCCATGTGGAGGGAAACCCATTGTTTCAAACAAAGCCCTCAGCACAGCTAGTGGAAAATCACAGGTGACAAGATAGTGTTTGGAGTTACATGGGCAAGTCACATGTCCAAGCATGATTCCACTTAGACACAGTAGAAAGCCATTACCTATACCTCAAACAGCATGTTCACAGGAAAGTCCCTTCGGGGTAGGTAGGTGTCTACCATTGTGTGTTAAATGTTCTTTTGATGGGCCACTCAATTTGAATAGTCCCTACAAGATGTGCTGGCTAACTACCTTGTGGGTGTTATCCTAGGAGCAAACATTTGAAATCCAGGTATAGAGCCAATACATATAACTTCAAATATAAAAATGATACATGCATACAAATATCATAATCATATTCAGCTAATCATAACCTTTCCATAGACACCTTACTTGACAACCTTTGTACAAGATTTGTTGCAAATATGTAACAGTGGTTGCAACAATGATCTATATGGTCATATTTTAATCAGATAACATCACAGATACACTATGGTTTAATCCAGTCCACCTATAATTAATTATATTTCCTTCGTTGAGCAAATGTCTGTTGTTCATGGGCTTGGCTGGTTTCTTTTTTATAAATAAGGCTTGCAGTGGGTCTTCTTGAGTGCCTTTGACCTGGAGAAGAAGAAAAAGGCTTCTTCAAAACAAGGAAAACTCCCCGGAAGAATGATACTATTGTAAATCAGGGCCTGATTATGATCTCATTACATTGGTTCTAGACTTTTCAGTTGAGCTATACTGCTTTCCCCGAATTGAGGATCCATGTCTTTGGGTACGTCTATACCCAGCCGCTAGTTTGGCGGCTGGCAATCGAACTTCTGGGTTCGACTTATCGCGTCTTGTCTGGACGCGATAAGTCGAACCCGGAAGTGCTCGCCGTCGACTGCGGTACTCCTGCTCGGCGAGAGGAGTACCGCGGAGTCGACGGGGGAGCCTGCCTGCCGCGTGTGACCGAGGTAAGTTCGAACTAAGGTACTTCGAACTTCAGCTACGTTATTCACGTAGCTGAAGTTGCGTACCTTAGTTCGATTTGGGGGGTTAGTGTAGACCAAGCCTTTGATGTGTGCTTTTGATAACACATCCATACTGTCTATATAAAAGTTAGGGTTTAAAATAAAAATGAAGGAAAATATTGTATATGTATAGGTGGAAAATATTGTAATTCTATAAGTGTTTCAGAACCTGTGGCATCCTAGTTTTAGATTATGGCATGTGTATTAAAAGGAGGGACATAAGCACACAGTTTTAGCCTGAATTTTGAATAGCTTCACTCTTATCAAATTCTTTAGTGTGTATTGAAATTGCACTATCTAGTCATCGAGAGGTTTACTTTGGCTCAGATGAACATCAAGCTGTCTAAATGCTCAGCTGAAGTCTTCAAACCTGTTGAGTCTTCAGAACTGAGCTGTGAATCTTGAAAAAGCAGCTTTCCAATGAGATTCTTAGTACTTCTGTTTTAGATTGGTCTGGAAATATTGCCAGATCAGCCTCAATCATGGTATTTCAACACCTCCACTTGTGGTCAGAAGAAGGATACTTGTCAGGACCATGCCTATTCAGTACTAGAAAATTCAGGAGCATGAAAAAAAATGAAAAAAGAAAATTAGGCAAATAAATCAAAAGAGAAAGGGAAAATCAAAACTCCTCTGATGCTGGAGTATTCAAATGCATTCCTACTATGTCAGTGGGCAAAATTTTCAAAAGCACCTACATGACTTAGGAGCCTAAATTGATTTTCAATGGGATTTAGGCTTCTAAGTCACTTAGGTGCTTTTCCAAATTATACGTAGTAGGAATAAATTTACAGTCTGCATTGGTGTAGGTTGAAAACAATGGGTTATAGTGATATACAGCAGCTGAGGATTTTGCCCAATATATGTAAATGTTCATTAGCACTGCATTAGAGCTCTGTGTTTTGAATGATTTCAGTTTGTAATGAAAAAAATCAAACAATAAATAGAGAGTTAAAAAATGTAACTAAAATATCATTCTGCCTAAGTTCTACTTCTTACTTTATCTGAACTGAACATCTATTCCTAGTTTAAATCAGTTAAATTTTTGTTCATCTTCTAAAAAGAAAGTAAGAAATAGATGAAAGGGCAGTTCAGTCTCTGTTCCCATTTAGCTCATGTCCCTTCTGCTGAGACTACAAATTAATGCCTATTTGGATAGTGTTTTTACGCCATTGTCATCTTTTTATTAAATGGGGCTGGTGCACAGACCTGGGGCTGGGCACAGCCAGTGATTAGGGCCTTGTGTGGACCTCCTTACGCTTTTCATGTCAAGGATCCTAAAATAAAATAATTTCTAAAAGAGAAAGGTCCAGTCAGAATCATTATAATAAAAAAGGTCTGGTTCCCCAGCTTTGGAAATTTGCCCTCCCATAAAGGAACATAAGCCTGGTCTAACCACAGTTTTTGTACCCATATAACTATTTCAGATAGAGATGTTATATTTTACTGAAATAGTTCTACTGATACAAACACTAGCGTGGATACAGCTATATTGGTATAAAGGTGCATTATACCTGAAAAGCTAATTCCCCTTCCCATATAGGAATAGCTACACTGTTACAAAGCACCTATAGACTAATATGATTCTGCCCATGTTAGGGGCTACACTGCTTTAACCGTACCCATATAGTTATCCGTGTACATCTTTTGTGTGTGGAAAAGTACTTAATTAGCTTGCCCAGTGCTTAACTCTGTCCTCCTGTCTACATCCCTCATTCTGCTGTGTAAACTTCTCTGGGCTTGGTGCTATTTTGACCCATCAATCAGGGTCCTCTCCTCCCCTCTCCATCTGCTTCAGCATAGGCAACAGGAGAATTTATGAAGGAATTAACTTGAAGGAAGTTTGACAGTGCTAACTCAGGAACTTTGTATCCTTGTCACAAGAAGTAAATCCATTACAATACAATTCTGGCAATAAATGCTACGTTGCAATAGCAAACAGATCTGAAAAGAGCTGACAAATAAAAAAAATTACTAAAATCAAATATATTAAATGACCTAATTTTGTACCACACTCATGTGGGACAAGGACTCTCTTTATTGTTTGTAAAATGCTTGGCACAATGGAGCCTGAATGTTTGATTGAAAAATTCTAGGGATTATTGTAATAAAAATTGCCATACAAAAGAAGAACAAAGAAAGAACAATAACAACAATAACCATAATATCTGAATGTCTTACAGAGGTGTCACTTCATAGGTAGGGTGATCCATCTTTAGTTCTCTGTTATTCCTTCTTATGATAAAAAAAGTATGGAAGCGTGTGCACATTTAGGGTTTTTTTTATTCTGCGGTTCTGGTGGTAAACTATGCCAAAGTGACAAATCCTGTATTTAATCCAGAAGGCAGTGAGATCCAAGGTCATTCAGTCCTTTCAGGGAACTAATAATATGACCACCACACACACTTTCCAATGAACACACATTAAAAGATCAAATTGGTTAGAAGGATGCAAACCTGATTCAACAAGAGTATCCTTTCAGTGGGATTATACTGAATAAACCGTAATTATATGGTATTCACTGATCAAACAAGAACAGGGTAATTAAGTAAATATTTCTGCTTTTAAAGGGCATCCTTATTATCTAAACATTGCAAGTTGCATAGTAATCACTTCTTGAACCAGTTGGTAGCTTCAGATATAATTACCACCTCATAATCCATGGACCATGTAATTACTGAGTATTTATTATATGGTCTTTGTCACATAAGTACAGAGCAGTTGTCCAGTGATACGTGCCTTGTAAAATACAATGAAACTAAATATTTATTTTCTACTTCTTATATGTATAGCTCTTTAGAATCTTCTCCACTAGACTGTGTATTCAGGGGAAAATGTGTTTTAAAAGGATTTTTGTCAGCTGCATCTTGCAATTCATGGAAAGCCACTCACATGAGTGGCTCCATTTCCTTTCAAGACAAACAAAGGCAAAGAGTTCAGGATAAGACAAGAGACATAATTTGTGCAGGTTGTAAATCCAGCAAGTAAAGGACCATATCCCCTAATACTTCCTTCTGAAGAAGATCTGAGGTGAGTTTTCACATGTAAATGTCCACTCATCCTGCAATTACATTATCTTACAATAAAGCAGTAAAAACAGTAAAAAAATAAAATAAAAAAAATGAAAAAAATTTCATTTACACCAAGGCTTCTTTACATCACTGTGGCAATGGAAAGAGGCTTAAAGTGAATGTAAAGGTCAGGGTATACGTCTACACTGTAATCAGAGGTGTGACTGCAGCACATGTAGACATATCTGAGCTGGCTTTGATCTAGCTAACTTGAATAACAATAACAGTGAATCTGCCACAGCCCAAGCTGTACAGCCCCGCCTGGGACTCTGGGTCTGTAGTCCAACATGCTGCCCAGCTTCACTCCTATTGCTATTTGAACTAGCTAGATCAAAGCTAGCTTGGGTTTGTCTGCATATGCTGCAGTCACACTTCTGATTGCAGTGTAGACATACCCTAACTGTCAGTGTAAATTACACCCATTCTAAGGACCCTTTGCACTGCCAGACTGATGTAAAGGGGCCTTAGTGTTAATGAGAATGAGGCCCAGAGTGTCTAGGCAGTTTCATCTTGATATACTGCCTTAACTGTACATTCATTCTGCCTCCTCACATCCCTTCTCTCTCATCCTTTTCCCTTTGGTCTGGTAACCAAGAATGATAATGAGAATGGCAAACAGCAGTTAGTTATGCAGAATGGGTATGAAGCATATCTGGTATTGCTTTAAACAACTCTCTGTTCTATTACCATATCTGGTGCCTCCCCAGTGATTCTTTTGGACTCTCAAAAATTTATCTATTGCATTTTATGTGCCTCTTCGTCTGCTGTTCTCAGCCACTTCACTATCTTATATTCTTGTCTTTCATCCTTTCCTTGCAAGCACATCAGAGCTTTCAGAGTACATTATGGCATGTGCTCTCCTCTTTCTGCGTTTATTTAGGATGATTATGTAAGTGTAATTAGATATGGGTGAGCTAGTGTTAGTGCTGGTTAAAATCACCATGGGCCAAACATTTACCGATTCCTCAGATGAAACCAAAATGGATCCCTTTTGGGGTTCAGGAAAGTTTGGTTGACTCTCCCCTAATCCCTCACCTTTTGATGGTGGGATTTGGTCTGTTGCTATTTATTTTATTTTACCGTGGTGGCATGCAAGGGCCCAGTCATGGACCAGGACCTGAGTGTGCTGGTGCTGTACAGATACAGAAAGAAAAGATGGTTCCTGTCCCAAGTAGTTTAGAATATAAGTATAAGACAAGAATCAACAGGTGGATGGAGACAGACAGACAGGTGAACACAAGGAAACAATGAGACAATACCCATCAGCTTGATAGGCTGTGGTCTGACCACCCCAGTTGCCTAACCATTGTAGGCATTTTGGCAAAGGAGAGTTTTAAGAAAGGAGATGATGAGGTGTCTGTGCAGATATTTACAGGGAGCTTTTCTCACCTAGGGCAGCATGGGAGAAAGCACGAAGGCGCTTGTTTGGAAAATTTAACAAGGGGGCAATGAAGGCTGGTTGCCTGTAGCGATACCTCAGTACATAACAACCTTGGCAGCCCAGATCTCACATGTTCTTGGCTTTCCAGGGGACCTGTGCAATCCAAGGCACCAGCACAGCAGAATGCAAAATTCAAAAGGAGCAGCAGCTGGCCCATGATTCAGCGTGGTGGAGCCACCATCCAAAGAGACAGCGTGCCTGGGCAGGAGGGCGTGGAGCTTTCTCTTCAAAGAGAGAGAATGCTGTGGGGCAGGGTGTGAAGCGTCCCTGGGAGATGTTTGCTGTGTTTCGATGAGAATAAAGTAACTTAATGTTTGGAACATCTGAACTTCACTCCTAGATCACAAAAAGCTTGAGGCATATTTGGCTGATTACAAGCATGCATAGCATTCTAGGCCAGAAACAGACACTGACATTGGCAATGTAGGTGCAGACCTCCCGCCACCCCCCGGACTCAGTTCCTGCCAGATTTTGGTTAATCTCTGGTACAAGGCCAGCAAAATAGTGGATTTTAGTACGAGTACTAGGAATAACCACATATACCATCAAACAGCAAAAAATCTGGCAGTGCTGGAAATTTACTGGACTGTTGACCAGCACAGGAATTTTTTGATGCCCCCACCCTTAGGAACGGCCTAATGCATAACAAGCAGCAGAAACAAAAGAGGCAGAAGCTTCCCTGGAGCCTGGTAAGTTTCTGGCTCCATCATTTGAATGTTTATTAATATAGAAATAGGAGGGATTTCCATTTCATTAACTAATACAAAAGTTGTTATAAGCCCTGGGGAGCAGCGTGTATCTGCTAATAGCGAATTGTATGCCAGTGACTTGGCGTCCCCCTCCTCACCCACTATGTGGAATTCAAAATGGCAAATAGGAAATACAAATAGTAAAAACCGCATTTAAAAAGTTAATTTTTACTGGAAAGGTGCACGTTGTTTTGTTGGGGCATTCCTGTTTGTTAAAATAACAACCTTACGTTGCCATCCCTATATGTATGTCACTCTGTAACCACTCAACAGTGTAATGAGCTGCCTGAAAACAGTGAACTGGAGCGAAGGGAGAAGGAGGAGGAGGTGGAGGGGAGAGTGCGTGGAAATGTGTTCCATTTACGAATTAGTCCATTTCAGTTAAATGTAATCCATGCGGTCAATAGATGACAAATCATTTGTTTCGGATATGACTAGGATCTGAAATTTTGTCCATGAGCATGCCAGGGTGCAGGGAGTCAGGAGGGTGGCTGTAGAGTTCTGTGTTTTTGCGTGCAGCCACAACAGGCTAAGTCATGTGGAAACTAATGCAGCATTCTCCCCAAAGTGGAATGCCTGAAATGATGGAGAAACCTTTGGTAGCACAATCACTGAGCTCCCCAACAAAGCCCAATTGTTCTGCAATTTTTAGGAAAATAACCACGCCAGCAGGTGTGGTTTTTAAATTACCGTTGTCTCTGCAGTTCTTTCACACTGCCCTCACTGCATCACATCACATAATGTGTTTTTCAAATAATAAAGGTAAACCCATGATCAGGGACAATTGGGAATTTGTATGCAAACACTACGTCTCAATACAGTTAGCTACATCAATCCATACATCACTCACTTCCTTATGTCAGTCCATACCAGGAATCTATCCCCTTACTTCCCATTTGATAAGTGGTCAGGTCATGCATAAGTATCTCGCATGACAATTAATGCACCCCTCCCACAAGCACTGAACCTACCTCACAGGCACATTAATCCCGCTTCCCCCACACACAAGCACATTCACAAAGATACTATTCTCCCTCTTCTATTGGCCCTTGCAAGTCCATAATGTGGGTCAAGCCAGCTCCAGCTGTGGTAGGTGCACTTTCCAGCTGAGTTCAGCAGCCCCTTGCTATCATAGGTCCATTCAGGGGGAAATGGCTCATCTTTGGTTTCACAAGGACTGTAAAGAGCACAGCAAGCCACAGTGATGACCCTGGAACCCAAAAGGCTCTGTAAACATCTCCAATGGGATTTCAATCTGGCAAAACACATTCAACAACTATCCTACACCTGCTGAGAGTCTTTTTTGCCAGAGCCTTTGAGATCAGGGTACGGTTTCATAAGACAAGGCAAAACAAAGTACATGGGGTCCCCCAGAATAATGGTGGGGACAGTAAGTCCATTTATGACAATGTCATTTCATGATAATAGTGCCATGAATGTAGACTCCCAATCAGCTGAAAACCCTGGCAACATGAACTTTTCTAGTGCAGCCCACACTGATGTTCATAAATTGGCTTCTCTGGTCCATGAGAGCCTGCGTAAGAATGGAGTCATACCCTGTGTGGTTTATCTACTCCTGTGCTCTTTGAGGAAGGCAAACTATGGGCACATGAGACCCATCAATGGCCCCAGCACAGTTTGGAAACCCCATTCTCTCAAAGCCAGACATTACTTCAGGAATATCTTTTATGCCCACCACCGAGGAGTAAACCACGTGCCTGATTGCCTCAGACGCCTCCTCCACCACTTTACCCACAGTCAACTTTCCAACATGAAACTGGTTCGCAACTGACGTATAGTCAGGGGTAGCCAGCTAGTTATAAAAACTCACTTCTGGACCGGCATGGCCACCCTCATGCATGTGTCTTTAAACTGGAGAGTCAGAGCAAGCTGCTCACAAAGCTCCAGAAATGTTTTCTTCATGCAAAAGTTCCGGACCCACTGCTGGTCCTCCCAGGTCCGCATGACAATGTGGTCTGGGCTTGTGGCCCTGTTCCAGAAGTACTGGTCTACCTAAGTGGGCCTCAGCAGCGGTACTGATTTGCATGAGCAGTATTAGCTGGTTTGAATCTGTCATGTCTGTACCCTCCTTCTGGTCTCTCTGGTGCCTTTAGTGGGTCAGAAAATGCCACCAAAATGTCCACCAACATCTCACGGAAGCTCTGCCTATTTCCTGAAACAGGAGTGAAAGTGCAGCCAAGAGAATGTCTTCAAATGGTGCCTCTTCCGTGCTGCTGGCTTTGGTAGCTGAGAGGGTACAGACCAAAATGATGGCTCAGCAAGATGTGTTGGTGGGCTGTTCAAGCTTTCCATAATATGCGGGGCGGACAGTCAAGTTCCCCAATGCACCACGAACAAAGGGCTAGAGTGGCCATGTTTCAGGAGGGCACTAGGAAGTCTGGGATGGACTCAGTTTGAGTACTGCAATGTGGACGCTGGAGCCCCAGGTTTGGGCACAGGTTAGAAAATTCTTAACCTAGGGCTGACAATCAGTGTAAACACTCAAGCTCTTGGTTCTCTAACCCATGGTCGTCTGAGTCCAATAACCCTGGGTTTGCATTACAGTTTAGACATATCCCTAGAGTTTGTATGGTTAAGGGACCCTCTGCAAGTTGCTCTCTACCTCCTGTGCAGAAGAAGACCTCAGCAGCTTCTACAGTAGCAGCCCCATGACATCTCCAAAGGCTGTTTGCAAATTCAGGAACCTATGTGTGATGTCCTGACTCTCTAAATGATTGGGAACTCTGTACTCAGAATAGAGCCTCATTTCTGTTAGTTCCTGTTTGTTGCTAGAACAATAAAGTCATCACAGCAGATAACTGTGTTTAAACCAGCTCCACCTTTGTCTATCGCCTTCATTGCTCAGTTTGGATATTACATCGGCAATGAGGATCTTCAATCCCACAAATGTCCAATGCTCCCATTGCCGTACCAAGAAGAAGAAATAGTAAGCAAATAATATCAAAATAATACTAATTAATAATAAAGAAAAGTTCACATGGAAACACAAGGTGGCAGACTGCTGCTTTTGCTGCAGGGGGCCAGCCAGCAGGAGAGGGCGAGTAGGCAAATTAAAATAAAACACAGGAGGAGGCAGTTATATTTGCTGTCTGAGCTACTGCAGATAGAGTAGCAAGGGGGAAGCAGTCATCTTGGTCTTGTGCAAGCTAGAAACACAGCTTGTAGCCTGCACTGACCATCTACAGTCAGCAGAGGGAGCCCAAGTACAGCCAAAGGACGGATTCTGCAGCTTGCAGTGTAAGCACACAACCAGCAGAGGATGATTAAGCCAGACAGTATACAGTTAAAAAAAAGTGCAATCTTCAGAAAAAAGCTGCAATACCAGAGAAAAAAGGGGCAGGGGGGAGTTTCCCTATGGAAAAGAAGATGTCCAAGAGGATGCAAAGTTCAACAGAAGAGAAGTGAAATGGCAATTTTTGTTGGCAATGTAGGTGAATTCAATGAAAACCGTGAATCCTGGGTGATGTACCATAAACATTTGGAGCAATGTTTAGCCTATTCCATTCCAGACAGATGAGTTTCAACCTTGTTGACAGTGATGAGTCCAAAGACATACAGTTTGATGCATGACCTATTGTCCCCAACAATGCTCAGAAACGTCATATAAGCTACAATTACTGCTGAAATGCAGGAACAGTTATCTCCTATCCCCTCAGTGTTAGCAGAATGATATCACTTCCATCAGCAACATCAGGGATTTGGAGAGTCGATAGCACACTTTGTTGCTGCCCGAAGGCAGGCCATCAAAGCAAACATTAAGTGAAGCCCTGTGTTGGGGTGGCCAACCTGTGGCTTCAGAGCTGCATGCGGCTCTTCAGAAGATGATATACAGCTCCTGCTAGGAGCCGATTCTGGGGGGAAAAGGGTGGGTGCTCAGCACCCACCGGAAGCCCTATCAACCCCCCTTTTCTCCCCCAGTGCCTCCTGCCCACTGGCGGGCCCCCCAATCAGCGCCTCCTCCTCCCTCCCCCATGCCTCCTGCCCATTGTGATCAGCTGTTTTGTGGCATTCAGGAGACTCTGGAGGGGGAGGGGAGAGGACTGAGGACTTGGCGTGCAGCTCCCCATCCTTCCCTAGTGCCTCCCGCCTGCCGTGATCTGCTGTTTTGCGGCATTGAGGAGGCTTTGGGGGGCAGAGGGAGAAGCAAGGATAGGGTGTACAGCCTCACCCCTCCCTCCCCCAGCCAGGGCCGGTTCCAGGCACCAGCTGAGCAAGCTGGTGCTTGGGGCGGCAGCTTGTAGGAGGCGGCATTCCGCCCAATCCTAGGGCGGCATGGCCGCTTTTTTTTTTGTTCCGCTCCGGCCACCCTGTAGGGGGCAGCGGCATGGAGGACGGGAGCGCCCTGCAGCAAGCCCGGCAGGGCAGCCCGCGTCCTTCCCTCCCAGCCGACCGGAGCAGTGCGGAGCCCTCCCAGCAGGGGGCACAGTGGGAGGGGCCGCGTGGTAGCGCCCCGCTGAAGCCCTGGCCGCCCCCCTTCTCTCTCTCCTCCCGCTCCCTCCCGCTCCCCCCGCTAGCCGGGGCACATCTGCAGCGCAGGGAGTCCCCCTGCACCCTGGCTCCGGCCGCGCCGCAGGTTTTTTATTTTTGCTTTGCCGTTCTGGCCGCTGCGGGTTTTTTTTTTTGCTTGGGGCGGCCAGAAAGCCAGAGCCGGCCCTGCCACCAGCGCTGCCTCCTCCTCCTCCCTCTCTGTGCCTCCACCCGCCAATCAGCTGTTTTGCGAGGTGCAGGAGGCTCATGGGGGTGGAGGAGGAGCGAGGACATGGCTCACTCAGGGGACGGGGTGGGAAGAGGCAGGGTGGGGATTTGGGGAAAGGGGTGGAGGGGGGTGGGGCCTGGGACAGAGCCAGGGGTCCAGCACTCCCTGGCCGGCACCAGTGTCTCCTTGAATAAAGCACACGGTGACTAGCAGGCATGGAAATTTTTAATCAAAATTTTTCTTACACCATCTAACAGTGGAAGGAAAGTGCCAACAGAAAAGAAAATACACAGATGAAAATCAAGGCTGCCAACAGGAGTGGGAGAATAAATACTTTTTCATTGAACGTAATGGTAAGGCCAAGGTCTTCTTTGCCAGACGTGTGTCTCTCAGTTCAAATCTTCAAACTTGCAGCATCATTTCGCTTCTAGCCAGGCACATATGGATCAAGAATTCCCACACGGTTCTGAACTCTGTACTTTAAAACTGAAAACTTTTAAAAAACAAACAGATGTACAAGCCCAGTTCTTCACCAGATTTGCCAACTGATTGCAGACTGTAACATTAGCCTCCTATTATGCGGCCTGGCACGTAGCCCATGTGAAAAAGCCCTACTCTGAAGGAGAGCCTATAAAAATGTGCCTCACTGATGTGATTTCAATCCTGTCACCAGAAAACGAGAATCTACAGAAGAAAATTTCTGGCCTGCAGCTTTCACACCATACAATAGAACGCAGAATCTCCGACCTGAACAGTGACATTGAATCGCAACTGTACTTGCAACTTCAGCAGTGTGAGTATTTGAGCATCGCTTGGGATGAGTCGCGCCATGCACAGGATAAATCTTATTCTCGGTATTTGTCCGCACTGTGTCTGACGACTGTGTTGTAAGGGAAGAACTCCTCGATATCGTGTCACTAAGGGACAGAACTCGTGGATGAGATCTAAAGGAGGCGTTGATGTTAGTAGTTGTGAAAAGCCACTTCCCTTTACAGAAGCTCACTGCCATTGCAACAGATAGACTCTGTCCATGTGGGGATCTGCGAATGGATTAGTAGGGCTTTGTAAGTCGGATGAGAGCATTCCTGAATTTTGGACATTTCACTGTATAATTCATCGGGAACAACTGGTATCTAAAAAGCTCAAATTTGATCATGTCATGAAACCTGTCTTGCACATTGTGAAATTCATTTTCTCAAATGCACTCAATCACAGACAATTTCAAAATCTAATTGAAGAACTGAATGAAGATGACTTCCCTGCCGATTTGTCATTTCACTGTGCAGTTCGATGGCTCTCGAGAGGTAAAGTTATTTCCCATTTTTTCAAGCTCCTGGAATCAGTAAAATTGTTTGTGGAGGAGAAGCACAGAATACACCCCCAAGCTTACAGATCCTGGATGGGTTCTAGACTTGGCATTTCTTGTAGACATGCTGCTGCATTTGGATAAACTAAATGTGGACTTACAAGGAAAATTATGGTTGCTGTCTGATCTAGTGCAAGGCGTATTTGCGTTTATGAACAGAACAAACAGCAGTTGTTTCACAGACAAATGGTTGAGGGAGAGCTGACACACTTTCCCTCAATGCCACAACTTCCAGCCAAATCAAAAGAAGATGCAGCAGAACCCCTAAAACGGAGCACAACTAGATATGCAAGCATGATTAAAGATCTTAAGGACAGTTTTGAGGAAAGATTCCAAGATTTGCAGCAGAAAAGACCTCAAATCAGATTTCTGATTGACCCTTTTAGTGCTGAAGCCGATTGTCTGAAGCCCCCTTTAGTCACTGACGAAGCAACATCCCAGATGGAAATAATAGAACTTTTGGAAGATGACAGATTGAAATCTGTTCAGAAGACAGAGGGGATCCTTACTTTCTGGAAATCTGTACCAAAGGATAAATACCCCAACATCAGAGGTGCAGCTCTAAAATTAATCTCAATGTTTGCCTTGACCTATCTTTGTGAGTCTACTTTCTCGACACTCAAGTATGTGAAATCCAAGCACCGATCCATTTTGACAGACAGCCACTTAAAAGAACTGCTGCGTGTAAGCACAACTGAACTCCATCCAAACTTCAAGGGAATTGCTGAAAGCAAAGATTGCCAGAAGTCCCACTAAGTTGTTATTATCATTAACTATAAGTTATAAATGTATAATAAATATACATTATCAATTTATATAATTATTATGTGATATATATATATATACACACACACACGTATATAATAATTACATATTACTGTGGCTCTTTGGCAATGTACATTGGTAAATTCTGGCTCCTTCTCAGGCTCAGGTTGGCCACCCCTGCCCTGTGTGATCAATTTGTCTCGGGATTACCTATAGCCAAATCCCAAGATATGCAAATTGATCGATGTTGTGAGACTTGTCATTGTTGTTTTCATGTAGGAGATGTAGTGTGGACTCACAACTATGATTGTGGAGTGAAATGGGTACCTGGAGAACTTGTAAAATGCATGGGATCTGTTTCGTTCATGATTAAACTATCCAACAGTTCTTTATGGAAATGACACATGGACCAGTTGCAGCCTTGACAAGTACCAGAGTCTGGGAATGTTCCAACAGGATTTTCTCTTCCTCTGATTGAACCTCCTCCAGTTACAGCTCCCTAATTTTGGCGACTTTTTGGAAGGAAATTTGGTACCAGATCCAGATGATTCCTTACCACTTACTGTTCCTGTGGTTCAGAACAATGCCACATCACCATCACCCCGTTATCCCATGAGAGTGTGAAAACCTGTTGTGTGCCTGAACTTATTTTTCTAGTGAGTTGCTATTCCAGGGCAGGATAATCCCTGGCAATCTGAAAGTGTCCGTTAGTCCACCCCCAAATTTTAGCTAGGTTAAATAGTATTTTATGTTAGCCACGTACACGATAACGTACATATATTGGGAAAGTATTTTAAAGTAGGGTGAAGGAAAATGATGTCCTGTCCTTTTCAGTGGTTGAGAACTCTACTCAGAGCACAGCCTCACTTCCATTTCTTCCTGTTTGTTACAATAAAGTGACCAGTGATAGCAGTGTTTAAATCAGCTCCTCTTGTGTCTGTCTCTTTCACTGCTGGGTCCAAATATACCAAGTGCCCAGGTGGGGCAGGCATCATCTATCTCTTCATTAAGTCAATGCACCACAGTCAGTAATATACAAAGAGTGAAACTGACTAAATTTAGGGTCCAATTTAATGCATGTTCTCGACGTAAGGAATTTCTGTTGACATCTAAAAGGTTGCTATCTGTGAGGAGCTTCCAGGATCATGACCTCTAACGGCACACTGGATAATAGCTAATTACTGACATCCCAATTCACAAATAGATATCAGTGAATAATGGGAGAAACCCCATAGTTAATACCTTAAGAAGACATTAACTTTACAGTACTTAGTACTGATTCTTTTGGTTATTTCCAATAATCGTCCTTGATGTCCTTTGCACAATATTACTGACTCACCTCTTTTCATTTCTAGCTATTTCAAAACAAAACTTTATTTTATTGCTTCTGAACTTTTGTTGCTTATCAGCTTTTGACATTTGACAAGAAATGACAAGAATTTCTTTGTTTTTTTTCTTTTGTTCTTTTTTTCTGTTGTTTTCAGACTCATCTATGATGGAGAGAAAAAACAAATCCTTCTTGTCAGAAAAAATTCCTGATCGTGTGTTTCTCATCAAAGACCAGCAATTACATCCTATGACCTTGGATCATAATTGTAAGTCCAAAAACATCTTTTTGGAAACTTTGAGTTTGCAAACAGACCTTGCGTAAAGTTTTCACGTTTGGAAATCTGAACTTTCTTTAGCAGAAGCTGACGTTTGATATATAAAATTGAGCGCAGGAAGCACTACGAAATCTTTTAGCTTGTGCTCAGGATATTACCAATTAATTTTTCCAGTATATCCCTGCTACAGTTCTGGTTGTCCCCCAGCCCATAACATCCTATTTCCGTGGTATGGTATGGCCACCAGCCTTCTAGGTGAGTCTAAATACCATTGAGGATCTGGCCCTTAATCTCCCTGTGCCTCATACATCATTTATGAAGTGGAAGCAACACCACTTCCTTTCTCTGTCCTCCATCCCCATGCTCCCTGCCCTCAATGAGATCAAAGATACATTTTAAGAGTTCCCAATGATTGGGGGAGAGGGTTGCTGGGAGTTACCTGAAGAGAGGCATGTGAGGAGAAGGGGTCAGGCTTGAGACCCTTTCCAGAACATCGGGTGAGATTTGCATAAGCTAATAGAAAATGGAAGGCAGACTGATTCTGGATAGTTTTAGGAGTTGTGTGATTTTTTTGCAGAGCCCTAGTGATGCCCTTATTTGACTGAGTCAATTAAGGCTCAAGTTATCATAGGCGACCTCTGATTGCAGGTGCCTTGTTGATTGGGTGCCCAAATTTGAAACATGTGGGCCTGACTGTCAGAAAGTGCTGAGTACCCACAACTCTATCTGAGGTTAATGGGAGATATAAGCGTTCAGCCTCACCAAAAAAGCAGGTCCCAGGTTTCTCAAGTTAGGCATCCAAATTTATTGGCCACTTTTGAAAATTTTGATCTAAAGATCTTATACACAACTTGCAGAAAAAATAAAATGCAAGTTATGTCCCTTAGCTGATATCTATAACAAAAATAATAATAATGATAGTAATAATAAGTAATAATAGTATTTATTTGGATTACTGTGTGCCTATAATCATGGACTATTAATATTTATAACCATTACAGTTACAAAAGAAATACATCACTAGATTAGGGGTTAAGCGGTGAATGTATATAAGGTACAAATGCCACCTGGCCACTGGGCATTTACACTAGTTTGGCAGGGTCAGGCAGTTGGCACTACCAATAGTCTATGGCTAGTCACTTCTAAACTGGTTACAAAGCTTAGTATCTTTGATGGTTGATCCCACCAACAAGTGGGTATTGTAGCTCTGAGGCACACTGGGGAACTGAGGGTGATGAAGGGATGAAGGGAACTCTGAGGCATACTGGGGAACTGAGGGCTACTGAGCAGCTCTGGACCTAGAAGGCCCCACCCAGCCACACCTGCTGGGCATGCTCACAATGAAGGCAGAACTCAAAAGGAGTGGCCCAGCTCAGTCAAGGCAGACAGCGTAAAGAAGCAGTACTATGCTGCTAGCTCCTGCAGAGAGTCCTCAGGGGACACTGCCTGGACCAGACCTCACTGCAGAGCTGCCGAAGGCCCCAGTGGAGACTAGGAACAGAGGCCCATGAGTGAAAGAGAAGCCTCCAGATCACTGACAGTAAGAACCCCCCCCCCCACGGTCCCACCCCATGAGTGAATAGGTTGACCCTTCTTGTGACTTTGTAGGGGGCTGAGGATGCAGTAGAAAATGACCCAGGGAGCTGGCTTGGTGGCCCCTGTCCCACAGGCCGCATATCCAACCAGCGAATCACAGGACTCTGGGTTAGAACTTGCTGGAGCAGGGAGGACGCAGGTTCCCCTACCACCCACTGTAGACTCTCGCTGGTAGACGACATGGCGATATACTCTTGCTGGTGGGCAACATGGCCATAGACTCTCACCAGTGAGTAAGCCAGGCTCAGACGCTGAACCCCTTGACAAGATCTTTAGATTCATAATCCTCAGGAAATGTAGCTACCACATTTTGTCCCATAGTTGCCAATGGTTTTCCAGAAAAGTCAGAGAAGACAGTAAAATCTGGCATTTCTAAAATAAAAGCTAGAAGAAAACAAACAAAAATGCTTTTTACCATGACTAATATATCAAAAGGAAACAACCAGCATGAAATCAATGTGTAATATCACTCTTTTATGAAATTAAATGAGGCTAAAGCATAGCATAGATTTCTGAGAAGGACAAGTCAGAACAGTGCAACGTGATTGAAAGGTACATCACATGTGGTTTACCCTTGAATGGATATAGTTGGTTTTATGATTTGATAGAATTTGGGCAGCGGATGAGATAAAACCTGTGTAATCTTTTCCAATTGGTCAACTGTACATGTTGTTTCAATGGATTAGATTGAACTAAATAGATCTACAGTGATTTATGTCAGTGGAAAATCTGGCACAATTTCTTTATTCAGATTGTTGATTGAGTATGACTGCTTGCTTGTATGTTTGCTTACATGTAAAGGTGCTCCTGTGACTTGGAAGCCATTTGTTATTAGCCTGAGCCTGCACTCTTTACTTGTGATATTGTTTTTTTAATTACATGATCACATACTATTTTTCCTGCCTCTTTCAGCACATAGGTAGATGGTGCTCACTAAACGAGCAGCTATTTAATATTTTATTTTTATTTCTCATTGTTCAAAGTGTGGCCCCAGGACTTATTTACTGCACACTAGTCAAACCCTGCTCTGAAGATGGAATTATTAATTTCCTCTGTTGGTGAGAGAGATAGAAAGAAAAGCTCTGTGCAAATTTAAAAGCTTGTCCCTCTTACCAGCAGAAGTTGATCCAATAAAAGATATTATCTCACCCAGCTTGTCTCTCTAATATCCTGGGACCTACGTGGCTACAAATCCACATTCTTGTACTTTAATTTTTTTTTTGCAAAATAATTGTTTCTTCAAAACCTACTCCCTTGGATCACCTCTTATTATCCAAATTCTTGTTTCCCTGAAAGTCTTTAATTGTCTTACAGAAATGCAGCTGGTTTGAACTAGAAGCATATTCCCATGCACAAACTACATTGACATGGAGTTAAGAATGAGAGCACATATCAATAATTTAGGGTCAAATATAGTACAAGGTGTAATTCTCACAGCACACAGCATTGTAACCAGGATGTTACACTTAAAAGAAATCCAAACATGGCAAATGTGAAATAAATTGGTCTCCATCCAGTGTTCATATCACAAACTGGAAGCCACCAGCAGGTGGGCACTAATAGACACATTGTTGTCAGTCTCAGAAGACAGACCAAAGCCTAGATAGGGAAACTGATCTTGTCTTTTGGCCCAAACAACGGACTTTCCAGTCAGTTCTGAGGCACATTGATGGGACAGTCCAAGGAAGTTTCTGTTACCTCTGTCCATGCTACACCTGGTCTGCAGAATGCCTGAATTTTTTCAGAGTTCCCAGCTGTCAGTCTGGCATTTCCACGAGCACTAAATTCACTCAAAATAATACTTATAATTTATCTCATATTTTACATCTTCCTTGTGCTATTCAGCTTTAGCTTATTAATCTTCACCATACCCATTTTAAGCAGGTATACTTATCCCCATTTTCTGAAGTTTATGACGTTGTACTCATTTTTACTAGCTGAGGGTATAGCCCAATGGATTATTTTTCCACATTACTTGAGCCCACTTCCAAGCAGCAACAATTCATATATATGCTATGGTGCAGGGAAGTATTCACTACCACAGCAAGTACTATACTTGATCTATTGTTAAATATAGTCTAGTACCAGGGCCGTCCTTAGGCATATGCAGCATACGTGGCTGCGTAGAGCACCCGAAAATTTGGGACACCATTCCCCTCAATAGCCATGGCTAGAATCCTCTCTTCTCTGGCCCCTCCTCCGCGCTGGGCCAGCAGGCTTCTCCCCACCCCGTCTCTCACTCGCTCCTCAGCCGGCCGGCTAAAGGTTCCAGCCTCCGGCTCTGCCACTCCAGCCCTGGGAAGCACACTTCCCTAACACACACACACACACACACACACACACACACACACAGTCTCTCACACCCACATACACTCTGCCTCTCACAAGTCCCCCAATACAGATTGTCACACACACACACAGTCTCACACTCCCCAACACACACACTATCCCCCAACAACAGTCACACACACACACACTGGTGTTCTCTCTGTCTCTCTCACATGCACTGGCTCTCTCTCTCTCACACATATAGACACACGCATGCACACATACACTTGTATTATTGTTGCTGTTATTACTGCTTGGTACTTCCTGTCAAAATGCTCGTGGTGAGCCAGGAGTGGCTAGGGGCTGCAGGAGGGCCGTGGGCTCTGGCAAGATGCTGCCCCCATGTGACAGCACAAAGCCTGCTTTGAGTCACTGCCGCAGCATCTGCTGTGTACGAAGCACGATATGTGTCAGCAATGGCAGGGGTTCTGAGGGTCCGCGGGCAAATGGGTGGTGGCTGTGCCTCCTCGACACACTGGAGTCAGCGGCGCTGGCTGGGGACCGCCTTCAGGGGAGCATAGGGGCACCAGTTTAATAGTACTGTGTAGGGCCCCATAAATCCTAAGGACGGCCCTGTCTAGTATAGTCTATGTAGGTTCTTATGCCATGTCTATGACTGTAGTATCTGAACCCTTATGGACCTAAGGGTGAGATTCACAAAAATACGTAGGCATTTTAGGCAACATTCCATTTGTACGAACCACTGCAATACGCACAACTCTTGCTCAGCTGTTACCTAACCCTTTAGGCACCTAAGTTTTTACAGTAAAAGTACTCGAGGCACTTATCTGTCTGCCTCTGGGCATGCACGCTTCTGCCTCCCTTTACACATCCAGATGCTTATCTCCCACCTAAGTGCCACAGCAATTCATGAACCAGGGGAAGACAGCCACTCCTCCACGTCACTCACATGTAGGGTCTGATCCAGTAGGCATGCTGAAAGGCTGCCTAACTGCACACAAAATGACTGGTGGAGGGGGAGGACCTCCCTTATAACCTTTAGCCTAGTGGTTAGAGAACTCGCCCAGGATGTGGGAAATGACCCGTTCATGTCCACCCTTTGCTTGATGAGGCATCCACTGGTTTATAGAGTCAATCTAACTCTCTCTGGCCTAGTTAATATTTAATTTCTCAATTATTTAATTAAAATGGCACAACTTCAATAGGAGAGACAAAGGGAGACCCACATCAGAATATTCCATTGCCCATGCTTTCTACTGACAGCGCAGGTAGTTCTGAATACATTCAAAATCCAATTGTTCTAGTATAGCTTTTCAGATGAAAATTATGCTTTGCAGCAGAATAGTGGACTAATGTGTGAGGGAACATTATTGTTAGCCTAACCTCTGGCTCTTGAGACTAACCCTTCTTTGCTCATTTTTCCACATGATATATATGGGCATAAGAGGAATCTTGTCTGCATGCTCCCTGCAATTGCAATAGTATAACCAAAGCTGGGAGTAAGAGATCTAACCTGTGAAAATGTTCCCGCAGGTATGTGTGTTTGTTATTCAGTCTGAGCCATTCGATGTCTCAGGCCTTGTCTACACTCGGAATGTTGGCATTGCTTTTCTAATTCTGGTGCAGCTCTGCCAATGCTATACAAGTGATGCATAATATTCTGGTATAGGCATGCCTTCAGTGCGAGAGCTCCTCAAAGTGAATAATGTAATTCAGGATTAGACAGAGTGGATACGAAACAGGGGGAGGCCCCTTCACTGCACTGTACTCAGTAGTCAGAATTAAATTTCTCCTTAAATAGGGTCCTTCATCAATAAAACGTGACTTACATAATGTCACCTCTTTTGAAGGTAAACTTGAAATGACCTCGGTTCTCTCAGGGAAGGGTGAATGTGTCTTTTCCTCAATCACATGTTCCTACTTCCTTTGGGTTCCTATTGTCAAGCTGGTTGGGCTGCTTTCAGTTTTTATGCTGATTGAAAAAACAACAACAAAAGAGCTATGTTTTCAGGATGTGTTCCCCCATGAAACATTTTCAATAAATAAGATATCAGCCATATTTAAAGAAGGATGGCCTTACATGAGCATTTCTGATTCACTTCAGCACACATTATACGTTGAGATTTGCGTTCTCCCTCACTCATATTGTCTCTAGTACAACTTAGCAAAACGATAACAGGAATGCTATGAAAAGGATTTTGGATGTTGGTAGAGCACTGCCATGGAAACAAAAGTTCATATCATTTCAGATTCAAGATTTCAGATCCTCACAGGCATCTCAAAGTTTTTCTGGCTCTTTGTTTGGAGGCATTTGCCACAAACTTTCTACTCAGTTAATTAGAAGTTTTGGATAAGGCTGATTTATTTTTTTCAGGCATAATGGAGATTTCTTTTGCTTATGGGTGGAAAAAAGAAAGCATTCCAGAATGTTTACCAAAGAATAGTTGTTTACAAAAATTAGCATCTTGCTCTTTGTCTCATGTAACTTAGCATCCATAAATGGCAAGAAGATTGTTCTGGTACTTCAAGTCCCTCCTGCATTATTCATTAGGGAAGCTCAAGTCGAATAACTTTTTTTGGGACAAAGCTGTTGCTAAGCTTAAAGTTTGGGAGATCTAATAATGCAGTGTTACTTATCCTTCTCCCCAGGAAACTCTTCCACTCACACGATGTTAGAGCACTGTGACTTGGCAAAATCAGTCTTTGTGCTACTTCCTGGATACTGAACAACAGGGCAAGTACGTGAAATGAAAAGAAGATTTATTAACTCTGTCACTTAAGCAATGAACTTAAATGAAAGCAATGAGGGAAATAAACAATGTCCCTCATGGCATTTTAAATATGGGATGGGATGACTTTTCTCAATTGACCAAAAAGGAAAATCCAGAGCATTTAAAAATGTTTATTATAGTGTGCGAGAGAGTGAGTTCCAGCTCTAATGACAAATATCAAATACTTTACTTTTGTCAAGTAAAGACCTACCTCCAGCTGGTCTCATTTTGAAGGGAGCTGAAAATATGAAGTGCAATTTTAGGTGAATTTTGCTTTTTCAGAGAATTTCCTACAAAGGGATACAATTCACTATTTTATCCGTGGCAGTTTCATCCTTAGTGAATATGGATTTGTTTTTGGACAGCAAAAAAAAGCTTGTGTGTGTATTAAAATAGTGGAAGAGGAGCTGAATGTCAAAGCTGAGCTCCAGTTTTTGCTGTGTCATTAGCTTTTGGTTTCAGTGTTCCCCATGTGATCACTAGAGCTCCCTCTCCTAACATAGAGACTTTGGCAAGGAACGGAGGGTGAACTCAGCTGGGAAGCTTACAAAGAATAAAACTATATTTTTAAAGGCTAAAGGGAAAAAAAATCAGGGGAAAATATATGCTAGTGGAAATGGAGGAAATAGAAGTTATGGTACAACCCCCCCCCCAAAAAAAACTGTCCTATGTTGCAGTAAGAGTATAAATGGCTGAACAAGACCTTCTCCCTCTATGCACCAATTCCATCTAGCAATTCTTCTCTTGTGCCTTCCCTGAGCCGTGATAGTAACCATTCACTGAATAATGCCAAGGAAACATATAAGAGTAGGTAGCAGAAGGAACATGCTGGAGGAAAGTTCAGTGTATTGCAGAAAACAAACACAAACAAAATAAAATACAATAAACAGCAAGTTAATGTGATTGCAGTTAAATGGACAATTTTGCCAAACCTACCCCAGCAAAATTTCCCCCCCTCACCTTTGAAAAGGATTTCATATTTCCTTTCTAATTTACAGTGCAACTCTTAGAAAGGATTTTTTGCTTCAAAACAAAGGTTAGAAATGTACTTTTGTTGGCAGCCCCAACGGGACAAAGAAGAACTGAATGGCTTGAAGACTACCCTTTGACCCCTAGAATTGGTTTCTCCAGAGTAGTCTGGTGATACATTGACAGGCTATTGTGGGGGAAGCTTGCACTGCTTCTTCCTGAGCTGTGCTGGTTCTGTGGCTAAAGATATCGTGTCAGTTTCCAACATTATCAGTCTGACACTAGATTTTGTGGTCAGCATTACCCATGTGATCACTAGAGTTCACACGCATAACACAGAGATGTTGGTGTATGCCTTTTATGAGCACTACATTCACTTACAAATATTTTTAAAGGAAAACCAGATATTTTGAAATCCTGCTTGTCTCATTTTATTAATATGATATATCATGCCTTTTGTTTTCTCAGTTCCCATTTCTTTATCTGTTCCCAAATTAATTTTTCCCTTAGACTTCATGGGAGGTAGACAATTAGATTTAGGCTGGGAAAATTTAAACTTCTGAGGTCAGATTTTCCAAATATGACCAATGATGGTATTTGTATACATATGTGCATAGAAGTAACACATTTTTGCAGACAAATAGGAAAATGTGTTAATAACACATGCATTTGCATGTTTGTGTGTGCAAATACACACACAAGCTGGCCAGTGTTCCACATTTTCATGCCTAGTTATGGTCAGCTGAAAACATGTCCTTTTGTGGTAGCCTGCAGAATGGTTGGATATCTACCTTTTGGCATTGTGAATAAAAGTATTGACATAAGGTTGAGATATAGGAACTCTGAAGTTTAAGAGTAGATAACTTTGTGCACTGCTTTGAATTCTGTGCTGATTCCCCCCTGTATATGCCCATTGACTACACTAGAGTCACACTAACTGTAAATCAGCACAGAATTGCATCTCTAAGTATACTGCAGTTTTTATTTTCACCTTTGCTAGCAATATATTATCTACATATTTGTTACAAGCCATTATGTGTCTGATGTGTAACAACATGCTGAATGCATGTGTAGTTAGTTGAACAAAATAGCTGAATGTCCTAGGTTACAATTTGCACTTAAATATATTTATTTACATTTGTACGTACACTTTTCATTTGCTATTGCATACTATGTTCTTTAGTGTAAGGTTAGTGATTTAGGGATATTTGTTAAATATTTGTTAAATAGAGATTTTGATCCATCCATCATTCTTTATATATCCATGCATTTCGTTCCATGATCACAGGTTCTAGGTGCTAAAAAGAAACTTCTTATGAGTGACTTCAGGTGTGCATATGTAGTTAGAGCAGACAGGGCCGGCTCCAGGCACCAGGCAACCAAGCTGGTGCTTGGGGCGGCACCTGGAGGGGGGCGGCGCGGCGCTCGGGCCGCCGGGGAGAGCGGGGCCACAGCCGGGCTCGCCGCCCTCCCCCCGGCTCTCTGGCCGCCCTCCCCCCGCGCCCTCTCCCCCCTGCCGGGGGCTCGCCACCCTCTCGCCGCCCTGCCCCCGGCGCTCTGGCCACCGGGGGGAGAGCCAAGCCCCAGCCGGGGCTCGCCGCCCTCCTCCCAGGGCTCCGGCCGCCCTCCCCTCCGGCGCCCTCCCCCCGGAGAGCGGAGCCCCCGCCGGGGCTCGCCGCCCTCTCGCCGCCCTGCCCCCGGCGCTCTGGCCGCGGGGGGAGGGGGGGAGAGCCGAGCCCCCACCGGGGCTCGCCGCCCTCCTCCCAGGGCTCCGGCCGCCCTCCCCTCCGGCGCCCTCCCCCCGGACGCCGGGGGGAGAGCGGAGCCCCCGCCGGGGCTCGCCGCCCTCGCCCCGGGGCTCCGGCCGCCCTCCCCCCGGCGGGAGAGCGGAGCCCCCGCCGGGGCTCTCCGCCCCCCCCCCCGGGGGGGGGGGCGGCCGGAGGCTTTTTTGCCTGGGGCGGCAAAAAAGCCAGAGCCGGCCCTGAGAGCAGATGACCATATGAGAAATAAAATATCCTGTTATAAGTAGATATGGGCCAAAGAGGTGGAGTTCAGATCTGGATTAGATTTAAAATAGGATTTGGGATTTGATTTTGAGGTCTAGGTTTTAGGTTCTGGTGTTGCCTTGACAGCACGGAAATCCCAGCACTTGTGAGACAATAGGACACTCCCAGTTTTTAATCCAGTTTGGAACCAGAACTATAGTTCAGGCTTAAATATAGAATCAGACCTGACAGCCTCACACTGCTGAGAGAGTTCAGAGTCCAAGTTCTAGTGTTGGCCCATCTCAACTTCTAAAAAACTGGGGATGATATTAAAGAATGGGGAAAGATACAGGACATTCATTTGTAGTGTTGTTTCTCAACAGATAGTTTTTCAAACCTTTCCATACAGCACCAGCTGTATTTTAATGATAATATATTTATCTTCCACTAGTCCATTTAAAGCAAGACATGACATTCCTGTTCTGTAATTTTACTGGGATTCTTATTTGTTCTCCTTTATTTTAATGTCCCCATTTGTCTTTATTTTTACAAGGTTAACCTTGTAAGGAAATTATAGGGTAATGCTAAGACAATACCAACCACGGGACCTTTATTCTTCTTAGGCCAAATCATAAACCACTGTATATGGATGTATAAGGGCCAAAAAGCTTAAAAAACACAGTTGGGATGTGCCAAGGAGGAAGTAGCATACATCACATGCAGGCGGATTCTGGATCTCCATGTGCACTTTATAGGAAATCTCTGTTGTAGGTCTCTGAAGCTCACAACCGAGTTGGGATGGAGTGATGTATGCAGATGACAGGTTTAACATGCATCAGAAGGAAGCAGTGGGCTGCAGTCTCTATTCACTACTTTACTTATACTTTGTAATGTCAGTTTTAAAAAGGAGGAAACTTGTAAGGCGAAAATAACAAAGTACATTCCAGATCTGTGAGAGATACAGTAAGCAATGATGTGATCAAAAGTGTTGCATTTCAACAACTCACCCTTCCTGCAAGGAGATCTAGGTGCTTCAGTATATAGTTTCTTTTAAGTGTAGAGAGTTCTTGTAGATCTTTATTAAATTAATGGAGATGGACATGGCTGAATATGATGATTGTTATGAGAAGATAACTTAGAGCTATTATTGAACACCTATTGTACATTTTGGAGAGGCTTATATTTTCCTTGGTCTCCACAGCCAGCTGGGATGATGACTTCCCTGAACAGATGTGATTGCTTGCCCTGAACTGGATATGCTTGTAAAAACACATGGAGGAGTACATTTTTAGTGCAGGGTTCAAGAATGCTGAGGACAACAATTAGTGAACATTGAATAGTAAGGCCACAATGGACAAATATTTTTTAAAAAAATATTTGAGAGACTTGACTGTGCCAGAACTAATAATTCCTGACATGAACGAGCCCCAGTTTTATAGAAAAATATGATATATGTATAATCCTATGCTTTTTCCCCACAAAAGGGCATTATACGGCTCAAAGTGCATAGCTTTAATTATTTATTCATATATTATATATCTATATAATTTGACTGTGCCAGAATTAATAGTTCCTCACTTGAATGAACACCTAATTCATACAAAAATATTATCTACTTAAATAATGGAAACAACACACTGTGGCCATAGGATGCCATTTTGTAGGAAACAGCCAGAAGGAATACAATTGCAACTAATAATATGAAAAATGTTGCATACTGCAATGTAATATTGCTATTACACTGTGCTATAGCATGCGTTTATATTCATGATCAAACCACATTGGATCAAAGCACAGTGGTTGTGGCTACACAAAAACACTGTACAGAGCTGAAAAACATGGATGACCTTGAACTTCAACACACATTCTCGCTCCAGGGCAAAGAACAAAGAAGCTTGATGCAGTAAAATTGGGAGAGCTAAAAGAGGGGGTGATGTAGTCTGAATGACAGGCATTTTAGCAGGTACATTTTGTATGGACCACAGGAAAATAACGTGGTTGCTAGGAAGGCTAGAGAAGGGGAGGCTTCAGTAATTAAGATTAGAGATAATGACGGTCTTAATTGGGATATTGTCTGTCTGAAAAGAAAGAAAAGGATACATCTTAGAAATAGTATAAGGGAATATTACATTACCCTTTGTTTGGGTGAAACTGATGCATGGATGAAGTCCAGCTATGTGAGACTTAAGACCATAAGAGCAAGGTGAAGTTGATTAGTTGGAAGAAGTAACAAGAGAATATAGCCCCTATGATTGTTTGGTTTCACAGTCTAAGGAAACCCCTGTCTATTACTGTTACAGGCAGCAGCAAAGGTGAGGACAAATTTTGTATAACTAGAAGGTTAGGACCATTACTTAAAGATATAGACCTTGTGACTATCATATATGCCTTTCTTACCTAGAGATTAGACTACTGCAGTACACTTATAAAATTTGCAAATGATTAAAAGCTGGGAGACATTGCATGCACTTTGGAGGACAGGATTAGAATTCAAAATGATCATGATAAATTGGCGAATTGGTCTGAAAGCAACAAAATGAAATTCAATAAAGAGAAGAGCAAAATACTACACTTAGGAAGGAAAAATCAAATGCACAAATACAAAATGGCGAATAATTGCCTAGGCAGCAGTATTGAAGAAAAGGATGTGGGGGTTAAGATGGATCACAAATTGAATATGTCACCAGTGTGATGCTATTGTGAAAAAGGCAAATGTCCTTCAGGGGTACATTAACAGGGGTGTCATATGTAAGATGGGAGATAATTGTCCTGCTCTACTCTGCACTGGTGAGGCCTCAGCTGGAGTGCTGTGCACAGTTTTAGGCACCTCACTTTAAGAAAGATGTAGACAAATGGGAGCGAGTCCAGAGGAGACTGTGGTATGTTGAAAACTGTTAAAATGACAAATTGTCACTTTCAGGGTAAGGGGTTTTCCTGCTTGCTCTGAAGGGAAATGTGCAATCTGTTTTCCGCAGTCAGTCTGCAAAGAGACAGCCTAGGACAAGGTGGGGTGAGTTGTGCCTCTTTGCTTTAGAGAGCAGCCTGTTTTCTCACTCTTTGTTTTTTAAGTTATTGTGTGCTAGGGCTCTGGATTTTAAGAAATAAAGTAGTGTTACATTGCAACCTTCCACAAAGAATACTTTCTGTTTTTATCTAACTTCTCTGTTTATAAGCCCTGAACATAACAGAGAGCAACAAAAATCAGAGTTTTAGAAAACATGACTTATGAGGATAGGTTGAAAGAATGTTTATTCTAGAGAAGAGAAGTCTGAGACAGGACATGATAAACTATCCTTACATTTATAAAAGGTTGCTCTAAAGAGGATGGTGATGAATTGTTCTCCATGAATACCAAGTGTAGGACAAGAAGTAATCGGCTTAGTTTGCAGCAAGGGAAATTTAGGTTAGATATTAGGAAAATTGTAACTATAAGGACTTGAATAGGTTATCTAGGGAGGTTATGGATTCCCCATCACTGAAGGTGTTTTTGAGAACAGGCTAGACAAACACATGTCAGGTATGGTCTAGGTATACTTAATCCTGCCTGAGGCAGGGAGATGTACTAGGTAATCTCTTAAGGTCCCTTCCAGCTCTACATTTCTATGGTTTACATGGTTTACATCTTAAATCCATCTTGTCTGACAAAAATCAGGGCTCTTGTGCTTTATTCCACTGTGACTTTGGGGAAGTGACTTATGCTATATCTGTCTACTATTTAACATGCAACTGATATGATTCCTTATTGTTAACTAAACCATGGACAAGACATAGGCAGACACAATGGTATTTCTGATCCTATATAAGAAAAAAGATTACATTTTTTAATACGTGCCAGGAGCCTACCAGTAACATAAAGCTGGTTCCCATTATTTTTCATGTTCTCTTTTGCCACTTTCCCCCCCTTTTTAAACTGTTACAATGTGGTTATACACCTTATCTGCTTTGGAACATTTGTAAACCCTATGGCATGTGTGTATTGTTAAGTGCTTATGGTATCATCTGTTTTAACATGGAAATATATAGCTACCGACTCTCCTGTTCAATCAATGGGAGCTACAAAAACTATTCTGGATGTATAGCACCTCTGAAAAGCAGGCCATTTATTCAGGTGCCTACATATGGGTATGCCTAACTGCAGACAACAATATCTTCCTTCTTGGGTTCTCTAGAACCCCCTCGAAATGTTCCCTTACATTTGCCATACCAAAAACATTGCTTTCTTGTTGTGTTGTGTAAATCTTTAAATAAGGCAAATTCATTTGGGTCATGTTTTTCAAAGCTTAAGTGTCTAAAGTTAGGTTCGCAAATGTTTAGGCACCTGAATTGAATTGGCTTGATTTTCCGAGCTGTACAGGGCCCACGTATGGCACTGAAGTTCATGGGTGCTGCAAATGCTCAGCACCCAGGGGCGGCTCCAGGCACCAGAGCACCAAGCGCGTGCCTGGGGCGGCAAGCCGCAGGGGGTGGTGTGCCAGTCGCTGTGGGGGCGGCAGTCAGGGAGCCTTCGGCGGCATGCCTGCGGGAGGTCCGCCGGTCCCGCGGCTTCGGCGGCAATTCAGCGGCAGGTACGCCAAAGCTGCAGGACCGGCGGACCTCCCGCAGGCATGCCGCCAAATCCGCGTTACCACCGGACCGCCCGCAGGTGCGCCTCCGAAAGCCGCCTGACTGCCATGCTTGGGGGTGGCAAAATACATAGAGCCGCCCCTGTCAGCACCTTTGAAAATGATTGCAATATGTTGGCCATTGCTTTCTGGTGTTGTTTTCTGCTAGATGTGTGCTCCACATCTACAAAGTATAGTTAAGAAAACAGCCATTCAGTAAACAGAACTTTTTCTTCTATTCCCTATATGAAGGCTTTTCAAAACATAAAGGCAGGTGTAACTCTCAGCTCAAAGTACCATGTATTTCAAACTTTACATCAGTTCAGCAGACTCAATTAGTCAATTTAATCTGGACCTGAGTACAGATTGTGTTTCTATTTTCACTCAGGGCCATCAAATCAGTTTCTTTATCAACTTTTGCTTGATTAAAAAAATCCCCTCTGCCTTGATTGTTTACATTCCTGCATGGCCTGGTTTGTCAAAAGTTATGCAATATTTACCAAATGTACTTCCTGGAATTTTATAATTGTATTCTGATTTTTTCCCCTCATGTGTTCTGGCTTTTTTCCCCCAAGTTGAAAGAGTAAAGTGCAGAACAAGCACGGAAATGGCTTGCTGCAAAGTTCATCTGTTTCTCTGCACTTTGAGGTATCATGGAACCAAACCAACATTATATAACCCAGACTCAGGAGATGAAAAGGAATCACTCAGTTCTATTGATGGCTGGTACAGTTAGAACAAATTAAAGGAAATGCTGCTTCTTTGCAGTGGGTAGAATTCACCTGTGGAATTCACCACCACAGGAAACTCCTCCAGTCAAATATTGTGGCTGGATTTTAAAAAGGGCTGGATAATCATATTACTTAACAATAACAGCTGTAGCGATAAATGCTAAAATAAGGATAGTTAAATATCATGCCCCAGGGCATAAGCTGATTGCAGCAGGAATCATAAACAACATTGCACAACTTGCTAGGTGCTTTCTGGTTTTGTTTTGCTTGCTTGCATTTCAAAAAGGAAACACTGGCCAGACCCAGATGTAGGATACCAGATTTGTTAGACGACAGGTCTGATCCAAAATTCCATGTCCATATGTTCCTTTTCAAAAGCAGAAATGACCTTTCTAGAAAAAACATTCTCTACATATCTATCACAATTTGAAAGGTATAAACTGAGATACTTGGGGAGAAAATAGGGACCTATGACTGAAATAAATTATACTGTTATGTGACCTTGCAGCCCACTTATTGGTGGGTTAGTAAAAGTAGGCTGAGTCCCCAGAATAACAACACAGGCACAAGTTCAGAAACCACAACTGATTAATTCCACAAGAAGGCACGGAGGCAGCGTCCCGGCCACTGCTGCTGTTTCAAAGCAGTTCCAGTTATATTTTCCTAAAGGCAGGAAGAACGCACTACTCCTGAATGTCCTCTGATGGGGTCCTCCCCCTCTGGGAGGATTGACACCTTATAGGAGCTGTCTGTGGGTGTACCAAGAAACACCTTCTCACCCAATCAGCACAGGCTGCATCACACTACTTTTGGACAGTACCTTTTGGAGCACTTTGGAACTATGTTAGGGGGCCAGGGAAGCAGCAATATTCAATAAGGTTCCTCTTCAGGACGTTCCTTTATAACATCCCCTCAAATAGATAGGGTACCACAAAGTTTATAGAGGGCAACCTATATATATCTCAGATCCTGGAGATTCCAGGGGAAGGGTCACTCAGATTTATGGAGGCAAAAAACATATGCATAGATGGTTGCCTCTCCACACTGTTCTACAGGTCCCCTTTGCCCTTCACAGTATAGTTCCCGCATGTGCTGCCATTAGCTGTGTCTACCTGAACCTCCCATGAGTAGCAGCCTTAGAGGGCACTTGCTGGAAGCAAATATATCTCTGAGCTGCTTTAACTCCCAGCTAAATTTCCATGCAGAAATTTGGAGGGTCTGCAGGATACAGTGCTACAGACAGGGCCGGCTCTGGCTTTTTGGCCGCCCCAAGCAAAAAAAAAAAAAGAAGAAAAGGGGCCAGCCAGAACGGCAAAGCAAAAAAAAAAAAAAAAAAACCTGCGCGGGTGCAGGGGGACCGGCTGGGGGGGAAGGGGGAGGGAGCGGGCGGGAGAGAGAGAGAAGGGGGCGACCAGGGCTACAGCAGGGGCGCTGCCACGCGGCCCCTCCCGCTGCGCCGCCTCCTGCCTCCTGCCACCTGCCGCGAGGGCTCCGCTCCGGTCGGCGGGGAGGGAAGGAAGAGGACTGCCCTGCAGGGTGCTCCGGTCCTCCACGCCGCCGCCCCCTACAGGGCGGCTGGAGCGGAACAACAACAACAAAAAAGCGGCCGTGCCGCCCTAGGATTGGGCAGAATGCCGCCTCCAACAATCTGCCGCCCTAAGCACCAGCTTGCTCAGCTGGTGCCTGGAGCCGGCCCTGGCTACAGAGAATGGCCAGTTTCCCTCATGTGACCCCAGCACCGTCCCAGCAGCAAGGGAGGGAAACAGTGCTGCAAATGAAGTACTCCCCTCTTAGGGAAGACAACAGTAGATCAACATGCAAAGGGGCCTCATGCCAACATGCCACCCACCTGCCTCTCTTTGTACCTGTGTGAAAGGATGTTTGACCCACTAGAGAATTGTTCTTTGCGATGTGCAGGGAAGTGGAATCTATGGAAGATTGTGAAACTGTATAATGAATTTCAGGAGGGTGGGGGACTCCAGCACCAGCCTTGTTCTAATGGGGTGTTGATAAGACTGGCTTGTCAAGATGACCCGTAACCTGAGTGTCCATCAGTTGAAGTTAAAATGAATCCTTATTTGTAGACAAATACTATGTATGTTTATATACAAAATGTGTATATATTTTGGTGTTTCCCTCTCACCTGCCTTTCTTTGTCACTTGGCTTCTCAGACAGCAAACACACCAAGGCAGGGACCTGTGTGTGTGTGTACAGAGCCTAGCACAATTAAGTCCTGATCCTGACAGAGGCATCTGGGTGTTGCTGTAGTATAAGTAATAAGTAATGGCAATAATAATAGGTGTACATATTGGTGACAGGGTGTGGATGACCACATACCAGCCAGCAAACAAGGGATTAATTTCCGTACTCCTCCCTTCTGTTTCCCATACTGGAACACAGTTGGAATGATGTTAGGGAAATGGCTCCCGATTAAAGGGAGAAGTATCCAGGCTTGGGCTGAATTAAGATCCTCTAAGCCTTCCGTTTGTTTTATAAAAAGGCTCTTTGGTATCTTCCTAGGAGAAAGGACTGGAGATTAGCAGTAGCACGCTAAAGAACCCAGAGTTTAAGCAAAGGCAGAATGCCTGTTAAACAGGCTCTTGTAGGACCGTTTTAGTCTAGATTCACTGGACTTTCTTTGATTTCTGTAAAGCAATTAGTTTGATACCTCTTAACTTTAAGTTTTCTGGCAGTAAAAGCTCTCCTTTTGCATGTTTGACTTCTCAAACTTCAGTTGGAGCTGCTGCCAGTTTACAGTGCAAAAAACGCATGGTGTGTTTGAGTCACATAGCAGTAGAAAAGCTTAGAAATGAAAATGACCCAAGGATGCTGCAGACCTGTCTTTATTTTTAGAAGTTAGCAGTTGTTTCTACTATGATATCTTTGCAACTTCCAGTTTTTCCTGCATGTTGCCTAGATGCCTAAAATGCAAAAAGCATTGTGCAGTTTCATTCATTATTAAGAGGTCTAAAGATAATCCTGTCCCCGCTACTGACAGTCACATGGAGAAAATGGAGGTTGTATTTTCTTGTGAAAAGTTTCCCAATTTTGTGCATATGAGGTACAAAGTCCAGGTTTTATTTGTAATGTGGCATTGTTCTAAAGGCATCTTCTGGAAAGCAGCAAGCCAAGTTAACCCTAACCACTCCCATGTTTGGGGAAAATGACTAACAAGATATGGATTAACTAGACTAGGGCTGGAAGTACCTTTGTGTAAACACAAACTATTCTCTGGGATCATGAAACTGCAAAAAGAGGGCTGGGCAAGAGTTAGATCAGTCCCTGCCCCACTGATGTGACAGCATGTGTTGAAACCCCAAGGCCTTTTTCGCCACAGAAACTGCATATTACCCTAGATGAGGGTTTGCCTAAGGCAAATGTTTTGTAAATGGTTAAATATGAAAGTGCAATAAAATAACTGACTAAATAATTTTGCCAAAATATCTAGGAATCATATTGATACAAAATAAGTCTAATGCTTAGTGAGAACTACATTAGGCAAGAGTTGTTCTGATCCATTCCCAAACCATAGGAATGCTCAGCAGACTGTTGCATTTGCCAGTCCTGGAGCAGTTTGGATTGCAGTCCACATGTGGGAATACTCTTGGAGTGAATACATGGCCTCAACGTGTTCTTGCATTTTCTAAAACACTGAGGGAAGGCCGTGTTGAAATTGGTTTCTGGAAAAGCACAGAAACATTATTTCAAATTTGACAATGGGAGTCTCTTGTGTTGTATTTAATGTCTTTCGATTGTATTATTATTTCCCATAGGATTGTCCCAGAGTTTTTTCTACTGCCACATTTAAAAAAAAAGAAGTAGCAAATTCACTTAAAGTTCCAGGCTGTCATTTAGGTGCCTTCGAATAGGGCTGCACAAGAAGAATTCTGTTTCATGAAAAAAACTGAGGTTTTGAAATTTTTGTTCATCAGAACAAAGATGAGAACTTTCAAAATTTGTCATGAAAAAACCAAAGCTAGTCCTGCAGAATAGGCAGTTTCCTAGTGGATAGGTTACTCGGCTAGAGAGGTGGGAGACCCAAGTTCAAGTTCCTCATCTGTCTGATTTGGATCAAGGACTTAGATCTGGGCCTCTCGGGTGAATGCTCTAAAAACCAGGCTCTGAAGTTGTTTTTTCTCTCTGTCTCAATCTTCCCTGTTGGAGCTGTTCGACTTTGTGTAAATTAAATATTTGTTGGGCCAAAGAGACACTGACTTGATAGCCTGGGGGTTGGGACACTCCAAATTGGGCAGGGCAGAGTCTTGAACCAGGTCTCCCACCTTCTAGCTGAGAGCCCTAACCAACAGGCTGTTGGCCATTCTAGAGGGTCTCTGTGGTTTTGACCAGAAATTCCATCCTGAACTGGAAAAACTGTCCCTACAAAAGTTTAGTTGTCACCAATACATTTATAAAAAAAAAGCTTCAGTATTGACAAATCAGTATTTTCTGACCAAAACAGAAATGGTCTAAAAACTCCCAACCAACTCTGTCTTCAAGCATGGTGTTACTTTCATGTCAACAAGTAATGAAGCACCTTTAGCACCTGTAATTGCTGCTATTTAATTATATCTCTGAATACACACTTTAGAATTATATTCAGTAAACAATCATTCAAAGTGCTGCTTTTAAAAGCCCTGCAGTCACTTATAGTAGTTAAATTACCCTTGGGTAGTGGGCATCTTCGAACTGAAGAGGACCATAGCTGTTTTCCATTGTCCCACAATAGCAGATGTATTCTCAGCTAGAAATACTAGACCTGCATTCTTGTGAGAGCTGGAGAATAAAGCTCTGATTGGAAGATTTATAGAAACTGCATGTGGTTCTGGCTGTGACCTTGCTCCTTGAAAGAGCTGTCTATACAGGAGGTGAAAGACAGTATTTCAGTAACTTAGGGCATATCTAAACTACACAATTAAGTCTGGCTAACTTATGTCAGCATACAGCCGCTGCAGTAATTACATCACTTGAGCGTATCTACACTTTGCTCCTTGTGTCAGCTGTGCACATCCTTCCCAGAAGTGCTTGTATTGATTGTACTGTCAGTGTGGGGCATTGCAGGATGGCTTCTGAAAGCCAGTAAGAGCCGATGTAAGCAACACAATGTCTATGCTGATGCTGCATCAACCTACCTACTTTGACATTGACTATTTTCCTCTCATGGAGGTGGAGTTTTAAGCCATCATAGTGGGGCAGTAAAATTTTAGTGTAGATAGTTACATAGTTAGGTCGACGTAAGTTGCCTTGCATTGACCTAACTCTGTAGTGTAGACCAGGCCTTAGTGTACAGAGATGTCTCAACTTCTGAGCAGTCAAAGAAGGTTCTATAGTGGGTTAATTCTTTGTTGGGATGATAGAAGGGTAAAGAGATTGAACTCTTGGAAAGATTCTCCTAGCTTGCTTTATACTCATTATCTCAGCCAGGTGGCAGGCTGTCTGGAGGCTTAGCCAAATGAAGTCAGTGACATTAAAAAGGCACTTATTTGCAAAATAATAGGTTTCCATGTGCAATGAATATAATCAAGTACTCCACCAAAAGTACTTTTGATGACTGGGCTGCACAGCTTCAGTAGCTATCTTCATCCATTTCGTATTTCACAGTTAAGTTCATGTTTCAGCTATTTTATTCAAATAAAATGTCAGCTCTATTTTTTAAAACACTTTTGCCATTACAATATTCTAGAAAACTGTCAGAATAGCTAATACATTTAGCCAGTTTTCCCTTTTATTTGTTCATGTTACCTCCTCAGATGAAATCAGATTTGACAGCTGTTAATTCCTGTATGGCAGAAAACCCCTCAGTATTTCTTATTCTTCATCTATTCCAAGGAGTAGAGAGAAGGTCTCGAGACAGTGCTCATAAAACCTTACTTGTTATTTAAGAACTTAACTTAGGATGGCTGTTTTGCATGCTACTAGTGAACATATTTAACCCATTTATATTCTTCCGTGACAACTCAGGAGGATAGCAGTGATTGCATTTGTGTTCTTCTTTAAAGCTTCAAGTGGCCAGGGATCATGTGTATACTCATAGTGTTAGGAAAACAGTGGTCAAAATACTCAGCTATTGCTTACATTGTTGATGTCACAAATGGGGCTGAATCAGTAGTGGCATTTTGTAGTATAGACAAAGCCTTATTGACAAGCCGAGTTCCACATCTGTACTGACCCTCCAGTAGCTGTTTGGCACTGACATCAAAACTGTTTTTCAGAAGCAACTCTCTGTTTTAATAGGGAAGCTTTAGATCTCTTCTAGAACTTCTTAAATTGCTCTCTGTTAAAAAATTGTAAACAAGTAATAAAAGCTGCTGCTTTGTCAATTTCCATACCATGCCGACACACCAACACTTTGGATGTAACCAAATATATTTTCTTTCTAATGTATATTCCTAATAATGCAGCACCTTTATACCCTCTTCTGGCACTTGCTCACTGGACTACATGAGAGTTACATGTATTGAATTCTAATACATTCAAAGATATAACCCTATGAGTTGATGCACATGCTTTTCATACTGTGTACTCTTAAAAAGACCAAAAGAGAGAGATTTGGTTTTATTTAAATTTTATTGATCGTTAATTTAAAACAGATTAAAAAGGCTAAGAATGTCAGTGGCACGAAATGCATAGAAGTGCCATAAAGAGTCATTTTATATTATGAAAAATTACATGGGAGCATTGAAAGATTTCCTGGAAGTTGTATATAGCTTGTAGAGAAATGTTTGTGATTTATTACACTGGTCTACAATTTTTGAGAAGTCGTCTGCTTCAGAGATAAAATGTGCTATTTATTATGTATTTTGATGTGCTGAATTCAAATATGACAATTAAAACAACTGATTGGCTACTGTTTCTAAGATATTTAAGTTTTTACATTTTATGTCTATGTATATTGTGTAGATAGTAGAGTTTTAATCATAAATTGTAAACCTAGGTCTTTTCATGTGTTTATGGTTGCTTTACATGATAATATTTCACCTGTCCTGTTTATGTAACACTTTAAAAATCAGCAAAAGGGTTATATAAATAAAATTTATTATGAAACAAAAGGCAAAAAACAATTCTGTACATAGATTAGTCCTATTCAGTGTCAACTCGGCGCTTCTTGGCTTGTCTCTTGTATTCATTAAATGGAGCATCTCTTGTCACTGTCCAGCAATAGTCTGCAAGCATTGATGGGTTCCATTTGCCCTGATAGCGTTTCTCCATTGTTGCAATGTCCTGGTGAAATCGCTCGCCGTGCTCGTCGCTCACTGCTCTGCAGTTCGGTGGAAAAAAATCTAGATGAGAGTGCAAAAAATGTATCTTTAGTGACATGTTGCAACCAAGGCTTTTGTATGCCTTGAGGAGGTTTTCCACCAACAACCTGTAGTTGTCTGCCTTGTTGTTTCCGGGAAAATGTATTGCCACTAACTGGAAGGCTTTCCATGCCGTCTTTTCCTTGCCACGCAGTGCATGGTCAAATGCATCATCTCGAAGAAGTTCACGAATCTGAGACCAACAAAGACACTTCCTTTATCTTAGCTTCACTTAACCTTGGAAATTTTCCACGGAGGTACTTGAAAGTTGCTTGTGTTTTGTCAATGGCCTTGACAAAGTTCTTCATCAGACCCAGCTTGATGTGTAAGGGTGGTAACAAAATCTTCCTTGATTCAACAAGTGGTGGATGCTGAACACTTTTCCTCCCAGGCTCCAATGACTGTCGGAGTGGCCAATCTTTCTTGATGTAGTGGGAATCTCTTGCACGACTATCCCATTCGCAGAGAAAACAGCAGTACTTTGTGTATCCAGTCTGCAGACCAAGCAAGAGAGCAACAACCTTCAAATCGCCACAAAGCTGCCACTGATGTTGGTCATAGTTTATGCACCTCCAAAGTTGTTTCATGTTGTCATAGGTTTCCTTCATATGGACTGCATGACCAACTGGAATTGATGGCAAAACATTGCCATTATGCAGTAAAACAGCTTTAAGACTCGTCTTCGATGAATCAATGAACAGTCTCCACTCATCTGGATCGTGAACAATGTTGAGGGCTGCCATCACACCATCGATGTTGTTGCAGGCTACAAGATCACCTTCCATGAAGAAGAATCGAACAAGATCCTTTTGACGATCACGGAACATGGAAACCCTAACATCACCTGCCAGGAGATTCCACTGCTGTAGTCTGGAGCCCAACAGCTCTGCCTTACTCTTGGGTAGTTCCAAATCCCTGACAAGGTCATTCAGTTCACCTTGTGTTATGAGGTGTGGTTCAGAGGAGGAGGAGGGGAGAAAATGTGGGTCCTGTGACATTGATGGTTCAGGACCAGAAGTTTCATCCTTTTCCTCTTCCTCATCTGACTCAAGTGAGAATGATTCTGGTGCATCAGGAACCGGCAGTCCTTCTCCGTGGGGTACTGGGCGTATAGCTGATGGAAATAGCTGATGGAATGTTTGGATAATGCACAGTCCACTTTTTCTTCTTTGACACACCTTTCCCAACTGGAGGCACCATGCAGAAGTAACAATTGCTGGTATGATCTGTTGGCTCTCTCCAAATCATTGGCACTGCAAAAGGCATAGATTTCCTTTTCCTGTTCAACCACTGGCGAAGATTTGTTGCACAAGTGTTGCAGCATATGTGTGGGGCCCACCTCTTGTCCTGCTCTCCAATTTTGCAGCCAAAAGAAAGGTGATAGGCTTTCTTAACCATAGTGGCTATACTGCGCTTTTGTGATGCAAAAGTCACTTCACCACAAACATAGCAGAAGTTATCTGCACTGTTCACACAAGTACGAGGCATCTCTGCTCACTTTGGCTAAACAGAAATGTGTCCCTTTGCAAAATCAAACACTGACAAAGAAGAGAGCACGACACTGTATGATTTCTAGAGCTGATATATAGGGCAATTTGTTCAGCAGAGTGATGTAAGCTTCATTATGATTGCATCATCCATGACTTCTAGGAATAACATGATGCAATTCATATCATGTATGACGCAATACCAGCTTCAGATTGCATCAGTCATTGTTTTGCCTAAAAAGCAAGTACTGTCCAAACCCAGTCATAGATTTATTCATAGATCCAGTCAAAGATGTATTTTAGTCATTTCTGGTTTAAATTGAGATCCCTTCCCTTTATAACTCACTTATCCTCCGCCATTCCCAAGTCAAGGGTCGTATATATTGACACAATAGCATATCTTGAAAACTAGAGCCAATCAACAATTTTAAGCATCATTTTCGTTCTCAGTGACCCAGAATTAGTAAAGTTTGACTACATTTATTTCAGAAGCATTTTGGCTGTAGAGCAGTGTTATATTTGAGAAATTTGGAGAGAAGGACAAATCTAATAAAAAAGTTAGACAGGTAGATGTTCTATTAGGTTTAATACAAGGAATTTTGTCTTATTCCTGTGGTCCTGATCTGATATCTGATTAAATAGTAATAATGATATTAACTTGCTTCCAAAACATTGCTATCCTCTCAGAAACAGGTCATCAGTCAACAAAAGCTAGACCATAAACTAGTCAAGCAAGCCAAGGCCAAAGTCTAGCTCCAGCAGTGAATGATCCAAGATATGGGCATGTGTGAGTGTTCATAAAGTTTTATGTTTCCACTCTAAACATCTGTGTAAGCTCTGTAGCCTGAAAGTAAGGAACTCTCCACTCCCATCTCTTGGTGAACAGGGGAAAGAACAGTGCTGGCATAAACTATTTACTCCAGATGGACAGAAGTTCCAAAGGAAGGAGCTCTCTCTCCTCATCTAATGATGAACAGAAGGAAGTACTGCTACAGAAATAGCTTCATTTGCGTAAACTCTCTACTCAGAGTTCCTATAGTGAGACTTTGTGCACAGTTATGGTGGTTCCCAAAAGCAGAATTGGTTGGGTAGTGGAACTAAACTGAGGAGAGAGGAAAAAATGGCTCCTACTCTGTGACAAGGACTCTACTCGTGGGTATTGTATGCTAATGGTTCCCCTTCACTGAGGATCCTGTGCTGTTGGTAAGAATCTTCAGTAGGAGGCAATGCGGAGGCGGCTCTTTGGCAGAGACTATGAGAACCAGCTCTTTGACAGGGTGCAGTGCAGAGGGGACTCTTGCTGAAGCTGTTGAGGACAGCAGCAGAGTTCTGTTGGGAAATGCTGATAAAAAAACAAAACTCAATGTTTCACAGCAATGTATCTGCTTAATCAAATTTTTGACAAAATATTATCAATTTCATTTTGATAAGCTCAAAGTGCACCATTTTGATAAAGTCAAAATGGTAAAGGGAAAAAAAAGCACGTTGGCCTTATTGAAACAAAGCTCTTTGAACTTATTGAAATGAAATGTTTCAATAAGGTCATTTTGATATTTACTAAATGAAAAATTTCAGAAATTTTGCTTCGAGGGAAATTTTGACTTTTCATTCCAAATCAGGATTAAAGGGAATTTTGAAATGTCAGAATTTCCCATGAAATGGAAATTCTGAGTTTTGATCATTTTTAAATATATTTTTGCTGTGTTTCTTACAAGTAGATCCTGTGGTCCTTTCTCCCTAATAAAGTGATCCTTGTTTCATACATACACAAGCTCACTGCCTGCACGTGAGCAAGTATTGCCTATTAATGGCCCCCAGGGAAGATATTTAGTGATCCCAGAAATCTTGAGCCAGTGGTATTAATTAGTTAAAAGGGACCCCTTGCTATCTGAACTCAGACCTTGTTGCAGCTGACAACACCTCGCCAAAGGGTTACACCTCTCTCATAACATCTCACATGTGGACAATCTCACAAGCCCAAATCTGCCCCTGAGAGGAGTAAACTTTAACTGGGGGTATGTCTACACTTACCATGGATCAACGCTGGCGATCGATCCACCAGGGGTTGATTTAGCGAGTCTAGTGAAGATCTGCTAAATCGATCGTAGATCGCTCTCCTGTTGACTCCAGTACTCCACCGGAATGAGACGCGTAAGGTAAGTCAACAGGAGAGTTTCTCCCGTCGACCTAGCGTAGTGTAGGCACCGTAATAAGTCAACCTAAGCTATGTAGCTGGATTCACGTAGCTGGAGTTGCGTAACTTAGGTCGACTTAACTCTGGAGTGTAGACCTGCCCTCAGTAACAGACAGTTCTGGACAAGTCTATCTTGCACTTATGAATATAACCAACTTGCTTGCAGCTGTTCCTGTGCATTTTAAAAAATTCATTCTCTGTCCCTATCAATGAGTACACCTTTTCATTACCTGAGAAATACAGGGAGGTGCAGTGAAAAATCCCTCTGAGGCAATTCCAGGTTTAATTAGTACAATGTAGTAATGTGGATTCTTGGGTAAAGAAGAAGCAGACACTGTTTACTGTTAGTGATCAATACTTTATTAGCTCTTTGTCAGACTCTCAACTAGACTACTTGCAAAGTTCCCTGGCCCAGGAATACATATCACAGAATCATAGAATTGTAGAGTTGGAAGGGTCCTTGAGAGGTCATCCAGTCCAGACCCCTGTGCTGAGGCAGGTTCAAGTAAATCTAGACCATCCCTGACAGTTGTTCGTCCAACCTGTTCTTAAAATCCTCCAGTGATATGATGGGGATTCCACAACCTCCCTTGGAATCCTATTCCAGAGCATCATTACCTTTATAGTTAGAAAGTTTTTCCTAATATCTAACCTAAATCTCCCTTGCTGCAAAGTCAGCCCATTATTTCTTGGTTTACCTTCAGTGGACATGGAGAACAATTTATCACCATCCTCTTTATAACAGCCTTTAACATATTTGAAGACTGTTATCAGGCCCCCTTCAGTCTTCTTTTTTCAAGACTAAACATGCTCAGTTTTTTTAACCTTTCTTCATAGGTCAGGTTTTCTAAACCTCTTATCATTTTTTCTGCTCTCCTCTAGACTCTCCCAGTTTGAGAAGTCCTTAAGTGTGGTGCCCAGAATTGGACACAGTACTCCTGCTGAGGTCCCACCAGGTCTGAGTAGAGTGGGACAGTTACCTCCCATGTCTTACATATGACACAACTGTTAATAAACCCCAAAATTATATTAGCCTTTTTCACAACATTGTTGACTCATATTCAATTTGTGATCCACTAGAAACTCCAGATCCTTGTGAGCAGTACTGCTACCTAGCCAGTTGTGTGTTTGATTGTTTTCCTTCCTAAATGAAGTACTTTGCATATTTATTGAATTTTATCTTGTTGATTTCAGACCAATTCTCCAGTTTATCAAGGTCTTTCTGAATTCTAATCTTGTCCTCCAAAGTGCATAAAACTCCCTTCCAGCTGGGTGTAATCTGCAAATTTGATAAGCATACTCTCCACTCCATTATCCAAGTCATTAATGAAAATATTGAATAGTACCAGTCACAGAACTGACCACTGCAGGAATTCACTAGATATGACCTCTAAGTTTAACAGCAAACCATTGAGCAAATTACTTTTTGAGTATAGTGTTTCAATCAGTTATTCATCCTCCTTAGAGTAATTTCATTTAGATCACATTTTCCTAGTTTGCTTATGAGAATGTCATGTGGGACTCTATTAAAAGCCTTACTAAAATCAAGATGTATCACATCTACTGCTTCCCCCTATCCAGTAGGTCAGTAATCCTGTCAAAGAAGGAAACTGGGTTGCTCAGATAACATAGATTTGGTAGCTGGAGACACACTATTCATGCAGTTTAAAGACCCTTCTCAGACTTTTCTGCTGTCCCTAACCCAGAGAGGGGTATGGCCCATTTCATATATTTTTGAGGCCTGTGTGGCATTTCCAGATTTTCTAAACTCTTCACTTTTGTTTTTTTAACAGTACATTTCTAGTCCTCCTGGTTTCAAATAAAACCTTCCAAATGTGGTGATCTTCCTTAAGCTCAAGACAGCCTGAAATAATTGCTCTGAAAGTTTCTCTCTCAGACCTTCCACTAAACTCATTGCAGATGCTTAACTGTAGTGTAAACATACTCTTAGACTGTGAACTCTTTGGGGCAGTGTAGTGAGGCAGTGTGGCCTCCCTCCAACCTAGAGAGGGAGGAACCACCCTCTGTACCTAGGTGGGTGGAACCAGACCTGCCTTGCCCCTCCCACCAGAAGTGGGTAAGTGGTATAAAGGGCAGGACCTCTAACTCAGTTGGTGCTGGGTCACCGAGGGAGGCACATGTATCCTGCTCGCTCCAGGCTGCTGACGAGCCCAGCGACGCCCAGATCACTGGAAAACTTGTGTCTGCCACGGACCTGCCGCTGGCCACCTACCCATAAGAGACAGAGGATGCCCCATTGATCCAGGTACTCCACCACTGTTAGGGCCTGGGTTGGGGCCTGATGGAGTAGGGTGGGTCCGGGCCCTCCCGGGCCACCCCTGGAGTGGCAGCCTCTCTTTGACAGGTCAAGAGGCCTGCGTTTGTCAGCTGACCGCCAGAGCTAAGACATGCAACCCCTGGGTTTTCGCTCTTCCCCTGCCTGAAGGGCTCAGAGCTGGGTTTGCTCTGCCCCTGACTACAGGGCTCAGAGCTAATTGACTATTGGGTTTGTCCTGCCCCTGATTAAAGGACTTGGAGCTAATTGACTCCTGTGTTTGGCCTGCCCCTGCAGAATCTGTCTTCCTCTAGAGGCCTGAAAAGAATATTGCTCCAGAGGCCTTATATTACAAATGACTTTTCCATTTAACCACATTGTTGCTTTAGTGATCCGTAGAGGTGGTTAAAACAAACAAACCATCAAACAAACCCCTTAAAGTGAAAATTTTTATTTTTTTTGTCAAAAATGTTATTTTTTCACCATTTTTCACACACCTTTGTCACTGGGCAAAGAATTGGGGGAATATATATATATATATATATATATATCAATTTTTCATTGAAATAAAAAAAATGAACTGGCTTGAGAGTTAAGATAACTACACCCGAATCATGCAAAACTAAACACATACAACACAGGTAAGCCACATACAATAATCTGGACTTATTTGCTTGAGTGGCTAGAGCTAAAACACAAAATATTAGAAAGAGATTCCAAAATTGGTCTCAAGTAATTTTTTTCATTTCTAATTCCTTCTTCTATAAATTAATCACCTCAGTTCTGGCACAGCAGGAAATAAGTTTTACCTTTTCCATGCTGGTTTTGAAGTTCCTGAGTGATCTTCAGATATAACATTCACACAATCATGCATAGGTGACTTTATAAGTTTTTGAAGCCTCTAGAAGGCTCAACCGACAGGCCTAACATCTTCCAGGAAATGAAGTCTCTCTCCTTATCTGGAAATTATCACAGCCCACCCACCTCCTCTAATTCATTGATTCAATCTATTTGGCTAAAAAATACTGCCAAGTACAGTTTTATATCTCAGACCCTGCATGCTCTTCTCAGCTGAAGGGGTGCCAACCACATGATGGGCCCCCTTCAGTTTGTGAGGGGTGACAGAAGCCTGTGTCTGCCTCAAAGCCTAGTGTCTTTTGCAGCAAAATGTATTCATGTTATTCTCATTACTTTCTGACTCCCTTCTCTGCCCAGTGCACTTTGTTACAATAAAAGTTCCCAAATTTTAAACCCAATTCTTTAAAAGTAATTGTCCCATCATTTCACAGTATCTTCTTCCCCCACAAGGCCTCAGTTTCCTGCCTGAACTGTACCCACTGATACATTATGTACAGGTGGATAACCAGAGTGTGCTAAGTGTTTTCCAGACAAATGTAAAAGCCAGGTCCTTGCCCCCAAGAGCATAAAAAGGATCCAGGCAGTGGAGAGATGGGGGATTCGATGCAGCAGAAGCAAAATGACTGAAGGCATGATGTTTAACATGTAACTTGTTGGTTACCTGTTTTCTGTCTGGACGATGTTTAGGCTGTTTTAAACAAAATCTTTGGCTAGGGTTTTTATAGGCATCACAGAAGAAGTGTGTTTTAATGAGGTAAAAGTGAGGTGACATAGTAGACTAGAGTATTAAGGGAGTACCAGGCAGAAGGGGGCTACAGAAGAAGTCAAGGAGACAGGAATGGAAGAAGGATTGTAAAGTCTGGCTAGCTATGTGAGTTTGGTGGAACAGGATGGATTGGAAGAGAATAGTAAGAGATGAGAGCAGAAGGAAAGCTGAAACTTAATAGTGGAATACCTTAATAGCAAAGACTGGGGGTGAAATCCTGTCCCCATTAGAGTCAATGGGAGTTCTCACCCAAGAATATTGCCTCTGGGGTGACAGGAACGCGATGAAGGGATTTGATACATGCTGGACAAAGTTGGAGTCGCAAGCTAGGTGGGTGAGAGTTAGTTACTAACCTTTTATTAAGCAGAACAGAATTGTTGGCTATGTAGGTTATTTTCTTATATAGTTATTGAAAGAGAAGATGTCAAATATACAAAATAAAAGAATACAGTAAGGTTGAAGTAGTATTAGAAAACAGAGATGAGTTTTTGGCAATATGGATGGAGGAGGGGGCGAGACAAGAGTCAGGGAGGCCAGTGAAAGGGAGTTTGAAGTAGCTGAAGCAAGAGTTGCTCAGGGCCTTGACAGGGCTATAGCACTGTGAATGAAGAGGCATAGATGGACTTTGAAGGTATTCTAGAGGACAAAGCAGCAAGTTTTAATGATGGCATTGTGGGGAGAAGCAGAGAGAGGAGACAAAATGACACTGAAAATGCCAGCTGGACTGGGACAGGGAGGATGTTAGAGTTGCCAGTGATTCCCAGAGAAGGGAAAGAGAAGTGAGGGGAAGATGAGGATTCCAGGTTTTGCAATGCTGAGTTCAAGATGGAGGACTGGGTAGTTGAAAGTGCTGTCAAAGAAGCAGACAGATATAAGACTGACTGGAAAGGTCGATCTGTGAGTCATCAGTATAGAACTAGTAGCTGAAGCCATGTGGTTAGCTGAGGTTGCCAAGGGATAAAACACACACACACACACACACACAGAGGAGAGGATTAAGGACAAAGCATTCAGGAAGGGAGCAGGAGGGTTGGGTGTGGGGTGGGAGATGCACTATTAGACTTATGTTCTATTTTTCTTACTTTGAACCCTGAATCCTAGTTTGAAAGTTGACTCATTTTTTTAAGTTGGTAAATGGTGCCTGGACTCCATTCTTTGGGACTCTCTTTTGGTTATAGATATTGAAAAATATGCAGCTCCATGCTGACAGGGAGATGTTTCATAGATTTATCAGGAGGCTGTCTTCCTGTGGGAGAGCTCCAAACACCAGTGTTTTACAGTGCTGGGAGAGTTGGCAGGCAGAGTGACTGACAACGCATAGTAGAGGTTCTTTACATTTTAGCAAAATGATGTCAACATCTGGAAAAGTTCTAAATCTAATGATACAATATTATAATGCAAAAATCTTTGGAGAATCCTAAAGTTGTCCCCTACCAGGTTGATTAATTGCTAACCTTCATAAATCCACTTGCATGAGAACAAGTAGAAATTGAATTAAGTATTAAGTAATCCACTGATCTACTTTAATAGCTATATTCCTGTAGCGGTGTTTCCCCAGGATGGCCTACCCTTAAAGGTTCAGGTATGTCTCAATTTGCTTAGTATTGGAAATGAGTACTCAAGGTATGTCTTTGTGTGTTGGGGATTGGAATGAAGTAATATTTGTGAGGAAATGTGTTAGAGTGTAGATCGGAGGTGTGTGGGAATACGTTAATATTGCATTAGCTCCAGATGCTCAGACTTTGGGTACGTCTATACTTACCTCCGGGTCTGGCGGTAAGCAATCGATCTTCTGGGATCGATTTATCGTGTCTTGTCTAGACGCGATAAATCGATCCCGGATCGATCCCAGAAGTGCTCGCCGTCGACGCCGGTACTCCTACTCTGCGAGAGGAGTACGCGGAATCGACGGGGGAGCCTGCCTGCCGCGTGTGGACCCGCGGTAAGTTCGAACTAAGATAGTTCGACTTCAGCTACGTGAATAACGTAGCTGAAGTTGTGTATCTTAGTTCGAAGTGGGGGGTTAGTGTGGACCAGGCCTTAGTTTTACAAGAGCCCCATTAGTAATTTGCTGGAAGCTTCATCTAGTGTCTGATCTAAACCCCACTGAAGTCAATGGAAAGATTCCTACTAACTTTGATGAGCTTGGGATCAGGCCCCTAATTTGTATATAAATTGAAAATAAGTGCATGCAACCATAACATCTGCTTGTACTTAAATCTCCCTTTAAAATGTAATAGAATTTAACTATTCGTTGAATTTACCAAAAGCGGCTCAACAAGAGACTACAACTTCACCCTCAAAAACAACTTCCTTGCCTATTCAGAGAGGGAGAACACATGTGGTCTCCAATCTGACAGAATCATTAATTTACACAGGCTGTTCCTATCTATCAAAATATAGGAGATGAGCAGGACCCGATGGACTGCATTTAGCTCTACTTTTGATCACCCCAGCATTGTCATTATAAATGGCACTGGTAGTGATGCCTATAGTTGCCTAACACTTTCTGTTATAAGTCCCTGTTTTTAGTTGCTTAAAACTGAGCTGGACTATAACTAATCAGAGTGAAATTTTCCATGCTTGGTCTCTGCCTCACGTTGAATTTCTTCGGAAATTTTCAGCAAAAATGTCCCAGCCATTTCTGAGGTTAGGAAAAGTAGGTCATTTTGCCAATATTAAAAAATGTTTCCAGCCATCTCTTTGAAGAGCTCTAGCACTTCCAGGGTGTGGGAGGATAAACTGAAATTTGGTAGGAGGATGGTCCTTGAGTTCTAGTCTCAGCTTGATAATTCTGTGCACATCACAGCACTTCTTACCAAGCATGACCTCACAGGCCAACCCGAGGAGACAAGCAAGGGTTATTTAGCTATGTTGCAGGTGAAGTAACTGAGAGAATGCACAAGGTCACTTCTGGCAGACCTGTGAATAGAAACCAAGGGCCAAATTCTCTGCTGCACTGCTCAAGTGGTGCAAGACAAAAGGCACAGTTGAAGTGTGGGATGAAAGGCAAAGGTGGTCTTATGTCACTTTTTTGCCTCCTAGAATCTGGTGATCCAGGGTCAGTGTCCCTCCCCCAACTCGACATAACTTAGAGGAACCCCAGAGGTTCCTCCAATTTATTGCAGCCTTACTTGGCTTCCTCAGCAGCCTAGGTCTATGGGAGGGCACAAGGGTCCAGGTATTCTCTCACCTCCCCACAACATGGCCCCGTGCTTGAGGCTGTAGGAGGGAGGTAGTATAGGGATATATATATACTGGCCCCACAATGTCCATATACTAGAGGATTTTCCTTGGATTTCCACTATGCTGTCTTTATGGCCCCTGTGCACCATTGGGTCCCGAATATAGCAGATCCAAGTTTCATTCTCTTAGTCACACTGCCTTTCAGAATGACTAAGCCAAATCTATGTTTTTAGCTGTGTTGTCTGTAGCCAATAGACCACATTCCTCCAGAACTAGGAACAGAACCTAAGAGTCCCAATATGTCACATCTTCCTCCAGTATCTGAGCCTCATAGTAGCTACTCCTTTAGCTCCAGTGGTAGAGGTTTGCACTGTGGATTTAAAGAACTTGGATTCCAGCCCTGATGATGAGGGGGTCAATATGGTTTATATGATGGAATTTCTATTTTTTCAGTTTTTGACCAGCTCTACCCCTCACCACAACACAAAGGAACTTTTGTTTCCCTCTGTGTGTCATAATACCAACCCTTGTTGTCATATTGTTAATGCAGTTGAATATACCAGGAAAATTATAATTCAACATTGCCGCCCACCGTTGTTGCTAGAGCTGGTCAGAAAATGTCAAAAGGAAATTTTGTTACTGTTCTTCATTAAATTGTTTTCATCATAATATTCTGACCACTTGGCTGTCCTTCATGCTATTATTATTGTTGCTGTTATTTTATTGCAGGGGGTGTAAGGAATCATTCAATTATTAGGGCCTATTGTGCCAGTGCATAGTGCAAATAGCACAGTGACATTCCCTGTCCCACAAAGGTCACAATCTGGTATCTATACAACAGGTTAATAGACACAGAAATGGGAGGGAGGGAGAGGGAAGCCGTGGTCACACATTCATTTTCCTATTCTTTGCAACTATATGGATAAAAATGAAAGAAAATATGAAACTGAAGAAGGACCCCATAAATTAACGGCTCCCAGCGGCCGTGGTTCACCATTCCTGGCGAATGGGAGCTGTGCGAAGCGGTGGCCAGCATGTCCCTGCAGCCCACGCTGCTTCCCGCGGCTCCCATTCACCGGGAACAGCGAACCACCAGCAGATTACCCTGACAGGCCATGTGCCACCCACGGGCCGCAGGTTGCCCACCACTGCTCTAGGGTATGAAAGATATTATTTTAATGTTAGAGCTTTGCTCTTAAGTCTCACCATGTGGGTCACTAACATTACTATGGCCCTGATCATGCAAACACACATGTGCTTAACTTAAAGTAAGTGGAACTCTGCATGTGCATAGGTGTTTGCAGGGGTGGGGCCTTTATTTGCAGTGGAACCATGCCCACTAAGCATAGCGATAAACAGCTGGCAATATGGGTCTGTGCATAAAAAGCATGAGCACCTTTTAAGTGATTGAGAACAATAGGTGTTTACCTAAGGATCAAGCAGAAGTTTTGTTGAAACAAATAATTTAACAATTCCTCACTTTGATTTATAAGCATATGAATGAAATGTCCTTCCAGTCCAGATGATGATAATTATATGGTAATTCCTCTAGGAAATGACAGTAAGTGTTGGAACACTTTCAGAAATGTAGAAATCAAGGGACTATTTTAATTAATTTATAAGAGCAAGATCCATGCCTGAGATCTTTTTTAAATGCACAAATTCAAACTTGTGGCTACAGTACTTCATCTAAAGAAGAATATTATACTTCAGTTCCAATTCAGTCCAAAGGAAAATGACCACATTGTTAATATATCCCCATGGCATCCCCTTGATAGCAGAATCCATATAAAATCAGCATTTGCTCTTTGCAAAAGCCACTGGCTAGAATGCTTGTTTGGTATTTGCTGCATTTTTTCTGATATCCAAGTGTAATGAAAAGGCCTTCATAACTCACATAGTGGATGGGCAACATCTAAAGACACTGACACAGCTTTCGTCAGCTGTGATCCATATGGTAGCAAAGCAGAGAGTACCATGATACACCAAGTTAGAATAAGGAAGCATTTGGCAGCAGAGTAGCTAAATTGGAACCACAGCTGATCTCAGCAGCAGTCAGACAGGATCAGTTTTCTGCTTGGCATGGACAGGACGGTAGGAGAGGATGGAAAGGCTCAGAAAAGTTACACTTTAAAAATGGCACTTTTGTACTCAGCAGATCTGTTAACTTCAATGACAAAACCAGGCCCTCGCAGAGGTTTAGAGAGCCCCGGGCCACTTCCAGCTTTTGAGGCCCCTAGCCATAATAAAAATAAAAAATTACGACACATGAAAATAAGGCACCAAAAAAAGAGTGAGACATAATTTGAATAATTTTTTTATTTAACAAATGCTTTTCTAGCCCTTTTTCTGAGCAAATGCACTAATTATTGAGGGAAAATCTAGCTTTTGTGCAATGTCACAGTTGATATTAAGCATGACGAGCCCATTCAAATGCTCTTGTCCCATAATTGAATGGTGATAGTTCTTTACCTGCTTCAACACATTGAAGATGCATTCAACTGAAGCCACTGATGTAGGCAAAGTGACAAAAATAGGCAATTCAATGGTAATATTAGGAAACACCCCAGAGAGTCCAAGTTCGAGTATTTCTTGAAGCAATTCCTTTGGCTTGCAATCCAATTTAAAGTTTGTGGAATATATTCATTTGAGGAAGATGACCTCGTCACTGAGATCTTTTGAGATTTCTTTGTTGTGCTGTTGCTGAAATTGTTCAGCTGCAGAGAGTAGATCTTCATTACTCAGTCTGTTGAACTGCCAAAGAAACCCCCAAAAGGTACAAATTAGTCACAGTGACTCAAATCAACATGTAAGACCTGATTGAATAGTGTCAATGATGACAAGGAAGACATTGACCCTATAATGCTGCTCAGCATCAGATACAGTAGGTAAGTTGCGATTGGTGGAGAACTCAGATGAAATGCCAAAATTCTGTGCTACTAATTATGACTTGGTCAGGATCGCATCCCATTGTTCACGAATCTATTGAATGTCATTGATAAGACTTTCAATGTTATCCCTCTCAACATCAAGTGTAGTATTGCATGCTTCAATTACCCGAGTAGTTTGGTGGATCATTGTAAGTAGCTTCATCCACAAAGATGACATCAGAATGCATTCAAATTTGGACATGTGCTTCTGAATAGACTGAAGTTCAGTTCGAGCCTGTGCAGTGAGATTGAGAGATTCAAGCTCATTTAAAGCCTTCCTCACCGAATTCAAATGGTGTGCAACTGGTTGAACACCATCAATCCATGCAGACCATCTGGTTTTGGACATCCCATGCAGTGAAACAGGAAGATATTGCTTCAGAATTTCCCACCTTTGTGGACTGCTACTGAAGAGATTGTATATTTGCTGAACAGTTCCAAAGTAAGTAATTGCCTCCTTGCATGATTCAGCACAGTCAACATCTACAAGGTTTAGTGTGTGGTTTCCACAGCTGGGAAAAATACAGTTTGAATTATGCTCAAGCAGAACTGCTTGTACAACTTTGTACTTCCCAGCCATATTAGGACCATTGTCAAAGGCTTCACCAATGCAGAAAATCTAACTTAAAACTTTCTAAAATTGCTAGTACTTGAGCAGCAATTTCTTTTCCAGTTTTTCTCGTGAAATTATCAAACAAAATAAACCTTTCTTCAATTGAAAATGTTGAGCTGTCTACAATCTTAACATATAGAATAACCATAGTAGTCTGTTCCTTGTGAGAACAATCTGGAGTGGCATCAACAATGATTGAAAAATACTTGGCATTTTGAATCTCATCAAGAATTGTTGTTTGTACGAATGACCCACGTAGCTCAATAAACTCATTTTATATGCGTATGGAGAGATAATGGACTTGCATGCGCTTTTGACGCTCTTGCTATTCTCGAACACATTTAACATGCTCTGATAAAAGTGGGTCATATTTGCTGAGGAGCTCAACTATGCAAAGAAAGTTTCCATTTGCACGATCACCAATACGTTGTCTGGAACCAAAGAAAGCCAATCCCCGCTCAGAAAGAAAAAGGATGACATTCAGGATGAGCTCAAGAAGCTTTTTCCAGTTATTAGTTTCTGAAGAGAATTCAGTCAAGAGTAAATTCTCAACTGAACTTTCAGCTGATGCTGCCCTACTGGCTGATTTCCATGAAATATAGTTTTCTTTGTGTGACGTTGAACTCTCATATGATGGTATTCAGTCTTTCAACTTCCTCCAACCTCTGTTGATGCTCCATCCTGATTGATCAGAGAGAACTGACGCATTTGCAGCACTTTTGTTCAAAATGAAGCAGGGTGCACAGTACAGAGATTGTTCTTCTGTACTCCAGCATAACCAGTCTCTTGTGCAGATCTCACTATTGTCCTCATGTTCAGGTATTGGCATTGAAATATCACCTATTGCAGTTGCAGAGTTTTCATTATCTGTAGCATTGTTTGTTGGGTAAGGTGTGTTTTCCAGTGGTTTGAGAAATAAAGTTATTGGCTTTGAGCTCTTAGCTGCTGCTTCACTCAGTTGTTTTTGCTGTGTCTTGCTTGCACCACTTCCAAATCTCCTCTTCATAGTGATCTATCTGGTAATATGTAGCCTATCCACACTTGAAATATTCTGCTGTAAATAAGTAGCTTATCTATGCTTGAAATCTTCTACTGTAAACATGTACACAAATGCTGAAAAGACTTAAAATGAAGGAATACTAATTAAGAACACAAAATGAAACAGTCAGACAGGTTATTATTCTTATCACTGAATCAAAACTCAAGCACGCAAGGTATAATATAACAGGCTGATCTGAAGACAAAGGGATGACATATATATAGTAAACACAGACACAGATACAAACAGAGGGATAATGTCCAAACATTTCAAACATGTGTCCTCATGAAACTCACTGTACAAGGTTGTCCTCACAAGTTTTCACCTTCAATCTGGGCCTATAGACTACGAAAGCCTATGATGATGGCCAAGCTACCAAGCTAGGGCTCAACCAACCAACCAACCAACCAACCAACCAACCAACCAACCAACCAACCAGTCACCTCTTTTAGCTACCATATGAAGATAATAATGAGGAATTCTCAGACATAAATAGTTCCTTAGTCAACTAGAAGTAAAACTATAAAGACACTAAAATGTAACAGTTCTCACTAGTAGTGGTTTGTTTATATAATCAGCTGATCTGAGAGGACACGTTCATCACCGTCTAATCTTGTGCCATCAGAACCAATATATTTTTATTAATATTTATGAACATTTTAAACTCTTTAATATGACAAAATCTAAATCCGTTAACAAAAAAATTATGTCTTCTACCAAATCACATCTCTTATTAGCTAAAATTTGCAGCTCTAAGCTGAGAGAGTGTGTCACACTTTGGTTCGATAGGAATCCGCATAAAAACAAGTTGCGAAACTTATCAAATGCCAAAAAATTAACAATTGTCTAAATTTGAGGCCCCCTTTGAGCTTGAGGTGCAGGCCAAATGGCCCTCCTGCCCTCCTCCCCCTCCCCTCCGATTGGCCCTGGAACTGTGGCTTGGTCTACCCTACAAACTTATGTTGGTATAATTATGTTGCTCAGGGGTGTGGAAAATCCCTGAGCAATGCAGTTATACCAACCTAGCCCCTGGTGTAGACAGTGCTCTTGTCAACAGGAGGGTTTCTTCTGTCAATATAACTACCTCCTCTCACGGAGGTGGATTACCTATGCTGGCAGAGGCAACGTCTTCACTGAATGCTACAGCGGCGCTGCTGCACTCATGCAGCTGTTCTGCTGCAGAACTGTTAAGTGTAGACAAGCCCTAGGTTTGTAGTGCTTTTTTACTTCTGCTAGCATTGTAAGCACACAGCTAAGATTGAGTGAGCTCAGGATTCTGTTCCATCTTGTGCATCAGCAACAGAATTATTTACTAAATTCAACCTCTTACACCTCTTACAGCCATGTTGACCTCTGTGCAAACACTGCCTGAGTCTTGCAATATTTGGCATCTTTATTAAAGTCCCAGCTCTTGGAGTCAAGTGATTACATAAGAATATTGGATTTTGTTGTTAAAAAAAAGTTTCTAGCCCTCACGGTTGCCAAGAAAAGCTTGAAAAGGTGACTCAAGCATACCCTTAAGGTTCAGAAACCAGAAGACAAATAAAAAGGACCCCTATCCTCCCAAAAAAATCTCATGACTTTTAAGTCAGTCGCATAATTTTTGAATGCTTGGGTTGGTAATACTGTGATGGAAATGAGGTTGCATTGGTGTTACTGAGGGCATAATTGGAAGAAAATAGAGTTTTGCAGGTATAACTGAGGCCTACTCTGGCTTGCAGAACCCTTGTTAATGGTGATGATGCACAAGAAGGAAATAATTCAGTTTTGATTCTCCGAGCCCCGGCTGAATTTGCAAAGCTGGTACTTAGAAAAACAAAAACATATTTTTACTTGTAAATGGAGCACATTTGATCTGGAAGTCATTGAGAGGCAATAAACATGGGAACTCACATGGGAAATTGCCAGTTTTTGGCTGAACTTGCAAGGTTTTACACTCAACTTGATGGAATTTCTCTGTTTGGATGTAACACAATAACTTTTGAATGCCGCATCTGACAAATTCCAAAATTTCAGGGAATGTTCTATGCAGTGTTGTTGTAGCTGTGTCATTCCCAGGAGAGCTCCATGTAAGCTCTAAAAATTGTCTCTCTCACCAACAGAGGTTGGGGAGATAAAATGGCTGAGTAATATCTTTTATTGGACCAACTTCTGTTGGTGAGAGAGACAAGCTTTTGAGCCACGGAGAGCTTTTCATTAGGTCTGGGAAAAGTACTCCCAGGGTCACAGCTAAATGCAAGGTGGAACAGATTGTTTAGCATAAGTAGTTAGCATAAGGTAGAGTGGCCTGTTAACATCTCTGCAGTCATAGGACAGGCCATGATTTTTAGTGTCTATCAGAGTTATGAATTTAAGCTCCCAGGCTCATCTTTTGAAGGTGTTGTGCAGGTTTCCTTTGAAGATGAGGACTGACAGGTCAGATATGGAATGATCATCCTGTAAAAAAGTGATGGGTGTTTTTGTCTTATCATTTTCCTATGGGAGTTCATTCGAGAGCATAGTGATTGTCTGGTTTTACACACATAATTGTTATTGGGGCATTTAGTGCACTGGATGAGCTATATCAGATGTTGTGATAGGCATGTGTAAGACCCCTGGATCTTGAAAGGTGTGTTGTGGAGGGGTGTTGATCGTTGTAACAGTGGAGATATGTCTGCAGGTTTTGCATCTGTTGTTCTGGCAGGGTCTGGTGCCTCTTTGAGTTGATGTGTCCTGGTCTTTGGGGAGCTTGCTTCTGATGATGAGCTTGGAGAGTTAGGGGGATTGTTTGAAGGCCAGAAGTTTGAGGGAGTTCAGCGAAGATTTCTTTCAGGATGGGGTCCCCATAGAGTATGGTTTGTAGTTGTTTGGTGATACCCCATATAGATTGGTCCAATAAAAGATATTACCTCACCCACCTTTTCTCTCAGGGAATGTTCTAGGCATCAGTGGTCACAACCTACTGATCTTGGTGAAAACTGGAAAACCAGAAGTGGGAGATGGGGGACATACAAAGCCCCTGGCAGCTTCTACCTGTGTAATTGTCTACATATGAAAGAACCGGTTGATGGCAGACATTAACATAATCCAGCATAAGAATATTCCTCATTTTAGCTCTACCCATCCTCTCAGTACAGTTTAAAAATGGTGACAACCTGAAAAAAGAGAAAAGAAGAGATAAGGAAGGAATACCCCTGGCTTGTCTGTGTGTGTGTGTGGGGGGGCGAATGCGGGGGGCATGTTTTGGAGGGAAGAATGGGGGGCACACATAGGCCCTGTCATGGAGTAAGGGGTGGGGTTCCAGGGAGACCCTTAAATAGAAGGAGATAGGAGGGTGGCTTGTGGGAAAGAATGGGGAGAATGCAAGTAGCCCCTGCTGTGTATAGAAACAACAAAGAGGGTGACCCTCTAGCTAGTCACTTTTAAATGTACAACTACAGTGTAATATTGAATACACCAAACAATGAAAAGAGCCCCCCGCCCCCCCAAAAAAAGAATAAGTGCCCATAAAACTAAACACAGGGATTAAGAAATCCAAGTAGTAAATTCCCCACCTCTGGGAGTATCGTGGCTGGGATGTTTTGGGACTAGCAACAAAAAGGGAACTCCAGTAGCACAGGGGAAAAGAAAGATGATGGGCTTCAGTTCTGAACACTGGAGTAGTCTTTATTTTCCATTTAAATCCCTGCTTCCCTCTCTCAGCGCCACACTGGACACCTTATTAGAACCAGCAGGGCTAAACAGCAGAGCAAAAGAGAACTGCATGAAAACATTCAGAATATATAAATGCCACTTCCAATAATATAAAACAAAACCAATTTCCTTTAAAGATTCCAGTTTGTCAAACACTGCAGTGAATTATGTCCTGCTGCATTAAGAGCTAAGAACAGCAACTGGCTCACTCTAGCCATCGCTTACACGTATGTTCGGATGTAAGTCTGGATTGAAGTGAAAGCAACAAAATTCTGCAGGCAAAAACAATTCAGTTTCCCGCTCTGCCCACAGTATATACTGGGCTGGATTAAGGCACAGACACTCTGGTTCCCAAACTTGGTTCACGGCTTGTTCAGGGTAAGCCCCTGATGGGCCGTGAGATGCTTTGTTTACCTGACCGTTCGCAGGTATGGCCGCCCGCAGCTCCCAGTGGTTGTGGTTTGCCATTCCCAGCCAATGGGAGCTGCGAGAAGCCGTGGCTGGCCCATGCCACCTCCTGCAGCTCCCATTGGCCAGGAACGGTGAACCGCGGCCACTGGGAGCTGCGATTGGCCGAACCTGCAGACATTCAGGTAAACAAAGCATCTCGCAGCCCGCCAGGGGCTTACCCAGAACAAGCCGTGAACCAAGTTTGGGAACCCCTGGTCTACACGTAAAAGGCTTTGCAGGTATAAATGTACCTGTAGAGCTATAGTGGAGATGTAGCTTTTGCTGATATAGTTTAAACCAGTTCTCCAGATAAAATAAGCAAAAGCCCTTTTTTTTTTTTTTTAATTTGGCCAGTGTAACTGCTTCTAAATGAGGGCTTTTTCTGGCACTGCTATGCTGATTAGGGGGGTGATTTTTTTCACACTCCTAACCCACATAGTTATGTTGGTAAAACATTCTAACAGAGATCAGGCCTCAAAGTACCTTAATCAGACCCTAAGTACGTAACTTGGGGTTTCAATTGTTACAAATATATATTCTCTCCATTTATCTGATTTGAAAAGATGCTGTTAAGTAGATTAGTTCCCAAATTCATGTTTTATTATTTTTTTTTACAAAAGCTGCATATATTATGGACTTTAAAGTTTTCTTAGTAGTTTTTTTTTTTAAATATTGAAAAAAAACTCAGCATTTAAAAAATATTCAGTCTTTGCTCTGCAATGTTGGAAATACAAAGACAACAGTATTGTGCTAGTACTGCATAAGCAAACCATGCCGCCTGGTTAGTTTACTGTCCATGCTAAATGAAACACAAAAATAATGCCAACATCATAAATGGAGAAAAATTTTGAATAGCAACAGTTTATGGAACAACAACACACAATTTCCAGTACCCAACTACTAGCACTGCACTGCATTATGGAGTCTCAGGATGTCCTAGTCTGCCTAATTGTAAATAAGATTGTTGATAAAATATCTTAGGTTTCTGAAGAAAACGTGATCTTGACAAAGGCCCAAATCCAAGGTAGATAGTTCCTGGAAGAAATGACCAAAGGGAGCCTCAGAAAAAATTAAAGAGATGGCCACAAGTCCCCATCAAATATTTTGCCACTAAATGAGAAGTCTTACAAAGATGCTGGTACGTTATACTCTGGCTGGTCTCTGAATGGCCTTTATGTTCTTTTTGAGAAGAGATGCCATTATTTATTTGTAAAGATCCTATGTCTGTAGATTTTTGTAGGAATTGACATTGAAAAAGAAAGCCTAAAGGTTAACAGTCTGCTTGAAGTACTAAGACAAATTATTTTAAAAAATAAATTAACATCCAAAAGACCTGGGGGATTTTAAGACATCATTAAAACATTTGTACAACTCATCCCAGGATAATTTAAATTGTCCCCAAAACAATTTCTTAATTTATTTCCTGTTCTAAGTGAAATAGGAAATAAAAGTAGCTCTGATGGAAATGCATTGGGCCATGCAACTCAGCCCAAATAAACGCCTTTTATTTTTCTTGCCTTTTCTAAACTAAACACGTCTTAACCAAGAGTTTATCTGTCTCCATTCAGAATTCTATTGCAGTGCTCATTCTGCTACACATACACAATGAACATTCAGTGTGCATGCCTCAACACAGGGAAACATAAGGCATTTATTATAAATGAATTCCAAATAATTAGTGTAGGAGATCATAAAATGTGCATAGAAAAAAAAAAGCTTGCCTGAGACATATTGCAAGCAGGAGGGGGTCCAGGACATTAATGGGAAATCTGCACTACTGCTAATCCCTTAGGGCTCCTGCTACAGGTGGTTCATATTTCTGGAGCAGAAAAGTATGCGGTATTAAATGGAAACTTTCTCTTAAAAATTTTCCACTACACCATTTCAGCATTAGACTCTCCTTACTATATCATTCTTGAGAGGGTGGGCAATTATTATTATTATTTATACCTCATTTTGAAAAAGCACTGATTTTTATAGACCCCCCATTCCCACCCAATTTAAGAACCATTTCCTTTGTTGGATTAGAATGGAACACAAAGCAACAAAAGCCATGAGATAATGACAGTTGGAGGCAAGAGCTAATGAAGGGGAAACAAAAGATGTTAAAAAGGAATGTGTTAGCCCCTAAACTGAACATTCTTGCTTTGTTGGTCTGTGGCCCAAGCTTAGCTATACTGCAGTGTTGTTGTTTTTCTAGGAATTTGCCAGGTGTTACAGTTTTCAACAAATACTTCATAGAAAATTTTAGAAAATATTCTATTCAGGACAAAAAAAACCCAACAACCACCCTATGTCATACACCTCCCACCCCCACTCCAGAACACATTCCCTTCAATGTTGATTAGTAGAGTCATTTGCATAAAAACAAACTTTCCCCCCCCCCTAAAGCGTTTATCTATTCTTGCTATTTGTTCTCCAGAAGTTAACCACATGCTTTGCTGAAGCAGGGCCATAGGGAAGAAATAGTTCTGGGACATTGGGAAGGCCCCATGAAAGAGAAGTCACTGGGGTATTGCGCTGAACAGTGGTTGGTTCGAAGGAACATGTGCCAAAATTTTGGCAAAGCTCAAACGTTTTCATTTCTGTGAGGCTGATTCCCTCTATGAAAAAGACATGCCTTTAGGAAGGGCATGTCGTGGCACAGCCAGGGTTCCCTGAATTTAGCCATGGGCATGCTAACACCATTATCCATCTCGTGTGGTGTTACAGAAGAAAGAGCAGTAAAATGTTTAGTACTGTGGGTTTTCAAATTGTCCAGTAAATGAAGTTAACACAAAAAAGTTGATAAAAATTTATTGGGCCACAAAAAAGCAAAGTAAAGTTATGAAGCATTAACAGACCATCTTAAAAACTTTCCAGTGCTTTTAAAAGCCTAAACAGGACTATGATAATGAAGTGACCATTGAAATATGAGCACCAGGGTAGGACCATTAAACCAAATGTTGAATGGTGCCATGCCTTTGTATGTTTACAGGAAAAAACCCTAGAGAAAGTATATTGTAGCAACTTGAATCTTGCTGCTTTTTGTTCAACACTCATTAAAATCTTTTTATAAAATGCACAGATATTTCTTTTCTGCTAATAGCCATTTTTCAGCAGTTCTACATGATGTCTTTATACTAGAAATCTTGATGTCTTTATACTAGAAATGTCACAGTTACACCCACAGGTGTGTAAGCTGCTTGCTCATATTTACAGGCTCACTGTTTATCTTGGGCCTGATCCAAAGCTCACTGATGTCAATAAGTGTCTTTCCATTAATTTCAGTGTGCTGTTGATCAGGCCCTATGTGTATCATGATTGCCACTGAGTTGATTGCACAAAGGACTCACTGACTTTTAAGAATTTATAAACAAGCTTCACTGTTTTGGGAAAGTCATGTGGCTATTTGTGAGCTTCAGGGGCAAATACTGGTATGTTACTGACTGGGCACTACATACCATGGGATGATTTCACTCATAGACTTTAAGGCCAGAAGGGATCATTATGATCAACTAGCCTGACCTCCTGCACATTGCAGGCCACAGAACCTCATCCACCCACTCCTGTAATAGACCCCTAACCTCTGGCTGAGTTAGTGAAGTCCTTAAATCATGATTTAAAGACTTCAAGTTACACAGAATCCACCATTTACTTTAGTTTAAACCTTCAAGTGACCCATGACCCGTGCTGTAGAGCAGGGGTCGGCAACCTTTCAGAAGTGGTGTGCCGAGTCTTCATTTATTCACTCTAATTTAAGGTTTCGCGTGCCAGTAATACATTTTAACGTTTTTAGAAGGTCTCTTTCTATAAGTCTATAATCTATAACTACATTATTGTTGTATGTAAAGTAAATAAGGTTGTTAAAGTGTTTAAGAAGCTTCATTTAAAATTAAATTAAAATGCAGCGCTCCCCCCCCCCCGGACTGGTGGCCAGGACCCGGGCAGTGTGAGTGCCACTGAATGCCTTCGGCACACGTGCCATAGGTTGCCTACCCCGCTGTAGAGGAAGGTGAAAAACCCCAGACTCTCCACCAGTCTGACACAGGGAAAATTCCTTCCTGATCCCAAACATGGTGATCAATTGGATCCTGAGCATGTCAGCAAGACCCAACAGCCAGACACCTGGAAAAGAATTCTCAATAGTAACTTGGAGTCCGCCCCATCTAGTGCCCAATCTCCAGTCATTGGGGATATTTGCTACTAGCAGTCACAGATTGGCTATATGCCATTGTAGGCAGCCTCATCATACCATCCCCTCCATAAATTTGTCGAGTTCAATCTTGAAACTAGTTAGGTTTTGTGCTCCCACTGCTCTTCTTGGAAGGTTGTTCCAGAACTTCAATCCCCTGATGGTTAGAAACCTTCATCTGATTTCAAGCCTAAACTTGTTGATGGCCAGTTTATATCCATTTGTTCTTGTGTCCACATTGGCGCATAACTTAAACAACTACCATCCCTCCCCAGAGCCGGCTCTGGCTTTTTGGCCGCCTGAAGCAAAAAAAAAACAAAAAAACCCTGCGGCACGGCTGGAGCGCGGGTGCAGGGGGACCGGCTGGGGGGGGGAAGGGGGAGGGAGCGGGCGGGAGAGAGAGAGAAGGGGGCAGCCAGGGCTACAGCAGGGGCACTGCCACGCGGCCCCTCACTCTGCACCGCCTCCTGATGCCTGCCGCGAGGGCTCAGCTCCGGTCGGCGGGGAGGGAAGGAAGAGGACTGCCCTGCAGGGCGCTCTGGTTCTCCGCGCTGCCGCCCCCTACAAAAATAAAGCGGCCGTGCCACCCTAGGATTGGGCAGAATGCCGCCTCGAACAATCTGCCGCCGCAAGCAGCAGCTACAACCTATGGGTTATACCCACACGAGCAAAGAAAAACATGTGGTATGAAAATTTTACATCACCGGACTGTAAAAAAGACACCTTTAAATAGAGAAATTAGGAAGCTTCTAGATAGAAGGGGCACGTGGTTCCACATACCCCCCTCCACACTATTGGTTTTTTTAAACACCCAGATCCCCCAGTATGGAGCCAAACAACTTGTGTTTGACTAAAGCATATCTTCCAGAAATATGTGAACATTTCACTTCAGGACGAAATGCAGAGATAAAATTTCTCGATACTTTAAATGACTGCTTCATGGAGCAGCTGGTACGGGAACCCACAAGGGGAGAGGCAACTCTAGATTTAGTCCTGAGTGGAGCGCAGGAGCTGGTCCAAGAGGTAACTATAGCAGGACCGCTTGGAAATAGTGACCATAATACAATAGCGTTCAACATCCCTGTGGTGGGAAGAACATCTCAACAGCCCAACACTGTGGCATTTAATTTCAAAAGGGGGAACTATGCAAAAATGAGGGGGTTAGTTAAACAGAAGTTAAAAGGTACAGTGACTAAAGTGAAATCCCTGCAAGCTGCATGGGTGCTTTTTAAAGACACCATAATAGAGGCCCAACTTCAATGTATACCCCAAATTAAGAAACACAGTAAAAGAACTAAAAAAGAGCCACCGTGGCTTAATAACCATGTAAAAGAAGCAGTGAGAGATAAAAAGACTTCCTTTAAAAAGTGGAAGTCAAATCCTAGTGAGGCAAATAGAAAGGAGCATAAACGCTGCCAAATTAAGTGCAAGAATGTAATAAGAAAAGCCAAAGAGGAGTTTGAAGAACGGCTAGCCAAAAACTCCAAAGGTAATAACAAAATGTTTTTTAAGTACATCAGAAGCAGGAAGCCTGCTAAACAACCAGTGGGGCCCCTTGATGATCGAGATACAAAAGGAGCACTTAAAGACGATAAAGTCATTGTGGAGAAACTAAATGGATTCTTTGCTTCAGTCTTCACGGCTGAGGATGTTAGGAAGATTCCCAAACCTGAGCTGGCTTTTGTAGGTGACAAATCTGAGGAACTGTCATGGATTGAAGTGTCACGAGAGGAGGTTTTGGAATTAATTGATAAACTTAACATTAACAAGTCACCGGGACCAGATGGCATTCACCCAAGAGTTCTGAAAGAACTCAAATGTGAAGTTGCGGAACTGTTAACTAAGGTTTGTAACCTGTCCTTTAAATCGGCTTCTGTACCCAATGACTGGAAGTTAGCTAATGTAACGCCAATATTTAAAAAGGGCTCTAGAGGTGATCCCGGCAATTACAGACCGGTAAGTCTAACGTCTGTACCAGGCAAATTAGTCGAAACAATAGTTAAGAATAAAATTGTCCGACACATAGAAAAACATAAACTGTTGAGCAATAGTCAACATGGTTTCTGTAAAGGGAAATCGTGTCTTACTAATCTATTAGAATTCTTTGAAGGGGTCAACAAACATGTGGACAAGGGGGATGCAGTGGACATAGTGTACTTAGATTTCCAGAAAGCCTTTGACAAGGTCCCTCACCAAAGGCTCTTATGTAAATTAAGCTGCCATGGGATAAAAGGGAAGGTCCTTTCATGGATTGAGAACTGGTTAAAAGACAGGGAACAAAGGGTAGGAATAAATGGTAAATTCTCCGAATGGAGAGGGGTAACTAGTGGTGTTCCCCAAGGGTCAGTCCTCGGACCGATCCTATTCAACTTATTCATAAATGATCTGGAGAAAGGGGTAAACAGTGAGGTGGCAAAGTTTGCAGATGATACTAAACTGCTAAAGATAGTTAAGTCCAAAGCAGACTGTGAAGAACTTCAAAAAGATCTCACAAAACTAAGTGATTGGGCAAAAAAATGGCAAATGAAATTTAATGTGGATAAATGTAAAGTAATGCACATTGGAAAAAATAACCCCAACTGTACATACAATATGATGGGAGCTAATTTAGCTACAACAAGTCAGGAAAAAGATCTTGGAGTCATCGTGGATAGTTCTCTGAAAATGTCCACGCAGTGTGCAGAGGCGGTCAAAAAAGCAAACAGGATGTTAGGAATCATTAAAAAGGGGATAGAGAATAAGACTGAGAATATATTATTGCCCTTATATAAATCGATGGTACGCCCTCATCTCGAATACTGCATACAGATGTGGTCTCCTCATCTCAAAAAAGATATACTGGCACTAGAAAAGGTTCAGAAAAAGGCAACTAAAATGATTAGGGGTCTGGAACGGGTCCCATATGAGGAGAGATTAAAGAGGCTAGGACTCTTCAGCTTGGAAAAGAGGAGACTAAGGGGGGATATGATAGAGGTATATAAAATCATGAGTGATGTGGAGAAAGTGGATAAGGAAAAGTTATTTACTTATTCCCATAATACAAGAACTGGGGGTCACCAAATGAAATTAATAGGCAGCAGGTTTAAAACAAATACAAGGAAGTTCTTCTTCACGCAGCGCACAGTCAACTTGTGGAACTCCTTACCTGAGAAGGTTGTGAAGGCTAGGACTATAACAGAGTTTAAAAGAGAACTGGATAAATTCATGGTGGTTAAGTCCATTAATGGCTATTAGCCAGGATGGGTAAGGAATGGTGTCCCTAGCCTCTGTCTGTCAGAGGATGGAGATGGATGGCAGGAGAGAGATCACTTGATCATTGCCTGTTAGGTTCACTCCCTCTGGGGCACCTGGCATTGGCCACTGTCGGTAGACAGGATACTGGGCTAGATGGACCTTTGGTCTGACCCGGTACGGCCTTTCTTATGTTCTTATGTTCTTATGAGATTAGCATAGTTTACTCATGTACACTGCACATTCCTTGCTTGCGTAGTTGAATGGAGCACATATTATATACATACTGTGACAGACCCAGACCAGTGGGGTACAGGAGTCTGGTAGAGGGCAAATATACTGGTCACTGGATGAGTAGTTTTCTGTTCCCTGAGTGACCAGAGAAGGGGCTGTACTAGAGTAATCAGGAACCTCCTAGAACCAGTTAAGGCAGGCAGGCTAATTAGGACACCTGGAGCCAATTAAGAAGAAGCTGCTAGAATCAATTAAGGCAGGCTAATCGGGGCACCTGGGTTTTAAAAGGAGCTCACTTCAGTTTGTGGTGCGAGTGTGAGGAGCTGGGAGCAAGAGGCGCAAGGAGCTGAGAGTGAGAGGGTGTGCTGCTGGAGGATGGAGGAGCACAAGCGTTATCAGACACCAGGAGGAAGGTCCTGTGGTGAGAATAAGGAAGGTGTTTGGAGGAGGCCATGGGGAAGTAGCCCAGGGAGTTGTAGCTGTCATGCAGCTGTTACAGGAGGCGCTATAGACAGCTGCAGTCCACAGGGCCCTGGGCTGGAACCCAGAGTAGAGGGCGGGCCTGGGTTCCCCCCAAACCTCCCAATTGACCTGGACTATGGGTTCTTCCAGAAGGGAAGGTCTCTGGGCTGTTCCCCAACCCACATGGTGAATCTCTGAGGCAAGAAAATCCGCCAATAAGCACAGGACCCACCAAGATAGAGGAGGAACTTTGTCACAATACATAATTTATGGCTTATTTTCCCCTATATTCTCCATTGAAAACATGCAAAATCAAGCTCAGACTATGAGAAAAGCAGTGAGCATACACAAATCTCCCTACACTCATGAGGCCTGCTCTATGTTAGAGTCACTATCAACAACAATAAAACCAACAGACAAACCCTTGTGTATATATAAGCCAACGCTATACCTCCCTCATCCAGGATATTATATAAGGTGTGATACATAGAAAGGTACTGAACTTTGAGGCCAGTTTCATGAGATTTTTTATCTGCATCAGATTTTAAGGAAACCAAAATGTGCTGTTAAAGGTGAAGTATTCCAGCTTGACAGCTAGCCCAAAGGTCTGTGGTTGGATGCACCAGAACTGCATCTTTTAGAGATCTTGTGTGTTTTAGGGACACTGACACATGCAGTTCTGCTTGAAAAGTATTTTTCTCAGTGGATAATGGTGTTCCATTTCTAAAGGGTTTTAAGAAGTTCAAAAGCTGCCTCTTTTGCCTTTAATGCAAGTCCCAAGGTGCAATAATCTCAGAAGTTAGCATTATGAATATACATCCTCTGAGCTGCATCTATTTCATTTGATTCTTTTTAACTGAGGGAATGGAGCAGTCATAAGATCAATCAGGTTTTTTTTGTTTAGACAAGGATGATTCTTTACAGGCAAATCTCTTCATGACAGAAAAACAAACAGGATAATATTGAACTGAGGTACTGAGTTTTCTTCTTTCTTTCAAGTCAAGCCACCAACTATCTGGCCTATCTTACTTTTCCTTTACAAGACTAGCTCATGGCTAGCTAAAGATACAGTACAAACAATTAAGGAGAAGGAGTTTCTTAGAATGGCAACATTCCAAATGATGGGATAGACATTCTGTCTTTCTTGAATATATATTGTGTCATCATTTGGCAAAAGATCCTAGACTGAAGGATGAGTTAGTGAAGCAAATGGACTTTGGACTAGGGATATAAATGTGCAATAAATGATGTTGCCAGAAAAACTACTACTGCAAATGTGGTTGTATCTTCCTGTTCTGTTGTTTCACTTCTTTGAGGCTACCACAAGAAGTGGAGAGTGTCATTTTAAGTGTGGCTTTCATTCTGTTTGAGAGGGGGAGAGAGATGTGGAAATGCATACAATTTTTCTTTTAAGTATGTCATGCAATTTATGAGTGTGTGGGGTTTTTTTGGAGTTTCACCATCTGTACCCAATGACCATAGCTTTTCAGTGCACAAATGGGGAAATTCTGTGAGGAACCCCCAGAATTATCATGGATAAAAGTTGGGGTGAGAGTCTCCCTTAACAAAAATGTTTACCACTTTCACAGCCAGAACAGATGTTTGCAGCAAAATAACAATGTTAATGCAGAAACTGCCTTTTGTTTTTGGAAAGAGCTTGAAGTGAAAGTAAAGAACTTTTCACTTCTCCACAAGTCTTCAGAGATGTCATTTTTAGTTGGTGGTGAGGACTTTTCTCACAAAGCCCTTCCCAACAACACTTACTGTCCTCTCACAAAATATGTAGGGTGAAATCCTAACACCATTTGAAGTCAATGGAAGTTTTGTTTTTTACTTCAACAGGGCCCTACAATGTCCACAAAAACATGGCTTTATCTGGTAAAAGGTCCACCACAAAAAATACAGAAGTAGTTAAGGCTGTAAGAAAGTCGTGAGTTTTTTGGTCAAATTGTTGTGGAAACTGTTTACTAAAGTTGTGTTTTTGGTGTGATTAGTTCAAATTTGAGTGGTGTTGCGACCTGGTGTATAGGGTCACACCACTTAAATGTGTGGCAACTATTAAAAGTTTCAGTTTCTGCAACAAAATCACAGCCTGCAATTTTCTTACAGCTTTACCAGTAGTAGATTAAACAAAAAATGCATTAACATGCTGCCCTTGCTTTGGTCCTGCCTCTGAAGAATATAATTATTTAGAGCCTGGTCCAGCACCACTGTTATTGTTAATAGTAGTCTGCTTCTGTTGTGCCCTGAAAATTAACATGTGACAGCATATAGATCTCAGTGAAATCATATGCAGTAAGTTCTATGCTGACAGACTCCTATGAGCATGTGATGCTCATTACAGGATTGGGACCATGGTCACCACACAACACCATTTCATTTTAAATGATTTGGCTACATATTCTCAGATTATTTTAATTAATTTTGTAATTTAATGTAACCCAGGAGAGCTCAATTCAGATGCAAATTCCCATATGATCCTGTTATGTTTTTTCAAACCAGTTTTCCAGGTAGATCAATGAGGAGACTCGGGGAGTAGGCTGTACATTTTGTATGCACTGCAGATTGCTAGGATGTGTGCTGAACATTATATCAATCATATAACATGCATTTTAAAAGCTTAATTATTTTTTGTACCAGGGAATGCACATACAAGAAATAATGTGAACTGGGGAAAGAGATGAAATGCCAAATAATGGCTATTTTGAAAAATAGTTTGATGGCATGCAAGTAATGAGGACTCTATTTTATTAATCCAAGATGTGGCAGGAAAGTTGTGTTTTTTATTTTTGTTTTGTTTTAATAATTGGAGATGCTGTCAAAAAATGAATGAGTAACTTAGATTCATGGTAGCAACTCCATTATACCTCCTGGACATGTTTGGGAAATGGGAGTTTGTTAATTATTTTTGAAACAGTGGAAGTTACAGAAGGTGCATCTAAAATGCCTAAGTCTCCTGAAGTCTGGCACTTCTGGGATACATTGATCATCTTTAATACAGAGGCAGGTGCTAGTGGCTGTGCAATAAACGGTATAATGAAATGTTCAGCAAAACCCCGGCGTTTCAACTTGAACATCCAGGAGGTTTAATGATCAAGTACAAAATCCCCAGAAAATGTTTTCACCTGTGAATTTGAATGTGGGAAGCATCTACATTTACAGCACATGGATAAGGAGAGACAAGGAGTAAGCAAAGAAGTTTGCTTGTGAGGTAATTGAGAGTGAGAGGTCAGCTTCTGAGAGTCGACATTTTCCTTTTAGAGCTGTTCATTCATAGTCCATTCTAAATTCCGAGTGTTGGTTTATCTTGTAGCAGTAATTTCCCCTTCATACGCTCATACACACACACAAACACACACACGGGAAATTACTGCTACAAGATAAACCAACACTCAGAATTTAGAATGAACTATGAATAAACAGTTCTAAAAGGAAAATGTTAATTCATAGAAGCTGACCTCCCACTCTCAGTTACCTCACAAGCAAACTTCTTTGCTTATATATATATATATATATATATATATATAGTGGTTGTGACTGGCACCAGTGGGAGCAGCTGGAGGCAAACTGCTGGAGGACTGCTGATGCATATGGATTGCATCCGGTGGGGAAGGGGGAATCATTCTCAGGTCATGTCTACACTTACCAGAGATCGACACTGCTGCGATCAATACAGGAGGGTCAATTTAGCAGGTCTAGTGAAGAAGCCTGAAATACTGACAAAACCTCGGACTCACAGAAAGGAAGAAATCATCCTAGGGGAGGATGCATGTCAGGACTTTGTTACTTTTCCAAGATTTGTAACTCCTGAGTGCTCTTAAGAGTGAAGTGAACATCATTAAGAAATTCCTTTGCTACCTGTGTTCCTTACTTTGCTGCTATGCTGTCCCCAGAAGAGTTTATCTAGAAGCTCAGAGGCCTTACAAAATCAGTGAAGCTCCAGGGGAGCATGTGTAAGTGACTGGGGAAGCTCTGGAGGTCTAAGGTACTGGTTTTCAGGGTCTAGGGTGGCTGGATTTGTAGTCCCAAATCCAAGAAAAGGTATAAGACAAGAGGTTTGAGTCTCAGGGCACGTCTTCACTACCCGCCGGATCGGCGGGTAGCAATCGATCTATCGGGGATCGACTTATCACGTCTAGTGAAGACGCGATAAAATCGATACCTGATCGCTCTGCCGTCGACTCCGGAAATCCACCGCGGCAAGAGGCGGAAGCGGAGTCGACGGCGGAGTGGCAGCGGTCGACTCGCCGCCGTCCTCACAGCCAGGTAAGTCGACCTAAAATAGGCAACTTCAGCTACACTATTCACGTAGCTGAAGTTGCGTATCTTAGGTCGACCCCCACCCCGTAGTGTAGACCTAGCCTCAGAGTGCACCCTGAAGACTCAGCTAGAAACTGACTAGTCTCTGCCTGGAACCAGTTGTCTCAGAAGCATATGGGACCCAGCGATTGTGTGTACTTGCAACAGACTGGTTACTGTCCATTACCAGGCCAGGTTGTATTGCCTTCTACTCACAATAGTTTAGGGACTTCTCCCTCTCTTCTCCTAGGCGGAAAGAAGAAGGAATGACCATGAATTTGTCCTTTTGTTTTTCCCTACAACGGCTGATGACATCACTAGATTGACTTTAGTGGGAGCAGGGTTGGGCTGCAGCTCCCCATTCTGCTTCAGTGTTAGCAACACTATGATTGTGTGCAGTGTTATTGCATAATGTAGCTGTGTTGGCCCCAGGGTATTAGAGGGACAAAGTGGGTGAGGTAATATCTTTTACCAACCAACTTCTGCTGGTGAGAGAGACAACCTTTCAAACTTACACACAGCTCTTCTGTGTAAGCTCAAAAACTAGTCACTCTCACCAACAGAAGGTGGTCCAATAAAAGATATTACCTCAGCCACTTTGTCTCAGCAACACTATTGATGGTTATGTGACAAACACAGATTTCTTGAACTCAGATCTTGGCAGGATAAACAATTTTTCAGTTCACTTTTAATTATAGAACTAAAGCAGAAAAATCTCCAATTAAGTATTCAGTTTGATTTGGCTCTACACAATAGAAATGGTCTTTCTGGTTGGATGCCCATTATTACAGATGAATAAAACAGCTAAAGTAAATGAAGTATGTCTAATCAGTGAAATGAATCCATCACAGTTGCAGAGAGTTTGATTTCATTAAATAAATAGTTCTTTCTACGCCAGCACAAGTAGTATCGCTCTCAAGAGCTTCCCTTACTCGACACAAGCCAAATGCCATCAATTTTTATGTTAATAACTATAATTGCTTTTGGCTAGAATGGGACACACACTAGTCCCTTATGAATATTCTCTGACATTGCTTGCTGCTACTAGTGTTCACACACAAATAAATTCTTTTGTAACCCTCTCCCCTTATGGTTATGTGATACTTAAGCCTTTTCCCTGTTAAGTCATACAGAGAGTGGACAGAAGCAACAATTCTACGGTCAGATTATGTGCTTGGAAAGCAATTGGTGATTGCTGGACAATGGCTCTTGAAGTCATCATTCGATAGAAGATTCAGATGTACAGCTCAGAGACAAGTTGAATAATGCTGGCTCTCCAACTTGGATGTTTTTGGAAGCCATGTGGTCTGTAAGAAATAATCTGTGGTGCAGGTTATGTCAGGGGTTGATTTGTATTATTGTGCTGCAGTAGCACTAGGAGACCCTGTCAGGGACCAGGCCTCCATTGTGCTAGGTGCTGTACACACAACAAAAAGACAATAACTGCTCAGAAGAGCTTACAATCTAGCTGTAAGACAAGTAATAACAGATAGATGGGAGAGCACCAGGAAACAATGAGACAGTGTTGGCATGCATATGCATTTGTCTAGCTCAGGGGTTCTCAAACTGGGGGTTGGGACCCCTAAGGGGGTCACAAGGTTATTACATGGGGGGTCGCGAGCTGTCACCCTCCACCCCAAACCTGCTTTACATCCAGCATTAAAATGGTGTAAATATATTTAAAAGGGTATTTTAATTATAAGGGGAGTCACACTCAGAGGTTTGCTGTGTGAAAGAGGTCACCAGTACAAAAGTTTGAGAACCACTGGTCTAACTCATAGTTTAGTGCTTTGAGAAGGACATGTTTACAGATGAGCTGAACTATTCTAAAAGAATTCAAACAATCTACCTCCTATCTGGACTGTTCATGAGAAAAACTCTTGTTATGAAAGTATTAGTACAGTTATATAGCCTCACATGATAGAGGTAAACCCATGTAATAAACACCAGGTTTGTATAAAAGGACACTTAGGCTTTGATTCACCATTAAAATTAATGAATATCCAAGCCTCATTAAGCAGGTATTTGAGTAATGCAGTTATTTACCAGCAGTTCAATCTTGGATCAACTCTAATGATCATTTTCTTACTTTTTAAAATTTTGAGTATGACATATGAAAAATGATTAAAAAATAATATTGTTGCAAAGTGAAGTGCTCAAAAATTAAGAAAGGTCAAAATTAAAGTTGCCCATGCAATCTTAATTAAATTCCCTTGTGCATATGCATTATTAGTGAGGCTTGTCTAACATTAGTGATGAAGTCTGTGGCCCACCAAGCTACAGAAGTAACTCTTTCAGGTTTCAGTCCACTGTTTCAAATACAAGATAACATCTTTACCCTGTTTATAAACCTCTGCCTTATTTACTATCCCTCCTATTCACCGACAGAGGCAAGGGTCTTGAAGAACATATGGTATGGTAATCATATAATTAAAGCACATATTTTGACGCATATATTCAAGGAAGCTGCTGTTAAGATTGCAGGAACTCTAAGTACTGATATTTTTGAACTTGACTTTGCACCCAATATTGTATTAAGGGCATTTCAGTAATAAATAATAATAAAAAAGCAATTCAGTGCAATTGCAGTGACAGTCATAACAAAGTCACCATTTACCAGGAAACAACTAAATATTGACACATTTTATAATTGCTTGTATACAAATGCAAGAACTCTAAGTACTAACATGGGTGAATTTGAGTGTCTGATATTAAGTGAGGAGATTGATACAATAGGCATCACAGAGACTGGGTGGAATGAAGATAATCAATGGCACATGGTAATACCAGTGTACAAAACGTATAGGAATAACAGAGTAGGACACATTGGTGGGGTGTGTGGGGCGGGGAGGGGTGGCACTATATGTGAGAGAAAGCATAGAGTCAAATATAGTACAAATTGTAAATGAATCAAACAGTACCATAGAATCTCTATGTATAGAAATTCGAGTATAGCATCAGGAATATACTGTCGACCATATGACCAGAATGGGGATGGTGATTGTAAAATGCTCAGGGAGATTAGAGAGGTTACAAAAACAGAAAAACCAATAATAATGGGGGATTTCAACTATCCCCATATTCATTGGGAACACGTCACCTCAACATGGGATTCAGCAATAAGATTTCTAGACACCATTAATGACTGCTTCTTGAAGCAGCTTGTCCTGGAACCCACATGAGCAGAGGCAATTCTTGATTCAGTCCTAAGTGGACCACAGGATCTGGTCCAAGAGGTGAATATAGCTGTACCGCTTGGTAATAGTGACCATAATATAATTAAATGTAACATCCCTGTGGTGGGGAAAACTCCACAGCAGCCCAACACTGCAGCATTTAATTTCAGAAAGGGGGACTATACAAAAATGAGGAAGTTAGTTAAACGGCAATTAAAAAGTACAGTGTCAAAAGTGAAATCCCTGCAAGCTGCATGGAAACTTTTTAAAGACACCATAATAGAGGTTCAACTTAAATGTATACCCCAAATTAAAAAACATAGTAAGAGAACCAAAGAAGTGCCAACACGGCTAAACAACAAAGTAAGAGAAGCAGTGAGAGTTAAATGGCATAGTTTAAAAAGTGGAAGTTAAATCCTAGTGAGGAAAATAGAAATGAGCATAAACCCTGGCAAATAAAGTGTAAACATATAATTAGGAAGGCCAAAAAAGAATTTGAAGAACAGCTAGCCAAAGACTCAAAAAGTAATGGCAATTTTTTTTAAGTACATCAGAAGCAGGAAGCCTGTTAAACAACCAGTGGGAACACTGGACGATCGAGATGCTAAAGGAGCACTCAACGACGATAAGGCCATAGTGGGGAAACTAAATGAATTCTTTGCATCAGTCTTCATGGCTGAGGATGGGAGGGAGATTCCCAACCTTGAGCCATTCTTTTTAGGTGACAAATCTGAGGAACTGTCCCAGATTGAGGTGTCATTAGAGGAGGTTTTGGAACAAATTGATAAACTAAACTATAATAAGTCACCAGGACCAGATGACATTCACCCAAGAGTTCTGAAGGAACTCATATGTGAAATTGCAGAACTACTAACTGTCGTCTGTAACCTATCATTTAAATCAGCTTCTGTACCAAATGACTGGAAGATAGCTAATGTGACGCCAATTTTTAAAAAGGGCTCCAGAGTTGATCCCGGCAATTACAGGCCGGTAAGCCTGACTTCAGTACTGGGCAAACTGATTGAAACTATAATAAAGAAGAAAATTGTCAGACATATAGAGGAACATAATTTGTTGAGGAAGAGTCAACATGATTTTTGTAAAGGGAAATCATGCCTCACCAATCTACTAGAATTCTTTGAGGGGGTCAACAAGCATGTGAACAAGGGGGATCCAGTGGATATAGTGTGCTTAGATTTTCAGAAAGCCTTTGACAAGGTCCCTCATCAAAGCCTCTTCAGCAAGGTAAGCTATCATGGGATAACAGGGAAGGTCCTCTTATGGATTGGTAACTGGTTAAAAGATAGGAAACAAAGGGTAGGAAAAAATGGTCAGTTTTCAGAATGGAGAGAGGTAAATAATGGTGCCCCCCAGGGGTCTGTATTGGGCCCATAAATGATCTGGAAAAAGGGGTAAACAGTGAGGTGGCAAAATTTGCGGATGACACAAAACTACTCAAGATAGTTAAGTCCCAGGCAGACTGTGAAGAGCTACAAAAAGATCTCTCAAAACTGGGTGACTGGGCAACAAAATGGCAGATGAAATTCAATGTTGATAAATGCAAAGCAATGGAATCAAATGAAATATTGGAATACATAATCCCAACTATACATATAAAATGATGGGGTCTAAGTTAGCTGTTACCACTCAAGAAAGCGATCTTGCAGTCATTGTGGATAGTTCTCTGAAAACATTCACTCAATGTGCAGCGGCAGTCCAAAAAGCAAACAGAATTTTGGGAATCATTAAGAAGGGGACAGATAATAAGACAAAAATATCATATTGGTTCTATATAAATCTATGGTACGCCCACATCTTGAATACTGCATGCAGATGTGGTCATCCCATTTCTAAAAAGATATATTGGAATTGGAAAAGGGCAACAAAAATGATTAGGGGTATGGAACGGCTGCCATATGAGGAGAGATTAATAAAACTGGGACCTTTCAGCTTGGAAAAGAGACGACTAAGGGGGGATATGACAGAGGTCTATAAAATCATGACGGGTGTGGAGAAAGTAAATAAGGAAGTGTTATTTACTCCTTCTCATAACACAAGAACTAGGGGTCACCAAATGAAATTAATAGGCAGCAGGTTTAAAACAAACAAAAGGAAGTATTTCTTCACACAACTCACAGTCAACCTGTGCTTTGGCTGAGCTCCTTTCATAGCCCACTATTGAATGCTGCAAATCAGAGGAATTCCTGAGAGTCAGAAATGAATCTCTAGCTCCCTATAAGACCTGAACACGCTGTCTCAGAAGCACTTCCAGCTTTGGCCAGTCCAGGGAGTAGTACTTTGCCAGAGGATGTTGTGAAGGCCAAGACTATAACAGGGTTCAAAAAGAACTAGATAAATTCGTGGAGGATAGGTCCATCAGTGGCTATGAGCCAGGATGGATATGGATGGTGTTCCTAGCCTCTGTTTTCCAGAAGCTGGGAATGGGCGACAGGATGGATCACTTGATGATTGCCTGTTCTGTTCATTCACTCTGGGGCACCTGGTATTGGCCACTGTTGGAAGACAGGATACTGGGCTAGATGGACCTTTGGTCTGATCCAGTATGGCCATTTTTATATTCTTATGTTCTAGGAGACCTGAGTTCACCTCCCAGCTTTATTACTGGTTTACTGTGTGACATTGGGCAAATCACTTCCCCACTCTGTGCCCCAGTTTCCCCACCCATAAAATGGAGGGATAATGCTACTGGTCTCCCTTATATAGGGCTTTGAGATTTACAGATGAAAAATTCTATTTAAGAGCAAGTTGTTGTTATTATTATCAAGAATAGGCAAAGCATGGCATGACAAGGGGAGAAATGCTATCAGACAGAAAGTTGGGAATTGGGTGGAAGGTTTACATAATGAAATATTATGAGGTGACTGCCTTACACATCCAGTTATATATTTTTTCATGGTGAGTGGGGGAGTCAGCATGGTATTTGTGGGTATGCAATGTTTTAAACTTATGCTTTTTTAAGGTAAGACAGCTAGGTGCTGGGAACACAGTGAGAAGGGGAAGATGTAGGAAACTGCTTGCCATAACTCAGTGTTAAACAAGGCTATGGCTTTTTTCAAGTGAAAGATTTTTGCCTGGTTTTAAAAAAGTGTAAAACTGGATTTTATACTGGCATTCATATTTTCCTTATTAGCGTAAGCTGGGCCAACAACTTTTAGTTTTAAAATATCCTTCCCATAACTAACAACAAAACCACATGTTTGCTTTAGGGCCACTGTTACAGACCAAATTAGTGGTGTAGCTTTGAAGACTAAAAACATGGAAAACTTATTTTAGGGCCAGTCTGATGGTGGGTTTATACTCTGCACTGCCACACAGAAGACCTGGGGTTGATTCCAGGTACTACTCCTGGAGTTTTGGCCCGGCCAAAACTGGAAGTGCTTCTGAGACAGTGTGTTCAGGTCTTATAGGGAGCTAGAGATTCATTTCTGACTCTCAGGAATTCCTCTGGTTTGCAGCATTCAATAGTGGGCTACGAAAGGAGCTCAGCCAATCCTTTTTAGCCAGGAAAAGGTTCCCAGAAAGGTCTTGTTCCTGCAAATCCTCACTCAGTAGCTATGCCAACTGAACCCGTGTGTAGCTGCAGGTAGGGTGGTGGAAGAATGCTTCCATTGATATAGCTACCACTGCTCAGGGAGATGGTGTTCCTATAGCAATGGACAAGCCCTTCTGTCACTGTAGGCCGCATCTACACTACGGTGTTATGCTGGCTTAGCTATGGCCCTGGAACTATGCCACTATAGTCCCCATAGTGTAGACTTGGCCTTAAGTTCATGTGTGATCCTCAGCAGGCAAATGAGTGCTTAAAAAAAAGCTGAGGTGTGGAGCACTGTGCATATAAGCACAAGATAAAGCATTATGATGTGTAAACCCCTCAGGCCTTATTCCTACTGGTGGGCAGGAGTAACTTGGCAGCTCTATAGCAGTCCTCTGATTCATGCAGGACCTGGTCCCCCTGAGCTCCCTCTCCTGCTCTTCACTTTTACCTTTGCTTACAGGTGCAATAGGCCAGACCTGTGCTGTGTATGACCAAGCCTTGAGGATGAGATATAACATAGGACAAAAAGGTGAGGGGTATATGATGCCATTCTTTCTCAATATTCAGCTTCAAAATAATTCCAGACTTGAAATTGTTCATAAATAATCATCCAACTTCTGTATTTCATTTTCATTCACAGCACATCTTGCTTTACAATACTGTTCTCATACATATCAGCTCTGGTCAGTATTATATAATACACTGTCTGCGGGAAAGGCTCAGTCATTCAAGGTGCAGAGCACTTTGGTGCCATTGAGCAAAAGCACATGAGCATGTGCTTAAAATTAAGTACTGGATCAGAGCTAGAATGCTCAGCATTCTGTAGAACTGCATTCTAGCATGTGAACATATTAGCTCCAGCAATGGTGTGTAGATGACATCCCTGAGGGAAACTTGCTCTAATTTCTTTTCCTATTTCTAACATTATGTTGATTCACCCATGAGTCTTTTCTATGCTTTCTGCTTGCCATTTAATGTCTAGTGGTCATTATATTATATTTGTCTGTAATGTTGCTATTGGCGCATTGTATTCTTTGGCCATCTGAGCATGAATTTTCTCCCCTTTTACATCCAGTCCAGTGAAGCTGGTGATTCACCCTGAAGAACTTCACTTGACACCCTGCTTTTTTGGAAACCACCAAATCAATCTTTCATATTAATGTAATCATTTTGTTTAAACTAGTTGCTGACATCCCTAACCAAGGAGGGCAGGAGAGTGATCTCTCTCCTTGGCTCAGTGGAGATGAGATGGTGTCCAACAGTTAACCTGATTTCCAGAGCCACTGAGCACCCACTGAAAGTGCCTAAATGTGTTTTTTTTCCCCAGCATCTAAGTTTGAAAATGTTAGTCCTAGCAAATGATCATTCTCCTCTAGACCAAATGAACCTAATTCCTACTGCACCGGAGCTATGCCATTTTATAGAGCAGGAGACATGATTCCTGAACCCACGCACTTAAGAAACACAAGAGTCAAGCTACTGGGCCTAGCTCCTGTCATCAAAGTGTATTTTATTATAATTTTTTAAAAATCTTTTTCTAGACTATTCTCTCTCCCAATCCAGGCTTCTATTACTTTGTATGAAAATCAATCAGCACTTTACCGCAGACAAGAAAGCAGACTGCTTGTTGATTTATTTTGTGGAATATCACAGCATAGGCCAATAAATAAAGAAAAAAATCAGGATTAGACAAAGTGTTTGTGTTACATTAACTTCAGTGGTAATTTTTATATTCCCTGATCTGAAGTCAGTACATTCAAACAAAACAAAATAGAAATACCACACCAAACTTGCCATCTTAATCAATCTTTCCCCCCACCCCCGAAATGCTTGATGTTAAGACTGATCAAAGGAGCATTTCAGGGCTGAGGCATAGGAAGAATGAACAAAGCAAAAAGATCAGCCCTGGAACATTCAGTCTTTTCATCCTTGTTTTATATTCTTTATATTCTTTCTTATTTATATTCAATTCATATCCTTTTTAATTCTTTGCATTAATCCAAACCTTGACTATGTTATCTGCCTGTTCCTCTTCTTAGCAATGAATTATGTATAAAATTTCAATAGGCACAATAGACCTAATTAAACTAATAATACTAGCCTCAGGAATACAGGCTACCATAAATACAAAAAGCAACAGAGAGTCCTGTGGCACCTTTAAGACTAACAGATGTATTGGAGCATAAGCTTTCGTGGGTGAATGCCCACTTCATCAGATGCATCTGACGAAGTGGGCATTCACTCACGAAAGCTTATGCTCCAATACATCTGTTAGTCTTAAAGGTGCCACAGGACTCTCTGTTGCTTTTTACAGATCCAGACTAACACGGCTACCCCTCTGATACATAAATACAAAATGTCTTGAATAGATATGTAATATATTGAATGAGAGAGGAATCCAAATCAAGACCCCTTCTGATCCAAACATCCTCTGAATTTTGGAGGAAGCTCAGATCAGGATCCAGATCTGAAGTTTGCAGTTGGCCCCTATATCTATAATGGATCACAAAACAAACCTGGCTCAAACCCCTCTAAACTCTGAGTCTTTGATCCAGCAAAGCATGAAAAGTATATGCTTAACTTTAACTCTGTGATTATTCCTAATGATCCCAGCTTTGCTAGATCAGGGCCTGAATGTGAAACCCAACTTTGTGGTTCGGGTTCATCCCTATTTTCAATTAAGAGGTTGCAATGTCATTGTCTCCTTTTGTTCCTAGATGGTATTTCAGAGCCCCCACCCCTTATCTAGCATATACTTGTTAGCTGCATGTACCATCCTAATGATATAGCCTGGAGGCAACAGTTAAATGCCATGAGAGGCAGTTCAAGCATCTGCCCCAAGAGGACTATTAGGTATATGAACAGGTTGAATTACCTGGGAGAAGTCCGCATGAAAAGACTAAAGAATTTGCATGAAATAAAATGTCTGAGCATTTATTTACTTTCATAAAGCTCAGACCTTCCATATGAAACACTCTCTGCCTCTCTCATTTACCCCATCTACGTGGATTGTGCTCAGTTACATGTATTCAGTTCTCCTTGAGTAGGTAACAGCTCGTTTGATTTGGCAAAACGTATTTCCCAAATATTTTTGCATTGGTATGAGATCATTGGAGCCAAGACCTTTCAGTGCAGACTGAGAATCTTGGTTCCCGGGCTGCTTTGGAAGCCCCTAGCATTCTTTGTCTCCCACTCAGAACAATTTGCTGAAAGTTGCTGAGCCAGCTTCTCACAGTGCTGCTGGCTTTCTGCCACCAGAACTGCAAGATTGTGTGCTTGATTCCAAGCCCTTTGAAGTCAATGGAAAATCACCCATTGCACATTGGATTATACCGGATTTGAATGGTTCCATTCAAAAATAATAACTTATTTTTTAAAGTACCTCTTTGACTAAAAGTGATCCACAGCCCTGATCATTGGTGAAAAATATTGTGTCCAACCCTGGTCTCATTGAAGTCAAGGACAAAGCTCTTCTGGTGCAAATCCATGGTGTATAGATGACAGTGGTGCAAGACTGGGTCCATTATGAAGACAACCTGATCCTGTAAACCAGAACCTTTGGATAAATTTAAATCCATCTGAAAATCTCAAGTTAAAAACAAATTGAACCTTTCTTTTCCCCCAACTTCTAAAAAATAGGTTATTTTAAATTTCTCCTATTGCTTTTTTTTATTTTCGTGTGTCTCTGCACTTCTGGGTTCCAGCTGGGCATTGAAACAGCAAGCACTTGAAATCTGGCAAGAGAAACTGATTCTATGAATCTTCCAGACCAATAGTGCAAATCCAAGAAAAATGGATTCCTATCCAAACCTTTGAGTGCGTATCTGAACCAAATTGTTAGAGGCTCACCCGTTGCTTTAAAAGTATTATGTTGCCCTTCTCCCTCTCTAGCTCTTTAATGAAGGGTTGAAAATTGTATATGTGTTTTAAATTAATAATTTGCCCCTTGTTCCCAAGTCAGATAATGAGCACATCCTTTCTTTTTTGTTTCTTCTTTTCTTTGCATTCTGTCTCACTGATTATAACTACAAGAGACCAAATTCCTCCTTTGACATTAGTGTATTACCTCCTAGCTCTAAACACTGAAAACCTCTCCAATCCTCTCCACTTCATTTAGAGTTACATTAGGAATGAATTGGACCCAGTCCAGCAGGACTATCTGAAAAGGGAGCAATCAAGCTCCCAGGGATTCTTTCCATGGATTTTCATGGGAACTGAATGTGGTCCAAAGCAGGTAGAAATTGTCACTTGTTCAGATATACATTATCTCCATCTGCTCCTAGCCTAGCTACTCGAGGAATTTGGTATATCCTGTAGTGTACCTGTCACCCTTCTAGTCTAGTGAAAAATGTGGTTTGGGGACTGTGCCTTTAAGGGCTGAGCTTCCCAGACAGAATCTGGGTTGGGCTCGTGAGGCTCTTGTTGTTATGCACAGCAAGGAGCCGGATACACAATAAAATAGAGCTGTTGCAAGCCCCTTAAGTACTGCATGATCACTTAACACCACAATGTGTATGTAGCCTGCTCAGGTGCTAGAACAAAGTGTTCCTGTTGCGATAGTCTGCAGAACCTCAAATCATGAAAATGTGATAGCTTGTTCCTTTCAGAAGATAATATTCAGTGTCAGCTGTAGGTCTACTTTTTAGGTGGGACACTTTAACGTACCTCTACAGGTGCTCATTACTGAAGGACAATTTTGAAAGTGTTCCTCAGTTGCAACTGTTCCATGAAGTCTATGAGGGGATGCTACTTCTGGAGTCTTCTGTTGGAATGTGTACTATGCAATCCGGGCAGCAGAGCAACAGCCCTGCATGGATTCCTCATCAGAAGAATAATTATTTCATTAGTGTGAATGCTGAACATAGACTTGAGAAGAATGAAAATGTATTTACCTCTGACTTAATGTTTATGAATGAGACAGTGCCCCAGAGCCTCCAGCACATGTAAAGCTTAAAATTGTAAAAGACATTGTCAAGTACTTATTCAATTAGGACTTTTTATTTTTACTCCCCATAGTTTTCAATGACTTCTTTTTTAATGCTTTATTTTAATGTTTTAAAGTGAAGTTAGTGCTCATTCCAAGATACTGGACAGCTTGAAATCCTGTCTTTACCTGTAGAACAGGTCTAACATGACAAGCAGCAAATGCAAGCTTCCCCAAATCGTTCCCCCAATTACTTCAAACATGAACTGAGTGAAAGGGCAATTTAGTTTTCTTTGTTGTTTCATCTTTAGTCTCTCTTCTAATTAAAATTAATATTGTTATATAGTAACCTGGCCACTAAGAACTAGGTCAAGACTAACAATTTATTTCATATTAGGCGGCAGCTCATAATGACTTTTGATTACTACTGATCTGGACTGGATTTGAATGAGTTGACCTAATGTTGGAAGATTCTAAATTCCATTACCAAACCTCTGAGCCATCGAGTCACTATATTGCAGTATCCTTTTAAGAGCTTCGAGATTTGCACATCAATTTTGTATTTCCCACCTGTAGATCATTATTTTCTTGAGTTTAAAATGAACTTGAAATTTAACATGGTTTTTTTTTCTACATATTTTGTGCACCAGCAACAGTTCAAGAAATGTGACAGATGTGCTTTACTGCAAGAACTCATACAGAGTTTTGGCTCACACAGCTCTAGGAATGGTGTTTACATAAGTTAAAGTACAGTTTTCCTCTGAAAAGTCATTCCTCAACAGTGCATTGTGGGGCTCCATGTTTATTTTCTCGGAATGACTCCATGTAATATCAACTCATCTTACATATATATTTCTATTTGCAAGCTCAGCCTGCAATCTAAAGTCAAGTTGGGTACTATCTGGCTTGTGTGCCACCATCAGGAAAAGAATGGCAATTGGATCTTAGTGAACAATTCCGCTGATGGTGCATGAGACAGAAATGAATCCAGCTCACACCCCCATATTTGTGTTGGCTCTCTACCAGAGTAACCTAGTATTTGGTGTGTTATAAATCCCCTTTGTGCCTATCCACAGAGCATTGCAGATTGTTACAAGCAGCTGGAAGTATTTCTGTTTATGCAATTACTGTGTTTGGATTCAGCATGGTAGAAGTCTGACTAGAGCAGTAAGAAAACCGATTTTCTGTCCCATGACAAATTTTGAGATTTAAAAAAAAAATCCCAAAATAGGATGAGAAGCCAACATGCTGAATTTTTTACACAATGAAATTTTCAGGTCAGTCAAAACATTGCATTTTAATACATTTGAAATGTTTCAATTTCAGCTATTTATTTACATTTGAAATATAAAATAGTGTGAATTGTGAAGCAAAGTCATTTTGAAACAAAAACAGAAACTCACAGAAATTGGGTCTTCTAACATTTTTGAAAGATTTTTTCAAATTTTTGTTAGGAATGAAATTTCATTAAAATCAATCTTGAAAAACTTAGTTTTTGTCAAAAAGACTTTTAATTTCAATTAAAAGCTTTTGACCAGCTCTAGTTCTGACCCAAATCCTGATTTAACACCAGTGTTTATGTAGGAGAAATGGATGTTTGTGGAGAAACTACCACTTTGCAGAAGACAGTGAGGCATATGTTGAACCAAGGTCCAGTGAAAAATCTGTCATAAAAATTGAGCAGTTTATAAGATGGGAGCAGTGGGCAAAGAGAAATAAGATGGAAGCTTCTCATGAACCATAACTGAAAACTTACAGGACAAAACAGAGGAAGGACTATTGTTTGCAGATGTGACCGTAGCAACAAAAGAAGGACATGATTACCTGACAAACAAACTGACTGTCCTTATGTAAAATTGCTACAGAATTCCTCAGTAATTATCTAAAGCAATGCATCTTAAAATAGTTGTTTTGGAACAGTAGTTACCACAAACACCACAACAGAACCATTGTAAGCAGTCATGCAGAATGCATTAGTACATTTTATAAGGGAATAAACCAAAATAGATCAAAGAATAAGTTATATGGATAAAATGGAAAACAAACTAGTACTCTTGAAAACAAATCCAAAAATGCTGGATGACAATCATAAATTAAGTATTTCCAAAATTTATCTGGAGAAAATGAAAATGATTGTGTGACATTCAAGGGAAATGTATAATTCTGAAAAAAGAGTGAAGTGCTACATGAGATTGTTAAACCAGTACTAAGGGTCTGTTTCAAGTCCATGAGGGTCTTTCCTTTTACTGTAATTCAAGCTCTAATGGTTGATTGAAGGATGAAAATCTATTGGCTAGATCTGATAATACAGGCTCTTACACTGTACTGCTAGCATCACTTTTTCAGTCACAAGACATTCCAGCAGAAGGCATAGAAATGCATATTAAAAGGCTTTAAATTGAAATTTTATAGGAGATGAGAAATGATGTTCAGCTAGACCAGGGGTCGGGAATGTTTGGCACGCGGCTCACCAGGGTAAGCACCCTGATGGGCCGGGCCAGTTTTATTTACCTGCTGACGCGGCAGGTTCGGCCGATCGCGGCCCCCACTGACCGCGGTTCGCCGTCCCGGGCCAATGGGGGCGGCGAGAAGCCGCGGCCAGCACATCGCTCGCCCACGCTGCTTCCCGCCAGGGTGCTTACCCTGGCGAGCCGCGTGCCAAACGTTGCCGACCCCTGGTCTAGAGAGTTGCTGTGACCTGTTCAACAGCAACCATATTTGACCTGAATGGTGGCTGGATTTCCCTGGTGACTGAAGTAGTATCTATAGGTTGAATGTGTAGTTTATAAATATGTTGAGAGTTTTGTGTGAAATGTGAGTCTAAGCCTGTGGAGTGAACTGCAGGATCTAAGGTCCACCTCAAACCTCACCACCTTCCATTCCAAGTGCAAGGTATATTTTGTTGACCTTGCATCCCCTAATAAAAACACACGTATGGCTAACAAAATAATTATAATAATTTAATATAAAATCCACCTGCAGTTTTCCCATTAGGGAGACGAAGAAGGAAGAACCACTCATGAAAGATCAGAGGGGTAGCCATGCATCTGACAAAGTGAGTATTCACCCACGGAAGCTTATGCTCCAATACATCTGTTAGTCTATAAGGTGCCACAGGACTCTTTGTCGCTTTCATGAAAGATGTTAATCTTGCTGCCTAATGTGAAATTGAATAGAGTTCAGATCCCCAGTAGTGAGCATTGCAAGAGAACTCAGCATAGAATGGGTACAATTCATTTTTGTTCATAGGACTGGTACAAAACCTATGCACAACTAAAGCCCTATGTTCTGGTATACTGGTGGTCTTAAGTGATGTACAAGCCTTCTCCTGGTCCTGCGAAGAAAAATAAATTTCACCGTTCTATTGTAATTTATTCAGGCTCTTATACTGCACCCCAACTGATCTCTGAACACCTTCCAGCAATGCATTAAGTTACCTGATGAGAGTGAATTTATTCTGTGTGAACATTCTGAAAATTTATCTGAGTGAAACAAGGGCAGCTTTCTTTCAACACTAAAATGCTGTGTGTGTGTGTGTGTGTGTGTGTATATTTATATATATATAAATAAATTAACATCACAATAAATCGTGGCCATTTTCTCAATGATTTTCTCTAGTATTCATTATAATTACATGAATCTAGTGTATCAATCCAGTATTCCTTCCAGGGTTGGACTATTATCCATAGAACTAAGGGAACTCTGTGTGTGTTCTTTCTGATAGCCCTAGGAGGTATTTATTATTTTTCCAATTTTGTGGAGGGTCCCTTGGACATACTAGATAAACAGTGTTCCTCAAGTATACTTTAGTAAAACACAACTCAGTATATAGTAATGCATGTCACTTAGTGTAACATTTATTTTTCTGGATTTTGACAAACTATAAAAAAGGGCCCATTCAGTGCTCTTGGTGCCCTTGACAATCCTTCAGAATAACAAACAGCACTGAGTAGTAACTGTAGCAGTTTTTGCCTATCTGTGTCACTGTATTTGCAAGAAAGAGAAGCAGACGGATAGACATGGAGCCAAATTTTATCCTATTTTACAACTGCTTCAGTCCAGCTGACCTCAGTCAGGGCAACATTTGGCCTACAGCAGCTATGAATATTATTTTTTATTATTTAGTTATTTTCTTGGTATTAGATTATTGTAGTGCCTTCAGGTCCCAATGCACTAGGCAGTAGTAAAAGCAGTGCCTGTCCCAAAGAGCTTACAGTCTAACTAGACAAGACAGAAGATGAGGAAAAGAAATGTATTGTAATTTTAGTTATAAGCTGGGGACGCATCAGTTGAAAGTAACGGAAGAGGAGAAGGACCTCGGAGTCCTGGTTGATCGCAGGATGACTATGAGTCGGCAATGTGACGTGGCCGTGAAAAAAGCTAATGCGGTCTTGGGATGCATTAGGCGAGGTATTTCTAGTAGGGATAAGGAGGTGCTGGTTCCGTTGTACAAGGCACTGGTAAGACCTCATTTGGAGTACTGCATGCAGTTCTGGTCTCCCATGTTTAAAAAGGATGAACTCAAACTGGAACGGGTACAGAGAAGGGCCACTAGGATGATCCGAGGAATGGAAAACCTGTCGTATGAAAGGAGACTCGAGGAGCTCGGTTTGTTTACCTTAACCAAAAGAAGGCTGAGGGGTGATATGATTGCTCTCTTTAAATATATCAGAGGGATAAATACCAGGGAGGGAGAGGAATTATTTCAGCTCAGTACTAATGTGGACACGAGAACAAATGGATATAAACTGGCCGTCGGGAAGTTTAGGCTTGAAATTAGACGAAGGTTTCTAACCATCAGAGGGGTGAAGTTCTGGAACAGCCTTCTGAGGGAAATAGTGGGGGCGAAGGACCTCTCTGGCTTTAAGATTAAGCTTGATAAGTTTATGGAGGGGATGGTTTGATGGGATAACGTGATTTTAGTCAATAGGTCAATAACGTGCCATCGCTGGTAATTAGTAACAATGGTCAATGATGGGATATTAAAAGTTACTACAGAGAACCTTTTCCGGAGGGTCTGGCTGGAGAATCTTGCCCGCATGCTCGGGGTTCAGCTGATCGCCATATTTGGGATCGGGAAGGAATTTTCCTCCAGGGTAGATTGGCAGAGGCCCTGGAGGTTTTTCGCCTTCCTCCGCAGCATGGGGCAGGGGTCGATTGCTGGGGGATTCTCTGCGTCTTGAAGTCTTTAAATCACGATTTGGGGACTTCAACAGCTGAGTCAAGGGAGAGAATTATTCCAGGAGTGGGTGGGTCAGCTTTTGTGGCCTGCATCATGCGGGAGGTCAGACTAGATGATCATAATGGTCCCTTCTGACCTTAAAGTCTATGAGTCTATGAGTGTATCTTCTTTGTACTAGTGGGGTTGCAGGTGGATGTGGATTGAGTGAGAAATTAAGGGACTAGGATAGAAACAAAGTGTTCTTGTGGTGAGTGGTGTGACCTGATGCAAGCTCGAAGGGGAGCAGGAGCTGCTGTGTGAGGGTTCTGGCTGAATTAAAAGTTTGCTGGATTTTAGATAATGTGATCTTGCTTCATTCCTTCAGAGGCCCCTGATGTTAGTGTTGTTATCCCCATTTCACAGAGCAAAGAGATTAAATGTTCTGCAAAGGGTAACACAGGAATTTTCTGTCAGAGCCGGGAACTAAACCTACATCTCCTAAAACCCCAGCCAGTACCTCAGCCACAAGACCATCTTTTCTCTCTATACTTACAGCAGATGGATGGATAAAATGAACTTTATATACCACCAGGGCACTTTTACTTTAACATTTAAAAACCACACCTTTAAACATATGGGAAAAGCATTAAAATACCAAAAGTATTTAGATGAAACCATACCTCAATAGATTAAACCAGCTTCTTATGCGTTATAGTATATATTTACACCTGTGTGTGTGGTAGGAATGCTATTTTAACAGGCAGGAAACTCATTAAAACAAAGCCATTTTTTGGTTGGCTCAAACCTAAACTATTGGCATTGTGTGAGGAAATCTCAAATGTATCCCATGTGTTACAAATGGTTCAGTAGGGGATGAAGATGAGCTTTCATCTCACTGCGCTATGCAGCTGTGTCAAAAAAATCTTCATTAAACAACCCCAGTATTTATTTTTTCATGTCATTATTCCAGTTTTAATGTAAGATTTTGGTTTCCACACTGATGTCAAAGAATGAAAGGAAAAATAAAGAAACCCTTAATAACTCTAATAACAGAATATGGTGACAAGAAAATTTTCCATGACTGAAATTTTTTTGTTAAATTAGTATCATTTTTCTTAGAACAGCTGATATATCATTATTGTTTTATTTGTTTTAAAATATTTGCTTGCCAAAAATTTACAATCCATCCTTGAACTAAAAACAGAACACGTCTTCAGATTCCTGGCTTCTCTTTCTTAACTGTAATTTTATTTTCTCCTCTCTGCTACTCCTATGGTGTTAAGTGACTGCAACTTTCTGGGATGGGGATAGGAAAGCCCATAAAGCACTAACTTCTCCACCCTTTTACTGTCCAGATGTGTGGGATAAATACCACTACACTTAACTTAGCACAAAGAGGTGAAGTCCTTTTTTACCCTTTATGACTCAGTTCCACTTCCTCACTCACAGTGTTTTTTAAAACTATGATTTCCTCTAGACCTTTTACAACTTTGTCTCCCATATCTTCATTGACTAGCTCCTCCTGATTGCTATACTATTGAGAGAATGCTATTTGATACATTAAAAACTTTCTTTATATGGGTTTGGTGGTCAGATCAGAGGACTAGGAGTCAAGACTTTTAGATCTTCTGTTGCTAACTCACTTTGTGACTTGGGCAATTCATAACCTTTCCGTGTACTGGATAATGGGTAAAACTACCCACTTCTCAGTGGCAGTGTGAAATTTAATTAATATCTGTCAAGCACCTTGAGGTCCCCATGTGTACACTATTTACATGAAAACTGTAATTGTGTTCTATTGGTCTTTTTTACAATCTGACAGACTTCATCAGAGACCCAGCTGTGGTATTGTTAGAGTTTATAGCCAGCCTTATTCTGTTATTCTATGTATCTATATGGTGCCCATCAACATATGATCTGTTATAATGTATCATCCTTATACTACAGTCATTCCAGCCAAAACTTTCAATTTGCTTAGTTTGTGAGCTGAGCCCAAAGCACTGAATGCAGATGGATTTCTGGATTTGCAACTGAGAATTTCCATCTGAGCATGTACATTAGGTGCTGAGCGTGCACAATGGAAAATTTGAACCCCAGTGCCTCCATTTTTACATTTCTGGGGTTTGAGCCATCTCTCATTGAAGTCAATGGAAAGACTCACATATAGCAACCTGAGGTTGGCTTGGGATCTTGATGTTTCCAGTATCTTTCTGGTGACTTTTTATTGACCAACAGGCTGAAGAGAATGTGGTGTTACATAAACTTGCAAGAGCGGGTCATGGTGCATCATATTCTTGTATACACCACAACCATGTATAAACCATGGGTACTCTACCTCAAACACTAAGAATCGGTATAAAGTTAAAATGGCGAACTAAAATGACACTCTCTATGTATGCATTATTTACATGGGTCAATGCCGGTTAAGAGAAAGGGTTAAGAAAATGGATATTAGGGGGAAAGGTGACTGTTATGCAACAATAACAGAGCTGTGTGTTTTATTTAATGGGCATTGTAAGAGAAAGACAAAGTGTAGGGAGAACCCTTGCACTGTCAAGGCCTTTATGACTTTGAAACAAAACAGCATTTGAAGGCGCCCATGTTCCATTGACTCTGATAGGTTTAAGCCATACCCATTGAAGAAGTGCTGGTTCTGTTGATTTCTACAACCCTGGGAACGGTGGTAGATATATTCATTGACTGGCCCATCAGTGATAAAGTTATAAAAACAAAAGAACGTAAGAATGGCCATGTTGGGTCAGGCCAATGGTCCATCTAGCCCAGTATCCTGTCGTCCAACAGTGCCGGTGCCAGATACTTCAGAGGTAATGCACAGAACAGGGCAATTATAGAATGATCCATCCCCTGTTGTCCACTCACAGCTTCTGGCTGTTAGAGGCTTAGGACACTCAGAGCATGGGGTTGCATCCCTGATCATATTGGCTAAAAGTGATTGATGGACTTATCCACCATGAACATATCTAATTCTTTTCGGAACCCAGTTATAGTTTTGGCCTTCACAACATCCCCTGGCCATGAGTTCCACAGGCTGACTGTGCATTGTGTGAAGTAGTACAGTAGAACCCCATTTATCCGACCCTCCATTATCCGGCATTTTGCATTAACCGAACAACCAGGACTCCAGGACCAGAAGCAGGTGGTCTCTCTTGTAACCACTAGATGGTGCTGCAGCATCACATTTTTCCAATCTCTGGATTATCTGGATTTTTGATTATCTGATTTGTTCCCAGTCCCAATTAGATCAGATAAACAGGGTTCTGCTGTACTTCCTTTTGTTTGTTTTAAACCTGCTGTCTATTAATTTCATTGTGTGACCCCTGGTTCTTGTGTTATGTGAAGGGGTAAATGACACTTCCTTATTAACTTTTTCCACACCGGTCATGATTTTATCGACCTCCATCATATCACCCCTTAGTTGCCTCCTTTCCAAGTTGAAAAGTTCCAGTCTTTTTAATCTTTCCTCATACAGAAGCTGTTTCATACCCCTTATGTTTTGTAGTTGTGTGGACAGCTCATGGTAAAACTGATGGAATAATGAATGTTCAGACTTAAGCAACAATGGGTTCAGACTCTCACATGGCCTGAATTCTGCTTACTTTTAGTAAAATATAACAGAATTGGCCAAATTGCAATTGTACGTGCCTCTTCATCATGAAGGGCATTATAAGATGAAATGTTCATCCATCTGCCCTTTATTAATTGTACTATTATATATCTTCATGTTATATCAAATAAGTTGGGATAGAATTCTTTACAGTTGAGATGCAAACATGAAAAACTAAAATAGCTTTTTCAGACATAATGATTTACTAATATCACTATAGATTCCCAGGCAAAAACTCCATTCAGATGGAGTTAAGTTTGAGAGTACATATGAGTTAGTTAGGGTAAACTGCATTATAAGCATCTTGTAATTATCACTAAAGTAAACATTATAAATGTAGGAAATGTAGAGTCAAGGTTATGTGTAATAGAAATCCAAACATGTTATGGTATGGAAGTGTATAAGGCACGCAAACAACCTTAACATGTCCCTGAAGAGAACCATGATTGGGGAAAAATACTGGAAAAATGTATTTTAAAGAATGTGTTGTAAAGAATGTATTGTAAAGAATGTATCTTTAAAAATCAGTTTAATGTAATCTGGCTGCTTCCACGGACTATCACTGAGTTGAGTTAACTACATCTCATACTTTTTCTCACTCACTGGCAAACTCTGTGGATTCCTTGGCTTATTTAAGTAAAATAGATTTGGGATTATAATATATTTCTTGCTTGAATTTGGGTAATTTTTTATATATTCTTCTTCTTCTTCTAACAGAACCCCTAACAGAAACAGAATTGAAATAAAGGGGTATTTTGTAAAACAATATATAGGGCCAGACCCTCAGTGGGTGTAAATTGGCATAGCACCATTGGCTTCAACTGATTTACACCCACTGATGACCTAGTTCATGATATGGAAGCAGAATTGTTTCTCAACAAAATATTTCTTCAAAGTTTCCATAAAGCACCCGCTAGTCTATAATAGTAATTTGGAGGATTAAAAAGGGGGAGAGCTTCTTGGAAGAGCTGGCCGTTAATACTGAGACACAAAGGAGCAACGGAGATGTCTCAAACATCTGGCTGAACTGTCATTTTTAAAAGGCTCTTTTGGGTTTGTTGCACAGTATATATCATGTTATTTAGTAATTCATAACTCCACTGTCAAAACTGAATTCCTCCATTAAAACAAACAAAAAAAAAGTAGCTTAAATGAGTGCATGAATCAGGGCTGGAAAGAGAGGAAAACAGCTTCTTGAGCTTTCAGCACTGAGTTTTCTATTGCTTTGGTCAGCTGCAATAAACTATACAGTCCTTCTAAATGTTAGTTGCTTTTAAAAATTCAGGATGAGCAAACAAAACAACGAAAAATTGACCACTGTTTAAATATTGTAACTTTCCACTCAGCTCATTGCTAAGTATCTCTCGTACAATAAGTGTTATGCCAGATGATTACAGAGAATTAGAGGGCAGGTTCTCTTGGGAAAGAAGGTTGCATTCTATAAACCCATCTGAGTTGGGACATGTGGGGTATCATTGGCTCGTCTGGAGGTGATATCCCACATGTCCCAACTCAGATGGGTTTTACAGAGGATCTAAAGAATACACCATGATATCAATGGATTTAGTTAGATAATCTTTTGATTAACATTATGCATTACTGTCCTTCTAACATCTGCTGATCAAGACAATAATTTCAAAGAGGAAAGTGTAATAAATACATTGCATGATCAGCAGAAGAATTTCATCAGCAAGTCATAAACAATGCTTGAGCACTGACAGATTTTCTTCTCCATACAGCTTAGGATGTTGCCCAAGAAAAGGTGAGAAGGCCATCAATTTATTCCACGTATCGTACTGAAGTGGCCATTTTACATAGGCTGTCGAAACAGTACAATATGCCAAAGGGAAGGAGATGAAATGGGAAAATAATAGCAACTAGTCAAAGCTCTCTCTCCAATGGCCATTTCCCTTTATCAACCTCCCCTCCTCCAGGCAGGAAATTCCTTCTGTGCCTGATTAAGCTTGCTTTGTGCTTGCTTTGTGCCAGTGACACAGCAAAGAATAAACCTTCGGTTTCTATTTATCTTAGGTACTTACCTGGCCCTCATTACTCTAGTATCTGAGCATCTCACAATCTTCATAGATTCATCAATTTTAAGGCCAGAAGAGACCATTGTGTCTAGACTGACCTGCATAACACAAGCCATAGAACTTCCCCCAAAAAACATTCTAGAGCAGATCTTTTATTAAAATATCCTATCTTGATTTAAAAATGGTCTGTGACAGAGAATCCACCACTGCCTCTCAGCTCATCACTCCTGAGCTATTCTTAATATGCAACTCCTTCGGCCCCCTCAGTACAGTATGCACACATACTGGCATATTAATATCCCTAATTTGGAAACTCTGAATAAAACTGGTTACTTACTGGAAAGGTTTAACAACTTCTCTATGCCTGCTGTTCCATGCTCCATTGACAGTACCAAGTTTTACAGATACCAGTATATCTCTTTGGGCAATGCTTTTCCTAATATCCAACCTAAGCCTCCCTTGCTGCAATTTAAGCCCATTGTTTCTTGTCTTATCCTCAGAGGTTAATGAGAACAATTTTTTACCCTCCTCCTTGTAACAATCTTTTATGTACTTGAAAATTATTATCATGTTCCCCTCTCAGCCTTCTCTTCTCCAAACTAAACAAACCAATTTTTTTCAATCTTTCCTCATAGGTCATGTTTTTTCAACCTTTAATCATTTTTGTTGCTCTTCTCTGGACTTTCTCCAATTTGTCCACATCTTTCCTGAAATGTAGTGCCCAGAACTGGACACAGTGCTCCAACTGAGGCCTTATCAGCACAGAGTAAAGCAGAAGTATTACTTCTCATGTCTTTCTTACAACACTCCTGCTCATACTCCCAGAATGCTTTTTTTCCAGCAGTGTTACACTGTTGACTTATACTTAGCTTGTGATCCACTAAAACCACTAAGTCCCTTTCTGGAGTACTCCTTCCTAGGCAGTCATTTCACATTTTGAGTGTGTGCAACTAATTGTTCCTTCCTAAGTGGAGTACTTTGGATTTGTCCATATTGAATTTCATCCTATTTACATCAGACTATTTCTCAAGGTTGTCCAGATAATTTTGAATTTTAATCCTCTCCTCCAAAGCACTTGCAACCCCTCCCAGCTTGGTATCGCCGCAAACTTTATAAGTGTACTCTCAATGCCATTATTTAAATCATTGATGAAATATTGAACAGAACCAGACCCACGACTGTTTCCTGTGGGACCCCACTCGATATACCTTTCCAGCTTGACTGTGAACCATGGATTACAATTTTCCAACCAGTTGTGCACCCACTTTGTAGTAGCTCCATCTAGGCTGTATTTCCCTAATTTGTTTATGAGAAGGCCATGGGAGACAGTATCAAAAGTCTTACTAAAGTCAAAATATACAACATCTACCACTTCCCCCCATTCACAAGACTTCTTACCCTGTCAAAGAAAGCTGCTAGGTTGGTTTGACATGATTTGTTCTTGGCAGATCCATGTTGACTGTTATTTATCACCTTATTGCTTTCTCGTTGTTTGCAAATTGCTTGCTTGATTATTTGCTCTATTATCTTTCTGGCTACTGAAGTTAAGCTGATTGGGCTGTAATTTCCTGGGTTGTCCTTATTCCCCTTTTTATGGATTGGTATATATTTTCCCGCTTCCAGTCCCATTTTCCATAAATTTTCAAAGATAATCACTAATGGCTCAGATATCTCCTCAGTTAACTCCTTGAGTATTCTATCTTTTCTAAGTACTTTTTACCTTTCCTGCCCCCCTATTTTAGCCTCAGATCCTACCTCATTTTCACTGGTGTTCGCTATGTTAGATCTCTGATTGCTACAAACGTTTTTGGTGAAAACTGAAACAAAAAAGTCATTAGCACTTCTGTCACTTCCACATTTTCTGTTATTGTTTTTCCCCCCTCATTCAGTAAGGGGGCTATGCTGTCCTTGGTCTTCCTCTTGCTACTAATGTATTTGTAGAATGTTTTCTTGTTACCTTTATGTCTCTAGCTAGTTTACTCTCATTTTGTGCCTGGGCCTTCCAATTTTCTCCCTACATGCTTGTGTTGTTTTTTATATTAATCCTTTGTAATTTGACCTGGTTCTACCTTTTGTAGGACTCTTTTTTGAGTTTCAGATAATTGAAGATCTGGCTAAGCCAGAGGTGGGCAAAATATGGCCCGCGGGCCACATCCGGCCCATGGGACCATCCTGCCCGGCCCCCGAGCTTCTGGCCCGGGAGGCTAGCCCCCGGCCCCTCCCTCGCTGTTCTCCCTCCCCCACAGCCTCAGCTCACTCGCTCCACCACCGGCACAATGCTCTGGGCAGTGGGGCTGTGAGCTCCTGAGGCAGCGCAGCTGCACAGCCCGGCCTGACCCGGTCTCTGTGCTGTGTGGTGGTAGTGGCGGCGGTGTGGCCCGGGCTCCAGCCGGGCGGCGTGGCTGTAGCACCACCAGCCACCGGTGCTCCAGGCAGCGTGGTAAGGGGGCAGGGAGCAGGGGGGTTGGATAGGGGGCAGGGGAGTTCAGGGTGGTGGTCAGGGGGTGGGGGTGTGGATGGGGTCAGGGCGCTCAGGGGGGGAACAGTGCGTTGAATGGGGGCAGGGGTCCCGGGGGGCAGTCAGGAAGGAGGGGGGTTGGATGGGGCAGCAGGGGGCAGTCGGGACAGGGAGAAGGGGTGGTTGGATGGGGCAGGGGTCCCGGGGGGGGGGGGACCGTCAGGAATGAGAGGAGGGGTTGGATGGGGCGGCAGGAGTCCGGGGGCGGTCAGGGGACAGGGAGCGGGTATGTGTGGATGGGGCAGGGGTCCCGGGGGGACAGATAGGAGGTGGGGGCCGGGCCATGACCCCCTCCCATAACCGGTCAATTTACGAAACCCGATGCGGCCCTCAGGCCAAAAAGTTTCCCCACCCCGGTCTAAGCCAAGGTGGTCTTTTTTCATGCTTCCTGTCTTTCCTATACAGTGGGATAATTCACTCATGAGTCCTTAATAATGTCTCTAAAAAACTGCCAACTGTTATCCTGCCTACAGAAACTGCTACTTCTTACTGCCGCCACAGGTGAAAGCCACCCTCGCTGGGGGCCTTATCCCCCTTTTATGCTGTTTTATGGAGCTGTTCAGATACAGAGAGGAGATTTCACTGTTTCGGTGGAAACTTTTTCGGTAACCCATTGTATTTTGCTTTTGTTCTTCTTTACGATTTGTCCTGAGAGCTTTCCAAAATGGTTGCTTTTAATCTATGCATGGCATCACACCCCTTTTATTAGGAAGTAATACACGGGGTGGTGATAAGAGACTGCTTTTTCATTTCTGACCTCCGTCCTATGATGTCAGGGTTGCAAAAAGATAATAGCCTTGTCATGAAGCAAGAGTCAATATCCAAGTACTCCACTTGGTACTGTTGCAATGGCCAGATTGTGCCATCAAGGCACAGGCCTGTGTTGGGGGCAGTGGGAAGGTAGGGGGCCATGGACCTTGCCTCTTCCCCATTTCTCCCAGCTGCCTTTCCAGTGTTTTGAACCATGCATGAACCTAACAACAAGCAGGGACCACTTAGGAGAACTAAAGCACTTCAATTACGCATAGCCCTTGCAGTGGGGCACACCTGATGGCAAAGATTCCCTGAGCCCTCTCTAATTTCACATGTGCACAAGGGCCAGGCCCAGACTGGCCCTGAGTGAGCAAACTATATACCTTAAAAGAAGTTTGCATCCATTTTTTCCAGTCCAGTATCCAGAAAGTAAAATGGGAAAGAATAAAAATAAAAGCATTGGAATTCAGTTAATGATATCTACTATGTCCTCAGTTCACCTCATTGTATCTAGACCTTGATGTTGAAGAGATCTCAGGACATTGCAAATGCATGCTGCAATATCTTGGCACAATGGGGAAAAGTTAATCCTTAGACAGTGGGAGTCAGATTTTCCTGGCTTTGTGCTTGTTGCTGGCATTTGACGCACTGGACTTATTCGCTCCAAGCACTGAGTAGTAGCCTTAACTGTGAAGTTTCTTGATTTGTCAGTTTCAGTGAGGCTTTGAACATACCATCTTGTAAGATTTTACATTCTGTGTTCTCCTCACTGGTGTTACTGCGTAACTGATAAGTCTGGCGATTAATTAGTCTGTCCCATGAGAATGTCCGTTCAGTTTGGTTTGCTTGTGCACAGCCCATTCCTAATGTGATCAGCTTTTACTTTTCTGTCATTGTCAGGTTCCAGCTTTTACCAATATACACTGAGTGGCAGCTGTTAGCTCTTCATCTGATATCCTGTGATACAGAAATATTTCCAAAGACATGTCATGTCAAAAGTAGCATCTCTCTATGCAATCCTCTACAGGGGGCTTGTGAGCTACTCAAATAATAATGTTGTTTGATCTATAGATGGCGCTAGTTGTGTTAATACAGATACCTTCGTTGTGCTTTAACAAGGTAGTGACTGAAGTGACGAGTAACTTCAGCCTGTAGCTGTGGCAGTGTTCCTAGCAGACAGAGAATAAAAAGCAATCCCTAGCTTTCTTCCTTAAATGTTGAACTGAACAGCATGTGTCACATATATGAGAACAAGATGTAAAGTTTAGGTAAATCCTCTTGAATTTCAGATGAAGAATTGCTCTGTTAGACATGTCAGGCTAAGTTCATCCCTTTTGTCATTCCACTGACTTCAAAGGAACTACACCAGGGAGGAATCTGACCTATTATCCAAGGTAAAGTGACAGATTTAACTACGGAGAGTTCTAATTAAAAATGGATATGATGACACAGAAAAATATATAACCCATTCTTACTCTTGGGCAACTCCACTGACTTTGACTTTGCATCAGGAAACAGAATTTGGTCATAGATTTTGGTCATAGTTGCTTACATTTAAAACTAAGTTTTCTTTGGGATACCTTATAAATATATAGACCCAAATTCTCCCCAGACTTACAGTATGTAAAATATAACCTCACTAAATAAAGCCAGTGGGATTCCATTGCAGTGATAATTTGGTCCATAGTTAATTACTTAAAACATAATAAAACCCCAAACCAAGAGAATTCAGATTAAAACATGACTCTGAAGTGACAATCCAATATATATTCAATATTATCTTGCTACTTTGTGTTTTCAATTGTTGTTATTGTTTTATTTTGCATTAAAATAGCACCTGTGGTCAAGTCAGGATCAAGGCTTCATTGTGTTAGGCGCTGTATAAACACACAGCTAGATCCCTTCCTTGAAGCATTTGCAATCTAAGATGAAGTAATATGCAGTCTAAATAAAATATCAATGATGATACCACAACTAATGACTGGGGCCATGATCTTGCAAACTGCTCTGTTTTGGAACTTGGAACCGCTTGCAGGATTAGGACCAAGATGAATAGTATATCTGCAATATATTCATATAGTACATACAACAACCTCAGCATTCAAGCTTCAGAAGCGAAGTTGCCTTTCACGGTGAAACCATAGGACACCATGATCCTTGCCATTTCTGATGTTTTGTTCAGTCATTACACAATGAGTTTCCTCAAAGGGAAGAGGAAATTGTGTAAATGGTCTTAAAAACGTTGCTAATTTATTGCAAGGTATTGCTAAGTATAATTCAAATGGTCACAATAGGAGACATGCATCTTTTTACAAAACTTATAACGTGAGGCTCTCACACAGTGTGGTTGATGCTGTGTGTGTGTATATGTGCATGCGCGCGCGCGTGTGTGTGTGTGTGTGTGTGTATATCACACTAAATATTCTCAGAAGAATTGGCAGCATCATTTTGGCTGTAATCACTGTAAATAACAGTGCAGATTTTTTGTTGCCCTTTTACATTAGCCTGTTGGGACCTACTTGTTCCTGCATTGAAAGTTAAGAAGTATTTTTCTTTTAATTGCTTTCAATTTTCAATAAAATGTAAAATCAAAGCAGCATTAATAGGGCTGGGCATAAGGACCATTGTAATGGCATAAATGTGCCATGGCAGCCCAATCTTCTGGAAGCTATAAAGAAATTTGTCCTACCCCAGCTCTTTTGTATTACACTCTGTAAATATGATGCTTTTCTTGGAAAATGCATTAACAGAGCTACTGGCCTTGACAGATCTTTGGCACTTTTTCTGGGCAGTTGCATTAATAAAGGAAGATATTTCCAGCTTCCTTCCGACCTATAGCATATAAAAGTGCAAGCCACAATAGTTGTTTATTGTAGCAAGCCATGGGAAGTAGCGTAGAATTCTGCTCCTATTGATTGGTGATCACTACATTTTGCAGCCCCTTATCAATGTTATCTGTTGTCTTCTTCTTTTTAGAAGCATATCCAAAAGTGCTATTTCTGATAGTTTTATCTTTAGGGCCAAGCAATATTCTTTCTTGGAAATGCTCCATCCCCATAAACTTCATAAGAGTCACCACAAGTAATTGATACCTAGTGAAAACTCTGTGGCTTTAGAGGATGCTATCCCTATAGCAGTGGACTGTGATTTATAGCTTACTATAGACTTAGGGGTTATTCTTCACTTCTTGAGAACAGCAGACAGGAAAAAGGATCAGGAAGAGGTTACCATTTGTTTGTTTAAGTCAGGGGTATTGACAGTGTGTGCATGCAATGTCTTTCCATTGGTATAGCAGAGAGGCTATACTAGCCCCAAGTCTCTGTTTTAGTTAGCAAATTTTGAAATGTTTGCTAAAACCCTGCCTCACCCACATACGATAGATTAATTCATGCGTGAATTCTTCAGAACTTCCTATCCCAATAAATAGGAAATGAAGGTTTTATACACTCTCCTCATCACAACCCCAGCAAAGAATATCATAAAGGGAGTGTTAGCATAGTAGTTAGAGAAGAGGATCTGTGAGTCAGGACTCCTGGCTCTATTCCCAACCCTGCTACTGATTTGCTGTGTGACCGTGGGCAGCTCACTTAGCCTCTCTGTGTGTTAATGACCCATCAATGGTTATAATCATATGTAGTTAAATCAAAGGGGTGGTGGTTTTTGAGGCTTACTTAAATGTTTGTGAAGTGTTTGTGGGTCTTTGGATGAAAGACCCTAGGTAAGCATCACTATTATTCTTACTGTAAAAGTTTAGTGCATATGATAAATATTAGAAAAGCCCACTATATATATATATATATATATATATATATATATATAGCTTAGTTTTAACTCTTCTTCAGTTTAAAGAAAAACAAATATATATTAACTATATACATTTGTTTTTCTTTAAGCTGAAGAATTAAAACTAAGCTTCTGAAAACATCAGACAACATTCTGTTACACTCAGAAATTAAAGTCCAGATGCTCGTGAGTTGGATGGAATCATGGACTCTTGACTCTTGAAACTTGAAATATGCATCTTAATGGGATGCTTTCATGTTAGCGGAGAATGAGCTAGTTAGGAATAAATCTTCAGTTAAATCTTATCCAGATTCATTTTAAGATTCATTGTTATGATCAAGGTGTTGAAATGCATCACATTTTCATTTGGTGCACAGATGTGGTTGGAACAAGTCTGGCTTGTGCTTCAGAGTATCTACAATAAATTAATCTCATTCACTCACTCTCTGAGGTACTAAAGCTGTGGGTTTTAACTACTAGCTCTGATGTTAAAGAATCACTTGAGATCAGTATTCTGAAGAGAAGGGTTTTTTTTAAATCCAGAATTATCTGAAATGTAATAATTTTATGAATAGCTAATGGGCATTTAGTAGCACTGCAAGTTTTTAGATATACTTTAAACCATGAAATGTACATTAATTTCTGAGCATTAATGGGCCAGATGGTATAAATTGGCATAGCTCCCTTGGTGTCAGTGGAGTTATGCCAATTTACACCAGCTCAGGAATCTGGTCCATTGTTCCTCATTCACATCCTGTGACATGTTAAATTATCAAGATGATCTGAAAACAACAAGAAAACTGAAATAAACAATTCCTTGCCAAATTCTCAGGGGATACCTGACTTATTAAAACAAGAAATTACATATGTTATCCTTTTTATATAAATAAAATTTCTCTCTCATCAGAAAACATGATTTAGTGGGGTGCTGTAATAGTGGTGTCTGTTTTAAGGATATAATGTAGCAAATGCATGTGAAAACCCAGTGGCCTGAAGCTCTAAAGGGTAAGGAGCTCTCTCCTACCATCTTTTGGTGAACCAAGGATAAGAAGGGCCACAGAGCTGCTTCATCTGCATACGCTATTTACCCCAAATTTCAGATGGATAGAAGCTCCAGAAGGGAAGAAGCTCTCAACCGCCATTTAATAATGAGCAGGGGAAAGTATGGGTAAAGATAGAGCTTTATTTGCATAAGCTTTCTACTCAGAATTCCTCCAGTGACACTTTGGGAGCCACCACAACTGTACACAAACTAAGAATTAGGTGGGTAGTGGACTTGAATTAAGGGAAGACAAAAGGATTCCCTACTTTATGGGAAGGCGTCTGTTCAAGAGGTTATACTGGGAGGTGTACTTTTAAGTGGGCTACCTCAGCAGAAAGAAAGTCTGGGGCGGGGGAAGAAATGCTGTAGAAGCAGTCGGGGAACTGCTAAATAAAGAGAATCTTTTTTGAGCAATTTGAGCCTAGATTGTCACCTGGCACCAGGAGAAAATAGCAATTAAAGAAACTAACCTGAGTGGAAGAATAGAGCAGCTAAAAGCTTCACTAGAGCTGAAACTCTCTGGAAATATGGAAGACAACGGTAAGAGATTTAAACAGCATTTCACTTTTTATTGGTGAATAATGAGTGCCACTGGAAAGGAAGATGATCAGAAGGTAGCCTTATTTCTGATAATAGCAAGTTCTGATTCACTCAGTGTGCTTAACAGTTTTCAATTAACTCAGGCAAAGAAGGCTAAGAAACTGCATTACCAAAAATTGAGGACTCCAGTTGAAAATTAAATTTATGAGAGAGATGTTTTTAACCTGAGGGTACAAAAAGAAAATGAAACTATAGTCGCTAATAAGAAACCAGAATGTGATTTGAATCCAGAACAAAAAATCTCAGGGAGAGACTACTGGAAGACTCAGAATTAATCCCTGACTACGCAATTAGAATTTGCCAAGCAAAGGAAGTCACCCTGTCCAGAATGAAGCTTGTGGATGGTGGGCAGTGCTCTGACACTTTAAACATGATTGAAAAGAAACCTGAGCCAGCAAGGCATGTGCAGCTCAAAGTTGGAGTCCAGCAAAAACAGCACATGGAGTTGCATATGATATGGCAACCAGCACAAGCGAGGACAATGCCTAGCATATGAGAAAAGATGCAAGAAATGCAATGGATTACATCACTCTGCAAGAGTTTGCAAGCACCAGCAGAGCATGCATAGTGTGGACCAGGAAGACAATGATAGCACCACTAGCTCAGCTGAATTCCTCAAAGGAGCAATGGACAGTGTTGCAGCAGAAGATGAATGGACTATTACCCTGAAAGCAAATGAGACATTTATTCATTTTAATTTGGACATGGGTGCACAAGCCAACATGACGCCAGAAACAGTGTTGGCAGTACTAAAAGAAAAGCCCTGGGTAGTGGAAGGTAAGCAGGTGAAACTAAGGGCTTAGTGTGGTGAGATTATTTATATTGGCAATGCAGATTAGATGTATAGGTAAACAAAAATATTGGAAAAAATACAATTTGTAATAGTACCAGGGGAAAGAATACCTACTATTCGGTTAGAAGTATTTCAAACCCTTGGTCTTATTAAGAGGATGAATTCTTTGGAGACGTAAGGGACCAAAACATTTGAGGAAGAGATTGAGGACATCTTCCAGATGATAGAAAAGCTCTCAGCAGAGTATAAAATAGAGCGGAAAGAGCTCAATTGCTTCACAATTCATGCCCCTAAGACAATTCCACTCACCCTAAGGCAGAGGCTAAAAAAAGAGCTGGATAGGATTGTTTCTCTGGGAACTAAAGAATAAATAAAACAACAAGCAGAGTGGGTGCATGCGTTGGTCATGATAGAAAAAAAAAAGACTGAACCCTTCACTTATGTATAGACCCAAAGAATTAAATAAATTCTGGTGAGTGCCCTTAGAAAAACAAAACACACATTTGTATACCTTCAGCACCCCCTTTAGGAGACCTCGTTCCCACAGACTGCCATTTGAATTGTGAAAACAACGAGGAGTCCGGTGGCACCTTAAAGACTAACAGATTTATTTGGGCATAAGCTTTCGTGGGTAAAAAACCCACTTCTTCAGATGCATGGACTGAAAATTACGGATACAGGTATAAATATTTATTGGCACATGAAGAGAAGGGAGTTACCTTACAAGTGGAGAACCAATGTTGAAGGCCAATTAAATCAGGGTGGATATAGTCCACTCCCAATAATTGATGAGGAGGTGTCAATACCAAAAGAGGGAAAATTGCTTTTGTAGTGAGCCAGCCACTCCCAGTCCCTATTCAAGCCCAAATTGATGGTGTTAAGTTTGCAAATGAATTGTAGCTCTCAGGTTCTCTTTGAAGTCTGTTATTGAAGTTTTTTTGTTGAAGTATGGCTACTTTTAAATCTGTTATTGAATGTCCAGGGAGATTGAAGTGTTCTCCTACTGGCTTTTGTATGTTACCATTCCTGATGTCTGATTTGTGTCCATTTATCCTTTTATGTAGAGACTCTCTGGTTTGGCCAATGTACATGGCAGAGGGGCATTGCTGGCACATGATGGCATATATCACATTAGTAGATGTGCAGGTGAATGAGCCCCTGATGGTGTGGCTGGTGTGGTTGGGTCCTATGATGGTGTCGCTAGAGTAGATATGGGGACAGAGAAGGCAATGGGGTTTGTTACAGGGATTCGTTCCTGGGTTAGTGTTTCTGTGGTGTGGTATGTAGTTGCTGATGAGTATTTGCTTCAGGTTGGGGGGCTGTCTGTAAGCGAGGATTGGCCTGCCTCCCGAGGCCTGTGAGAGTGGGGGATCATTTTCCAGGATAGGTTGTAGATCGTTGATGATGTGCTGGAGAGGTTTTAGCTGGGGGCTGTATGTGATGGCCAGTGGTGTTCTGTTATTTTCCTTGTTGGGCCTGTCCTGTAGTAGGTAACTTCTGGGTACCCGTATCGCTCTGTCAATCTGTTTCCTCACTTCCCCAGGTGGGTATCGTAGTTTTAAGAATGCTTGATAGAGATCTTGTAGGTGTTTGTCTCTGTCTGAGGGATTAGAGCAAATGCTGTTGTATCTTAGGGCTTGGCTGTAGACAATGGATCATGTGATGTGTCCTGGATGGAAGCTGGAGGCATGTAAGTAAGTAAGTATAGCGGTCAGTAGGTTTCTGGTATAGGGTGGTGTTTATGTGACCATCACTTATTTGCACTGTAGTGTCCAGGAAGTGGATCTCTGGAGTGGACTGACCACTATACTTACCTACATGCCTCCAGCTTCCATCCAGGACACATCACACAATGGTTTTGGCCTTAATCCGTAGACATAAAACATTTCAGGTCTTTATTTATGGGATGCCAGTGTTAGCTGAAACTGATCATAAATCACTTATTCCCATTGCCAAAAGGGGTCTGGCAAACAGCCCCACAAATAGAGATTTTTTTTTTTCCAGCTACAAATGTCTGACTTGCAAATAGAATATAAACCTGGGAGAGATCTGGTGGTTGCACACTCTTTCTCAAGCCTTTGACAAAAGTGCAATTCAGCAAAGTCCAGAACTAGACATTGTACATGTCAACCTGATTAATTAAACAAACAAACCACCTTGTCTGGTTACAGATGAAACATGGACTGTAATTGCCAGAGCTACTGCTCAGGATGAGACCCTGCAGAATGGCTGGGATAGCATAGTCCCAGCTCCTATAACCAACTGAAGGGGGAGCTCTTAGCCCTAGATGGGATTTAGTTTAAATCCCTAAGGAGTTACAGAAAAATGTATTACAAAGGATACATGAAGATTATTTAGGGATTGAAAAATATAAGCGAAGGTCTAGAGATGTTTTATACTGGCCTCAAACAAATAATGACATTGAGGAAGCTGCCAAGGCTTGTCAGATATGCCAATAATACAGGCCACATTTAGCCATAGATCCCATGTTTCTGGCACAGAAAAATTGGCTCAGTGGAGCAAACTGGGCATAGATTGCTTACATTGATTAGAAAAATCTATGTACTTGTCCTAGACTATTATACTTACTTCTCTGAGATAAACTTATTAGAAGATGCTATAGCCAAACAAGTGATTTTGGAGGTCAAATCTATTTTTGCTAGACATGGCATACCTGACATAGAAATGTCTGAAAATGGGCTGAAGTTTAGTGGGCATGAGCTAAAGCAGTTTGCGGTGAAGTTTGGATTTAGGCATATAACCACTAGTCCCCAGTCCAATGGGTTGATGGAAAATGGTATTAAAATCATAAAACAGCTATGCAGAGTCTGACTCTAATCCATATTTAACACTGTTAAATTACAGGATGGCACCAATGAAACATTGTTTGTCACCTGCAGACATTTGTTTAACAGAAAATTGAGAACTAGAATGCTGGTAATGATAGAAGCTGAGCTACAGGAAGTGGGGATTTGCAGAAGTACAAAGAGACAGATAAAGCAAAAGAAAGAAAGAAAGAAAAGTTTCAAGCTACACAGAGCTCTTCCTCGAAAGCTTGTCCCTCTCACCAACAGAAGTTGGTCCAATAAAAGATATTACCTCACTCACCTTGTCTCTCTAACATACTGGGGTCAACACAGCATACAACAGTAATACTGATGTTTCAAAGGGGACCCGCGAGTCCAAGCAACTCAGATACTAATTGAAGTGTAGTAAGTTTAGTTAGTAGCTTGGTTATAAGCATTTGGAATAGTGATGTATAAATGTTGTTTGATAAGTGTTGCTATTATTAAGTTTTGACTGAGAAAAGAAGATGTGGTATTTGGAACTGTACCTTTAGGTGGGTTAGCTTCCCAGACAGGAAGTCTGGGGAAAGGTGTTTCAGAAGCCCATGTTCTGGTATGCAAGGACATTTAGAACTGGTCACTGAATAAAGATGATCTCTTTCAAGCACCTTGGCCTAGAGTGATTACAGGACCACATGCAGGAGTCCTCTATGTTGCTGGTTCTCTTCCCTTGAGGACCAGGTGCTGTTGAGAGGACTTCAGTGCGAGAGCTGTTGCAGAAGACTTGCAACAGGAGATGATGCACAGCTGGTTCCTACATGGGGTGCAACACAGAGAGGGTTCTTCACTGAAGCTGCTGAGGACAATAGAACAGCTGAGTAAACCATGGTGAGGCCCCTCCTACCCAGCCCCTAAATAAAGCTGAAATTGTTATCGCAGGGTCAGGTGGAGGAGCCTGAGGACAGGATCAGACAGCACTTCCCAAGGGACTGGAGACAGATCGGCCCAAATGCACTTTAGGACTCTGGGATTATGTTATCCCCTGCCACCAAACTGTGAGTGGGGTTTAGCAGATGGGGAAGTGACACGGTAAAGGGGAACTTGCCTATTGGACCTTCACACTGGTGAGTGGGAAACTGAGTTAACAGACTGCTGCCAAATTTACATGGCGGAATATTTTACTTATTACTCATATAACTCTATTGTTGCTAGGTTTTCCCAAGTTGATGCTATGTTCCTTTCCCCCCAGTAGAGTTTTCCTTGTTTCCATTATACATTTGATTTTGACCACCATCTTTCCATGTTCCCTGCTTCTTCCAGCCTTCTGGAAAGAGCTCTTTTTTGCTTGAAAGTTCTCATCTTTATTCTTAGAGCACAGGAGAATTTTTTTGGATAAACTGAGCTATTTCTGGATTACGAAATCATGAAAAGTTAGTAGTTTTCAGTAAATAAAATATTGCAGTCCTATTTTAAATAATATTTGTGATAAGAAATATTGGAAACAAATAAAATTTCTTGGAAAAAATGAAAAATTGGTCTGTTTTGAACATGCTGAACTGAAACAATTTATAAATTTCAAGGTTTTTATTTTCCCTCATGAAAATAGGCTTTTATTGTTTGACCAGATCGCTTCTTGGTTTGATAAGATAGATCCTCCTTACAAACATCTGTTGTAGGTTGTGCTGCTGAGTAGATAATACTGCTTTAGAATGCAGGTCTACAAGCACCTTCTGTTACTGATGGGTTTGCTCTGGAAGATGTTATTCTCCTATTGTTCTGTAGCAGAATCGTACTGTACTGATGGTGGTTACACTAGCTAAACAAGGCAGCCTTTCTCAGTGTTGGAATATGACTCTGAATCAGTGGGTTCTCGGTGGTTATTTGTGTGTGTTGTTAAAAAAAGGGGTTAAAAAGATATTTAAAGATAAAAGAAAAATCAGTATAGAGCTTATAAATAGTGTAAGTGATTTTTAGAGGGAAAAAAAATACTGAAAGTTGTAAAGAATGTCCAGAAAGGGTATCATGCAAATGTCATGTTTTCAAGTCCTCTGGGAAATTTTTGTACATCACTCATGCTCCAATATCTCTGCATGCTGGTCAGCAAAGGCAATTATGGACTGGTGATGATTGTTGAAAGCTGAGTCACCCCAGGGGCCACTACAGCAAGCCACTTAGTTCTAAGAAAGGACCAACAACGATAAATGGCTTAACTATAGCAGATAGCAAAACATTCTAGCTTATAAAACTAAGCCTTGAACCTTGGAAAGGCCACGTCTTTGAAACTATCACATCCCTTCACTTCATGTCTTCCTCCTATTTATGTGCCTCATCTGGTTAAGATATAAATTAGTCACTTTTCTCTTTAAAATGTTTCCGCATACGGCCTCTTTTGTTGTTAAGGCTACAGGAAGTCACCATTTTTTATCTGCTATATAAGCCTTTCCCTTCTTCCACCTACATCTACTTATTTATTTGCTCTGGGTGAAGTTTACCCTCTACAGGGAAGCCACCACAAGGCCTATGCCCCATTTAAATCCCAATGTAAACTATCTTTTGAAGATACAAATGTGACTGATGTGATATATTGACTTTATGCACACGGGTGAATTTTACCCTCTGTGTCTTTATTTTTCATTCCTTCCTCTGTTCATTTTTCTCTCACTCATTCTTCTTGCTTCCCATTCTCTCTTTCTTTAAACAAAGTGGCTGATGCAGGTCTTTTATGCCTTTTCCTAATTAGCTTCTATTACCAGACCATTTGTTAGAGGGAAAATGTTTGGCCAAACAAGAATAATGTTGTAACAAGGGTGGAGTACATTTATTATTTTATAAAATCCTTCCAAGATTCTCCTCTTCAATTTTAGTCCAAATGTTTAGCCACAGAAAAATAAATAAAATAAATAAGTAGAAAATCTCAAAGGGTAATGCTGATATAAAACACAAAAAATATTGTTCATCTCCTTTTTTAGCTACAGATTGGTACACAATTGAATGGAAAACCAGGCCTCTTCAACCTTCACAATTAATAATGCTCTCTTGATATTTCAGTGAAGATTTAAGAGCAAAAGGAATGATTGTTTGACCATGTAACTGATTTTGGAAAGATAATAGGCTAGATCCTCTAGCATGCTGCATCTGCTTTGCACCACACTGTCAACGTAATCTGACTTCACATCCTGATTAACTGCCTGAGGGAGGATCACCCTGCTGCAAGAAAAAATATTCTACAGGCCTGGAGCTGATGTAGGGGCTCTTACACCAGGCTCTCTGTGCTGCTGATGTAGCAGAGCAAAGGGTGTGTGGTTAGATGAAAGTGGGGAACTGGTTGAGGCAACCCCACACAGCACCACTCCATTACTGAAATTTTGTGCCATATAGCCCCTTTGGCTAGGTGTAATTGACATGACCCAGGGGTCTTGAATCCAGGCCTGCCATTGGTACAGGATCAGCCACACACCAACCCTCCACCTGACTGCCTGCTAGCAATAGGTTACTTGAGACCCATGAAGCTCAGCCTCGGTGTGATGCTCCAATTGGCGGAGTTCCAGAGAGGCTGATTGGCCTGCTGGCCCTACTTAAAACAGCAGCAGGAACAGGAAGCTGTCTGAATAATTGGGCTCTACCCTGTTCTGGACTATGTGCATTGTGCTTCTTGCTACCCACTCCTGCTTCCCCAGCTTGATAGCCTAGCAGTGCAACCCAGCTTGGCTCCTGGCAGCAGACTTGTGTTTCCCAACCTCTAGTTTAATCTCCTTCCTCAGGCCCTGGTATCCTGACTTGGCCTGACTCTGGTTTCTGACTCATAGTTCTGGTCTCCTGCTTCTGACCTTGCTGTATCCCAACCCAGACAACTCATGACTGTGGACACTGGCTCCTACTACTTGGTTTGGCCACCTACAACCCAGCTGTGACAGTAAGTAGAATTCTGTAAATAAATGAAAAATTGGGGGGGGGGGGGGATTGTTTTGGATCACACCAAAAACATTTTTTTTTCAAATGTTGAAAAACATCTGTTTGGATAGAATGAAATGTTTTGTTTTGATTCCAGGTATTTTTTAATACTTTGAATTTTTTTTTAAATAAAACTGAAGGAAATTTCTAAACAAAAAGTCATTTTGAACTGAAAAATCAAAATGTTTAATTTCAAAGTGTCAAAATGAAATGATTAGGGTTTTTTCCTGAAATTTTGCTTTTCATGCAACCAACATGAATTTGTGGAAAATTTTAGTATCAAAACAATCTGCCTTTTTTTTCTGAAAAGTTCTCACTGAAAAATTGCACCCAGCTCAAGATGTAAATTAGAGCTGCTTTCAGGAATGTTTACTGAAACCATGAATTTTGTGGGATACTTGTGAAAGTGTATGCCAGATACATATGTTTGCACATATTATGTGATCATGTGAGTCCAATCAAAAGAGCTCAATTTTGGATAATAGCAGCACACTGCTCCTGAACAAACTACAGAATTGATGGCCATTTCTTTGATGGCTGAGTGTTCAGCTATTATTGACTTGAACTCTGCATTTATTTGTTTTTATGGCTTCTCACATGGGAAGCGAGTCCAATCCCAGATTTGCAAATGCAGTTGCATGTCTTGCAAGTCATCGTTCAGGGGAGGCTTTGAGTCATTGGCCTTGTGATGTGCTCTCTTCTCCCGTAGAGACCTCCCACACACCACTCCTCAAAAATGGACCATGACCTCATGGTACAGACCTTTCCATCTGGGTCTGGCCAGTGCAATGTTTTCCCGGGTTTAAGTGTCTATCATGTATGACTTGAGGTTGGCCTTCATGGTATCTTTACATCTGAGGATGGGTTGACCCTGAGAGAGGGTTCCAAACTCAGTTGGCTGTAGAACACTGCTTTCAGTAGATGGGAAGCCTCCTTGCAGACCATGTGTCCGACCCAGTGAAGTTGAGCCCCTATATGCATGATTTTGCTGCCAGGGACTTAATACCTCTCAAGCACTTCAGTGTTGGGGATCCTGTCTTGCCACTTGATGTTGCAGATGGCTAATAGGCAGTGAAGATGGAAACTCTCCAGCTGTTTGATGTGGCGGCGGTAGAGCATCCATGTCTCACAGCTGTAGAGGAGTGTGGTGAGTACAACAGCATGGTAGATTTGTATTTTGCTTCTGAAGCAGATTCCATGCTCCCTCCAGAGCCTGTGGGTGAGCCTGCCCAATAATGAATGATCTCCTCATCAACATGGCATTGCTGGAAAGTATGCTACCCAGGGAGCAGAATTTCCTGACTGAGTTGAGGGGCATGTTGTCAGTTGTGATGATGGGAACACAGTGCTTATGATGTTGCTGGTGATCTGGTGCTGGATGGTGCATGACCTCCATCTTTTTCAAGCTGATTATAAAACTGCAGAATTTTGAGGCATGGGAAAAGCAGTCCACAGTAAGCTGAATGTCCTCTAGCGTGTTTTGAATGAGGGCACAGTCAGCATCAAACAAAAGCTCTCTTAACGCTGCTCAATTACCTTGGTGCGGGCCTTGAGTCACAGTAGATTGAATAGCCCCCATCCTAATTAAACCAAATGTGCATGCATCTGTCAAAGTCCTGGTATGCAAACAAGAGCATAGCTGAAAAGACAATGGAAAAGGGGACTGGAGTCATTACACCTTGCTTGGTGCTGTTGGTGACAGGGATGAGTCACCACACTCCATGATCATGGTCATCATGCCAGTGCGAAATGAACGGATGATAGCAATCGTCTTCTCTAGACAACCAACTTTATGAAGGAGTTTCCATAGGTCCTTGCAATTCACTGTGTCAAAGGCCTTAGTCAGGTCAACAAACACCATGCACTGGTCCTTGTTCTGTTCACGAGCCTTCTCTTGTATTTCTTGGGCTGCAAAAATCATATCCATAGTGCAATAACCAGCATGAAAGCCACATTGACTCTGAATACACTGAGTCCACTAACAGCATGTCTACATAGCAACTAGACACCGGTGTCTGGCCTGTGCTAGTTGACTCAGGCTCGTGGGACTTCGCCTGTGGAGCTGTTTCACTGCTGTGTAGACTTTTAGGCTGGAGCCTGGGCTCTAGGACCCTGAAGTGTGGAGGGTCCCAGAGCTCAGACTCCAAGCCCAAGCCTGGAAGTCTACACAGCAGTGAAACAGCCCAGCAACTTGAGCCCCACAAGCCCAAGTCAGCTGGCATGGGCCAACTGCAGGTTTTGTTTTGTTTTTTTGCCTTGTGGACATACCCTAAGTGAGAGACAAGTCTGTTGAGGACAACCCATTCAAGGATCTTCCCCATCTGTACACAGCAGTGAGATTCCACAATGATTGTCACAACCAGATATGCTTCCTTTCCTTTTGTATAGATGGATTATGAAAGCATCCTTTTACTCCTGGGTCATGGTACCCTGTTACCGTATAATCTTGAAAAGGCTGGTGAGTTTCCTGACCCGCTGGGTACCTCGACATTTGTACATTTCAGGAGGAATGCTGTCAGGGCCTGGAGACTTGCAGAATAATGTGGCTACTAAATTACTTATTACAAATTATTTGTCCAGTTTCAGAAGGCTACATGGCCTATTTTTTGACATTGCCATCTTAAAATCCCATCAAAAGTGAAACATTTATGTCCTCTGTATTGACTTCGGGGTATCACAATTTGGCCTTATATATACTATCTATATTGTATATATTACACAGATATACTTATTGAATTAAAGTTCTACTACATGCTTAGGATACCTGGAAACATTCTCTCTTAATGAGTGGATACACAGTTTAAGGGCTAGAGTAGACTATTTGTGGAATTAGTACAATAAATATATTGCATATTGGACCATATGTCACAAACATTAGTAAATAAAATAGATGGTTTGATTTTTTAAAATTCCTTTTAATGTTGTGATGCAGGGAAACAGAAGAAGTTGTGAAATATTTGACCAACTTCCACTGGCCCATACTTTCTCTATTGGTGGTTGTTGTAATTACTAATAATTTATTCAATGAATTTAGCCTTTATTTTGAATGTTCTGAAATGACTAGGAGCAAGATGTGATTACTATGAATCCCTTATTTAGACTCACTTGCTGAATTCTTTACCAGTTTTATTTTTACTCTGTGGATGGATCACAGTGCATGTTTGGTACATAATATTCAAGCTGTGATAATGTTCGCTGTTATTGGTCACCTATGTCAAATGCTATTGTTTCCGTCCTGCTCGCTGATTGAATGAGCATAACTCATGACCAGGTCACCTTGAATAAGCCACTGGTCCTTTGAATTTCTCAGTGCATGGCGGCAGTTCAGGGAGAAATAACAAGCACAAACAGGATTAGGGGATTTTACAAAATTTTAAACCTTTTCCTTTCTGGGCCACAGACCTTCCTAAGGAATAATTACTAGAAAAATTAGATTTCTGACTGGAGAGTTTACATTTAATTTAATATCACTTTTTCACAAAGCAAGTGTATATCCAGCCTTAGCTGTGAAAGTGCTGACAGATACTTACTCAATAAACCCCTACTAACCAACCAACCAACAACAACAAAAACATGGAAATTAATAAAATCTAAATTAAAAATAAATCTAAACCAAAATCTCTACCTCATTTTTTTACTCTTATAAGGGAAAAGTGCCAGAGACTTCAAGAAATCAATTAGGGATTTCACTATTGATTCAGCCTGGAAGGCACCCAGATATTATGATGATGGGCACAATATGATACCCTAAAATAAAATAAGGTAATTGCCTCTGTGCAAGGGCTCTGGCTAGGTATTTTGGGAACTCTGCTTCCCACTGGGTCGATTAGTATCCCATCCTACATAGTATACCATTGAAGTGGGTTTTAGCCCATGAAAGCTTATGCCCAAATAAGTTTGTTTGGTCTCTAAGGTGCCACAAGTACTCCTCAGTCTTCATTCTGTTACTAGTTCTCATGTGTTGGGAGTCGTTGAATCCTCAAACTTTTTCCAGCAATGGCCTTCTGCAGGCAATTCTTATTTGAAACACATGGTGTCTCTTTCCCTTATTCATCATATCTTATCACACCTCAGAATGCCTGGTTCCTATGTGTTTATGTATGGCTGACATGTAGTAGCTTGACACACCAAGGCAACCTAGTAAGGGGGGCTTTAAACTAGGCTCAAAGAAGACAGGTGACAAAAATCAAGATTTAAGCATTAAAAGGTGACCTTAACAGAGGGTTAGATATTGGGGGGTGAAGGAGGTAAGGGAGGAAATGAAAAATTACAATAGGGTCATAGGAGTAACAAGAGGAAAATCAGTGGGGGGAATCTGTTCAACATCTTAGATGTCTATACACAAATGCAAGGAGTATGGGGAATAAGCAGGAAGAACTAGAAGCATTAGTGCATAAGCTAAATAATGACTTAATTGAAATCACAGATTTGGTGCGATATGTCTCATGACTGGAATATTGGTATATTGCTCCTGCCCTGCTTTCAATCCCTGCATGTACCCTATTCCCATTCTGCTCCAGCCTTGTTTCCAAACCTGCTCCTGCTCCATCTACTGCCTGCTCTGGCTCTGGGCCCTGTTCTCCCCTGGCTTCTGGCTTTGGTCCTTGGCTACACCTTTGACTAAGGACCGACTCTGGGTTACCGCCAGCTCTGGCATTCGGTTTCTGTCCCTCCAGTACTGATCCTTGGCTCATTCCTGGACTGTGCCCTGGTGGACCCAGCTGTAACCGGTAGGCTGAACTCTTGTTTCAACCATTAGGCCTGACCACCCACAGGCCAGTTGGCTACAGTTTGAGCAGGTCCTGTAGAAAGCTCACTGGCATGGACCCCACTCAGGCCAATTTTTCCCTGGTGGAGCTGGTGTGGGCCATAGAGAACCTACAGGCACAGGTATTCACCCTGCAGATGCAGAATGCAGCCCTAAAAGCCGGTCAGTTGCATGGTTTCCTAAACCAATGCTGGCTCCTCTTCTGACTATGCCCCGAATCATTCCCCATAGACCATGCCAGAGTAGGGCTCGTGGTTAGTCTGTTCTCTGGGGAGGCCTGTGCCACAAGTAACACACATCAGAGCATGGTGAGCAGCTGAGGAGAACGAGGTGTGGACCCTGAGCAGAGAGGGCAGGGAGATGTTGCCAGACAAGGGGACTTTGAAGGTCAGACTTGGTGAGGGGGACATGCAGGGGCGGCTCCAGGCACCAGCGCAGCAAGCGCATGCCTGGGGTGGCAAGCCGCGGGGGATGGCCTGCTGGTCGCTGTGTGGGCAGGCAGGCAGGCTGCTTTCGGCGGCATGCCTGCGGGAGGTCCGTCGGTCCCACGGCTTCGGCGGCAATTCGGCGGCGGGAACGCCGACGGCGCAGCACCGGCGGACCTCCCGCAGGTATGACGCCAAATCTGCGTGACCAGCGGACTGCCCGCAGGCACGCTGCTGAAGGCCGCCTGCCTGCCGTGCTTGGGGCGGCAAAAAACATAGAGCCGCCCCTGGGGACATGAAGCTGACAGGAGGGACAGTACACACTGATAAAGGAGGGAAAATAGTCATTCTACAACATGTGTGTGGGGTTCACTGTGTTTCAGGCAGAAATACTGTAACTGCACATCAGAAAACATAAGAATAATTGACAGACTCCGTGTGTGCGAGCGACAGCTCTTTCCTTCTGTCTAGTGCTTGGAGGCAGAATACATATATCCAATATATCAATGGCACTGGCTGATATTAGCATTATGTAGTTAGGTCATGTGCATGACTTGGGTTTTGCAACAACCTGTATAGATTCCAACTTCCCATGGCAGTTGGAATTATCACAAAGGTAGTCCCTGGGAAAGCTCTCTGCTATTTTTGGAGTATCCACTCTATTCTCTAATTGATAGCAGTCATGCATTCATCTCACCCAGCTTGCTTATTAGCACACAAGTGTTAAGAGGCTACTTGGTGGGGAACAGGCTTCCAAGAAAGAGGAGGTTTTCAAAATGTTGAGTGATTATATACTGAGGGAAAGGAGAAGGGATGCAATAATATATAAAATGCAAAATCAGTTAGTAGCATGGAGCAGCGAAATCCTCTTTAAAGATCCAGCCCACTCCTCCTTGGTAGGGCAACATGAGACTAGGGTTTGTTCTTTTCATGTGCTACAATGTTAAGAATTCTTTTAGTTCTGTTTCTTTATTTTGAGTTCCTAGGCGTTGAGTTGCTGAGAGACCTCCCCTGGGTAACAAACATTTGCATGCTAACATAATTGCAACAACAGTGAAGCTCCACACATAAAAATACAGAATGTGCTTTCAGAATTGCAGAGTTTGCCTTTACTACATAGCAGAGGGATTAGAAAGCAAGTTGGCTCATATGCATGTGTGACATTCATTTGGAACTGTCCTCTCCTATTGCTGGCGGCATTGACCATGGTGTCACTATATCAGCCTCCTCCTACACTCATTTGGCTGCAGCACATGACCCACGGTCACCTCTGGTCACATGCAGGATATGCGTGGCAGCTGGAGGATGCTAAACCATTAACCTTTGGGATGAACTTTGGCAGCGGCAGCACATGGGCTTGCTGCTAGGTCTCTTGCTGGCCTCTTATATGGCGTGTTGCCTGGTTCCACTAGCGAGTGTTGTCTGCAGCTGCCTTGTGCAGAGTTAGGCTGCAGAGCCTCCCATGTCTTTCTGGATGACATTTTGCTTGGATTCACTTTTGATTGGAAAGAATCTTCATCTCTGATTTATTTTGTTGTTGCTGGAATAAGAGAACCCACCCACTCAGTCCAAATTACATTAAGATAAGGAGGTCGTTTCCCATGTATTGTCATGTATTTGGTGCTGATATGCATTGGCCTAGTCACTCAGAGCCTCTTATGTCTTTTCACCATGACTGATTGCTGAGATTTCATTCTCCAAATTAGTCTTTTTTTTAGTAGAATATTTTTTTCTGAAACTCAGGGGTTCTATCCTTAAACTAGCTCTAAGTCATGTGAAGTCAATGGACCTATTTACACTAAGCATCTGCCCCAGGATCTCCATGCCATAGCCACATACTTGGAGAGAATAACTATGAGATAATGACAACTTAGGCCTGATTCAAAGCCCTAGATAGAAATACTCACATTAATTCCTATTAATTTTAGATTAGCCCTCTAATGCAAGGGATTGTGGGGCACTCCCACCACCCACGCCTTTGAGCTTGGAAGAGTTTTACCTTTGCCCTGAATCAGAATTCTTTTAGCATCTGGCTGACCTGATGTTAATGGTAAGTCGCAGACCTTCCGGGTCTAAATGAATCACAATCTCTGTGGTTGTATTTAAAGGCCTTTCTAAACAACAGCACTGATTTGTAACTGACCATTTAGTCACTGGCCTAATGGTAGTTAAAAACTCTCATTTAAAAATCAGTAAACATCGGGGAACTTTTAGTTCTCTATTTACAAATATTTGGACTTTTTTTCCTTTTAAAAAATTATAAGACTGACCAAGTAAACTAAAAAGCCAAAGCAAAGGACAAGTTTTTTATTTCGACTTTCTCACATGAAGTTATTTATTCATGATACCGTTGGCGGAATAATATAGTAATAATCTTCTCCCCTAGCTATGTTAAAAAACCTTTCAGATAACACTATAGCCTTTCATTTCAGTAAAGCTGTCCTTTCAGGCTTCTTGTTCTGTTTGTTTTTTTTGCTGTATACTAAAACCTGTCTGTAAGATCCCCATGGGGACTGAGAAAAAGCACCCATTGTAGGCAGGTGGTCTGTCTTTGAGCACTTTACAATTGGAAACATATGTCCACGAGTGTTAGGAGGCTTCTATAAAGGCAGAGCAAAACTGAGGCCAAGGAATAGTGAAACTGCATAGGCAAAAGCAATAGAAATACATCAGATTAATTTTATTTGATTCTTTAGGTATTTTGTACCTGATAAGAGAATTAGTTTGATCAGTTGCAGTTTTTTGCTCAATCTTATTACTTGTGTTGATGAAGAACTTTGAACGTATTGGAGCACCTCCACCTTCAAATATCATGGTTTTATTGGTGCCCCCAATAGCATGTGATATTGCTGCCTTGGTGGCATTTCTTGTCAACGCTGACTGGTGTTCTATGATGTCAAACTTCCTACTTGTTTTTCCCATATTTCTATAACTAGTTGAATATGGTGGAGACATGTACAAAAAACAGAAAAAGAAAATATGCTTCCATACTCCAATTCACCAAAAATGTTTTATGGGAATGAATGGATAAAGACAGTAAGAAGAAAGTTCCCCAGCCCTGAACAGGCCACCTTTTCTCCAATGCTGAATAGTGCTTAGTGTACTAGGGAATGGGGTTGCTGCAAGGGAGTCATATAGGGTATGTCATCATTACAGAGTTATCCTGGGCTCTTACCTTAACCCACTTCCCATCCACACAAATCCCTTTCCCCTGAATTTTAATACAAGCTAGCTGGAATGGCTGGGGGTGTGGGTTAGAGCTCGGGTTCCACTTTCACTCAGCCATGCACTTTGCAGTGAGGACAAAGACAAAATCACTTGAGTGCTGGTAGTCCTTCAGTGACTATCCACATTGCCCCTGTGTGTCCAGAAGGACAGACAAGTATTCCTACAATTCGCTGGGAAAGAATCATAAAACAGCTCAGCTTACTGCAGTTCAAAGAATAATGGGATGTGCTCCCAGAAGTTCTAGTGACACCCCAGGGGAGTACAGCATGAGCGAGGACACAATAACGCATATAGGACTTTGCAGTGTGACTGCTCACACCCAAGCTATGCTAACTTGGGTGCTCTGACATGGGTGCCAGTCACTCGGATTAACTCTGCAGTAAAGACATACTCATACAATTCCCTGCTTTTCTGTCTTGTAGAGCTCCAGCCCTGACACCAAACCCAACAACTGAAATTTGACCGAAGTATCAGAGTCCACAGGAGACTAGACTATTATGTGCTGCAGGCAGACAATAGGCAAGAGCAAGGTGCACTCATGTCTCAGGCCCCCACAAAGGCAGGTAAATGATTAAACGAGATACCCACACGCTGCAGAGGAAGGCAAAAAACCCTCAAGGTTACTGCCAATCTGACCTGGGAGAAAATTCCTTCCCAGTCCCCACGTATGACAATCAGTTAGACCCTGGGCATCTGAACAAAAACCAACCAGCCAACCACCCAAGAGAGATAATTATTGGTGCCACCTCAGAGCCCTTGCCCTACCTGTTAAGTGTCCCATCTCCAGCCATGGCCATCCCTGATACTTCGGAGCACAGAGATAAAAAACAAAAAACCCAAAACACATTTGGAGTTAGGAGTGGTAGGATAGAGAAATCCCCTCCTGACCCCCGCAAATAGCCAGCTGAAACTCTAAAGCAAGAGCCTTTAGGAACATAGGATATAAGTCCAGAGCAGTGTTTGCCAATCTTTTCCAGTCTAAGACACACTTACTTCAATAAAAGATTTGTGTGGCGCACCCCCTACCCAGGCACTAAAATTATTAAAATAAAACTTACTTTTAATGAGATATTTGAGCTTGCCTTGATGTGCAGAGTTGTTTAATCAGGACAGGAAATGTTGACAGTGTAACTCAGAGCTCTTGCTCCACTGATCTCTGTTTTTGATGTATATCAGGCTATAAAAAACTTGACTCGCACAGGTACATTGTTAAAAATGGGAACAAAATGGAGATAGCACCGTCTGAGATTACTGGGTATTCGTCTGCCTCCGTCAACCAGAATGAGCCTAAAGGCATGTTGCCAAACTTAATTTTAAAAGTCTGGGCCATCCTTAATTCGACAAGTTGCTATTGAGCTATTTTGGTAAGATTCTTAGCATTTTCCATTACAGAGGAACTCCAAGGATGTAGGACCCAGTTGAAATCTTCTATATAAAGGAAAATATGAGCTGAATTTTTAGACTTCAAATACTCAGAAATGACATTGACCAAAATACAGTAGGATCTATCATGTTTGCCCTGGGGAAACATTTCTATTGTGCCTCTTGCTACTTTTTCACACCAGAAGGCTAACTTAGATAGAACCCATGCAGTTTATCCATGCAAGGGAGAAGATTCTCGTTTCTACATTGCATTTTCCTGTTCAGTTCATTGAGGTGGTGGAATATATCAGACAGGTAGGCAAGTTTTGCACACCAGGCCACATCAGCAATCAAGTCCATGTAAATGGATTCCTCCAAAGTTCAGAACATTTTTAACTCCTCTCTCAGCTCATACAAACATGAGAGAATTTTCCATTAAAAAGCCAGCGTATTTCTGTGTGCAAAAGTACACTCTGCTGTTCTGCTCCCATTTCCTCACACAACAACAAGGAAAAGATGACATTTTAAGGATCGTGATTTTATTAAGTTCACTATCTTTACCGCTCCACTGAACACTAAAGAAAGTTCTTCTGGTAGTTTTTTGGCCACGAGAGCTACATGGTGCAGGAAACGGTCACCAGCACATCTGGGCTTCGTTCTTTAACCTTGCTTATAAACCCCTTCACTTTGCCAGTCATGGAGGTAGCCCCGTCTGTGCAAACACTACTTTTCCAGTGCAGTAATCCCTCCTCATGGTAGACTGTTGTCATCCTAAAGATTTCCTCTCCAGACATGTGACCTGGCCATTGTTTGCAAAATAAAAAAAATCTTTTATACTATCTCCATCAGCGTAGCTGACGTTAGCCAAGAGTTGAGCATGACCACTGATGTCTGATTCATCAAGCTGCAATGCAAATTTTCTGCTTGATTTGGTTTTTTTTCTCTATGGAGCACAGTATCAGTGTCAGCTGACATGTCATCTGTGTGGCAACGTATTGTGTTACCTGAAAGGGGAACGTTTGTGATTTCATTGACTGACTGCATTCGCACCTAACGTTACTCTCACCATTTCTTTGCATGCTGGTAAAATTAATGTCTCTGTGATTGTATGAGTGTTTTTTGCCTTTGCTACAAGCTTGGAGACCCCATAGCTTGCTTCCAGTGTTTTATCAGAACCCGCTGCAGTCTTTCATCATTTGCACTTGTTTTTCATTCTAATCCTTCAAACACTTGAAAAAATATTTGTCCTTATTGGTAAGGGACGAGTGTTTGCTTTTAAGGAATTGTTTAACTTACTTGGAACCATTGCACAGTTTGAGAGTTTCTACTCATACGTGAGATGTTATGGAAGAGGGCAAGATAGCTCACCTGTAAACAAAAATCCAAATGACAAGTAACTCACCATTTTGACTTTATGTTCATGTTCAGCTTCATCATTGAAAGTAGGTGCGGAGGTGCCAGAATCTCTTTTCTGGAAATATTTGTCCATTTTTGAGTCTTCAATTCAAAATTCACCCCTGTAACTTGATGATTGATCAGAAAACACGGCTACCATGTGATACCACATGAATGGCAAGGTCATTTAAGCGCACTGTGATGTAACGTCTATCTCATATACACCCAAGGAGCAACAGCACAAAATGCAATTTGGCTCTTTAGACTAATTAAAATAAATGAGTTTTTTTCCCCCTCAAGTGACTTTTTCCAGAATTCTGCAGCACCCTTATTTATGCCTGATGGCACAGCAGTGTTCTGTGGCACAGCAGTTGGGAAACACTGGTCTAGAGAATGCTGCTGTACACGTGTTAGGAATGGTCCCCACTTAGCCCAGTGGTTAGGGCACTCAGCTGGGATATGGAAGACCTAGGTTCAGTTCTCATTCACTGCCTGGAAGAAATAAGCAAGGATCAAAAATCAGCATTAACTATGACTAAAACATCTTGCAGAGCTGGGATACAAACGGGATACATTTCAAAATCACAAGCTTACCACTTGAATTAAAGTAATAGTGTGTTAGGTGTTTGCTGTAGAAGGATGCTTTCTTTAGTTTGCATTCTGCTAATAGTAAGCAACATACTCACACACATATGACCAGATTTTTCAGAAGAGCTCACAACTCAGAGCATTGAGATCTCTTGAAAATATGGCCACCCTTTGAGGTACCTAAGCAAGAGATAAACTCTTTTGAAAATCTGTTCCATAGTGACCAATCCTGCTGCCACTGGATTAATTGCCCACTATTCCTATTGATATTAGTGAAATCTGTATGGGGCCCCAAACAATTCACAACACAAATCATTAATAACTTTAATTAATTGTTTCTTTCAGATGTTGCTGGCACATATATTTCCTATATAAAAAGTTTGAAGTGGGAGTCCAAAGGCATTTTTAAGGTAGAGGGAGACCAATAATGAATGATAGTCAACATTTCAAATCAGGGTAAGTTTGTAATGACCTGCAGATTAAAAACTGTTTGACCACTTTTCTTCATTCTATTCCTTTTTGCCTTCAGAATACATCTGGCAAGCCTCATGACAAATTATTTTTCCAAGCGGAAGTTATAGGGGAGCCAAAACAGAGCCTTATAATGAAAGCTACTTGCATCCTAAACAAGGGAGAGGTTTGGCTTCAATAGTCAACGACTAACAGTTCATTCCTGTTAATGAAAAAGCAGATATGCCAATTTGACATGTACCACTTCCCACAGCACATCATGCATCTATTCATTTCCATCATAGTAATTTTATATTTATAGTGACTTTAATTATTTCTCAATCTTGCTAAATATGGAATGCAGCAAAATTATACAAGAATTACAACAACAAAATATCCAGGATCACAAGGCTTTTGTTTGCAGGTGCCTAATGACATTCCCCCAGACATCATTAACTTGAATCTAATTCTGATTTTGCAGTCATTTTTTAAAATTATGCAGCATTTTGCACTTCCTGCAAAGAGTCAAACAACAGCCTCCATGCCTTTTACTTTGGACCTGACGGGCTTCTTGGAACTAATATGAATTATAAAGAAAAGATTTTTTTTAAGGTTAAACAGGTGTTTAATTTATAAACTCTAAACAGATGGTGTCTGTGTTCATAAACACAGACCTCCTGTAAGAAGTGCACAAAGTTGAGAGTTTGGTTAATATATATCCCATAATTTATGATCTTGTAGTGAGGAAAAATACACCGGATCTCTTCCCACTATGATCATCAGCACTGATGGATACATACAGTTCTTGGAAGGTTTTTCTGTATAATTCTGGAGTCTTCAAATTCCATCTGTCTGCAGATGACTTCCTGACCTACAGGGTGAATTTTAGTGAGTAACATTGAGTTGCTATAGAAAAGCCCCTCCTTTTCTGCAGAACAGGTGGAATTATAAGGATCCACGACTGTACCATAGTAAGACTGTCAAAGTGCAACTTACAGAAGAACAAAAACTCCTGCACTTACCACTGAGGCTTTACCACCCGAGTTTGTATAGGCCACTAGCGATTTTCTTTCTCCTCTGAACCAGAAACTCTTGCCCTAAGGACTATAACAATATTATTATAGCCCACGCTGTATTAAGGGTCTGAGCCCTTTGACATTAATGGGATTTGGATCAGATACTAATTCGGCTAAAGTGAGTTTTTAGTACAGTTAAAAGTGTGAGAGGGTCAAATTCTGGAGTTAATCCAGATTCATACCATAGGGTAAATAAGAGCATAATATGGTCCAGAGACATACCAGGCATGTTACAAAGGGGCATGAGCACAGTGCGTGCCAACACAAGTTAGTAGACCAGACTCTGATCTGTGAATGAACTTGAACAGCAGACAAAATTGCCAGATATTATTACTATTATTAATTGGTGCATTTTCTGAGGATCTCTAAGCCAGATCTGCCTTAGGGGCATCTCTGGAGCAGGGGTGCCCCCCCCCCACTGCTCTGCTCTGCTGCTATCTGCAGCCATCATTCCTCCTGCCCCCTGCCCCCATCCCTACCTTGGAGATGCCCCTGGCCAAGCTGCTTGGGACCAGGAGCCTCCTTTCTGCTGTGCAGAGTGGGGAAGGGGCTGAGGTTGGTCTATCCCCATCCCCCCACCCATGTACCTGGTCTCCACTGAGCTGGAGTGGGGGACAGAGAGCCTCTATGAGCTGCTGTTGGCTGCTGCTGTCTGAGCAAGCATTCAGGATAGTGAATGTCCCCAACACACCCTTGTAGTATTATTATTATTTATTATTGTTATTGCTTCTTGGTACTTCCTGTCAAAATGTGCAATGCACATATATTCTCTGTAATTTTATTTTTTCAAAGTTCATTGAGGATTACAGTGCTGTTTTAGTCTTTTGACTGGTCTGTGCATTTCATAATTCTATTTTTCTCTTATGCTTAAATTTAATTATTTGAGTACATAAGAACATAAGAATGGCCATACTGGGTCAGACCAAAGGTCCATGCAGCCCAGTATCCTGTCTGCCGACAGTGGCCAATGCCAGGTGCCCCAGAGGGAGTGAACCTAACAGGTAATGATCAAGTGATCTCTCTCCTGCCATCCATCTCCACCCTCTGACAAACAGAGATTCCCCCCTTATGCAAAAGATATATAAATGGGTGGAACAGAACAAAGTGAAGCAGCCATCATGAGGAATCCCCTAGCTACCACCTGAGCTGGAACAAGGGCTGTACAAGGGGAAAGGATTGTGCCCAGACTAGGAAGGCATCCAGTCTGTGAAAGAAACGTATTGAAACATCTTTCAGGGTGAGATATTATCTGTACTCAGTTGTATTACTGTATTAGGCTTAGATTTGCGTGTTTTATTTTATTTTGCTTGGTAACTCACTTTGTTCTGTCTTTTACTACTTGGAACCACTTAAATCCTACTTTCTGTATTTAATAAAATCGCTTTTTACTTATTAATTAACCCAGAGTATGTATTAATACCTGGGGAGGGGGCAAACAGCTGTGCATATCTCTCTATCAGTGTTATAGAGGGCAAACAATTTATGAGTTTACCCTGTATAAGCTTTATACAGGGTAAAACGGATTTATTTGGGTTTAGACCCCACTGGGAGTTGGGCAACTGAGTGTTAAAGATAAGAACACTTCTGTAAGCTGCTTTCAGTGAAGACTGCAACTTTGGGGCAAGTAATTCAGACCCTACGTCTGTGTTGGAGCAGACGGGTGTGTCTGGCTCAGCAAGACAGGGTGCTGGGGTCCTGAGCTGGCAGGGAAAGCAGGGGCAGAAGTAGTCTTGGCACATCAGGTGGCAGCTCCCAAGGGGGGTTCTGTGATCCAACCCGTCACAATCCCCCCTTAGTCTCCTTTTTTCCAAACTGAAAAGTCCTAGCCTTTTTAATCTCTCCTCATATGGGACCCGTTCCAAACCCCTAATCATTTTAGTTGCCCTTCTCTGAACCTTTTCTAATGCCAGTATATCTTTTTTGAGATAAGGAGACCACATCTGTACGCAGTATTCAAGATGTGGGCATACCATGGATTTATATAAGGGCAATAAGGTATTCTCTGTCTTATTCTGTATCTCTTTTTTAATGATTCCTAACATCCTGTTCACTTTTTTGACTGCCACTGCGCACTGCGTGGATGTCTTCAGAGAACTATCCACGATGATTCCAAGATCTCTTTCCTGATTAGTTGTAGCTAAATTAGCCCCCATCATATTGTATGTATAGTTGGGGTTATTTTTTCCAGTGTGCATTACTTTACATTTATCCACATAAAATTTCATTTGCCATTTTGTTGCCCAGTCACTTAGTTTTGTGAGCTCTTTTTGAAGTTCTTCACAGTCTGCTTTGGTCTTAACTATCTTGAGCAGTTTAGTATCGTCTGCAAACTTTGCCACCTCACTGTTTACCCCCTTCTCCAGATCATTTATGAATAAGTTCAATAGGATTGGTCCTAGGACTAACCCTTGGGGAACACCACTATTTACTTCTCTCCATTCTGAAAACTGACCATTTATTCCTACCCTTTGTTCCCTGTCTTTTAAACAGTTTTCAATCCATGAAAGGATCTCCCTCTTATCCCATGACAACTTACTTTACATAAGAGCCTTTGGTGAGGGACCTTGTCAAAGGCTTTCTGGAAATCTAAATACACTATGTCCACTGGATTCCCCTTGTCCATATGTTTGTTGACCCCTTCAAAGAACTATAATAGATTAGTGTCGTGGTCAAAGACCCCCACGCAGTCATTTTAGTTCAAAAGACTCATGCCTGAGGCCAGTTTATTGACATACAAACCAGTGCACTGGGGTGTAGTCCGGAGACCAACACCCCGAGCAGCAGCTCACAGTCTGCTTTTATTTCATTAAACCACAAGCAAGGTACAAACAACACGTCATGAGTTAAGAAATTGGGGACAAATTACAAGCTGGACATGGGTTGAGCACGAGCTGATCACGAGCTAAGAAGCTGGGGTTGGGGTCCGTCCTCCCCCCTCCCCTTGCCTTCTTTCTTAATTTTCCGAGAAGTGGGTGTTTATTTGGGTAGAGGGGCACTCGGTGGTTTCCGCGGGGGTGGTGCTTGGCCCTAGCTTGGGTACATTTCTTAAGACTTGGAATATGTCATTTTCCGGGGGATTTCAGTAAAGGTTTAAGGGGGGTTTCCAGGGGACGCTTAAAGGAGAGCTATCATTGGTTAACTTGCAGATAGCTGGAATTGGAAAATGTTACAAATAGTTATAGCAGCAAGGATGATTAACTTTCTGAAAAGCAATTTCTTAATATTAAGCAACTTGCATTATATTTCCGTAGCCTTGTGGTTATTATATTTCTAAAGCAATTTCTTTAGCTTTCAGCCTCCAACTGACTTTGTAATTCTTTCCCCCCTTTGTTGCTGCTTTTGACTGGGTATGGCAGAGAGCCGAACAGTGCAGTTTGGTTCAGGCTTTTAGGCCTTCCTTATTTTGCACAAAGGTTATTAACATGGCAGACTTCGGTTGGAGGTGTTTCAGGGCCTTCAGGCCCAGAACTTTCATTGGAAAGAAGGCCACCCTGTTCTGTTTCCCCACAATCTCCCCCCTTTGATGCCATATAGGCATCACTATTCTTATTTAGAAAGGAGGCCATAGGACAGTATTCGGATTTAGAAATGACACTAAGGTGGTCGATTTTTTGGATCTGAGGGACAATATAGTGTGGGGTGGGGAACATCTGTGAAAATAAAAAGGGCTTCCGGTGGTGGTCAGGGCTGAACCGGGAGCCGGGGCAAATGGCAAAATTTACATAGACAACAAGCAACAGCCGACATTAATTCGCAACAAATTACTAGAACAATTTAAAATAGAGCATAAGGTATATACTCGATAAGCAGTTTGGAAGGCTTTGGCCTTTTTGTTGCATTCTATTTTTTATTACATGCATTTGGGTTTTGCAGGTGAGATAAGTTGGAGAGCAGAGGGAGTAGAGAAGTGAGGTTTAAGAAGCGGTTAGGGATAGGGGAAGTCCAATTAAATGTAAAAGGAACACTTGGATGGAGGGTTACATAAACCTGAGAATTAGCAGGCCATACAATAAAGCGGTTTCCTTGTGCAGTGGTTAAGTTAAGGTGAAAGGGGATAGGGATGTGGGGGTCTGATGGCAGGGCACATCCCTGGCTCTTACTAAATAGTAATTTTTCCCTCTGGATTTTTACTTATCGCTTCCCCTTCCCAACATGCTAAATTAAAACGTTAACCACTTCTCCAGGATGCAATTTGCGGAGGCAAAATAGCTGTGGGGGTTCCAAGGGCCATAATGACCACAAGGTTCCGATACCCACCCAGATATGTTGAGCAGCGAAATCATAGGGAGTGGTGATGAAATGGCTAGGTTCATGGGGTGGTTTAAATTCCCATACCTGCCGGTGGATAACCCAGTCCCATAGACAATTCGCCCAGGGTTTTGGCACAAGTAAGTGTACTGGAGCCATTCACCGGTCCCGAAGGTCCTGGGCTTTGTCTATTGTTCAAATAGCGGCTGCTCTTGATAAACTATGTAAGATTCCTTCCGCTACGCCTCCCTTTCCCCAATAAAAACTCTCCCACTGCACAAGCTGGGCCAGTTGAATGGCCGCTCTTTGAAAACAATCAGGGTACTAGGTAGTTATTTGGAAAACAGAGAGGGAAATGAGAAAGTGGTGGTTCTCATAGTAGCATTTAGCACAATTTACCATTGGAAACAACAATTTCATTGGCAGAATGTGCTACACCACATTTGTTGTTTCGAGACTTGAATTTCCCTGAGGCTACGGCCAGACAGATTTGTATGGGAATTAGAGAAGACACGAGGGGGAGTAGCTGGGGAGCGGGGACTACAACAATGGGCAACCATATAGAGCCGGAATACACTGCAATACGACACAGGCCAAACCGGAGGCTACTGATTGGCCAAAATCACCTTTTCCCTCCCCACCCCAAGTTCGTTAAGGAGGAGAGGCTGAGAAATATTAAAAGTTTCATTTTCAGGTAGTTTTGGCTAGCCTCCGCAAGCTATTCTTCAAGATTTCGTAGTCTTAGTTCACTTAGCTGTCCGGCAATGAGGCTGCAAGGGAGGGGTTACCAGCACAATCACCTTGCTTGGTTGGAGGCTTTATTATGGCCTCAGGTGGAGAAGCTGTTTTCTTAGCAAGGTCCGAAGGCTTAATGGATTTGTCAGCGGACAAGAGTCCCTTAGCATGGGGCCAGGGCAGTTCTTTGCTGATGGACCCTTATGCAGACCCAGTCTCTGGTTTCAGCGAGTGGCAGGACTGCTGTATATAAAAAGACCTAACACATTTTGTTAGTGCCTGACTATTGTGTAATTTATTAAATGACTGTTTATTTGAGCTAGGCCAGCAGGGCACTGTTGGTAGTTGCATTGGGTGCCCTGGTAAAAAATTTTATGAGGGCTGAATTTGGTCCTTTGATTGGGAGTGGCCTTTAAAGGGCATTTGGCCATACTGGATCTGTGAAGCTGCACACATACTGGATCTGTGAAGCTGCACATAGCTCTTTTATAATCAGTTTAGCTATGCCAGATTGTGATACAAAATTCTTAAGCAAAAGCTCTACAACAGCCCACGCATTACATTTCACCAATGCAAACTGTTGCAAAACCTTCGTCCAAGATCCTGCATTTGCCCCTCTTCCACAAGAAAACACACCACCAAAACTAACACATAGTAATGTATTTTCCCGTAAAAAAAGCAAATGCCTGTAACACTTAAACACCTGAATAAATTAATCCAAATATTTAGAAAGAGTTCTTAAAGAAGGACTACCACATACTTACAATTATAACATTTAAACATTTGATATTAAATTAATCCAAATATTTAGAAAGAGTTTCCAAAGAGGGAAAAGTGCTGCCTGCCCAATCATCACGTCGCTGGCAGTAGTGCTGGGCCACAGAGGAAAAGTTTTACTTAACTGCAGCAATTAACGGTGCATGGTCATCCGGTGCCACTCTTCTGGCTTTGACTATTTTGCTGCAGCCACAACTTTGGTCTTTACTTTAAACACCCTAAATCCTGCAAAGCATCAAGCCACCTCAAGGATTAAATAAAAATAACTTAATGCTTTACAAAACCCAAAGTGCTCAAAATCATACACACCAGGAGTGTTTCTTAACAAATTTAACTAACTTTTTTATAGTCAAATGATTTTACCTTAATATTCCTTTGCCTGGATTATTTACAGACACTCCCAAAGGAATGGCTGCAAAGAAACCAAGAATTTCTTTTTTAACATTTATTCATAGTTTTACCGCTTATGCCATTTGTGACGGGTTGGATTACAGAAACCCCCCTTGGGAGCTGCCACCCAATGTACCAAGACTACTTCTGCTCCTGCTTTCCCTGCCAGCTCAGGACTCCAGCACCCTGTCTTGCCGAGCCAGACACTCCAGTCTGCTCTAACACAGACCCAGGGTCTGAATCACTTGTCCCAAAGCTGCAAGTTTACCTGAAAACAGCTCACAGAAGTGTGCTTGCTTCTAGCACTCAGATGCCCAAATCCCAAATGGGGTCTAAATCCAAATAAATCCGTTTTACCCTGCATAAGCTTATGCAGGGCAAACTCATAAATTGTTTGCCCTCTATAACATTGATAGAGAGATACAATTTATATTTTTTAGTTTTAGATACAAGAGTGGCACAAATTAGATGACTATACTTAGTAGATTATAAGCTCTGTAATGACACCTTACAAGAGACCTTTTGCATGAAGCATATCCCAGTTACGTTATATTTATTTATTACCATATTTTCTTTAAAACTATTTCAGTTACATTATATTGACTTATTATTAAGTTTTTATAAAACCATATAGACTGCACAACGTCACATTATTATTTAAGCAATTACTATTATGAAAGAAAGAAAGCAAAAAGCCAACCCTGCAATTACTTAATTTCCACCAGCAACTACCGAGTTAACCCCTCAACCCCCCCCCCCCCCTTAACTTCCTCAAACTGCGGTTGCCTGCCGGTTTGGGCCCAATCCTTTTTTCATGGGCACAGGCATTGTTTTACTATTAATTCAGCAAGGAGGGTGGGCTGTTTTTACCAACCCTCCTTGTAGAAGAGGATTAATCATTTAACAAAGCAATTACTATTATACTTAAAGAGTGGTTAAACAACACAACAACACTAAAACACTATCATGCTTGAAGAATAGTTAAACAACACTAAAATCTATATTACACAAATTAGAACACTGCAATTAGCATTTTTTGTTTGGTTTTCTATTTTTTTCTTTTTCAACCTCCGTTTCTCTGGGCGAGGTCCACCCCTTTCAACATTCACACACCAATAGGAAGGATTTATAAGGGAGGTCCTCGCATGCACCCTGTTCGGCAACGAGTTACCAATCCGCCTTTAAAAGGAACGGGGTAGGATGCCCGATTGCCCCAGGTTTTGGCGAATGATTTCCCAGGGGCCCCCCTTCAAACACAGCAAGGGGAGGGAGCTCACTTCATACGCGAGTCCTTGCTCCAAAGGAAGATTTGGGGAAGGGTTTTGGTCGTAGGTCAATCACACAAAAGTTTAGGACAGCTTTGGTCACCGTACACCTCTCCCCCAGTAGAGAGCACCGGCCCGCCTTCAAGAGAACGGGATGGGATACTCTACTACCTAGGAGTACGCGGACGGATTCCTAGGGGCCTCCCCGCTCTCCGTGCAAGGAGGTGGTCCCCGTACACCCCTCCCCCAGCAGAGAGCACCGGCCCGCCTTCAAGAGAACAGGATGGGTTGCTCTAGTGCCTAGGAGTACGTGGATGGTTTCCCGGGTCCTCCTCTCTCTCCGAGTGAGAAGGGACACAATGGTCACTTAACGGGTAGAAAAGGGTGGGGACCTACTACTTTACTCACACAAAACGGGGGTCTCCGCAGTTAAGGGTCCCTTACCCCACCCGCAGCAGGTCCCGGAACCACCTTACGACCTACAATTACACCACACCTAAACTGGGATCTTTGCTATAACAGTCCTACCCAGCCATACAGCCTGGTGCTGGTGGGAGTCCTGCCAATCCCCGGCCGCAGGTCTCATCAGTTCACACAGCCTATTGCTAGTGTGGTCCACCAGCCTATTGCTAGTGGGAGCTACTTCGGCCCCTTCGGCTGCCCGGGATCTCCTGGATTACGCCCCAACTCCTGTTGGAGTCCAGGCAGTGGATTCCGCCCCCCTTCCACTCAGGGGATTATACCCCACCTTACTCAAGGGGTCCACCCGCGTCCTATAGGTCCGGTGAATTACGCCCCTACTCACTATGGGGTCCACTCTCCCGGGGTGCTCCAGCAGCCGGTCCCTGTATTTCCCCTCCCTCTGAAGACACCACCGCCCAGAGGGATATGGCCACAAAGCTAAGCAAGCAACAATATGAAACTATTATATAGCGTATAAGGCCTAGAGTTCGTTGGAAGCCGCCTCATCCATATAGCAAGCAAAACTTTCCTCTCCCTGGGACAGGGGTCGGGTCCCTTAAGGCAGGCCGCCCAGGGGTTAACTATTTTTCCCGATACCAGTGATGGTTTCCCTGTGTTTGATGGAAATACTCTACTCAGCCTCTGTTCCTGCCTGTATAATCTCCTGTCATCCGAAACTTTGTTTTATTCTGGGCTGGCACTCTAAAAGTGTTTAACTGCCAGACGGATGTCCCAGTAATTTCACCGAGGCTGTTCCAAGGAAACCATTGGGTCTAAAACCCTCATGTACACACAACACAAATCAGACAGTTCCCAACGCCTCCCCTTAGCCTATGGCTGAAGTAAACAATAAAAGAGATAGCACAGCATGATGCAAGACATTAAACAGACAAGTTACAAAACGGACACACACAAAACGAACCAGCGTCAGGCAAATGAGTCTTACCTCAAAAGGTTCAGATCACAGCGCGCCCTTACCTGAACCCAGAGCCTATGAGCAGCTCCCCACCGAAGCCCAAATAGAGACAAGGGTCTCTTACCTGGCACCTGGGATCGGTGTGGAAGCGGTCCACGGTCCTCCGGTCCGGTGGGACGTCGAGTGATCCCGGACGAGCCCCCAAATTGTCGTGGTCAAAGACCCCCACGCAGTCATTTTAGTTCAAAAGACTCATGCCTGAGGCCAGTTTATTGACATACAAACCAGTGCACTGGGGTGTAGTCCGGAGACCAACACCCCGAGCAGCAGCTCACAGTCTGCTTTTATTCCATTAAACCACAAGCAAGGTACAAACAACACGTCATGAGTTAAGAAATTGGGGACAAATCACAAGCTGGACATGGGTTGAGCACGAGCTGATCACGAGCTAAGAAGCTGGGGTTGGGGTCCGTCCTCCCCCCTCCCCTTGCCTTCTTTCTTAATTTTCCGAGAAGTGGGTGTTTATTTGGGTAGAGGGGCACTCGGTGGTTTCCGCGGGGGTGGTGCTTGGCCCTAGCTTGGGTACATTACTTAAGACTTGGAATATGTCATTTTCCGGGGGATTTCAGTAAAGGTTTAAGGGGGGTTTCCAGGGGACGCTTAAAGGAGAGCTATCATTGGTTAACTTGCAGATAGCTGGAATTGGAAAATGTTACAAATAGTTATAGCAGCAAGGATGACTAACTTTCTGCAAAGCAATTTCTTAATATTAAGCAACTTGCATTATATTTCCGTAGCCTTGCGGTTATTATATTTCTAAAGCAATTTCTTTAGCTTTCAGCCTCCAACTGACTTTGTAATTCTTTCCCCCCTTTGTTGCTGCTTTTGACTGGGTATGGCAGAGAGCCGAACAGTGCAGTTTGGTTCAGGCTTTTAGGCCTTCCTTATTTTGCACAAAGGTTATTAACATGGCAGACTTCGGTTGGAGGTGTTTCAGGGCCTTCAGGCCCAGAACTTTCATTGGAAAGAAGGCCACCCTGTTCTGTTTCTCCACATTAGTAAGACATTATTTCCCTTTACAGAAACCATGTTGACTTTTGCCCAACAATTTATGTTCTCCTATGTGTCTGACAATTTTATTCTTTACTATTGTTTCAACTAATTTGCCCGGTATTGACGTTAGACCTACTGGTCTGTAATTGCCGGGATTACCTCTAGAGCCCTTTTTAAATATTGGCGTTACATTAGCTATCTTCCAGTCATTGGGTACAGAAGCTGATTTAAAGGACAGGTTACAAACCATAGTTAATAGTTCCGCAATTTCATATTTGAGTTCTTTCAGAACTCTTGGGTGAATGCCATCTGGTCCCAGTGACTTGTTACTATTAAGTTTATCAATTAATTCCAAAACCTCCTCTAATGACATTTCAATAGTAGTGAGTTCTAAAATGCCTACCCTGTCCTGGCTGGAGTAATTATCATTATTACTTTTATTACCATATTGTGCTTTGTCATTCATTATTTAAAATGGTACAATCAAATAAAAGTATCCTTCTAGAATGTAAATTTAGCTTGTACTCACCTTAGCGGTGCCAGTTTAAAAAAAATAACTAAACACATAACTTTAGACAGATGGAAGTCACGTATTTTCAAATTGTATTTAGTTATAGCTATAAAATAACTTAAAATTCATATGAAAATAAATGCAGTTCCAAGTATGATACTAATAGTAATGATGAAGTCAAATGTTAGTGAGTCACATACATGATTGTGATCAGTAAACATAAATGCCAAAATAATTAGGAAAAATAAATTCACATTCTTAATAAAAGAGAAAAATCCTTAATTGCTTATGTTAAAATTAAGTAAATACTTTTTTAGTGGCGTGAAAAACAATTAGAGTAGCTAATGGTAGTAACACAGTGTGTTTGTTGGAGAAAGTAAGCATATTTTATTTATTTCTACTACAGATAGTGTACAACGTCTCAAATATGTGTTTCTGATATCTCTATTATAGCTCCAGAACGGATACCTCAAGGCTTGGGATTGCGGATATCTTCTTGTATTATCTCCAGGTTGTTCTAAATTTACATATAAACTTAAAATTCGACTTTAATTGGTGTTTGTATATATATTTTTTCTTTATTTATTTAGGAATTAGATACAGTGCTCCTGTCAACTAATGTCTGTTATCTTAAAAAAACCAAAACAAACAAACAAACAAAAAAAAACCTAGAGTTTTCAGGTGCCTAAGTAACCCCTGGAATCACAGTTAAAGTTGCCCCCTCCCAAAAAAATCTGAAATGGTGCCCCTGGTGAGTCAGGAGTGGCCAGAAGGCTGCAGGAGGGCCATGGGTCCAGCAAGATGCAGCCCCCAGATGACAGCATGGAGCCTGCTTTGAGTACGTCCCTCGGCCCGCGCCACTTCCAGCAGCTCCCATTGGCTTGGAGCAGTGAACCGCGGCCAGTGGGAGCCACGATCAGCCAGACCTGCGGTCAGGGCAGGTAAACAAACCAGCCTGGCCCGCCAGGGGCTTTCGCTACACAAGCGGCGTCCCAAATTTGGGAAACACTGCAGTAGACCTTACTGTCCCCTTTATTATACCATGTCATAGCAAAAATAAATTGGGAAAAGAATTGAGATCTGGAGAATGCCGAAGTTAACAATATATAGGCAATTTCAATGGCTAGTTAGCCAACAGACAGCACAGCTCATTTATCGTAAGTGTTATCAAATCTGAAGGAGGATACAACACATGAAGTTCAATGTTTTATTATTAACTATGCCTCACTAACAAATATTTTATGTGAACTTTTAAATAAGCAACACAAATATATGTAGGTTGTCTATTTGGTCAGTTGCCTAGTGGTCAGGGTTACTGCTCCAGTCTCTTCTAGTTCTATGTGTGCAGGACCCCCGCTTCCCTCCTCCAAACAGGGTTCAGCTGTGTCAGCTTCCTTGTCGGTAACCCCCATAGTCCTGCCTATCTCTGGGCTCTGAGGAGGGGGATCTGAGGTAGATAAGGGGACTTGGGCCCTCATGCTCCACCAGGTCCCAGCCCACAATCCTGACAGTGTGACAGCACAGAATGGCCTACTCTCAGCCCCAACCCTTCTTGCCTTCTTCTGGGCCACTTTCTACCCCATCCAATTCCTCAGTCTGGGGCATCACCGCTGTTCATTTATGGTCCTTTGCTCCCAACCTAAGAGTTTCAGGGCTGATGCAGGCAACCCTTTATTATCCTTACACATGGTTCTCCCTCCCTCTGGGATGATGTCTCAAAGGAGGGGGAGAAAGACTTACAGCCAGACCTCCTCAGTAAGAGTTTCTCCTCCCATGTCCAGGCAGTGCTCTTCCTAGAAATGACTTCTCTCCTTCCCACTGCCTGGGCCGCTGGAGCAATCTTTATAGTGCTCCTTTCCCCAGAAGCATGCTCAGCAGTGCCTGAAGGGCAGAGCTTTCCTGATCCACTACTTCTGCAGCCTTTCTCCTGCCTCGGCCTTGTAAACCTCACCACAGTAGCGGTAAGTGTGGATACAATTCTGTCCCATAATAATGGCATCTTACAATTCTTGTGCTGAGTTACAATATTAGAGAACAGTGAAGTCACATTACCCAATGATTCAGTAATACTGAAATGAATGTTGAATACTTGACATGAAAAGGAAGCACCTATAATCAGCTTTACTACAACTGACAGCACATGACAATGACTAATGCATACATGCTTCCATGTAAATACAATAAATACACAATTTAATATAACTTCAACAAAGCCATGCCAAAAATAGATGCAAGATCAGGAATAAAGATACAAATCCTGGTATCTCAATAATGCCTAAGCTCATTGGAAACGCTTGTGGGGCAAAAAGTCTCTGTGCTATGATACAATTAAAAAAAAATCCATATTCAGTATTTCCTCATTGATTAGAGGTTTCTGCAGTGGGATAATCAAGTTTTTCTAAACCTTTTTAAAACAAAAAGGACTTTGAAGCAAGAATCAGTGGTTTACTGGATCTTTCAAAGGAAGGACCTATGCCAAATTTTTAAAATTTCCAAATTGCCAAAGGTTAAGCTCCTCATGCCATATTTAGGCATCTGAATTTAAATGACCTGAATTTCAGAAGTTCTGAGCACCTACAAATCCTACTGTAGTCAATGGGAGCTGCAGGTGCTCAGCACCTTTGAAAATCAAGCAACTTTTATTTGGGTACCTACATCTGGAGTTAGGAGCTTAATTTCAGGCACCCAGGGTTGAAAATGTTAACCCTAATTTTTTTAGAAGGAAGATCTTAAATTGGAAGGGGAGCCACAAAGTTCCTAAAAGCATTTCTAAGATTAGAAAAAAACGAAAAAATCTAACTTAATGCACTAATAAATCAAAAAGCGAGGAGGCTGTTCAAAGCTGGAGGATACCAGAGCCAAAATCCTCATATGTCAAAGCTGCAAAAATGCAGATGTTTTCTTCATTCAACAGTCATATCAGTAATTAGAAATGGAGCCCTAATTCCACCAATGATATCACTAAAACATTGGAATAATGGATTGAAGGAGCTAGTAGAAATGGCTTTTTTTTTTTTTTGGTAACTTCAACAAATCAAAACACAGGATCAAGAGTATGGGATATGAAGAGATTTAGTAATCCTAAATCCATGTGATGTATGTACTATAGCATAAGCCATGTGTCCCTACTGAATATTGGTCTGACTGTATCTAGGTATTCTGCTGAAATCATTAACCACAATAAATTAACCTTGACAGTCAGTTTAATTCTGGATATTATATCAATAGCCAAGATCATGTGCCTATTCAAGTTAGTGATTACTGGGAAACATTTATTTCAAATACCTTTAGAAAAAGTTTATGATCAATCAAAGAAAAAAAATGGGGTGTTGAGGTTGAAGCATTTATACTCTGATGTAATGTAAAATGTGCTGAGGTAGGAAATACATTAAACTATAACTCTGCATAAGAAAATGGAAGCCCTGGGAAAGAAAGAAAGCTGTCAATCAAAGCTTAATTTACAGTTGAACAATGGAAATACAATTAAAAAGTCAGTATTTTTTATGAATTATACCTGACAGTTTCCTGTGCTTCTCTTTATACTCTCCCCTCAGTTTTCTTTTACATTAACACTCAAGTGTGCAAGTTTTGATTCCTAAGAATGTTTGTAGAATGCACAAATATCACAAATAATAGCATGAAAAATACTTGCTCCACAAGTGTTTTGGTGGCCATTTTGAAAGCTCATTGTAGCTTGCAAGATGGAAATGGAAGGTGGGTGCTTAAGGAGAAAATTTTTAAAGGATATTTTAAACTGCCACCAATCTTGTCAGGCCTCCTCAACCAGAGACCCAGATTATGGCATGAGGTAGCATGCTGAATCTTTGTTCTTTTTCAGCTTGCATCTAAAGGGCAGGAATAGTTACTAGTTTTTAGGGTGGCTAGTCCTGCCTACATATTGCCCTGCCAGGGGCTTTTGCAATGGCAGGAGGGATGTTGAGTCCTCAGCTGGGAGTTCACTGTCCTGAAGCCTGGCAGTTCTGGGCCAATAGGATTCCTGGTGACTGGCGTCAGGTCATCTCCCCAGAGTTGCGGAAAATAGCCTAAAAGATGAATTACCAGACAAAAATTCAGACTCACGAAACAAAAGCCTAACAAATCTTTGAGTTGCTATTTGCAGTATGTCATTCTTAACAGGTAAAGGCATTGAGTTGGCCAGACAAACACCTGTCAGGGATGGTCTAGAGACAATACTTAGTCCTGCCATGAGTGCAGGGGACTGGACTAGATGACCTCTCAAGGTCCCTTCCAGTCCTATGTTTCTATGATAAGATGATGATCTGAAGAAATGTAGATATATTCTGTGTGCAGGATGCCACCTGGTTAGGAAATACAGTCTAAGAACTGGGTCTGAGCTGTAAGTTCTACTACTCTTTTGATAGTAGAAGGAGAAATGATGTAGGAGTGGTGGTTTATGGCAAACTTTGTAAAACTTTTCAGGAAATCATCAGGGTGAATGACCATTTAATGGCTGTCCAAATACAAGTGAAGGAGTTCAGATTATTTCTGGTGTCAGTATAAACCCCAGAATAAGGATTGATTTGAGGAACAAAAGGAAGAGTTTAGGCAGAGCCTGCAAAACGCAGCAGATATTGTGGGAGATTCCAATGATCATATGGGTGCAAGTTCAGGTTATGAGCAGAACCTGGGATATTAGGTACTGGGAGCATAGAACACTGAGGGTGCTACTCTGCTTCATATGTATCAGTGGGTGACTTCCAACACTTGGTTTAAGAAAAAAGAAAGTCATCTTCACATATACCAAATTGGAGGAATAAGCATGACAATAGATTTCTTGCTAATCCAGATGAACCAGAGGAAGATGGTTAAGGGTTGTAAAGTTATTCTGAGCAAAATGGTCACACCCCAATACGAGCCATGACTGTCAAATGGGCCCACTCTGCACAGGTATAAATGAATGTACAAGGGACAAAGAAGTGGAGTAGCAGGTCCTGAAAGCTTGATGACTACATAAGGCAGTGAGGAATCAGAGTATAATTTGATTTCTAGTTATATAGCAGTAGGTTAACTTTACTGGACAATGGATGCTAAAGGTCTCTTCTAGACCCAATCCCCAGAGGGGAGAGCACGCTAATGAAAAGTCTTTGTGTGGATACGTCTATAAACCATACATATTCCTTAATGTAATCTGGCTGCTAGATGACAAATGCCTGCACTCTCTGCTGAGCTGAAACTTTGAACCCTAATGTGTTATTAATTATTCTTTTTAATAAAAAGAAAAAGCCTCATTCACCATTGTGCTACTCCAGTTTTAAACCAGCATAACTCCCTTGACATGGGAGTAATGCTGTGGTGAATCAGACCCAAAGTGTTTGTTTTAAAGTAGCCGATGTGTTTTATAATGATAGCAAAAACCTCTACATTTCTATCAGCAAACTATATCTCTGCTTCAGCTCATTTGAATTATCATACATAATGCTTTCATTTCTAGGAAATGTTTTCTTATCTCCTTTAACATTCATTAAGTTTCCATCTTTTGCCAAATTATGACTAATCATCCAAAGTAAATCTTTACTTCACCGGGCCTGTGGTAGTATCTTTCTTTCATAATAACTTGAAAAAAATAGCATATTTAAAACCAAATTTATATTAATAGGAATACTCCCCAAAACAGTGCTCTTTAGATCTCTCCAAACTGAGCCAATGAACTAGTCACACTCTAGACCAGTGATACTGAGACCTCAGTGGTTCAGGAGCCAAATTACTGATCAGCACTACCCAGAGAGCCACAGTAGCGTGAATTCATTGTTTCATTTACTATTTATATATAATTATTCTCACAGCAAAATGACTGACCAAGTATTGTTATTTTATCATCTACAATTGGTTAATAAAGTAGCAAAAGTCTCCCGATTGCGTAATAACTTAGATTGCCTATAATTAAATCACATGGTGTTTTAATATCATGTGCTGCAAAGAGCCCTAGGAGGTACATTAAAGAACCACTTGCAGCTCACAAGCCTCCGTCTGAGTATCACTGCTCTGGAGTCAGAAGCCTTTGGGTTTGTACAGTGTCAAGCTTAGGCTTTGTCTACACTGGCACTTCCTCGGCAAAACTTTTATTGTTCAGGGGTGTTAAGAAAAACCACCCCCAAACACAAAAGTTTTACCAATGAAAAGCACCGGTGTGAACAGTGCTTTGTTAGCAGGAGCACTTTCCTGCTGACAAAGCCACTGCCGCTCGTGGGGGGTGGAAGTTTTTTGTCGGCAGGAGAGCTCTCTATATGCCTATATGCCTTCTCTTAAGTAATTATCACTGTATGTCCTATCTTGAGGCAATGTTACTATTTTGTTTACTAAAAAATAAGGTTGCAGGCAGCACAGCCATATTTGCAGTTCCTTCTCAGTATCTTCAGATGCTCATTTTTTAAAAACAAAACAAAATGCAGTTTAAATCATGTTGACAGTTTAGGAAAATTTTAAATTATTTGGATTTCATATAATATTTTGTGGGTGATCCTCAAGACTCAATCTTCTTCCTCCTCTCCAGTAAAATTTCTATTTGAAATCAATGGGAGTGTCTTGCCATGTCTATACCTAAGCTTAAATTGGCTCATCTATGTGTCTCAGGGCTCTGAATTTTTCACGCTACTGAGCAACATTTCTATGTTAACCTACATTTTAGGTGTAGACCAGGGCTAAGATAAATGGATACAGTTCCCATTGAAGTCTAGGAGAATTTTCCTATAGGATCAAACCCAAAGAGTGTCTATGTTAAAATCTATTTCTAGAGAATCTGTTTAGTTGTAATAGGTACATTGAGGGTAAAAATTTGAAGTGTGGCTATCTTTAATTGAGGCACCTAATGGCATATTAGGAATTGGACCTAAATTAGTCTGACTTTTAGATTTTGAAGTCCAGAGGGAGCTCTGAGTGTTTAGAATCTCTGAAAATCAGGCTGCTTATTTAAGGCCAAAATTTTAAAAAGTGACCCATGATTTGGGTGCTTCACGATTTGAGTGCCCAGCTGGAAACACTTTAAGGGGAAGGGACCTGCTTTTTCAGACATTGCTGAGCACTCACTCTCTCATAATCAGGAGCCTTTGCGGTGTCAAGCAGAAACAAGGCATCCAAAATCTCTAGTCACCTTGGAATATCTCGGTTCAGGTTCCTAAATCTAGAGTCCTGTGCCTACCTTAAGGTGTCCATGTTTGAAAATGTTGGCGTTAGTGATCGTCAATCACCATCATTAAGTGACCTTGACCAAGGACCTACCCCTTGAGCTGGACCAGCTGGCCTGTTAATTATATTGCACTTACATGTGAGAGCATGTTGCTCTACTGTTATGTCTTCCTGGCTTCTGCAAAGACAAAATACTCTCCCTGCAGTAACATATTGAAAAGTGACAGAGCTGCTGCTGGTGTAATCGGAATGCTGCTGACTGTTACAAAACCAGAAAAAGTAGCAACGATACTGATATACTAGTTAGAAGATGATCGAATTTAAATGCTTTGCACAGCTTCAATTCAGGTTCTGATTTGAAGGTTGAGGTTTTTTTTAAAAAAAAACCATTATAAATACATGGAAAATAAATGTTCTGGATGTGTAAATAATGAACACATTTGAATGCTTGGCTGCTGTGGCCTAGAATAGACTTAGTCATAAGCAATGCAGGGAAAGAGAGCTGGAAAAGCATTCAGCCTCATTTCCATCCCTGCACAGTGAGCTACTCAAAATCTTCTGTCCTTTTTCTCCCCAAGTGCAAGGACTACTCCATCGTTGCACTGAATGTCAATATCTCCCAGGAGGGGGGTTAATTCCTTGCACCAATCAATAGGACTGGCCTGATGTGCTGGAAGGGAAGAGGAAAAGGAGTGCATGGTACACTCTTTGAAAGGGTGTGGAAGAGGCTTGTTGCAACCCACATTCTTGCAGTACTCAGAGTTATTTTGCCTTCCTCGGGAACAATATCTTTGAGAGTTCTCTCTGGGCCTAAAGAGGTCTCTGCAAACACTCCCACTATGGGACTGTGTCTCAAGTATTAAAATCTAGTTCTAAATATTAATACACAGAACACATACATCTTTTATATTAAAGATGTCATCATTTCCAGTGTACATATGTTTTCCATTGTGAAACACTGATTTGTTACACTGATTTCATCATCACTGGTGTGGGGGATGAATGCTGTTATCACCCACCAAATTGTGATCGCTCCCAGACTGTATGTATGAGCATTAGTATTATTAGTCACAAAATCCCCCACAAAATCCTACCTCCCTACCTCAGATTGGTGTGGGGGTGAACGGGGTTTGACAGTGAAGTGCAGTGGAGCATATGCTCAGGCAGGCCTTAACCAAGCCGAGAAGGTATCGAACTAGTGGAGGGGGTACCGCAGCTACAGGGCACCCCAAATACACTGCTGCAAAATTCTCCTGACAAACAAGCCACACAAAGCAGAATAAACCAGGAAACTGAGCACAGACTCATGCGTCGGCCTGACCAACGCTCACAACCTGGGGTAGCATAGGACGAAAAATGGAAAATGGCTAAAAGAATAGTCCAACTATTTGTTGCAAGTCAAAACACAAGAACACTATCATCTGATCCCTACATTGATACTTACATTGAAGTCACAAAATCAATAAATGCCGACATCATCAGGATATGCGAAACAAGAAGAACAAAAGACCTCATTGCACAATGGAAAAGCAGATAGCAAGTATTCCTACGAAGATCATTCGACAATAGAGCAAGACCTGGAGGCGTTGGATTCATTGTCTGGAAAGAGACCATTCCAAAGATAGTCAGCTGCGACATCATATCACTCTGGATAGCAGTTCTCACACTTCAGATAAAACAAAGGAGAACTATTAAAATTATTCAGATGTATGCTCCCATGCAGCAAGCGGAAGATGAAGACATGGAACATTTCTACAAAGAGCTGGAGGAGGTAATGCAGAAAAGATCCACCCACACAATTATCCAAGGGGACTTCAATTCAATAGTAGGTGGAAAAAAGAGTGAAAAAGAAAAGTACGTGGGAAAATTCGGTAAAGGTGTAAGACATGATCGTGGAGCACATCTGGTTGCATTCACAGTGGCAAACCATCTCCACATAATGAACACGATATTACAAAAAGAACAGCATCGGCAGTGAACCTGGAAAAGCCCGGAAGGAGTCACACTGAATCAGACTGATTATGTAATGACGGATACCAAAAGAATCTTCATCGACATAGCAACAATAGGAGAATGAATCATTTTCACAGGCTCAGACCATCATATGTTGCGCTCAAAACTATGCGTTGACAATGTCTACGAAAACTGAGTTAAGAGAAGCCAGAAACCGAAGCAAAAATGGCACTTCAACAAAGAGGCATTTGTACAGGAAGTGAGTGAAATGGACCTCAAGTATAAGGTCAACAAGGACTTCAGTGAGGCCTACGAAGAGTTTATCTCACAGATAATCTCAGCAGCTAAGAAGGCAAAGGCATTGAAAATGCAGGGATACAAGCAGAGGATCAGCAAGGAAACTGTGAATCTGATGGCGAGGAGGGCACGCATGAAATTGGAAAGAAAAATGGGCAAATAATAGATTGTTTAGAGTCATAGAGACATAGACTTTAAGGTCAGAAGGGACCATTATGATCGTCTAGTCGGACCACCTGCACAACGCAGGCCACAGAATCTCACCCACCCACTCCTGTAATAAACCCCTAACCTATGTCTGAGCTGTTGAAGTCCTCAAATCATGGTTTAAAGACTTCAAGGTGCAGAGAATCCCCCAGCAAGTGACCCGTGCCTCATGCTGCAGAGGAAGGCGAACCCCCTCCCCCCCCCAGGGCTTCTGCCAATCTGCCCTGGAGGAAAATTCCTTCACGACCCCAAATATGGCGATCAGCTAAACCCTGAGCATGTGGACAAGACTCACCAGCCAGACACCCAGTAAAGAATTATCTGTAGTAACTCAGATCCCATCCCATCGAACATCCTTTCACAGGCCATTGGGCATATTTACCGCTAATAGTCAAAGATCAATTAATTGCCAAAATTAGGCTATCCCATCATACCATCCCCTCCATAAACTTATCAAGCTTAGTCTTCAAGCCAGATATGTCTTTTTCCCCCACTGCTCCCCTTGGAAGGCTGCTCCAGAACTTCACTCCTCTGATGGTTAGAAACCTTCGTCTAATTTCAAGTCTAAACTTCCTGATGGCCAGTTTATATCCATTTGTTCTTGTGTCCACATTGTTACTGAGCTTAAATAATTCCTCTCCCTCCCTGGTATTTATCCCTCTGATATATTTATAGAAAGCAATCATACTCCCCGCAGCCTTCTTTTGGTTAGGCTAAACAAGCCAATCTCTTTGAGTCTCCTTTCATAAGACAGGTTTTCCATTCCTCGGATCATCCTAGTAGCCCTTCTCTGTACCTGTTCCAGTTTGAATTCATCCTTCTTAAACATGGGAGACCAGAACTGCACACAGTATTCCAGATGAGGTCTCACCAGTGCTTTGTATAACGGTACTAGCATCTCCTTTTTTCTACTGGAAATACCTCGCCTGATGCATCCCAAGACCGCATTAGCTTTTTTCATGGTCATATCATATTGGCGGCTCATAGTCATCCTGTGATCAACCAATACTCTGAGGTCCTTCTCCTCCTCTGTTACTTCCAACTGATGAGTCCCCAGCTTATAACAAAAATTCTTGTTATTAATCCCTAAATGCATGACCTTGCACTTTCACTATTAAATTTCATCCTATTACTATTACTCCAGTTTACAAGGTCATCCAGACCTTCCTGTATGATATCCCGGTCCTTCTCTGTATTGGCAATACCTCCCAGCTTTGTGTCATCTGCAAACTTTATTAGCACACTCCCACTTTTTGTGCCAAGGTTAGTAATAAAAAGATTAAATAAGATTGATCCCAAAACTGATCCCTGAGGAGCTCTACTAGGCCCTCCAGCCTGACAGTTCACCTTTCAGTATGACCCGTTGTAGTCTCCCCTTTAACCAGTTCCTTATCCACCTTTCAATTTTCATATTGATCCCCATCTTTTCCAATTTAACTAATAATTTCCCATGTGGAACCATATCAAATGCCTAGCTGAAATCGAGGTAAATTAGATCCACTGTGTTTCCTTTGTCTAAAAAAATCTGTTACGTTCTCAAAGAAAGAGATCAGGTTGGTTTGGCATGATCTACCTTTTGTAAAACCATGTTGTATTTTGTCCCAATTCCCACTGACCTCAATGTCCTTAACTACTTTCTCCTTCAACATTTTTTCCAAGACTTTGCATACTATAGATGTCAAACTAACAGGCCTGTAGTTAGTCGGATCACTTTTTTCCCTTTCTTAAAAATGGGAACTACGTTAGCAATTCTCCAGTCATACGGTACAACCCCTGAGTTTACAGAGTCATTAAAAATTCTTTCTAATGGGCTTGCAATTTCATGTACCAGTTCCTTTAATATTCTTGGATGAAGATTATCTAGGCCCCCTGATTTAGTCCTATTAAGTTGTTTGAGTTTGGCTTCTACCTCGGATGTGGTAATATCTACCTCAATATCCTCATTCCCATTTGTCATCCTGCCATTATCCCTAAGCTCCTCATTAGCCTCATTAAAGACTGAGGCAAAGAATTTGTTTAAATATTGGGCCATGCCTAGATTATCCTTAACCTCCACTCCATCCTCAGTGTTTAGCGGTCCCACTTCTTCTTTCTTTGTTTTCTTCTTATTTATATGGCTATAGAACCTTTTACTATTGGTTTTAATTCCCTTTGCAAGGTCCAACTCTACATGGCTTTTGGCCTTTCTCACTTTATCCCTACATGATCTGACCTCAATAAGGGAGCTTTCCTTGCTGATCTCTCCCATCTTCCACTCCTTGTTGGCTTTCTGCTTTTTCTTAATCACCTCTCTGAGATGCTTGATCACCCAGCTCGGTCTACAACTCCTGCCTATGAATTTCCCCCCCTTTCTTGGGATGCAGGCTTCTGATAGTTTCTGCAACTTTAACTTGAAGTAATTCCAGGCCTTCTCTGGGATGTCCGTCCACTGGGTGCTGGTGCCGCCTCCTGGGCCTGCCCTACCCCCCACACTCCCTGGTCTCCGCATTCAAATAATGGCAGGGCTGGGGCAGACGCATGGGGTGGGGGGTAGGGAGGGAAAGCTGCATGCACAGCACCCTCCCACCAGTGCTGCCCCAGGCCCGGCAGGGGCCGGAGAGCCCAGGGAGGAGGCGGGGGCCAAGTCCCAGGCCTGCCGCCTCCCCTCCCCCTCCACCCCCCGCTCGCACCACCAAGTGGTACGAGCCTCGGGGGGCAGGAGGTGGGGCCGGAGCAGAGTGGAGCCGGAACGGCTGAGGGCTCCTCTCCACCCCCTGTCACTGTAGGAGCCCTCAGCTGGCTCAGAGAGCAATGGGAAGGTGAATGTGTAAGCTATCGCTCCATGATCATATACCGAATGAGGAGATCAGAAGGCGCACAGCGGTGACCAATGTAGTGCAGGCGATGTACAACGCAAAGCAAAGATGGGCAGGTCATGTAGTCCGCACTCAAGACAATAGGTGGACAACCCGCATCCGTGACTGGATCCCCAGATCCCAAGCGACTGCTAGATAGACCAAAACACACTGGGCTGATCCCAGGACACAACTCTTTGGCCAGAAATAGAAAGAACATGCTCGCAACAAAATAGAATGGTTAACATCAACTTTCATTTGTGGAGGGATGGACGAGGACAAGCCAGACAAAGGTGATTATTAGTCATTAACAAATCACCATCCAGCACTATGGCATGGGATGAATAGGCTGTTAGAGATCCTTGTACTCTGATGAATCAGTAATTGATTTCATCTGGCCTTTTTTGATTCCACAGACATTATAGATGTGACTATGAGATTACTGATAAAGTCCTTTGAAGCAGTTCAGTTTTTTGCATTACAATGTTGCACATGCCTAAAGGAATCCTACAAAAAGTGGAAGCATGGATGAAACATGGAAGAGTACAAAAGAATAGCACAAACATACAGGGACAAATTCAGAAAGGCTAAGGCACAAAATCTGTTACACCTAGCAAGGGACATTAAAGGCAATAAAAAGAGTTCTTTAAATACATTAGACGCAAGAGAAAGATGAAGGAAAGTGCAGGTCCTCTACTTAATAGGGAAGGAGAGCTAATAACAGATGACATCAAGAAGGCTGAGGCGTTTAATGCCTATTTTGCTTCAGTCTTCACTAAAAAGATTAATGGTGACCTGATACTCAACATAAGTAGCACTAATAAGGGTGAAGGAACGCAAATCGAAACAAGAAAGAAAACGTTAAAGAATATTTAGATAAATCAGATGTATTTAAATCAGCAGGGCCGGATGAAATTTGTCGTAGGGTGCTTAAAGAACTATCAGAAGCAATCTCATAACCATTTACAATTACCTTTGAGAATTCCTGGAGGAAGGGTGAGGTCCCAGAAAACTGGAGAAGGGGAAACATAATACCTATCTTTAAAAAGCAGGGGATTGGGGGAGGAAGAGGATCTGAGGAATTATAGGCCAGTCAGCCTAACTTTGATACCCGGAAAGATACTGGTAGAAATTATTAAAACAATTACTTTGTAAGCACCTAGAGGATAACAGGGTTATAAGGGATAGCCAGCATGGATTTGTCAAGAACAAATCATGCCAAATCAACCTACTAACCTTCTTTCTGCCCAAGTGAATAGGGGGAAGCAGTAGATGTGATATATCTTGGTTTTTGACATAGTCCACATCCCCATCATGGGAGGATTTAAGAACAGATTGGACAAACACCCTTCAGGAAAGATCTAGGTATATTTGGTCCTGCCACAGCACAGAGAGATGGACTTAATGACTTCTCAAGGTCCCTTCCAGTCCTACATTTCTGTGATTCTATAAATAAAGGCTGAATTCTGGGAGGGACCTACAGAGAGGCATGAAGCACTTCCAGATGGGCATGCACATAAACAGAAATAAGGCCGGTATTGAACAACTCTCATATTCTGCCCATAAATGCTACTTTTGGTTTTTCTTCACATGCATGCTCACTTTGGAGTTTTTCACATCTCATCAGTTGTTATAGGGTCACAGCAATTAGCTGGAATATAAATGGTAAAGATAAATAGCATACAGCTTGCTAGGATGGATAAAGGCTCTGAGCTATCAATTGTGGCTGTACAGAGAGGGAGTCTAGAACTTCATTACAGAACTGAAATAAGTATTTTCAGAGAGCACATCAAGGATCACACAGAATAATAAATGACACAACTAAGATAAATAAGACCATATTTTTAAAAGATAAATATTTATCTCTTGGAGGAAAGAAATCATTCAAATTAACACATCTTCCTATCACTCTAACTTCCTCTGTTCTTCAAGTACTGCAGAGATCAAATTTTACCATATATGTTCTAATATAATGTGACAGTTAATGGGCATTAATAATAAGGTCCCAGCACAGTTTTCAGTTACACACACAATCACATTGTTGTATGAGCAACCTTAATTCTGGCATTTCCTAACTTTTGAGTGCTTGACTTTGTACTCTTAAACTCCTTTATGGTAGTCTTTTAGATGTAATATTCATATAGATGGAAATGTTTCCCTATCTGAAGGTCAGAGCAAGACCCAGACACCAATTAAATGAATGGTGGAACTCCATTTACTTCTATGGTTGCAGGATCAAGACCTCAACGCTTATTTGAGACATAAGTGATACACTGGCCTTGCCTGGCCCTCTGCACAGGGGTGAATTTTGCTTGTATTGCACAGTAAATAGCAAAAAAAGTTAATCATGCTGAATGCTATAATAATGCCCAGCAGGCTAAGGTACTAATAGTAGGCTTTCCTGAAAAAACTACAATGCATTGGTGACCTCCCAGAAAACACCATCCTAGCCACCATGGATGTAGAGGCTCTCTACACAAACATCCCACACACAGATGGAATACAAGCTGTCAGGAACAGTATCCCTGATGATGACACAGCACAACTTATTGCTGAGCTCTGTGACTTTATCCTCACGCACAATTATTTCAAATTTGGTGACAATATATACCTCCAGACCAGTGGCACCGCTATGGGCACCCGCATGGCCCCACAATATGCCAACATTTTTATGGCTGACCTGGAACAACGCTTCCTCAGCTCTCGTCCACTCACGCCCCTTCTCTACCTACGCTACATTGATGACATCTTCATCATCTGGACTCATGGGAAGGAGACCCTGGAAGAATTCCACCATGATTTCAACAGCTTCCACCCCACCATCAACCTCAGCCTGGACAATCTACACAGGAGGTCCACTTCCTAGACACCACCGTACAAATAAGCGATGGCCACGTTAACACCACCCTATACCGAAAACCCACCGACCGCTACGCCTACCTTCATGCCTCCAGCTTCCACCCCAGACACACCACACGATCCATCGTCTACAGCCAAGCACTGAGGTACAATCGCATCTGCTCCAACCCCTCTGACAGAGACCAACACCTACAAGATCTTCACCAAGCATTCTCAAAACTACGATACCCACACAAGGAAATAAAGAAACAAATCAACAGAGCCAGACATGTACCCAGAAGCCTCCTGCTACAAGACAGGCCCCAAAAAGAAACCAACAGAACTCCACTGGCCATCACCTACAGTCCTCAGCTTAAACCTCTCCAACGCATCATCAGTGATCTACAACCCATCCTGGACAATGATCCCTAACTTTCACAGACCTTGGGAGGCAGGCCAGTCCTCGCCCACAGACAACCCGCCAACCTTAAGCATATTCTCACCAGCAACCACGCACCGCACCATAACAACTCTAACTCAGGAACCAACCCATGCAACAAACCTCGATGCCAACTCTGCCCACATATCTACACCAGCAACACCATCACAGGACCTAACCAGATCAGCTACAACATCACCGGCTCATTCACCTGCATGTCCACCAATGTTATATATGCCATCATATGCCAGCAATGCCCCTCTGCTATGTACATTGGCCAAACTGGACAGTCACTACACAAGAGGATAAATGGACACAAGTCAGATATCAGGAATGGCAATATACAAAAACCTGTAGGAGAACACTTCAACCTCCCTGGCCACACAATAGCAGATGTAAAGGTAGCCATCTTACAGCAAAAAAACTTCAGGACCAGACTCCAAAGAGAAACTGCTGAGCTCCAGTTCATTTGCAAATTTGACACCATCAGATCAGGATTAAACAAAGACTGTGAATGGCTATCCAACTACAGAAGCAGTTTCTCCTCCCTTGGTGTTCACACCTCAACTGCTAGCAGAGCACCTCACCCTCCCTGATTGAACTAACCTCGTTATCTCCATACTGATTTATACCTGCCTCTGGAGATTTCCATTACTTGCATCTGAAGAAATGAGGTTCTTACCCACGAAAGCTTATGCTCCCAATACTTCTGTTAGTCTTAAAGGTGCCACAGGACCCTCTGTTGCTTTTAATAGTAGGCTGTGATTTTTAGAGTCCTTTTCTCAAATTCTGAAACCCCAGCATAAGCCTGAATATATCCCAGCTGGATACAAGAAGCACAGAGAGAGCTGATTTAAATGCAAATTGATTTGAATGAAAAATTCTAGGCAGGAGCCTAACTCCTGACACTAAAGCGTGTAATAGTTGCAGTTTTTGCATCTCTAGGATAGATCAATTCTAGAGAATATGTTAGGTAGTTAAATAGCCCACTCTAGGCAATTGGCCTAAAATGGTATGAGGTTAGGATGACAATACTCATTTAAGTTACTAACATTTTAGTAAAAGCAATCAGAACTGTTGACAGTTCAATTTTGCCCTGTACATATTAAACAAGAAGATGACAGATACAAAGTGGATGAAAAAAAAAGTACCAAGGCTGGCAATATTAATCTCAAGAACAATGGGCCTTTAAACTGTTCAGCTTTGTCTAGAAAACTGAGTGACCCTTTTAAAAATTAAAATTACTCCAAAGATGTACATCATTCCATCACCAAAGTAAGGAAGGGTGCAGCATTAGTCTCATGGGCCTGTCAAACTTTGACCATTTGAATAAGTGAGATTTTAGAGATCACTCTGTGAAATCCTTTATCATAACAAGCAGAGCTGGTTGAAATTTTTTGACATAAACATTTTCTGACAGAAAATAAAGTGTTTATTCCCTTTGGGTTGGAGAAAAAAATAATTACACTGGAGTAACGTAACTCTTATTCCATAACCATGTCCACATGAGAAGTGCTATAGCTTTTCTGGTATAATTTCCCATGTAGCCAAACAATAAGAAAGTGAGGCCTGGTCTACACTAGGAGGTTATGTCGAATTTAGCAGCGTTACATCGAATTAACCCTGCACCCGTCCACACAACAAAGCTATTTAGTTCGACATAGAGGTCTCTTAAATTCGATTTCTGTACTCCTCCCCAATGAGGGGAGTAGCGCTAAATTCGACATGGCCATGTCGAATTAGGGTAGGTGTGGATGGAAATCGACGCTAATAGCTCCGGGAGCTATCCCACAGTGCACCACTCTGTTGACGCTTAGGACAGCAGTCCGAGCTCGGATGCTCTGACCAGCCACACAGGAAAAGCCCCGGGAAAATTTGAATTCCTTTTCCTGTCTGGGCAGTTTGAATCTCATTTCCTGTTTGGACATCGTGGCGAGCTCAGCAGCACTGGCAACGATGCAGAGCTCTCCAGCAGAGGTGACCATGCAATCCCAGAATAGAAAGAGGGCCCCAGCATGGACTGATCGGGAAGTCTTGGATCTGATCGCTGTGTGGGGCGATGAGTCCGTGCTTTCGGAGCTGCGCTCGAAAAGACGGAACGCAAAGATCTACGAGAAGATCTCAAAAGCCATGACAGAGAGAGGATACAGCCGGGATGCAACGCAGTGCCGTGTGAAAATCAAGGAGCTGAGACAAGGCTACCAGAAGACCAAAGAGGCAAACGGATGCTCCAGATCCCAGCCCCAGACATGCCGTTTCTACGAGGCACTGCATTCCATTTTAGGTGCGGCTGCCACCACTACCCCACCACTGACCGTGGACTCTGAGGATGGGATATTGTCGACGGCCGGTTCCTCGGAGATGTTAGTGGACGGGGAAGATGAGGAAGGAGATGAGGAGGACGAGGCAGTCGACAGCGCTTACAACGCTGATTTCCCCGACAGCCAGGATCTCTTCATCACCCTCACAGAGATCCCCTACCAACCGTCCCCAGGCGTTAACCCGGAGCCAGAATCAGGGGAAGGATCAGTCGGTAAGTGTTTAAAACATGTAAACATTTATTTTGAACAGAACAGGAATATTAACAATATTAACAATGGGTTTTTCATGATTAGTTTGCCCTAGGCGCTTAACGTTTTAGTCCTTGGCAGTGCAACTACTCTAAAAGAATCAAACAATGTCCGGTTTATGATGATTAGTTTGCCCTAGGCGCTCTAATTTTTAGTCCTTGCCAGTGCAGCTACTGGAAAAAGAAGGTCTATATGTCCGGGGATAGAGCTAAAATCCTCATGGGACATCTCCACGAAGCTCTCCTGGAGGTAATTGGAAAGCCTTTGCATGAGGTTCCTGGGGAGAGCGGCCTTATTGGGTCCTCCGTGGTAGGAAACTTTTCCACGCCAGGCTATCATCAAGTACTCCGGGATCATTGCCTTGCAGAGCATGGCGGCATACGGCCCTGGTTTTTGCTGGCTTTCACGCAGCATGCGGTCTTTCTCTGTCCCAGAAATCCTCAGCAGAGTGATGTCGCTCATGGTGACCTGCTATGAATTAGGGGAATGTTACTGTTGGGACTGCTTGCCTGTTCCTTTACAGAACTGTAACCAGTGGTTTACAGCCACGCGGTGGAGGCGGGAGAGGGGCAGCATACAGGGATCTTTCCCGGGGACAGCCGCGAGGGGGTGGGACAGGGGCAGAGTTCATGCTTGCCGGATTGCCGGCAGCAGGAACTGGCCAACGCTAGGAGCATTGCTTTGAACGTGAAAGGAGGGCACGGCTATAATTTAAGTTTTAAGCAGCCAAAAGTCTACGGCTTACCATGTCAGCCTGCTACCCGAATTCCGCTGTCCTGCCCCGCTTGTCTGATCTCCAGTGCAAGACCCCAGGCACTGAATGCGAAGGCCGAAAATTTGACCTTGTCCTGAGTGCGCATGTGATAGGTGCTGTGCATGGTCTTCTTCACAGAGAAAGACTATGTTCATTGTTCACAAAAAATTATCTTTGTGAGGAATTCACTCCCTTTTTCCCATTCCACAGCTACGACTGTCTCCCGACCTACCCTGGCATCCCCCTCCCAGAGGCTGGCGCAGATTAGGCGGAGAAAGAAAAGGACACGGGACGACATGTTCTCAGAACTTATGGGCTGCTCCCGAGCTGAGGCGGCCCAGCAGACCCAGTGGAGGGAGAACATGTCCCAAATCCATCGATCACACATTGAACGGGAGGAGAGGTAGCGTCAGGAAGACCAGCAGGCAACTCAAATGCTGCTTGGACTAATGAGGGAGCAAACGGACGCTCCGGCGCTTTGTGGATGTTCTGCAGGACCGGAGGCAGGAGGACAGAGCCCCGCTGCAGTCTATCTCTAACCGCCCTCCCCCGCCACAAAGTCCCATACCCCCCTCACCCAAAGTCCCAAGAAGGAGGGGCGGCAGGGGCCGTGAAAAATGTCACTCCACCCCTGCAGACTGCTCGAGTACCAGAAGGCTCTCATTCCCCAAAATTTGATAAGTCCTTTCCTTCCCGCCTCATCCAAGCCCCCGTCCCAGTTTCATCCCCTAACTGTGTAGTTGCTAATAAAAAATATGTTTCTGTTAATTACTGTTTCCATCATGTTCTTTTACAGGAGAGTGTGTTTGATGGGTGGAAGGGGGTTGGTAATTGGAGAGGACAGTCACCTTTACCAAGGTACAGACACAGGGGCAGGTTCAGCAGCAGGTCACACACACATTGCAGTCACTAGGCACCCTGGTCAGTCTGGGAGGTGGTTTTCATGTTCTGTGTGGGGGGGCTATGTGACTTTGTGGCGGGGGAGGGCGGTTAGAGATCTTATGCAGCGGTCCTTATCCTGGATCACAGAGCCACGCAGCAGGGGATCTGTAACCGTCCTCCCCCGCCACAAAGTCACATAGCTCCCACACACAGAGTCCTGAAAAGGAGGGGTGGCAGGCTCCGTTGAAACAACCAGTCCAGCACTGCGGACCGCTCTAGGAGCAGGAGCCTGTCATTCCTCGAGTTTATAAGCTTTCTTTCCATCACTACGCCTGCTCCCCACCACAGTCTGCGTCCCAGTTTCAACCCTTTACCGCGAAACCCGTAATAAAGACAACGGTGTTCATTAACAAAGTTCCATGTATTTTATTTTTAAACATGTGTTGGAAGGGGGACGACGGGGTGAACGGGGTATGTAGCTGCGGAGGATAGTCAACATAAACTGGGTAAAGAAACGGGGGCAGGTTCAGCTTTTCTTTAAACAAAGTTAATAGTCACAGGTTACCCTGCTCACTGAGGAACCTAGCTTTCAAAGCCTCCCGGATGCACAGCGCGTCCCACTGGGCTCTTCTAATCGCACGGCTGTCTGGCTGGGCGTAATCAGCAGCCAGGCTATTTGCCTCAACCTCCCACCCCGCCATAAAGGTCTCCCCCTTGCTCTCACACAGATTGTGGAGCACACAGCAAGCTGCAATAACAGTGGGGATATTGGTTTCGCTGAGATCAGAGCGAGTCAGTAAGCTTCTCCATCTCCCCTTGAGACGTCCAAAAGCACACTCCACCACCATTCTGCACTTGCTCAGACGGTAGTTGAAGAGTTCTTTTTCACTGTCCAGGGCGCCTGTATAGGGCTTCATGAGCCAGGGCATTAGCGGGTAGGCTGGGTCCCCGAGGATAACTATAGGCATCTCCACATCCCCAACAGTTATTTTGTGGTCCGGGAAGTAAATACCTTCCTGCAGCCGTCTAAACAGACCAGAGTTCCTGAAAACACGAGCGTCATGAACCTTGCCCGGCCATCCGACGTTGATGTTTGTAAAACGTCCCCTATGGTCCACCAGTGCTTGCAGCACCATTGAAAAGTAGCCCTTTCAGTTAATGTACTGGCTGGCCTGGTGGTCCGGTCCCAGGATAGGGATGTGAGTTCCATCTATAGCCCCACCGCAGTTTGGGAATCCCATCGCGGCGAAGCCATCTATGATGACCTGCACGTTTCCAAGGGTCACTACCTTTGACAGCAGTAGCTCAACGATTGCGTTGGCTACTTGCATCACAGCAACCCCCACGGTAGATTTGCCCACGCCAAAGTGGTTCGCGACTGACCGGTAGCTGTCTGGCATTGCAAGCTTCCAGAGGGCTATGGCCACTCGCTTCTGGACAGTCAGGGCTGCTCGCATCCAGGTGTCCTTGCGCTTCTGGGCAGGGGACAGCAGCTCACAAAGTTCCAGGAGAGTTCCCTTCCGCATCCGAAAGTTTCGCAGCCACTGGGATTCATCCCAGACCTGCAGCACTATGCGGTCCCACCAGTCCGTGCTTGTTTCCCGGGCCCAGAATCGCCGTTCCACAGCATCAACATGACCCATTGCCACCATGATGTTCACGGCGCAGGGTCCCGTGCTTTGTGAGAGGTCTGTGCCACTCTCAGACTTCATGTCCTCACCGTGATGCCGTAACCTCCTCGCCCGATTTCTCAGCATCTGCCTCTGGAAAAGGTGGACGATAAGGTGCGAGGTGTTGACAACGGCCATAACTGCAGTGATGGTCGCAGCGGGCTCCATGCTCGCAGTGCTGTGGCGTCCGCGCTGTCACTCACCAGAAAAGCGCGCGAAACGAAATGATTGCCCGCCGGCGCTTTCAGGGAGGGAGGGCGGGAATGACGGTTGGATGACGACAGTTACCCAAAACCACCCTCGACACATTTTTTTCCCCAGCAGGCATTGGGGGCTCGACCCAGAATTCCAATGGGCAGCGGGGACTGCGGGAACTGTGGGATAGCTGCCCACAGTGCACCGCTTCCAATGTCAACGCTTTCCCCGTTAGTGTGGACTCACAAAGTCGAATTACTGCCCTTAGTGTGGATACACACGTTCGACTTTGTAATATCGATTCCACATATTCGATTTAAGTAAAATCGAACTACTCTCGTAGTGTAGACATACCCTGAGATAGGGTGACCAGATGTCCCGATTTTATAGGGACAGTCCAATTTTGGGGGGCTTTTTCTTATATAGGCTCCTATTACCCCCTCACCCCATCCCGATTTTTCACACTTGCCCTCTGGTCACCCTAGAGGGAGATACTCTTAAAACCACCTTAAAATGAATTCAAAGATGAGCAATTCTTCTTCAAAATAGTGAGATTTACCAGGTCCGACCAGTGGAACATATTGCATAAAGTACCTTAAATTAGCAAAACTTAAGCCTTGGTTGGTAGAAACCTGAATAATATTTTTAAGTAAATGGAAAACTAATCTACATGTCGCATTTTGCCAGCCCCTGGGTTCCATCTTGCCTATTTTTTAGGTTCCCAGCAGTCTGGTGGGATTGTGTCATTCTTTCAGATGTAGACTGAGAACAATTTATTTCCCATAGGTTATTGAGCAGCCATCAGATTCAAATAGCTTTTGGTTACTATCAACTTGGGCTGGATTTAAACCTCAGTGACTTAGAAGATAAAGTCTCTATTTTATACTTACCAGCCTATATAAGCAATCCAATTCCCCTAAATGGTTTTCAGTCACAAAGCCTGCTTTTTGCTTTTGTGACAGTTTCAGGCAAAATGTCAGAAAATTTGCACATGAAGTTAGGGTGACCAGATGTCCCGATTTTATAGGGACAGTCCCGATTTTTGGATCTTTTTCTTATATAGGCTCCTATTACCCCCCACCCCCTGTCCCGATTTTTCACACTTGCTGTCTGGTCACCCTACATGAAGTTCAACTTCTTAAAAAAGCCCCAAACGTCACAGCTAATTGCACTTTGGATGGGAAAAGTTTTGAATTGCTTTTACTAGAAATACACTCATTTCAAGATTTATGACTCGACTACAAATGCAAAGACACAAAGTATAAATTAATTGTTGTCAGACTCGAATTTTGTATGCTAGCTGTCTATCATATTGTAAAATGGTCTACAGCAACTTTTTCAATATTTTAACCATGATAAAGTTGCTAATTGACAAAGAGCATGCACAGCCCAGAGCATTCAAATACTTCAGTTTGGTTTAAAGTACAAAATGGTAGCAATACTGTGTGACTGATTTTTCAAAAGAGTCTGTTACAAGCAATTTCTTTCAATATGTAAGTGTTATGAAGTTAGCCTCTGAATATATAGGTCCCTGGGTACACTGGAAATGAGTGTACTATGCAAATGAGTAAATATGTAGGTTCCAAAGTGTGTATCAACTACATGAACAGAATAGTATAATTCGTTAGGGCCAGATTCATCAAAGAAATAATGGGTAAATAGTTTTTGTTCTTGTTTTTAAGATTTTAGGGTCCAATCCTGCACCATTGGAGTCAATGGGAGCCTTGTGATTGTCTTCCAGGTGAGAAGGATCAAGCCCAAAGAGAAGAAAAGTCACCTGTAAACCTCATCTCTTGTACTCTATAGTTTTTGTATAAAATTCCAGTGTTTCCACAGAAATGTTGACATATGTACATAGACAAGAGCCTGATTCTAGTTTTCTATGCACCTTTTTGAAGATTGAAAATAAATTGGTTATTTTTTCCACATGTGCCTAATGAAATACTGCAAGAAAGCTAGCATTTCTCTCTTGATCTGAGACAGGAAGTTCTGGAAATTTTACAAAGAAGTATGTCCTCTGAGGGCCTGATCCAGCACTCATCGAAATTGATGGAAAGACTTTTATTGACTTCAGTTGGTGTTGGAGCAGCTCTTAAAGATTTATGTCCCAAGACTCAGCTCCTCAAAGGTATTTAGGTACCTAACTCTCATTAAAATCCATGGAAATTAGGAGCATAAATGTCTTTGAAGATCTGGGCCCAAACACTTATATGGCTCACACAAACCTCCCTGAATTTTAAAGTCTTCTCTGCCATATTAGATACATTTTTCTCTAGTTGCCTTTAAAAGGAAGAGCTCCTTTTCAAGCACAAAGAATAGGTATCGGACAGAAAGAAATGAGGAGGCTTACCAAATTAACTGGCAACATGCTGTGCCAATTATGAGACCTGACTTTCAGTGAAGTCATAAATTCCACAGCACTATGAACAGAGTTTTGTTGAACAAAGCAAAATAGGCTGCTTTTAACATGATTCCTTGTCTGTGTTTTCCTTCCCGAAGGTTGGTAACTTTAGAGTTATAGCAATTACTACAGCTTCTGTTTTGTAGCAATTAGTTTTCTTCTTGTTATAACACAGAAAATATGATAAAGGTCAAATCAGAAGCAGAAAGATTCTCTCTCTCTCTCATGTGTTTCTACAGAATACAAAGTGGTTTTTTTTTTTCATCCTAATCCTAATTGGACAAAATGTGAGCCTCCTGTGACATTTGAAAGGACTCTTCTGAAGTTCTTTTAGGGAACTTTTTAAAAATTGTACTTTGTAATACAAAATAAGTAAAGTTACCATTTCTTACTCCCTTGTTCAGCTTCTGAATTGTCCCTTTTCGAGTTGCAGAGAAACCTAAAAAAAATGAGGATGGAAATATCAGGGTTTGATATTGAAACCTTAGCTTATTCACATTGCATGTTTGAACTGGAGATGCATAAGGACTGAGTGGCTCTGCTGCTTTCTTTATTAAAGAGGCAGGGTAGTGTTTGACGGTTGATCATCTGCCCCAAAGGTGTTGATGTTAGGATACTAGAATTCAATGTAATTGCTGCTCCTGAGCAATGCATATGTGAGGTCATTTAGAGGGTTAATGAGGAGATGTACTGTTTGGTACTTTGTGTCTTCATAATGTTTAGCTCTTTCTCTCTCTCTCTCTCTCTCGCTCGCTCATCTGATTCAATTGGGACAAGTGGACAACTTACCCTGTGTCTGCCTGAGAAGGGTTTTGGATGAAGGTTAACTGACTGAGGTTTAGTCCAGGTAAGACAGAGCCTGATGCTGATTCCATGACCCCAGTATAAATCGGAAGTGACTCCACTGAAGTCAGTTGATTTATTTTAGCCTTTGCATTATGGTAACACCTGGATGCCCCAATTGTAGTTGTCCATTGTGCTGGACACTGTATAAAAATGTAGTAGAAGACAGCCCATACCCTGGAGAGCTTACAGGCTAATTGTTAATAATCTTACCCTGGTTTAAAATTAGGGGACTTCAGATGATTATTAGATCTTAATTTAGCGTTACCAAATGAAACTAAATTGATATCAAACATTCCGAAACCAAAATAAAATCCACACTAGGAGATTGCATTGATTTCATAGAATTATAGAACCATAGCATTAGAAGTGACTGCAGGGGTCATCTAGTCTAACCCCTGGCCAAGATGCAGGATTTGTTGTGTAAACCATCCAAGACAGAAGGCTATCCAGCCTCCTTTTGAAAACCTCTAGTGAAAGAGCTTCCTACGCAGTCTGTTCCATTGCCCTACTGTTCTTACAGTTAGGAAATTTTTCCTGAGACTTAATCTAAATCTGCTAAACTGTACTATGAACCAATTGCCTCATGTCCTGCCCTAATTGGCAAGAGAGAAACTTTTCTCCATCTTTTTTCATGGCAGCCTTTTAAGTATTTGAAAACTGTGATCATGTCGTATATAAAAACGGCCATATTGGGTCAGACCAAAGTTCCATCTAGCCCAGTATCCTATCTTCTGACAGTGCCCCCCCTTAATCTCCTCTTTTCCAAACTAAACATACCAGTTCCTTCAGCCTTTGCTCATATGGCTTGCATTCTCCATCTCTTTGATTATATTTGTCACTTGCCTCTGGAGCCTTTCTAGTTTCTCTACATCTTTTCTACACATTGGTGACCAAAATTGGACACAGTACTCCAGCTGAGGCCTACCCCATGCTGAGTAGAGTGGCACTATCACCTCCTGTGACTTGCATGCTATGCCTCTATTAATTCAACCTAAAATTGCATTCGCTTTTTTTGCAACAGCATCGCACTGTTGACTCACGCTGAGGTTGTGATCCACCATGACTTCCAGATCCTTCTGAGTGGTGCTACTGCCAGGCCAGTTATCTCCCATTCTGCATTTGTTTTTTGTATAAGTGTAGCACCTTACATTTGTCTATATTGAATTTCATTTTGTTGTCTATATCCCAGTTCTCCAATTTATCAAGATCCCTTTGAATTTTAGCTCTATCTTCCAAAGTGTTTGCAACTCCCCCTACTTTTATGTCATCTACAAATTTGATCAGCATGCTCTTTATTACTACATCCAAGTAATTAAATAAAGATGTTAAATAACACTGGACCCAGAACAGAGCCCTGTGGAACTCCACTCGAGATCTCTTTCCAATCTGACATCATTCCACTAATGTCATTTGTTGTTTGTTGTCGTTTAACCAATTATGTATCCACTTAGTGGTAGTTCCTCTGAGGCCGCATTTTTACAGCTTACTTATCAGAATGTCCCATAGGACTGTGTCATAATGGACTTAACTAAATTAGTTTCTAAGTAGATTTAGTTGAATTGGTATAAATGTCTTGTGTAGAAGATACTGTAGATCTAATGTTGATAGATTGATGGAAGCTACCAGAGCTCCCTTGAGCGAAGGAGCACACTTGGTTTGTTACTGAGACCTGGTCTACACCTAAAACATAGGTTGACCTAGAGACATAGCTCAAGGCTTGGGAAAAAAATGTCTTGCCCTGTGCAACATAGTTAGGCAGAGGTGTATTAAGGTCTCCTGGGGTCCTGGCCCAGAGCAAGTGGGGGGGCCCCGCCCCAGAGCCATGGTCCGGCCCCACCCTTTGTGCCTGCAGTCTCACCACCATTCTGCCCCTTTCGCCCGGGGCCTTGTCCCTGTTCACTCCTTTCTGCCCTCCCTCCCCCCCGCGGCCCAAAGACCCGAGAAGCTCTGTCTCCTCGCCTTGGCCCTGGGGCCACAGCAGGGAGTGAGAACTTCTCCAGCCCTGAGGCTGCGGCAGGGAGTGTGAGCTCCTTCAAACCTGGGGCCGCAGCTGGAGTCCGGGTGCTGGACTTTCCTTGTTCCACCCTGCCTGCCCAGTGCTCCTGCCGGGGACCAGGATTGGAGCACTCAGGCTGCCCATGGCTTCTGCCAGGGCTCTGAGCTTCCACCACCTCATGGCGGATTTCTGCTGGGGTGCCCATTTTTTTGCCCTCCCCCCCCCAATTGGCCGGGGTCCCTGGGTATGGGCCCCATGGGCCCATTGGATAATTCGCCTCTGTAGTCAGGTTGACCTAATCCCCACTGTAGGTGCAGCTTGGTTAATGGAAGAATTCTGTCAACCTAGCTACCACGTCTCAAGAAGGTAGATTTGCTACAGCAATAGAAAATCCCCTTCTGCCTCTTGTAGCAAATGTCTACATGACAGCAGCACAGCTGCACAACTGCATCTGTACCAATGTAGCACTTGTAGAGTAAACATAACCCTCAGATTTGCAGTTTCTGGAATCATTAGGTCCTAAGCTGCTCCTGGATGTGCAGGTCATTGAGGTGACCATGACTGCTTTTTCTATCTTGGTTTGGTGAGAAAGGTGCTGGCTTTGTTACCCTGAGATTAGATTACTGCAATGCACCCTCTGGGTTAATATCTCTGCATTTCATGTAAGCTGAAAAAAAAGCCAGTGTGGTAACATACCAAAAGATAGCGAGGTAGTGTCAAAAAGGAATTAGACCATGAGAGAATTTGGCCTAATATGTAAAGTAAAGGAGGGCATGGCAATAAAAAAGGAAGCATAGGCACAGGGAAAGAACTAGCACCACATGTTCCCCTGTCTATGAGCATATACAATCAATGAAAATAAAGTAATGTGAAGTTTCTCTAGGTGGCTCTAAAGTAGCTCTGAATTTGAAAATGAAGATTTCAAGGTTAAAGGTAGGAATTACTGTGATGGCAGATAGTTTATAAATTCATTGTCTGAGAAAGCAAATCTGATATCTTTGGTTATCACGTAGCTGAGGCCAAATATCAATGTGTTTCTATGTTGGCCATCTCGTGGAATAAGTTTTCCATTGTTTCTGTGCTAAAATAGTTGCTGGTGTGAAATGAGGCCACAGCAGGACTATCCAGAATAAATCCTTTTCATTAGCTCTCAGCATAGCAATTTGCATGATGCCTGGCAATCATTTATATTCATACAACCTTCTAATCAATTCATTTCCTGGATAGTTTGGTCCAGCATTCACACTTGGATGATAGAATGAATTTGTGAGTCAAGGCAATGCTTAAAGCCAAACCTGCCAATTCTGCCCTCTGGGAATTTCATCTGCATATCAGAGGGCCCACAGAGAAGTAAAGAGACCTGCTTGTGCTTTTGTGCACAGCCTGGCATGTCTCTATTTTATAACACTCTGGTTTTCCTCCCATCAACATCCCCTCCACACATTTGCCTGGGGGGCTGGCCCCCAGCAGAGTACTGTTTGAAAGGGATAAACACACCAGGGCTGGCTTGTTAAACATTTGACAAGTGTTTGTGATATTTCACAGCTGGCCTGTTAAATGCCTGTAGAAAGACTGAGCATGGGTCTAGTTAGCAGTTCTCCATCGAGAAAAAAAATACCATTTGATCTTGACTTTTATGCTGCTTCATCCTTTTGTTTGAGGAGATAGGTGCCTTATAGCTACCCAAGATAGCGGTTGTAAGTGTGAATACACCCTTCAATTAGCAGAACTGTAAGCATAAGCCCCCCCCCCCCCCCCCCGACAAAAGGTATGTGTGATCTCCCTCCCCCGCCGAGCTTTTGCCTGAAAATTGGTGTGTGTGTGTGGATTACACAGAAACTGAACTCAGACAAGGACAGAGAGACAGCCTGAAGAAGCAGCTGAAAGCATGGTGGCTGACCCTAGATGGAACCTGGGATGAGATTTTTTGGGTCAGAGGTGCAGGCTAAAAGAGTACTCTTGGGGCTAGTCTACACTACCGCAGTAGTTCGGCGGCTGGGGATCGAAGTTCCTAGTTCGATTTATCGCGTCTGGTCTGGACGCGATAAATCGAACCAGGAAGCGCTCGCCGTCGACTGCGGTACTCCAGCTCGGCGAGAGGAGTACCGCGGAGTCGACGGGGAGCCTGCCTGCCGCGTGTGGACCGCGTCTGAACCGCGGTAAGTTCGAAGTAAGGTATGTCGAATTCAGCTACGTTATTCACGTAGCTGAATTTGCGTACCTTACTTCGACTTGGGGGGCAAGTGTAGACCAAGCCTTGGTGTTGTCAGCTAAAGAAGCTGTTTCCTGCCATTTGATTTACTCTGGGGTCAGAGACACAGGACTTTGTACATTCTTTGTAAACAAACAAAACTGCATCAAAGAAATTTCTACTCCCAACTGAAACACCCACGGGACCCCAAACTTTGACTAGCCCTAACTCTCCCTCCCCTCTTCTCCACCATCAAGAGGTGTTAGTTAGGTGAGCAGTTAGTCTGCTCCATCAATTCACAGCCTCTGTTCTTCCTTTACATCCATTTCCTCCACTCCTGTTTCTGTGCTTCTCAGTGCCTCTGTAGAAAGTCTCGGGCCACACTAAGGCCTTGTCTTTACTTGGAATGCCTCAGTTCAGCAATTGGTATAGCTGCACAGGTGCAAACCCCAATTGTAGCAAATTGCACAGAGTTCAAGCAGCAGTATACTCCACTGGTGCAAATCATCACTGTCTTTGTCTGCTTCTGGGGTTTGCAGTAGTGCATGCACAAAATGCTGAATCTCAAGTGTAAATCCCACCACCACCAATTTGTCTTCTCCTTCCTCAACTCTGCCATCTACATTGACAAATACCTTTTATTTCTCTTACCTAATTGACTCATATGCTTTCAAGCAAGGTTGCCTATTTTTCACATTATTATACGAAGTGTTGTTGTAGCCATGTCAGTCCCAGGATATTAGTGAGACAAGCTAGGGTAGGTAATATCTTTTAATGCACCAACTTCTGTTGGTGAAAGAGACAAGCTCTCGAGCTTACACAGAGTCTACCTTTAAGCTATATATACACTACAGCCTCTGTCGGCAAAACGTATGTCGCTCAGAAGAGTGAATATTCCACCCCCCTGAGCGACAAAGTTACACCAACATAAGCGCCCTTGTGCACAGCACTATCATAGAATCATAGAAGATTAGGGTTGGAAGAGACCTCAGGAGGTCATCTAGTCCAACCCCATGCTCAAAGTAGGACCAATCCCCAACTAAATCATCCCAGCCAGGGCTTTGTCAAGCCTGACCTTAAAAACCTCCAAGGAAGGAGACTCCACCACCTCCCTAGGTAATGCATTCCAGTGCTTCACCACCCTCCTAGTGAAATAGTGTTTCCTAATATCCAACCTAGACCTCCCCCACTGCAGCTTGAGACCATTGCTCCTTGTTCTGTCGTCTGCCACCACTGAGAACAGCCTAGCTCCATCCTCTTTGGAACCCCCCCTTCAGGTAGTTGAAGGCTGCTATCAAATCCCCCCTCACTCTTCTCTTCTGCAGACTAAATAACCCCAGTTCCCTCAGCCTCTCCTCGAAAGTCATGTGCCCCAGCCCCCTAATCATTTTCATTGCCCTCTGCTGGACTCTCTCCAATTTGTCCACATCCCTTCTGCAGTGGGGGGCCCCAAACTGGACACAATACTTTAGATGTGGCCTCACCAGTGCAAAATAGAGGGGAATAATCACTTCCCTTGATCTGCTGGCAATGCTCCTACTAATGTCCTAATGCTCCTACTATGTCAGTGGAAGAGCTTCTCCCAGTGACATAGCTTATGACACTCACAGAGGTGGGTTTTTAGGCTGACAGCAGCACTTTTTTTATGCCGACGGTACTGCTGCACCGCTGCAGTGCTATATGTATAGGCATGGCCTTAATATTTGTGCTCTTCCTAGTGCCAGGACTGCTATTTTCTTACATGCCAGCGGGAGGAGGGAAGACTCCTTGTTCCCTTCCCATCTTATATGGGTCAGGGAAAATCTGCTTGTTCTGTGTTCTGGTTTGATAAGGCTGCATCTTGTATAGTCAAAAAAGGAAACTTTCTCTGTGCCCACATTTTCACATTACTGGCAAATGGGAGGCTCCCTGCCAAAATGTGCCCACTGGCATTGTAACAAAATGAATCACAAATGTGGTGAGTTGAGAGCCAACTGTTTATGGTGGACGAGAAACAAAAATGTCCAGGCTGGCTGCCATACAGAAAAAAGCTTGTAAACCTTTTTTGTGAGTGGAGTCCTAACAAGGTGCAGTTATTTAATGCTGAGGATTTGAAGCTAGGTCATGAGCTCCAAATAGACTTCGCCTTAGTTTCATTAGTGGCAGGAATTCTACAGAATGAGTGGTTTCCTTGTTGTCAGCATGCCTGCTATTAAAGCCTAAAGTCTGTGTAATGACCACAAGAAGATAAACCCAAAGCACAAATCTCTTTCCTCCTACCGCTTCTATTTTTCAGGCTGGACAGTAATCCTGTGGTATTTTCAATGGAAATACCAAGAGGAGAGTGCTTACAGAGGTATTTTCCATCAATAATACTGGGACAAGACTGCTGCTTTGGATATTTAACAGCAGAGAAAACAAATGATATTATCCATGCCAGTCAGAGCATTTGGCACAGGATTAGATTAATCCGTGAAATTACATTTGAGGGGGTTGGAATTGACACAAAACAGATTTGTTCATTGTTATTAGCATCGTATATGCTATTCTTGACAGCCTGAAGGGGGCAGAGGTTAGGTACATAAAATTTAGATTGCTGTTCTGTTGGACTGTGCTAGGTGAGTGCAGAAACTTTTGCTTGCCTCTCTTGGCCAGTGAAGCTCTTTGCAGCTGTCTGCTGTTTTCTTCTGCTCCACTCTGTCCAAAGAGGCTGACTATACTTTGTACCTTTCTCATTGAAACACACTGAGAACCTCAGAGCATCAAATCTTTTCCAGTTACAGCTGGAAAAACACCAAGAGGCTTAAGCTGCTACCCACAGCGTATCACAAAAAGGAAATGATTTATGGAAATGCGAGAATGAAGTATAAGTCGATATAAAGTTGTCAGTTAATAAAGAAAAGGTTGACAGTTGGAAAGAGTTCCATCATGCTGAAGAAATTTGAAAACTGTGTATCATGGTTCTTCTTTTTTTTTTTTTCTTGGAAACTTATGAAACAAATAAAAGCCTAACTCTCCCTCCCTCTTGGATTATTGCTTAAAAATATTGTCATTTTGTCTCTGGCTTCAGGGCTGACTAAGGCATTTGCAAGGCAGCATACGTGATTTTTAGCAGATAGCTTACTGTCCAAAAGACTTACTTAGAGGAAGGCCCTGAGGAATAGTCTTTGGATAGAATAATTATTGTCCTGCCCTAAATAAAATAAGGGAAAAAAAGTACTTCCAAAAGAGGATCTATATCCTTTTTACATGGACTTTGTTTAAAAGAACCAAAGTGGGAGTACTGTCTAGTGGTTAGCGCTGGGGGTCAGACCTGTGCATATCTTTTTGTAATGAAAGCCAAAATCATATCTTTTGGTGAGCCTGGGCTGAGCCTTGTTTGCATATAGCCTTTTTCATCACTCTACAAGGTTAATCTGATAGGGAAGTCCTAGAAGAAATTTTGTTGTCATCATGTAAGCGATAATCCAAGAGACAGATAAAGTTAGGCTTTTATTTGTTTCATACATTTCCAACAAGGTCTGGTCTATATCTAAAACTTGGATCAATCTAGCTACATAGCTATGAGGTGTGAAAGTCCCCATATAGCTGGTGCTAGATTTCTTCCATCAACTTAGATGTTGCCTCTTGAGTGGGTAGATTTACTTTCATTTGCTATAGCAATTGTCTAGACTATGGCGGCATAGCTACAGCTGTGCCACTGTAGTGCTTGTAATGTAGACATACCCCAAGAAACCAAAAGGGGTGGGGGGAAAGACCACACTATATACGATTTTCTTATTTTCCTGATAAAAGAGATGGAACATTCCTCAGTAATATTCTGTAACCAACTTCTTAGTAACTCCCCGATTTAACATTTTGTTTGTTTTTATTTTGGAGGTGCTTTTACAAGATCCCTTTTTTCTCTTTTTTTACTCCCACTTTCCCCACAAAACTTTTGTGATGACCTTTCCTCATGCCAGGGCTTGGCACTGTGAAGTGTCCAGAGGAAATCACTTATGTTTACTTTTCTCTCCTGAAGAGGTAAACATTTTGGCAAATCTAATTTTCCTCTCATTTACATCAGTTTTACACCTATAAGACTCCACTGACTGAAGTGGATTTATTCCTGATGCACACCACAGTAAATGCATGGAGAAGTAAGCCTTCTCACTGTGTATCCACTAAGGCATATATTAACATTAGAAAGGGTGTCATGGTCATATGACACTTGTACTACATAAGGCAAGGGGCCTGTCATGGCCTATACCCTATACCTACACAGATTTGGTAGTTAAATCATCCCCATGGCAGTGCATTGGACTGCCACATGACCACTGGACTAGCTCCACTGGTTATCGGTTTTATGGTGTTCGAGTCAGGATTTTAACAAAAATCTTGTGAAGATAAACTAATGATTATAAATAAGCACATGAATATAACAATCCTTAAATGCGATATATACCAACAGCCAGGGTTCACTTCATGCATAATTGAAATACAGCCACCTCTGGGGTGGAACATTATAACTGTTTAACAGAGCAGAGCAACATAACTGTTTGAAATGAATGTAGCTACAGTTAATAATACCAACTGAAAATATGGTCATTTAAAAAAAAAGTATTTCTAGCTTCTGAGGGAAAAAATAGAATAGAATAATATTATCTAGTCTCCCACAGGTACCCTTTTTTTCTCACCATAAAACGTTCTGATACGATTTTATTGTGTTCGCTGTGTGTGTGCACATGCACCACCTGAGGATGTTCAAAATGCATTAGTCAGCAGTTAAAACTTTAGCACAAAAGTTTTGAGGACAAATTCATGCAATTCATCTTTTTAAATTCAACTAATTTTCATTTGGAGGTTCTGAACAATGCACCTAAAACATCAAAACAAAGAAATGTAATGGATTTTTTCTGTGACTGTCTCAATCGAAAGTCAAAATTCGTTTTAAATCACTTTATAATGGAAAATAAGAAGCTTCTGGCCTGAAATTTTATAGGTCAAGTTTCACCTCAAGGTAATGAAAACAAGCCAAGTTGTAAAATCTTCAAAAAGGGGGTTTATGGAAAGGCTGACAAATCCTTCGCTATAGTTACGTGGCTGGGGGCTCTTTGACACATTTCAATGAAGCATTATTGATTCGGATATGACACACTCCAAGTAGTAAAATTAAGAGACTGCCCTGCTGTTCTCAATTAGCATATCAGTCCTAAAGGCATGTCAGGCAGGCAGTGTTTTATGAGTGGCTGGTCATCTATGCTGCAGGAGCCACATGAACAGCCTGTGGTCTACATGCTTCACTTCTGAACCTCCAGCCAGACCATTGCTATGTGCCTATGCAAAGCTGAAGCAGCAGTGGTTTGCAGCTGCGTTTCCAAATCACCTGTGGTTATGCTACTCCCAGGCAGGGAAGAGGTTGGGTTTGGGGAAATTAGGGATTTTTTTGTGTAATTAAATATTTCCCATACTTTATATAAAAGATACTCAGATCTTAATAAGAGGAAGTAGGTATACTTTCCAGTCTCCTCACTTTGAATTTAAAGGCAAAGGAATCTGACTTCTTGAACAATGGCAAGAGCTGACGATTGGACATCAAGAAATTCATAGTGGAGTTGTGTTTAAGTAGCTACACTGCTGCATTAAAGGACATGAGTTGAAATCCTGGCCCCACTGAAATCATTGGGAAATTCCCATTGACTTCAGTGGGGCCAAGATTTCACACCAGTCCTGCAAACCAGCATGAGTAAACTAATGGGTCTACTTGTGTACATAAGGACTGTTCATATGAGAAAGGGTTGGCAGAACTGGCCCAGATACTATATATTTTAAAACTTTAAAGGAAGGCAACTTTATAATGATATGAAGGGATTGCAAAATGAATTTGGCTTTGGACAACTTGCTTCTGTTTGGATTTGGATTAGTCTGCAATCTCCTCTTCTGATTGTAGAGTACTTATCCCTGCCAAAAAATCTAAATACTTGAGAATATTTGCAAGTGAAAGGCTCTGACAGCTCAAAGATGCAGTTTGGTATCTAGAAGTGATCTGGACTTCTGTGGTCTAGAAATCATGCTGGAAATAGTGAGGTGTTGCTGATTTCTCCTTTCTGTAATGTGCTAACTGCAGTGACGTGTCTCTTTAAAATATTCCTTCCCTTCCACCCTGCCCCCGAAACATCAATTCCATATGCTTCCACCCGCCTTTAAAAAATCCATTTCTCCAGTACTCTCTTAGGGTATGTCTACATGGGGATAAAAACCACATGGCTGACCTGGGTCAGCTGACTCAGGCTCTCTGGGCTCAGGCTCCAGACCTGAAAAATTGTTGTGAACACATTTGGGCTTGGGCTGGAGTCCAAGGTCTGGAACCCACAGCAATTTTTCAGCCCCAAAGCTCGAGCTCTGTGAGACAAAGTCAGCTGACTCAGGCCAGCTCCGGTCATGATGTGGGGCTTTTATACTCATGTAGAGATATCCTTACTGTCCAAATCTGTCAGTTCTTCCAATCCCGGCCCAGCCCCTCTTGACCTGCTACATTCATTATCTCTTTGTCTGGCTACATTTTATCTGGCATTTTATCTCCCTTTTATTCTGACCAATAACATATTAATCCACAAACATTATAAGAATAAATTTTTCAGCTTCCCTCAAATACTGAACCTTCCCTCCTCCCTTCCCCACCTCCTCCACCATAAATAAACCAACACTTCACTTAATGCACATCAAATGTGGCATATGGCCTCAGGTCATGAGCTAAGCATGACTGAGCCTGACTAAAGGTGGAAGGTAAGAACTACTGAGAAAACCCAGAAACCGGGCGTATTGTGGTACTCCTCACTCACAGCTGGATGGTATAATTTAGTGATAGCCCCTGGGGGAGCATAGGGAAGAATGGTGCTTCAGGAGGCTCAGTTCCTACCAGAGATAGCTGTGCACATGTGTGCACTGAACCGTGCCAAGGGATGGTTCAGTGCACTCTATCCATCCCCCAGCTCTGAAGGCCAGGGCAGAGAGGAGGTTGGGTCATCATCTCTCCTCTTCCTTCCCCTCCACATCCCCTCTGAAGTGCTTTTTCCCCCTGGAATGCTTGGACGGACCACATCCTGTGCTTCCTTGACCACAGCAACTGCACTTGTCATTGGCTCATGTGCATAGTGTACGGGTGTGTGTGTGTGGGGGGGGGGGGGCTACTTGAACCCTCCCCAAACCCCATACACCCATTTTAGGACTAGGGCAAATCTGGCAGGCACTCAATACTGGTCCATTATCCCTGTGCGATTTTGTGAGAGCAGTGCTGTTGTAAGGCTGCCTTTCAAGTGACGTGATACAGGCCCCTAGCGTCTTGTAGTAATTAGAGATCCTGTAGGCCTTATGCTTCTACCTCGTGATGTACTTCCAGATACGCTGTACTATATTATATACAATGAATTCTTAGTGACCAGGGACTTCACTACCGCATGGTCTCTGCTATGAAGGTTTTGCTGAGAAGAACTGAGGAGAAAGGGCTCTTTTTATGTACAAATTAGTGGACTACAGAGAAGAGAGGATCTATTGTAGCTGAAATGTGATGAGGAGGGACTACTAGCTATAGCAAGGATTGGCAACCTTTGGCATGCGGCCCATCAGGGAAATCTGCTGATTTGGCGGGCCGGGAGGGTTTGTTTACCTGCAGCATCCGCAGGTTCAGCCGATCGCGGCTCCTACTGGCCATGGTTCACCGTTCCAGGCCAATGGGGGCTGCAGGAAGCAGTGGCCAGCACATCCCTTGGCCCAAACCACTTCCCGCAGCCCCCATTGGCCTGGAACGGCGAACCACGGCCAGTGGGAGCTGTGATCAGCTGAACCTGCGGATGCTGCAGATAAACAAACCCTCCCTGCCCGCCAGATTTCCCTGACAGGCCTAATTTCTCCATGCTGATTTTTTCCCCCTACTGTTACTCACACCTTCTTGTCAACTGTTTGGAATGGGCCACCCTGATTACCACTACAAAGTGATTTTTCCTCCTGCTGATAATGGCCCACTTTAATTGAATTGTCTCAGAATTGGTAAGGGAACTCCCATCTTTTCATGTACTATGTATATATATCTTCCTACTGTATTTTCCACTCCATGCATCTGATGAAGTTGGTCTTAGCCCACGAAAGCTTATGCCCAAATACATTTTTTAGTCTCTAAGGTGCCACAAGTACTCCTCGCTGTTTGTGCCAAAGGTTGTCAATCCCTGAGCTATAGTAACCACACTAAATGGGAATTTAGGTGGACTACTTAAACATTCATTGCCAGACCTTTGTCTTAAAGACTGAGGTCTCTTTTAACATGAGGTGAGTGGTAGTGGTGGTTACTCTCTAGCTCTGTCTACACAGTTGCTCAAACTATGATAGTTCCACAGATGTTAGGGAGACTGTGAGCCCTCGTGAAGGCCACCAGCTGCTGCTATCTGCTGAGAGCAGTTTTAATCAACCTGGCCTTGAACTTTTTGGCAGTGAAGACATAGTCTTAGGAATGGAGTGAAAATGACTTCCTGATCTTATAGGGTACGCTCAGCCATTTAAGGACACAGGGACTCTCTTTCATGTGACTTTCTGTGATCTGTACAAACAAGCACAGTTTGAACCCAAGTTGCATCAGTGAACAGAAGTCTCAAAGTGCTAATGGATATCCCCACTGAACTAAACAAACAAACAAACAAAAAGTGGACACCAAATATGGAAAGCATACCATAGCAGGTAACAGATAAACCAAGGCTGATTTCAAGTGTATTTAAACCATTCATTTCACATTGCTGCTTTCATCCCCAGAGATCCCAAAGCACTTCACACACAGGGCCTGTCATTCACCTTGCATAATCATTTACCCTGTGCAAAGTACGACCAAAGTGCATGTAAAATACTTTCAGATCAGAGTGGCACATCCACTTTGCACTGGGGCAAATGACTATACAAGGTGCAAAGTTTGTAGAGAATCTGGCCCTTAATTTCTGCTACACGGCTTAGGGTAGGGAGTGAGGAATAACATATGCAACTGAAACTACAGAGGTGTTGTAAAGAGCACACATGGCTGTGCTCATTTTTCTGAAAATTGCATTTTGGAATGCAATCGTGGTTCTGCCACCCTTTCTCGTGTTGACCAGTACTTTCCCTGTGAGTAGCTCCATTATTTACAATGGGAGTAAGGGCAGCAGAGCTGGGGCCTCTATGAATGTTTTAGCCATTGATCCAGAATTTCATAGTGAGAAAGCAGTGATTGTTATGAACAATCAGACGTCCCTACCTCCGTGAAACACTTGTTTCATCCTTGCTGTATTTCCTTATTCCTCTTTTTTAGATGGGAGTGGGAGGTTGACTTGATGATAGATGTTCTGGCTGACTATAAAGTTGAGTTGGTCTGTTTCCAAAGCACTGTATAATCTTGCTGTTCCATAGCTGTATAGATTGCATGACAAGTCAAATGTGGGTTGAATGGAGTGCTGCCATCTTTTGGTTATTTTAGGCAGATACATTCACAACTTACAATAATATATTTTCCTGCTAGTTAAGAATGATGCAGAAGTTTCAGTGAACAGCAGCTACCTTGGATGAAAACATTTAGGCAGTTGGAAGTCTAATTGTGACTTGTATGCATCCATACACATCTCAGCAGGGAGAATAGAATACATCCATCTGTATAACAGAGCACTGCATTATTTTTATTAAGGTTTTTTTTAATGCAGATATATGAACTATAGGAGTGAAATTTGAACAGTTTGTATATATCCACCATAAAGAAAAGGAGGTAGAAAAGAAGCCCCCCTAGATGCTTTTCAGAGATAACTGTAAACAATAAGAGCTTGCATGTGCACGCATTCACATATCCATGGCTACTAGATTACATCATGGTAACAAGAAAATGAAGAGCTGACATTTCATGATATCAGGGGTGCGAGAGGTGGCTTTATTATTAGTCCCAGTTATTCAAATCAATTATTTTAAAATATTATTATAACTCTACATTGCTCTCTTGACCCCCAACTGGAGGCAAAGGCAACCAGTGCAGATACATTGACAGGAGGCACCCCCCCTCTCTGCCCCTCCTTTCATCAGGGCCTTCTGGAGCTGAAGCTTAAAGTTCCTCAGCTTCCCCAGAGACCTTCACCACCAACAGGAGCCAACTGCCAGCTCCCCCTGTATCCTCCACCAGATCTGAGGGGACCTTTATCCAGGGACCTTGGGTCACGGTGAGAGCCTCTAAAAGCAAATCCTCAGGTTCATCATCCAGCTTCCTCAGAGGCCTCTAGTGGCAGCCAGGGCTACCAGGCTTGCCTTTTCACAACTTTGTCCTTGGAGCTAAAGAGACTCACTCCAGGGACATCCAGTCCATTGCAGAATTGCCACCATTTGGACACTGCCAGTCCCCCCCTTCTCAATGACTTCTGGGGATGGAACTCAGAAGCCACTAGGGTCCCCAGAGTTCTCCAGCAACCCACAGATGCTGGGCTTTTCTACTATGTCAGCCCTTGTAAAGTCACAGCACCACTTCAGTACCTGGCTCCCCAGGACTTCAAAAGGCTATTGACTCTCTTCTGCCATTGTGTAAGACAGAACTCCATAACGGATATCAGCCCTCCTGCAGATCTAAAACTGGGGGTAGAGGAGACTTCCCCCAGAGGCATATTATTATTCCATAAGTGTCTATTACAGGGGTTTTACATGTAACTGTGGGCATCTAATACTGGCCACTGTCATAGCATACTGGATAAAATGTGCTATTGATCTACCTGGTATGGCAGATTAGCTCAATCATGGCGAAGTTTAGCTTGCCCTTATCTAACATTAGGGATCATCAGTGGTGTGGTTATATATATATATGAACATCAACTACTGACTCAGGGCTATTCCTGACTATAGACAAGGCCCATGCTTCCACCTCCATCTTACCATTGGCTGGTTATTAAAATAGTGCTTTCCCTGCCAATCAGAAATTAAGAGGTGCTAATTTGCATCTCACTACTAAAAGATTTTAGGATGTCACTTTAATCCAGATTATACCAATTGTCTGGCTCTTTGAAGAGTTTAACAGGCCTCCAGTTTCTTAGTTTATTGTAGAAACTAGGACAAAAGTGCCTGCCGGGATGTTGCCAAGAGGGGATCCATGCTTGTCTCATATAAGGTTATTATTGATTTATCCCTGGATTCACCAACAAAGAGTCTCCATTCATTAACTGGTGCTACCTTCACAGCTTGCACACAAGGTGCCACAAGTCCTCTATGTTTCATGATTCTTTTCAGGCTAATACGCCTGACCCTTCACTTAAATGAATATAAGAAATATAAAAAGAAGAATATTACCCCAAAAGTATCACCTCTCAGCTTCCCCATTATCTTATTGTTTTCACCCCCTTCCCCCTTCAGTATTTGTCACTTCTTTTTTGTTTTTTGTCCTAATGAAGACTGTGAGCTCTCCAGGAAAGTACTTTGTCTCTATTTATCTGTACAATGCTTGGGACCACTCAAAGGTCTGACAAAAGTCTGTTGCTTAAGGAAGATGATCTTCTAATTAGGGGGTGGGGGGGGTGGAACAGTACCACACTAGGTATAATTGGAAACAATTTGGGGCATTCTCTTAAGATATTAGATTTCTTAAGTGTTCTTTCTTATATAGTTTCAGTGCAGCAGAATTAGTGATGAGGACGATGTTAAATGAAAACATCCTGAGGTCATTGTCCATTCCCAGCAAAGCACAAGGTCACTTGCCTCAAGATCAGCTATCTGCTATTAAGTTCAATATATCTGTTAGGAAAGACTTTCACTTTCCCAAAGATGACTCCCCCTTTTGCCCCCAAAATAATGCATATGTATTAGCTGTACACAAGACGTGTAGTTGCTGTAATCATAGCATGCCAAAATACTATGGACGTCACTGAGGCATCCTTCATAGACAGAACAAAAGAGCAGTTCCAGCTCCCTCAAAGCTCTCTGTTCCTTTAGTGGTACTGATTGTGAATACTCTGTGGAAACCTCTGGGCAGCAATTTTCTGAGCAGCCGGTGGAGTCAGGCTACATTGGAATCAGAATTTGAATGTGGGTGGTAGCATGTGGGAGAGCAGAGGTACTCAGTACAGCTGTACTTATCTTTATGACTATCCGTCTACCAATGCAATGACAGCATATAAAAATGACAGTGTGATTTCACAGTTTTTAATCTAGTTTATTATCAGGTTTTTTTCCATTTGGTTTCTCGGAGCAGGCAGGGAGGAGGAAATACACATTACTATTCCACACTGATTCATGACTAATCACTTTCAAAATGTGCAATCTTTTCCAGAAGAATTGTTTTTTATGCCCTATTATCTTTTCCATAACAGTACAGTGTTATCAAGAGCTGATATATTTTATATCTGTAAATGGAGCTGTATCCTTTAAAAAAATAATAGACGTGTGCAGGATTTCACTGGAAAGAATGATTCAGATACTGTCTTCTACATCTCTCTGTTTGAATTTACATTTATTTAGGACATATACAGCTACAACTAATCCAATTGCCAGTACATAAATAAAAGAAGAAGCCTATTTAATTGATGCAGGGAATGGAGGCCAGTGCCCTCCACCTGATATATTTTATTAGAGCTCCATGCTCTGTATCTAGGGCTGGATTATGACATTCTGAGGCCCTAAGATATGTAAAGTGTAAGAGGCCTCATACTATTAAAAAATATATATTATTTTCACAGAAAGGACATTGAATATATAAACATGAAAGCTTTATATTTGCATATATACAAAGGTGAAGTTGTAAAAACAGAATAATAATCTAACTAAAACACATCTTTCAATATGCCTGTTTGCATTATAAAATAGTTTCAAATGAACATATTTTCATCTGATTTCTTAATTAGTAGATATGAAAACTTTATATCTACAGCAACACAAAAGCAGTTACATTTACACAGACCAGCTTACTTAATGGAAGCAGTTCAACCTGCAGTATGTCTGTTTGCACATCACATTAATTTTAACACTGAAATTTTAAACATTTTCTTTCGTGATTTTTGGAGAGCAAAGTCATTGATGATGTCATCAAATGATAAACTACGGAGTTTGTCACTTTCAATGCACAGAATGCTTAGGGCAGATAGCTTTCCTTGCAGCATTTTCTAGGCAGAGATCTCTCTTCGCATTCACTTCTCTATCCCCTGTCTCCCCCAGGACCACTAATTAATCTGGAGTAAACACCTTGGACACACAGCGTGACAACAAGCTATATGCGCGAAAGAGAGAGAAAGAATTTACTGTCTCCGATCTCACATTTTTCCCGATGTTATCAGCACGGAGATTATTTATTTATTTATTTAAATAAGTTATGAAGGCATGGTCAGAAATTTACCAGTAGCAGCTGGGCAACAAAATGCTGCCTTAGGAGACTGATAACAGACTTACTCGTAGAAATACTAATTTAACAAGTGCAATTATGGTTTGTTTGTTTGTAGAACAGACAGGGCTGAGAAAAACAGATTGTTCTGTTTGGACATTTAAGAGCTAGTTGGAGTTTAACTTTGGCAACCCAAGTTTGTTTCAGTACAGATTTTATTTCTTTCTGGCACTTGTCAATAATGAACAATTCATGAAGAGTAAGGGTAGGGTAAGGGTATTTGTGTAGCCAGATGTGTATATTTTTGTCATATTTGAACAAAAATGTCTATATGTAGAGAGAATTTTATTTTTCCCATATCTCCTTTATTTATCGATCGATTTTTATTAAAATTGAAATGGAGTCAATTTTTTCTTTCTTAGAGGCCCCTCATATTTAGAGGCCCTAAGCTGTAACTTAAAAACAACAAGGAGTCCGGTGGAACCTTAAAGACTAACAGATTTATTTGGGCATAAACTGTCATGGGTAAAAAACCCACTTCTTCAGATGCATGGAGACTAAGCTGTAGTTTAGTTAGCTTATGACTTAATCATACAAAACAACGAGTAATGATAGGAAATGCAAAATGTCAGAAATGTGAAAATGTGAAAACTGATGCTGAGTTTTGATGGAATCCATTGAGAAATCTAAAACACGAGTAAAAAGGTGATTTGTTGATCTTGAAGTCTTCAGCCTCACACACAGTCTATCAGCCATCTTTGCAGAGAGCTTTGTTGAAACTTTCATGGATTCATTGCATGAAAAACATGTCAGTATTAGAGGTGATTTGGGCCAAATTCAGGGTTGGCACAAACAGTCTCAATTTAACTGACACCAGTAGAGCTGTGCCTTCTTACACCTGGCTCTCTCTTGGCCCTGTGACATCTGCTTAAGATCAATTAAATACTCTAATAGCTTAAACAAATAAGATGGCTAAGAAAGTGAATGTCTCAGAGAAGACAATAGGGGAAAATAAATAATAACAAAAAATCATGACTGCAGACCTGTGAAGCAAATGAAGATAACCAGGACTTTTCAGAAGAGCAATTAACAGTACTATGACCCTAGCATTATTACAGAATCAAAATGAGGCAAACAAATCCATACATTTGGGGAGTGGGAGAAGGAGAGGGCATGGGCCCAGTTTATGTCATCCCTAAAACACTCCTGGAAGCTGCTTTGTTGTTATGTAAAGGATGATCCTTTAGCTGAAAAATGCAATTAGACATCTATATTTTAACCAACTATGACATAATTTTGAATATTCTACTATTACTATTGATATTTTTTTATCAATGCATTTTAACTCATTGCTATTGGTTTGGACAAAATCAGAAAGTTAAGGCACAAAATGAGTTACAACTAGCAAGTGACATAAAAGGCAATTAAAAACTTCTTTAGATATATTAGGATCAAGAAATAGAAGAAGGAAAGTGCAGGTCCTTATACTAATGGAGAATGAGAGCTAATAACTGATGACATCAAGAAGGCTGAGGTGTTTAATATCTATTTTGCTTCAGTCTTCAATAAAAAAGGTTCATGGTGACTATATACTCAACACAATTCATATAAACAAGCAGGGAGGAACACAAGTCAAAATAGGGAAAGAACAGGTTAAAGAATATTTATATAAATTAGATGTATTCAAGTCAGCAAGGCCTGGTGAAATTCAACCTAGCTGAATCAATCTTGGAACTGTTAGCAATTATCTTCAAGAACTCATGGAGGATGGGTGAGGTCCCAGAGGACTGGAGAAGGGCAAACATAGTACCTATTTTTAAAAAGAGGTCTTGGAGAATTATAGATGAGTCTGCCTAACATCAATACCTGGAAAAATACCAGAAGAAATTATTAAATAATCAATTTGTATGAACCTAGAGGATAATAAGATAATAAATAATAGCTAACATGGATTTGTCAAGAATAAATCATTCCAAATCAACCTAATTTCTTTCTTTCACAGGGTTACAGGCCTATTAGATGGGGAGGGGAATTGTAGCCATGATATATCTTGATTTTCAGTAAGACTTTTGACACAGTGCTATATGACATTCTCCCGAGAAAACTAAGGAAACATGGTCTAGATGGAATTACTATAAAGTGGGTTCACAACTTGTTGAAAATCTGTACTCAAAGAATAGTTATCAATGGTTCATGGTCAAACTGGGAGGATGTATCCACTGGGTCCCCACAGGAATCAGTTCTGGGCCTGGTATTATTCAATATTTTCTTTAATGACTTGGGTAATGGGATGGAGAGTATGCTTATATAATCTGGGATAACTGCAAACACTTTGGAGGACTGGATTCGAATTCAAAATAACTTTGACAAATTGGAGAATTGGTCTGAAATCAGCGAGATGAAATTCAATAAAGACAAGTGCAAACTACTACACTTAGGAAGGAAAAATCAAACGCACAACTACAAAATGGGGAATAACTGATTAGGCGGTAGCACTGCTGAAAAGGATCTGGGGGCTGTAGTGGATCACAAGTTGAATATGACAGGTGGACAAATTGGAAAGAGTCCAGAGGAGAGCAACAAAAATGATAAAAGATTTAGAAAACCTGGCCTATGAGGAAGTAATTGGCTTAATTTGCAACAAGGGTGATTTAGGTTAGATATTAGGAAAAACCTAATACACTGTTGTTCAGTCACAAATTAAAACTATAAGGATAGTTAAGCACTGAAATAGGCTTCCAAGGGACTTTGTGGAATCCCTGTTGTTGGAGGTTTTTAAGAACAGGTTAGAAAAACACCTGTCAGGGATGGTCTAGGTATACTTGATCCAGTGTTAATAAAGAGAACTGGACCCAATGACTTCTTGAGGGCCCTTTCAACCCTACATTCTATGATTAAAACCCTTTCCAGAATTTAGAAGCTTAACAGGTGACTTGATCATGGTCCCTGTCTAGGAAGCACATATCTGACATTATAGGGTTCTTTAATCTGCCAGACAAAGCCAGAACAAGATCCAGTGGCTTGAAGCTGAAATTAGACAAGCTGAAATTAGACATAAGGCACAATACTTTACAGTGTGTATAGCTTTTGGAACATTTACACACACACCTCCCCCCAAACAATTTACCTAAAGACATGGTGGATAGAGCTGGGTGGGAAATGATTTTCTTGTCCCATGAAAATTTTCAAGCTAACAAAAAAAAATTCCCATCTTGAATCAGGCCAAAAAGTCAGAATCCATTTTTTTTGTCCAGATTTTTGGTTTGTGAAAATGTTTTAGGTTTGGGTAATTTTGATTGGCACAAACTGACTATTTTTCAGATTTCAAAATGTTTCATTTTGATTCTGACCTTTTTTCTTTAACTTTGTTTAGTCTACAGTTACTAAAATTTTGAAATAAAAAGTAGTTTTGACTAAATTTTTTTTTGCAAATGTTACAGTTTGAAAATGTCAAAATGTAGATGTTTTTCTAAAATATACATTCTTGTTCAGTCACAAATTATTGGGCTTGATACAGTAATCATGGGGGGGGGGGGAATTATTCTATGGCCTGTGTTCTGCAGGAGGTCAGACTAGATCATTAATGGTCCCTTTTAGCCTTAAAATCTATGGCCCTAGGCAATTACAGAAGGAGCCAGGAGCAGCTGCTGGGAAATTTGAACAGTGTGTTCCCAGGAACTCTACTGAACAGCCCAACTGAGATGGGGAATCCTTGTAAGCTAAAAGATAAAAGCACAAGCTAATCTTTGACCATTTATGTCACGTTCAAAAGTGAAGCTAGAAAGTTTCCTGCTGTGACCCTTCAGTTCATGTTGTTCACACTATAGTCCTGCACTGACAGCAGCACTGGCAGCTGAACGTAGAAATGTGCTTTGTGGATAAGATTAAAGTAAACCTATGTGGAATAATTTTTAAGCAAATCAAAATGTTCTAGGTGTCCCTATAGTTTGATTCTGACAGGTGCTTCTAGAATGAGCATGTATTGCATTTTCTGCTTTGCAAAATGGCATTCTGAAAGAAAGATTGTCATTTTCAGACTGGCAGAGTATACTCACAATCGGTGGACAAAACTCTGTAACACTTACTCACATGAGCAGCCTGATTGAAATCTGTAGAATTGTAGTTCTGATGATAGTTCCTCCAGTTTGGATTGACAGTTAGATCCAAGTTTACATCAGAACCCTGAATTCTAACTTTGTTAAACTCCAGGTCAGAACTCTGCCACCTGGGCCCATATATAATATTTATATAACAAGGAAACATGATCCAATTCAGTACATGGATAGTATACTTAGTGTCCCACTAGATATAGGTGACAGATGCTACTAGTACTCAATCTTTATTTCACAGTTGTTTTCTCAGTTACCCTGTTGATTTTTGCTACATTAAAAGTGCTGATGATCATGTGGTTATAAATGTTTTTCAGTGTAGTACACACAAAATTCTGCTCTCATTTCTCCACAGCCAAGTAATTCACAAAGGTGGGGATGGGGATGGGAAAGAGAGGTAAGCAAAGGAAACCTGATAATTATTGACTATATTTATATCACTAAAGCTTTGGAATGTCCTTTAAAGCAACAGAAAACATGTTTACTGAAGTACACTGGGGGGAAATGCATGCAGCAGTGATGATGAGAAATATACAATAGTTTACAGCTGGAAAACAATTTAGAGGCAATGCAAGGCCCCAGCACCCAGCTGAAGTAACTCAGTCAGGTACTGGGAGAAGCATAGAGTGGCTGCTGAGTTATTCCATGACCACTTCAAGGCTGCAGTACCACACACAGCCCTGTAGGGCAAAGAGGGGAGTGGAGGATCCACTTAACGCCAGATCCACGGACTCTGACACTTTTCCTGTGCGCACCCCCGCATACCCAGCCCTCTCCCTTTGCACAAAGTGACAGCACTGGTTCTGCTTCCGAGCATCCTTTTGCACATGTGGAAAAGGGACTAGAATATGCCCTTTAGTTAGCTTTTGATCCACTATTTCTGCAGTGTCCTACATTGCCCTTTCAATGGAGGGATTATCTCTATAGGTATCCGATGACAGTACATTTTCCCTAGTTTTGTCAATGTGGACTGGATACCTGTCAGCTAAGAACTTGACTGAAACCATCCGCTCATTTCTAATAGGCCATCAACCAGCTATCAGAGGGCCGTGGCTGATCTGCTGCCCTGGACTTTTAGCAGACCCCTTCACTTTACTTGGTGTTATATGTCATAGGAAAAATGAAGAAAACATGAGGGGTAGATATGACCTTACAAAAAAATGTTAAAATTGTGCTACAGAAAATCCTTTAAATCATAAGTTTGGAGAAAATTATGTAGTTCTTGAAAGTTATTTAGATGGTGAAAATTCTATTTTTACCAAGTTAACTACTACATTCAATACCATACAACAAAACTCTGCAATTTTCACTTATTTTTGCAATTGGTCTTGGTCATTTTTTCATGTAAGTGGTCTTGTTCTTTTGCTACACAGATACTCTGAACCCAAACGTCCTTTACGTGGGAATGTAATCTAAGCAAAAAACATTTTGTACATGTTGAGCATTCACAAAACATTTTCTCTTTACCTTTAATGACATGTTGTAAAATCCTTGAATGATTCAGTGAGGAAAGACTCAAGTTAAAGCAGGTCATTTTAAAAGCTTGGAGATAATAAACTTTGCAGTATGTGGAATCAACAGTACTTTAGTAGTGCTCACTAGGGCTGTGATAGTTAAAAATTGTCTGTAAGCGTTGTACTACATAAATTCTGTTTTATTGTTGTACAACTCAGCCAAAATAATCACCCTGAATTGCTGAAATTTAGAATAAAAGATCTTGGTGCAGACGTGATTATTTGAAACTCAGTTTGAGTAATCAGGGTTCGGTGGTTTTTTAGGTCACAAGATGGGGAAATGGTTTGTAGATGTACAAACCTTTGGGTTTGTTTAGCTCCAAAATGGCTTTCAGTTAAAATATATATTTTTGTCATTTTTGTAAATGTGCCTTAGGGGGTAGGGGTGGCGGGCAGTAGCTGAAATACTGGTTTTAAACAGCAGCTGTGCATTCGGAGTGATTTTTCCAAGGGATTTTTAGGATGCAGAACTTATCCATGCTCAAAATACAGTAATTCATTACTTTTTATAAACACACAAGCTCTCTCTGAGGCAATATATTGTTATGGCAGCAAGCGGGCCTCTACTCTCCATCTTGTCAATGATCTGTAAATTAACAGCTGGATCCAAATCTCATTTAAGTTACTGGAAAGACTCCTATTGACTTCAACGTACTTTGGATAAGGCCCTAGGTGGCCTTGACATTATGCCCTGAGGCACAAGACACTGATAAAATAGGTCAGCAGATATAAATACTGAAGCAATTGAGATCAAAATAAGTGTGACATCCTACATCTGTGCCTACTAAAGTTATGTTCTGCTAAATTCAATTAAAAAAAAATAAAGTTACTGTTTACCTGGAATTAAAAATCAAGTGTTCCCATTACTTGAAAAAAAATACAGTTAAAAAATGTTCCATAGTCACAAACACATATTTTGCATATATTTACCAAAGGTGAAGTTCACCCCCTGTGCAGGGGTCAACACAAGGTCTATGCATTATTTAAATCCCACTTCCATCTCACTTTGAGGTTTAAGTAGGACGTAACTGTTGCATAAGTCGTGTGTTGGCCCCTTGCTCGGGGTGAATTTCTCCCATAATTTGCACAGTATTTACTATTTAGTTGTATTCAGGTGACTAAATGCCATTATGTGACTGACTTTTCTGAAAACTGTCATATTTGATCACAAGCACAACAATCCAGAGGGCTGTCCCGTATTTAAGTTAAGCATTGAACTCTGGGTAAAAACCAACATTTGGAATCCTTCATATGAAAAAAAATCCTGCTAACTGAAACAAAAAGGATTTCTTTTGAAAGACATCCAAGTATGTGCCAATGCAAATTCTTCTACCACTGAACAAGGAAATCTATTTGAATAAGGAAAACAATACTATCTCTAGACCTGCCCTGTTTCTATCTGCTTCACAGTCAAGCCTCTGCCTAGAACCTTCACCAGCCTTCCTCTTGCTTGTTGCTTCCTACAGATTTAAAGAAACAGTACACATAGCCTCCCAGTTCTCTGTTCAATATTTTCTTACTCATGATGGTTAGCTTTTATCCATTCCTTTATTTTTAAATATAAGTGTCACTTGCTGCTTCCACATGGACAGGTCCCATCTGCAACACATGTTGTCATTTGCATTGTCCCAGGCTGGACCTGAACCCATGAAAGGCTCAATATTTCCTTACCAGTCTTCTGAATTATGCTGTTCCTTCAATCTGCTAATAATAATAATGTGTGTAAATAAAACTAGCAAGAATCCGTGCCTTGTGCGGTAAAGCAATCATTTATCATTTAGTATTGATTTGTTGAAGCATTGACACTGCTAAGCAATGCTGTGCGTGCTTGATGCATCTGTATCTATGTCGGCTCTTGTTAAGTAAATGTGGAAGATATTCAAGGTTTCTTATTGTTTATGAGGTTTGCTATGGTTTTCTATGCTACACACATTTTTCTGACAGTATCTACCATACTGAAAACTCTCTCCCACACACAGAATCTGCACAAGACCAGAAATTCTCTATGATTCCAACAATTTAATATGAAGTAACTGAAAACAACAAAATGCTCCAAAGTGCCTTCAACTGATAAAATAATTACTTTCCTAAAGAGAAGGGACCACTAGCAGAGGTGGCACAATGTGGATAGTACCCCTTAATGGCTATTTTGTCCCTGAAAGATTCAAGGTCCCTAATTATGCAGTTTCATCCTGGGAGGAAGCTGCTGAAATATCTAATAATTAATGTTTGGATCACACCGCACTTCTCTCTTCTGGACAAGATGGGTAATGACTTCTTAGCAGTTTGGAAACCGTTTCAGCAAAGATCATCATAAGTTTATTATGCTGAAGTTTAATCTTTGAGCTTTCAAAGAAGCTCTGCTATTACTTGAGATAATCTTATCCTTTTTCTGCAAACAAAAAGGAAGTGCTGGCCAATTTTAAGTACAAAATGGTCTATCCTTCACTTTGAATAAAGAATAGAGGCTTTCAGATAAGTCTTTTTTTCTCTTGCTGTGCCACCATTACTGTTGTTAATTATAAATGGCATGCACTAGAAAGAGTAAGCCAATAAAATAGTTTACAGGCAAAACTTAACTGTCCTAATTCCTCTGGGCATTTTAGCATCTTGCTCCTCACTAACCATTTGCTTTTTAAGTGATCTCACCAGGGTACCAACAATGCAGATGTCCGCAATGGATGTTCAATCAAGCCTAATAATTACAGATCAAAGAACACTCAATTGATGCATTGTATCTTTAGGATGAAGACACACACACATTTTGTTCTCAAAGGAGATTTGGCTGTGGGCTTCTTTGTTCTGAGGAAACATAGAATAGAAAGCAAACAGAGGGTCCTGTGGCACCTTTAAGACTAACAGAAGTATTGGGAGCATAAGCTTTCATGGGTAAGAACCTCACTTCTTCAGATGCAAGTAATGGAAATCTCCAGAGGCAGGTATAAATCAGTATGGAGATAACGAGGTTAGTTCAATCAGGGAGGGTGAGGTGCTCTGCTAGCAGTTGAGGTGTGAACACCAAGGGAGGAGAATAGAAAGTAATAGTTGGCAATGTAGATCCCCAAGGAAGACACAAGATTTAAAATTGCAAAAGTGGGTAAGCAATAAAAAAAATGCCCTTCAATCTCTTGAAGTCCATGAGGCACAAAAGAGGAACATACGCAAAATGTATGAATCAAATGCATTAGTTGACAGAATTCAACATATGTTTCATATCAAAGCAATTGATTTATTGTCAGACAAAGTGGAATAAAATAAATTGCATATGCAAATTTTTACAAGTTAAACACGCTATTACTTGTAACAGTTAAGAGCAGAAATCACCAGATTTTACCTCAGGGCTGCAAACCATCCCTCAGGTAGATGGGATATTATATATGGCTCTAAACATTACTGGGAAAATATTGGAGAGAACTTCGTAAACAAAAGGCGGCAGACAGTGTGGGTTTTGGAGCACAGATGTCACCAACTCCTCCATGTAAAGGTCCATTGTTAATTGGCTGTCACTTTCTGCAGCTGCTGCAATCTATGGGCATGTCTACACTACAAACACTACAGCGGCATCCCTGCAGCTATGTTGCTGTACTGTAGACACATGCTACAGCGACGGAAGGGGTTTTTCCATCGCTGTAGTAAATCCACCCCCTAAAGAGGTAATAAGTAGATAAATGGAAAAAATTTTCCATCTACCTAGCTGCATCCAAATTTTACAGCCAAAAATACAGCACACCACTGATATCAGTAACTGCAAATCTCTCTAAGACAGGAATTTTTCCTTTCATATATAATTTACAATCTCCTTGCCTATCTCTATTAATACCCCTCCAAATGACTCTTGCTATTGTGGACAATTTCAGGACTGCTAGGCTCAATTCCTTCCTAAGGACTCCTGCATCCGTGAGTGCAGCAGAGAGGAGAGCTATCCGGAAGTTAGTGACAGCTCCCTGAATCTCTGTCTAGCCCTGAGCACACATTAGAGCAGCTCCAATGGACCATACACAAGCTGACGAATTCCAAGGCATGTCACACACTCGCCATCTCTCTGTCTGCTACCCCAACATGTTCCCTGGACCAGGCGCTACGTGGAAGGAGGCTTAAGAGCTTACCTCTATGCCAGGGATATACCCAGATAAAAGTTTAGGGTCAACAGGAGTGGCCAGAGAATCTGGATCCTACAACTATCTATCTTTTAGATTTCCAGTATAGATATAGATATAGATACTCTAATATAAATTCCTTTAAAGCATTCTCTTAAAGGAGCTCACTCTCTCTTTTTCTTCTTCTAGTTTTAACAAGTACACAAGTACACACATTTTTAAAAAGTAATAGTAATAATAATAATGCAGCTAGGATCATCTCTAGAGCTACTCCTACCAACCATGAAGATTGGAGTTATATATAACATTATTTCTACAGTGCTAGTGTCCACTGGAGTTATGCTGTTTTACACCAGCTGAGGATCTGGCCCATTGTATTTACCTACAAATGAAAGTTGGCATTGCATGGAGGTAACTTTGTTAGATCAACCATTGTCTTGTTCCAGTTCATTAACCTGATAACCCCTCTACAGAGGGCCCAACATGTCATTCCATTCTGACTAATACTGCTGGTGCTGGCTGCAAAGTAACGATCAATTGAACAATATCTAAGTGTTGAAAATCTGATGTTCCTAACTTCTGTGATGACATTTCAATTTGGTCGCATTGTCTCTGGGAACAGCCAGGATGAGAACATTTTTGGGAAGAGATCAAGAAGTGCTAAGATATATTAATGACTTGACAGGCTTGCTCAAATGACTAGGCTGACTGAGGCTGTTTTTTCATTTAACACTTCCTGGAATATACTTTTTATAAAGAGAGACTTTTTTTTAAAAGAAATCTTTAATATGAAAGAGTCTAAAAAGTATTGCATCTGAAGAGAATTTGATAGCAGTACTTAAGTGTGGGAGATCTGGACACTGTGTATGTCTTTCCTGAGGCATTAAAAGAGTTAATATATTAGTGCTGTTTTCCTGGCTGTTTTCTTGGAGCTCCAGAGATGTTATTGGTATATTGAGAATTCAAGTCACTTTCAGGCTGTCATCAAGTCATGGAAAGGATATTTAAAGATTTATTTTATTTGCTAGAAGCATTCTGGACTCCAAATTTTGTGGTAAGTTTGCCGTGTTAATAAACGGAGCTGAAGAATTTAACTGGATAATTTAACAGTTGTTTGTAATAGATCCTCCTAATATTCTCCAGCACCACATCAGTGCTTGGAGCTGATTTTCTTTCACACACTAACAGCATGAGAAGTTTCTTTTGAACCATTTTCAATAATATTGAGGAAACAAGTCAAAATAATGGGGATTGACAGCTATTTTTCTGTTTCTTGCTGCAGTTGTAGAAAACTGGTGCGTTTTTTATGTTCTTGTATTTCCCCTTGCCCACAATTAAAACTTCTAGCCCCTTTTCATCACAAATATTCTGACAATCAAATTTGGCAAAGTAAGAACTATTCAAGCTGATAGTTCTAGTATCGGTTTTTCTGAAGTGAGACTGTCCCCCACCTCACACACACACATATAGGGAGAGCATAAGAACATGAGCATGGCCATACTGGGTCAGACCAGTGGTTCATCTACCCAGTATCCTGTCTTCTGACAGTGGCCAGAGGGAATGAACAGACCAGGTAATCATCAAGTGATCCATCCTGTGTCACCCATTCCCACCTTCTGGCAAACAAAGGCTAGGGACACCGTTCCTGCCCATCCTGGCTAATAGCCATTGATGGACTTTTCCTCCATGAACTGATCTAGTTCTTTTTTTAACCCTGTTAGTGTTTTGGCCTTCACAACATCCTCTGCTAAGGAGTTCCACAGATTGACTGTGCTTTGTGTGAAGAAATACTTCCTTTGTTTTAAACCTGCTACCTATTCATTTCATTTGGTGACCCCTAGTTCTTCTTTTATGAGAAGGAGTAAATAACACTTCCTTATTTACTTTCTCCACACCCGTCATGCTTTTATAGACCTCTATCATATCTCCCATTAGTTGTCTCTTTTCCAAGCTGAAAAGTCCTAGTCTTATTAATCTCTCCTCATATGGAAGCTGTTCCATACCCCTAATCATTTTTGTTGCTCTTTTCTGTTCCTTTTCCAATTCTAATATATATTTTTTAAGATGGGGTAACAACATCTGCATGCAGTATTCAAGGTGGGGATGTACCATGGATTTATATAGAGGCAATATGATATTTTCCTATTTTCCCTTTCCTAATGATTCCCAACAGTCTGTTAGCTTTTTAGATTGCCTCTGCACATTGAATGGATGTTTTCAGAGAACTATCTGCAATGACTCTAAGATCTCTTTCTTGAGTGGTAGCAGCTAATTTAGACTCCATCATTTTATATGTATAGTTAGATTATGTTTTCCAATGTGCATTACTTTGCATTTATCAACATTGAATTTAATCTGCCATTTTGTTGCCCAGTCAGCCAGTTTTGTGAGATACCTTTGTAACTCTTCATAATCTGCTTTGGAGTTAACTACCTTAAGTAGTTTTGTATCATCTCCCATGTTGCATCTCCCTGTTTACCCCTTTTTCCAGGTCATTTATGAATATGTTGAACAGTATTGGTCCCAATACAGACCCCTGGAGGACACCACTATTTACCTCTCTCCATTCTGAAAACCGACCATTTATTCCCAACCTTTGTTTCCTATCTTTTAACCAGTTACTGATATATGAGAGAACCTGCCCTCTTATCCCATGACAGCTTTCTCTGCTTAAGAGCCTTTGATGAGGGACCTTGTCAAAGGCTTTCCGAAAATCTAAGCACACTATATCCTCTGATCCCCCTTGTCCACCTGCTTGTTGACCCCGTCAAAGAATTCTATCAGATTGGTGAGGCATGATTTCCCTTTACAAAAACCACGTTGACTCTTCCCCAACATACTGTGTTCATCCATGTGTGTCTGATCATTCTGTTCTTTACTATACTTTCAACCAGTTTGCCTGCTACTGAAGTCAGGTTTACCAGCCTGTAATTGCTAGGATCGCCTCTGGAGCCTTTTAAAAAAATTGGTGTCACATTAGCTATCCTCCAGTCACCTGATTTAAATGATAGGTTACATACCACAGTTAGTAGTTCTGCAATTTCATATTTGAGTTCCTTCAGAACTTTTGGGTGAATACCATCTGGTCTTGGTGACTTATTACTGTTTAATTTATCGGTTTGTTCCAAAACCTCCTCTACTGACACCTCATGAGGGTGCTGAAGTCTATCTATGTGAAATCTTTATATTGAAAAATACAGAATTTAAGCTGCCTTTAAACAAAGGGAAAACACAGTTTTTTGACTCAAAAGAAACAAACCCATGTAGGATCCAGCTATGTGACCATTTATTCCTAACCTATCTTTCCTATCTTTTAACGAGTCCCTGCAGCCCATGCCACTTCCTGCAGCTCCCATTGGCTGGGAACGGCAAACTAGGAGCTGCGGGTGGCAGTGCCTGGGGACGGTCAATGTAAACAAACTGTCTCACAGCCCGCCAGAGGATTAACCTGATGGGCCGCAGGTTGCCCACAACTACTCTATAGAGTCTGTAGGTCTAGGTGACAGTCACACTCTGTTTCTGTTCCAGTAGAAACAGACTTATTTTCCCCTTATCTGCATCGTTTTACTTCACGTACATTAGGTACCTTTGAAGCACGGCACTGTAAAGTTTAGCCTTTTCATATTCGTCTAAGTCAGTCCTTTGAAGAACGGACTTCATTTCAGCATCCAGTAAGTGAGTTGCGGTCAGCCTTTGAGTTTAATGGGTGTTTTTTCCATGGCTGTGTCACGACTAGTCATGCCTCATAAACCCTAGATTCCCACCATCCAGCTCCATTTCTTTGTGTTGTCCGGGAGTGTCTTTGTAAAACAGGCCAGCAGAAAATTGTGTGGTGAGGGTGTCATCGCTGTATTTGAGCACCAATTCTATAAAGGCCCTCTAAGGGTAATAGTTGTTGCTTTGGCTTACGGCATCCCCAGCGAGTTCAGTTCCGTCTCCTTTTACAATCTTGCAACAAAGGTACAGCAGTATGTTGTTTAAATCCATATAATCTATTCCATTCCCTGCTATAAAAAAGTCAATGGGGGCAACCTCTGTAACGGCCAATAGAGGCAGCACCTCAATGTAGATGCTTTTCTCGATGCTGGTCTGCGTAGGGCAGGGGTGTCAATGTCCCGGCCCGAGGGCCATCTGTGGCCTAAGAACCTCCCCACTGCAGCCCGCGGAGGAGAGATGCATGCAGACACGCTGCCCAAAGTCTGCTGCAGGTGCTGTCCCCCTCAGCTCCCATTGGCTGTGGGAGAGGGACCGAGATACCATCACTAGTCACCAGGCAGAGTCAGCCACGGAGACAGCATCATTACTTGCCTGGCAGAGTCAGCCATTGAGGCAGCATCACTTTTTTCCACAATGAATATAAACAAGTCAAAATACCAAACACAACTATCTGATGCACACCTTGCTGCAATCCTGAAGGTTTCAACTGCTCAGTCACTGAGGCCAAACATCAACAAACTGACAGAACTGAAGCATTGCCAGGTGTCTGGCAAATAATAAAAACTCTCTGGCAGGCGAAGAATTGTATAAAGTTGTATGACAGTTTTATTATTTCTAAGAAATTCGAAATAAAAAATACAATATAAACGTTTTCTTTTCTGAACACCATCTTCAGTGACATTATTGGCCCGCTGGGAGGATTTGAGGACTGGCACTGGCCCTAAGGTAAATTGAGTTTGAGACCCCTGGTGTAGGGGCTATTTGGAACAAGTCTAGTTCGGATTTGGTGCACTGTTCAGACCCGCAGTGAACAAAAGCCATGTTGCTTAAAATATCTCTCTTTTACCAGGTAGAGAGTGTCTCCTCTTTCGCCCAGGCTTCCTCTTGGACTTTTGTTTATGGCCGGCCCTGTGCGTCAAAGCCCTTCTTTTAAAGGGTTTCAGAGGACCTGTGCATCACTGGTATGATGCATTTCTCTTTCTCTTCCTCCTTTTAATATACATCAGCCCCGATCTCTCCTGTGCAGCTGGATTCCACATCTTCTCCAGAACAGCACACAGCTATGTTTTGAGCGGCGATTTTTACATGGGGTTTAATAATCTTTAGCCCTCTCCTCAAAAGCGGTACGGCTTTTTGAAAGAGGCTATGGAATATTCCGCCCACGCCAGCCCTGTATATCACGGGAGCCCCATGATATCTAGGAAGGGCGTATCCAGCCTGGGCTTTGTAACAGTTGCTGTGAACGGTGGTGTCGCCATAATTTTTTAAGGTCACCGTAGTGCTTTGGTTTTTAGCAACCTCATTCTCTCCGGGAATGCAGATGCAGCTTGACAATCACCTTGCCGAAGCAAAATGAAACGTATCTGTTCTGATCTGTCTTTATTTCAATGGTGATGGTGTGGATGTGGTGTTCACTGACAGGGACGTAATGAGCTTTATCGTAGGTGATGGTGACAAACTCATTGTTCCTTCCACGGACGGTGATGCAGCATAACAGGGGAATGGAAAAGTCCCCCATAAACTGGTGTTCTACGATAGCCATGTATAGATACAAGGAGTTGAAACCCCCTGTGATGTCTGCCGAGAAGGGGATTTTTCGATGCTGCACTTGAGGCCGAAACCCAGAATGTTAGCTAGCTCCCCGCAGGTAGAAAACATGTAAGTAAAATTATTGGATTTAAGTCTAACTTTTCTATCCACAGGGTCGTAGTTCATGACCACCTCAGGCGGTCTGGGATGATGACCCACGGTACTGTTCATATGATCCAATAATTCATCCTACAATGAGTAATAACCTCATTGTAGGATGAAACTCCACACCATATCTCCAAAGGTGATTTTGAAAGGGGTATCTTTGTTGATAGTGTTCCAGCTGTGTGGGTATTGTATTTCCACTAACCCCACCTCCCAGGCACCCGGGAGATCCAAGGGCTTAATTAGCCAAATTGTAAAGTTTGAGCCGGTGGTTTGGGGAAAAACCCCAGAGCTGGTATAGCTGGGCAAAGTGCTGTAAAACCTGCTATCACTCATCTCTCTCTCTCTCTCTCTCTTTGCAGGAGGAATTGTTTTCATTCGCGTCTAAATGTCACAGAGTTGAGAAGCTTCCACCCAGCTGTTATCTTATCGGCCCACCCCAATCATTTCACCAGTAGCTGCTTTTTTCTCCCTTTTCCTTTCTCTGCTAGAACTTTTTTAGTCCTGTAAATCCTGTCTCATTTGGGGTTTACTTTTTGTAATTCTTCAGGGTAAAAAGATCCAGTAACTGTCTCACCTTTGTAATCTTTTAATCGGTATACAGGTCTCTGGCCCCTGGTTAAGGCTTCATCCACTATGAATATCTTATCGGTAAACATTTGTTCATAACCTTTTTCAAAAGTTCCTTTGGTTTTAGATAGTCTCACGTGGTCGTCTTTTCTAAAAGGGGCAACAACCATTTTTATTTTAAAACCATCTCAGTAAACCGTTTTCCGTACCTTCAGAGAATTTGAAGGGTTAACATGAGCAAGGCTGGTATGTATAGTTCTTTGAAAGCTCTGGTCGTAACTCTTTATAAAGTCAGGTACACGTCGATGTTGCAAAAGGTGTTATGGGCTGTAAAATATCTCCACATTCTAGTTTTTAAATTCTGTTAAATCGCTCCACAACCCCTGCTTTGATTTCATTATTAGTAACAAAATGGTGAACGCCATGCCGTTTTAACAATCTGCTTAAAGGTTTGTTTAAAAATTCTTTCCCCCAATCAGTTTGTAATTTTTGAGGCATGCAACCTTCGCTGAAAATAGCTTTAAAGGCCTTAGATACCTGACCACCTGTTTGGTCTTTTAGGCCTAAGACCCAGGTATATTTGGATAGAATGTCTATCACTGTTAAGATGTACTTAAAACCACTGTTTGTGTTTGGAGAACCAGTGCATATCCACCAAATCTCCCTGCCATTGCATGTCCACATCTGAAACAATGGTCTGTATTCGAGCCAGTTTGTGTAAAGCGTAAGCATCCTGGTCTGAAAGCCAAGCTGTTACCTGTCTTCTATTCAAAGTTTTACTATGCTTTTTGGCTGCTTGAAAAAGAGGGATCATCCCGCCGGAGCTCCCAACTTCCCCGGGGGTGTAATATATTTTCTTTAACAGAGCTGTCTGTGTAGACATGACTGTTACTGGTACCATCTTTTACTAACACAAGTATGGAGGGGACACATTCATATTTACAAATTTAAACAAGTTTTATTAATCGCCTGGTTTAACACGCCCATTTACAGCCGCCTGTGAAAATGAACGACATGACTCTTACCATTAGGGAGTCCTCCTCGGAACTGTCGCTGATGTAGCACTTCTCCCACAGACGGTCAAAGGCCCTCGAAGCTAAAACAGAGTCTGAAGTTCTCTCGGGGGTGGTGGAGGAGTCCATGTTTCCTCTCAGCATGTCCACAATTTCTAAAACACACGTTCCTGGAACGAAATGGCCTCTTCCAGATGGTGCTGGGACTTCTGGGGGCGGTGCTGTGCTCTGATTGGAAGAGGGCAGTACGGGGAGCTCTTAGAAGGGTTACACAACCCTCTTCTGGGCGGGACACCCCTCCCCAAAACTCCCCCCGATTGGTCAAATCCACTCTTGGGGAGGTCCTCTGTGGCTGAAACCCATTCTGATTAGTAAAGGGCAATGGGAGGCGTTTGTAGAGAGGTCACACAATGCACTCGCAGATGGATCACCCTGCCCTGGAACACCCCCTGATTGGTCAAATCTCCTCTTGGGGCAGTCATATGGGGAGCAAAATCCATCCTGATTGGTAGAGGGTGGTGGGAGGAGTTCTTAGAGGGGTCACATGACTCACTTCCAAATGGATCACCCCCTGATTCGTCAAATCTCCTCTCAAGGCGGTCCTACAGGATGGGGGGAGTGAAACCTGTCCTGATTGGTAGAAGGTGGTGGGAGAAGTTCTTAGAGGGGTCACATGAAACCCTTTGCTTCTGGTCTGTCTTGACCCTGGAAGTAATACTCCCAGGGGGTGGGTCTTAGGTTGACAAGTGGGTGAGGGGTTATGGGGAGGGGCCTACGTTTGATTGATGGTAGGCCGCTTATACTACTTATGGTGAAGTTATTTAGTGTAACAGAACAGCTTGAACCAAATGTTGTTCCACCCTTCCACAAAGATTGTTCTTGTGATGCTATGACTGACTCCCTTACCACCTAGAGAGCCACTGGTGCCCATCTCTACAACATATCAAGTATCAGAGGGGTAGCCGTGTTAGTCTGAATCTGTAAAAAGCAACAGAGGGTCCTGTGGCACCTTTAAGACTAACAGAAGTATTGGGAGCATAAGCTTTCGTGGGTAAGAACCTCACTTCTTCAGATGCAAGTATTGCAAGTATTGCAAGTATTGCATCTGAAGAAGTGAGGTTCTTACCCACGAAAGCTTATGCTCCCAATACTTCTGTTAGTCTTAAAGGTGCCACAGGATCTCTACAACATGTTATATATCCTTTAGCTAATGGGGGCTACCAAGCAAACTACCCAATTCTGCCAAAAGTGCCATCTGAAAAACCAGCAGAAGGGAAGAAGTGAGTCTTTCTCTGCAGATCTTCGGGCATGATACTGAAACAATTTAGGACCTGTACTTTGTTTCACTATGAACAGATCCAAGTCCTCAATAAGGAAGAATCCACTGCGTTTATCAATGTTATTGTAGTGCAGCTGTGTTAAACTTCCTAAAAAGATTCCAGGGCAATCAGCTGGCTTTATTGGCTTTAGAGCAGTGATGGGCAACCTGCAGCCCGCAGCCCATCAGGGTAATCTGCTTGTGGGCCGCGAGACAGTTTGTTTACATTGACCGACAGCAGGCACAGCCGCCCACAGCTCCCAGTGGCCACAGTTCTCCGTTCTGTGGCCACTGGGAGCTGCGGGCAGCCGTGCCTGCAGATGGTCAATGTAAACAAACTGTCTCACGGCCCACCAGCGGATTACTGTGATGGCCACAGGTTTCCCACCACTGCTTTAGAGCATACATTAAAGGTGCAGATCTTTGATATGTGTGAAGAGAAAGTGTTTATTATTTAACTGATTTGGAAAATACTTTAACCACATTTAAGAGGGTAACAAATAACTTTTCAATATGGGAAGGGGTTTTTTTTAAGGGAAAGTTTCCTTTGAAAAGCTCAGATTAGCAACCTTCTCAAAGAGTCAGAACACTGCCGGTGCTTTTGTTGCTTCACTGGCTCCTTGAGTTTTCTTTTCTCCCTTAAGTGTTTCCCAAAAAAAAAAAAACAAGTGGAAGCAAGTTTCCCCTCTGTTGAAAGCTAAGAGGGACACGCTATAAATGCATTACATGGAACATTTACTGCATTTTCTTGAAACCTGAAATCACAAAATAATTTCCTGACATTCTAACTAAACTAACTTGGCATCAGCATTCTAGGCTATCTGAACAGGAACCAGCCATTTAGGTGGAATTCATTTTATACCAGTTGATTCACACATGTCCTTCTCCAACAAGACAAGACAAGCTTAACAGCATTCAGCAGCATGCTTTCCCTTTTGTTGTTGGCCAGTTAATTTTTATTCATTGGAAGTACCAATTTTCCACATGTGTGGTAAGCTGGCAAAAAAAAAAAAAAAAAAAAAAGGAAAGGATGCAGAAGATTTAACTATTTGCCTTTTTTTCCTCCTCCCCTGAATGCTCACTGTAATTACTGGGGAGCAAAATGCAGTTGTGAATTATAACTCCAATAGAATTTCAAGTGTGAATGGTCACTCTTGGTTTAAACCATGACTATATTCTGAGTACATGGTGTGCTCTGAACGGTTAGCTCAGAGTGCTTTCAGGCAGTTCAGATGAATGGAACATTCCCTCCCTCCCCTCTTCCCTCCAGATTCCTGTTTCACATTTAACAAATATGGCTATTTTTTCACATACACTAAAAAATGCAAGCTCTTAACAGTTGCTTGTTTTTTTAAAATAAAAAAGTGGTATGTAAAAGGAGCAATGAAATCCCACGAGATGCAGAAATATGCACCTTTTGACTAGCTCAGGAGAAATCCAGAGAATACATTACTCTAGGGTCACTTTGCTTACAATATTTGGCAATCGTATCTTTTTAACTCAAAGATCTCAAAGTCCTTTACAAACTTTTGTTAATGAAGCCTCATAACACCCTTTGAGGTCAGTGAGTATATTACCTGCATCTTACCAAGGCACAGTGAGGTTAAGCTTAAGTGAGACACCTGAGGTCACGGCGGGCTCAATTATGCCATTTGTGTGCAGGCCACAGTAGAGCATAGAGCAGAGCACAGCATAGAGCAGTGCAAGAGCACATTCTGCCATGGGCAGGCAGAGTTCCTGGGTACACAGATGCTGCGCATCACTACCACACACCCCTTTGTGGGATAGAGCTTTCCACCCCAAAATGGCCAGCAAACTTTGCTGTCTGGTATGGGGATAAGGTTTGAGCCAGAGTTCTACCTCTTCTCTACTTCTCCCTATTCCCTTTGGGGCCATCAGACACATTCAGGGGAGCAAGGACAGAATAGACCCTGAGCTCCCCAGTGTGCAGTGTCCTGGTCCTAAATGCAATTACAGAATAAGGCAGTGAAGAACATTAACAGGAAACATTACAATGAACTTTGTAGGGAGTCATTTCATCTTAAGTGTGAAGGTTAATATTGAATCAAAACATATTTAATTCAACCCAACCTACATTTTTGAATGCCTTCAATAACTTCCATCATATGTGCAAGCCACTGAGTAATATGTTTTTTTTAAACCGTTTTATATTTGAGAATTGTACGTCAGCCAACATATTTCTTATATGGAAAATATAAGGTCTCTTCTATGGAATTCTACTTACTTGAGGCCTAGTGCGGCTCTGAAACAGCAGGCTTTTCTCAAATTATGAGACCAGGAGGGAAATGAATAAGTACTGAAGTATTGACAGAGAGAGAGAAGGAGGCCCCTCTGCATTGTAGAAGTGACCCTCTGGTAATTGAAACAGAGGTGTAGTCCACAGTATTGCCAACCCCAAGTACTAAAAAATCATGAGAATGACTTAAAAATCATGAGATTTTAATAAAATAATAAATTCGTGCTCTTTTTCTTTGCCTTGTGGTTTCTGAGCCTTTGGGTGCATTTGGGTCATGTTTTCAAACTTTTCTCTACAAGTAGGAGAGCCAGCTAGCTGTGATTCTCCCATAACATATGGCTTCAGGAGCTGGGCCTTTAAGAAAACACCAAATAGCATGAGATTCATGATACAAATCACAAGATTTGGAACCATGAACCTGCATTAGCCATGCTGATTCAGATGGGGACAAGATGTCCGATTTTATAGGGCTTTGTCTTATACATATTCAGGGCTTTGTTTTATACAGGCACCTATTAACCCTGACCCTCTGTCCGAGTTTTTCACACTTGCTATCTGGTCAGCCAATATCAGGAGCAGTTTTGCCCCAAGTCCATACTTGTGGTATACCGCACCATTGCTGTAGCATTGTCCTGTGACTACTTACCCCCCACCATTCCTGGCATAGCTCCCTGAAGCAGTGGCTCATGGGAGTTTTCAAAAGGCCTACTGGGTTAACTCCCATTAACCCCTTGTGAAGCTCCCATAAGTCCTCAGGAAGTGACACCATCTTTGATTTTTATGTTCAGTAAAAACTGAATCAAATAAGAGGACCTCACAAGATGCAGAATTAAAGTATCTTTTGGTAACTTGCATCAAGCTTCCCCATTTTTGTCATATTCAAAATGACTTCCTTCCTATTGGTGAGAAATAAATCTCAGAAGACTTCTCCTCTGGCTAGTCTTTACTTTCCGGATTTATAAAGTTACCTTTTATATTATTTAGGAATCTTTTTAATTATGTCCATTTGACTACAATTGTTAGCAGATTTCTGGAAGTTAAAATGTCTTGTGGTTTCAAACACAGTGGGAGTTTTTTAGTATCTTTTCCCCCTTCTCAATCACCTAATCTTGGTGGTCTGTAGCACCCACTGTCATTGCTCCTCTGCTTTTTTGCCTTTATCCTCTGCAAAGAATTTCACTGTTGTCTCTTGATACCAACTCATTGGCACTGTAAATACTTTTGACATGTAACAAAATCCCTCTTTTTCTGGCTCTCCTGTTTAGGTTCTACCCATCAATACACCACATTTCATTTATGAATTTCCACAAGACAAGAGTACCAATAAGTGAACTCTGTTTCAGGTGGGTTTGGTGATATGGACGTGTCCAGTTTAAATGGACTGAAGATACCCTTTAACATAAACCTCTAAATAGTCATCAGATGTAACTATTTTGAACTGGATTCAAACTGGTGATCTAGAGGTGAAGAGTTATAGCTAACATTACCTAATCCCCTGGGTTATCCAGTTTTACCTTAACCCTTTAAGGCCCCATTGTGCGTGCTCTTGACAATTAAAAGAAATGAACAATACAGGTCTGCCCCATTATGTCACACCCTGATTAAAGAAAATACAATCACATCCCCCAACATCAGGACATGTAATATTTTACTCTGAATATCATCATCCAGCTAACAGGAGATATGGTATGTCCCAATTACATGTGCTCAAAATTCCTGATTAAGCAATGACAAAGAGTTAATAGGAGCAATAACAAAAAATCAGATATTTTTAAAACAAACTACAAAGGAATAGCTTTACTTAAAAAAACCCACGCTTAGCTGTGGGTTTTAGTAAACCACGGAGCTTTGCAGTTTTCTGGTACAATGCATGGCAGGAAATGGGACCAGTCAGTATAATGCATCACAAATAAGCCAGGAACACTCCATATGTCAGTGTGTGGTTTACCAAGAATTGTTCCACAAAACGAAATTGGAAATTGATGATTTTTTTATTGTGTTGCTGTTTTTTCAATGGCTGGTATTTTTGATGTCCCTTTGGATGCGTGAACCATTAAAGCTTCATAAGTTGGCATAAGTTTACAAAAATTTGGATATTGACCTAAGCTATAGCTATGGGTGACAACCCTCACTCAGGGTTGCTTGCTAGGGGAGCGCTGTCTAGTGGTTAGGACTTAGGCTGATTATGTGTAGGGAGGTTGTTGATAGGGAAGACTGGGCCCTCCCACTCTGACCCAGGCCTGTTTGAGGGCTATCAGTGATCTGACAGCCAGGGAGGCTTAAGGCAGCCCTTCTGGGCCACTTCCTACTACCTCCCTGCAATTGTCCCAAGGTTGCCGTCTGGGGTAAAGCAGCGAGGGCAACTGCCTCCCCGGGGGCCAGCTCAGTCCAACGCTTTCCCCTGCTGGGATAGTCTGAACAAAAATAAAGAGGATTAATCCAGTCCAGAGTTCATAGAAGAGGGCAATGCTTCCCCTCTCAGGATGCCTCTGCAACTGGCCTGGCCTCCCTTAGGGAGGGAGTTTGGGCAGTTGTTTTGGGAGAGATTCTGCCTTGCCTCAGCTCATCTCCTGGAAGCTATTAGTAGCAGGTCTGCTCTCCTCCCTGCTCTCCTGCCTTTTAGCTCCTCCTTTAGTGGGTGCATTTTTTACAGGTGTGGAGGGGCAGGGCAGGGCTGGCTGAGCTCAGAGCAGCTCCTTAACCCCTTGTTGCTCAGTGTGGGGTAGTACACCCCATCATACTATAATACCCCAAATTCTTGGTTCAGCAAAACTGTGCTAGTAATCTCACAAAATAATGTATCTTGTTATGTCTAGTGCTTCCTATACCTGGCTTAAGCTTCCCTCTCATTTCTGAGATCACAAATGATCTTCTAGTTCACATTTTACATGACATGAAATGCTAGTAACTGGTACAGCAATTGCAGAGAAATATTTACATCTGACTTAAGGTGTACGAAGTACTGCCATTTAATGTCAGTCAAAATCTGATAAAACAGAGAACCTGAGAGAACCCTCTTTCTTTCCAATAAAACTAGAGAGCCCTATTTCTGTTTAAATGACAGAACACTAGGCTGATAGAAAGTCACTAGGAAGTATGTCACTAAGACACATTCCTCCCCATCTCTGCAGATAGTGAGGTGTAGAAGTTGAGGTAGGAAATGTTTTATTTACAACAAATCAAACAAGCAATTAAAACTTTTGACCAAAACTAGAATCAGAACAACGGATCCTGCTCCTTGATTTGTGGACATATATTGCAGTTTCCTGCAAAACTAGCGATTGTGGCTACATTTACAGGATACACATCTGAGTGTGCAAGTGTATTGGAGACATGGCTATCAGATTGTTAGTTCCCTATATTTCTTAGTTGATGCAGTGAGTCTCATTTGAAACATTTTGTTTGTTACATACCACATTCCATTTCCTCTCCGCTTACACTTTGCTGTACCACATCAAACTGACTTCCATTAAACCATAACATAAAATAAAGAGACAATAGGCTACCCTGTCACAAGGTTCGATGTTTCCTTTCAAATACATGTCTTTCACATTAAACATAATTGTAGACAGAGTTTCATGTATGTTAGCTGAATGGATTCTATTGGGTTATTTATTATTTGTATTAGGGTAATGCCTAGAAGTGTCAATCAAGATTGGGCACCGGGTTGCCCTAGGTGCTGTATGCAGGAAAATATGGTCCCTGCCCTCACTTTTAAAAAGTTTTTTAGGTGCTTAAAGATGCAGATAGGTGCCTATTGGGATTTTCAAAAGTGCCTAGGAACTTAATTTTCATTATTTCAATGGGAGTTCAGTGCCTAGTGCTTTTGAAAATCTCACTAGGGGTATGATTGCACAGCAACAAGACATAGTCAATGGCCCATGCCAACCGACTCAGGCTTGTGGGGCTCGGACTTAGGGCTGTTTCATTGCTGTGTAGTCTTCCGGGTTTGGGCTGGAGCAAGGTAGGAGGGTCCCAGAGCTAGGGCTCCAGCCCAAACCCAGTAGTCAGCAATGAAACAGCCCTGTACCCTGAGCCCCACAAGCCCGAGTCAGCTGGCATGGGCCAGCTGTGGGTTTTTCTTTGCTGTGTAGACACAACCTAAGTGCCTATCTGCATCTCCAGGTGTCTAAATATCTTTAAAAATCTGGTCCTTACAGCCTAACTACCTCTCTTCTTCACAGGGATGTTGTGTGGATCTCAGCTACTGTTGTGAAGGAGGCTATGTAAGAATCTATATAGACATATTAGAGAGAACACAATAATTGACTGAAGTGTATATTTTCTGGGACTAGATACTACTTTCCAGAATCCAGCATATAAATTAGCTCTCACATTTAGAATACTATTTATTTAAATGTTCCCTTTAAACTTTCTTTTTAATTGAGGAAGAAAGCATTAATGTCGCTGACCTGCAAGTCACAAGTATCTTAGGTTAGGTCTTAGATCATAGAATGGAAGGTTTCTTTGATCCATAGTTTTATTTTCTTCTTTCTCAATTTATATTTGCTATTGCAGTAGTCTCTTTTCTTAATTATTTTTATTATCATAGTCACCATTCCTTATATCACAATGAGATTTTTCTTGGACATAAATCCATGGGCACATTCAAGTGATCTGACCATAAAACTAGGATATATATAAATAAATAAAATGATTGCCTATAAGCATTATTTCTTATTGGTAGATGGCTTTCCTCATCTCTTTTCCCCTCTTCCATAAGACTTCTAGACTAGTTTGGAGATTAAAAGAAACTACACCATTAGGATTCTTGTCAATTTACCTTTACTTTTAGTTTTAAACTAGCGCCTTTGTAATGCAAGAAAACAAATACCGGACATTAATTGCAGATAAGCATCATTTTCTTATTTTCCTTTCACATTTATTCATACTAGTAATAGCAAGTTTATTTTCCCTTCTGGAAGTACATCAGTCCACAGGAGACTTCAGTAACAACCTGATATTGCAAACAGCTTGTGTTCCAAGGACTTTCACTCCCACACATTATCCCATTCATCATCTTGCAGGATTAGGCCCTAAAATATCACTTTCGTGATCATGCTGATAGCATTGGTATTAGTACTATTATTTCTTATAATAATATTTCTACGGCAAACTTCAGCATTGTATCCAGAAACCAAATGCCCTGCAATTATTGTGGATCAGTGACCCAATACAAATACATTAAGAACTAAAGATGACACAAGGTGCAGTTTTGATCTTACAAAATGAGGGATGTTTCAGATCCGGGTTCCATTGTATTCACTCCATCAATGTTCAGTGGATTTGGATAAAAGGTCCAAGTTTTGTTCCATCTCTAGAGCAGGCAAAATCATGATGGATTGAAACAAAATTCCATTTTTTCCAAACTACCAAAGTATGAGCAGTGTTGAATAAACCAGCTTTAATAAAACTTTCTATTCTTGTCACCCCCATAACTCAAACTAAACTCAAATGTGATTTTTTTTTGTAGTTTCAAAGAAGTTTGGTAAATGTTTTTCATTCCAACTTCTTCTAACCAAATGCAGAATTAGCCAGAAATATCATGAGAGCTAATGAATGAGGAAGGTATCAAAATTGTATGAGTGAGTTTAAATGTCATTGAAACACATGGCGAAAAACCAACAACAAAACTTAATTATGGGCCTGATCCAAAGCCCATTGAAGTTAAAGGGAATCTTTCCGTTGATATCACTGAAGGTCCTAATAAGAAGGTGCATTAAAAACTGTCTTAAACATTAATACAAATTGAGGGAGATGTCTTCCAGATGAATTAGAACTGGTAGTTCCAAGAAAGTTACTTTTCACTAGATTTGAAGCCGATGAAGGTTCATGTTAATATTGTGGAGCAGATCCTCAGCTGGTATAAATCTATGTAGGTCCACTGAAGTCTATGGAGCTATTCCAGTTTACACCAGCTGAAGATCTGGGCCATGCATTTCAGAGTGTTTAGCCAAACTGAATCCAAAATTTGAATCCTGAGATTTTTCTCATCATATCTCATAATATTTTTCTTATCTGTATTTTTTTAAGTATCAGTTCAAATGAAAGACAAAGTCCAGGAAAACACCCTGAATTGAACTTTTCTTTTTATAAGTGATTAAAGAGAATGGAAATGATTTGGGGGAGACTGCATATGGAGAACATTTTCAGAGGAAAGTTTGGATATCACATTTTCTTTAGTTAAAATTTTATTTTGTACAGGGAGTTTGTTAACAAAACTGAGGTAAAACCTTTATTTTTATATGTTTTGAAAAGGTATTAAGTTCTCCCTTCTGATTAGTTTCACCAAGACAAAATTCTGCTCTTAGAATCATCCAGCAATGCACTCCCTCTGTCTGTGACTCTCCCATGAGTATCATAGATCTACGTGCTATGTAGGTATGTAGTAGCACACTGAAGCTGAGTATTAAAATATGCATCCGAATGTAAAATTTTGCTTGCAAAGTGCAGGGTTGGTTTTTGTTAATACAGTAGTAACCAAAGCCCTGACTCCACCTAATCTGAAATGCAATATACCTTCCTTTTTCTATTCCAGCTTTAAAAATGGCTAATAAATAGGCTGACCAGATGTCCCGATTTTATAGGGACAGTCCCGATTTTGGGTTTTTTTGTCTTATATAGGTGCCTATTAGCCCCCACCCCCTGTCCCAATTTTTCATACTTGCTGTCTGGTCACCCTACTAATAAAGAAATTAAAGCAGATCATACCTCTTACAGGCGAATGCTTTAACTTGTTCTAGGAAGAAATATAGTTCCATAAATACGTATTTACTTCATTTGTAGCAAGTTTGGTAGCAAAAACTCCACAATAAAATGAGGCTTAAGATCACAAGTCTGAACTAAACGCACTTTTTTTGCTATCGTGGTTGTTACTGAAGATCAAATTTTAAAAAAGGATCAAGCAAAATGAGTGTTGCCAATGGCTGTTAGGACTTCTACAAAGACTGCAGAGAGACGGAGACTGTATAGTTAGGGAAGTTGGCACCTCTTTTGATGTCCCCAACTTGGATAATCTTTGGCAGAAAGCCCTTCTTGTTCAACAACTACCAGATTTACAGCTAATCCAGTTTCAGGTCTTGAGTACAATCTACCACGCAAAATCAAGGCTCTTTCATATGTGGGTGATGAATTGCTTGCAACATTTTCAGCTTAAAATACATTCTCTGAAAATTCATTACAATACCCGGTTAAGGGAAGTCTTATGGTGAGAGAGCTTTCAGACAAGTTGTACATGTCTATTTCTAACTGAATAAAAAAAAGATAGATTTCTTTACCCTGCCTTCATTTTATTCTCATTCTTAAGGAAAACTATATAGTTGGTGTGTCTCTGAGTTTTTATACATTTCTTATCATATATTACCTTTCCCACTGGCTAAATATTAACTACTCAATATTATGTGGGTGACCTTTAGTTAACAGACTTTTAATGTTGGGTCGGATACAGATTATTATAACATATTGTACTTTCACTGTATATGTCAATTGTGTGAAGTGTGACCGTGATCCTTTAAAAAAATATCTTCTCTTTCTATAAGCTCTTTCCTTTAAAAATGTGGGAAACCTGGAGTGTTTGGGAGTTTTGTGAAACGTGTTAGGAAATGTTCTAGATATTTCACTGAATTTATGGGAACTTTTTTCAAATGAAAATGTCTTGGAATGTAATTATAAATTTATTGATTTTTTTAAACCAAATACATTGTTTATACACATGCCATGAGAAACTAAATACTATTTGGTTAATGGCATTGCTGATAATTTTAAAATTTTCTCTCCAGCTGTCTCTACCTTTTGTGCATGCTCACACGCATGCACACACAGATGCACATACACCCGTCCCAACCCCCCACCCCACACAAATAAAATGTTAGCAACCTTCATGGAACTTGGAGGGAGGACCATAAATTGAAGGAGAGAAGAGTATGGAGGAGGCACCAGGAAGTTAGATTGTATACATGTGATTTAAATGCTAGTTGCAGTTGCAGCCCTTCTGTAAATAATTCTCGTAACAAAGAGCCAGTTTAGTGTTACAGGCATGGAGTCCTCATGTTATTATCCAACATGCAGTACATGAAAAAAAATTCCACTCTCAAGGTCACGACTCTCTTGTAAGCAGTCATACTATTTCTTCCAGATGACCGGCCCTTTCCCTCTCATTTCCCAATCCTTTTTTGATCTTAGCACCTAAGCTTTCTCTGGGCTGGTCTACAAAAAGACACCTCCCTGAGCAACATAAGTTACATTGACCTAAGCGCTGTCCACCCCAGCACTATGTTGGTGGGAGATGCTCTTCCGCTGACATAGCTTCTACCTCTTGCGGAGGTGGAGTACTTATGCTGACAAGAGACAGCTCTTCCCCAGATATGCTACAGCGGCGCAGCTGGCCCGATGTAGCACTGTGGTGTAGACTTGCCCTCTGTCTCAGCTGCTGAACTAGTCCAATTTACCCTTCAGGACATCTCCCTCTGTTAGTAATCTGCCAATTTTCTACCTCTATTCCAGGATCCCCTCTCTTTTTTTCATTTGCTTCTTTCTCCATTGAAGCCTCTCTCTTTTTTCATGTTGCTGGCTTCATTGGTTGAATTCTCTAGGCCTCCTTTTCTCCAACAAGAGACCTCAACCTCTAATGATACAGTTTGTGTGTGTTGCTGACCCTTGTAAAAATAGGTATCATTTGATAAGTATAGGACTTACTATAGAGATGAGATTATGCAATGGTGGTATGGGAGTGACTATGCTAATACCTATGGTCAACTTCTGAGCATGCCCAGTGTGAAGTAGATATTTCCAGAAGCCTGAGCACAGTCAGGCTAAGCAGTGTGATTGTAAGCTTAATAAAAGAGCTGTAACTGTCACTGTCACTCAATCATTAGGGACATAATTTTCAGACTCCTACTCTTCACTTGTGCATATGCAGAATTGCACAAATATATGTGCTTACACCCTGCAGGTACAAACATTTGCATGCAAACTACTGTTTAATATCTGTATTAGAATTTGCATTATACAATTTAGTACGACAAAGAGAATTTGTACACCAATATCCAAGACTTATGCATTTGCGGGTGTTAGAACTATAAACTTTGTTTGCATCTGTCTAGGTTCAGGGAGAGGGAACAATTTTGTGTACACACACAATTGAAGGCCAAAAGACATCTGGCTGCAAATTTTGTCCTTAATATTTCAGCATGAACATAATTTCTGTTACTTACACAAACTTAACTGATGACCAAACTTGGGCATGTAAAGACATAAACCCACTGCAAAACATTTTAAAAGATCTTCTAATTGCACGCTGGCTAGAAATGGTAACATGTATTTTGTATTACTAAGCAGCCTGCCTTTTTTCATCTCTCTATGTCCTTTGGAATTGGATAAACTAGTCCATTATGTTGACTTATGAGAGCCTACTTAAAACAGTGAACAAAGATCAATCTCATGTCAAAACAAGTCAAGACACTGCTCATCTCTAATAGATTTACCTAGTATGGACTATTTTGTGAACATTGGTTGCTTCATGTATATATTCTCTTAACTCTACTTAGTAACAAGCAACAGTGTTTACAGTTTTGGTCTACAGAGGAACCTCCTTAAAGTGAAATAACTTTTTTCCACACAACATATTTACTGTTAGCTGAGGTTCACTTTTACAGTGCATTCCAATATTGCAGTTCCAATAACAATTGGGAATTTTATTTTACTTCATTGTAAACTGCAGTTGGGCCTAACCACAACCTTGAATACCCCGGAACTTTGGGTAACGAAATGGAGGGGAGAAACAGAATCCAGATTTTGATACAAAGTCTGTGGTTTTGGCCCAGCTTTACTATAAAAAGAGTCTGAATATATCTGAGTTCACAATAAGCAGGCTCTGCTGTATTTTTACATCTCAGGCAATCATAGATGGTAGGTCGCATGTGCGCTTTACATGACTGAAAAATTTCTCCAGCATTCTCCCTTCACTTATACCAATGTAGCTCCACTAATTTCACTGGAGTTACTGCAGAAGATCAGAATTAAGCCTGGTATATATAATGTAAGTAAAGCTAGATCCCGAAGTGACCTTTTGCACCAGAAGCACATAGGCCAGCATAGAAACCAGTTTTGTGGCCCATAGGGGGATTACTGGCATCCCGCATGTCTGCTCAACCAGTGCTTCAGATCCCCTACAGAGGGCTTAAGTGCCTTGAGCTGGCTGTCTTCATGAGTGTTGAATTTTAACCTTAGTTCTTTGTTTCCTGGACAAGGAGTGCTGTGGTGGCAGAGCATGACTCTGTAGTGACCCTAATCAAGATGGGAGTGTTTTTGTGGGTCACTGGGTGAGCTGCATGGTTTAGATTGTAAGCTCCTTGGGCCAGGGACCATGTGTTGGTTTGCTTTCGTTTTTTTTGTTTTGTTTTTGCTTGCTGTAAAGAGCCACACAAATTTCTGGAGCTATACAAATATTAAAAAATAATTCAGTCCTCCTTGGTGATAAAGATAGAGTAGCCCAGTATGGGGCTGTTGAGCGGGTGGAAGTTAAAGGAGAAAAGACAGGATCTGGAGGGACATCCCCAAATAGCTAAACATATAAAGCAGAGACTCTATATAATTTACAGTTTCTGTTATTAACATTTTTTGATTAAAAATGCTACATTTCACTCTATTAAGTGACATTCACTTCCCCAAATGTTCACAGCATCAAATAAATTGTTATACTTCATTCATTTCTTGTGCATATTCTTATTTTAACAGTATGGTGCCTGATTTCACAAACACATTCCCTCCTTGGAGATCTATCACCTGAAGGCATTAATGAAACTTCTGTCAAAATTTCTCCCTCCTGCAAGTTGATTGGAGAAGAAAAACCTCCAACTCCAACAGAATGGAGGTCCTTTGTTAGAGAAGAAGTACTGTATGATGTAATCTGTTTCCTTCAGTTTCTGCTGTAACCCACCCTGTGCCTGGACCCATTAGTTAAGATTTTGAGGGGATTTGATGGAATGAGATCAAGAGTAAGGAGTCACATCATGTGTAGCAGTCTGAGGAACTTGGCAAGGAGTTTGTACCTAATTGAGACGCTTTGCTGGCTGAAGTGTCCTGGCTTCTTGCCCAATCGTCAGATTTCTTAGAGCAATCAATAAGGTCATTAGTGTGCAGGCTTAATACCAAGTTACCCTGGACTACCTTTTTTTTCCTGGGAGTAAAAAAATCACCTGGGCACTATAGCATGGGAAAGTGACACTTTAATCCTGCTGTTTTTCATTCCTTTGCCATTGGCCTGGGTCATGCACTTTCACAGATGACTGACTGACTGACCTGTAAATGGAGATTAAATAATTTCTTTAACAAATTCATTGGCCGGTTGGGCTTACTGTTTGCCACATTATAAATAAGGGTGTTGCTGACTTTAGAAATACTGAAGTCTGACTTCAATTACATTTTTCACTGGGACTGAGGTCCTGTAAAAAAGAATCAAACCTAAAATTCTCACAGCGGTATGAGTACCTTGAAATAAATCTCAACTGTCAGTGAATTTTGATCACAGACTTTTTGATTTTTTTCCCATTTCTGCCAATATACTCATCCATACATCTCAAAGCACTTTACAAAGCATAGGCTAACTACAGACTATCATACAAAGTTTACTAGCATAGACAAAACATAGAGTCATTTTGTGCAACTCTTAACATTGCATCCAGTGTATGGATACCATGGTGGTAGGGAGTGGCATCATTTCAGAAAAAGTTTAGGGGGCAGGGAGCAAAGTTCTGTCAACGTCCCTGCTTCTGCCTCTCCATTAAGGCCATGGCTGCTCTTCACAGTTAGTGGGCTGGTCCCATCCTGGAGGGGGGCAAAGAGGTGGCATGTCTGTCCTATCCCAGACAGTGTGTGTGGGTGTATGGAGGGCGGGGGCTGCGGGCATGGGATTTGGAGGTGGTGGTTGGGGAAAGAGCCAATCCCCCAACACACACTTTTTAAATAGGCCCCCCAGTAGAGCCCTTTCCCAGCTGGCATAATGGAGGGGTGTTCGGGCCAAATTTGAGTGGTGGTGTTACACCGTATGTCAAATTTCATTGAGAGGCATTGCAACCAGATGTGCAGGGTTTTGGCATCACTCAAATTTGGCCCAGCTGCGCCTCAATCATTATAAAGGGGTGGCCGGGCCAAATTTCAGTGAGTGGTGTTGCAGCCTGGTGTGCCCAACCCGCTTTTGCAGTCTTTTAGGTGTCCAGTAGCAATAGCTGTGGGAGGGGTGTGTCTCACCAATGGCGGGCCCAGGGCAGGGATCAGGGCTCCGTTCTCCCTGTGCTCAACTCTGGCTCAGGCTGCCACTGCTGCTTTCTGTCTGGTAGGTGGGGCGTGGCGGTGGCACTGACAAAGCAGTGGTTAGAAGACCTGGCCTGGCCAGCCCCAAAGTGGCCCCAGGGAAGACACCACAGGACTGGCTGGCGAGGAACTATGAAAAGCCTGGGGGACAAACCAAATGACACCCCCCGTGATAGGTGTATTAGAAACACTTAAGACAAGTAGTAAAACTTACTTAACTTGGCCAAAACTGTGAGCCATTTATTTTTCCTCCTACTCTCCATTTTCCTTATTCTTTGTCACTGCTGACAACACCAGTATTCTCCTTGTCCCCAGGGCTTATAACTGGGGCATCTTTTCAATCATTTCTGTGATGCTCCCCAGGGGTAGCCAGAGTTGTGAGGCACCTCACTACTACCTGTCCTTAGGCTTAGTGTGAAGGAGTCTTGTCTGTTCTCGCTGTGGCACTGCCTTCCAGGCCTCCACAGGCCTTGCTCCCTCTGTGCAGGTTAGTGAATGGCACCCACCATCCCCCGAACCCTCTCCAAGCATTCCCTATAGTATCCAGCCTGTAGCTGGGAGGATACCCGCTCCTGCCCTGAGGGGTTTGGAACAGCCCTGGGAGAAGGCTGTTGCAGGGAGGAGCAGCTACTGGGCTGATTGGGGAAGCGGCTGCAGCTGGGCCACGCCCCAATCAGAGCCCAGCTGGCGCTATAAAGAGGCTGGGAGCCAGGAGCTCAGCAGAAGTCTCTCACTCTGCACTCAGAGAGAGAAGGGCCTGGCTGCAGGGAGCAGAGACAGGGTACCTGAGTGGAGCAGGGCTGGGGAAAGGCTGAAGAGCTGGGGAGCTCCAGCCTGGAAAGCCCCAGGCTGCAGCCTAGCATTGGGCCAAAGGTACTGGGGGTTGCAGAGGGCAGTCCAGAGGTAGGCCAAGGCAGCAGGTCCAAACCCAACCTTGCCTGTAATGAGTGGCCTATACTGCAGTCTGCCCCAGGGAGCGGGGGCTTGATAGTGACTGGCAGTGGCCTGGTACTGAGGCGAGGTGGGGTTAGTGGGTGGGGGTTCCCCTGGGAGGGGAGACCCAGCATGTGTGGGTACTGCCAGGGGGCAGCACCCAGAGCAAGGGGCACCGGGGTCTGGGAGGGACACGGGGGCCGGAGGACAGGCGGTCCACCGGCCTGCAGGGGGTGCTCCAATGCTGGAATGAGCTAATTCCCGGAGTAACCAGCAGGAGGCGCTGCAGGGGTGAGTCCGCCCCCTTACACAGCCTCTTATCCATTCAACAGTCACAGAAATACCAGGCCTGCTGTTCCCAACGGAACACTGCCCAAGAGCTTGTCAGATTCAGCTCAGACCCACCACTTTGCTTAACACCATAGCACTGAGATATATTTATAGTGAAAACAACAACAAGTTTATTATTAAAGTCTAGAAATTCAAGAAATAGTGATCAAGGATATTGGAAACAATGGTTACATATAAAACAAAATCATAACACACTCTATGGAGAGTAAACTTAAGCCAGAGGTTAACCTCCTGTCTAAAGAAGTGTATCTCACCCAAAGTCCTCTTCAGCATTTTCAACCAAGGTTGGCTGAGATCCCATTTTCATAAATGCTGTCTGTTTACTTCCGCAATGCAGGATGCCAGGGTGTCTTTGTTGCCTTCTAGCTATACCCCCAAAGTTCATTGTCTTTGCTCATAGACAGGATAAACTTCCATGATTTGTTTTTTCCTATGTGCATCCTTCCTGTTGATTTCACATCTCTTTGTAAACATCTCACTTTGTATGTGAATGGGCATCCCTTGTTAGCTTACAGTGCTTAATTTACATCCCAACAGAAAGAGAGGTGAATAATTATCTCTTTTCTCACAGAAAACCTGGTTTTCACCTCTGCTGGTGACTAATACCTTGATACAGACTCTAAGAACTTATTTTCAGTATATATATGTAACTTCTGACATAGTACCTGAACATACATTTCACAGTGATATTAATAGCCAGTGTGACACCAGCTTTCAGTTGAGATTTCACCTGACATTTTTTGGTGAACCAGAATGTACATTCCAGAATCAGGATATTCCTGTATTCCCCTTGCTAGCTGTCATTAAGAGATTCTTGGGTCACAACTCTTTCTTCTACCTATCTTAAATACTTATATAACCCGCCCTCCCATAATTCCAGTCTGAGCAACTTAAAGAGCAAATCTTTAATGTATTTATCCTCACAACATCCCTGTGAGGTAGGGAAGTATCATTATCCCCATTTTACAGATGGGAAACTGAGTCTGTGATGGAACAGGGAATTGAATCCAGCTGTCCTGCCCCTCAGGCTAGTAACCTAATCATTGGCCATCCTTTCCTCAACCTTACAGCTGGACTTTATTCAAACCTTGCAATCTTTTCCCTAGCCAACATTTCAAAAACCTGACTTTCCTTGCTATTCCAGCAACCATCTCCTATTCTGAATGCTGCAACCTCTGGCCTCTATCATGCATTGCCCTTAAACAGTCTGTACAAAACATGACCACTAACATCTTCCTTACTCAACAATCTGACCATGTCAGGCTCTCTTTGAAACCCTCCATTGGCATCCCTTTTTTCCAGCATATCATGTTTATACTTCTTGTCCTGGCCTTCAAGGCCCTTGTCTCAGAGTGAGCTGGGTTTTTAAGAGACTTTCAGGCCCAGCCAGCCGCTGTGAGCACAGGCGCTGACATTCCAATGTGCCGGGGCGTGCTTGACCCCTGGCTCTGCCCCAAGCCCTGCCCCCACGCCCACTCCACACCTCCCCCCAAGGCCCCTGTGTCTGTGAGGATATGTCCCTTTAACAGCTGTACCCAGCTAAGCTGAATAGATACACTAGGGGAGCTGCAAGGAGTTCTGATATAGCCATCTAAGCAGTAACACTAGACTGAGTTGCTGAGCTGAATCTATACTAAATGATATATTTTGATCTTCCTAAAGTCCTGACTGAGTGTCCTTATACAGATCCCGCAAACACCATATGGTACTAGGAGAGGACGGATAAGAGTGATGGAAGAAGAGAATACAGGACAAAAGAGGTGTAGAAAATGGAACAGCTGAGAGCTCCACCAGCGTTAAAGTTATCTGGCAATGCAGCAGATAATAGGAAGAAATTTCAACAGAGATTTCAGCCTGTACATGAAAGTGAGCAGCTTGGTTGAAAAAGAAAATGATCAGAAGATATTTTTAAAAAAAATATTGCAGGGCCAGAAGTGATAGATGTTTATAACAGTCTGCAGTGCAGTCAGGCAGAGCAAGCCTGCTTTAAGACAGTTATGTAGAAGTTTGAAGACTACTGTACACTCAAGACAAATTACATTTTTGAAAGATATAAATTTCACATGAGAACTCAGAGAGAAGGAGAACTGTTTGGAAAATTTATGTTGGATCTCAAACTATTGAGCCAAATGTAATTAGGAACAGCTCACAGATTCAATAATCAGAGGCCAAATAGTGATGGGTATTCGAGATTCAAAGATTAGAAAAAGACGGTTGGAAGATCCAGATTTGAACCTGGACAAGTCAGAATATACCAAGCAAAGGTTACCCAGAACAAATTAGCACTTTTGGTGGGAAAACAAGACACTGCTTTGATGGACAGAATCACTAACCCTCAATGCAGAGGGAAAGCATAAAGGCAGTACAGAGCAGAAATGTACAACAAACCTGCAAAAATCAAGTTTGCAAGAAAGGAGTTTGTTGAGGACAACATAAAGAATTGCCTGAAGTGTGGAAGCAAACACAGACCTCAGAAGTGTCCCACCTTTGGACAAGTTTGCAACTAATGAAACAAAATAAATCATTTTGCAAGAGTGTGCAAGCAGGAACAGCAGGAGCAAAAAAGAAACAATGTAAGCATGCTGTGTACCAAGAGGAGAACAGTGTAAGCAATACAGAAGAAGAGTTTTCTTTAGGAGCTTTGAATGAAGCAGCAGCACCAAGTGTTTGGACTATTACCTTGGAAACTAATGGAACTTTTGTAACTTTTAAACTAGACACTGGTGCTCAAGCAAATGTGGTAACAGAATATATTTTAAAGGGTCTAAAGAAAAAAATGGGGTATATTGACAATAGACAAGTAAGTTAAGGGCTTACATTGGAGACCTCCTTCCTACTCTGGGCACATGTGAGCTAGAGGTAAAGTTAAAAAATAAGAGAAATAATCAAAATTTATAATTGTGCCAAGAAAAAATGTGCCTATACTGGGCTTGAAAACATGTCAAGCTCTAGGGTTAATAGAGACCATACTCATTAGAGGGGCAAGGAGACTCAGGTATTGAGGAGCAGTTTCAAGATGTCCTTAAGAGCATAGGAAAACTGCCAGTAGGTTGAATTAACAGAGCCTTATTTTCCCATCATACATTTACCTAGGAATATTCCTCTAGCCTGAGAGGGAAAAAACTTAGAGGAACTAGACAGATTATTGGCATTAGAGATAATCAAGAAAGTAGAAGAGCCTACAGAATGGGTTCCTTCATTAGTAATTGTAGAAAAGAAAGATGGAATCCTTAGGTTATGCTTAGACCATAAAGAACTTAACAAATATGTCAAAAGAGCACATTTTCCCAAGCCCACTAGGGAATAACTTTCTGGAGAAATGGCTGGTGCTAAATATTTCTCCACATTGGATGCATCAGCAGAATTTTGGCAAATCCCCTTAGATGTGAATAGCACATATTTATGTACTTTTAATTCACCATTGGGAAGTTACTGTTTTTGCAGACTGCCATTCAGGTTAAGATCTGCAACCGAGGTATTTTATAGGACAATGCAACAAATATTCAAAGGTATAGAAGGTGCTAAGATATAAATTGATGACATTCTAATATAGGGAAGAACAAAAGAACATAACCACAGGTTACAGAGAACACTGGAAAGGGCTAGGGCAGTTGGATTAAAATTAAATAAGCAGAAATATAAATTTCAGGTCTGAGATATCACATACTTGGGAGAAAGACTGACTGTACCTGGAGTCCAAATATATCCTAATAGAGTCCTGGCAATTACAAACATGCCACCCCAGTAGACAAATAAGGGAGTACAACAATTCTTAGGATGGTCAACTTAGTGGGAAAGTGTGTAGCTCATTTGGCTGCTAAACTCCGCAACCTTCGAGCACTCTTGCACATGATCAATGGACATGGGATGCCAATCTAGAGAGGGAATTTAAAAATTTGAAATCACTAATTTAGAGGACTCCTGTCCTTAGATTTTATGATTGCAAGAGATGGACTGAGGTGTCCACAGATGCCTCAAAGGAAGGCATAGGGCAACTTTACTGCGAAAGTATGATGAACACTGGAGACCAGTATTGTATCCTACCAGGGCACTCCCTAAAACTGAGTGTCAATATGTACAAATTGAGAAGGAGGTTTTAGCTTTGGTGCATGGCTGCAAGAAATGTCATGTGGTCATCTATGGGTGACCAATTATTGTTGAGACAGGCCATAGGCCTTTAATATCCATTGCAAAGATGGGACTGGCTGACACTCCTCCCAGAATATAGAGATTTTTTTTTCAATTGCAGTTATATGATTTGCAAATAGAATATAAACCAGGAAGGGATTCAGTGGAAGCGGACTCTCTGTCTAGAGTTTTTGACAATACTGTAGCAGAAAATGATTCAGGATGTGACATAGCACATGTGAACTTTATAAAGAAAAACTACCCAGTCCCTGGCAAAACGTAGACTGCATCTGCAACAGCCACAGCACAAGATGAGACCTTGCAAAGAGTGATCAAAGCTCTATCAATAGGTTGGCCTGGACACCATAGCCCTAGTCCTAGTCCATATTTTAATTTCAAAGGGAAACTTCCAGTGATTGAGCATATTTTATTCAGAGGCAACTGATTAACTTTTCCCAAAGTGTTACAGCCTGACGTGCTTATTAGAATTCACAAAGGACATTTAGGAATTGAAAAATACAAAAGAAGGGCCAAAGGTGTGATCTATTGGCCTCAAATGAATGAGGATATAGAAAAAATGTGAAACCTCACTCTGCCCCCCCCCCCCCCCCCCCCACACACACACAGGGGCAAGTCAGGGCAATTTGGTTCCATGTTTCTGGTCATCTGGCTCTGATTTTTGCATCCCTATTTCTTTCATTAAGTTCACAGTGATGAAACTGAAGTCAGCCTGGCTTTAGAACTAAGCTGTCTCTTTGTACTTAATCTTCTTACATTGTAAAGCTGCTGCCGCAGGTTACTTTGTATGCTTTCTGCTCTCTTGGCATTTGGTGGGAGAAAGTGCCATCACCATGTACTGCAGGGATTTAGATTTGGTTATCTAAGGGGCCATGAAAGAGGGGAATTAATGGATAACATTGCATTGGACGTACTCCTGGTTAAAGAAAAGATGGGAAGAGTTGGTGAGAATCTCAAAACACTATGTAGTCTCCATATCACCCATGAGTGAAACTTCCAGTGAAGTCAAAAGTAGGTTTCTGTACAAGTGAAACTGAAAATAGAACATTTGGTAAAACAAAGGGTAGATTTCATTGCCAACTGCTGCCTTTTTTTCTGGGTGGAAAATGGAAAAAGTTGTAGGTGAAACCACAATACTGTATTTCATGTTTTAAAACATGATTTTTTTGGATATGAATTTGTGGACCCAACCAAAAACTGTGCAGAACTTGAAAAGTAATGCTGTTGGCTTAGTGTTGCAAATGTTATGTAGCAAAGTTTTCATCTGCTCATTAGGGAACATTTGAGACATTTATGCCTCAAAGGCACAATCCCTCTGAGGTGAGATAGTTCTGTACCACTCCCCTATTCTGGGCTGTGGCTAAATATCACAAGCTAGCCCTAAGCATTTCTTAAACAATATAATCATTGTTCAATACAGCAGGAGTTACAACCTATGAATGAGTGAATTTAACCCATCACCTTCCATACCATGTGGTTGAAGTTTACACACACACAAAAAGATGTCTTAGCTTGAAATAGTATGACAGTGTAAAGCTAAAAATCTTATATTAAAAATTGTTGTGTTAATACTGCAGATTATTTACACTTCTAAAAATGTCTAGCATCTAATTTAAATTTACTTTGCACCATTTATTCTATTTGTGTCTCACTCAGCTTGGTCAGTAAAGCTCAACTGGTCTGCTTACCTTTCTTTTTAGTGTCATTTTCACTTCTTACTTCTCACTTGAGCTCAGTGCTGTTATCGTTGGTTTCATGACTCTCCATGAAAATTCTTAAATAAAAAAGCCATAATATTTCTTTTGAAACTTCCTTAAAACCAATAGTGAAAACATTTCCATATATATGCAGTTTTGTAGGCCTCTATTGTACAAAAATTCAAGACAAAGCTTTAACTAATTTGACACTGACTTTTTAAAATTGTATTTAGAGTCTGATCCTATAATTTGATTTTTAGTGATGACTTAAAGGGGCATTGAGTATGTTCACTGATGATTTGAGCCCTAAAAAATTAACTTAGACAATTTCTTCCACTCTAAGCATGTTTTTAGAAGTAGCTGTGTCAGAGATGCTTCTCTTCTATATTATAGTAAATGGGGTATCTGTAATAATCAAAGCTAAGCTCACATTTGGCCCCACGCCAAATAGAAGTCATGAACACCACTTATTGCTTATTGTCAAACTAAACAGTTTCATGACCATTTCAAACAATAGTCTTTGCTCATCCCTCCTCTACACAGCGCACATATAAGAAGAATGAGTGAGAGTGGAGCATAATTCATCTGTCTTGCATAATTTATCTGTAAATGGTTCTGCCCCATAGGAGAAAAGGCTTTTGCCTCACTGAGTTGCCAGGGTGAATTGAGGAATTTTTTTCTCCCAGTGAATAACCTAGATTTCTGTAGAACGTGGGAAGAAAATATTCAACCATTGAACTTCCTGATCTGATTTTAAGGAATCAGAGGAAAACATATCCCAGTCAGCTATGACTGTCTATGGGTTGGATGGTGAAAATTGACATTTTTTCCACTGACAGCAACAGAGCTTGTTGGCCCCATGATATTTTATGTAGTACAAACTTTTAAATATTTGTTTACACTGCACTTCAGTATAACAAATGAGATGTCAGATGAGTACTCTGTGCAGGATGGGTAGTTTAGTCTCTTACAAGACAGTTCAGAGGAAATGCCAGTTAGCAAACAATGGGGAAAAGATGTTTGGTTGTCTAAAGAACAATAACAGAACTGTGGAAAATAATAAGAAACATTCTGTCATGGAAGTGAAAGGGATTATATTATGAATATCAGGAAGAGAACTAATTGGAAATTATATCATCCCACCCCATTCATCTGATTGGAACACACTCCCAAGTGAGCACAGATCTGTGTCTGTGGGTGACACTGGTTGCTTGAGAGATGTTTTAATCAGTTTAATTGGCCAAGTGTCTCCACATCAAGCTAGGAACTCTGGCTTCTACTCTAAATAAATGAGTTCAGATTTTGACACCAGCATATTCTTGTTCATTTTCCCCCCTCAATGCAGACAGCAAATACATAGTCAAAGCAATGTGTTCATTTTAAAGTGCTTACAGCTAAAAATGACTTTGGAAAACAGGATTTTGTGGTTTAGCTCCACACAGCTGGAATAAGCTACAAGATTCATTACACCAGGAATCAGCATTTTCTGGGTTTAAGAAATATTTAATCCCTTATCTTAAAAGATTTGTCAACATAAAATGAACTGAATGTGTGACTGATCACTCTACTTTAGATTCGCTATCCCATGTTATATTGGAGTGATATTGTCTGACTGCTTTCTCCTGCAGCCTTCAGGAAAATTAGATGCCGCAGTAATCTGTCACAGTAATCACCACTGTAAATAAATTTTAATATAGATAACTTCACTTTAAAAGGACACTGTTAACTTAAAAATGATATTCTTGTTTGAAAATATTGTACCTATTAATATTTTATGTAACACCTACAATTACTGTAACTGAAAGTGTTTAGCGAAAATGCTTTTTTTCCCCAGTTTGTTTGCTTTGTGTATTTGACAGTATTCTCTGTATTGTCAGTTTTACTTTTATCGCTATGATGTCAGTCATTCTTCCCTTTTGTCCTGGCAGGCTTTTTACAAAGCACTAAGAAGAGAAAATCTTTTTTTTAAATGGGAAAATATTATTATAAGGACAAAATATAAATGACTATGGTACCTGAAATGTCTTCTAACTCATTTTTGAAAATTGACTACAGATCCAATTGATAGCGTCCCTTAAAGCAGTAGTTCCCAAACTGGGGTTCGTGAACCCCTGGGGGTTCGCAAAATGTTACAGGGAGTTCTCGGGAAAAAAATTCCCTAATGGCGGACAGAGCTGTCCTTAGGGACCCTGGGCAACATGGGGCCAGCAGCACAGAGCCCCTGGACTTCCAAGAGCTAAGCAGATCAAAGCAAGCCTATCTATCACACTGAGGAGATTAAAACTTCAAGACTCCTTATAAGCAATGGAAAGGGAGGTGGATATTTTTTGCTGTTTTTAAAGTTAAATAGGCAGCTAGTATTGTTTTTATAATTATTATGAAGAACAAGTTTAAGCTTTGTTTTAACGTGCATTGTTTGCCTGGACTGCTCAAGACCTAAATGCTTGTGTAGGAGGAACTCTTTGAGTTGGCTTCTTAAATACCTTCATGCTGTTTCACATCTGATACTCCTTGATGAAACATAGGAGCCTTGTCTTATAACAGGCTTATTCAAAGTGATACAAGATATGAAAGTGAGATCTTGGAAGAGTGTTGCCATTTTCATAATGTAATAAAAATACTGTAATAAATAATAAATAGTGTGTAATAAGCGTCATAACAAATGTTATATTTCCCAGATCACTGCTTTTATAATTTATACTCAGATAAAGGAGAAAATCCCTGGAAATATTCATTTTTAGGAGGGGGTTCGCGAGATTTGACATTTTAGTGAAAGGGGTTCAAAGGTTGTTAAAGTTTGGGAACCACTGCCTTAAAGGCTAGTGGCCTGAATTTTTCACAAGGGCTGAATACCAACAAATCCCACTGAAGATAATAGGAGTAGAGGTTCCTCAGCTGGATGAAATTATTTGATCAAAAATGTTCCTGATTTTGTAAGAAATATCATTTTGATGAAATTTTCTGATTTTTTAAAAGGGGAAATGCTAAATGAAAAAAATACATTTTGAACTGACATTTCTTTCAAAATATATTGCTTTGATTGTCTGAGCATTTTTCATTTTTCTATTTCAGTTGTTTGTCCCAATAGAAGATGAAAACAAATTTTGAAATAATAGAATTTCTGTCCCATGGGTAATTCCATTTTTTGATAAATCTATATGAGACTCAAAAGTTCCTAAAATGGATATTTTGCTGATTAAAATAAGATTTGGTGCTAGGATTAGAGGTGGGCCCAGGCCACAAATATCTGAGCCAGATATGGATTTCAGGTCCCCCTGACCCAAGTGGGTGGTCAGCTCCAAAGTTGTGGTTCAACCCATTTGTGATGGTGTGTACACACCCCACCTTTAGAGACTGATCCAGAGTTGACTGATGTAATAGAAATATTTCCATTGATTTCAAAGGGCTTTGAAACAGGCCTTGTATCAAGAAGGGAAGGAGTTAACTGCATTCAAAAGGAAACCGGCCAAGGACCTATCCCAGCCTAGAGAAGCTGATCATCCTGTCTGTCAAAAAGAGTAGATCCCACCTGACCTCATTAAATTATAGAGGCAGCAGTAGTGATGCCACATTTAAGATTGAATTGAGCTTCTCATTTGGTGTGGACTTATATATATTTAGGGACAGCTTCATTTGGCCATCCTTACTCACTTTACACTGAGCAGCCAGGCTGCCTGAGCAGTAAGGGCTTGTCTACATTACCCGCTGGATCGATGGGCAGCGATCGATCCAGCAGGAGTCAATTTATCGCATCTAGTCTAGACCCGATAAATCGACTGCCGAGCGCTCTCCCATCAACTCCGGTACTCCACCAGGGTGAGAGGCGCAGGCAGAATCGACGGGAGAGCGTCAGCCATCGACTTACCGCAGTGAAGACACCGCGGTAAGTAGATCTGAGTACATTAACTTTAGCTACGTTATTCATGTAGCTGAAGTTGTGTAACTTAGATGAATCCCCCACCCCCACCCCCAGTGTAGACCAGGCCTAAGATACTAGGCAGGAAGACTGAAGGCATCTGGAAATCGCAATGACACTATAAAAATGCATAGTTTTCATTTACTGAGGTATTTTTGCAGTGTCATACTGTCTCCTCCTTATACTGTATATAAATACATGTAAAAATTACATTTCTGAGAATTGGTATTCACGGTCTCTCTATTTTTTGGTAACCCATAAACCCTCTTAGGGTCTCTCTACACAGGGACATCCAACTTAACTAAAAAAGTGTGAATTTGAAGTGGATTAGTTAAACAGTATTAAATCCCTCTGTGGACACTGTTATTCAGGTTTAAAGTTATTCAGCCTTAAACTGGTTTTAGTTTCATTCACTTTGGAAGTGCAAATTTTGTTTTTAGTGAGATTATTCATTGGATTTGTACTTTACAAACCATAACTGTATACTAACACTTTCTGGGGTTTAGGTAATATATAAACAGGAAAGGAAAGTAGATTGGAGTATTTAGAAGGAAAATATTCTCTGTCGTCTCGTAGTCCAGGGAGGCAATAGAGTCAGGTGATTCCCAGACTTAGTTCTGTTCAGATAGCACAGAGTACTTGTGTAAAAGGACGGCTATCTTCTCACCACAGGACTGTACTTCTGCCACAGACTTTACATTTAACGCTGCTTTATTTGCCCATTACTTTGGACTCCTCTGGCTGAAGCAAGCCTGCCTATGTTTGTCTGGACCAAACAGAGGAAAGCCTTTGCATTGATTGTCTGTAAGCACTTGCCTATGTGAGGAAACTGACTGGAATAGGTATTTTACCATAGGTATTTGTACTAGCTCTCTGCATGGATGCTCTTTTTCCAGAATTATAGTGTCCCCTGGAGGAGGTGCTATTCCACTGGGTTGCACTTTAAATTCACATCCTACCTTCTTTCAGAATAATGTCCCTGTGTAGACAATCCCTAAACTGGCCAGCGGAGAGGCTGTCTGCAGAGAATTGCATGCTTTAAATAGGTGTTATATTTTTGTCCATTTTGTTACATAGTCCCAGTTTTGCTGCTACCTAGTGCTATGCTCTCAAGTTATCCTTCATACACAATTATAGAAATATAGGCCAGCCACAAAATTCAGATCTAGATCAGAACATTGATCTGGGATTTTGGTTGAGCCCATATCCTCATGATACCAAACTGCTGTTGTATCATAGCTTCCTATGTAGACATCCTGAATCAGGCAGTGAAAACAAACTAGCTTAGCTTCCCACGCTCTGCATCAGCTATTGTTATAAACACAATTAGCTGGCGAAACCAATCCCTGGAATCAAACAATCTGGACTTGTTGAACACCTGCAGAGATGTGAGAAATGAGGCGCTCTGCCGAGTGCACAGAAAAGCCTTGTGAAATCCCTTCAGTGTTAATTTTGATCCTAATTATGCTAACTGCCAGCGAAACTGGAGAAAAATCATCTTTCTGTAGTTCATGAAGAAGGAAAATTTTTTGCATTCCTGTTTTCTCAAAAAGAAAAGGCAATTATTACAGGTTCAAAACTGTTGTTTCACCAGTCATATTACAGGCAACACCATAGGTGACAATATGTGATTAAAGTTATTATGGAATTGATAGCATTAAGACAGATTACAGTCTAATCACGATAGGTACCATCTCTCTGCTGATATATGGGGATGTGTTGTTTCATTGTGAACAATTCATCACACTACAGTTTGTTGGTGCTGTCTTATTGTGTCCCCTATTTTGTCTTTTCTCAAACCATATTGCATCACATTGCATCATGCATTATTCCAATTTTTGTTCCTTGATAAGCACTTTCGGAGTCATACATGTAGTAATTATGTGGAAATATTGTACAATTCATTATCCCCTGGAGCATACAGTCTAACATTAAAAACCTCTACAAAAATACAATACATTTAGCATTTTAATGCTTTTTGTGAGTAAGGCTTTTTGTGAATGAGGCTTTCCCCCATCTCTTAGTTTAAAAACGATTGCTGCAGAGGAGCACGTGGATCAGACAGAGACTTCTCTTAGAGGAGAGTCTATTGATAGAGAATCTCTAGGTTTTAGTCAGGAGCAGAGGATGGAAGAGGATAAAGTAGGGGCCAGATCAGATGATAAACATTCACATAAAAAAGAATCTGACACATCAGAAAAGGGCAGACAAATAAACAGTGACAAGTTTTTTAAGTGCGTGTACACAAATGCTAGAAGTCTAAATAATAAGATGGATGAACTAGAGTGCCTTGTGTTAAATGAGGATATTGATATAATAGGCATCACAGAAACCTGGTGGACTGAGGACAATCAGTGGGACACAATCATTTTGGGGTACAAAATATATCGGAAGGACAGAACAGGTCGTGCGAGGGGGTGGGGGGATGGCACTATATGTGAAAGAAAATGTAGAATCAAATGAAGTAAAAATCTTAAGTGAATCCACATGTTCCATAGAATCTCTATGGATAGTAATTACATGCTCTAATAAGAATATAACAGTAGGGATCTATTGTCGACCACCTGACGAAGACAGTGATAGTGACAATGAAATGCTAAGGGAGATTAGAGAGGCTATCAAAATTAAGAACTCAATAATAGAGGGGGATTTCAATTATCCCCATATTGACTGGGAACATGTCACCTCAGGATGAAATGCAGAGACAAAATTTCTCGATACTTGAAATGACTGCTTCTTGGAGCAGCTGGTACAGGAACTCACAAGGGGAGAAGCAATTCTCGATTTAGTCCTGAGTGGAGCGCAGGAGCTGGTCCAAGAGGTAACTATAACAGGACCGCTTGGAAATAGTGACCATAATATAATAACATTTAACAGTCCTGTGGTGGGAAGGACACCTCAACAGCCCAACACTGTGGCATTTAATTTCAGAAAGGGGAACTATGCAAAAATGGGGAGGTTAGTTAAACAGAAATTAAAAGGTACAGTGACTAGAGTGAAATCCCTGCAAGCTGCATGGACACTTTTCAAAGACACCATAATAGAGGTCCAACTAAAATGTATACCCCAAATTAAAAAACACAGTAAAAGAACTAAAAAAGAGCCACCGTGGCTTGGCTTACCCATGTAAAAGAAGCAGTCAGAGATAAAAAGGCATCTTTTAAAAAGTGGAAGTCAAATCCTAGTGAGGTAAATAGAAAGGAGCATAAACACTGCCAAATTAAGTGTAAAAATGTAGTAAGAAAAGCCAGAAAGGAGTTTGAAGAACAGCTAGCCAAAAACTCAAAAGGTAATAACAAAATGTTTTTAAGTACATCAGAAGCAGGAAGCCTGCTAAACAACCAGGGGGGGCCCTGGACGATTGAGATACAAAAGGAGCGCTTAAAGACCATAAAGTCATTGCGGAGAAACTAAATGAATTCTTTGCTTCAGTCTTCACGGCTGAGGATGTTAGGGAGATTCCCAAATCTGAGCCGTCCTTTGTAGGTGACAAATCTGAGGAATTGTCACAGATTGAAGTATAACTAGAGGAGGTTTTGGAATTAATTGATAAACTTAACAGTAACAAGTCACCGGGACCAGATGGCATTCACTCAAGAGTTCTTAAAAAACTCAGATGTGAAGTTGCGGAACTATTAACTATGGTTTGTAACCTGTCCTTTAAATTGGCTTCTGTAGCCAATGACTGGAAGATAGCTAATGTAACGCTAATCTTTAAAAAGGGCTCTAGAGGTGATCCCAGCAATTACAGACAGGTAAGTCTAACATCACTAAAGAATAAAATTGTCAGACACATAGAAGAACATAAATTGTTGGGCAAAAGTCAACATGGTTTCTGTAAAGGGAAATTGTGTCTTACTACTCTTTGAAGGGGTCAACAAACATGTGGACAAGGGGGATCCAGTGGACACAGTGTACTTAGATTCCCAGAAAGCCTTTGACAAGGTCCCTCACCAAAGGCTTTTATGTAAATTAAGTTGTCATGGGATAAGAGGGAAGATCATTCATGGATTGAGAACTGGTTAAAAGACAGAGAACAAAGGGTAGCAATAAATGGTACATTTTCAGAATGGAGAGGGGTAACTAGTGGTGTTCCCCAAGGGTCAGTCCTAGGACCAATCCAATTCAACTTATTCATAAATGATCTGGAGAAAGGGGTAAACAGTGAGGTGGCAAAGTTTGCAGATGACACTAAACTGCTCAAGATAGTTAAGACCAAAGCAGACTGTGAAGAACTTCAAAAAGATCTCACAAAACTAAGTGATTGGGCAACAAAATGGCAAATTAAATTTAATGTGGATAAATGTAAAATAATGCACATTGGAAAAAATAATCCCAACTATACATACAATATGATGGGGGCTAATTTAGCTACAACTAATCAGGAAAGAGATCTTGGAGTCATTATGGATAGTTCTCTGAAGACGTCCACGCAGTGTGCAGTGGCAGTCAAAAAAGAAAACAGGATGTTAGGAATCATTCAAAAAGGGATAGAGAATAAGATGGAGAATAACTTATTGCCCTTATATAAATCCATGATATGCCCACATCTTGAATGCTGTGTACAGATGTGGTCTCCTCATCTCAAAAAAGATATACTGGCATTAGAAAAGGTTCAGAGAAGGGCAACTAAAATGATTAGGGGTTTGGAATGGGTCCCATATGAGGAGAGATTAAAAAGGCTAGGACTTTTCATCTTGGAAAAGAGGAGACTAAGGGGCGATATGATAGAGATATATAAATTCATGAGTGGTATGGAGAAAGTGAATAAGGAAAAGTTATTTACTTGTTCCCATAATATAAGAAGTAGGGGCCACCAAATGAAATTAATGGGCAGCAGGTTTAAAACAAATAAAAGGAAGTTCTTCTTCACACAGCGCACAGTCAACCTGTGGAACTCCTTGCCTGAGGAGTTAACTTATGACATGATCCATACAACTGGAGCTGGGAGGAACACTGACAAGATAGACACAAACATTTATTAGAATAAAAAACATGTATTCACATACATGGCATCTAGAGACCTTCTGTTTTCCAAAAACATTGGTAGAGGTGAGCTTTTGTTTGGATGAACATTTGCAGAAAGCAAAAGTTGAATGAATTCTCATGTAAATATGTGCTCAAGTGAAGGTTTGCAGCAGAAGTATCTGGAATTCCCTTTGAGTTCCTTCCTGTTCGTAAAATTCTCAAACATACAGTCAATGAAGAGAAACAATACTTTGTGACTTGGGTGCCCAATTCCACACCACTAATGATGACTAGCGAATAGCTGAATGAATAGTCAAAACAAGTAGCTTGAGCACCAATTTCAGGCTAAAATCTGTGTGTATGCAGGGGTCCTGGAACAATTTGTGTAGTGGTGTTGAGAGCCATTGAACCAAATTGTAAACCTGTATATGATGGAAACCACTTCACACCAGGATAATTCCACGACCTATGTGAGTAAAGATGGTCAGATTAAGCTGTCGCTAAGTATATATAACTCCACACTAAATGAGAAGTTCACTTCAATCTTAACTGTTAAATCACTACTGCTGCCTCTATAATCTAATGAGACCTACTCTTTTTAACAGACAGGATGAGCAGCTTTCCCAGACAGCGATAGGTCCTTGGCCTTTCCCTTTGAATGCAGTTAACTCCTTCCCTTCCTAGTATAGGGCCTGATTCAATTAGAATGTACCCTATAGAGAAAACCGGCACAAGACCTATATATGATTTATTTGCTTAAATGGGGAGTAAGTGATACACAGATGTTGTGCGAGTCCTCTGCACAGGGCTGAAAGTCATACAACGTGTGTGTTTGCATAATGAGACATTTGTAAAAAAAAAGAAATAAGGGCTAAATTCCTTGTTTAAATTATTTGCTTCGGTTAGTTTGCCCACTCTACATAAAACATTACTAAGTGTCAAAGTCTATAATTTTTCTGTAACCTGTGTCCTTTCTGACTATTCCCCTGCCTGGTGTATATTGTATCCGCCTTTGTAGAACTGGTCAAAAATGGTATTTATTTTCAATGGAAAATTTTTGACCAAAACTAAAACTGTTTAATTTGAAAATTTTCACTGGATTTTTATTTTCAATTTTTTTAATATCTCATATTGTCTCTGGATTAGTTTGTTTATGGCATTTTCCATTTAATGCAGCAGGGAGAAAAGAAATTTTTTTTCCATAATGGAAAAGGGAGGGAAAGGGAAAATGTGAGTGTGGGTACGGGGGAGAGGAGAGAGCCCAAAATATTGAAAACTTTTTGGTTTCCAGTTTTTCAGTGACATTTTAAAAAAAAAATCTTCACCCAGCTCTACTCTCTTGTCTGTCATTTACTTGTTAAGTTCTTTGGGGGAGAAGAACCTGTCTTCTGTGTATGTGCAGTGAAGCTCCTAACACATTTATGGGCAGAGATGACCTGTACCTGCCATCTGAGCATGCTCAGTACAAGAAAAGCAGCAAATCTGGGGGGGAGGGGAGGACATGACCCCGCATCCCTCCCCCCGTGTATTGCCTCTGTTTGTGGGCACTACAAAGTGTGAGTATTACAACAAAGAGAACATTTTTCTTTCTGCCACAAGAGGGTGACATGACTGTTTGCCTGGAATGGGACTCATTGGCATGACAATATCACGTGCAATGCTCCTGCTGTGAATCTGAATGCAATGCGTCAGCACTGCTTTCATCCTTCCAAGGATACAAATAGCATAACACATCTGTTTTCATGTCTGTCCGCCAAAATGCTCACTGAACAGTCTTTATGTGAATAGACAGCAAATGTTTGATCTGAAAGCGAAAGGGCTTTCCCCCCTTTTCTGTTTTAACTTGATATTTTGCATTTTCTCTTACTTTAAAAAAAACAGTGGAGAAAAATGTAAGCCAGTCCGAGCACAGAAAGCAAGAAGGGCAGAGTAGGGAGAAAAAGAATGTAAAACTCAAACAGGGGGGAGGGATAGCTCAGTGGTTTGAGCATTGGCCTGCTAAACCCAGGGTTGTGAGTTCAATCCTTGAGGGGGCCACTTTGGGAACTGGGGTAAAAATCTGTCTGGGGATTGGTCCTGCTTTGAGCAGGGGGTTGGACTAGATGACCTCCTGAGGTCCCTTCCAACCCTGATATTCTATGATTCTATCATGACTACACTGATGCAAAATGTCTTTAATTCAGACAAGATTTAAGAATATAGAAAGTGTTAACAATCTGAGAATTAGAAAATAATTTGTTGGGATTATATGCAAGGTAGTGACAGACCTGGCACTTCTTTGGGATCATTTTAAGCCCTGGGTACAGGGTTTAAAATTCAACAATAACTGAATGAGAGGTTCAATCCATTACAATGGTTCTCCTTCTTTTGGACAGCAGTTCTCAAACTTTAGCAACCTGAGGACCCCCATTTTGATTTAATTTTCTTTGTGGACCCCCAAGCTCCTCCACTCAGCCCCAGACTCCACCCGCACTCCACCCCTTCCCCCAAGGCCCCACCCCAGCCCCACCTCTTCCCAGTCCTGCTCTACCCCTGCCCCTCCTCTTCCCCACCTCTTTCTGCCCCCTCCCCCAAGCGCACCCTGTCCCTACTCCTCCCCATCCCTCCCAGCACCTCTTGCATGCCGCTAAACAGCTATTCTCCAGTGTGCAGGAGGCTCTGAGAGGGAGGGAGAGCAGTTGAGGTAGGGAGAGGGAGGAGTTGATCAGTGGGGCCCATGGACCCCTGGAGTACCCTCGCAGACCTCAGTTTGAGAAACGCTGCTTTTGGACATTTTAGATTTGGCTGCTGTATGACAATATGTGGATACACAAGGGTGCAAATTGTCTCTCATTGTGATAGGATGCCAACATGATGCAATGCATGATGCTGAAGATCTAAACAGCAAGAAGAATGTAACTGGCTGTTGGTTGCCAAGAAAGCATTTACCCAGCTGAGCTATCATTGTTAGTATTTGGTACATCTGCACTTGGATTTTCTACAAAGGCCAGTAAAAATCACAGCTGGAAATAAGGATCCATCTGTATTCGTCTGTATTCCTTTAATGGGAAATTGTGTCTGGGCAGTCTTCTGCATAAAATATTAATATCTCATATTGTCTCTGGATTAGTTTGTTTATGGCATTTTCCATTTAATGCAGCAGGGAGAAAAGAAAATAGCACAAGCTGGATATGTAGAAATATAACAATATTTGAAGGAAAGTAATTCCCAAAGGGAAAGAAATTCCCTGAGCTCCCATTGCATGATTTCCAGTTGGAGCTACATGTGAAGCCATGTTCAAACTCAGGTTTCTTTTTAAATAAGAAGGAGGTAGAAATTTGTGCTGCTTTCCTTTAAAAGTACAGAGTGGCACTAGATAAAAAATTTCCATAGTAGAACTATTGGGCCTGATTCTCCTATCACTTTCTCCAATGCAAGTCCATTCATATTAATAGAGTTGCTGCTGACTAACACTAGTGTTGTAAGTGAGATCACAATCAAGTCCATTCATTGTACTTTAAGCCCTTTTGCTTTGAAAAGTTACCTATGCAATAAATACCATCAAGATAAAAATCCTGGTCTCAGTTCTGAGTTTCCCCCATCTCTACATTGAGCACAGGAATGTGGGGTTTAGAGCAGGAAGGTGGTTTTAAGCCATCTGTGTGCTCTCTGTGTTCTGTGGCAGCTAGGGACCTGCCTAGCCCATAGAATAAGGTAAAGCAGCTCCAAGGTTCCGCTAACATACACTCCCTGTTTCCCATGGCCTCCTTTTTTTCTAAGCATAATTTTAAAATGTAATTAGAGCATTGTGTTGCTCTAATGATAGGTTCTTATAAAGTAAATTACAGAGTAGATTGAGAACCAATGGTGACCCATATGCCTCAGATAAATGCCTCAGTTATCTACTGCAAAGACAAATTCTTCCAAATCTGGACTGTTCAGTTTCTTTGGAGCAAAGTGATCTGCAGGGGCGGGTATGTGACAAAAATCTATGGAAAAGACAGAACTTTATGGAAAAGTCACATGGAATGTAATAAGGATGAAACCAACAGGGTTCTACAGAATTTAAATAGGTTTCTATAGAAATTATTGTAAAAACTTACCTAATGTAATAAATAATGATAACTATCCATAATTATCATTCTGTAACTTCTATAGGACTTTTCTATAAGGGCTATTGCCCTCTGCAGAATGGGAGATGAATTTGGGATGGAAATTGTTTGTTGTACAAAACAGTTGGTGATATAGGTTGCCACTTGTCTCAGTCAGGTTGTCAAGAAGGGCTGGTTGAATCAGCAGTCTGTGTTTTCTGTCTATAGCAACCAGTTCAGAAAAAGGAAAAAGCAAGAGAACAATTCTTTTGCTGTTATGTTCCACAGCCAACATTGCTGACTCATTTGCAAATCATAGCACATCACACCCTTAGGAGTGCTAATAGTCAGTTCATTGTTACTTCTCCAAACAGGCCTGAGAAGTTAGTAGTGAAGGAGAGTTATTGAATCTAATACACAACAAACAACATATTAGATGAGAGCTGAGTTAGAACCAAGCAACAGTGAGGATTTAAACTAACAATAGTACCTCTGAAAAATAACTGATTTCTGCATGCTGATAATCCAACTCACTAATCTGGACCAATAGCTGTTGTGTTTGGAGCCATTGTAATTATTAGTCTGTAAACCGATTAGAAATATAACTCATTTTAATAAGTGGTGAGCTGAACTTCATGACAGGAAAGAAAATTCTCCAAGCTTCCACAAGATTCCAGCAGAATATCAGCAATCACACCGGCAACCAAAAAAATTCTTTAAAAATGAAGCCCTGGCCCCATTGAAGACAGTGGCAAAACTCATACTGACTTCATTGGGGTCAGGATTTCACCCTAAGAGCTTGCTCTATAGTCCATTGATGTCAACGGGACTCTTTTCACTACTTCAATGAGCTTGGATCTAGGTCCCAAGTTAGAAAAACATTGCATTGGCAGAACAAACTTTCATTGACATGTCGTACCCTGAGCTCAAAACACTGTTTCTAGCAGGAACTGCTTCTTCCTGTCCTTTAAAAAATACAAATCTTTTTATTGTCTGCTAATCATTAGCGGCATCAAGTAAACTTTGCAGAATTTTATAAAGTTGGTGGGTTCCCCCTGAATGCTCCCCCTTCCCTGACACAATTTACAATATATGGCTCAGAGAAAAAGAGAGGTCTTATCTAATATAAAATGAAAATCAGAATGTCAGAAGAATGTCAGAAATTTCCACTATCATAAATAAGTACCAGCTGGCAGAGAAAATAACAAATGATTAAGCTTTCTGAAGCAAATATAATACTGTATAGCGAAAGGACATAGTGTGTGTATGTAGATGTGTATTACACATACACACTAGTTTCAAAGAGCAGGGGACTATGTTTATGACACACATATATACTTTCTTGGTTTAAATGCTCAGAAATGTACTTATGATCTCCATACTACATCCCATACAATGTCTTCATGATATTTTATTTTATTTTATCACTTTAATACTCTCTGTAAGATAATGTTTTTTAACTGTGCCTTGGTAAAGCCCATGAGGCTCTGACCCTTGGAGCTTTGATCAACCCAGCTGTTTGAAGTCTCTGTGTGGTTAATTGCTCTGGTGTGAGGATGGAGCTGAGCTGAGTTGAGCTGAGCTGAGGTAAGCAGGGAAACTTCATATAAAAATTCACGTGCTAGTTGAAAACGCAAAGGCTGCTGATAGGAGCAGCTAACAGGAGATTTTCTGAGGTAGAGTGTGTTGAGAGAGAGTGTGTGAGAAGCTGTTTGTGCAATTTCTGGAAGGCCAGAAATAGAACAGAGGTGGTAACCTGAATTGATGTACCATGTTTTCTTTCCTGCCTGAAACCAGAAGACATTTCCTGTGCATGACATCCAAGTGGGTGGCTGTGCTAAAGGAGAAACACACCCTATTGGGTTAGAGGAACAAGTAAATATGCTACTGAGAATTAGAGAAGCTGTGTAGTTCCTAGACACTCAGGCTTGGGATACATCCATGCCCGAGAGTCAAGGATGAAAGGAGCTGGCCACCAAGGAGACAGAGACACAGGAATCCAGAGAGAAGGACTGGCAGTTCGTAACCACCAGAGGTAAAAGATCATATTGGCATTCTTCACATCTGGAGACAGAGCAGAGAGAAAAGGACCAGGAAGAATTCCAAACCACTAAAGGTTTCTAGATGATGCCAGTTCCTCAACATGGAAACTGTGGAAGATACTTCTCAAAATCTAGCCTAGGGAATGGAGAGAAGGGAGAAAGGAGTGGCATGTCTGTGAATGGCAGCTTGGCCCAACCTGTAAGAAAATCAAGGATGCCTACAATTTTCCAAGAATGACAGACAATCCTTATTGGGGATTCAGTACTTAGAAGAATGGAAAGAACATTCTGCAAGGAACAGGTGGACAACAGAACAGTGTGGTGTCTTCCCAGAGCCAAGACACGAGATGTCACTCTAAGATTGGGTAGGCTTCTGAAGTTGACAGGTAAGGATCTATAGGTGATAATTCAGATCAGTAGTAATGACACTGCATCATGGGATATCTCACAGATAATAGAAGATTTCACAGGATTTGGAAGCATGCTGAAGACGAATGTCCAAATGATCTTCTCTGAGATCCTTCCTGTCCCTTTCGCAAAGGAAAGCAGAAGCTTCTGGAAGTGAACTGCTGACTAGATAAGTGGTAAGTTTGGGTTTTGCAGAACACTGGTCAAAGGGGTCTGTATAGTTTGCATATCCTCCATCTCAGTAGAAGGCCAAACAATCTCTTCAGGGACAGGCTGGCTAGAATAGTTAGAAGGCATTAAACTAATAACAAAAGGGGAGCGTAAAAATAGGGAAGTGGCACTCTATGTCAAAAATGTTCCTAAATCACTCGACCACCTGACCAGGACAGTGATAGTGACGATGAAATGCTAAGGGAAATTAGAGAGGCTATCAAAATTAAGAACTCAATAATAGTGAGGGATTTCAATTATCCCCATATTGACTGGGAATATGTCACCTCAGGATGAAATGCAGAGACAAAATTTCTCGATACTTTAAATGACTGCTTCTTGGAGCAGCTGGTACGGGAACCCACAAGGGGAGAGGCAACTCTCGATTTAGTCCTGAGTGGAGCGCAGGAGCTGATCCAAGAGGTAACTATAACAGGACCACTTGGAAATAGTGACCATAATATAATAACATTTAACATCCCTGTGGTGGGAAGAACATCTCAGCAGCCCAACCCTGTGGCATTTAATTTCAAAATGGGGAACTATGCAAAAATTAGGGGGTTAGTTAAACAGAAATTAAAAGGTACAGTGACTAAAGTGAAATCCCTGCAAGCTGCATGGACGCTTTTCAAAGACACCATAATAGAGGCCCAACTTAAATGTATACCCCAAATTAAAAAACACAGTAAAAGAACTAAAAATGAGCCACCGTGGCTTAATAACCATGTAAAAGAAGCAGTGAGAGATAAAAAGGCATCTTTTAAAAAGTGGAAGTCAAATCCTAGTGAGGTAAATAGAAAGGAGCATAAACACTGCCAAATTAAGTGTAAAAAATGTAATAAGAAAAGCCAAAGAGGAGTTTGAAGAACTGCTAGCCAAAAACTCAAAAGGTAATAACAAAATGTTTTTTAAGTACATCAGAAGCAGGAAGCCTGCTAAACAACCAATGGGGCTCCTGGACGATCGAGATACAAAAGGAGCGCTTAAAGACGATAAAGTCATTGCGGAGAAACTAAATGGATTCTTTGCTTCAGTCTTCACGGCTGAGGATGTTAGGGAGATTCCCAAACCTGAGCCGGCTTTTGTAGGTGACAAATTTGAGGAATTGTCAAAGATTGAAGTGTCACTAGAGGAGATTTTGGAATTAATTGATAAACTTAACAGTAACAAGTCACAGGGACCAGATGGCATTCATCCAAGAATTCTGAAAGAACTCAAATGTGAAGTTGCGGAATTATTAACTATGGTTTGTAACCTGTCCTTTAAATTGGCTTCTGTACCCAATGACTGGAAGATAGCTAATGTAACGCTAATATTTAAAAAGGGCTCTAAAGGTGATCCCGGCAATTACAGACCGGTAAGTCTAACATCAGTACCGGGCAAATTAGTTGAAACAATAGTAAAGAATAAAATTGTCAGACACAGAGAAGAACATAAATTGTTGGGCAAAAGTCAATGTGGTTTCTGTAAAGGGAAATCGTGTCTTACTATTCTATTATAGTTCTTCGAAGGGGTCAACAAACATGTGGACAAGGGGGATCCAATGGACATAGTGTACTTAGATTTCGAGAAAGCCTTTGACAAGGTCCCTCACCAAAGGCTCTTACGTAAATTAAGTTGTCATGGGATAAAAGGGAAGGTCCTTTCACGGATTGAGAACTGGTTAAAGGACAGGGAACAAAGGGTATGAATAAATGGTAAATTCTCAGAATGGAGAGGGGTAACTAGTGGTGTTTCCCAAGGGTCAGTCCTAGGACCAATCCTATTCAACTTATTCATAAATGATCTGGAGAAAGCGGTAAAAAGTGAGGTGGCAAAGTTTGCAGATGATACTAAACTGCTCACTAACTCATGCCAAGGCCTCAGGCCTCACTGAAGACTTACAAATGCTCAGGTGGAAAACAGTCTTTCTTATCTGTGTATTACCATTATCAAAAGGGATATTAGATGTTAAGTTAATAATAATGTGTCTAGTGTTTAGACTTTATAAAATGCTCTTAGGGTGCTGCATGTATTGATCACATTTATAACCTCTTTAACCCATGGTGTAAAGTTATATTCAGAGTTTCCATTGTAATTGTGTAACTCACCAAACAGGAAAAGAAGTACTAATTAAGGTAACAGGCTCGTCTTGCATATAAGATGGCTCACTGAAGGCAAATGAGATATTGTGTAATACGAACAGAGAGAGGTCCTGTTGATTGCATTCTAACTCCCTCCAGGAAGTAGATACCTATGCATGAAGTCATCCAATCAGTTTGGACCCTGGAGTGGAGGGGATAAAAATCCTTGACAAAGAGAAACTGAATGTCTTTTATGCTGTCTGGACTCTGAGGGGCAAAAATTCCTAAGCATAAGCAAAGAGATCCTCATGCTGCTTGGCATTGGTTAGCCCTGAAAAACATTTTGAATTGTCAGATTACTGCAACTATGTCACCTTTTGAATCATAGACTGAAACTCATTTGTGTATATGCTTGCTTGCTTTAACCTGTGAATAACTCTCATTTCTTTTTCCTAGTCAATAACCCTTTCATTAGTTTGTTACAGGATTGGCTACAGGCGTTGTCTTTGGTTTTAGATTTAAGGTACAAATTGACCTGGGGTAAGTGACTGGTCTCTTGGGAGTGGGAGCAACCTGAATATTTTGTGATCTGTGGTGAAAGTGAGCATTTATCACAAGATAGACTGGAGTGTCCAAGGGGACTGTCTGTGTCTCCATTATAAGTACTGTAGTACTTTGGGAGTTCATATTTGTTACTGGGTCGGTGAAATCTAATTATAGAACATACAACAAGTTTGGGGTGTCTGCCCTGCTTTTCAACAGTGTCCTGAGATTGACACTCTCAGTCATGAGACACTCCTGACAGCATGACAAATATCATAAACCAAAATGCTGGGTATTGCTCTTCTGAACAGCCCCAGGTGTAGCCTAAGTGATGCTTGACCCAAAGAATGGCAAGCTGTTTCTCCTGGCTGTTGGGAAGCATTAGATTAAGAGGATTCTAATATTTTTGTCTGCCCAGAATATTTGAAATTTGAACCTGAAGACATGTACCTGTATTCATTGCCTCAAAGGGAAGTATTACGTAAGTATGTGCTCTATTCTTTTGAACTCCAAACATCTGCCTCATGCATCTGCTTTTAATCAAATTGAAACAAATGGTTTACTTTATTGGACAATATGGTACAGATAAAAACGGCTGGTGGTGCTGTATTGACTGCAAAGCCCTCAGCTTTATTCTTCCTACTCAGATCCTTTGCCAAAGAACCCAACTTGTCATTTGAGTTTTCCAGCAATAACCAGAATTGCATGGCCAAAAGTTCATACTGGAAAGTTCATATGTGAATAATCCTTTTTGGTTTAATTTTGCTCTTAGTTTTTCTTCTCAAGTAATGTGCCAATATTCCTTAAGGATACAGATAAAATTGTCCATGAGATGTTAAATGATAGTTTATCTTTTCTGAGGGGCCTTGGAGGTGATTGTTTAGTGTGGTATGCACTGCAAGGAGTTGAGCACATAATTCTTGTTAACAATAATGGGAACTGCATGGCTAGTTCAAAGTGCACCAGGCTGAAAAACCTCCACCCCTAATGTCTCAGATACAAATATACAAGAAATACATGGCATGTACCAGAGATACATGGAAACACTTGTCAGGGATAGTGTAGATAATACTTAGTCCTACCTTAGTGCAGGAGACCTGACTAGATGACCTATCGAGGTCCCTTCCAGTCCTACATTTCTCCAGGCTGAGTTATATGGGGTTATAAAATACCATGCGCACCTAGAGTGCTATATTAGTAAATATAAGCTAACTGATTTCAAGATTAGACAGAGTCGCCTCAGCAACAGAAGTGCAACTCAGAAATCTCTACTGAGCATAAAGTGGGTGTGATGTTTGAGTCAAACAATAGATTATTTGGAAAACACCAGAATTAGGACACTGAAAATTAGAGCAAGACCTGTGTGCTTTCATGTGCTTATGAAAAGACTTTTTACCTGCATCACCCATTCAAAGGTGATCCCTCCTGTCAAGGCTGTATCCCCACTTTGAACTTTAGGGTACAAGTGTGGGGGCCTGCATGAGGACTTCTAAGCTTAACTACCAGCTTAGTTCTGGTCCGCTGCCACCATTCCCTTCCCTGGGAAGCTTTGAGAAATCTTTCACCAATTCCCTGGTGAATACAGATCCAAACCCCTTGGATCTTAAAACAAGGAGAAATTGACCCTTCCCCCCTCCTTCCTTTCACCAACTCCTGGTGAATACAGATCCAACTCCTTGGATCTTAAAACAAGGAGAAATTGACCCTTCCCCCCTCCTTCCTTTCACCAACTCCTGGTGAATACAGATCCAACTCCCTTGGATCTAAAAACAAGGAAAAATCAATCAGGTTCTTAAAAAGAAGGCTTTTAATGAAAGAAAAAGGTAAAAATCATCTCTGTAAAATCAGTATGGAAAATAACTTTACAGGGTAATCAAACTAAAAGAGCTCAGAGGACCCCCCTCTAGCCCAGGTTCAAAGTATAGCAAACAAAGATAAACACTCTAGTAAAAGGTACATTTACAAGTTGAGAAAACAAAGTAAAACTAAGACGCCTTGCCTGGCTTTTTACTTACAAGTTTGAAATATGAGAGACTTGTTTAGAAAGATGGGGAGAACCTGGATTGATGTCTGGTCCCTCTCAGTCCCAAGAGCGAACAACCCCTTAAACAAAGAGCACACACAAAAGCCTTTCCCCCCCCAAGATTTGAAAGTATCTTGTCCCCTTATTGGTCCTTTGGGTCAGGTGTCAGCCAGGTTACCCGAGCTTCTTAACCCTTTACAGGTAAAAGGATTTTGGAGTCTCTGGCCAGGAGGGATTTTATAGTACTGTACACAGGAGAGCTGTTACCCTTCCCTTTATAGTTATGACACCTCCAAATTCAGTTCACCTTTGTTAGTAAAAGTAACTGCAGGCATTCTAGATGTACAGTACACTGACAAATTATTTATCCTGCCCTCATGCACTACCATTAGATAATGAAATACTTGTTCAACATGCACATTTTTGGTATGTTACCCTGGTTTTGTTAATATATACTTACTCAGAAAAGCCAAAATCGTGTGATGCAAGACAACTTGACATACCTGGACATTCAGTGGCTTACCTGATATAACATAGTTCATCCTCGATTAGAATGGCTAGGCCTTCTATAAAGCATCATATTCTAGTGGTTAGAGCAGTTGACTGGGAAGAGGGACATCTGAGCTCTATTCCTGGCTCTGTCACTGACTTACTGTGTAATCTCCCTGTGCCTAGGCTTGCCTTTCTGTAAATTACATATAATTTTGGTGACAAATTCTGCCCTCAATTACAGCCAGGCAGTCTCAGTGCCTACTGTATTTTGCCCATTTTGTTTGATACTACAGAATGTCACCAAGTTATGGCAGCAGCATGGAGTGTTCTGCCCTGAAGGATGTCATGAAAAATATTTGAGACACAAGGTGGCTGCAGTAATAACTTTTATTGGACCAACAAGGAAGTTGGCTCAATAAAAGATATTACCTTACCCGCCTTGTCTCTCAGATATCCTCGGACCAATTTGGCTACAACATTGCATATATGAAAAAATATTTAACTTTCTGGCATTGGGAACCTATATAATAATTTAATTACATAAAAGGCAGAGTAGTTAGTTTTATAGGTTATGTGTGTGCCTAAAAGAGCCTGTTTTATAAAAACCTAATATGCATTATCATAGCAGACAAAATAAATGTTTGGTGGAGTGTACAAGAGTTTGCCGGGGCTCGACCCTCTCCGGGGCGGCAGGGAGCCACACCGGCTCACTAGACACCGGTGAGCTGGGGAAATTTGTCCGGCCGTGGGTCTCCCTCGGCAGCTCTTGCTGTAGCTAGAAGAACACGATAAGCCTGGCCCTGCTCAGGGTGGGCAATAAGACTGTGTCAGGAGCTCAGGCCCTCAGTCAGGGCTGAGCAACAATAGTGCAAAGTATTAAGCCCAGGCCCTAGGGCAGGGCAGGGTAACAAACGCTGAGTCAGAAGCTCAGGCCCTCAGTCAGGGCTGAGCAACAATAGTAGGCCCAAGCCTCAAAAGGCCTGGGAGAGGGGGAAACTGCCACCCACGGGTTGGGTGGCAGGGGGGACGCAGGCCCTCCCACTCCACTGCGTCCCAGCCCGGGGCCCTAGCAGCGGCAGAAGGCCCGCTGCTTAATCAGTGGGGATCCTGGCTGCAACACACTGACATAGGCTCTGGCAGTGCTGCAGCCAGACTGGGGTCGGCTGCCCCCGGGCTACTTCCACACTCCCCCTCGGGGCCTACCTGGGTCCTGGTGTCGGTCTCCGGGGGATCCAAGACCATGGGTTCGTCAGGGCAGGGATTGATCGGCAGGTCCGGCAGCTCCTCCGGATAGCGGGCGCAGGGCAGGCCCAGCAGCTCCTCCGGATAGCGGGCGCAGGGCAGGCCCGGCGGCTCCTCCGGATAGCGGGCGCAGGGCAGGCCCGGCGGCTCCTCCGGATAGCGGGCGCAGGGCAGGCCCGGCCAGTCCTGGCGGCTGCCTTGGGCCGTGGGGTCTTCCCAGTCACGAGCTATGCTGGAGACGTCTGGTCTCTCCGGCGGCTGGGGCCTGACTGAGCTGTGAGGGCGAGCTTTTATACTTCCGGGTCGCCGCCTGACCCTCTGAGGGGTGGTCTCAGAGCTCCCTAGCTCCACCCACTCCGGCCTCCGGGTGGGCTCTTCCCCCTCCGGGGCGGCAGGGAGCCACACCGGCTCACTACATGGAGGGAAAGGGAAGAAGGTTAAATGTCAGGTTTTTTCTTCTTACTTTTATGGCCAGGACTTCACACTGGATGGTTCTGCAGAGAACCTTTGTACTGCAAAAATATTGGTAACCCTCTTACATTCTTCAGACTGCTGCAGCTGACAGCTTTCAGTATGGTTTTGAGCATGAATGTGTACTGAAGTGTTTTGTATTCCCTAGCTGCATGCTGACACAAAGCCACATGGATTCAGAAACTAACTGTAGATCCACTTACATTGCCTAACTAGAGGCCCTCCTATGTGGAGACAACCAGAGAAACTTTCCTAGCAAAACAAGCATCCTTACTTACAACCTTTTCTATCAAGCCTGATTACTTTTTGTAAGCTTTTTTGGAGATGACAAATTTGAGATGATGGCAGTTGCATGCCTGCATAGATTCCCTTCTGAACAAGCACTATGTTTGTGATAAACATCAACATTTGAAATGTTCCAAGTCTTTATAAGCAAATTTGTCTGGCATTAGATCCTTGATAGCATGTGTGTTTTCCATTCAAAAATAAACCAGTGTGTCCCACAGGGAATAGGAAGAATTCAGAGGAATAAATATTTATTTTTCTACATTATTTTACCTCTTTTCAGGACACAAAAACAGTATAATGTGAGTGATTTTTAGTTGTTTCCATAAGTATAATTACACTTTTAAGCCTTTTAATCCATTTTGGGAACAGCTTAATCCGTTGTTCATTTTATCAAAAACATATGATGTGGCTCTTTAGTGGACAGGCTAAACCAGAAGTATTTCTTGTAATCCCACATAGTTTGAAGGGGGAAGAGTATAATGAGAAAGAAAGGACCTGGGAAGTGCTGAGCACCCTCAATTCTTGTGCTCTTCAGTGAAGTTGAGGGAGCTCAGTACCTGGCAGTATTCAGTACTCAGCACCTCACTGTATTGGCCCAAAAGTTTTTGTTAATCTTAAAAGGGATTGCTTACTGTTTAACACTTTCATGTCATGGTACAAGCTTGTATCCTTGAATAGGCATTAGATTGGGCCTAGATCTCTTTCTACACAAGAACTATGTCTGCAGGTGAGATTGCCGAGAGAAAGGGTATAGAGAACTAAGGGCTACGGATGGAGCCCTTAGGGACCCCCACTGGCAGAGACAGTGGAGAGGAGAAGTACCCACCAAACAAGACACTGAAGGAGCAATCTGAAAAGTAGGAAGAGAACCAGAGGAGGACAGATTCACAAAAACCTATGGATGACAAGATTTCAATAAGAGCATGGTCAACAGTGTCAAAGGTAACTGATGAATCAAGGAGTCTGAGGATGGGGTACTGGCCCTGAAATGTGGCCAGGCCCAGGAGTAGCCAGTGAGAGCTGTTTTCAGGGAATGGAGGGAATGGAAGCCAGACTGGGGTGGGGGAGGAATCTAGCATGGAATTATAAGACAGCAATTGTAGAGAGCATGTTCAATGACACTGGAGATGGAAGGGAAGAAGGGAGATGGGATAGCAATTTCAGTGAGAGGATGGTTGTGTAAGGGAATGTGGAAGCAATGTTATAATTGTGTAAGGAATAACTTTTCAATGTAATGGGTGAGCTTTTCACAACACTGTTTCCACCTTGGTATGGTAATTATCAGAGAACTGATCATTCTTATTACTGAGACAAGATGGGTGAGGTAATATATTTTATTGGACCAACTTCTGTTGGTGAGAGAGACAAGTTTCGAGCTACATAGATTTCTTCTTCAGGTGACCTGAAGGGCAGGGAGAATAGATTACAATCAGTTTTTGGAGAGATGGCATGGACTGGTAAGGGTTGTTTTCTTCTAAGTCACTGACCCAATGAAGATAAAATTAGGCAGACATGGGTTGCAGTGTTTTCAGTATGTTGATGACATCCAATAGTAAGTCTCTTTCATCCAATGCAGTTCAGTACTTCCTCCAGTGTCTAGTTGAGATTGGGCATGAATAAAACCAAACTGGCTGGGGCTCAACCCAGATCAGATGAAAGTGATGATGGTAGGTTGGGGCAAGAAGCTGCCAGAGATGGTGGCGGTAACATCAGTCCATTTGACTGAGAGAGTATGTCTGCCATTAGTTACTGGGGTTTGCAACTTAGGGGTGATACTTGACCCTCCTCCCCGCCTGCTATTTGACAATTATATTACAGCAATAGTCCAATCAGCTTTTAACCATTTGTGCCTGGCTAGAAGATTGTGACCTTTCCTTTTGGATGTGGACCTTGCCACTGTTTTTTCAACGCTGTCACTTCAAGATTAGACTATTGCAATGAGCTCACCATGCGGCTACATCTTGAAACTATTTGGAGACTCGAGCTGGTGTAGAACAGAGTGGCTCGCTTATTGAGTGAGACACCTTTCTGTGACAGGCTGCTCATTGGTCTCTGGGTGGAGCTTAAGGTGCTGGTCATGACCTATAAAGCCTTAAATGGCCTAGGATTGGCCTGCCTGAGGGATCTTCTCTCCCGGTGTCATACTGCCATAGCTGTGGTCAGGATGGGGTTTTTGAGCTGGATGCCTCTCATTATAGAAGAGAACTGGCTACTTGTAGATCATTCTCTGTGAGGGCTCCAGGACTCTGGAACTAGTTCACCACCTTGGTCAGAAATAGATTAATAGAGTCTAAGGCCAGAAGTCACAATTGTTGTCATCTGCCATAGGACTTTCCTGAATTAATTCTTGTTTGAACTAGAGCATGTCTTTTAGAAAAACATCCAATCTTGATTTAAAAATTGCCAGTGATGGAGAATCCACCACAACCCTTGGCAAACTGTTTGAATGGTTAATTGCCCCCCCCCCTTAAAAATGCATGTCTTGTTTCTGTTCTGAATTTGTCTAGCTTCAAATTCCAGATGCTGGATTTAGTTATAATTTTAACAGCTAGATTGAAGGGTTCTCTGTTAAAGTTCTGTTCCTCCACTGTGTGTGAGGTCATGTTGTGCATACATGTTAGGCCATACCTTGTGCCAATGACAGAAGAAGTGCTGGGGCTGAGTCCCGGCAAGCTCTTACACAAATTAAGCTCTGGATATGTTTCCAGCAGAGTATCACTCTTCTGTTATCTTCTTCAAAAGGCCTTTCAACAGCTACTCCACTTAAAAGTAATTTATACAGTGCTTTGTCTGACTGATACACCTTGAATGGCTTTCCAATGGTAACTAACAAGGAAATATGTGAAAAGCTAATGTCTAGCCAGATTCTAATTTCAGACACAAACTGATGTACGTCTTGTATTTTAAAGTGTAAAGTGCTCTTGCCGTTTCAAATATTGGTAGGCTCTTCATCTTCAGATTACAAGTGATCCTCACTGTATTTTTTATCTCCATATAGTTTACTTGGCTATTCTTTAAAGAAAAATAAAGAAAAATTTTTCCACTGAGCTAACTGTATCATAAAATATTTGCTCGCATAACGTTGTTAGGTGTAATTCTCTTCTGACATTTCCCCCAAAGATAGTAAAAGCCATGAAATGAATGTTAGGAATCCAAGACATGAGCAGTAGGAATATACCTAGCAAACTTGATGGGAAATATGTTCAATAAAGCTTCTCACAGTAAATCATGTTTTAGGGTCCTGGCTTTCTACTGCTAGAGGTAAAACATATCCTGCGAGTAGAGAGTTGGTTGAAGAACCTGATCCTGCTCCCATTGAAGCCAATGCTAAATATGCTGACTATGTTTCTGTGCTATAGCTCCTGGAACAGGGCACAGAAAGATGCAGCCCATGGTGGAGAGTCACAGAAGGGGCTCTAAGTCTCTTTTTTAACCCCTCTGATTATGGGCTGCTGTGAGGGTAAGTGTGGTCCCTGCCCTAAAGCAGAGCAGACAGAAATTGCTCTAAGTTATGGTGCCTCCTCACGCAGCTCTCTGTGGACTGTTCTTCAACCTTCAGCATCTGAGAATGCCCATCAATGTGTAAACTACAGGGACTATTCTTACACCTCTGGTATGCCTTCTATGATGGCAGGTGTGAGAGGGCCTGCACATGGCAGCTTATGGCTGTACTATGCAGTGTCTGCACCAGCCTCAGTCTTCTCCAGCTAAGGGGCTTTTACAGGTCATGCACTTAGGGACTTACAACAAGAATTTTTGCTATAAGCTGGGGGCCTATCATTTGGAAGTGACAGAGGAGGAGAAAGACCTGGGTTTATACAGTCGGTTGATCATTGGATGACTATGACCCACCAATGTGATGCAGCCATGAAAAAGGCTAATGGAATCCTAGGATGCGTCAGGCTAGGTACTTCCACTAGAGATAGGGAAGTGTTAGTACCACTATACAAGGCACAGGTGAGACCTCACCTGGAATACTGTGTACAATTCTGGTCTCCCATGTTTAAGAAAGATGAATTCAAACTAGAATAAATGTAGAGAAGAGCTACTATGATCAATCGTGGAATGGAAAACCTGCCTTACGAGAGGAGACTCAGATTGTTTGGCTTGTTTAGCCTAACCAAATGAAGCTGAGGGGAGATATGACTGCTCTCTATAAATACATCTGAGGGATAAATACCAGGTTGGGAGAGGAGTTATTTAAGTTAAACACCAATGTGGACACAAGAACACCGGATATAAACTGGCCATCAAGAAGTTTAGGCTTGAAATTAGGTGAAGATTTCTAACCATCAGGGGAGTGAAGTTCTGGAACAGCCTTCCAAGGGGAGCAGTGGGGGGCAAAAAGCCTAACACTTAGGCTTCAAGACTTAGTTTGATAAGTGTATGGAGGGGATGGTATGACGAGACTTCCTACAATGGCATGTAGCCAGTTTGCAATTGCTAGTAGCGAGTATTGCCAACGGACACTAGAGGGGGAGCGCTCTGAGTAACTACAGAGAATTCTATCCCGGGTGTCTGGCTGGTGAGTCTTGCCAAAATGCTCAGGTTCCAACTGATGGCCATATTTGGGATCGGGAAGGAATCCCCCCCCCCCCCCCGCCCAGGTCAGATTAGCAGAGACCCTGCGGGTTTTTTGCTTTCCTCTGCAGCATAGGGCACAGGTCACTTATAGGTTTAAACTAGTGTAAATGGTGGATTTTCTGTAACTTGAAGTCTTTAAACCATGATTTGAGGACTTCAGTAATTCAGCCAGAGGTTATGGGTCTATTACAAGAATGGATGGGTGAGGTTCTGTGACTTGTAATGTGCAGGAAGTCAGATTAGATTATCCTGATGGCTCCTTCTGGCCTTAAAGTCTATGAGTCTAAGCATTGCACACTACCACACCAATGTACAAGTCCAGTAATGGGAAGGATAAACAGTTCCCATATTTACTTGATAGGAGCAGACCCAGAGTGTCAAAAATATTAAACAGTCAGCTGAGGTATAGTATTGAACATGAACCTGTATTTAGAGGGTGGGAGTGGGGAGATCAGGTATGGGGATTTCCACAAACGATAGAAGCAATGGAATTCTGTAATTTATTTTATGGATCTATATATGTGAACCTATTTATTTTATGATTTTGGTTTCTTATACTTTAAGGAAAAAAAATATATATATATATAAAGGAAGACAATTTCAGGCACATCTTGGATGGTGAAATGTCTCTTAAAGTATAAGAAACCAAAATCATCACATTTCCAAACATGTACCCTTGTTATCTGATCAGCTGCAGGGAGTCACCCTGCAAATCGCCACTGCTCTGCACACACAATGTAGTGTGGTGAAACCTTTGTGTGATGTTTAGGCATGGCAGAATTCAATCTTATTTTTTTATAATTTCAGTGATAATATTGATATTTATTTTTGTGCATTTTTTCAAATTTTATCAATTTAAATGTTCACAGTTGTGGGAAATTATGGGAGCGGTCAGACAATAATTCTATAATGACAGTAAATACTGAGATTCAAAAACTTAAACTGTATTACCATAAAAACACAAATTGTCAACATCCCATATCATAATATACAACCAAACTCTCATATGTTCTCAAGAAGCATTTTTCTTACTTTGCCTATCTCTACATTTTTATTATTATAGATGAAAATATTTTGTCATGCATTTGAGTGTGTACAGTGAAATTGACATTTACTGACATTTACCGGTAAAAATCTAATCCTTCCAGACCTAGTTATATTGCTATCAAAGAAGTTACATGCAAGGATGGGAGCAGGGGTTGAGTTAAAAATGAGAGCAAAGGTCCATGCCTCAGCAGTTTATTGTACTTAATTTCCTGTGGGGTAAGTTCATTATCAGGCCCCTGTGGATACGGTTGTTATTTAGCACTTCATCCAGCCTCCTTCTAAACCCTGTGAAGCAGCAGACCTAGGGTCATGTTGTCTGTGGGCTTTACCTTGTTCACAGTTGAAGGGAGCACCATCCTCATGACAGCAAGCTCCGGCTTCTCTAACGCATGTTAATTGCATTTCCTCTTGATCACTGGGTGGGAGGAATCTGTGTGCTTGTACAAGTTATTACTTAGTCTGGTCTATCAGCACATTCCTGATTAACATAGCCGGTGGACATAAAAAATAGGCTATAGAAAGCAGGAGTTATGAAAAACAGAAGTAATTTCTTAATAGCTTTGATGGGGAGTAAAGGCTTTGAGTTTAGAAGTTGTGGAAATTTGCTTTAGATTCTTATTTATGGACTTAACAGACTTTTCCATGTCCCTATGTGACAATAGTGCCTTGGGCCCTCAGCTTTTTCTAATGTTTGCTCTGGAATTGGGGCTGTCTCTCTTGATGAATGATTCCATTTGATACACAGTTAGACTTCAGTCTAAGATGTGGTGGATTTTTTAAAATGTTACGGAACTCGCATTTTTTCTGGCCATTTTTAAAATAAGGTGTTTTTTTTTTTTTTAAATACAAGATTTTTTGCTAATGAACAAGGAGAAAAACGTATCAAAAGCAAATATCCTTGGTTTTATAGGCACTGATTTCGTGGGTGCTCTGGGGAGGGAGTGGAGTGGGAGTGGGACGAGGCAGAGTGAGGGCATAGACTTGGGAGAGGGGGCGGAGCAAGGGCAGGAAGAGGTAGAGCATAGGCGAGGTCTTGGGGGAAGGGGCAGAGTGAGGGCAGGGCCTCAGGGCAAAGCGGAGGTTGAGCACCTCCAGGGAAAAGGAAAATTGGCGCCGGTGCTTGGTTTAATTAACCTTGAATATGATTTCTGTGCTGTTCTTGGAAGGTTCCCTGACTTTCCCCTATTCCGTATCCTCTGTATGTTTGTGCCCATAACTTTCACAAGTACAACATGGCTCCTGTGTTCATGGTTCTACAGGTCCCTTAAGGCTCCCCACAAGGATGCAGGATAATTTTGTGACATGACAGACTTGCTCCTGTGGCAGCTAGGGGCAGGTAATCAGAGGAAAAGACTTTGCTGAGAACAGCAGGCAGGTCATATAACCGGTAAGTCTCAGCGTAAGCAAATGCTGTGTTCCTTTAACAGGCCCGATAGTAGCTAGATGTTTGGAAGTGTTGTTTGAAATACACCTTTTCTATTTTTGCTGTATTCTATGTGAGAGGAGGTGACCAGCATTTAATGCAGAATTGAAGGTGAGGAGTATTGGTCACTTATATAATAGCATTGTACTATTGTCAATTTTATTCTCTATCCCTTTCCTATTACAACCTAATATATCATTTGCTTTAGCAGGGGGAGGTGGGTGGATATGTCATAGGAAAGAATGCTTGACATCTCCAAAGCAAGACAATGTGGGGAAGAATGTCACCGGAAATCTATTCCACTTGATGACTAGAGATGTGACATTTTTTTTTTATTAATAGTTTATGCCAGTGATAGGCAACCTGCCCAGCCCATCAGGGTAATCCGCTGGCAGGCCGCAAGACAGTTTATTTACATTGACCGTCTGCAGGCACGGCTGCCCGCAGCTCCCAGCGGGCAGCAGGTATGTGCTGGCCGCTGCTTCCCACAGCTCCCATTGGCTGGGAATGGTGAACTGTGGCCACTGGAAGCTGCGGTGGGGCTGTGCCTGCGGACAGTCAATGTAAACAAAATGTCTCATGCACCACCAGCAGATTAACCTGATGGTCTGTGTGATGAAGGTTGCTGACCCCTGCTCTGGAGCATGGATTTGAACACAGCTCTCCCCCTGCCAGGTAGTCAATTTTCCTCTCAAGATCTCCTGATGAAGCTGTTCACTTGGTCTAAGTACCTAAATAGTCATAGGCCAAAGAGAGAGAAGCTGACTCCATAACCTGATGATTAAGGCACTCGCCTGAGAGGTAGGAGATGTGGATTCAAGTCCTCTTTCTGCCTGATTCAGATGAAGGATTTGAATCCACATCTTCAACCTCCCAGGTGAGTGCTGTAATCAGCAGCTGTGACAGAATATACCCTTGTGTTCACACCCTACACACTATTGTAATAATTTTTGTACAAGGAATGTCCTGTAAGGTGTCATTTGAAAACTCATAATTGACTGGTCAGTATTGTACTGGTAAAATATGTGTGGCAAAATGGTGTGTCAAGTTATAAGATTCCCCTGTATGGTGTTATTAACAAATGTTCCAAATTCCACAGCTCTGCCCAAACAGAAGTCATCAGACAGGTCTGTCCTAGATAACAGAATGTGTGCTTGCCTTAATTTGAGTTGAAGCTGTAAACAGAGGGAGGGAGAGAAATGAAGAAAGCTCAAACAGGTGAGAAAAAGCCATCAGGGAACATCCTTTGTCTGCTGGTGCCCAGCTGGAAATGTTTTTCATGCAACTATTAAAAGGAGAGACAAACACTCCAAAGGATTCTTCTGTCCTTGCCCAGCACATTCACTGCACCTGAAGAGACAAAGGAAACAGGGGTTGGATGCTGGGGGTGGGGTCCTGACAGAGTTTAGTCAGTAAGACTGCTGAAAGCATGTGGTGAGAAACTTTGCTTGAATCTGATATAATTTGTTGCTAGTCATTAGCAAGCGTTTTATCTTTATTTTTCTTGTAACCACTTCTGACTTTTATGCCTCATTACTTGTACTCACTTAAAATCTATCTCTTTGTAGTTAATAAACCTGGTTTACTGTTTTATCTAGTGGGTTTAAACTGAAGTGCCTGTATATCTATTTGAGACAATAAGCTGTTACCTTATTCCCTGAAAGAAATAATGGATTTAAAATCTTTATACTATCTAGGAGAGGGCTGGGCAGTATAGGACAAACATTTCTGGGAGGAGGGAAATCTCAGATGGGGTGTGTTATACCCTGCAGTATAACAAAGGCTATTGAGAGCTAGAGTGAATCCAAGGGTGGCTGTCTGGCTGCAGTTACACACAGACACTCAGGGTGTGGTTTGCATGCTGGAAGGCTGTTTGTGAGCAGTCCGGGTGGGAGCTACATCTGCCAGGCATTGTAAAACACCCATGGTTGCAGAGCAGGGGTGACACAGCCCCCCACTTATCTGGACTGTACCCTGGTATGTCATACCAGGCTATGGAGTTGTTCTCTTGTTTTGGTCCAATTAATATTAATTTTTATACAAAATGAACATCTTCAACCAGAGAGCTTGAGAGAAGCCCATGTAAGTATTACTTACAGCCTGCTGGTTAGGGCACCTCTTGGCAGGTTGGGAACTGAGTTTAAGTGCCTGCCCCAGAGTGGGGATTCAAAACTTTCTCCCACATCCCAGACAAGCACCCTACCTGCTGAGCTAAAGGTTATAAAAAGGGATCTGTGCACATGCACATGGTTTGCAGACCCAAAACAGACTTTTCCAATCTGCTGACAAGTTCAAAACATTTCTGAATTGAAGCAAATACTTCCCCTGATTTTTTTTCAGTTTGCTGACTAAACAGAAAAAATTATTCTCATAGCTCTGATGACATTAATTGTTTGATTGACAAGACAACACCTGCAGTGAATACTGAGAGAGAATTATAAGAATATAGAGAGAGCTCTGGTGGGAGACATATTAGAGCAAAAAATCAAGGATGTGCCAGTCATGCAGAGGATAGGGTACCATGTCAACTGGATGTGTTTATAGTGCTGCATTTAGTTCTATTTTTGCATGAACTTTGTATCTGGCATTTTTACATCTGTCTATCTTCAGTGCCCCATCACTGTGGTAATGGCGACTTCTTGCATTTACCACCTTCAAGATTGAGGCATATGAGAAAGGGCTTGGTCAGAACAAGAATTGATATAGACAATATGGCACCTAAGTAGAAAAACCCTGTAATTCCTTGATTTTCTCCAGACATTAAAGATACCTGATTTAAAATGAAACAAGTTTGGCTAATGTCTTCTTGAAAAGAATATTATAAGAGTTATCAAAGTTTGTAACAAATTTTGCCTTCCATGCAAAGCATCATTCAAGAGCGTAATCACTCTGCTTCTTTCTGAGCAGCTTGAAAACCATCCGACCTGATTCTCTGTTGCCTCGCACCTTGAGCAGGCATTTACACCAAATGAGTGTAAAATCTCCCATTGGGATCAAACACCATGTTATATTCACTTTGCAAGCTCTAAGATTACAAAGAATCAGGCCCATTGTCTCTGCTAAAACCAAGCTGGTTTTCTTGGTCAAATAAGTTCAGAAGTCCAGTCGTCTGGACTCCTAACAGAGGACTAGTACAATTCAGTTATTTGAAATTATATCTTTAATTTAATTTATTAATTAGTACGTGTGTTGAGGTAGCACCAAGGGACCGCAGTGCACAAGACGCTGTTCAGACTCGGAACAAAAAGACAGCTCCTGCCCTCAGGAGATTACAATCTAATATCCTGCTAATAACATTGTTTCATGCTCATCAAAGCAGTGAAACTTCAAACCCTAAAATGACATCTTGTAGACTAATCCAATAAACTCGCCATTTGAACTTGTTGATGATAATTGTACGTAAAGAGAGAGTTCCCAGGGAGCTCTATTTCTCTCCATGTTTAAAATTTTAATGATAAAGTACACTGGCATCTTTATTTCACACATGTACTCAAACATTTATGATTATTAAACTTCATCAGGAGCAGTTGCTGTTTATGATGGATGAACTATAGAACATTGCAAAGTTAATATGCTTTGTGCCAGAGAGTCCTTAAACACAGAATTGCCTGACAATTGAAATGCTTGTTTAGCCATTAACAAGTATAGCATGAAGTATTTCAAAAGACAACATAGGACAAAAAATGTGCTAAATCAAGGATTAGTTTCATAACCAGTCTAATACCTACTTTTTTCCTCTTTCACTTGCTGGTGTAAAGAGAGATGCCATTAGCTTCATCAGTTGTTTAAGTAGCTCAGTAGCAAGATTCCCATGAAGAATTGCATAATCATAGCTGACAATGTATATTATTGTATGCAGAGTTGTTGTAGCTATGTGGGTACCAGGATATGAGAGAGGGAAGGTGGGTGAGGTAACATCTTTGATTGGATCAACTTCTATTGGTGAGAGAGACACTCCTTCAAGCTTACACACTTTTATTAATCCCATCAATCATTTGGAAACAGAAGAGAATGGTGATCTCTTACGTGTTAAATCTACACTATATTCCTACACTGTGACAGCAAGAATTAAAACCATCTCTAAAGAGAAAAATGGAGAGCAGAAATGCTGGAAAAGACTGGGAGGCGATTCATTCCAGGCTGGCACATGGACAAAAGGGAGGGGGCTTCATTCAGGGATTTTAGATGCTGGCTTAGCCCCTGGTGCAGACACATCCCCCCCGTCATAGCCCGGTGGTTCTTTCATAAGTTATAAGGGCCATTGTGATACTCGAGTATGACTTCCTGTATAACGCCTTGCAGCAGTGGGGAGTCTGCAGGATATAGGATGGCCTGATTACAAAGCCACTCTGGATGGGGCTAGAGCCTTCAAGGTGCTGCGCATTCTGTCTCTGATCCAGCTGACAACTTAAGCATGTGTTTAACTTTAAGACTTCAGAGGGGGTACCACACATGCTTAACGTAAAGCATGTCCTTAATTGGCTGGTTGGATCGGGTCTCAGTGATCAGTATCTTGCAGGACTGAACCTGTGGCCAATTTACAAGAACTTGTTTTTTAGAACTGTGCAAAAAGTTTACAATGAAATGATACAGAAGTATCTTGCCTATGTCTGGGTTTTGTTACCATCTCAGACTCAGATCATGTGAGTGGAAGGGTTTCTAAGGGTATGTCTACCTAAGGGTAAACACCTGCTGCTGGCTGTGTCAGCTGACTTGGACTCACAGGACTAGGGCTAAGGGGCTGTTTAATTGTGAGGTAGATATTCCAGAGGGGATCCCAGCCCAAGCCCAAACATCTACACCATAATTAACATCCCTGTAGGCTGACCCCCAAGAGCCCGAGTCAGCTGACACAGGCGAGCCATAGGTGTTTCATCGCAGTGTAGAAATACCCTAAGGGTTATAAGCCATTTGAGAGAAAATTCTACTCGGAGAAAATTATATCCAATGTAAGTTCTTGTGTTGAAATCATTTGAAATTTGTGGTTTCATTGAGAAACCGATGAAACTCAGTTGATCTTTGAGTTTGGAGGTTCATCTCCAGAAATGAATAAACTCCGGCTGGTTTTAGATCAGATCAGGGTCAGCTAGTCATTTCAATTAAGCGGAACTTCTCAAAGCAAAACTTTTGGAAGGAAGGGTGTGAATCTATAAAGAGAGAACCCAAGGAAAATGTTTGCAATAACCTTTGCAGAGTGAAACAGTTGAGCTCTGAACAGCTCTATTTGTTCTATAATTATCACAGCAAGTCAGCCGAAAAATGAGTCTATTAATAGTAAAATAGTGATTTTCATGTAGTCACTGCATAAGGTTGTAGGTCTGTTTGGCTGGGCCAAGAGGCGCAATCAATGTTATCTGATTTAAGATTAGAATAAATTAATTTGGAACCTAGCAACTTCTTTTTAATTGCTTTAATGGTGTTTGATTTTGAAAATTGTTCTTATGACAATTATCACCTAATTCTTTCTTTTCTGGAAAGCTAGCATCCCCATTTCTCAATGAACATATACTTCAGTACCTTCCAAAGAACAAATTAATGGAAATAAAGAAGAATTTTGGAAGCTGTAAAAATGGAGTATGGCTAAAGGAATACACTAGACACAGAGACAGATCTTCTTGGTGGTGACTGTATACTATCTAGCTGTGGATTAAAAAGATGCCACAGGAAGTGGGTTTTTTCAGTGAAGTTTGTTACTCAATCATATTAGTGTTGCAAGATAATAACAGGTCTGTGTCCATATTTAAATTTATGGTAATTATTATGGCTTGACTTTGATATCTAGAAAGAATGCACATTCAGCAGTAGATAAAAAGACAAAACATTTGTTTTTGTTTAAATGAACCACAAGAAAAAAAATCAGATTGCAAGAAACCTAGATACAAACAAAAATAATATTCAATGCGGGGGGGGGAAACAACCAAAAATAATGTCCTTTCTCATTCTAGTGCTATAGCTGAGAATTGAAAAACACATTAAAAAAAAAGATATGAACCTCTTGCATGCATGTAGTGCTTTGTATTACATTAATGCATATATATGGAGGGGGGGCAATTTATATATGATGTAAGTAACCATTTTTTTACTTTTGTTTGTTTAAATGTTCAGCTATAACATTGTATTTAACTTTTTTGTAATATGTAAATATGGGGAATGCTTTATAAGCATTGTTCATGCTTATAAATAAACATACTACATGTCATAGGAGATTCAAACACTTCTTTATTTATACACTAAATATCCCCAATAGTTTGAGGCACTTATTCTCACTGAGAACTAAGCCCCTGGAGTTTTTAAAATAAACCATTTCTGAGTAATCTGAATACAAAAAAAGCATTTGAAATATTTCTTAATACCGTATATTCATACTTGAATAAGTAAAAACAGCCAAGTGGACTTTTAGCAAGCTTTCCACACAGTAAAATGTCTCCTCTCATCTAAAAAAGAAGCATGACAAATTTCAGCCTGAAGAATCATTTTATGGAGGGAAATATTGCAAAGCTCTAATAAGAATGAGATGGACAGATTTCTACCCAATTTTGCATTCCATATGCTGACAAAAGTCCAATGACTTGGATCTACCAGGGAACAAATTCCAGGATCAGAGACTTATTATAAATCTACTAATATAGGACTATTAGCCATTCTAGAAATTTTGGAAGAGGAGAAGTTGTTTCTAGTTCATTGAGTTTCTTTACCAAATAGGATTCCCCATTATACGCTTTATAAAGCTATTCCATCTGCCTCTCAAATCTCCCCTACTTAAATAATTATCTGCATCATCTATAACTATAGTGACTCTAGTATTGTTATGAGATCTAGAGTGAATTATGACTATATGTAGGAGAAGAAAGTGTAATATTTATTCGAATGATAGAAAACATTATTGTATGTATTGTTGTTGTAGCTTTGTTGTCGCAGGATATTAGAGAGACGAGGTAGATGAAGTATTATTTTTTATTGGGCCAACTTCTGTTGGTGAGAGAGACAAGCTTTCAAGACATGCAGAACTCTTCTTCAGTTCAAAGACCCACCCCCACTCATTGCATTATAGGATGAGGTTTTTGGAGCTTTTAAGAGATAATTCAGAGATAATTCAGGTTTTTTGTTTGCTTTTCTTCGATGATGCCAAAGCACTATTAGATCAAAAGAAAACTTTGAATGATATTTTGTTAACTGACTATGAAAAGCTGACATTACTGATGGCAAACTGCTAATTGGGTGTATTACTTTAAATGCCAGAATTCAATGTGAGCAATGCTTGATCTCATATTTGAATTACTGAAGGTTTCCTTCCATTTTTGTCCACATAAAGTTCTTGGCAAAAATTTTTTTTACTTAACCTTTTTGTGATCATGAGACCCCCATACCACTTGTCTGTCTTTCTTTATTACACTTACATTATTGTAACTAATGTTGACTATGAATTTCAAATTAAAATAAGATCATCAATTAAATATGTTCTGTTTTTCTTAGATACAGTTGGCCGAAATCTACCCTCAGCTATGGCTATGTCTACACTGGCAACTGAATGACAAAACTTTTGTCTTTCAAAGGTGTTAAAAAACTACACACACCCCGAAAAACAAAAGTTTTGCTGACGACAAGTGCCGGTGTGAACAACTCTTTGTCGGCCGGAGCACTCTCCTGCCAACAACGCTAACGCCGCTCGTTGGGGGTGGAAGTTTTTTGTCAGCAGGAGGGCTGACAAACAGCAGCTACACTGTGCACCTTTTAATGACACGGCTGTAGCGACACAGCTGTGTCACTAAAAGCTGCGTAGTGTAAAAATAGCTTAAATGCTTACACTGTGTGGTTATGCAGGGTATAAGTCTGTGTGGAATTTGACCCTGTAAAGGAATGCTAAATGGAAGTGAGGAGAGAATACTTGATATAATTTCTTAACTACAGATTATGAGGGAAAATATGAGTTGACACAATAGCCTCCATTTGCAAAAATTACACCTGTGTTGTGTGCAAGAAATAGATATCAACATTTTCCAACAGGTGGTGCTTTACAGTAGAGAAATCCAAATCACTCCCCAAATGAGAGCACAGAAACAAGCAGAAGGGTCTCAGGGGCTATGCTGGACTATTTAAGCATTTGGTTTTTTTCAACGTAAGTAGAAACCTGATCCAAATCCTCCTCAAATCAATGAGGGTCTTTCCACTGACATGAATGGAAGCTGGATTGGGCCTTAGGGCCTAAATCCATGTTTAAAGTCAGTTGCTGTATTTTTTCATTTAAATAATTATGATTTATTGGAAGGCACTCTAGGCTGGATTCTTCAGTCCTGATGCTTGCACAACTCCAATGGGAGTCTTTATTATTCTGGCATCCAGCATCAAACACTCTGTCTGTAATGTGCTGTTTTCCCATTTCCTAGACATTTCAAAAGAGAGAGCTTTTCTTATTTAAATATTTTTGAAAATGTTTAGCTTCAGAGGTTTAAAATTTTCACTTTTATTAAATGTTTTCACAGTAAAAACCACAAACATAAATACCACAAACAATTATGACAAAATAAAGAAGTTCTCCTCCCTTCCTCCTCTAAAAAAACAAACAAACAAAAAAACCCCACCAAACTCTAAAACCAATTGTATGCCCAAATTCTGCCCTGAAACCCACACCCCCAGTCACATTGTCTTCATTAGAAACCACATGCAAACTTGCAAGGATGGAATCAGGATTTTATTTTAAAATGAAAAACAGTATAAGACAATATAGAACAATATAAATCATCCCTAAAATAGACATAATAAACACATCTTATCCATATCTGATCCACTACTTTTTCTTAGAGAGAGCCCCAAGTTCAAATAGTAGCCCAAGTAAATATGAAGGGGTTGCCTAACCTCCTTCATACGTAGCAAAAGTGAGAGAGAAGGGGATTTTTTGTCAATGGGAAGTATAGGAAAAGAGTTAGGCTATGTTTACCCTACAAGCTCTATAGTGATGGAAGGGGCTTTTCTGTCACTGTAGTAAAACCACCTCCTTGATAGGCAGTAGGTAGGTTGATGGAAGAATTCTTCCGTTGACTTACTGTTTTCTATAATGGGGCTTAGATTAAAATTTTCACACCCCTGTGAGATATAGTTAAGCCAACCTAAGTTTTAGGTGTAGACCTGGCCCTAGTTTATTGCCTTTTTCAGAGGCAAAAGTGCTTAACAGATATAGTAACAAACCAAAAATAAACAGTAAGATGGGAAGAGGATTCATGAAAAGTATATTTTTAAATCGGCATCCATAAAAATAGGCTTTTGTTCACCGTTCTTTTCCATTTGGTAGCAGAAGCCATTGTTTTATTTAGAAGCCTTTTACATGGTACATATAGAAGGGAATGTGAATGTTAGTGATCAAGGGGACAGAAATTGGCATGCAATTGCAAGCACAATTTTTTTTTCATAAAGCTGATGATATCTTGCTACGCAATTGTGCATCTGAGTATTCTAAGAACACTCATTAAATAAACTGAAGGAGGCAGGACATTGTGTTCTTGTTTTAACAACCAAGTTCTGGTACTCTTAAATGTGAGACAGTTGTCTAAGGGATTGAAATATGAAGGATAGAAAGATTTTTACAAAAGTTTTGGAGGAAGCACATTGAGACCATGCAGACTTGTTTAATGTGAACAAACTGGTAACATGAACCCTGTACATTCTTCATTCCCAGTCCTAATGTTATTACAGTCTTAGATTTTATTTTTATTAAAGGTCTAGATAGCCTTAAGAATTGAGTTCTGTGCATAACCAACTAGTACTTGCTGGAAATATTTGATGCTAGAAAGTAAATTTCATAAATGGGGCTGAGAGGTAGCAGGGGGAAAAAAATCTTGGGAGATCCTCTTTGAATACGTGGGGCTACTTCAAAGCCTGTGGCTCAAGTCATCTGATCCATTCATCAGACCGTAATCTGCTGGTGAAAATAAATCTCAGGACCACATGATAGGATTTAGCATGGAAAGAAGTTCAAGTCTGAGAGGAAATTCCAAAAAATGTGTCAATGTCATTAGGGAGATTTGAAACTCTTGAGAAGATTTGGGTGCAATAGTCTAAGACCCTAACACTCAATTGTACTTAGAATCTGTCACTGATTAACCAGGAACTTTGAGAGAGAATGTTAACATAATCTTTTTGCCTATGTAAAGCCAGCATTAGAAATTATATGAAACAAAAATAGACTAATAATGAAAGGATCACTATCATGTGTTGCTTATGACGGAAAGAAGAAGATGCTGAATTTCTGTTTCCAGAAAAAATCATAGAATCATAGAAGATTAGGGTTAGAAGAGACCTCAGGAGGTTATCTAGTCCAACCCCCTGCTCAAAGCAGGACCAATCCCCAACTAAATCAGACCAGCCAGGTGTCAGATTGTGTGTCAGCAGTGGAAGAATGAAATGAAACAAAAGACACTATTTCCAAAGATGAATAACTGTTCTAGTCATTGGTGGTGACTCACAAGAGAAGACAAATTAAAGATCAGATTTTTGAAGATGAGCTTGTACAGTTGTGTGCACACAATTCCATATGCCTAATTTGTACACTCCGCAAGCTGACTGAGTAAATAGAACAGTTGAATAAAAACAGAGGATGCCAAATATGCTGTATGAAGGAATGTTGAATTGGCTATCTACTCAAACCAATCAGATATATGTGCACCTAATTTTAGGCATGTGTAACTGAGCATGTGCTCATCTTTGAAAATCTATTCCTAAGTGTATTCAAAGGGTTCATAGCTTTGATTTGAATAAGTGTTCTAATGCTTATTCAAAGCTCATTTGAAGTACCTGGGTCTGTAAAACTGGGTTGGAAACCTCACAAGACCAGGATTTCTTGTGAGATCTCCAGTACTTCCCTTATTCTGGTCAGGGCAAAAATTTCACAGTAATGTCCCCCACTTCCCTCTCCCTCCCCACACATGGGTGGGGAGGCTTTATCTAAGCCAGCGGTGGAAAGGAAACTCTTGGCCCCTTTAAGGATTTAATTGCCCCCTGGCCCCTCCTCAGGGCACTGAGCCTCCTTATGGGCTTGAAGAGTGGGGACTGGTGGCAGATTGGTTGGATAAAAGGTGCACCATAGGCCTATTTGTTCCTACGCACCCATGAGGAGGGTTTATAAGCCCTTCCCTCTGCCCAAGGACACCATTCTGTGCCGGGAAGAAACGTTCCCCTTCTCCCTCCCTACCCCCTGAGTTTTGGGGACTTGCCATGGGTATCATGCTAGTCAACTGTTTGGGGATAGGAAGGAATTTTCCCTCACTGCCAGATTGGCCTGGAGGGGTAGGATAGTGGGGTAGGGAGCCCAGGGACCCTGTTAGGTAGATTATGTTATAAAATTAATTCTGTTGCTACTTGGCTGGTGCCCAGTGCGGGCATTCCTTCAACAGGGGTCTAGTTCCCTCAATAACAGGGAATTAGAAGGATTAGGAGAAGGCATCTCCTAAAGAAGGTGGGGGATGAAACTGGGGGTCTTAATATCTGGCACAGTAAGCAGAAACCCCCCTTAAGCCAGTGGAGGGCGATGGGGTCCCAGCAACTATCCTGGGACTGTTTAACGGGGTTGGGGCTGACAGCAAGCTTCCATCAGGTGGAAGAGAAGGGCTGGGAGCTGATGGTGCCTTCCACCAGGTGGAACAGATTACAAAGGAAAGCTGACTTGCACTGGACAGGTCATTGCCCACTAGTTCCCAGATGTGTTACTTAAAATTTGCAGCCTAGTTAAACAATATTCCTGGTGTCCTGACTTTCTTCTTGTGGTGTCTAGGACAAAGGCTGTTTGCATGGCATTTTTGAAACATCCAGTCCCAATCGGCACAAAGAAGTCCATAAGGGAGTGAAAAAGGAAAATACTGTATCAAATCCACAACCACCTCGAAACCCGCTGTGTCATTGGGCTGCACACTTCGGCCATTCAGACTTCATGCTGACAGAGGGAACAGAATTTAGATCTTTCTGCTCCAAATGGTCAGGTCATTGCCACTTAAACTAAACATGAGTCTCCTGTTGCTTTATGCCTAGCAGAAGTAGAAACAAGAGAGAAAAATTCTGTTTATAGAGCCACACTGTGGATCAATTTGTACTTATATTATATACTTGATTACTGAGCAAAACTCCAGTTGACCTTAATAGTAGTTCTGCTGAGCATTTGTATGCACAATATACACTACAGGCCTGATTCCCATCACACTTACACCAGTAAAACTCCACTGGGCCAAATCCTATGCTGGTGTAAATTGACATTGCTACACTGGTTGTTAATGGAATTACTCCTGATTTATAGGGTGAAACTAAGAGGAGAATTAGGTCCTGTAGATCTGCAAGGCTGATCCAAGAGACAGATCTTGTTCTTAAAGTGTGTTCAGGGGTGTCTTGCCAAGTCCTTATGTAGTATATAAACCAACAATTATGGTAGCTAACATAATCCCCATCATGTACTCACTGGAGTATTGCATGCTTGTTGTTGTTGTTTTTTTATCTTCACCATCTGCACATTTGATAACCTTGTTAACCCTTGGCTGACATCTATAAAATGACTCTTTGTGGGATTTAAAGGAAAGATAAAGTATCCACCAAGCTTTCCTGCAGAGTGGCTGTTGCAATCTTAAAAAAAAAAAAAAAAAATTTAAACAAAAAATTATTGGATGTTAGTTTTTTTATCCCACTCCTCAAAGGTAAACAAACAAAAGTATCTTGTCTTATTTCCATTTCTCTTTGTGCACAGTAGGAGTGTAGGAAAGCAGTGTTACTACCTAGGGTGCTTGACTAAAGTCAAGGTTCAGAGCTGTCTCAGAAGAGGAGATTGTGCAATGCATGTCAGAGAAGAGCGCCAAGATAAATGCAGTCCTTTGACTAGATACAGGTTTGGTTTCACAAAAATACATTTGCTAATTTGGGACTAGATGCTTGCTTCATGTGAGTCAAGAAGGTTCAGGGAGGGAGTACACATCTCATGTACTCTCACGAAGGGCAGCCACATTGACGGTTCTTGTTCTTCCTGAGAGCAAGCTAATGTGTTGAGATATATCATATACCTTTGTGCACCACAGTCTAGCACTGGGGAGATGCATGCTGCATCTTTAGAAGGGAGGTGTAAGAACTTTGCTGCCCCAATGCATCTGGAGCATTCTGTCTGCCTTAACAGTCCTTAGGTAGACTGGCTCCAGCCTCAATGCTGGTGCAGTACAGCCCTATATGCACCAACTCATCACTCTGGTTCTAGCTATTACACACACCATATGAGAGCTCTCGTTTTACTGCTGGCTTTCTAGTACCAATAGAGAGAATCTTGCTTTCATTAAATGTTTTCTTTTAATTTCTATAAAGAAAATGTGTATCATCAAAGGAGAGCAGAGTATAATACAATCCATTCCCATAACAATGTGAGGAGGCCGAATGTGATGTCTGGACTTGCATGTGACACATTAGCTCTGTGTGCCACACATTCCTGTGGCTGAGTGGATGCTAGTGGTAGAAATAACACTACCTATGAAAATGTGGGGGGCTGCATTTCATATGGATCTCAGACATCTACTACTGTAAAGTTAAAACATATTTCAAGAGGCTTGGTTTGTACATGAGGTACAGTTCTGTGATTCTTTTGTCATAGAATCATAAAAATGCGGGGCTGGAAGGTACCTCAAGAGGTCATCTAGTCCATTCCCCCATGCTGAGGCAGGATTAAGTATGTCATAAGGGATTACTGAGCAGTAAATGAGTAGGTGGGAGCGTGAGAGGCAGAGTCCAACACTGCAAGTGGAGCTTGTTGGAAATCTTCTGATGAAATGTTTCTCTGTCAGAAAAGGCCAATTTATGAAAAGTGAAATAATTTGTGGAAACATGTCACCTTTGACCAAAACTTGTTTAGAAAGAAAAATTGAAAATGAGCATTTTGGTAAGATCAAAACATTCCTTTTCGTATGGGACATAGAGATTTTCCATTTTGAAACAACTTTTTGTTTCAATTTTTATTTTATATTATAAAATATAATACAAAAATTGAAAAGTCAAAATTGGAAAGCAATTGTCATTGAAATTGTCAAAATCAAATGTTTCTATTGACTTGATAATTGTTTTTCTGGAATTTTGTTTGGCATGACATTTCTAAATGCTTTGTGTGTGTTCCATTGCAGAACAGAAGAAATTCTGAAATTGCAAATCTTCATCTGAAATGAAAAATTTGGTTCTTGCACCGCTCTCATTACAAAACAGGCCCCTCCAAAAGAGCCTTACCATTTACAGAGGTCCAACTGAAGAATCTCTTCAGGACAAAGTCTTCCTCTGCATTTGTGGTATAGGTAGGCAAGGACTGACTTGTTATCTCTAGTGCCACTGTAGCATGCAGAGTAGACAAACTGGCTGCCCCCTTCATTCTCCCCTTCTGATGATTGCATTCCTTCTGCAATTAATTAGAAATAAACCTCTATCACTTTAGATATAAGAGAAGTTATGCTGGAGAACTAGAGTGAGACATGCTAAATAGTACTGGCAAACTTTGTTAGAGAGAGGTTCTGTATACCCACAGAAATCATATGTCCTTGTGCCCAGTGCCATCTTTAGCGATATTCTCTCTACCTCAGTGAAATTTTCAATAGCTCCAGATTTGAGATTGCCATGGCAAGGGTGGGGATTTCATTGAATCTATCCTTGTTGAGGATTAGATTTTGCACAGCCCTTCGCAAGGTACGGTGCATATATTGCACAACCTGAGAAGCAGTGCAGGAAACCATTGTGACTCAAGGCTTCTCTGATTCACAAGTCTCCCCTGCTCCAGAGGAGTGGTAAGTTGCTACTGATCTGAATCAGCAACAAATTACGACACCCTCATGATGGCCAACAAATAATGGGAGTGGAGCCAAGAGACCTTTCATTCATTGCCCCTCCCCACACAATCCTCAACCACTTGCTCTAGGATGGGAGTAAGCAAGCAAAAAAGCAAACAGGCTGTTAGGAATCATTAAAAAGGGGATAGAGAATAAGACGGAGAATATATTATTGCCCTTATATAAACCGATTGTACGCCCACATCTTGAATACTGCATACAGATGTAGTCTCCTCATCTCAAAAAAGATATACTGGCACTAGAAAAGGTTCAGAGAAGGGCAACTAAAATGATTAGGGGTTTGGAGAGGGTCCCATATGAGGAGAGATTAAAGAGGCTAGGACTTTTCAGCTTGGAAAAGAGGAGACTAAGGGGCGATATGATAGAGATATATAAATTCATGAGTGGTATGGAGAAAGTGAATAAGGAAAAGTTATTTACTTGTTCCCATAATATAAGAACTAGGGGCCACCAAATGAAATTAATGGGCAGCAGGTTTAAAACAAATAAAAGGAAGTTCTTCTTCACACAGCACACAGTCAACCTGTGAAACTCCTTGCCTGAGGAGGTTGTGAAGGCTAGGACTATAACAGGGTTTAAAAGAGAACTAGATAAATTCATGGAGGTTAAGTCCATTAATGGCTATTAGGCAGCATGGGTAAGGAATGGTGTCCCTAGCCTCTGTTTTGTCAGAGGGTGGAGATGGATGGCAGGAGAGAGATCACTTGATCATTACCTGTTAGGTTCACTCCCTCTAGGGCACCTGGCATTGGCCACTGTTGGTAGACAGGATACTGGGCTAGATGGACCTTTGGTCTGACCCAGTACAGCCGTTCTTATGTTCTTATGTTATGTTCTAAGTGTACAGCATTCACTCCTGCATGCCCTGTTCCAACATACAGGTAGCCCATGTAGCATGGATGTTCTTACTCCTTTATGTGGGCATGTAGGTCATGTCATAACCTAATACTCAATTGTTTGGGGCTAGACAAGTGTACAAGGTAAGGTATGGAGCAAATTCTCTCTCCATGCTTCAACAAAACAATACTTTAAATGACAGGAGAAACAGTTCTAATCATAACACCTCTGTTTAGTTGTAGCATGACACTTGTGGAAGACATTGATGCTTATTTTAAGTCATGTCATGTCTACCCTTAGTCTTCAGTGAAACCCTCCTTAGGAGTTCTACACATTCACCAAGGGCCCTGTGCTTCTGTATAAAATGTGTGTGTGTAAACTCAGCTGCCTTGTGTGTGTTCTTAAGTATTCTAAAGCCTTACAGAAGGTGAAAAATATTTCCAGGATTTATGGTGTAGATTCTCTTCTCTCTTTGACTCTGCATATATCAAGGGAGGAAGTACACCTTTATTATATTTGCCAAACCCAGAATATTTCTACTGCATATGTAGAGAAATACGAGCTTGGGGAATTTTAGCATGGTTCCTAGCAGTAGTGCCTTGAAGTTGGGTGGTACATACCCTATCTTCAGATTTCACGTTTCATAAGCTGAATGTGACAGGTAAAAGGTTCGCAGTGATGTTGTTTGAGAAGGATGTCAATTTTGCCTACACTTTCATGCAGAGCACTGACTTCTACACATAGAAAACAGGATCTTTCTTTTTTGTCTCCAATGGGAATTGCAACTACTGAGGAAATATTGTTAACCTCTGTGAGAAATTGTGTCTGAAATAGCAGTTTACTGTTTTCAGAACAATTATGGGAAGCTGCTGCAGATCATGTCCTCTTTATTATGCCTAGTGGAAAATGCTCCCACCTACTTATGTGAGTGAAAGTTCAAAGATAGAATGTGAAGTTCCTGAAATCAGACAGCTCTTTACTGAGAGGCGATATCAGATATGGGATTCCAAAGCTATCTTTCGGTTTAGAGTGACTGATGTATAGTAGTTTTCATTCACTTTCTACAGTGGTGTAAGAAGCCAAAAGGAAATAAGTCATTGGTTAGGGAAAAAAGAAGTTGGCAGGAGACACATCTCTTCCCAAAAATTTTTAGTCATGAACCTGGGGCGGAACAGTGCTTTGCACATATTCATTTTTAACAGTCATTTGTAAAAGTGTTATCCAAAATACCATACTGTATTTCCTTGAGTATTACACCATTGTGTGGGCTCTCTGCCAAAGCAAATTCTCATCTTTCTGAGGAAATGTATAATTCTCAATGAATATACGGGTCCCATGGTTATTTATAATTGAATTATCAGGTGCATTATGAGCAATATGGCCAGTTGTTAATGGACCATGAAGTGAGGCAGCATTCAGGACAAAATCGTCTTTAAAAACTCAGACCTTTTAATTTTTGTTATTTTTAAAGTTAGAAAACAAAAATTGGTGTCATGCTGTCTGGAGCGGCTGACAACTGAGAGTGCCTCAGGGCCAACTGTCAGAAAATAGGGCAGATATCCGAAGCCTTGGTATGTTCTATAATTAGATTTTACCAAGCCAGTACCAAATGTAAACTCCTGGATTACTATACCAGTTTTACCATGGAGTCACAGACAGTCCCCTTAGACTCTCTAGTCAATCTTGCCAGCCAGACAAACTGGACTTTGTGATAACAGTTACTTAAACCAAAAATCACACCTCATCAGGTTTCTCCCAGTCCCAAGAGACCAATCACTTACCCCAGATCAATTGATACTCCAGATCTTATACCCAAGACAACGCTGGCAGCCAGTTCTATAGTTAACTAACTAAAGATGTATTAGCTATGAAAAAAAATGAAAGTTGTTGAGAGATTAAAGCAGGTAAAATATATGTACAGGTGAATCACAGTTTATGATTCCAAATGGTGGCAGTGCTGTAATAAACTGCCAGTTTCCCAAAAGTCTTTCAGGGTACCCAGCTTGTCTCTGGGGATCTCCGCTTTGCATCTGATACACTTCCCTGTAAGAGTCCAAACAGTTCGGAGAGACAGGATCTTTCTTTGGATCTATTCTTATATCTTCTTCTCACAGAAGACAAGCTGACAGCACTCCACCCACGTGGGTTTTTCCTTTGATGGCGTTGAGTGAGGAATGTACTTTGAGTCTCTGACCTCAGGTCATCACACACAATGGCCATTTGCTTTAGAACTAGCACCTTTTCTCATAACGTCCTTCATTAGCATTCCACAAGACTTCTTTGATGTCTGATGAGTTATTGAGTTACAGGCATGTTTATAATGTAAATGTTTGCTATTACACTATGACAGGACACAGAAAAGTACAAACAATGTATGTAATATCTCATTAGTTTTATTAAGTTTAAACACCCAAAACACTTGTACATTTAACAATTGCTTTGATCTATACTATTACACAAGTGAATTGGACTGAATACACTTTGACATGATCTGATCTGCCAGCGTCACTCTGTCCTTTCCACAGTCAGGATCTATGGCAATCAGGAAAGTCCAGGAACCTTTGTTGCAAAGTGTCTTAACTGTGGCGTTATCAGAGGTGGAATGTTTAGCTAATCCTTTCCAGCTTTCTGACTAATTGAAAAATAGGGCTGATCTACACACACTTGCAAATAAAATAAATTCCTAATAAAATAAATAAAATGAAATACCTAAATCATTGTTAATTCACACCTTCTTTTATTTCTGTGCAAGTCTGTGTGGACCCTCTTATTTTGGAATAAAATATTCTTTCAATTTCAGTCCATCAAAATAGGACACTTTTATCCAAAAATAAGAGTGTTCACAAATAAATTTGCATTGGAATAATAATAAGTGTAAATTAAATTGATTTAGGCATTTTGCTGCAGGTTTGTGTATAGACCAGGGATTGGCAACCTTTGGCATGCAGCCCGTCAGGGAAATCCACTGGCGGGCCGAGACGGTTTGTTTACCTGCAGCATCCTCAGGTCCGGCTGATCGCGGCTCCCACTGGCCACGGTTCGCCACTCCAGGCCAATGGGGGAGGCAGGAAGCGGCGGCCAGCACATCCCTCGGCCCAAACCGCTTCCCGCAGTCCCCATTGGCCTGGAGCGGCAAACTGCAGCCAGTGGGAGCTGTGATCAGCCGAAGCTGTGGATGCTGCAGGTAAACAAACCATCCTGGCCCGCCAGTGGATTTCCCTGATGGGCCACATGCCAAAGGTTGCCGATCCCTGGTATAGACCAACCCAGCATGAATAGGAGCTGGGTGAGTCACAGTGGAAGATACTCAAGCTAAGTAATTAAAACATGGCTAGCTGAATAGTTATACCAAACACACACATGGCTGAGTGTTTCATGAGGCTTAGTACTGATGGCCAAGTAAATTTAGCAAATTGAGAATGTGACTCTCAATCACACTTCTTGAATGTTGCAGGTTTTATATTTTTATCACTTTTCTAAAGCCCCAAAATGCTATCTGTCATCCAAGACACTTCACATATACGTAAAGCAACATGAGAAAACTAGAAGAGTTAGCCATACAAAGATGGGATATCTAGAAAAGTCAGCCAAATTAGGATAAGAATAAACAAGGCATAATTAGGGCTAACTTGTTCCCCTCCTAGAGGGCATATAGAAGGTCTCAAATGGGGTAGAGTCATTCCAAACTTTGTCTTAACTTTCTATAGAAAAACCCTTTTCTAGTGCATAAACGTTCCTTTATCCAGCAAGGCTATACTTATATGTGAAATGCTAATGATCTTATATTAATGGGTACTTTACAGATTTTCCATGCATCAGATATCTGGGGCATTGTAAAACTTGCCAAACTGGAGTTTGACAAAAACACCTTATTAAGAAAAATATTAATATAATTAATATAATAGTACCCCAGAGTGCAAATTCATCCAGATACAAGTTCTGCATCATTAAGCAGTAATTGTTCATGTATTGCTGTCAAATGCTAATCATGCTGGATCACAGGGTAAATCAATGGAGTTTTGCTTGATTAAGGACTACAGAATTCTTAACATTTCTGTTTTCAAACCTATGAAGGCTTCATTATGAGTAATGTGTATCTTTGGCTGGCTTTTCTTAAATCTCTGTTATAATCCTCTGGCTTAGGTTATTTTTGGATAGATGGTACAGTAATAATTATTTAACAGCATCCTACCTGATATTTAAGTCTATCATACATAATACATATTTTTTTAAAAATTGGTCATTAACTATGGTATTTCTTCTCTTGCTACATTTAAACGTTCTCTCATCAGTTTGGCACAATTCTGTAGTTACAAACCATATTTTACTTAAATAATCTCATTGAGGCTTTGTGGACACTTCTCTAGACTTTGTTTCCAGTATATGGCTACCCAGGTTTTTTTAGCAACACTAGAGAAATGTCTTCCTCTTGCACTCATAACTCTTCATTAGGGTCCCAATACAACATGATATTTAAGCATGTGCATAACTTTAAGCATGTTAGTAGTTCAGTTGACTTATATGGAATGACTCATTTATTAATTATATATTAATAGCTTTCTCTCTTTGTTCCAGCCACTCTTAAAGTGGTATATTTTGTTATTGCTTCAACTGTATATATGGGTGAGAAAATCTGTAGCAGTAAAAGCGAAAGAAGTAAGTTTCCTTTGGATTCTTGGATAATGATTAAATTTTGATATTTATATACAGTGCTGAGGCATGTATCACATTTCTATGGAGTAATATTATATAAAAATATTATTACTTTCCTCTCCATCCCTCATTGTCCCGTTCCATCTTTCCTCTCATTTTTCCCTTTCTGTAAAGTTTCTCGGTCTTTCTGCATTCCTTTTCCAAAGGGTATTGTTTAGCTTCCCAAAAGTCTGCAAATTTGGTTCAGATAACCATGCAGAAGTCCAAAGCTTGTCCCTATACACCCAGATCTCTTTGATCTGAAAATCTTGTAAGTACAGACTTTGTCATGAGATTTCCAGTCCTTTCTGGTATCAGCTGCTTGGAAAATATTGTGAGAATGCCCTTTCTTACAGTGTTTCTGTGCTTTCACTTCCACTTCTTGCTGGAACTAGGAAGTTAATAGTCATGTGGAAAAACAAGTTGATGGAATATTTTCATATATCAGAAAAGATTCATTTTCATTACATTTCATTCAGATTCATTGCAGGCTTACTTATCATCCAAACTATTTTCCCTACTCCTAATACTTCTGTCCTCCTTTTCCTCTGCCACTAATGCCTTTATATGGTTGTTCTATTTCTCTTCTATTTCTTCCACCTCTCTCCTGATTTATGATTTACCTTCTTCTCCACCCCTGTGCCCTTCTTTCAATGTTGCTTTAACCGTGCCTTAGTGGGTCACAACTGAGGATACCAAATTCAGGACGAACTGCTGAGAAATAGGGCAGATACACCCCAAGACTGGTGGCTAATCCCCCATAGGATATACCAAACCAGCAACAAAAGTACACTTTTGTTTCACCACACTAGCTAACAAGAAGTCATAAAAGCAGTTTCCTTGGGCATCCCAATCCTTGTATTACCATCAAAAACACTGGATTTAAAAGTGAGTGGTTCTTTACAACCTGACTCATCAAATAAAAGGTTCTTCTGATCCCAAAGGATCAGCCACACACCCAGGTCAATATATAACTTAGATCTTACCCCCAAATAATGCTGATGCCAATCCTTTAGTGTCTAAAATTTAAAGGTTTATTCATAAAAAGAAAGAAAGGTGAGAGTTAAACTTGGTTAAAGGAATCAAATACATACAGTAATTGCAAAGTTCTTGGTTCAGGCTTGTAACAGTGATGGAATAAACTGCTGTCTTAAGTCAAGTCTCTGGCTGCTTCCAAATCATTGGAAGGTCCTCAGTCCATTGGTTAGAATGTTCCCATTAATATAAATCCATATTCCAGAGGCTGGAGCAGGATAGAGGCAAAATGGAGGGGTTTCCAGGGACTTTTATATCTTCTGCCATGTGGAGGGAAACCCATTGTTTTAAACAAAAACCTCAGCACAGCTAGTGGAAAATTACAGGTAAAAGATGGGAGTTTGGAGTCACATGGGCAAGTCACATGTCCATGCCCAATTCACTCCGTCATTGTAGGAAGCCATTACCTGTACTCCAGACAGCACGTTTACAGGACAGTCCACTCAGTGTAGATGGGCATCTCCCATGGTCCATTGTGAGTTAAGTGTCCTTTTGATGGGCCACTCAATTTGAATAATCCCGCCAAGATGTGCTGGCTAACTACCTTGTGGGAGTCACCCCAGGAGCAAACATTTGAGATCCAGGTATAGAGCCAATATTCATAACTTCAAATACAAAAATGATACATGCATTTACCTTTAGACCTTAGTCCATCCCATGCTTTGCTGCACATTGGGCTACCCACATTTGCCATCCTTGCCTGTCAACTGCATACAGGTAGCATAATCATAACCAGCAAATCATAACCAGCAAATCATAACCTTTTTATAGACGTCTTACATGCCACATTTTGTACAAGATTTGTTGCAAATATATAACAGTGGTTGCAACAATGATCTATATGGTTATATCTTAATCAGATAATGCCACAGTTGGTTCTTTGCCTCTACCCTTGATATCCATTCTGTGTTTCTACCCATTCTGGGCCTTTGTTTGTCCTACTCTTTGTGCCTTCCCTTCATGTCTTGCTGTGTGTTCTATGTGTGTAGCAAAATGAAATCTGATTTCTGAAGCACTGAACCTTATACATTTCAGTTAGCTCAAATCTTATACATTTACAGGTTCAAATTCTGCTCTGAGTTAGATGCGTACAACAACCATTGACTTTGTGGGGAGTTACATCCGTGTAACAGCAAACAATCTGGCTTATTGATTTTAGCAGGGAACAAACCAAGGTGTGTTATAATACAACATACCAGTGAAAACTAGTCCACAGCCATGACTTCAGTGGGTCCAGACAGTGGGAATGCAACACAGGGAAACATGAGCAGGGAGAGGCAAAGGGTAAATTGTAGTAAGGTAAAAAGAGAGGAGAGGATGCAGAGCCAGTGAAGATGAGGGTGAGGATAAAGAAGGGAAGATAAGTCTTGTGGTTAAGGTACTGGCCTGGGTTCAGGGTTTTGGCCAATTCCCAGCTCTGCCACAGTCTACTTGTGTGACTTTTGGCAATTCATTTAATCTCTGTGTGTCAGATCTCCATTTGCAAAAATAGAGAGTGATTCTTTTTCTGTTTAAATTGTAAACTCTTTGGAGCAGAGACTTGTGTGTGTATCATAGAATGCTTCACAAACATTTGAGCTAGGATGCTTATCTTTGTTCCTGATCATGGTTCAGCCATACCTAGGTTGAGCCCCACTGCCAGGAGTAAATGCTTGTGTCCTGGAACAAATGTTGGTGTGCATTTACAGTTATGTTAGTTTACATGTGTTAAGTGGTAATCAATTAAAACAAATTGCAATGTGACCAAAATCTTAGGCCTACACAGGGACAAAGTGATCACAGCAAATATGGCGCTTCCCCCCTGTTTTTCAGAGAATGTGAAACTTGAGCTATTTTGCCTGAAATTTTCTCTGTAGCAAAGATCAATGTTTCCATTTGAAAATTGCCATTCCATCCTTTGTTTATTTATTTATTATTATTCATTATTATTACTATTACTACTGTTATTATTTAACATGTATACTGTGATAGTAACTAAAGGCCCCAACCAAGTTGGGCTCCATTATGCTAGACATGGTTCCCTCTCACCACCATTAGTTTCTGTCTGTTACTATCCTTGTTTAATTATGCCACAACTCAAACATGTGCTAAGTGCTTGAATTCTCACTCTGCAGTGGTCCCTTATTAGAACCAGTTTATAGTTGTAATTATTCAAAATGAAGGCCCAGCTGTGACAAAGGTAATTAATTATCTCATCATTCTGGAGATGTACCCAGACCAAAATGACAGATCCAGACACCCTTGAAGTTTATTGGAGAACTTAGGGTCCAAGGTTTGAGCTCACCTCTAATAAGCCCTTCCCTTAGTGGGTGGATCTGCCAAAAGCTTGACAGATTTCTTAGACAGTCTGATCTGTTTGGAATCAGTTAATGGTTTCTGTTTGTATTTCCCCCTTGGTGCTATGAAAATGAATTGTTCTGACAGTTCTTGGTTGCTGGACAGTTATATAACTACATGCTGTTCTCCTCTGCTGCAACATGAATTACATTTGAGGGAGAACTCGAGTCTTAGGGAAAAAAGAAAAGTGTATTTGTGCACAGTTTAGTGTAACTTTCTCCCCCACCTTCCATATGTCTCTTGCTTTTCAGATTGTTGGCCAAGATCAATTTGTGAACCTTTTGTGTTTGTACAGCCCTACTGTCATATAAGTCAGAGAAGTAGTCCTAATAAAGAATTGCAGACTAGGGCCCTGATCCTGCAAAGAAAATCTTGTGGGAAGATGTCTTTTGATATCAGTGCAATGCAGGGATCTACCCACGCAGAAGCCCATTGATACCACCGGGGGTCTGCCTATGCAGTTCTATTTGCAGGATCAGAGCTCTAGCCTGCAATTGTTATTGCAGGATCAGCTCTTATGAGTGTACCTGTGCTTTAGAGAAGCTTTTGTATCATAAGGGCGCCCTGCAGGAGGGTTTCAAAATAGCTACTCAGTGCTATTTTTTTCTATGTAAGTAAATATCAACCACAACAACCCATTATTTGGCTGAAGTTGTCTTTGTAAAATAATGGATAGCACTGTGACTAGAGCTCCTTCCAACACTATCTAAAGGCTGCAATGCTGTGAAAATATAGTCATTAATGTTTGTGAGATGCTTGGATAGTATATGGCCCTAATTACCACACATTTCGTGATTTTTTTTTTTTTTTAGAAAACGGGAAATTTGTTTAATTTTAATAGGCTAAATTTGATATCATTTGGCATATTATATAGCTGCATTTATTCCTCAAATTATGGCTGTGCCACTACATAATTCTGAGATATCATTTCTTAACTAATTGCAGACTTGCAGCATTTTCTAGCCCTGGAGGGCAGCCTTGTTATATATATATATATATATATATATATATATATATATATATATATATATATATATATATATCGCGGTTGGGTCAGCAGGGCACTTCTACAGGGATAAAGTGGAGGCAACTATCCTCTACCTTTGCCAATTTTGTGGGCACCCTCTTGTTGGCAAAGCAAATACACAAATTCCACCTGGAATCTACTACTGTATCTTTAATACTGGCAGAAGTACAGTAACTCCATGGGTCCACGCTTGGAGGAAAATTGATTTCACTCTTCTAATGGAAAAAATGTATGGTATTTCAGAGCCTTTTGAAAAACAGTGGCAAAGCTGCATCCCTTTAACTGTGGGCTTTTAATTGAAAACATTCTCTAAGTTATGCTTAGGTGATTTTTTGTAGGGAGAGCAAAAAGGTATGTCCAGATGGGAATAACTGGACATGTGGGATTTTTTTATTTGAAAATCAATCTTACTTTGAAAAACACTATCTGCTATGAAAGAATACTTTGAAATGTCACATCATATGTTATATTAACAACCTCCTTTTCTCAGTTGTATGCCATGAGGCACTTTTGATGAATGTAACATTAATCCTTTTGTGAATTCTGGGTATTTTTTCTTTAGTTATTGTGGATTTAACATGAGACGGGGAAAAGCCAAGATAGTTTAGCAAAGAAGGCTCAATCCTGCAAACATTTACACGTCACAAACTTTACTCAGGCAAACAGACCCAGTCAGTGGAATTACTCGCTTGAGTAATGGTACTGTCAGGTGGGTTGTGCTTGCAGGATTGAACTTGTGATTTGTACAGTAACTCAGAAGGTTCCAATTTCTATCCGTCCTTTTATAATAAATTCCATAAACAACTTCATGCAAAAGGCCTTAAGGCTGCTTACGTGTGGCAATGCAAACCCTTACAAGCAAAGAAATACCATATCATTGGGAACTTCTTAGCTCTAATCAAATTCCCACACAACAGGTTTCCCCTGACAGTGACGGACATATCATCACAAGGAACTTCCTTCTGCCTCCAGCTGATAAGGAAGCATAAACAACAATGCTAGTGCATACAACATGAAAAGCCTGAGTTGCAGCTTCAGCTGCATTAACACATATTCAACTGACATACAAGTTAAGTGTGCATTGTGATGTGTGTTTGTAAAGGAAACGGGGATCGTAATTAAGGTTCGGTAATATTTAGCCCAATGTGCAGTTATTTTCCCCAGAATTAGAATACTTGGGGCAGAGGCCGATATGTCAGTATCACATATTTATTTAACACACTTTACTGGAGCACAATATATCTAGTATGATAAGATATTCCAGGATTGTGTTGCTTTACAAGCCTCTTACACAGTTTAGTGAGATTTCTGAGACTGAATTGGCTGCCACATCCTGCTAGAAGAAAGGAGTCTAGGGGTTTCTGTTTCTGCCTAAAGCATTGGTAATCAGGAGAAAAAAATGACTACATTCATTGCAGGAAAAAATATACATCTGGATATGAGGCTTATGCCTGTGTGGCCCAATTAAATGTTACCAAGGGGAATGAAAGGAACTGTCGGAAGGGAGACAATTGACCTAGCAATTGGTCTTAAAATTAATTCCTGATGATGTTATTAGCTATATGTTTGCATTACTTGCAGGAGCTTGAAATGAAAGGTTGGTGGTACTGTGCCTGTACTACAGGAAACCCTTGAAAAGGACAGAAGTCTCAAGGTGTTATCCCTGCGTTCCTAAGTTATAGCTGAATGTTAGAGGGAGAGGTTTCAAAGCCCTTGACTTAGAGATAAAGTAAGACCATTTTGTTTCCTTTTTGGTAGTATTGTGCATCAGAAGGGCATGATAGGAAGCACTGCAAGGTCAGCCGTGCTATATGACTCCATCTGCACAGAAGTCTGTGGGAGATAAGGGCTCTCCCTTCCCCCAGAGCTGCTCAGTGTTCAGCAGAAATATCTAAGCTGAACACACAGGATTTTCCTTTGCTTTTTAGTATGTAGTGTCTCACATTTATTACAGTGGATATAGACTAAAGCCCTTTAGAGTTGCACTAGGAGACTTTGTGAAGTTTAAGTCTAAGAGGTATAACTCCTTGTAGGAATTGTGTTTGATATCTCTTCTCACGTTTCTTTTGTGTGAAGTGATCTAAACTGTAGTACCCTTTAACCATAGGTTTCCCTCCACACTCTAAATACCATTTGGGAATAATCCTAGTTACCTAAGGGAGTAGCTATCAGTTCAATATCCAAACTAGTAACCCCAAGCAAAATGAATGGGTTTGGAACAAACATTGCTTATCAGAATTTAGCAGCTATAGCAAAACAGGAGGGAAGCCATTTTAAATGTTATTGGAAATAAGAACACAGTGAGCAAAAAAAATTTAAATCAACACTTCTCACCAATTCCTCCATCCTCAACCAATTAGCTTTAAATAAAATAACTGGCATATGGCATGTTTCACAAACAGATCAGTAGAGAGACACTCCTCTGTCTGAATTTTGCCTCAGTTTTGTTTTGTGCCAGCCCCGCTGTGCTCCTTCTCTAAAGCAGCAAACACTAGCTCAGGTTGGGGGCAATCAAAGCCTTCCGGTTCCTTCCCCAGTCCACCTCACTAGGCCAAGATGATCTTCCCTGGGGCAAGGGCGTCAAGCCAAATGGCACCCCCTGCCCCTTCTCACGGTGAGCAACATCAACAGTACTGGGAAAAGCTGCAGGGGATCTGGATTTCTACCAGTACAAATAAGGCCAGGGACTTCCAGTCCCTCCTCACCCAATGACCATGGAAGGACCTGTTTGGGGCATTTGGTCAGAAGCCTCCTCGCTACATGGAGAGTAGTTGTAACTACCAGGAGGAGCTTAGAGGGATTAGACTGTGGGGATCCCAGACCCTTTGTGCTTCTTTCCCATATCAGCAAGTACCATGGCAGCAAAGACTGTCCTGTGTGTGACAATGGTCAAGTCACTTAATGTTATGTCTCAGTTCCCCATCTATAACACTTCCCTGTCACTCTGGGGGGTTGTGAAGATAAATCTATACATATTTGGGAGCTGCTCAGATACTATGACACATCGGGCTGTATGCGTATCTAGATACAGAGGGGCTATACACAAGCAATTGTATAACATTTCTACTCCTGAAAGGTCCCAGTTCCCAAACTCTCTAGTCTTTGACAGCGGAAAGATATAAGTTTGAAGTTACTAATCCACTGGGCCTTAAGACTTTAATCCTCCAAAGTCACCCTAGTGACCACTACGCCTGGTTGAGCATCAAAACTGCACAAACAAATGCCGGCTAAAGTCTGTCTGCCAAAAGTTTTCATTTCAGACAGTTAATTTTTTTCCCCTCAGGCTCTCTGGAGAAAAAAATAAGTTGATTGAATATGAAGACAGACTCAGTTTATGCCACAGGGACCATGAAACAGTGGCCATGGAACTCAAAACCCAAAAATCTACCTAGTGTGGGAGGCAGGAAAGATGAATGAGTCCAACGGGGAGGAAGAAAAAGTGTTTCAGGCAAGGCAGAGCTGGGATAAATACTCTCTCTGGGGTGTCCTTGGTTAAGAAGGGGAGCCGTATATTGCTTGTCTTCTTAGATGGCAAGCTCATTGAGGCAAGGCCTGTGTGCATGTGTGAATGCCACTTGCACATGGTGAGTGTTACCAGATTACAGGAAGTAATAACCAGAGTAATGTTGCCATTTTTTTTTCGGAGGGACCCCCACATTTTGCTGCATTCAAACTCATGTTAGTCTGAATCTTCTCAAGAGATGCACAGAAAGGAAAACATTTTTTAAAATGGGGCAACAGCGCTTTTGTTGCAGCATAAAAACACATTCAGGGATGGCCAATGCTTTGGGTCAGTTTTATTTCATCTGTGCTTTCCCCCATAGTTACCAGTGCAGGTAACAAGTGTGAGTAAGATTATCTGCTTGAGAACGATCATATGTTGTTTCAAGTCGCAAGTACAGAAGAAGACTATATTTTCCAAATCCTTGTACTGTGTTTCTTGTCAGATAATATTAAGGATATGTACAACTCTCATCATTCAAAGCTTCAAGAAAAAACAGCATTTGAAAGGCCATGAAATAGGGCCAGAGTACAAAGTTTTATAACTGGAGGGAATCTGCATCAGTGAAGGAGCAAGTAAGCTAGGGTTCCTGTGGAAGTCTGGTGATGGTTGATGGAGCTGTCTCTTTTGGTGAATATATAAAATGACATTGTTTCACTTATGAAACAAATTAAATCTACCACACTGGTACCTTCAAATAAGTCCCTGCAGACAGCCCACTTTTTTATTTGGGGTGTTTAAGATACCCATTTGGGGGCTCAATCCCGACTGCAGTTAGAACCACTTGTGGGAGAACGACAAAAGGTTTGTAAATATTGTTTGATTCTAATTAGCATCCTAAAGTTTGGGAGCTGTTTATCCAAACCTGCTGATGTGGAAACAGGGCTGGAAATATTGTGAAAACAGACTGGGCTGGAAATACCTTGCAAGAGGCTATTTTTGTGTTATTTCCACTTCTTGGCTGAGCCTTAAACAGGAAGTGGTGAGAATCCCAACAATATTTTGTTTAAGTTACTGAACTTTTTCAAACCTTAAAAAAAAAAAAAAGTTGCAATTTTTGGCAAAAGGAACTTGGGGATTCTTATCTAATTCACAAACCAATTTTCGCACCTTGGGCTGATGCAGTCCCACTTAAATTCATGTGGAAATATAAGATTCTTTTCATCACAAGGGCTTTTTAAAAGTCAAAGGCCAAATTCTCTGCTGCTGCAAATTGGCCCAACTCTGTTGCCTTCAAGGAGATTTACAAGTTTACACAAGTACAGAATTTGGTTCAAAGTTCTTTGTCTGTAACAGTAGAGAATTTGGCCCAAAGTTGTTCTTGTGATAGTAAAATATGTGACTGATAACATTTCCCATTGTCCTGGGATTAAAAACCAATGCCCAATAAATAAGTCTTTTAATTTTCTGTTGCTCAAGAAGGATACACTTTAGATGAATGGAAGGGATTCTTCACACTGTCGCTCAGATGTGGTGTTAGTCACAATATTAGTGCCAGCAATACTGTGGTTTTGACGTGTTTTGCCTTATCTGGCCTTGGGGTGATAGGAGAATGGACCACTAGAGAACAGAGTAGTCTGAATGAAAAAAGGAGTCATAACCTTTGTATTGCGAGATAAGCAAACAGGATAATAAGCCTCTTTCACCTGAGTTTATTATTAATAAATAGGAAAGGATTTTACAAAAGGAACAAGGGATATCCGACACTGTTTTCCTTACAAACCCTCCTACGTCTCTGCAGTCACTCAGTGAGACCAACTGTTTTGATCCCAGAGGTTGGTTTTGCCAGCTAATTGTGTTTATAACAATAGCTGATGCAACACGTGGGAAACTGAGCTAGTACGTGTTCACGGCCTGTGTCCTGAGTAGTCAGGATGTCCACTGCACACAGGGAGCTCTGACATTACTTCTGTGCAAAGAGGATGTGTAAATTACTGTCAATAACCTGAGCAAATTATATGCTGGGCTATTTTTATTAGTTAATTCAAGACACACAAACCAGAAATACATTTGTTACCAAGGGAGGAAAAATACAGTGTGTATTTGCAGTGGAGGCCTTAGCTGTTATCCGACTCCCACTGAAGCCAATAGAAAGATATTGAATGATTTCAGTGGGAATTGAATCAGGCCCTTAGACACAAATATTGAAGCCTATTCATTTTTTTCCTAAGAAAAAATCATACAGTAAACTCAATTCTTATTTTCCTTTTGGGCTTCTCTAAATGTCTTATTTCTTCCCCTTCCTCCCCCTTTAGTTCCAGATTCTCAACAGCTTTTGTTTTATTTAGAAAAAATAATTTATTTTATTTAGAAGATAAAGTTTGGCAAACAAAGAACAAGGATTACAGGATTTATTTTACACTTAAGGCAGGATTAAGAAGCACTGTACAAAATACCAGTGCATGTTAAGCACAGAAATAAAGATTTGGAAATGGTTACATAATTTAAGAATAAAGACACTCAGAAAGATCAAACTTATGTAATAGGCCCAAACATTATTTAAAAGGGTTCTTCAAAAGTCCTGGGGACTGAGCTTTTTATGTGAGCTCTTTTCATCCCCTGTTTAGAGAAACTGTGCTCTTTTTAGCAGTCATTTTGTTATATGAATTATATTTGTAAGTATTCAAAAATCCAAGGATAAAAGCCTTCATGTCTCAGGGCATAAGCGAATATCTGATTAATAGGGGTTAGAAAGTAATTTTCCCTGTGGGCAGGTTATCCCGTAACTGCCAGCTGCAGGGTTTCTTGCACCTTCCTCTGAAACATCTGCTGCTGGCCACTATTAGAGGCAAAATAGTGGCCAGACAGACCACTGCTCTGATCCACTATGGCAATTCCTATGTTCTTATAACCTTTTACATCTCTCCGGGTGTTATGGTTTAGGATATGGAATAAAACTCACTTTTTGTTTTGTTCCAAATCCTTAGAAAACGGATGTGAAAAGTTTATTACACCTGAATGCAGTGGATGGTCTTAAACATGTTCATTTCTGTGCAGTGAGCTGGGCTGCGGAAAATTACAGAAATTTGGGGGGGATTCCAGCCAGTTGTTGTCTGCACTACTAATTAGTCTGTCACTGAGTGAATTTGTAAGCAAATGATATAAATTAAGAAAAATTAAAGTTTAAGAGGCCTAATAAAGCAGAACTTAGACCTTAGCAAGGTCCTTAAGTTTGTGGCTAACTTTAAGCATCTGAGTGAACCCACTGAATTCTGCTATTAGTATGCTTAAAGTTATATACTTGCTTAAGTATCTTGCAGAATCGTGGACTTAATAAATTGTCTGTGAAATAAACATGAACAGCAAACTCTTTCTTCTCTTCTCTTCTTTTCTTTTAAATATATGCCCTAGGACATGATGGGCAGACTAGTATGGTCAAAATATGTGTGCTTTATATTGCTGTTCATTTATATGGGAGAAATAACGTTTAGTAGCAGTCATCTTGCCTCCGCTCAGAGGAATGTAGCAATTTGCTCTTTAATCTGTGCAGCAAAACAGGCTGTTTTAACCCCCCTAAAATGGACACTTCCTCCAGATGTGAGATCTTTCAACAGAGAAAAATGACAGAAGGTGTAGGAGGAAGGTTGGCATCTGTTCAGTTACACATATGAACAATGGGCTTCTCAATGCCATGAAACTGTAGTGCATTCGGAAATAGCAAAATTTGTATAAAGAGATTAGTGTGTGAACTACTGGAACTCCCAATAAAATGCCTCTAAAAATGACAAAAAGGCTCTTAGAGTTCTGGGATGGGGCTAGACATTTAGTTATCCAAGAGTTTTGTTTTTCTGAACAGATTTGTTCATTCCTAGACCAACATTCGGAAATATTGTCCTTCAATTTGAGGTGATCTGTCTTTTCGTAATATATCCGTTATGCCTTTTCTCTGAAATATTTCTTTCTTACTGAAATGCATAGACCTTTGTCAAATGGAGTTTTTACTATAAGCATGACTAGATAATGACTACAGGAATCTTGTTATGCATGGAACAGGGAGCAAGAAATTTCTGTTGTTAAGAAACATGATGACTGGCCCGTTCATAGATTCATGGATGCATAGATCTTAAGGACAGCAGGGACTATTATGATAATTTAGTCTGACATCCTGCATAATATATGCCAATGAACCCTAGCCAATAATTTCTGTATCAAGCCCATAATTTCTGTTTGAGCTACAAAATAACTTTTAGAAAGACATCAGTTCTGATTTAAAGATTGCAAGCATCCACCACATCTCTAAGTAAGTTGTTTAAATGATTAATTATCCTCAGAGTTAAACTTTTTGTGCCTTATTCCTAGTCTGAATTTGTCTAATTTCAGCTTCCAACTGGATCTCATTATGCCTTTCCCCCCTCTAGATTAAAGAGCCATTTGCTATCAGAAACTTCTTCCCTATGTAGGTACTTGTAGTCTGTGATCAGGTCACCTCTTCACTTTCTCTTGAATAAACTGAATAGACTGAGCTTCTTTTGTCTCTCACTACAAGGCATGTTTTCCAGGACTCGTATCATTCTTGTAGCCCTTTTCTGAACCCTTTACAATTTTTCAACATCCTTTTGGAAGCATAGACACCAAAACTGGACACCTATTCCAGTAATAGTCTCACTACTGCTGGATACAGAGGTAATAGCCACTCCTTACTCCTATTTGATATTCCCCTGCTTTGATATTCCAAGGACTGTGTTCATCCTTTTAGCTACAGCATAACACTGCAGCACATGTTCAGTTTTTTATCTGCTGTAATCCCTACGTTCTTTTCAATGCCACTGCTTTCCACGATACTGTCCCCCATCTTATAAATGTGACCTACATTTTTATTCCTAGAAGTATGACCTTGCCTTTGGCTCTGCCAAACTAGATGTTTTTCAGATGAACCCACTTGACCAAGCTATCCACGTATAACTGACCTGTCCCTACCATTATTTACCATTCCACCAATTTTTGTATCATTTGCAAACTTCACCACCAATGATTTTATATTTTTTCCTGATCATTGATAAATATATTCTTTAGCATTGGGCCAAGAACTGATCCTTGTTGGATCTCACTAGAAACACCTCTGCTGGATGACAATTCCTCATTTCCTCCTTTCACAATTCCCTTCTTCAACTTTTCTGAAAATAAAACAAAACAACCCTTCCCCAACCCCAAAAATCAAATGCAAATATTTTGACCAAAGCCTTTGGAGATTTGGGGTATACTTTTCAGAAGCTCCTAGGACCCTAAGTCCCATTTTAATGGTGATTTAGGAACCTGGAAGGTCAATGGGACTTAGGCTCCTGAGACTCAAAGATATTTAGACACCTAACTCCCACTGAAATCAATCTGGACCTTCAGGGTATGTCTACACAGGGATTAAAGACTTGCAGCATGGCCTTAGCTGGCCCAGATTAGCTGACCCAGGCTTGTGGGCTCAGACTGCAGGGCTAAAATTTGCTGTGTAGATGTTTGGGTTTGGGTTTGAGCCCAAGCTCTGGGACCCTTCACCCTCACAGGGTGTCTCTCCAAATGTTTACATGCTGATTTTTCCACCCCAGAGCCCAAGCCCCGCAACTCTGAGTCAGCTGACCTGGGCCAGATGCGGGTATTTTATCCCTGTGTAGACATACTGTAAGTGCCTAGGTCACTTTCAAATGGGACCGGGGCTCCAAAATCACCTAGGCATTTTTGACTATTCTACCCTTTGTCAATAAATATGACATTGATGACTGCCACATTTCTGAAACATATTGCTTTCTTTGTCTCCTTGTGTCTCTCTTTGAGATAATAGTACTGATGGTGTAGTAATTAGATATTTTAACAAGATTATTTATACTGCATTGCACTGCCAAGAGCAATATTAATATGGAGATGCTATGCCTTTCCTTTCAGTATCATGATCTCTGTTTTCTCTTTGTGGCTTTTCTGGATATGTTTTCTTTCTGTGTTTTTATAAAATTTAAAGTACATTTTATGCTTGTGAATGGTGTCCGGGAAACCAGAAGTGCTCTATTTATCCCAGAAGATGTACAGAAAGGGCACCAGCTAGGCAAACTTCCCCACACTGACCCATCCTGTGACTTGGAAGGACTACATATAAATGTGAATGAGCAGTTCAATCACTATTCTTTGCAATGCTTGCCATGCCTGCTGAGTCTATCAGCAACGGTGCCAGATATGATGCAGTGAATACTTGTGCACCAGGAACAAGCAGCCATCAGTAGTTAATGGTATTCAATCACTGCCATTCCAACCGAGAGTTGAAAAGCTTCATATCCCATTACCAGTCCTTTAGGCCATCCAATCACCCAGAATATATTTTCACATGGCAATGATTTCTATTAAAAAAATGACATTCCACAAAAACAAATACTAAGCCAAAATCTCCCCAGTTACAATGGGGCAAACCTCACTGATTTCCTGTCCAAACCTGATACTGTCCCACCCAAAACCGAAGACTCTTTAACGTCACAGGAAAATAACAACATCATATATTTAGCCACAGACCTCAGCTTTCCTAATTTTGGTCAATGTTGTGGGTTGGCTGCAGCATAGGCTGGTGGGTGAGGCTGCCACCCTTCATTTTACATAGCTGTGAGAGACAGTTAAGTGCCCCCATCTAAAACAGGCATATGTATGTCCACCCAAGAGTCTGAACCATGTGGGTGGAGGGGTTTGGCTGGACATTGTTTTGAGTTAGAGTGTGTGCACGTAGCAGAAGTAGGCAACACATAGGGAGAGACACAGGCCAGAACAAATATGGTTTGTGACTCTGAGAGACGCCTAGAGAGAAATCTTTGGGGGCTCGTGCTGGCAAAAAGAGGCTTGGGGCTGTAAGCAAAGAAACAATCTCCTGGTTTTTGTTCCTCCTGTGTTCAGGGAAACAGAACTTTGAACATTCCTTGTAAATAAACAAATCTGATTCTATCATCAATTTCTCCTATTAACTGGAACATCCCAAATTTGGCTAACCACTCAGGTCAAAAGGAGTCTTCAATGTCATAGATTATAGGACACCAGCAATACTGTACCAGCCTATTTGGTTGTCACTATTTCTCAACTGCATATTGTGGGCACACTTTGGATTTTTTTCAATTCACATCATAAATGATATGCTGCAGGAGCTTCTGAAGACATGAGCGATAAGGAACTCTGAATTTGAACAAGCCCTTGGAAAGCTGCAAGGAGGGTTGGTATTGTGATTAATGCACTGGATTGGGATTTAATACTTCTGCGCCTCAATTTTCTATCTGTAAAATAGGGATACAATATTTCCTTTCTTCCACACTTTCTCTGTTTTGACTATATAAGTTGCAAGATTTTCAGGGCAGGGACTGTCTCTTTCTATATTGAAGCCCAGTGCCTAGCATGATGCCCTGATCTTGGTTGGAATCTCCAGGCACTACAGCAATGTAAATAAAAAATAGTTACAATATTTTATAGGAGGCTGTCCTACAAACAATGCAAAACTCAAGTTATATCCGATCAAAATCTGATTTGGACACATCTTGACAAGCTTAGTTAATCTAATATGATCAGTGTTATTGAACTGCCCTCAAATATTCATCCCTCACATTAACCCAACTCAAAGAAACATTTTGTGCACAACTAAAACCCATTGAAAATAACAAACTGTCATCCAAAAGCCTTTTTTCTCATGGACATCAGTGGATGAATGCAAAAGAACATATTAATCACTGCATGCCATTCTCCATATGGGCTTGTGCAGGTGGGGAAAGGGGTTCACACAGCCAGCACATTAATATTTTCAAGGGGAGAATTCACCAAGTGCAGTGCACTCTGTCTGATCAAATAAACAGATTGGGATCCCTGAAAAATGATGCCAGCTGCCTTTGCCTTCCTTTGATGTCATACATTATAGAAGGCATCAGCCATAGGTATGCAAACATGAGAACCTACTGCCATTAATCAGTCCGAGGAACTGGCTGCTTGAACAAACCAGACAGAGCTTAGGTTTCCATTTGATTAAAAAAACCTGAAGGCAAAGAAATAATTGCAGTCCTGCCATTTCCAACTCAGGGATGAACTATTCATGGGTGAAGGAAGAAAGTGGCAGCTTTCAGATATGGATTTATTGTGACTAGTCCTTACAACAAAAGGGTTTTATAAAAGGAAGGCTATTGGCTTTACTACACAGAGAAGAACGCAGGCTCCATGTTTATACCAGTAGTCACCTTGCTTTAATCATTGCAACTACAGTAGAACCTCAGAGTTATGAACACCAGAGTTATGAACTGACTGGTCAACCACACACCTCATTTGGAACCGGAAGTATGCAATCAGGCAACAGCAGAGACCAAAAAAAAAAAAAAAAAAGTAAATACAATAAAGTACTGTGTTAAACATAAACTACTAAAAAAACAAAAGGGAAAGTTTTAAAAAAAGATTTGACAAACTAAGGAAACTATATCTGTGCTTGTTTCATTTAAATTAAGCTGGTTAAAAGCAGCATTTTTCTTCTGCATAATAAAGTTTCAAACCTGTATTAAGCCAATGTTTAGTTTAAGCTTTTGAAAGAACAAACATAACGTTTTGTTCAGAGGGTACGTCCAGACTACCTGCCATATCGGCGGGTAGCGATCGATTTATCGGGAATCGATATATTGTGTCTCGTTAAGACGCGATATATCGATCCCCGAATGCGCTCCCCATCGACTCCGGAACTCCACCGGAGCGAGCGGCGGTAGCGGAGTCGACGGGGGAGCCGTGGCCGTCGATCCCGCGCCGTGAGGATGGGAGGTAAGTTGGAATAAGATATGTCGACTTCAGCTACGGTATTCCCGTAGCTGAAGTTGCGTATCTTACATCGACACCGCCCCCCCAGTGTAGACCAGGCCAGTGTTATGGACATTTCAGAGTTACAGACAACCTCCATTCCCAAAGTGTTTGTAACTCCGAAGTTCTGCTGTAGTTTCACTAAATGCTATTCACAACGGCAAACAGCACCTGTCTAGAATGGTCACTGCCATTCATTTATTTTGCAGATGTGGTCCCTATTGCTGTAATCCCTTTAAAATAGATTTGACTGAAAACCTTTTAGTGTAAACATTAAGGACTCGATATGATCTGACCTCAGATACATGACCTTAAGCCTTAGTGCAGCCTTGATGGGAGTAGGGACCCTGGACATTGTGTGGATGCCCTGGAGCTACCTGGATCTTAGCTCCCAGTGCTGAGGGGAAGCACAGATGCTACGATGGGTGGGGAGGAGTGAGGAGTAGGTGGAGCCCTGGCTCAGAACTTCCACTCCCCATGATCCAGCCGGCAGAGAGTGTTCTGTGCATGGGGGGGAGTACAGTACCCTTTAAATAAGGGTGTCACGTATTTAAAAATTTTATTAAAGCTAATGTTAAAAAAAATATATAATACATAGGTTGGGAAAAGAGCGTCTGTACATCTGGGTATAATGCTTAGATTATCCACAAATACAAAGTTAGTTTTTAAAAATCCCATGATACATAGAGTATATAAATCTTTTCACCTAAATGTGGGTTATTGCTGATTAACAATACAGTTTAGATATTAGAATCTGAATACTTGGGTACATCACTCATGAAAAGTTGTACAGAGATTTGCTTGTTGAAAGCAAAATATATCAATGAGTGGAGATCGTCCCTCAGTAATTGAGAATTAGGTAGGTTGTCCATTTAGAAAATACAATCCACAAGGAAAGTATTTGTTACATTCCTGACTGTGCTTCTCATCGGGACTCCAGCTCATCCCTCCAGGTGTTGCCGATGTCCGGTGATGTGTACTACGTAGATGTCCCTCGACCACCTGATGGCGTCCGACACCAGGAGTTGCCGCATCAGCCGAGCATAGCGTTTACCGATTCCGCATTCTCTCAGCACTCACTCGTTACTGGGGTCCCATGCGCCTAAGGCCCCAACGATCAGTGTATGTGTCCGGACCTGGTAACTCTTAGCTCTCAAGATTTCGGCCAGAGGGGCATATTTCTCTACCTTTCAAGCTCAGCATCGTGGAAGGCCGGGGATCCTGTTCTCGAACGGCATTGTGACGTCCACCATGATGATCTTCTTCCAGTCCTCACTGTGATGATGACGTCCAATCGCAGTTGTCTGTCAGTTCCAGGGATGGCGGAGTTTATGGCAACCTTCCCCACAGGTGGCGGGATGGCTCTGGCCAGGCGATCTTGGATGGTGGTGTGTCACAGCTGCCAAGCTCTCAAATGGGGCTTGCAGCTACACAGGACGTGGGATAGCGTCTCGTTGGCGTAGCCTCACTTCCAGCATCTCTTGTCCCGATTCTTGTGGTGAACGGCTCCGTTCGGTAGGACGCAGTTGAGCCGGGCCCAGTGGATGAACCTCCAATCAGCAAATTGGGTGAAGCTGTCCCCAGGGAGGAAGTAGTTGCTGACGTCCCACTTGAACGTCACCTCAAATGCCTTGCCCTGGTTTGGCTTCTGTTTCAGGTTTTCCACATATTGGCAGCGGATGGCATCCTTCAGGGTCCTCTCCAGCATGGTTCTAGCTCTCTGACAGATGATAGTATGATCTGTATTCTTCACCTGTGGCACCAGGACTCCCCGCTCCTGGCGTTCCTCACACCACATCCAGTGACAGCTGATACGCTTCTCCAGTCATTGCGTAGCATTCTCGGCATGAGTCCAGAGCAAAACAAAGTCTCCCCTGTCTCTTCCAAATTCACCTTTCAGCGAGCTACTCAGGTAGGTGGCGACATCTTGGTTGGAGGGCGTCGTGGCTATTCACTTCTTGATGGCATCCTGCAGAGCATTCTCCTCAATGTTCCTCACCGTGGCATCCGGGCACGTTAGAAGGTGGAAGGCGTGAGTGATCACGGCAACATCGTACAGATCACCCATTCGAGGGATGTTGGCGCTGCCCTGCCTGTGCGAGATGTACACCAGTTCATTGCTGGCCCTCTGGGGAAGAAACATTCACTTCTTCACCAGCTGCTGGATGGTGTTTTTGCCTTGTTCAGAGGTACCTTCACCACAGCAGATCCCCTCAGGACGAATTTTACACACTCTGAAGGGAATTGGGTCTCTGAGGCTAGGTCTGCACTACAGAGACTATACCAGCATAGTCCCCTAATATAGACTCAGCCTACCCCAACAGAAGGCGTTTTTTTCTGTTGGTGTAGGCACACCACCTCCCTGAATGATGTTAACTACACCGATGGAAGTACTCTTCCATCAACATAGCTGCATCTGCATGACTGTGTTGGTCAGGGTGTGTTTTTTCATACTCCCGACTGACATGCCAATGCTGATGTAACTTTTCAGTGTAGAGCCAGGCTCAGACGCATAACTCCCCCTGGGAAAGTGCGTCTGCACACCACCTCCTACTCCAGTCTATGCTTAAGGCAAAATCTAGCCTACAGGTTTTGATATTCTGGCTTTGTCTTCCTAAGTATCTGCCAATAACAAAATAAATGCTTGCTTTGTTCTTCTTCATGTAGCTTTTATAATGAGAGCTCCCAGATTTGTGGCATATTTGTTATTTTTAAAAAAATAAAAAGTATATTTTTCTACTGCAGTTTATACTGTAGTCTTTTATGTATATACAAATATAGTCTGATAACAGTTACTGTTCTGCCACCCTTTTTCATATTGTTTCAGGAAATGATCATTTGAGCATCAGCATTCTCTTTGAAGTTAAACAAAATCACTATTGGAGTCAGAGGGGCCAGCTGGATCATCCAGTCTGACTAACTGCAGACTGAGCGTGAAACACCAAATATCCGCCACCACCTCCACCACTTCTACACTCCTAGTGACAACTGCTTTTCTTGTGACAACCTGACAGTTCTCCCTCTGCTGCCAGCCAGCATCAGGGAGTACAGAAAAGGGGGAAGATGTTCTGTCCAAACTTTGATACAGTGTTCATTTCTCTTTGTTTTGAATCTTGGGAGACAATTCAGGCCCATTCTTATTTTAGCTCAACCAGTTTACCCCTCCCTAATAAGGGCTTGATACAGCAAAGCACTTAAGCACATGTTTAATTTTAAATGTATGAGCTGCCAGTGGAACTACTTGTGTGCCTAAAATTAAGCATGTGCTTAAATCCCTGCACACGCTCAAGCAGATAAATAGTCCTATTGACAACATTGATGTGACTTGTGAGCAAACAAACATCCATAAGTGCTTGCAGGGTTGGGCCTTAAATGCTTTGCTGGATCTGGCCCTTAGAGAGACCCCATATTCAGAGTCTTATGAGTAAAGGAAATTCAGAATTAGGGCTAAAAAAGTTAGTCCTCACCTCATTGGGTCTCCCCATGCACTTTTTTTCTCACAAAAAAGTAGGTTCTGGTCAAAGGTTTATGTTAAACTCTGACTTTCCTTGGCTTTAAATATTCTCATATTCTAATGTTAATGGTGTAATATATATCTCACTGTATACAGTATATTTAGCTGTAGTTCCATTAATCTAGAATGTATTTTTGCAGAAGGAAAACGTATATGGTGAAATCTCTTTCTCCCTCTCTCTCTCAATATCCTGCCTGCATGATACGCTTAAAAATATGTGCCAAGCTATTTCAAATATATGCAAATTTGGTCAGCTGTTATTCTGAAAATACAGAGCATGACAACAGTGTGCTTGAGTTTGGAACCATTAGTATATTGATGAGCGCTTTTTCACTTGAACAGACCCATTAAAGTCATTGGCCTTACTTCCATGAATAAGACTTCATCAACATGAGCAAGGGTTGCACAATCTGGACTTATATATTTTAAATGCAGAGAAACATCTTACTGAATTCAACTATAGAGAAACTCTATTTAAAAATGAATTATAGGGAAAGATCTACACTGGCTCATATTGCAAATTACAATTCCAGAAGGAATGTTGACAGGTAGTGAAGTTGTTCTGTCAGAAACTGAATTCACTGCAAGACGGCTCATGCCATCAAAGAGGATATGTTTGCAATATATTATTCTTTCCTGAAGAGTGATCATACTGCCATTGTACTGACTATCATGTTTATTAATTTTAGTTATTTATTTTGATTTAAATAATCACTAAACAGAACCTATGCAAGGCTTTAGGCACCCTAGCATGCCACTCACAATAGAATATAAATCTCAGCAGCATTCAGCAGATGCTCACCTACAAAATTCCTTTCTGCTCTTTCATTGTCTCCACTCTCAGCTCTCTCCAAAAATCCCTCTCAAACATATAGTTTTTGCAACTTGCCCAGAAGGTCACCTCTCTTTTATACCAAGGGGGATCCAGTTCATGTATATATGAAATGGATATATTCCATTGGCCCAATTTTTTTACTTTTGTGCAAAGCCTGAGTTCATGGGTTTTCCATATGGCATGGGGAAATGCCATCCCCCTTAAGGCTGTGAAGCAAGTGGAACGACTCTGTGACACTATTCAACTATCTAGCCACACAGCTGCAGCATATCCAGTCCCCTTCTCTTGTTTTGTGGTGGTTTAGGTCAATGGATCCATGTAACTGTGGAGCCACTGGTTCTGCCTTACCCTCAACACCCCTTCTCTTTCTCCTACATGGCCCCTTTGCTTGGCTTCTGTGCAAACTGCTTCCCCATTATACATCTGTGCTGTACATCTGCTGTTATTAGGACCCTTCGTGAATGCACAGAGTGATGGAGGATTTCACCCTCAAAATCATAAAAGATATATTTGTTTTCCCTTAGTGTAAGAACAAATCCTGATGACTAAGGAGAAAACAAAAGAGAAACAACAGTCTAAATATTGAGTATAACTTAGCATGTTCTCTTCATAAATTTAAATGAATGTATGCACTTATCCAGTTTCAAACGCACAAATACTTTTAATACTCTACTGTCTACAGCAACATGCCAGTAAATACTTACAAGTTTAAATATAATGCAGAAATGTTTAAAATAAGGAATATTTTACAATATCATAGGTAGGGCCCTATGAAAAATGCATCACGGACCATGAAATCTGATCTCCCCCCGTGAAATCTGTATAGTATAGAGTAAAAGCACACAAAAGTCCAGATTTCACGGGGGGAGACCAGCGTTTCTCAAATTGGGGGTCCTAACCCAAAAGGGAGTTGCAGGAGGGTCACAAGGTTATTTTAGAAGAGTCGTGGTATAGCCACCCTTACTTCTGCGCTGACTTCAGGGCTGGGTTGATGGAGAGCAGTGGCTGCTGGCCAGGTGCCCAGCTCTGAAGGCAGCACCCCACAAGCAGCAGCGCAGAAGTAAGGGTGGCAATACCATACCATGCCATCCTTACTTCTGCACTGCTGCCTTCAGAGCTGGGCAGCCGGATAGTGGCGGCTGCCAGGAGCGCCGCCAGCTTTTCTGCCGCCCTAGGCGGCGGAAGGTCCCGCCCCGAAATGTCGCCCCCCCACAGAGGCAGCGGAAGGTCCCACCGCCGAAATACTGCCGCGGTCGCCGCCCCCCAAATTGTAGCACCCTAGGTGACCGCCTAGGTCGCCTAATGGGTTGCACCGGCCCTGGCGGCTGCTGACTGAGGGCCCAGCTCTGCAGGCAGCAGCGCAGAAGTAAGGGTGACAATACCATACCAGGCCAGCCTTCAGAGCTGGGCGGACGGAGAACGGCAGCTGTTGGCCAGGTGCCCAGCTCTGAAGGCAGCACCCCAGCAGCAGCAGCAGCACAGAAGTAAGTGTAGCAGTGCCGCAACCCCCCCCCCACAATAACCTTGTGATTCCCCCCACCCCACAACTCCTTTATGGGTCAGGATCCCTACAATTAAAACACTGTGAAATTTCAGATTTAAATATCTGAAATCATGAAATTTACTATTTTTAAAATCCTATGACCATGATATTGACCAAAATGGACCCTGAATTTGGTAGGGTCCTAATCATAGGGTAAAATTTGAAAAAGGAACACCTACTTGACCTGTCATCTTGCAAATAAATAAGTTACAGCATATTGAGGTTCGCTTATTGTTTACTGCTGTTGTTAATTAAAGGAACAATGAAACAGTGTTATAAATAGGAAGGCATGCAATCAAAAGAAGAAGAGGCCTGTGGTTACTAGCGCAGCTGTACAGGCAAGACATAGAGTGCTAAAGCCTATGAAGCACAAGTCTATTCCTGGTCCTGATTCAGCAAAACACAGGCATAACTTTAAGCGTATGAGGAATCCTATTGACCAAGAACAGCCTACATTCTGGGTAATTCTCTCTCTGATCCAGTGGTTTTAAACCTTTTTTCATTTGCAGACCCTGAAAATACGTACCCATGGCCGCGACCGCGTTCTAAAAGAATTTGCACTATATAGGCACGCGTTCTAGCGAGGGTCTGCTGTATGTTGCATGTGCTCAGCATGCAGCATGCAGTGATGCAGCGTGAGAAAGGGTGCTAAACTGTGTGCTTCTATGGTAATGACAACACTTCTGGGTTTGAACTGTAGGTGGGGGTATTCAAATACTTTTCATTGATCAGAAAAATGGATTGCCTTTTCTGGGATCTGAACTTTAATTTCATAGTCACCTTTTGCAGACCTCTTAGTCTGTGGCCCCACAGGGGTCTACGGACCACAGGTTGAAAACCAATGCCTAACTATTTCTCTATTTAGGTTCTTACATGGCACCAATTACTGTAGTACCAGAATGCCTCCCAAAATTATGAACTGTAAACATAAAAACATATTTTCCTCTCTTTTCCTGCCCATGATGAGGAGCTGGACATTGTTTATTTACTTATTAATTTTCTTATTTCCTTGGTGCGAGTAGCTGTTTTTGCAGTTTGCTCAGAAGGAGCTGAGGTTCTTGGTCATCCAGAGCTCTTCAGGGACTGACTTCTGGTTGTCGGCCAGCCATTAAGAGAGCTTTCTTTCCTACACTCCCAGCTTTTACTTGAGGTTGATCATGCCATCGTTCTAGTGGAATACAGCTGTTGTAGGAGGTTGTGGTGAAGTGATCCCCCCAGGTAATTTAGACCAGTCCCATGTAGGGTTTTGCAGGGGAGGATTGAAACCTTTAATTTGGTCTGACTGTTAATGAGGAGTCAGTGAAGAGAATGGAATGCTGGTGTGATGTATTTTACGTGGCCTGTGTGGCTGGGTGCACAGGCTGTTGTGCTCAGAACCAATTGTAGATTTTTTTTTAAGATCAGAGATGTCGTACCTTGATATGTGGATGACAGGAGAATTGGAGCCACACAGCCAAAGACTCAAGAAAAGCCTGTGCTCCGGTGGCCATCCCCCTAGTGTGGACAGCAGGAGAGTCCTGGCTACATGTTATAGCAACCCAACAAGATAAATAGAGCTCTGAAAGCCTCAAAATCTGTCTCATAAAGCTGATTAAAAAAAATTAAAATTTCAACATTTTTGAGTAAAAAAGGGACAAAATTTTCATGAAAATTTTCTTACAAATATTCCCCATTTTCCATCCAGTTCTATTGTCTAAGCAGATTTAAATGGCCTGTTTATTTACAGACTATAATATCTGTTTCACATCTGTGATTTTTCCATCACTTCACCATTTTGGGTCTGTTGGGGATTTTAAAATGTCACCTATGTACAGGTACATCCTCTTTTTTTAAAAACAACAAAAAAATCTGCTGAAATTCTTGGCATAAACACCATTAAAGGGCTGCTTCAAAATCAACAGCATTAAGCAACTATTCTGCTTATGATAAAAAAAAATTGATTATGAAGTCATGTCACTTTTTGGTTTGCGCTTACGGGGGAAAGGTGTTTGTAATTACTAAACCCTGGCGCCCCAGTAGCAATATGTCTTCATTTGGGGTGCTGGGAAATGCAATTTTAAAATTCTGACTTTGCAACTTTATTTGCTGTGTTCTTTCTTGCTTTTAGGGACATCTATTTTCCTGCTCTGTGTTCACACTTGAGGATAGAAGAAGGTTAATGTTGAAAACTAACTGAAGCAGTTAATGTTGTGTTTTTTCAGCGCTACAAACCATTGTCAGAACCACTAAAGAACCAGAAAACGAGGCACAAAGTTTCTTCTTTCATTTACAATGATAGCTTTTGTACTTTTTTTCCACCACATTTTTAGTTGTGCAAGGATTCAGGTGCTTCTGCTGATATGGCAAGTGATTGAACAAGCTTCTGGAGTATACAGAAAACTACATACATTTTTGTAGTTTTATGCGATAGTTTATTAGAATGGGCACTTATAAAAAGCGGTGGGTGGGTGTGGTTGCTCTGATGTAATGGGGAACACTCACAAGCTGTGTGCTTTCCAAAACTTTGGAGGAAACAGGAATAGTGGGATAGATCCACAGGTACACTACAGCAGTGCTTGGTGTACATGAGAAGAACAGGTTCCCTTCCTGGCCCCCAGCCAGATCCTGGGAACTACTGGGTCCAAAATGGCCCCCGCTCTGAATTAAAGTAGCACCAGGCTGCTCTAGTTTCTGCCAGTAGATAATAGTCCCCAAGGGGTGCTCATGCTGGTGAGGATCACTTGAGTCCATTGTGCTTTGGCCCTGCCCACTCATGCCCTCGAGGACAGGGGAGTCTGATGGGGCTGGTTTGGGTTGGCAACACCAGTCCTACACTATACCAGCTTAAAATTCCCTAACTCTAGAGGAATCCTTAGCTGCTGCCTGAAGGCACCTTCAAGTCCCTTTTGTGCGACCAAATGTGATGTTTCTGTTCCCTGAATATAACTCTTAGAATCTAGTTTCCAGTGGAAGTACTCATGATTTAGAATTGAAAATTTACTTCCTATGAATATTCTCCAACATTTGTTAAAATTATGCTATTGCCATGAAAACTCAATTTGTCAGTCAGTTTTTTTCAAGGAACACTCAAAATATTTTGACAAAAGTGAAAAAAAAATCATTTTCTTAAAAAATGTTTATGGAAAATAAAATATGTTTTTGACCAGCTCTGCTACTAACACAGTGATGTATGGCATTGACTACCTCTGAAATACTAGTAAGAAGTATTGCTGCATTATATCAGTATAAAGCTATTCTACTGTGTACAAAACTAAACAAGTCTTTTTCTTTGCACTGCATTACCACAATGAATCTTACATATGAGATGTGCCATGGGATGAGACACCAATAAAGAAGTGCAGCTTACATAGGTAGCTGCTATGACCAGACAGCCAAGTTCTGTGTTGAATTTTACCTCCTTGCAATCTCATTTGGAACAGTGCGGGTTTTGGTAAAAACATATGGAACTCAGTACAGGTTAGCCAAGAACACATAAATCCTGCTTCCTTTAATCATCTGCACAGGCCAATGGTTTTGTTAAATAGCTGTTGTCCTTTAAGAACGAATGATAATGTAACTGGGGGCTCGGAGGGACTGGCAGCTTAGTGATTGGAGCACTTGATTTCTGGCCCCCTGCTTGGTTGAGGTGCCTCAGTCTTTAAGGCTGTGGGGGAGGTAGGGAGACCCGGGCCCTACCATGCCACCAGGTCCCAGCCCACGGCTTTATGAATTTCAGTTCAAAGTAACAGAAAGATGTTTATTTCATACTCGAGGAGCCCTTGCCAAATATGTAAAATGCAGCCTTCATTAAATGAGAAATCCTCAGCATCTGTATCAAAATATAATTAGCCTAAACAATTAACAACCCCCGCCACCTCTATTCCACCACATGCCTCCCCTTACTGCTCACGGCAAGGGGGATGGGGTTATTTCAGATTAAAGGGGAAAGAGGTAGTAATATGTTCCAAAGATAAGTGTACATAATAGATGTCCTGCCAACTGCTCCCCTGCCATCTAAACTGAGAGGGCTCCAGAATAAATGCCTCAGCTGACCACAACTATGACAATTTCTCACAAGGAAAGAGGTGGTCCACTAAGGGGACAGTTCCCAGGCCATTTAAGGCTTTCTAAGTCAAAGCCAATAGCTTAAACTTCCACCCAGAAACCAAGAGACAGCTACTGCAGATCCCAGAGCCCTGCTGCTATGTGCTCACAGCAGGTTGCACCGTTTAACAAGCAGGCTTCTGCATTCTGCACTACCATCCCTTTCTGAATAAATGTAAGCTGCGGCCCCATGTAGAGCGCCTTTTTAATGTATTGAGCTTTACCGCCTTGCAGAGTCTTTTTGGACCATGGTGGTTAGGTGAGTGGTGTTTCTTTTATTATATTTTTGTGGATTGATGAAGGGTTTTCAAACAGAAAGTGAATAAAGTGTTATTTTAAAAACCTTTGCAGAACCATGTAATTCACAGTTAAAATCTGCCATATATCTGACTGTTTCTCCTCCCCTTCTTCCCCTCGAAAGTGGCTCCAGGAAGGTTGTGTGTTAGCTGTCGCATCATTGGCACTACGTATTACTTGGAGCAGGAGCCATGTAATCTGTGACTTCATGGATCCTTAAAACAAAAAAGGAAGAGGCATATTTCAAACCACTTCTGTCCTGAACAATTCTGGGCACTGAGCACATAATCCTACTGTTATGGAAAAGTGTTTGAGATATTTGTCGCTCACCTTTAAAAGTCAACTTGATTTTTCTAATTCACAAAGGTGGGGGAGGGGGAGTAGCATGAGACCACATATAATACAGATTTTTATTATTTTCTTTGGGATCTGCAAGGTCCTGGCCTCACATGGGGCTCAATCCTGCAAAGTCTGAGTATCCTCAATTCTTACTAAAGTGAATGGGAATTGAGGGGTGGTCAGCACCCACCTCCCAGGACCCAGTCAGTCCTTTGCAGGATTGGGCCCATAGTTTTTCTGTCAATGGGCAGTGTAGTGTCCTGTTCTCTTACATTTTCCAGGTTTGAAAAGTAACTATATGTGTGAAAAGCAGCGGAGTATTTTATTAGAAATGGGACTAATCATCATGAAAAAGACATTGGTGGGTGTATCAATAGCAGGAAAATGTATAATAAGGTATTGCATAACTGTCCCATTCTTGGCAGGATAAGAACAATAGAGGAACTCTTATATTCCATTTTTTTATATTTGCTAACAAACTACAGACCATCAAAAGTTTTTCAGAAATGCTTGGTGTCTATGAATACATCTAAATATAGTTGGTATTTGAAAAATCTTATATTTTATCATATCTCATTTTCATTTGGAGTCAATTAACAAAATGCAGAACAAATCCTTCATGTTTTCTTAATCCGAATAATTTCTTTATTAGTTTCCTCAGGACTTTTCTTTCTTAATAAAGATTTTTTTTTCTGGTGGAATCATTTTATGATGCTATGATTATTGGTGTCCATTGCTTTTATGTCAAAATATTATTGATTTGTAATTGTAACTGATTTGAAAGTTTAAAAGTGTTCTTTCCCTACTCCCAGATAAAGAAATTAATTATGGGCAGGAATATAGGAATGAATCTACACAATACCCACCCCCTTGAATGAGGCCTGCTTTAAGTTAACACCAGCGGCAACAATAATGAAAACCAGCAGACAGACCCTGAAACCCAGAAGACAATATTTTATGTCCTCTTTATGCTCATCCAAGTTATTATGTGAGGTGTGATGCATTCAGGACTCAGAGGGAACTCAGATTTCATCTGATTCAAATACGAAAAAGAATAAACTGGCTGCTAAAGAAATACAATATAAAGGGTTCCACCTGACAGCCAGTGATTGTGGTCCGATGTTCAGTACCAAATCACCCACATTGTTCAGCGGTGATTTATATTGGAGGGGCAAGCCGAACCAAATTTTAAAGGTACACACTTCACTAAATCCCTTATGAGATTTGTTTTTTAATCTTCTTTTCTAGCATTGCTAGCTTCAAGGACGTTAGAGGCATTCTCCTTCATAAGCAGTTTTCCCCTGAGTCATTAGAGTGGTCGTGTGAGCCAGTGGACAGAGCACTAGAGATCTGGATTCTAGTCCTGCCTCTGTTACAGATGTGCTATGTGACCATGGGCAAATCACTTTGCCTTTGTGCCTCTGTTTCCCCTTCTAGCCTTTGTCTGTTTTGATTATTTAGATTGCATGTTCTGCAAGTCAGGGCTTTGTGTTTGTACACAGCCTAGCATAATCAGTCCTCGATCTTGGCTGGGGCCTCTAGCTACTACTGTAACACAAATAATAAGAGTAATAATAAGTATAGTAGTAAACATTTTCTTAAACCTGTTTTCTTTAAAACTCCTAGTCTACTGCAATGATCAGTGCAATTTTAACTACTTGCAAATAGTTAGATGTATGTTTTTCCCTTCTTGCTCACAGTATATTAATAATACCTAGCTCTTATATCAGAGGGGTAGCCGTGTTAGTCTGAATCTGTAAAAAGCAACAGAGGGTCCTGTGGCACCTTTAAGACTAACAGAAGTATTGGGAGCATAAGCTTTCGTGGGTAAGAACCTCACTTCTTACCCTTGCATCTGAAGAAGTGAGGTTCTTACCCACGAAAGCTTATGCTCCCAATACTTCTGTTAGTCTTAAAGGTGCCACAGGACCCTCTGTTGCTTTTAGCTCTTATATAGCTCTTTTCACCAGTAGATCTCAAAATGCTTTACAAAGGAGGCAGCATATCATTATCTAAATTTGGGAAACTGAGGCATAAATTGATGATGTCACTTGCCCAAGGACACACAGGAGGTCAATACTAGTGGGGGGACTAGAACTCAGGTCTCCTGAGTCCCAAACTAGTGCACAGTCTATGAGGCCACACTATCTCCACAATCTAAGAAGATTTGCTTGACCAGAAACTGAAAAGAGTGACAATAAATAATGTTGCTGGTATCACCGTAGACAGTTCCTGCTCGGGATGCAGCAGTCTTCTCCGTTAATGTTCTTGTTCATTTTTCTTCTTGTGATGGGGTGGACGTACTTCCCACCCCGCAAACACAGACACACACACCTACTCAGTCTAGGAAGGAGTTAAAGTCTGCAGTAGGAAGAGGCTTCCTACATTGTCAATCAATCCCACCTGGAGCTCATTAGGGAGTAGGCATAAAAACAGAGGTGGGGGTGAACTAATAGGGGTTCATTTGTAGAAGAGATGGTCAGAGCTGTTGTCAGGATGGTGGACTGGGTAGAAAGCTGAAGCCTTGAAAAATAGACAAGTGTTTGAAACTTTCTAAAGCAGTGATAATGATTCACTTTACAGCCTAGTTCATTAAACAAAATCTGCTCTCCACTTTCACCTGTAGGAGATAAGACTCTGTTAGGATCAGAAGCCACTAAACCCTGATACTGAGAAGATCATCACGATATGGAGGGATTATTAAACTCTGAAGCAGGGGGCATGGGTTACTCTCTTTCAAAACAGAAAGCTGTTTCTATTATTAGGAAGTAAGGGTGCTATGTAGAATCATGGAGGAAGTAAATAGGGAAGCATTATTTATCCTTTCACATAACCCAAGAACCAGCAGTCACTCAATGAAATTAATAGGCAGCAGGTTTAAAACAAACATAAGGTAGTGTTGCTTCACACAACACGGTCAGACTGTGGAATTTGTTGCTATGGGATGTAATGAAAGCCAAAAATATAACTGGGTTCATAAAAGAAATACATAATTTCATGGAAAATAGGTCAATCAAAGGCTATTAGGCAAGATGGTCAGGGACTTAACTCCATGCTCTGGGTGTTCCTAAACCTCTGACTGCCAGAAGCTGGGACTGGATGACGGGGGATGACTCAGTAGTTGACCTGTTCTGTTCATTTCCTCTGAAGCATCTGGCACAGGCCACTGTCAGAAGACCGGATACTGGGCTAGGTGGACAATTGGTCTCACCCAATACGGCCATTTTTATGTTATGTCCTGGAAAATAGGGCCCTTTTTGTTATCGGCTGTCCTGGAGTATTTGGTTTTAAATAAAACTGAGGCTGCCAGATGGCCTGGTAATTTTTAAGATACAGAACTGGCCAAAGCATGCTGCCACCTAGCAAACACTTTTCCCTTTGCAAAATACCTCTTGCACAAACACAGTAATATCTTTCTAAATGCCTATTTAATGCTTCAGAATACCCATATCACAGTTTCTTGGTTGATTAGAGTGTTTTTGTTTTTACCCTTCCAGTGTAGATTTTCTTGTTACTGATCAAACAACAGATAACTATCATGCACACAAAGAAAAGCTACTTTGCACTTTGAAAAATCCCTCTCTAATAATCCTAAATAAAACATCCTTTTTGTTTATAACACTAGGATGAAACAGATCACTAAGGTCTCTTTCAAGTGACACTAAAATGCCCAATGCCTTATAGAATGGGATGAATTGATGCTGATAAAAGCTGGCCTTGCAACTCTGCTCTAAGATCTATCAAATGGATCAGATGAGATTATACACCTGTATTTTTTTCTTGGGGGAAAATGAACAAAACATAAACTGATATGGTTTGTATTTTTTCCTAAACAACTATGTCCATCAACTTGCTGGGGGGGAAGGGAGTGAGTGTGGACAGCACTATGTTCAATGGTAGTGAAAAACAAACAAACAAAACTTGAGACCACAACTTGAAAATCTCAATGAAAATATTACATCATTATGTAAATTGGCGGTACACTCTCCCCTTGCTCAGTTTTGGTCATCCTGTAGCCAAGGGATACAGCAAAAACAGAGGGGGTTCAGAGATAGAAAAATGAACAATATTAGGGGACAAGAAAGGTCCCATATGGAGAGATATTAACAAGGTTAAGACAGCTTAGTTTAGAGAGGAGATAAATGAGGGAAAGGGGGAACAACATCGTGGAAGTATAGACAATAACCAATGGACATGGGAAGATGAATTATTTTACTCCTATTTACCTTCTCAGAAGAAGGTGACTTTCACTGAAACCATAACAAATTTTGAACTGATAAAGGAATTTATTTTTGCACAATGAATAATTTACCTGTGGAATGCATAGCCACAAGACATCACAAGCCTTCTCCTAATTGAAAAATATTCCATAATTGCTCAGTTTGGGGTTCTTGCACTTTCCTCTGAAGCATTTGGGAGCAGCCTTTGCTGAAAACATAATATTGAACTAGACTGACCACTACCCTGACCTGAACTGGAGATTCCTACCTTCCTTTGTCAAACATGTACAGTAACACCATCACAACCCAACAGGAATTGGGATTATTTTAGCTATGTATTCTGCAAAGTGGAATTTGGGGATGGGCAGGGAAAGGGGGGGGGGGAGTTGGACTAGGGATGGTAAATCTGCCCCTTTGTGAAAGTACTAGTTATTTTTTCATGCCTAGTAAGAGTGCAGGAGCCATTTGAAGGCTATCGCAGGTTTAGGTCTGCCATAGCAAGTGCAGAGAGACAAGCTGGACCAGCTTCTGTTGGTGAGAGAGAGGAGCTTTTGAGCCAGACAGAGCTCTTCTTCCGGTCTGAGAAAGGCATTGGAGCTAGATGCAAGGTGGAAAAGATTGTTTAGCATAAGTAGTTAGCACATATTCTAAGGAACCATTCAAGATAGACTGGCCCATTAACACCCCTCCAGTCATCAGACAAAAAGAGGGGGTTAGTGGGTTACAGATTGTTGTAATAAGCCACAAATCCAGTGTCTCTGTTCAGCAGATGCAGAGCAGCTCTGTCACCCTTCTAAAGAGCGCATTCCCCACATTCTTCGAGCAGCACGCCAAGCCACCCTGATTAGGGTGGGAGGGATGATTTGGTCTATAGTGATCTCAGCTGATGATAAATTACTGTGATTAAAGATCTGCGGTAGTTATGCACAATAATGTTACCAGCTCATGGCTAACTGAAAACAACTTTTAAACAATAGTCTGAGAGGGGTGTGTGTGTGTGTATGTGTGTGCGCCATCAGAATGATGCCAAACATACCAGGCATGCCCTAATGTTTCACTGATTTCAATGGCTGAAACATGAAGCAGCGCACGAGCTGGCACAGAGGACCAGCAGTGAAGAGGTTAAGCAGTCTATTTTCAGAAAAATCATAACAAGCAGATTGCATATGTTACTGAAAGCAAACACTCACTACAGCAACAACCTGTCTCAGCAAAATTCCCTTAGTGCCCCAGTGCACATCCAAGGACTCAGCTGTGCCCTACAGAACTTCCTGTTTAGAGCTACGCATCCTCCTACACTAGAGCACACTGTGCTTCCCACATCTGGGAAGCCATACAAGGCTCCCCTAACATCCTGTGTTTTTCCGTCATCACAACGCTTTTGTTCTGAGAACTGCTGAGAGAATTCTCTCACAGGGTTGTTAACAATTGGTTATCACCTTTTTGATGTGTCAGACATTAAAGTACTGCTGGCATTCAGGCTCATTATTCAACAAGGAAACAATACTGACAAAACATTCCCTCTTGTTCCTTCTGTAAGTTAAATGTATTGTTAGCCATCCTAGATGGCACACTGTAAACAACTACCTTCTAATGGAGAATTCCCATGGGCTGATCTTAGAATATACACTAAACCAGCACAAATGACACTAATGTCTACGCTACAAAATTAAGTAGACTTAAGTTGACATACAGCCATTGCACTAATTAAGCCAGTTGTGCACAGGGCTGCTGGAACAATTTGTGTAGTGGGGGTGCTGAGAGCCATTGAACCAAACTGTAAACCCTGTATATAATGGAAACCACTTCAAGCCAGGGGGTGTGGCAGCACCCTCAGCACCTCTAGTTCCAGCACTTATGGTTGTGCATGTCCACACTATGCTCTATGTATGGACAGAGCATGTCCTCACTAACAGCTCTTGCATCAATGCAGAGGGTAGCTATCCCACTGTGCAATGCACCACCATCTAGCACAGGGTGTTATGGAAACGGTTTGCAATGTCTCGTAGGGGCAAAACATTATAACGGGGTGACAGGGAACATGGGTGAATGTCCCATGATGCAGTTTTCTCCCTCCTCTAATTTCATCTGCATCCCATAATATTTCACACCTGTTTTCAAACACCTAACATACCCACGCGTCCGCCATCTCTAAGGAAACCTGGATCCCGCACAGCTCTGCATATTGTGGTGAGTGTTGCGAACACCAGGTGCCTGATCCTGCAGTATTGCCAGAGCCACCACAGGAGCTGCCATGTGGAATATGGCAATTCCTTACAAGTAGCCCTGCTGGAAGCCATGGAAAGAAACAATTCCCGGTTGCTGTTGGTAATCGCAGAGCAGCTGAACATGGTGGAGTGCTGGTTCCAGTCCCGAGAGACATGCACTGACTGGTGGATCACATCATTATGCAGGTATGGGAGGATGAGCGGTGGCTGCAGAACTTCCATACGCATAAGGCCACTCTCCTGGAACTGTGAGCAGTGCTCTCCCCAGCCCTGCAGCGCAGCAACACTAAAATGAGTTGCTCTGACAGAGGGGAGGCAAGTGGCGATCGCTGTGTGGCAGCTTGCAATGCCAGACTGCTTCCGGTCAGTGGGGAATCAATTTGGAGTTGGGAAATCCACCGTGGGGGTTGCTGTGATCCAAGTATGCAGGGCTGTTAATCAACTTCTGCTAAGAAGGACTGTAACTCTGGGCAATGTGCAGGAGATACTGGATGGTTTTACTGCAATGGGGTTCCCTAACTGGGGTGGGGTGATAGTTAGCATGAGTATCCCTATGTGGGCACCAGATCACCTTGTCACAGAGTACATAAACAGAAAGGGATATTTTTCTATGGTGTTGTAAGCACTGGGGACGTTTCCCAACATCAAAGTGGTTGAGAAAGGTGCATGACACATGCATCTTAAGAACACAGGCCTGTTCAGAAAGCTGCAAGCAGGGACTTTCTTTCTGGACCACAAAAACACCATTGGAGATGTTCAAATGCCAATAGTGATCCTGGGAGACCCAGCCTACCCCTTACTCCCGTGCATAGGTGGTGTGTGACTCTTGCCCTTGGGGAAGCTGCAGGCAAGTGCCGGAAGCTCCACAGAAGTGTGTGTGTGTGGGGGGGGCCACCAGCACCCGCACCCAGATCGTGTCCCCACCAACCACTCTGCCTGAGGCCCCGCCCCTGCTTGGCCTCCTTCCCTCGAGGCTCCAACCGCGCTCCACCCCCATTCTGCCCCAAGGCCCTGCTCCAGCTCAGCCTTTCCCCCCCAAGACCCTGGCCCCATCCCATATTTTCCCACTCCCCACTCTACCTCTTCTCTCGAGGCTCCCCCACACACACCGCTCGCTGCCCATTCACATCCTTCCCCCCCTCTCAGTGCCTCTGTTTCCCTATCACCCCCCATTCTTTGAACTAATAAAGATGAATTACGTTATCAAAAATGGACTTTTATTGCACATACAAACAAATACATGTATGACAGAAATAAACGTTAGAAATACAGGGGAATGAACTTGAGAGGGGGAAAGCACATTCATTTTCTTTTTCAAAACACATGCACCAACCTTGCCTGTCACACATCAGTGTATGTGTGGCTGTGATTGTCTGTACCCTCCCCTGGGGTGAGCAGTAGGGATAGAGGCCCCTGACACCACCTGGAATGTGTGTGGGGGGGAGGTGGGGGCGGGGGCGGGTTGGTGCTGGAATGCAGTTCTCTACAAGCTGCAGAGGGAGGTGACCTCAAATGTGTTGTGCCTGAAGGTCAACCAGACTCCTCAGTATGTCGTCTGCGCCTTCAGGCTCCTTCTCCTGAGGTTTTCTCCTGTTCTGAATGCCCATGTCCATTTTGTGTGAGAGAGTGATCCTCCATGCCTTCTGCTCAGTGACTGCTGCATGATCTCTAAAACCTCATCACGCGTTCGCCTCCTTATCTGGCTCAGCCGCTCTGCTGGTGCGGAGGGAGAGGTGAAGACCACATTTTCAGCTGCAAAAGATACAATGCCCAGAGGTACTTTGTGAATGCATAGTCAAGGTACATGGAAAACTTGCTATATTGAAATCACTCCTCTTAATCCATGCAAGTTTAAAGTAGAGCATTTTCTTTTTGGCCAGGGATTCATTGAGCGCTCTGGCTGTCCCAGCCATGGTGAGTATGGCCCGGGGGGTGGGGGAGAAGGGGCAGGGTGGCAGAGGGGCGAGCTGGCACAAAGTGAGGGGGCACACAGGCACTAGTGTTTGCGATTTGGGCAATTGAACTGAATACTGCCACTGTTTCCCACAGGCAGCGGTGAATTTAGCTGATATCTCACTCCTGAGGGTAATGGAGGCAGAAAGGGGACAGTTGCTCCACATGTCCGGCTGCAGACCAGGTCCGTATGCTGCTAGCCTGCAGGCTGCAATGACGCCTGCCTAAGTAATAGACAAATGGCGTGGGAAAATGTGCTACTGCAGCGGAAGAAATAAGGCAGCCCTCTTCCCCCCCCTCCCCCCCCCCGAACCCTTCAGCAGTGGATTGCAGAGTACCTCCAGGAAAGTTTCCTTGAGACCTCTATGGAGGATTCACAGGATATCCCGGTGCACATAAACAAACTGTTTTGCTGGGCCAGGCAATGAGAAGAAGATAGCCACTCTACCTGCACTGGTTATATCACTACCTCTTGTAACACGAATAAAACATAATAAATGAGAAGATGCAGGGGTATGCGCCGGGATTTAAATGTAATTATGTTTGGAAATGCACTTTAAACATTGCCCCCCCCCCCATCCAGTGCCCCAGACCCTGCTGCTCCCCCGCCTCCCGGCCCCTGTTGCCTCCCCACTTCTCCCCACCCATCCTCACAGAGCCTCGCAGGCTCCGCTGCTTCCACCTCCCATTGTCCCAAGCTCCCTTCTGAGCACCCCAGGCGGGCTCCAAACACTTACTGGAGGCTGTGGGCGAGGAAGGGATGGGATTCAGCTGACTTCCCCGTGCCCCCTCTGGCAGAGCTGTGCTGCCAGCCCAGCTTCCCTGCTCCGGGCGCCATCTAATGGGGCTCAGCAGAAGCGCTATCTGCAGTCCCTTCAGCTGCACTCAGCCCACCTCCCATCCCGGCAGAAAGTGGGGCGGCGGGGGGGGGGGGGGAAATGGGCTAGGTGGAGGGAACCCTGGGATGGAGAGTCGAGACAGAAGCTGGGAGCAGTAGCGGAGATGATTACTGGGGAGGCTTGCACTCCCTTGTGCACACACACCCCTGAGAAGATGTGTCTCTGCAATATCAATGCAAACTGCATACTTACCAGAGGTTCCTTCCCCAGCATCACGCTTGCCCATGCTGGAGTGTTGTGGCTGGATGGACTGCTCTGGGGCTACAAACAGCTGCAACAATGGATCCCCTGCTCGCTGGTCCCCCATTCTCATCCTCCTATTCCTCACCCAACACTTTGTCCTTAGTGTTGCCTGAAGTAGCCCGTGACTCGAACTCCTCCGATGTATCCACAGGGTCCTTGGGGTCACTGCAGAGGATAGCATGCAGCTCCTTGTACAAGTGGCATGTCTGCAGTGCTGCATCTGAGCAACTGCTTGCCTCCCGTGTCTTCTGCTACACCTGCTGCAGCTCCTTGGCTTTTACGTGGCACTGCTACAGGTCCCTCTTGTAGCTCTTTGAGCAATCTGCTTAAAGATGTCCACATTTCTATGGCTGGATTGGAGCTGTGCCTGCACTGCCTCTTCTCCCCACAGACCCAGAAGATCCACCAGCTCCTGTGCAGTCCAGGCAGGTGTGCATTTGGAGCATGGAGCCAGCCTGCTCAACTGGGCTGTTGCTAGGTAAGCTCTCCACACCAAGCAAACAGGAAATGGAATTTCAAAAATTCCTGGTCTTTTAACAGGGGAGGGGCGTGTTCCTGTGTACCTAGCTACTGGGCAGCGGAGTTGAAAACAGTGACCAGAGCAGTCACAAAGAGGCACTGTGGGACACCTACTGGAGGCCACTTAAGTCGACATAAGCAACGTAGTGGCTACACTGCCACTGCGTCAACCTAACTACATTGACTTAAGCCTCTCATGGAGGTTATTAAGTCCGGTGTAGTGGGTGAGTTATGTTGGTGGTAGGGACACTGTAGTCTAGACAGTGGCCAGCTGTCAGCCCCATGGCAGCAGGGCTCCAGCTGTCAGCTCCGGGGTGGTGGGTCTCTGACTGTCAGCCCATGGGTAGCAGGGTTCTGGCTGTCAGTGTCCCACAATGCCCTGCTTAAGTTGGTGCAAGAGCTCCTGGTGAGGATGTGCACCGCCAATAGAAGGAGGGTAGAGTGGACATGAACAGCCAATTTAATTACTGCGGTGGCTGTAACTTAAGTTGACTTAATTTTGTAGTGTAGATATGCCTTAAATGAAAGTCGGGTTGGCAATCTCCGTAGAGAGGCCAAGTACCGACTGGTCCCGGTGACTGTACTTTTCATCCCCTGAAGGTTATGTCTCCAGGTTAGGGTTGAGGCACACGAATGGGGTAGAGAAAAGGTTTCTGTACTTGTTCTGTTGATAGTGGATCTCAGCCTACAGGACTGTAAATCTGTTATGTTTCATCAATACCAAACGCACTAAAAAGATTAGATTAATATTTTGTTACTGTCATTCCTTTAACTGAACTTTCCCCTATAACATATGTTCATTACCTTCCATGCGGATACTGGATGGATAGGACTCTTTGTAGGGTCAGAGAAGAAATGGCATTGGGATGATACTACAAAACTTCAAGGGTGAAATCTTCACTCTGGCTCTACTAATATTGGAATAATAAGCAAAGTTCAGGGAGGCTGGAGATAATACTTTTTAGCGTCTGAGAATTGCAGTGTATAGCAATATAGCTTTTTCTTAGGAAGATAATTAGCTTAGCTGAGAGGATAAGTGACACACATATTGGCTTACTAGAGAATCCTGGATTTGTCAAAATAGACCCCTAGACGCTGAGGGGAGAGAGGGGGGCAGCATGAGGCCTTGTACAATACAGATTTTAATTTTCTTTGCATATGGGCGGTTGGAATCAACATGATCCTAGCATCTATTACAGGCACAGAGTCCTGAGTATATGGTACCAATTCTTGCCTCCCTCTTTGCACCTTCCCCCAGTACATATTTTGAGTAGCTGTGTTGTGCATCGGTGATCTGCTTGTAAGGCTGGAGGTAAGAATTCTCCTCCTTGGTCACCAAAGGTATGTCCACACTGCAATTAGACACCCATGACTGGCCTTACCAACTGACTCAGGCTCACTGGGCTTGGGCGAATGGGGCTGTTTAATTGCGATGTAGACGTTTGCCTCAGGCTGCAACCCAAGCTCTGGGACACTCCCACCTCGCAGGGTCCTTAAAACATAGACATTCATAGGCATGGCTCTACAGAGATGTTCATTGTTTAAGAATGCACTATTAGTAGACAATATAGGAATTCTGGGCACAGGGAGTTTTATTTGTAATATTCCAGCAGCTCTTCAGTTTCCTCTGCTAACATACACTGTATTTTTACATGTTCTTTTTTATTGTGGGGTAAGTTATATACTACTGACAATCTATTGCCCCTGTTACGTGTCAATGAACTCTCACCTATCAAGATGTTTAAATAAGTCTCCAACAACTTCTTTACTTTCTCTCTTTCTGTACTCATGGAAAGGTTAGCTGAGAATTCAAGTAGACATCTCAGAAAAATTCTTTAAAAAAGCCACCCATGGTGTAGGAGTCTGGTTGTGGGTTTGTCATGTAAAATTCCAGTGTCTGTCCCTGTATTTGAGAGGAATTCCCCCAATAATCATAAAAAGCCAAATTGAAATGCTTGTCTAGCCCCCCACACCACAGCTGCCAACTTTCACGCAATAAATAAGCATCCCGACTTTCACAATAAGCCAAAAATCAACCTAATCCCATTTCAAAACAAGGCCAAAATAAGCCAATCCCTAAGAACCCCAACACTCTATGTGACTAGATCCCCCCACCGTGCAGTCTGGGACTGCGGTGGGCCAGCTGTGCACCCCTGACTCTCTCCCCCCCTTATCCCTGCTTGTCCCTTGCCCCTGCTTGCCAGGAGCCAATCAAAAAAAAAAAAAAAAGAATCAACAAGTTACAACAAGCTACAAGACAAAAACTAGCCAACAAGCAACTCACAAGCCAGTTAAGCCAGAAACAAGCCCAATTTTTGCATTTTTTCCATGGGTTTGGCATGTCTGAACTACACGCCAGCCTTGCTAATCCTGAGGATAATCAGGTTGGAGAAGCAGGGGATGTATAGCAGCTGATCTGCCACTCCATGGATAAAACTTATAGAGGCCCAAATGGGTCTGGGGAACTCATTAAAATTAGCTGTCCCACCCACTCCAACTGTAATTTCCTTTGTAGTTGAGAGTATTCAGCACCTCACAGAAAGCACTCAGCATCTTGCAGATGAGATTTTTAAGTCTGAATCCTTAAGAGTACTGTATGAAATTATGAGGACAATAGGAAAAATTGATAGAAATGCCCAAACAGAGACACTGTGCACAATTTGTCATTTCATTTATTTTGTGACTCTCTAATATGTAACATGGGGTTTTTTTTAAGTGTCCTAAAGAGTTCATCCATGAGTTGCCAAGAGAACTATATGCCATGAGGGGCACTTTGGCTAACAAATCCCAGGATAAAACTGTCAAGCACTGTGGCTGTGAAACATCTTCCCAGAAAACAATAGACTGAGCAGGAGCCTAACCATGCTCAGAATCTCAGTGAATGATCCACTTCTTAATTAAGGCCTTCCCCTTCTTCTCCTGTGGCCAGTTCATGGTAGGAAGGAGGAAGGACACCGGTAACAACAGGGCAAGAGTGAGAGAATAAAAAAAACAAGACAGAATTCAGAGAGATGGAGACAGCTGAGTTCCCTTAATCAAGATTAATGTTACCTTTAGTGGCTCAGAGCCGAGAGTCCACAATTAGTGACAACTTAGAAATACCTGCGTTTGATTGACTTTTCCTTACTTATTGGTCCGTTCTCCCTTCAGTTTGTGCATGTAAACACTATCCAAACTAATGGGAGTCCTGTGAATATAGCAAATGAAAAATGAATTCCACAAAGTGTCTCTATAGTTCACATTATTGACACGATCAACACAGAAACCAGAAATAAATACATTAAATTGACATGATTCTTCATGCCACTTGATTCTAATCTAATAGTTCTTTTTCTTAAATACAAGGAGAGGTGACCTGGGTAAGAGGGTGAAATCTGTCCCATGACAAGCAGTGTCCTGCCCAATGTGATAATAATTAAAGCTAGTATTCATATAGCACCTTTACTTTTCTCTATTTTATTATTCTCCTTATTGGATTATATCAATTTAAGGACTATATAGAACTAGGTCCATTGTAAAATAAAATTGCTCCTATGCTGAGATTTCACAGGGTGGGTTCTTCTCCCTTACTAAAGTTTTTTATGGCAAAATTAATTCCCCTCCACACCACACCACACCACACCACACCACCCCCACACTCTAATATTAGGCATTTGCTGTCAAAACAATGTCATCAGCTCCCAACCATAATTGTGTATACAGCACAATTCTGACAAATGGCAAAAAATAGTTGCTATCCTGCCCAATTACATAGCCATTTGAAGACTAATTCATTGCCCATTAGAGTCAGTGGGTGGATTTCCACTGAGTTGAATAGGCATTTGGTTAAGCCCTAAAAGAGTACAGTATTAGGGAAGGATAATATACAGCAAGTGGGATGACTGTAGATTGAATGCTTGCATTTTTTCATAGTGATTGGTGTCATACTGCGAAGCCACTGCCTCTCCCTGTATCATAACAGAAGATATCTGGGCTTGGAAAAGATAACAGATTTCAATGTTTTTTCTCTCATTTTTTAAAAACGTATGTATCCAAACACTGTAAGCCAAAATTTGACTCAATTCTTATGTTTATGCATATTCATAGAAGAGCTGTACTGCAAAAATTAAAACCTGCCCTAGTCTTTTTCTATAATAATTACCTACCTGTTTCACTATATATATGCCAATATGCAATGTTGTGAAATTGTCATTGAAAATTATATATACACACACTCATCCATAAGTATTTCCCTTGATGACAGTTCATATGGCTCAAGATCTGGCAACATTGTTCGAGTTTTGCTAAATATACAAAGTATGCACTCCACCCTTCTTGTAACATCATTCTGCAGAGTCTAGTATTTTGAGTGTTTTTAGGACATACTGTTATTGGATGTACTGAAATTCTGGTCTGTGGTAAACATGGGGAGGGAGTGGGGGAAGGGAGGAAGAGGGAAAACAATAATGAGATCATGCAGTCACGTAGGTGCATGACATGTGTCTTAGTTTTTTATATTTAATGTAATTTGTTCATTACATACATAAAACTTTAAAATAACGCAATTTAGTCTACCAAGTCAAGCGCTGAAAAGTCAGGAAATATGAGAATTAAGGTTGTCATTACAATTTTAATGTGGCCTCTTGGGCATATACATTATGATGCAGTCTTTAGTTATATGATCACATACCATTTTTTTTCCTCATTCAGTCCACAGGGTGGACATCGGGGGATGAACCAAGGCTGTGCAGTGAATGATACTGTTATCTGTAAGATTCCTGCTTTATTTGTGGCAGAGGCTGAAAGGTGTGTGGTGAATAAGCATGGAGGTAGCTATGGGATGGGGCTCTGAGGAGGAAGTCAGACAGGTGGCTTCACCTGAGTTAAGTAGGCATTGTGGGGAATAAAAGAAAAGCAGAGAGGTAGGAGGGAGATAACTGCTAGATGGCTTTGAAGGCAAGAGTGAAGAGTTTGAATTTGATGTGGGAGGTAGTAGGGAGCCCTTGAGTGATGTAGGGCCTAATCCATTGATATCAATGGAAAGATTTGACTTCAGTAGGAGCTGGATTAGGTCCCTAACAAGGACATAACAATATCATGATGGCAGGCAAAAGGGATCCCTTTTGAAGCTGAGTTTGGGGGGAAATTAAAGATGTGAGAGAGAGGTGTCAATGAGGCCAGAGAGGAGAAATTCGCAATAGAAAGGCATAAGATGATCAAGGCCTAGACACATTTTATTTGTCTTCTGGTAGGGTGAATAGAAGAATGGGTGGATTTTAAATACGCTGGGGAGAGACAGTCAGCAGGACTTAGTGATAGTATCTATGGCAAAGAGTTTGTCTACACACAAAAAATGTGCTGCTTTAACTATGCCAATATAGTTAAAGCTGTATAACCATTGAGTGTAGATGCACTTATACTGGCATAAAGGGGAGGCAATAAGCTATACTGGTATAAAGCACCTTGATATTGATAAAACTATGTCCACACAATCACTTGTACTGATTTAACTATTTCAATAGAAACTCATCCCTCAACCAAATAATTAAATCAATACAGAAACTGTGCAGACTAGGCCTGTGGCACCTAGGCCTGTGACAGTGAAGTTGTGAACAGTAATGGAAAAGAGCTGATGAGGAGGAAAACTGAGCTTGTTTTTTGACATACTGAGTGTGAATTGGCAGTAGAGCATTCAGGAGGAGATGTAAAGGAGACTGAGGGCTAAAGAGATGGAGAGAAATCAGAATATGGAGAGAGAGAAATCTTTCTGAGCCACCAGCATAAGTATCATAATGAAAACAGTGTGAATAGAAGAAGTTGCCATGGGATGGATAAGCTGTGGAGGGAAAAGAATGGCTCTCTCTGTGGAGCAGGAGTCAGGACCTCGTAAACCCTTACTTTGTTATAAGTAACTTTAGAAATGTTCTGCCTCAATTCATTTTCAGGGGAAATTTACAAATCCTTACAAGGGCCTTACTAACCCTGCCCTAGAAATAATGCAAATCTGAAAAACCCTGATGCCTACAGGGATGTCTCCAGATCCTACTTAATGTTTAACTCACGATGCCAATTATCCTCTCCACATTAGGTGAATGGTAGCTAATTAAGTGGGCTTATAAAAGCTCATACAGAATCTAGAATGAAAGCATAACTGATGTGATTATATTTCTGATATATTCCTTGCTCACAGGCAATTTTTAAGCTGTACAAGTTAGGCGTTCCAATAAATAGAAAGTAAATGCCTGAGATTAGAAATTTAATATAAATTTATCATTTCTTTTTAAAGAAATCATTCACTAATAATAAGGGATCATTATATTTGATGACATTTAGAGGCAATTTTGTCTAATGATTACAACTAAAATTTGTCTTGGATATAAGTAAAAGTGAGCCATATAATTGTGTGATATTGGGTTAGTCTGTTGACTTCTTTGCTCCTTATTCAACCCACCTGGAAAACTGGCCAAAGTAAGAGACCTAATTGAAAATCAGATGAGTTATGTGCTGTCTTGAAAAATTAGCCGGCCCAGACTGGGTCACCAGGCAACCAAGTACTTGACCGTTGTACAGTGCACGGCATGAGCCACAGGGCCAGTGTTAGTGACAGTTCTGATCTTGCATCCACATCTGTCTATTCTAGTTTCCTATTCTAGTTTCCTGAAAGGGAGAGCAATCAAAACTCCTTCTCATGCTGCTATGCACCTGGTGGTAATTCAACTGCTAGTGGGTCACCCCTTTCCTTCAGGTGTCTCACTCCATCCCACTAAGTGGACAGAAAAGAACCATTCCAGGTTTTCCCAGAGAAAAGAATGATCTATTATATTATTATTACTATCGTAGCACATAATCATGGACCCAGGATCCCATTGTGCTAGGTGCTGTACAAACAGAACAAAAATGTCTCCAACCCCTTGCTACTCCCACATACTAGGAAGACAAATGAACAATCCTGGCACTATTGGCCTTCTTTGGAGGGTTCTAGGCAGAAAACACTTCTACTAGTTCTTGCTATCTTTCCATGTCCGGGGTTGAGGGGAAGAGAGGAATTCTCATCTTCATCTTGGGGACCAAGACAAAAGTATCCAATTAAAATTCAAAATGACTGTAGCAAATTGGAGAAATGTTCTGCAATGCAAAGTACTACACTTATGAAGGAAAAAATCAAATGCATAGCTGCAAAACGGAGAATAACTGGGTAGGTGGAAGTACTGCTGAAAAAGATCTGGGGGTTCTAGTGGATCACAAATTGAATTTGAGCCAACAATGTGAAACTGTGAAAATATCAAGTATGTAACATGTAAGACACAGGATGTAATTGTCCTGCCCTACTCAGCCACTGGTGAGGCCTCAGCTAGAATATTGTGTTTAATGCATCTGTGCCACACTTTAAGAAAGATGTGGGCAAACTGGAGAGAGTACAAAGGAGAACAACAAAAATGATAAAAAGTTTAGAAGACCTAACCTATGAAAAAAAGTTTTAAAAAATTGGGCATGTTTAATCTTGAGAAAAGAAGACTGAGAGGTAAAACCTGAGACAAGTCTTCAAATATGTTATGTGCTGTTATAAACAGGAAGGTGATCAATTGTTCTCCATGTGCCCTGAAGGTAGCACAAGAAGAAATTGGCTTCATTTGCATCAAAGGGGATTTAGGTTAGTCATTAGGAAAACTTTCTAATGATAAGGATAGTTAAGTAGTGGAATAAGTTACCAAGGGAGGTTGTGGAATCTCTGTCATTGGAGGTCTTCATGAATACGTTAGACAAACACCTATCAAGGATGATCTAGGTGTACTTGGTGCTGTTTCAGAGCAGCGAGATGGCCTAGATGACCTCTCAAAGTCCCTTCCACTCCAACATTTCTATGATAGCCAAAGTCCTCTTGCTTCTCAGAGGTTCCCTCTGACACGGCCCCTTGCTGCTGAGAGAGTATGTATTTTGTCATGTTCATTTTGTCTTGTATATTTAAGCACTTCAGAGCGGGACAGTTTTCATTTTGTGTTTTCTACAGCACTGAGCACATTATAGGTCATTAACAATATTTAATAAAAATGATGTTTCAAAATAAATTAAATATTCTGCATTCAAAAAGAGAAGAATTTTGTGACTCATTTGAGACTCCTGAGACAGAAGTGCTTGTTCTGCCTGAATGTTAGACTCACGGGATTGTGCTGTTACATAGTTTTCATGTGGCTTAGTGTGCCTAGATGACTTCACAACATTTCACGACTATACTTTCTAAACTGTAATCTTTGGTTTGGCTGCTATTAAAGTTTTTCCTCTGTGGCAACGTACATCACTACCAATTTCAAGCACTTTCATTAAAGAACCCTAAAGCTAAATTCTCCACTCTGATATGCACTTTTGTGAGCAAAGCTAAGGAATTGAATTAATGAATAAATGAAACCCACATGTGACAACGTGTACCAAGAAAGCTGAGATTATCATAAAAATATGTTTTAGCTACTTAACTGATTTTTAGCCCATCCTTAAACATGCCTACAACTGCCATTGTGATCTCTGTGAAATTATAGCTTTCCCTCTGGCTTAAATACTTATTCTTCCAGAAGTTGCCACATATTTCTGAAAACAATTATTTTGTTTCATCGCACTGTACAGTACGATTACTTCCATATTATTCTAAAGCATCAAGACATGTTCAGCAAATCAAAATGCTGGATCAGCTGAGAATATGCAAAGCAGTGTGTTTTTTAAAATTGCTGTCTACTTGGAGCCATGGAATAGCTTTGATAATATGTCCAGATACTCCTGTCATTTCTGCTGCTAAGGGGCTGAGGATCTTAGTAATATTTCATTTGTCCCTTTTCCATTAATTAAATATTTTTAAAGATAATTCAGTTCATTATAAGACAGTGGAATTTGTCATAAGCAACCACGCACAGTTAGACAAGTGAATGTCAGTTTGCCTACCCGTAGTGATTTTAACAATGGTTAAACAAAATGTATTAGAATAAAACTGAATGGGGATATTTCGAAGTGGTTGCATAGACAAGGGATTGCCTACTGTGGTGATTCTTAGTGCAGGTTTCACTATTACAAGGATTCTTTGCTTGAACGCTGTGTGAAATCCTGATCCCACTGAAATCAATAGGGCCATGATTTTGCCCTATTTCTTTTGGTATTGGAGGCTGAGGTTTTCAAAGCTGAATAGGACATTTAGCCATACAACTCCATATATGTCTTCTGGTTGGCTTTGTAAACCTCAGCTGTTGGTTCCTAAAATCTGAAAAAGCTACTTTTGAGTTTAAAGCTGTCTGAATGCTCAGCTTGTGCAGTTACCTCAAGAATTTTTAGGCAGAGGGCAAGCCTTGTCATAATTATTATATTTTCCATTTGGCAATATAGTGTGAAAATTATTTCATGTTAGCACAAGGATTTCACGCTCATAAATCTTGCCTCTCATTACAGGCTGTAGATTTAATAACCAGGTGTGGGGCAGTCATTTTCTAAGTGTCATGAGTTTTATAATTTAAGCAGGAATATTCAAAGAGGAATAAAAGAAGTGAATCACAAAAGTTACCATGCGGCACTGCTCATACAAATCATTATGGGTTATATAACAACATGGTAAAACAGGTGGGAATTCTGCAGAATCCCATAGATCTGAGGGGACCTTTCTTCCATCATTATTTTCTTAAATGTAAATGTTGTTTCTTTATTCTTCCGTCTAGAGTGGCTAGTCCAGAACATGCAATGCTTACCATGTTTTCAGTGGTCTGCACAAACCTCTGACTGACACCAAAAAGAAAACCAAAAGAAATTAAAAAGGGACCTGACCCAGACAAATTGTGTCAAATTTTCCAAAACACTTTCAGATGTTTCCAGCATCCACTGCTTTATTATTTGAAGATGCTAATTCTCTATGGCAGTGGTTCTCAACCAGGGGTCTGGGGCCCCCTGGGGTGGGTGCGAGCAGGTTTCAGGGGATCCGCCAAGCAGGACCAGTGTTAGACTTACTGGGGGGCAGGGCAGAAAGCCAAAGTCCCATTGCATGGGGCTGAAGCCTGGGGCCCTGAACCCCGCTACCTGGGGCTGAAGCAGAAACCTGAGCAACTTAGCTTCACGGTGCCTCCTGTGGCATGGGGTCCCAGGCAATTGCCCAGCCTTAATGCTGGCCCTGGCTTTTATATGCAGAAAACCAGGTGGGCCATGGAGTTTTTATAGCATGTTTGGTGGGCCTCAGAAAGAAAAAGGTTGAGAACCCCTGCTGTATGGGTATTGACTTCCATGGAGCCAGGATTGCACTCAGCTTCACTGAGGTTCTGCTCACTTTGGTCTTGATCCAGCTCCCACTGAAGACAATGGAATGTTGGTTCAGACACATTCAGAAAGAGAGGAGTAGGGGAGGATAAAGGCTATATTGAGTCACAATTTGTTCTTTGGTATATCCCTAGAGCAGAGAAACGTAACTTCCTCGGGGCACATTGTAAAATTAAAGTCTAGCCCTTTGAATAATGTAGAGTACATCCGATTTTTGGTTTTGTTTCTTTGTTTCTTTCTTTGTTTGAAAGATGGAAGGCAATTAGTGAAACTGGTCTTAAGGTGCTTTAAATGACACTTTTAAAATGTACTTTATCTACATTTTTGAGTCCCTCTAGGCTTTTTTTTAAGAGGCTTGATTTAAACTTTGTATATATTAAATACTATCAAATTCTAGCACATAGACCAGGGGTAGGCAACCTATGGCACACGTGCCAAAGGCGGCACGCGTGCCAAAGGCAGCACGCAAGCTGATTTTCAGTGGCACTCACACTGCCCGGGTCCTGTCCACTGGTCCGGGGGGCTTTGCATTTTAACTTAATTTTAAATGAAGCTTCTTAAACATTTTAAAAACCTTATTTACTTTACATACAACAATAGTTTAGTTATATATTATAGACTTATAGAAAGAGACCTTTTAAAAATGTTAAAATGTATTACTGGCACGCAAAACCTTAAATTAGAGTGAATAAATGAAGACTCGGCACACCACTTCTGAAAGGTTGCCGACCCCTGATATAGACTAATTTGAAAACTTGATAATGTTTTACTTATTGCAACTCAAACATATCACTTTTATAGAGATTCATGGTTTATATACTCTATATGGCTCCATGTGTACTATGTAAATTCTGCATAGTTCCATATGCATTTAATAAATTATATGTAAAGAAAGAAAGGTATGGAAGAGGCAGGAACCCTGAGGAACTTCTAAGGTCTGCAGGCCACTGAGTAGGTTGCTGTGAAAAACTCTGCAGGGCAGATGAAGCCACAATGAGATAAGAAGCCAACTACCTGAGTAACTCTACAGTTCTGCAGGGCAATGAGGAGTAAGCGAAGAACTCTGCAGAGCTCCTATGGTTCACGTTGTAGGGAAAGGCAAGGGGAGAAACTCCTCAAGAAAGCTTATCTAAATAGAAAGAGAGCAGGAGTGGGAATCCCAGAGGCTTTCTGACCTTTTAGTTAAAGTTATCTAATTCAGATTAACATTGAGTGTTATATAATGTTTCCATTAAAAATCCTAAGCATTTAAGAGTAGGGAAATGAATGGCTTAGGAAAAGTAGTATCTAATGCCTCACGATTCATACATAAATAAATGTTTGCATGAACAATATCATGTTGCAGAAGGTTGATTAGCAATTTCAGTTAAAGGTAACAACTGTTTTTCTGCTAATAGTATATAATATGAGACACAGAGGAAAAGCAGTTGATGAGCATGATTAAATGTATTTATGTGTCTTGCATAATAGCTTGCAATGGATTACTTCTGTGTGTGCAGTTATGTGCCTTCTCCTCCCAGGTTCCCTATTTTTTATATAAAATAAAAATATTTTAAACAGGAAAAAGCCCTTGGTTGCTCAAAGATCAACATTGTGTAAGTAAAATCCCTCTACTTTCAAAATGTTTAAAGCTCCTTTTAAGTAACTTGATAGAAGTGAAATGTTTTAATCTCCACCTTCCTGCTGTGATTTGATTCCATTCCTCCTGAGTAAGGGAGTTCATTTGTTTGTATATTATATAGGCTTTTTATAAACGCCTTTTGAACTTTCTTCCCCTTCCTACAGCTCCACACTGCTCCATGCATCCCGCCCTCATTCTGGAAAGACCAGAACGAAGAGATTTGCTAATTGCAGCAGCAGGTACAAAGTTAAAGTGTAAATCCTTAATAGTCCAAAAATCTCTCTTCCTTGACTCTGTCATAGCTATTGTCAAAGTTCTCCTTCAATTTCTCAGACCACCCACCAATACCAATAAAGGAAAAATATATAATCTAAAATAAAACTACTTGGAGTACATATTTTAAGGTTTCTAGAACATGAACAATAACTCACCCCGTACCCTCCTAAAATCTTTAGATGAAGCAAAGAAGAAACCTATACACGTTCTTTCTTTTACTGCCACAATGTAATTGTTCAAATATGTTTAAGAAAATTTTATTTGACTCCACATAATAATGGAGATACAGAAACTAGTGACAAGCAAACCTTAAAAGGTTTGGGGGCTCATTACAAATAGGTTTGTCTATGTATCCAATTTCAGCTGTGTTCTTTTAATATCTTCTCCTTCCCCTCCCCCTCCACATTCCATTCAACTGTCCATCTGTCTTTTGATCTTTCTGTTTATACATCATTTATCACCTGAACACCTTCTAAGAAAACAGCAGCTGGAAGCACACAGCAAGCTGAGTCTCTCTCCCTTCCATCCCCGTCTGAAATCAGAACCATGGTCTCTGATATTAGCTATTAGTAATCTTGGCAAAATTCGATATTTTTTTATAATTTCAACAGATAATATTGAGGTTTATTTTAAGCATATTTTTCTATTTTTATCAATTTAAATGTTCAGAGTTGCAGGAAATTAGGAGGAGGGGAGAAATAATTATTTAATGACAGTAGATGCTGAGGTTCAAAAAAGTAAAGCATCATAGGCTGGCTTAGCAGAGCTGTAAATATGTGCTTTATGCACATTAATTGCATCAAGTTTTATATACGTTAAGTTCTGAAGCAGCATTTTTCTTACTTTGCCTATTTGTAAATTGTGATCATTATCAATTGACGTGTTTGTCGGTTTGTGTGTGTACAGTGAAATAGACATTTACTGATCAAAATGTAATCCTTCCAAGACTAACTATTAGGGTTTTACTGTGAAGAAAACTGAAGCCAAAGAGAGAGGTTCCTTATTTCAAACTTAAGATGGTGAAGGTCGAGGGACCAAGGGAATTCTATTGCAGGAGAATGGTCACCAAAAACCCCCTCTATCTCTAGCTCTCACAAGTCTCACCCTTGTGGACAGCTCCAGCGTCCCTGAGAAGTACAACTGCCATGGAAGGACACGATCACATAGAGAGAGGGTTATCTCAGATAACTTGGACTTAAATCATGGAAAATCTGGAAATTTACAACAAACCCTTGAACTGGATCTAGCATACAGTTCAAAGCCAGAGCAATGACCCAAGAACCAGGCTGATGTCTGTACTTCCGCCTACTGGTACTGCTTGGCAGATGGGCTTGTGTATTCATTCTGAGGTGTAGGGCATTAAAGTAGTCAAACCCGGAAATGATGAAACCCCATGGATCACTGTGGTCTAATCTGTATCTGTCAGTCACTTACCACATGCAGAGGGGAGGCGTTCCTAGTTGCAATCACAATTACAGTCCTTAGAATCAAAAGTCCAGAAAGACTCTGAGACTATACACTATTTTGACTAACTATGGACTGATGCTAAAATTATAATAGCTAGTTCTTTGAAGGGCCTTCCTCTGCCCAACACCTCAGTCTTGCCTGATTTCAGTTTCAGGCAGCTGCTCTTCATCTGTGTACTTATTTTGCTTAGTCAGCAGTGTAGTTGAGAAATAGTGGTGTTTGCATTTGATATGAAGGAGATGACCATAAGCTTCTGACTTTTGAGTCATGATTTATTACAGTAGTTTTGCATAAATGTTGAATAAGAAGTATTTTGAAGATACAACTTTGTAGAACACCACAGGAGGGAACCGGAGAGGTAGAAGGGCCATTGACCGTCAAAACTTCCTCAGCTTGTTCTGAGAGAAAGGACTTTAGTCATCTCAGTTCACTTACATTTACCTCTGAGAAGTTTCTATGCTTAAGCAGAAGCATTTTTGTGGTTTGCAGTATCAATTACCACAGAGGAATCCAGTATTAGGAAGATGGATGGTTGCCTGCTATCCATGACTAAAAGGAGATTATCCCCCCCGCATGAACGAAGTCTGTACTTGGGAGGGATCCAGATAACTGGTAGGAATCAGGCACTCCTACCATTGCTGGAAGATCAGTAGATCTGATAAGTATTTGGTGGGCTGGCAAATGTCTTATGGGCTCTTGAACTTTCCCAGGGCAAAGGCAATCCATAGTGTTCATTGCATATCGCTGACCTCACAGAATCATGTAAGATTTGAAAATAATCATAGATCTAGACCTACTTAGACCCTACAACTAATTTGGCAGAATTTCATGAAAAGTAGGAGTGGTGGAGTCTGAGACGGAGTTTCTTACTGGTGAATGAAAGGATAGAGAGAATAATCAGATATATCCAAGCCAGTTCCCAATCTTTCCAAATTGGATTTCCTCATCCCTAATAGAATTGCCAGCCCTGCACGTTTTTGTCACTACCACTGGGCAAACACTGCCGACATTTCCCATCAAAATTCCATTTTTAAATGAATTTCCTTTAACTGTGTGTACTCCCTTTTGTGTTCACTTTCTGTGACTATCCTAGCAAATGAATGTTCACCAGAACAGCAACATTTAATTGAATATTGCAGAATATTTCTGGAAAGCAGACTTTGAAGTCACAATCACAAACATTCTCACCAGAAAGCTGATTCTAAGATACATGTCCAGTCAGAGCACGGAAACAGGGCCGGCTCCAGGGTTTTGGCCGCCCCAAGCAGCCAAAAAAAAAAAAAAAAAGCCGCAATCGCGATCTGCGGCGGCAATTCGGCGAGAAGTCCTTCGCTCCGAGGTGGAGTGAGGGACCATACGCCGAATTGCTGCCGAATACCTGGACGTGCCGCCCCTCTCCGGAGCGGCCGCCCCAAGCACCTGCTTGACAAGCTGGTGCCTGGAGCCGGCCCTGCACGGAAACATGACATTTGACCTGTGTTCAATAAAACAGCTCAAAGTTCCAATCCTGAATGCCTACAACCATCTTCTCATGGATGAGCTTCACATAAATTATTCCCCAAATTATTCAGAATAACAATAAACATCAAGAAATCACTGTGGGACAGAGTGTCTCCTGGATCTGAGTTCCATTAGGTGCAGGAGGGTGAAGGGGTCATCAAGGAAGCTAATTACAGATCCCTGATTTTGTAACAACCTTTCTGAGTCTGAACAGCATAATGGCTGCTCTATCACTCTGCCAGTGGTGTTTGGTCGCTGGGAGATCAAAGGCCATCTGAGGATTGGGAAAATGGAGCTCAACTCCATTCCATCTCTTCCTCACAATCCCATTACACCCAACCTTATGTAGGTTGTGGGAGGGGCAGTTGACGCAAGGCCTAGCTGAATCATAGAAACATGCTGTGTGACCTGTGTTCTGTCCGAATAGGTTGAAGTTCCAGTATTTAATGCCTGCAATGAAATTCCTGTTAATGGGCTGTAGAATGAGAATATATTCAGTAAATAATCCTGCATAACTTGTAATCTCAATGTGAAGTTCATAGGCGATTCATGAAGAGAAAAAAGGCAAATTATGTTGAACAGAATTTTCATTCTGAATTATTCAGCCATTTTTAAATGTGGCCCCTGGGCACTCATTGCACTTTCATGCCCAAGACCATTGTGATAACCATTCACTAGTGAAATGGAAGCTAAAGTCCACCTTCTTTTCATTTTGTTGCCAGATTTAAGGAGAAATTGAGGTGAATTCTACTATAACATCCCCTTAATCTTGTGTGGACAACTAATCTGGTTATATCACCTTTATTTCCATTTACATAACTCAATGAAAGGCCACATGAAAGCCAATGAAAATAAAGTGAAGAGCCATTCAAACTATCCTAAATTTAGATGCCTTCCTGTGTTTCATGGCACAACTAACTAGTTATCCTGCACTTTTTTCACTCCACCACACATACCAGCTCTATTTTCATCTATCCCCACCATGCATTGCTGAGGAGTTATTCATATAACATTGTCATACTTCCAATCAAAATCATTGTCTGCTCTTTAAAGACAGCCTGTGGGATATTGGCACATCATTCAGACTTCCAAGGGTCTTCACTAATATTATAGAAATACTTTTAAAACACTTATTTTTTTAGGTCAATTCAAATTACAAAATATCATGCCAAGTCTTAGATGTTAAACAGCTGATTGCAAAGAGACACTTGCAGTTATTATAGATAGTGACACACCAGAGTCAGTGCAATTAAACTCAGCTAAACTGCTTATTAATAGTACACACTTGCATCAATGCCCTACATTTATTACACCAGTGAATTGTTTAAAAGGAATAGAGACAAAGAAAACCCAACTCCATAATGGCATTTATTTTTAATAACTGGCTTTTGGACTGACTGAAGTCATTTGAATCTTACTGTCATTATCTACTATGAATTCATATATAGTTCAAGATAGTTAAGACCAAAGCAGACTGTGAAGAACTTCAAAAAGATCTCACAAAACTAAGTGATTGGGCAAGAAAATGGCAAATAAAATGTAATGTGGATAAATGTAAAGTAATGCACATTGGAAAAAATAACCCCAACTATACATACAATATGATGGGGGCTAATTTAGCTACAACTAATCAGGAAAGAGATCTTGTAGTCATCGTGGATAGTTCTCTGAAGACGTCCACACAGTGTGCAGCGGCAGTCAAAAAAGCAAACAGGATGTTAGGACTCATTTAAAAAGGGATAGAGAATAAGACGGAGAATATATTATTGCCTTTCTATAAATCCATGGTATGCACACATCTTGAATACTGTGTACAGATGTGGTCTCCTCATCTCAAAAAAGATATACTGGCATTAGAAAAGGTTCAGAGAGGGGCAACTAAAATGATTAGGGGTTTGGAACGGGTCCCATATGAGGAGAGATTAAAGAGGCTAGGACTTTTCAGCTTGGAAAAGAGGAGACTAAGGGGGGATATGATAGAGGTATATAAAATCATGAGTAGTGTGGAGAAAGTGAATAAGGAAAAGTTATTTACTTGTTCCCATAATATAATAACTAGCGGCCATGAAATGAAATTAATGGGGAACAGGTTTAAAACAAATAAAAGGAAGTTCTTCTTCACACAGCACACAGTCAACCTGTGGAACTCGTTGCCTGAGGAGGTTGTGAAGGCTAGGACTATAACAGGATTTAAAAGAGAACTAGATAAATTCATGGAGGTTAAGTCCATTAATGGCTATTAGCCAGGATGGGTAAGGAATGGTGTCCTTAGCCTCTGTTTGTCAGAGGGTGGAGATAGATGGCAGGAGAGAGATCACTTGATCATTACCTGTTAGGTTCACTCCCTCTGGGACACCTGGCATTGGTCACTGTCAGTAGACAGGATACTGGGCTGGCTGGACCTTTGGTCTGAGCCAGTATGGCCATTCTTATGTTCTTATACTGTACTTCAGCCAGGACGATAAAAGGAAAAGCATCAAGGCTTATTCACTACAAATTAAACTACTTGACTCACTGGCTTGTAGTGAAATAGTTTATAGCAGAGACATGCTGGGATTGATGCAAACACTCACGTATGCAAGACGTGACTGTCTGCATGAATGGAAATTGGGCAGCATATTAAAGAGAGATAGCCAAAGATATTACTCACAAAATTTGACATTTTTTATTTACTTCATATATAAATGCTAGAACATTTACTAAAAAAACAACAACCTACTGTTTTGTTGTGGTAGCTACTATATATTAATTACAGAATAATTGAGATGTTAATGCAGATCATCCCCTTTGTTTGTGTGAGCAAAGGGACTCTTTGTAAGTACAGTTCTCCCTACTTATGTGGAAGTTAGTGCATTCTCTGCGTGGTATCACCAGCTCCTCTCTGGGACCCTTCAGATGTCCTTCTATTGATGTTGCTCATTGTGGAAAGAGCTCTGGAGGGATTAATGGCACAAGGATTGTTGCCCAGAATCACATCAGGGCACTATTATCTGTGAGTCTGGCGATATCCCAGTAGCTATCCTAGGAGCATAGGATTTTTTTCCTCCTGGATCAGACCAGTTGTCCATTTTAGTCTGGTATGTAGTCTATCACTGTGCCAGTCCCAGATGCTTCAGAAAAAGGTGTTAGCAAACTGTTAGCACAGAGTTTTTGATAATTTGTTTATTAGTATATTCCAGAGATGGGCTCAAGATATCAACTTGATTTTAAAGCACCCCAAAGTCTGGACATGGGTGGTGCTGACTGGGCAGGAGGCAGCTTTTGAGTGCTCAGTTGCAATTTCCTCTCAGTTCTGCAATAATAAACTGAAGGAAGACAGGGGGGGTAGTACTGAGGAAAGCAAGGGGATGGGGGAAGAGCTACCAGCCAGTTTCTTGGATTCAGTAGAATGTGCCCTTCTTGTGGGAGGCCAATATTGCTTTAAAAAAATATCTCTGAAAGCCACCTACATTCCTCAGGAAATACTGCAGGTGACCCTGGCATTGGGTTCCTAAAAGATAGGGCCCTATATGATCACGTAGGTCTCCTATATTTAAACCAGTCTCTGGGTGTGGGATGAGAGGTGCTCACTCTACAAATGTACAATTATTATTATTAATAATAAAAGCTAGAGGCATTCTGCCTTATGTGACAGAACCTTGGGCCCCAAAAGAAAAGCTCAAAAGTTGAGGAGTAGGAACAGCTATTTCATTAGACTCCCTCTCCCTGACATTCATGAGTCATATGCCTTTAAAGGATAAAGCTTAGACCTGTCTCGCTTTAATAGTTTAACCACTCTTGAAGAAAGAGAAAGATGATGCAAGCTGTTTGACCAGTGCTGACTGAGCTTTTTAGTTAAGACTCTACAGCGTGGAATGTAAAGTCTAGAATACCTCCAGGAGACAGCATGAAAAAAAAAAAAGGATGTCTCTCTGGACTTACATTTCCAGCCTCTGTAATTATCCTGTGCCTTCAGAAGCTGCATTTGAAAGCTATTCTTTGCAGCCTGCTTCTTCTCAGACTCTGATGATGGTTCATCATAGCCAGCTTAAGAGCAAACATTTCTAAATGTGGCTATGCAATCTTAATCAATGGTGCTGTATGTATTTGACTAGGAAAGATGATGTAGCTCTTCCCCCAATGTGTGGAACAAGCTTACTCTCTGGTGTTTGCTATTTGGAATGGCTTCTTCCCTCTCCTCGCATGGATTGGGTCCTGGGTTCTTTTTTGTGACACTTGGGGCCTGCACCCAAAGTAAGTGTCAGGCAAACCCACAGCCAGACCAGGGCTGGTGACTCAACTGCACTGGCTCATCCTTCAAGAAGAACTTGCAGTGACTCATCCTTCAGGGATGCTGCAGCAGCCTATCCCGGCAGATAACACCTGGGTACATGTATTTCACATATGTCGGAGCTTCAAGTCAGTCTGTGAAACAGCACTGTGCAACAGCACTACACAGTCAGGAACCCTCTTGCTGCCTTGCAGTGATACAGACTCTCAGGACTTCCAGCCTGCCCTCAATCCTGTCCCTGTTTCTGCCCCAGATTTGCCTGAGCCTTGTCCTAGCCCAGGGATCGGCAACCTTTGGCACACGGCCCATCAGGGAAATCTGCTGGCAGGCCGGGACAGTTTGTTTACCTGCAGCGTCTGCAGGTTCAGCCAATCGCAGCTCCCACTGGCTGCGGTTCGCCGTTCCAGGCCAATGGGGGCTGCGGGAAGGGCGCGGGCCGAGGCATGTGCTGGATGCCACTTTCTGCAGCTCCCATTGGCCTGGAACGGCGAACCGCAGCCAGTGGGAGCTGCAATCGGCCGAACCTGTGGACGCAGCAGGTAAACAAACCGTCCTGGCCCGCCAGCGGCTTTCCCTGACGGGCCACGTGCCAAAGGTTGCCGATCCCTGTTCTAGCCCATTTCAGCCTTGTCTGCACCCTATTCTGACCTTGATCCAGACCTGTTCCTGATCCACTCCAGCCCTGACCTCCAGAACTTTGAACTTCCAACCCAGCTTTGACCTTCGGCCTGCAGCTGGACTCTGACTCTGATCCTGATTTGGCTTCTCTAAAGACCCCAGACTGACCACAGTTCTGACCCATGGCCTGTCCCCAAACCCCAGTTTCAGTGCTGTCCTCAGATGAGTCCTGACTCTATGTCCAGCTTCAGCCCTTGGTTTCTGTTCTTGACAACTATTCCAACCATCAGGCCTGACAGCCTAAAACCCAGAGCCTGATTGTGCCTCCCCCTGTGTCCAAGAAACAAAGGATGTAATCTCTTGGGAAAATAAATAATGCTACCACTGCTGGCAAGGAGTATAAAACTCAGTACACAAGACACAATAAAGTACATCATAAGAAAATAAGAACAGCCATACTGGATCAGACCAAAGGTCCATCTAGCCCAGTATCCTGTCTTCCGACAGTGGCCAATGCCAGGTGCTTCAGAGGGAATGATGAGAACAGGTAAGAATCAAGTGATCCATTCCCTGTTGCTCATTCCCAGTTTCTGGCCATTAGAGCCTAGAGACATCATCCCTGCCCATCCTGGCTAATAGCCATTGATGGAACTATCCTCCATGAATTCATCTAGTTCTTTTTTGAACCCTATTAGTGTCTTGACCTTCACAAAATCCTATGGCAAAGAATTCCACAGGCTGACTGTATGTTGCATGAAGAAATACTTCCTTTTGTTTGTTTTAAACCTGCTACCTATTAATTTCATTTGGTGACCTCTAGTTCTTCTGTTATGAAAAGGAGTAAATGACACTTCCTTATTTACTTTCTCCACACCAATCACGATTTTATAGACCTCTATCATACCACCCCCTTAGTCGTCTCTTAAAAAGTCCCAGTATTAGCACTCTCTCCTCATATGGAAGCTGTTCCATACCCCTAATCATTTGTGTTGCCCTTTTCTGTATATTTTTCAATTCCAATATATCTTTTTTGAGATGGGGAACCACATCTGCATGCAGTATTCAAGATGTGGGCGTACTATGGATTTATAAAGAGGCAATATGATATTTTCTGTCTTATTATTTATCCCTTTCTTAATGATTCCCAACATTCTGTTAGCTATTTTGACTGCCGCTGCACAGTGATTGGATGTTTTCAGAGAACTATCCACAATGACTCCAAGATCTCTCTCTTGAGTGGTAACAGCGAATTTAGACCCCATCATTTTATGTGTATAGTTGGGATTATGTTTTCCAATGTGCATTACTTTGCATTTATCAACATTGAATTTCATCTGCCATTTTATTGCCCAGTCACCAAGTTTTGTGAGATCCCTTTGTAACTCTTCGCAGTCTGCTTTGGACTTAACTATCTTAACTGTTTATCCCTTTTTTCAGATCATCAACACAAACTCCATCAAAGGAATGGCTCACCCAGAAATAACAGTATAACAAAGGGGAACTTTATTGGAAACAAGAAAAAAGGATCTGTGGAAGGAAAGGGTTGGGGTGAACTCATAAGTACTTTTGCAAACAGGGGCTGCTAACAGGAGTTTCGCAAGGGAGTTTGGAAGGGAGCGGGGGTCCCTTGCCGGTTCTGTCTGTTTCCCTTTATTCCCCTTAAAATCTATAAACCAAACTACATTCAAAACTTCTTGCTTAAACAACCCTTTCAGCGGACAGGAGGCTGCAGACAGGGGAGTTTGAGAGGGAATTTGACAGAGGGAGGCTTATGATGGTTAGGAAGACCCGCAACACCTGTGCCAGCACTGCTTCTGTCTCCTCCACTGCGCCTGTAGCCAGACAGAGTGCCTGAGCATGGATGCTTCTACCCAGATCCTGGTGTGGTTTTGCAGAGACTGTAACTTGCAATTTCCACTTACTGATATCCAGGCTGGGGGGACCATCCAATGTGAAAGGTGCCTGCTGGTGGAATCTCTCAGGCAGCAGGTGGGAGAGCTACAGGAGGAGGTGGCTAGGTTGAGGAGCATCCAAATCCACGAGCAATTCCTGGACAGTGTCCATGTGGAGACAGCTGAGGTAGCAATCACAGTACACAGGACTGCTGATATACCACTGGTGGAGGAGGAGATGTCTCAGGGTGGACACTGGCAGCTGGTTACTTCTGGCAGCAGGCAGTGCTCCACCCCTGCTCCGAACCCTCCCGCCGTGGTAATAGGTAACCGTTATGCTCTTCTTGATACAGGAGAGAAGGAATCACCCCCTACAGTAAAGGAGGAGAAGCCTCGTACCCCTAAGGCTGGGAGATCTGCTGCCACCACTGCGAATAGGAAATGTAGGGTAGTGGTGGTCGGAGACTCTCTGCTGAGGGGGACGGAGGCGCCCATCTGTCGTCCTGACATTTCATCTCGGGAGGTATGCTGCCTGCCGGGGGCCCGTATCCGAAATGTTATGGAGGCATTGTCGAGGATTATCCAGACCTCTGACTACTACCCCATGCTACTCATCCATGTGGGCACAAATGATACTGCGAGGTGTGACACTGAGCAGATCAAGAGTGACTACAGGGCTCTGGGAGTACGGGTGAAGGAGTTTGGCGCGCAGGTGGTATTCTCTTTGATTCTTCCTGTCAAAGGTAGGGGCCCAGGCAGAGACAGATGCATCATGGAGGTGAATGCCTGGCTGCGAAGATGGTGTCGCCAGGAGGGCTTTGGCTTCCTCGACCACGGGATGCTATTCGAGGAAGGACTGCTAGGCAGAGATGGCGTTCACCTTTCGAGGAGGGGAAAGACCCTATTTGAACACAGACTGGCTAACCTAGTGAGGCGGGCTTTAAACTAGGTTCGACAGGGACAGGTGAGCAAAACCCACAGGTAAGTGGGGAACATGGAGACCTGGGAGATGGGTCGGAAACAAGAGGGAGCATGGGCTACAATGGCAGAGAGAAAGGAGGGTCAGGGCAAAACTGGGAGACAGACCTGCGGGTGGCTATCTTAAAACAGAAAAAATTCAAAAACAGACTCCAACGAGAGACTGCTGAGCTGGAATTGATATGCAAACTAGACACAATCAACTCAGGATTAAATAAGGACTGGGAATGGCTGAGCCATTACAAACATTGAATCTATCTCCCCTTGTAAGTATTTTCACACTTGCTTCTTATCAAACTGTCTGTACTGAGCTATCTTGATTATCACTTCAAAAGTTTTTTTTCTCTTACTTAATTGGCCCCTCAGAGTTGGTAAGACAACTCCCACCTGTTCATGCTCTCTGTATGTGTGTATATATATCTCCTCAATATATGTTTCACTCTATATGCATCCGAAGAAGTGGGTTGTAGCCCACGAAAGCTTATGCTCTAATAAATTTGTTAGTCTCTAAGGTGCCACAAGTACTCCTGTTCTTTTTGCGGATACAGACTAACACGGCTGCTACTCTGAAACAAGATCAAACCAGTATCTTAGATGCCTATATACAAATGCAAGAAGTATGGGTAATAAGCAGGAAGAACTGGAAGTGCTAATAAATAAATACAACTATGACATTGTTGGCATCACTGAAACTTGGTGGGATAATACACATGATTGGAATGTTGGTATGGATGGGTACAGCTTGCTCAGGAAGGATAGACGGGGGAAAAGGGAGGAGGTGTTGCCTTATATATTAAAAATGTACACACTTGGACTGAGGTGGACATGGACATAGGAGACGGAAGTGTTGAGAGTCTCTGGGTTAGGCTAAAAGGGGTAAAAAACAAGGGTGATGTCATGCTAGGAGTCTACTACAGGCCACTAACCAGGTGGAAGAGGTGGATGAGGCTTTTTTTAAACAACTAACAAAATCATCCAAATCCCAAGATTTGGTGGTGACGGAGGACTTCAACTATTCAAATATATGTTGGGAAAATAACACAGCGGGGCACAGACTATCCAACAAATTCTTGGACTGCATTGCAGACAACTTTTTATTTCAGAAGGTTGAAAAAGCTACTGGGGGGAAGCTGTTCTAGACTTGATTTTAACAAATAGGGAGGAACTCATTGAGAATTTGAAAGTAGAAGGCAGCTTGGGTGAAAGTGATCATGAAATCATAGAGTTTGCAATTCTAAGAAAGGGTAGGAGGGAGTACAGCAAAATAGAGACAATGGATTTCAGGAAGGCAGATTTTGGTAAGCTCAGAGAGCTGATAGGTAAGGTCCCATGGAAATCAAGACTGAGGGGAAAAACAACTGAGGAGAGTTGGCAGTTTTTCAAAGGGACACTATTAAGGGGCCCAAAAGCAAGCTATTCCGCTGGTTAGGAAAGATAGAAAATGTGGCAAAAGACCACCTTGGCTTAACCACGAGATCTTGCATGATCTAAAAAGTAAAAAGGAGTCTCATAAAAAATGGAAACTAGGACAGATTACAAAGGATGAATATAGGCAAACAACACAGGAATGCAGGGGCAAGATTAGAAAGGCAAAGGCACAAAATGAGCTCAAACTAGCTACAGGAATAAAGGGAAACAAGAAGACTTTTTATCAATACATTAGAAGCAAGAGGAAGACCAAAGACAGGGTAGGCCCACTGCTCAGTGAAGAGGGAGAAACAGTAACAGGAAACTTGGAAATGGCAGAGATGCTTAATGACTTCTTTGTTTCGGTCTTCACCGAGAAGTCTGAAGGAATGCCTAACATAGTGAATGCTAATGGAAAGGGGGTAGGTTTAGCAGATAAAATAAAAAAAGAACAAGTTAAAAATCACTTAGAAAAGTTAGATGCCTGCAAGTCACCAGGGCCTGATGAAATGCATCCTAGAATACTCAAGGAGCTAATAGAGGAGGTATCTGAGCCTCTAGCTATTATCTTTGGAAAATCATGGGAGACGGGAGAGATTCCAGAAGACTGGAAAAGGGCAAATATAGTGCCCATCTATAAAAAGGGAAATAAAAACAACCCAGGAAACTACAGATCAGTTAGTTTAACTTCTGTGCCAGGGAAGATAATGGAGCAAATAATTAAGGAAACCATCTGCAAACACTTGGAAGGTGGTAAGGTGATAGGGAATAGCCAGCATGGATTTGTAAAGAACAAACCAATCTGATAGCTTTCTTTGATAGGATAACGAGTCTTGTGGGTAAGGGAGAAGCTGTGGATGTGGTATACCTAGATTTTAGTAAGGCATTTGATATGGTCTCGCATGATATTCTTATAGATAAACTAGACAAATACAATTTAGATGGGGCTACTATAAGGTGGGTGCATAACTGGCTGGATAACCGTACTCAGAGAGTTGTTATTAATGGTTCCCAATCCTGCTGGAAAGGCATAACGAGTGGGGTTCCGCAGGGGTCTGTTTTGGGACCAGCTCTGTTCAATATCTTCATTAACGACTTAGATATTGGCATAGAAAGTATGCTTATTAAGTTTGCAGATGATACCAAACTGGGTATCTGGATTGCAACTGCTTTGGAGGACAGGGTCATAATTCAAAATGATCTGGACAAATTGGAGAAATGGTCTGAGTTAAACAGGATGAAGTTTAACAAAGACAAATGCAAAGGGCTCCACTTAGGAAGGAAAAATCAGTTTCACACATACAGAATGGGAAGAGACTGTCTAGGAAGGAGTACGGCAGAAAGGGATCTAGGGGTTATAGTGGACCACAAGCTAAATATGAGTCAACAGTGTGATGCTGTTGCAAAAAAGGCAAACATGATTCTGGGATGTATTAACAGGTGTGTTGTGAGCAAGACACGAGAAGTCATTCTTCCACTCTACTCTGCGCTGGTTAGGCCTCAACTGGAGTATTGTGTCCAGTTCTGGGCACCACATTTCAAGAAAGATGTGGAGAAATTGGAGAGGGTCCAGAGAAGAGCAACAAGAATGATTAAAGGTCTTGAGAACATGACCTATGAAGGAAAGCTGAAAGAATTGGGTTTGTTTAGTTTGGAAAAGAGAAGACCGAGAGGGGACATGATAGCAGTTTTCAGGTATCTAAAAGGGTGTCATAAGGAGGAGGGTGAAAACTTGTTCACCTTAGCCTCTAAGGATAGAAGCAATGGGCTTAAACTGCAGCAAGGGAGGTTTAGGTTGGACATTAGGAAAAAGTTCCTAACTGTCAGGGTGGTTAAACACTGCAATAAATTGCCTAGGGAGGTTGTGGAATCTCCATCTCTGGAGATATTTAAGAGTAAGTTAGATAAATGTCTATCAGGGATGGCCTAGACAGTATTTGGTCCTGCCATGAGTGCAGGGGACTGTACTCGATGACCTCTCGAGGTCCCTTCCAGTCCTAGAATCTATGAATCAACAAATCAACACATTTGCCTCCTCCCTATACTCCCAGGCCGATGGCAAGCAGAGGATAAGTCCAGACACAAGTGCTGCAGCACTATGAACCTTGGCCAACTTAAACTAGCAAACAGTGTTTTCATCTCTGAGTGGGGTAGAGTCCTTTCCTGGCTGCCTGGTCTGTATTTCTGTACAGGCCTTGGCTGGCTCTCAGTAGCAGGTGCCAGGTCAGATCTCTGCCGCTTTGGATGCTGGTCTCTGCAGAGCTGGAACTGCTTGACCCATGCACTAGATCCCACAGCAGTTCACAGACTCCATTTTTGGAGAGTGGAAGCTAATCAGAGACTCCCTGAGCTGTTCTGCTTCTCTCGCTCCAAACGCAAAGCTCAAAACTGAAACTAAAATGAGTCTCTTTCTCTCTGAGTCAGGCTGCCCCCTCCCACTGAGGGGCTAAGCAGGACTGGCTCATTGGCCCAGCAAACTGCTCGACCCTATTACCCCAAGCAGAAGCCTCCTTAGTGGCCTCAGCAAGAGTTTCTAGGCTCTTCTGTCCCCACCTCTAACTCCAAGAATGCTGGGAAATGGTATCTCAGAGGGTTCTGGTAGCCATTATTGTTCTATTCCATAGGGTGAGAACCCCAAGAGACTTGGTCCAGAATTGCAGGAGCTAGTTAACTCCAAATGGGGTTTACAACCTCCCCTGACTGGGAAACGTGTTGTCTCCATCAAGAAATTCAGTATACATATAAAATAATACATAATGCAAATAAAAATAACACGCACAAGTGCAGTGCCCTAAGAAAACTTGAGGGCAACATAGAGGGGTTTCCAGGACTGGGCAGAATACTCCTGGCACCCATTTATGGATCTCATGAAGAGGCACATTAGAGGAGACATCAGGAGAGTCACAGGTTAACTGGATGATGGGCTTCACCACTTGACCAGAGCACCTGGGTACTGGAGGATCCTTAGCAGCTGTAGGGCATGAACTTCCTACCTTCAGCTCCATGTCTGGGTTCACAACTTCTCCTGTATAGGCTCTTCTCACCTAGCCATGGCTGTTTCTTCTGGATTCTTTGGTGGTATGAAGGGTTCAGCTAGAGGGTTCAGCTCACACCTAGGGGTAGCAGGGATGGACTGATCAGGTATTCTGGAAATCCAGAGTACAGAACCGTTTGCTTCCTGACAATCAAGGGCATCATCTTCTCATGACATAGTATTTGTTCTTTTGTTGAGGGTCTGATTGTCAATGGGCATGTACACTTGGCCATTCTTCTTTCTTGACACTACAGTGGGAAAGGCATAAGGACTCTGAGATTCCTTGGTGAGTCCCACGAACATCAGTTTTCTGAGGTGTCATTTCACATATTTCAGATCTCCAGGAGGAAGTCTCCAGGATTGCTCCCAAAAGTATTTGGTATTACTCAGGTGGATGTAGTATTATCCTCCCCTGAAACAGCCTACACTCAGAGGGAAAACATGTCAGACCTCTCAGCCATCTTCTGATGCAAACTCTGTTTCCATTTCTCCAGTGCAGCTGACTCTCCAGAGTCAAAGATGCTTGGGTCTACGTGTCTAGGCCATAGCTCTCTAGTGATGGCAGCCATAGTCTCAACTATGTATGTGTGGGTTACAGTCATATTCAGAGGTATGGAAATGTCACAGGTGGATTAATTCTTCATTTTGACTTTGACTCTATGTACTACTGAGGATATCGGAAATATACCTGTCTGCACTAATAGTCCTCTTGGTAAACCTTGCTCAGGAGAATCAGTCAAGATGACCTGGCTGTTCACTTTCTCTTCGCAACTTGCAGTGTCTTCTATAAGACATATAGAATTCTTATATATTTTCTCTCCCTGATGTTGTTTAAGATTCCTGAACTCTAGAACACTACTTTCAGGACTTCACTACAGGTCTTGTGCTCTCTAGGACAACTAGGTAATCTTCTCCGTGGCTTCAGCATTGCCAAATCTGAGGGCCCTTAAAACATCAGATGCAGAATCTGTTAGGCTTTCCTCTATCCTTTTTCTTCTTTTTCCATTAGAGCACTGCCACTCTTGAATCATGTGAGTGGCTTGGCCCATCCAACTTTCAAAATCCTCCTCACCAGAAAGAGTGGGTAATTGTCCTGAGAATGTCCTCAGTCTCTTATAGCGTCTGCTATCAATGGCAGGGGAGCCACACATCTCTCCATAAGTTGTCTCACTAGCTGGAACCAATTATGGGTGCAGGGGGAACATCCCCTGTCATCGAATCTTTCAAATCCCTTAGGGTATTTCCTTTCTGTGCCAGGAAAGACTGTAACTCAGCACTAAAATTCATAGGTGTAGGGCCAGCAGGCACAACTCTCACTACATCCTGAATCACTATCCCCTGCAGATACTAGCTCCTCCTTTGGTATTCTAGTGGCATCTGGTACTTCAGAGCACTCTATCGGGGCACTAAGGCACCTTGTTCTGGTGCTGGTCAGTCTGCCTTTCACTGTGGCTCTTCTTCAGACCTCCCCAATGTGGAGAACACTGACCATCTGTTGTTTCACAGAGGATCCCTGTTACTATAATGGATTTGCCTAGCTGCAAGCCTTCTGCTTTGCTCCAGTTAGAAAGCAAAGTGATCCCCATTTTGTATGTTAGGGCCTGCTCCACTACACTGGACTCACTGCTCACAGGCTGAGCAATAACTTCTGTACTGACTCCTTGTAAATTAAAATGCCAGTAGTGCCTCTATCTGCAGCCCCTCCCCTGTGGTGTGGCTCAAATCTCCTCCCTAGTGCTTGCTAGTTGGAGTGGCTTCTTCCCTCTTCTTGCATGGATTGGGTCCTAGATTCTTTTTTCTGACATTGACTGCCTCTTCATTGTGCCTGGGGCACAAAGGGTGCTGTCCCTTGGGAAAATGAATAATGCTACTACTGCTTGCAAGGAGTATAAAACCCAGTTTACAAGAAACAATGAATTACATCAACACAGCCCCATCAAAGGAATGATACACCCAAACATAATGATATAACAAAGAGGGACTTTATTGTAAGCGGAAAAATAGGGTCTGGATAAGGAAAGGGTTAGGGCTAACTAAGAAGTAGTAAAACATAAACAAATCAACCTATTTTCCACTAGCCAACACTCACAAGTCTTCCCAACCCCCATCTCCCTCCCTGGCACCTTCACACACAGATGGCAAGCAGAGGACAATCCAGAGATGAGTGCTGCAGTGCTGTAAACATTGGCCATCTTAAACAAACAAACAAAAAGTGTCCCATTCAGTATCTGCCCCTGGGTGGAGAAAAATCCTCTTCTGGCTTGCTGGTCTAGAGTCCTGTGGAGGGCTCTCAGTAGCTGGTGCCAGGTCAGATCGCTGCCACTCTGGAAGCTGGTGCTTGCAGGGCTGGAACTCCCTGACCCCATTCATTAGATCCACAGCAGTTTGAAGACCCCCTTTGGGGGGAGTGGGAGCTAATCAGAGACTCCCTGAACAGTTCTACTTCTCTCTCAGCTCCCAAACTCAAAGCTCAAAATGGAAATTAAAACAAGTCTCTTTGTCTCTGAGTCCGATTGTTCCCTCCCAATAAGGGGCTGAACAGCCTTGGCTCATCACTGGCCCAGCAAACTGCTTGACCTTATCACCCTACACAGAAGCCTCCCTATTGGCCTCAGCAGGAATTTCTAGTCCCTTCTGTCCCCTCCCCTGACCCCAAGCATGCTGGGAAATGGTGTCAGAGATCTCTGGTAGCCATTACTGTTGTATTCCATAGGAAAGGAGCTCCTGGAGACTCAGTCCAGAGTTCCAGGAGCTGGCAAACTCCAAATGGGGGTTACTCTGATGCACAAACAGCTACACACAGTTACTGCACTACAGACAAAGGGATTAATAAATGTCTTCCAGAGTGCATATGTGTATGGGACAGGAATTCCATTCTGTTTTGAGTATCACTATTAAAAAAAAATTACCATACCCTGCAGTCAGCGGCAAGATCAGTGCAGCTTATGTTACTGCATTCTTATGGAATCCTGTAGTTCTTTTTTCAGGACCAGGTTGTATAACCCTCAACTCAGGCTGGTGAACATTTATGTAAGTAGGGCCTCCTTGACTTAAGTAAGACTCCTTGTGTGAGTGATTGCTCAACAATGAAGGTGAGGTTTGCACAATCTAACTTTAAATTAGGGCAGGCAAACAGACTGTCTAAAATTGTATGTATTCCACAACTCCCACTCTCTCAACTGATTCACCTCCCTGAGGGCAAGCTTTGTAGTGTTCTTCCTTCCCATGAATGTATATTTTGGAAGGATAAGGAACTATTTTGAGGTTCCATTTATACGACATGCTGTAAAATGAGGTCCAAGATGGATGAACGGGGGCTCTGTTTTTTAACAACAGTGACTTGGAGATTTGCGCATCAGCCATCTCTCCTGTAGAGTCTGACAGATTTAGAGTGCCTGGAAATGTTTGCCAATAAAGATGTTATTATAACTCCAGCGCCTGCTCTGGAAAGTTTATGAGGTAGTGTTATAAGCTGTTCATGTTGCCTTCCCCGGTTGATGTATAGGATAGACAATATGCCAGGTGCATCTCTGAGTAAAAGTAAAGCTACTGTGCCACTATGCCACTATCCAGTGTCAAGGATTTCACATGCTGTTTTTAGTACCTAGACTTCATGTCAAAAAAGTGGAGCCATTATTGACCTACTCCCTGTGTGTCTTTGGCAAATGAATTAACATTTTTGTACTTCAATTTTCCCATCTGAAAAATGGGAATAACATCTACCTCACCAGGCATATTATCAGGGTCAAATTGTTAATGGGTGTAAAGACATCTGCAATTCTTAGTGGAAAGATGGTCTAAACCTGCAAATAATTGTTATTAATATACAATATTATTGCTGAATCCTCTTTCTCATTTATCATGTCAAGGTATGTGCCATTTAATGTATTTAGAAAACATGTTCAGGCTGCTAACAGAGCTACTCAGAGCAGCTCATAAATCTCTCTATCCAAAGGCAGTTTCCTTGACCAGTATAGAATAGAAGTTAGCTCCACTTTTCCTCCTGTAATTACTGGAATTAATGAAATCTTCATGTGTATTTATATGTCTCAAATTTATCTCTACTAAATCTGTTTTGTGGCCTTCATACTGCATACTAACTGTTTCTTTTGTTATTGGGGATTATGAAAGCTTTGCTCTCTTTTATATTGTCTTGTAGCAGGATGGTTAGACACCTTTAGTAAACAAGTAGGTGAACTTTTCCACTGACTGTCCCCAACCTTATTTCTCTGACAAGTGTAAAGACAGTGACTTGAGAACCAATCCTTTTCCTTTGAATTCGTCATTGACATTAGCTGCACATTCCTTGGATAGCAGCAAAGTATTCAACAGTCTAGACGCAGCCAAATAAGAACACAGAGCTTACTTTGAGCAAATCACTAACATCTTATGTCAGCCAACAGTGGGCAGAAAGGTTTTCTTATCCCTTTAGTTGTTGTGCATGAGAGTAAGTCCAGGCTCTAAGGAAACTAAATTAGTGCAACATTTTCTGTGCCTCCATTTCCATTCTAGGAAGAAAAGAAAAAAAATAGGGAGAGACAATAAAGAAAAGTGGAACATGGCCAAAGAAGTCACTGTTACTTCTCTAATGTTGGTGTGGTCATTGCTGAATAGCTATAACATAATATCCGATGGATATACCACAGAGGGTTCACCGGGGGAAGGAGACCAAAGCCCTGAGGTAAGTGGATACCGGGAGGAAGCACGAGCAGGAGAGCGCAAGAGGGGAGGACTTCTGCCTCATACTGGGAAAGCAGGACGATCAGCGAGTTATTTTAAGTGCCTATACACAAATGCAAGAAGCCTGGGAAACAAGCAAGGAGAACTGGAAGTCCTGGCACAGTCAAGGAAATATGATGTGATTGGAATAACAGAGACTTGGTGGGATAACTCACATGACTGGAGTACTGTCATGGATGGATATAAACTGTTCAGGAAGGACAGGCAGGGCAGAAAAGGTGGGGGAGTTGCATTGTATGTAAGAGAGCAGTATGACTGCTCAGAGCTCCGGTATGAAACTGCAGAAAAACCTGAGAGTCTCTGGATTAAGTTTAGAAGTGTGAGCAACAAGGGTGATGTCATGGTGGGAATCTGCTATAGACCACCAGGCCAGGGGGATGAGGTGGACGAGGCTTTCTTCCGGCAATTAACAGAAGTTACTAGATCACAGGCCCTGGTTCTCATGGGAGACTTCAATCACCCTGATATCTGCTGGGAGAGCAATACAGCGGTGCACAGACAATACAGGAAGTTTTTGGAAAGTGTATGGGACAATTTCCTGGTGCAAGTTCCGGAGGAACCATCTAGGGGCAGAGCTCTTCTTGACCTGCTGCTCACAAAGAGGAAAGAATTAGCCGGGGAAGCAAAAGTGGATGGGAACCTGGCAGGCAGTGACCATGAGATGGTCGAGTTCAAGATCCTGACACAAGGAAGAAAGGAGAGCAGCAGAAATACAGACCCTGGACTTCAGAAAAGCAGACTTTGACTCCCTGAGGGAACTGATGGGCAGGATCCCCTGGGAGAATAACATGAGTGGGAAAGGAGTCCAGGACAGCTGGCTGTATTTTAAAGAATCCTTATTGATGTTGCAGGAACAAACCATCCCGATGTGTAGAAAGAATAGTAAATATGGCAGGCGACCAGCTTGGCTTAACAGTGAAATCCTTGCTGATCTTAAACACACAAAAGAAGCTTACATGAAGTGGAAGATTGGACAAATGACCAGGGAGGAGTATAAAAATATTGCTCTGGCATGCAGGAGTGAAACCAGGAAGGCCAAATCACACTTGGAGTTGCAGCTAGCAAGAGATGTTAAGAGTAACAAGAAGGGTTTCTTCAGGTATGTTAGCAACAAGAAGGTCAAGGAAAGTGTGGGGCCCTTACTGAATGAGGGAGGCAACCTAGTGACAGAGGATGTGGAAAAAGCTAATGTACTCAATGCTTTTTTTGCCTCTGTCTTCACGAACAAGGTCAGCTCCCAGACTACTGCACTGGGCAGCACAATATGGGGAGAACGTGACCAGCCCTCTGTGGAGAAATAAGTGGTTCGGGACTATTTTGAAAAGCTGGACGAGCATAAGTCCAAGGGGCCAGATGCGCTGCATCCGAGGGTGCTAAAGAGTTGGCGGATGTGATTGCAGAGCCATTGGCCATTATCTTTGAAAACTCATGGCGATCGGGGGAGGTCCCCGATGACTGGGAAAAGGCTAATGTAGTGCCCATCTTTAAAAAAGGGAAGAAGGAGGATCCGGGGAACTACAGGCCAGTCAGCCTCACCTCAGTCCCTGGAAAAATCATGGAGCCGGTCCTCAAGGAATCAATTTTGAAGCACTTCGAGGAGAGGAAAGCGATCAGGAAGAGTCAGTATGTATTCACCAAGGGCAAGTCATGCCTGACTAACCTAATTGCCTTCTATAATGAGATAACTGGCTCTGTGGATGAGGGGAAAGCAGTGGACGTGTTATTCCTTGACTTTAGCAAAGCTTTTGATACGGTCTCCCACAGTATTCTTGCTGGCAAGTTAAAGAAGTATGGGCTGGATGAATGGACTATAAGGTGGATAGAAAGCTGGCTAGATCGTCGGGCTCAACAGGTAAATGACTCCATGTCTAGTTGGCAGCCGGTATCAAGCGGAGTGCCCCAAGGGTCAGTCCTGGGGCCAGTTTTGTTCAATATCTTCATTAATGATCTGGAGGATGGTGTGGACTGCACCCTCAGCAAGTTTGCAGATGACACTAAACTGGGAGGAGTGGTAGATACGCTGGAGGGTAGGGATAGGATACAGAGGAACCTAGAAAAAATAGAGGATTGGGCCAAAAGAAATCTGATGAGGTTCAACAAGGACAAGTGCAGAGTCCTGCACTTAGGACGGAAGGATCCCATGCACTGCTACAGACTAGGGACCAAATGGCTAGGCAGCAGTTCTGCAGAAAAGGACCTAGGGGTTACAGTGGACGAGAAGCTGGATATGAGTCGACAGTGTGCCCTTGTTGCCAAGAAGGCTAACAGCATTTTGGGCTGTATAGGTAGGGGCATTGCCAGCAGATCGAGGGACGTGATCATTCCCCTCTATTCAACATTGGTGAGACTTCATCTGGAGTACTGTGTCCAGTTTTGGGCCCCACACTACAAGAAGGATGTGGAAAAATTGGAAAGAATCCAGCGGAAGGCAACAAAAATTATTAGGGGGCTGGAGCATATGACTTATGAGGAGAGGCTGAGGGAACTGGGATTTTTTAGTCTGCAGAAGAGAAGAATGAGGGGGGCTTTGATAGCTGCTTTCAACTACCTGAAAGGGGGTTCCAAAGAGGATGGGTCTAGACTGTTCTCAGTGGTACCATTTGACAGAACAAGGAGTAATGGTCTCAAGTTGCAGTGGGGGATGTTAGGTTGGATATTAGGGAAAACTTTTTCATTAGGAGGGTGGTGAAGCACTGGAATGGGTTACCTAGGGAGGTGGTGGAATCTCCTTCCTTAGAGGTTTTTAAGGTCAGGCTTGACAAAGCCCTGGCTGGGATGATTTAGTTGGGGATTGGTCCTGCTTTGAGCATGGGGTTGGACTAGATGACCTCCTGAGGTCCCTTCCAACCCTGATATTCTATGATTTTATGATACCTGGTTAACCAATCTACTTTTGGAATGCTTCAAGGTCACTAAAATTTCAGTCCAACTCTGTTTGGAATATTATACTGTAGAGCCCGAACAACTAGTGTTGATTATTTAATTTTTATTTCTTCTTGTGATGAAAGGATTGTTTACTGCTGTGATTAGTTTAAAGCAAATAAATAAAAAAATTGCTATAACTTTGTCCTTGTGAAACATCACTCCATAATACCAACTCCTCAATATTAAAGTCCCCCAAACACAGATCTACACACCTTCCCCATAACAAAAAGTATAGAAAATATGTAAATCTCAATATGGTTGGCCAAGATTTAATGCTGAGAGGGCCTCCTTTCAATTCCTCTAGAGAGATTGTCAAGTCTAAGTGTAAATTACATGAAAACACTAAGCCTAGTTTCCTGTGATGCTATTTGAGTTTCACTTATTCACTGGTAGAGCTTAGTGACATTTTTTTGGACTAATAGTTTATTTGATGAAAAATGCCATTTCAGTTAACCTGAGACTACTTGTGAATTTGACATGAATAGCTTCAGATATTCACAAATCAGCCAGAGGAGGCAGTGGTCATGCCACCAACCCCCCTTCCAACCTTTAGCACTGAAGATAGGGCATTCAACTGGGGGTTTGAGACTTTGTCACACTCCATACTATTTGCTCTATGAATGGCAACTGGGGAAGCCAGTTTTTTTTTTTCTTTAACGGCCTTTTTTTCACCTAGAAAAAGCCTTGAAGTTAACATTAACCCTCTTCTTTTAGAATGATACAAAATACAAACTGCACCAACCTCAGTTGCTGTAAACTCCACTCTCATATAAGGCTACTGCAGAGGACCATCATTACCAAGTACTTTGCACTCCATGGTAATGACCTTAATAAAAGCAGAGCACATTCCAATTGCTTGGCTACCCAGGATGATGTTGTAAAGCAGATGCTGGATGCCATATGAATTGTTCATTTGGCACAAATGGAGCATGTAATGCTTCAGCTCATAAGAAGGCTTTAACTGATGAAGTCGTGCAAGAAAATGACAGAACCAGACAAGAAATTCTTTACATGAAAATCAGTCAAAGGAGCTGGGGCAGTAGGCAGCAGAACTAATATGCTCTTTCTATTTCACTGGTTGCTCCTTTTCATTTCCAGCTTCCACTTTCTGTTACATTGGCAACACGTTAGCTTCTGCATTACCTCTCTGTTGTAATATATGAAGCCACAGGCCCAGATTTTTAAAGGTATTTAGGCCTTGCCCCACTCAGCATTTCAATGCCTAACTGACTTAGGTGCCTAAATCTCATTTTCAAAAACGACGTAGGTACCTAGGACCAGATGTTTAAAAATATTTCGGAGTTGGGTGATTAAATATTTTTACAAATATGGTCCTTAGGAGTCTTAGCTTCATTGAAAGTCTATGGGATTTAGGCTCCTAAGTGACTTTTGAAAATGAGACTGAGGGTCCTAAGTCAAGTAGTCATTGTAATACTGTATCAGGCAATACCTACATACCTTTAAAAATTGGGGCCATAGGCTTTTCAATTAACATGCATATCTTTTGAATCAACAGCAAGGCAGCAAAAGAAGTCCAACATATTCCTCTTTCCAACCATAATACTTCTCATCTACCTTTTGCTTAAGCTATTTTTGTTACCAAGAAGCACTACTTCTTATGGCTGGGTATTACCACTGAAAATATATCTCATTGCATAGGATATGAGCTATCCAAAGAGGTGCCACAAAGAAACTTTCATATATAAAGAAAAAAAGACAAACTCAGTTGAACTGTAAATCTCTCTCAAATGGGGCATTGTCAACTTAGCTTAGGCCTCTAAAACACAGAAACAGCTTTCCATGATTATTTCCTAGTTCTGGGAAAATAGATGGAGCCAGATTGCAATGATTTACTCATGTTGAATAGTATTTTACTCTGCAGATAGTCCCAATGAAGTCCATGAGACTAATAGTGGAAGATGGTACTACTCAGGCTGAGTATTTACAATTTGGCCTTTTATTTTTTGGCTTTAAACATTTCATCTGTAGTGAAAACCTACCATCACTGTCCTGTGCCACCAGTGCACTGGAACTGGAAAATGGGACCACTTAAAAATGAATTGAACAAAAGTGAAACAGAACAGTCTGTTAGTCAGCTCCTTGAGTATTCTAGGATGCATTTCATCAGGCCCTGGTCACTTAAAGACATCTAAATTGTCCAAGTAATTTTTAACTTGTTCTTTCCCTATTTTAGCCTCGTTTGATCCTACCTCATTTTCACCTGCATTCACTACGTTAGACATCCAATCACCATCAACCTTCTTGGTGAAAACCAAAACAAAGAAGTCATTAAGCACCCCTGCCATTTCCACACTTTCTGTTATTATTTCTCATCTCTGATTTACACCTTGATAAAGATCACTCTACTTCTTATAGGGAATTTTGTTGTTGCACGGATGATTATTATTTTATAACAGTAGCGCTTAATGATCTCAACTGAGATTGAGGCCCCATTATATTAAATACTGTACAAACACCTTCTGTAATTGTGCACTTTGCTTTCATTCCAGTGTTCTTCTGTTTCACTCTTGCAGCTGTCCAGAATCTAGGAAGCAAGAGAAAATGGGTAATAAAGGTACTCCTATTCACCATTGGCAGAAGAAGGCTGTATCTGTGGTTGCTGCTAGTGAGTCAGCATCCACAGATATGGCCTTCTTCTGCCAATGGTGAATAGGAGTACCTTTATTACCCATTTTCTCTTGCTTCCTACTTTACTGTTTTGTAACTTGTGTTTGTTTCTTTGTTTCACAGAAGATGCCAAAGAAATACACTGTATTTGCATTGTTTTGTTTTGTTTTACTCTTGGATGGGTTTTACTGGTACCATTATCAAAGTTTTATTGTGCTATTTCTGCATCCTGTGCTTTTTTCAGAAGGTTTCTGTGGAAAAGCCAAGAGCAATGTGACTTATTGTTGGGACTGGTGAGGGGATCTGACAATAAGAAAGTGTTTGCTGATGTTATGTTTAATAGGCAGTGGGTTTAAAACAAACAAAAGGAAGCACTTCTTCACACAACGTCAACCTGTGGGACTCATTGCCAGGGGATGTTGTGAAGGCCAAGAGTATAATTGGGTTAAAAAAAGAATTAGAAAAGTTCATGGAGGTCCTTAGCCAAGATGGTCAGGGATGCAACCCCATACTCTGGGTGTCCCTAAATCTCTGACTGCCAGAAGTTGGGACTAGATGAAATTTACCTGTTCTATTCAGTCCCTCTGAAGCATCTGGCACTAGCCACTGTCACAAAATAGAATAGTGGGCTAGAAGGGCCATTGGTCTGATCCAGTATGGCCGTTCTTATGTTCTTGTATTGTATCTTACTCGCTACTTGCCCTGCTTTTCTCAGAGGATTCCTCCTTTTCAGGTCACACCATTTATTTCTCAGCTAAGCTGCTGCATAATGAACAGCTGCCTTTTTTCTTATCTTTTCTTCCTAATTTTCCCCACATCTGGTTGTGATCTCTGAGGAGCAGTAGCAGAGTGTTAAGGACCATTGTGGTCAGGTGCTCCGCCATGGTTGCCAGACAAATGGTGAGTCTTCTCGACCTCACCTTGCACTCTGTATTGGGTCCCCTTCTGCCACCTTCCTTGCCACATTCCTCACTGCCTGGTGTGTATTTGAAAATCCTCTTGCCATCCCAAGTTCCACAGTGTAGCATCAGCTGTGCAGTCTTAGCTGCATTAGCTTTTGCATCCATCTGTATTGCCTGCAGGTACATTATCATATTGGTGCAGTTCCTAATTTTAAAAGAATGTGCATTTTAAAAAACAACATATGGGGTCATGAATGCAGATTCAGATTTTGGCTTCAGTGCACATGACTTACACATGTGATTTTTCACTTTTGAAAATTTAGCCCTAATTTTTAAAGGATGTATACTATGTACATCTGAGGACATCTTATAGTAGGCCCCACATTTATATTCTAAAACTCAAGGCACTGAGAATGCCGTATGGTTACTTTCTTCATATGAAATGGTCACAGACCTGTTTTATTACAAATCAGACCATTATAATGGGTTTAATTAAGATTTAGTAAGCATCGGGGACTATTTTATATAAAGATCCAAGGCAATAAAATGTCTGAAGTAACAGTTGTTACATTTTCATAGTGTTCTTTGGTACCATTTGTAACAAACATTGAATAGCTGTTTGAGTTGCTGGTATGTTGAACACTTGCTCTTTTGTTGCTTTTTATGATCCTTAATTTCCTTACTGACAAGCTATGGGTCCCTAGTGTATTTAACACAAGTTAGCTGCAACCTTTCGAAACACTATTCCATCTGTTCTTTGAGACACTAAGATCTGAAAGGGGCTGACAGCTTACTAAGATTGCCGGAAGGAACAAACTCCACAACAAATTCAGCTGCATAAATGTGAGACAAGACCTGTGTCCCTCTCTGTAGATAAAATCACTCAGAGCAGCTGATTCAACCACCAGCTGTTTGAGCATCTGGCAAAAAACAAACAAAAATCCTCCACCTAATTTGACTTTGTTGTTTTTGTTTTGTTAATTTACACCAAGGGTTCTCAATTTTTTTCCAAGGGTGAACCTCTTATTAGAAGCACAATCCAGCTTCCCGTGGAAGCCATCGGGCATTTTGCCATCAACTTCAAGGAAAACATGATCAGATCCATAGAGTTTGTCCTGTGCCGCCCTTTCCACATTTATTATGAGCTGGACCACTTCCACTCCCATTTGCAATCCTATGAACTAGGGCTGGCCAAACTTACCGACCCTCTGAGACAATCTTCAGAAGTTCGAGAGCTGGGTCTGAAACCATGTCCATTTGGAATATGTGGTTTCGTTGAAATTGAAATGCTTCATGACTTTGCTAGAATTTTGTTTTGGAAGACGGAAAAAAAAAAAGTTCAGATGATACTGAAACATTCCATTTCAACATTTTTTGAATGAATCATTTTGATTTTTCATTTTGAAATGACTTCTTGTTTTGAATTTTTTTTCCATTTTGTAATATATGTTATAATACAATGAAAAATAAAAAAAATCAATATTGGAACAAAATGTTTCAGTTTTGTTGTAATGAAACATTTTGTTCAATTGAAAACAATTTAAAAATCCTCCTTTACAGAGAATTTTTCAGTTTTTGCTTCAATTCTAAAGAAAGCCACATTTTGAAATTTTGAAATCTTTGTGAAGTGGAACTTCTGTTCTCCACACAGCTCTGAAAATAAGTAACGTTCAGATTTACACAACATCCAACCATATAACACATTTCAGTGAAAAATCTTGAAAGGAATATTTGGGAGCATTCTGTTCCTCACTTGTTCCAAAAGGACTATTAGGACATTACAAAACACATATCGATTCTTGCTGGTAGGGTTCCTCAAATATCCAGTCCAACATTTTTGTGAAAAGTTCATTGCCAATTTCTTATTCTGAATATAGAAAAAACTAATGAGCTGAAACTTTTCCAACTTAAGACAATCATATTCTTGATGATCATTTTTCTGCATTCCAACTCTGTGTGCTCTTGAAAATACTTTACCAGCAATACTATTATCAAACTGAAAAATGCAAAATCATATATAAAATCTGGCTTTAAAAACATTGGAATATTGCATTTTAAATACAAAAATATGACTTCTGAGTCCATTTCAAGTGTTATTAAAAATCTGCTGTATGTATATGTAATTGTATCTTATTTTAAGATTTATTCCAAGACATTTTATGTGACTGATTCAAAATAGGCTTATGTGCATTCCTCAACAAACCGGTTATTTCCCAATTCTATCTGAAGTTACAAAATCAGGCTACATTTCAGCACATTAAAAGTGTTTTGGCATTTCTAATGGGCTAAACTTTAAAGAAAACAGTGAAGTATTATCTCTTCCATGACACATTTTTAGTCACTCCCAAGTAATTCCAGCTTTCAAAATGGCAGAATTTCAGCCACAGAAAGCAAATTTCTCTTCTGCTCTTATTCTCATCTAACAATTAGTTAGAATGAAACCCTGTAGTATGAGCTGCTTTAAGCAATGGCACTGAATCTTTTACATTAAATGTTATTAGTCTATACCAGACAAGCCAAAACTTATACAACATCTCTGATAAATCAGCAAGAAATTAGGACTTTTACAGACTTATCCTATTATAGCATTTCATATCAATTCCAATTTGATTTTTTAACAACTTAGTGGGAGGATCAAATGTTTTTGTATAAAATATTTAGACCATGAAATCTAAAGGTTCTTTTTTCCCAAATATGTATTTTCACATAATGTCCTGTCTACTCCATAAATGTAATCGAGTAATAAACAATTTTCTGAGCTACTAAATAATGTAATGTTATGGAGTACATTTTTTTAAATACTCCAACTATATGTCTATACTAAACTCTTGCACACACTATTGAGATCATACACTGCATACTGAAAATGTTATGTACCATTAGAGAGATTTTTCTAAAGCTATAGTAACAATAAATTACATACAGACTGTAGAGTCACAGTGTCACATATTAATCCCATTACTGAAATACATTGATAAAACTGGGGAATATCAGTTCCTTTAACCCCTTCAAGAGATAGAATAAAGCAGACACATTTGAACAGACTGTGTCCAAATATTCATTATGGGCCTGATCCAAAGCTCATCAAAGCCAGTGGAAGAGGGTTGAAGCCAGTGGAAAGACTCCCATTGACTTCAATGAACTTTGGCTAAAGCCCCTTGGAAGGAAGTTCTCCAGATCTGTCAGGGGAAAATGCCACATCATCAAATCAAACCTGAGCTGCAGGGCTACACGTACAAAGATGCCTAATTCTGTCACAAAATATCCTCCAGTTTTTTGCAGAATATTTCTGACAGGATATGGTTCTCCAAATAGGAAACAGAAAAGGGAATGGAAAGTTTAGAACAAAACAATCCTCCATTTTATGTCTTCAGAAAGAGAGAGAGAGAATCGGACTGAAATTTTTGCTAGGGTATGTGAGTAAATGTGACATCAGGGGTTCGTGGTGGTTAAAATAGTAACAGCCAAATTTCTCTCAACCATAAGAGAAACCACTAGAGGCCCTGAAGCAGAGTGAAAGGAAGGGCAAGCTGTCTAGTATGTGTGCTTGACGTATGTGAATGTCCAGAATATTGTCTGTGTCTAAATCTCCACAACCGCAACATTTAATATACTGTACAAACCGTCCTCAGACCAGAGTCACTGCATACATCCCCTCAGCTCCTTAGCAATTTTTCCAGTGTTTTCACTTCTTTATTTTGGACGGAGTAGCTGTTTGCATCAGCATGCATGCATGCACATATAAAGAACATCAGTATGGACAGCCATTTCAAAAGGGACTACAGACCTTAACCTCACTGTCTATATTGTGACAGGTGCCATGTAATGAGATGGACAGGGGAATTGCAGCTCACTTTCTCTCAGACTCAGTTGAAATCTAAATCTGAAAATAACTACAAATTATTGGCTAAATTCTCTCCTGGTGTCAATTAGGAAAGTTCCATTAAAGTTCATGGAGCTGAGCCAGTTGATACGGAGGATAATTTGGCCCTGTGAGTCTTGCTTAAATAAACCATCAACACCTTTGTTTCCAGTAATGATCACTGGTGTTTGCATTGACAGCTTTCTTGTGGAGAAACATGTTGACTTCTCCGAAGCCATCATGCACTGGCAAGCAGAGGGTGCTACATGAATTAAGGAATAGAAAATGTTAGTAACCAATTATGAACAATCATCAGATGTGTCCAGATCTCAGATTTTTTTTCCTCTGTCAGGAATAGGATTACAGTATATTTAAATTAAAAGTCTACTTACATAGTCAGTAGTGTAGTATGCTGAAGGGTGCATTAAAGTGAAGCTGCAGGTTCATGTCCTGAAAGTCAATCATGATGGCACCAGAAGTACTGTTCAGAAAATAAACATCAATGTCACAGCCAAATAGTCATAGTTTACTTTGGTAGCTTTCTCACTTCATTTTCTCTCTGTAGTTAAGCTGGAAGCTAGTTTTCCATTACAAGTCTGACTTTTTTTACCCCACCCTAGCCTTTTCCGAGACTAACTCAATATGCCTGAAATTTCATAAGTGTGATCTTATGCCAAAGTAGAATTTTAATGGAAAGTTTGAGGCAAATTCAGCAAGATGTTTGGGAGAAATAAAGGTTCAAAAAAGCAGTTTCATTTCTAGCTTTTCCTTGGCTCATCACAACTGCAAAATGGCTTGGCTTGAAAAACTAGAAATTTGTCTTAATCTTTTGCAAGATTGGTAAGGTCTGTTTCCTTCAGCTACTTTATTATTAAGGGTTCATAAGGGTTCACATAGGGTTCCTAAATCAGTACGTTTGTTGTTATGGAGCTTATGAGATCCACAACAGTAGAATGCAACTTTCCTAACAGCTGAACACAGCCTTCTCTGACTTTGCGGAATTTCTCATAGCATGGCTACTGTATCATATATGCATATGGGGGTGTATATGCAGCTCAGAACGTTTATATCCAGCGAGAGTAGACTTAAAGCCTAAACTCTGCAAAAGCCAAGAAGAAAAAAAGATGGTTCTCTAAAGGCCTCTTGATTAGAGGAATCAGGGATTGGATGTGGAAAGAGAGGTAAAGACCAGCAGAAATATTTTCTGTAGAGCGAAAGTATAGTCTTGTGTTCAAGGTACTAGACTGGAACTCACGTGATCAGGGTTTCACTCCTGGCTCTGCCGCAGCATACCTTTGTGACAGGGCTGGATTACCCAATAGGCAGACTAAGCACGTGCTTAGGGCACCAGCAAAGCAGGGGGCACCAAAAAAAAGAGATTTTTTTTTGAAAAAATTTGATATTTGATATGTCAAAAAAAAAAGCATTGAAGTAGTCATCATGGGAAAAATCAGAACTTTGTTAGACTTCCTTACACTTCACTACACATACTTCCCCCATTTTTCTGTTCTCTTTTTATTACTTATCCCCACCTAAACCAGGGGGCATCCTACTAACATAGATGGAAATAATGCAAGGAAATCAGATCCATTTATGTTTTATTATTGATATATTCTTCTGAGTTATACGTACTTGATTCATTTTTTTCTTTCTTATATATATATATATTATATATACATAAAATAGTGTACATTGTGCAATTTTTTTTTTTTTTAAAGTTCAGATAACTGAAATAAGGGGCAGGATGAAACGTAACCAACTGAGTGGAGCACAGAAACTGACCCTTCTTCTATTGGTGAAACAAACACCATTCCAGAACATGTGGATGTGTCAGAGACTGTAACTCATCATCCTACTTCTGGTGGTAAAACAGACATTGTTCTAGAAGGTGTGGATGTGTCAGACACTGAACCTGCTCATGCTGAAAATAATAGGAGAAAAGCTCCTGGTATGTGGGTTGATTTCAATACCGATGATGTAGCTTACTGGATAGATCGTGGACCAAATGACTGTCAACACCACACTGGGCCATTTGAGAAATCACGTCGGACTTTTACCAATGGCAAACAAACAAGATATTGTCCACAAAAAATATTTTTCGGCATGAAAGCGAATGATGAGAAATACACTTGAGAATGGCTACTGTATTCACCATCAACAGGGTCTGTGTACTGTTTTGTTTGCAAACTTTTTGTATATAAACCTTCAACATCCCGGTTTGCTGCAGATGGATTTAGTGACTGGCGGAATACTGTTTTAATTGAACAACATGAAAATAGCACTACTCACAGAGATTCAATGTTGACATATTTAAATCGAAGACAGGGATTTGGATTGACACAAAAATTGGAAGAACAAATTAAAGGGGAGCGTGAATACTGGCAACATGTCTTGCAGCGTGTTATAGCTGTTGTTCAAACGTTAGCTGAACGTGGTCTGCCTTTCCGGGGACCAAATGACACATTTGGATCATTGAAGAATGGAAATTTCTTGGGATTGTTGGAGCTTGTGGCTCAGTTTGACCCATTTTTAGCAGGCCATATCTCAAAATATGGGAATGCTGGCAAAGGTAACCATCATACTTATCCAAAACAATATGTGATGAACTCATTGGTCTAATGAGTGACAAAGTTCGTTCAGCTATTGTGGATGAAATAAGTACTGCTGGGTACTTCAGTTTATCTGTCCACTCTACACCTGATCACATATTGATCAATTGAGTATTGTACTAAGATACGTGTCTCCCACAGATGGAAAACCAGTTGAACGATTTATAACATTCCTCAATTTGAAAAGCCACACTGGTGAACAAATGGCAAATCAAGTACTGCATTATCTGTGCCAAGTTTGCAAAATAGATTTCTCAAAGTGCAGAGGTCAATCTTATGACAACGCTGCCAACATGTCAGGGCGTTATCAAGAAATGCAGAAGAAGCTTTTAGAACAGAAAAAATATGCCATATTCATACCATGTGCTGCACACTCTCTCAATCTTGTTGGCCGCAGTGCTGTTGATTGTTGTCCGGTGGCAGTAAGCTTTTTCTCAACAGTCCCGTTACTTTATACGTATTTCTCTGCCTCAACACACCAATGGGCAGTTCTTAAAACATATTTGGGCAATGATCATGTGTTGAAATCTCTTTCTAATACTTGCTGGGAGGCACATGCAGTGGCAACAAGTGCAATTCTGGAGTCCTACTCAAACATTGTGGATGCATTAGAAAGTATAGCTGAAGACCAATCACAAAAGGGAGAAACTATATGAGAGGCAGAAAACATTGCAAACAAGATGCAAGAACTAGAGTTTGTAATCAAGTTGACCATGTGGAATGAAATTTTACAACACTTTTACCACACAAGTCAAGCTCTCCAAGTAAAAGAATTGGATTTGAAAACATGTGCAGACCTCTGTCAATCATTAGCAGAGCACTTACACACTCTGAGGAATGATTTTGAAAGATATGAAGACATATCAAGAGATATCTTGCCTGATACTAACTACAAAGAAGTCCAGTCCCGCAAGCGAATCAGGAAAAAACAAGCAAATGATAGCAGTGCAACAGAAACAGCATTGAATCCTAGAGACAAATTTCGCGTATCTACTTACTACGCTATAACTGATACACTTGAAGCTCATATGAAGAGGAGAGGTGAAGTGTACAAAGAAGTATGAAGTAGATTTTCTTTTCTAAACGATATGGGCTTATCTGACGAACAATATTCACAAGGTTCCCAAAAGCTAGTTGACTCATACCCTGTTGACTTGAACATGAATCTCTGTGGAGAAGTACGGCAGTTCCACTGTTATATGCGCGCAAAGTTTAATGAAACAGGAAAAATGAAATTCAGTCACATTGATCTTCATGACACAATATTGAAAGACAGAATACAATGAGTATTTCCAAATGTAGAGATCACACTACGTATTTTTCTAACATTGATGATTACTAACTGCTCTGCAGAATGCTCTTTTTCTCAGCTGAAAAGAATAAAAAACCCTCAGAGAACAACAATGTGACTTGATTCACTTTCCCTATTGTGTATGGAAACAGACATGCTTCGTCGAGTCAGCTTCGATGAACGTATCCAAAATTTTGCAATCAGAAAATCTAGAAAGAAGCTACAGTATTCTAATTTCAGCATACATGTAAGTTTTGTGTCATTTCAAAAAATAAAATTTTATTTTACGGTATAGTATTGTTTTTATTTTGAATTACATGCGGGGGGGGGGGGGGCACCATAATCTTTTCAGTGCTTAGGGCCTCTAAAGGTCTTAATCTGGCCCTGCTTTGTGACCTGAGACAAATCAATTGACCTCTTTGCCCCATATTCCCATCTGTAGTATAGATATACTGTAATGCTTCCTTTCTCCAACTCTTTGTGTGTCTCATCTGTTTAAATTATAAACTCTTCAGGAGTCGTATCTAGTGCCTTTACAATACAGCTCCACAAACAGAAGGAGAGGAAAATACAATGAAAGGAGGACATCTGATCAGAATAAAACAACGACTGTCTCAGGATTAGCAGTTGGGGTCCCTAGGAACTACGTACTGTAATACAAATAAATAATAATAAGAGAGAGAGAGAAACAGGTTTGGAAGAGAATGAAAGAGAAGCTACACAGAAAAGCATTGCAATATTTAGCCTATTTGGAGGCTCAAGTTGAAATTTAGGCAAGGTTATCTCCTCCCTTCATCCTGAAGGTAGACACATTTTTCCTTTTTGGTGCAGCTTTTTCAGACAAGGCCTTAAAATAGTTTGGAAACTTCTGTGACTCTGCACCATGAATGTTCATGTTTCTCCTTTGGCTTATCTACACTGGGAGACTCAGGAAAATTAATCTGAATTAACTAAAGGTGTGAATTTAAAGTGGATTAGTTAAACTGGATTAAACCCATATGTGGACACATTCAGAATTAAAGTGGTCTTAATTCAGTCTAGTTTATTTCAGTGAACCACCTCCTATCTCTCTTGGCTTTTGTGGAGGTTAGGTTTTTTAATCTGCTGTAGCTGGATATAAACGTTCCAAACTGTATATATGCCCCAGAAACACTGTATGATACAGTAGCTATGACCCGGGCCTTGAACTATACAACACAGCAGTCATGCTATGAGAAATTTTGCACTGCCTGCGAAGGCTGCGTTGTGCTGTCGGGAAGGCAGCATTCTGCTGTTGTACTTGTGGCACCTTAGAGACTAACAAATTTATTAGAGCATAAGCTTTCGTGGGCTACAACCCACTTCTTCGGATGCATATAGAGTGAAACATATATTGAGGAGATATATATACACACACATACAGAGAGCATGAACAGGTGGGAGTTGTCTTACCAACTTTGAGAGGCCAATTAAGTAAGAGAAAAAAAACTTTTGAAGTGATAATCAAGATGGCTCAGTACAGACAGTTTGATAAGAAGCAAGTGTGAAAATACTTACAAGGGGAGATAGATTCAATGTTTGTAATGGCTCAGCCATTCCCAGTCTTTATTTAATCCTGTGTTGATTGTGTCTAGTTTGCATATCAATTCCAGCTCAGCAGTCTCTCGTTGGAGTCTGTTTTTGAAGTTTTTCTGTTTTAAGATAACCACCCGCAGGTCTGTCATAGAATGGCCAGACAGGTTAAAGTGTTCTCCCACTGGTTTTTGAGTATTCTGATTCCTGATGTCAGATTTGTGTCCATTAATTCTTTTGCAAACTAGACACAATCAATGACAACATGAAACAACTTTTGAGGTCCATAAACTATGACCAATATCAGTGGCAGCTTTGTGGCGATTTGAAGGTTGTTGCTCTCTTGCTTGGTCTGCAGACTGGATACACAAAGTACTGCTGTTTTCTCTGCGAATGGGATAGTCGTGCAAGAGATTCCCACTACATCAAGAAAGATTGGCCACTCCGACAGTCATTGGAGCCTGGGAGGAAAAGTGTTCAGTATCCACCACTTGTTGAATCAAGGAAGATTTTGTTACCACCCTTACACATCAAGCTGGGTCTGATGAAGAACTTTGTCAAGGTCATTGACAAAACACAAGCAGCTTTCAAGTACCTCCGTGGAAAATTTCCAAGGTTAAGTGAAGCTAAGATAAAGGAAGGTGTCTTTGTTGGTCCTCAGATTCGTGAACTTCTTCGAGATGATGCATTTGACCATGCACTGCGTGGCAAGGAAAAGACGGCATGGAAAGCCTTCCAGTTAGCGGCAATACATTTTCTCGGAAACAACAAGGCAGACAACTACAGGTTGTTGGTGGAAAACCTCCTCGAGGCATACAAAAGCCTTGGTTGCAACATGTCACTAAAGATACATTTTTTGCACTCTCATCTAGATTTTTTTCCACCGAACTGCGGAGCAGTGAGCGACGAGCACGGCGAGCGATTTCACCAGGACATTGCAACAATGGAGAAACGCTATCAGGGCAGAAATAGGTCATGCACATGTTTATTTTTATCAGCCAGGCAATCTTTCTTTTTCTTCTCATACATGAAAGCAAAGGTCTAGCAAAATCTGCCTGCAGTTTAATTATTTGGGTCAGATATTTGCCAGACATGAGCGAGGCTGTATTTTGGCTAGCATAATGTAATTTCAATCTGCATTAAAAATTAAAGCAAGTCCAAGAGCAGACCGGTGGCTTAATGCAAGAATTTAACAAAAAAAAAGGAGAGATGGCTGGAATTCTGCCTTCACTCTCAAGCCATTCTAAACGTCTGATGTCACAAGATACATTGACCTCAACATTCTATTTGAAATAGAACTGTAACAAAAATCATTATTTTTTAACTCAGAGTTCATTCCCCCCCTCCACCCATTTTATCTCCAGGAGAACATTGAAGTGTCTGGCATGACTGCTTGTAAGGCATTCAGAGCTCTGCTTCTAATGTTCATCAGGAGAGCTGCAGACTATCTCAAGTCCCTATTTACATGTGTCCTGATTTATAATCGCATCAAGAGATTCCTTCTGCCAAAGCAGCTCCAAACGTCAAAACTGCTATTTCTTGCAGTTGACAAGGATATCTGAATTATTAACTCATTCCTAGCTGCCAAACAGCAGGTTAGCTGTTGGTACAATTACAGGAAGATTGCAAACAATCCAAGAACAAAAGTATTGTTGTGTGCAACCACTGGTAAGTCACTTACTCTTTGTTTCTCCGCCACATTATGGTTATGGAACATTGTTGCACTGACATGTTTGTTTTTCTGGATCCAAAGTCAACTTGCAACTTCTACTGACCTTTTCATCTTTACTGTCCCTGATCTATTGTCTGAACTATGGAATGGACTCTACATGCTAGTATGGTATTATTTATCCAAATGCTTTACAGGATAAGTAGCATGAAAGGTTGATTGAGGAAAGCATATGTTTAAGCAGATATATGTATCTTCAGTGAGAAAGCCAGAAGACAAATGTACAAAACACTGGTGCCCCCTGGTCTGAAGGTACCTGAAGTAGAGTCTGTTCTTTGTTAGAAAAAGATATAATTCAGTAGCAATAGAATAGTAAAATAAAATTAGTTGAATAATGTTGGAAGTTTTTTATTTTATAGTTGTATTTACAATACTAGGAATATATGATTCCATTGAACACAAAGGGCCTGGTATTTTGGAAAGATTCACTTTGATTTGAATAGGATGTGCATCAGGCACTAAATCCATACATAGGTAAAATGCTCATGGACTTCAGTGAGAATTTTTCCTAAACCCAATACAGATTGTACAGGCCTAGGAGAGAGGCTACTATAATAGCAATTGATAGGAAATATACACATGTAAGCAGGGCTGCCCGGGGGTGGGGGCAAGTGGGGCAATTTGCTCCAGGCCCCGGGCCCCCACGAGAATATAGTATTCTATAGTACTGCAACTTTTTTTATGGAAGGGTCCCCCGAAATTACTTTGCCCCAGTCCCCCTGAATCCTCTGGGTGGCCTGCATGTAAGGAGTTTTATGACCTCATGATAATTATGAGCATGATTTGGTGTCACCATCAAAACATATTCTCAAATGATATCCGTGTAATAAATTGTAGAGCCATTTAATACATGAATTTATCATGCATCCTTGATCTCTTCAGCTCTGCTCTGCCCACTAATCAATCTTCCCTGTGTTGACCTATGACCAGGCTTTTATAAAGCCTGTAGCTCACTTATCAACTAGATGCCCATAATCCGCTATACTCATGCTAAAATGGGGAAAATATAAGCTTGCCAAACTAGTTAAGATATAATAACCTTTAGCCTACTTCCCTAATTTTTTCTGCTTTAATAAGCAATGTATAAACTGCAACAAACAGAAATATACACAAATAATGTCCTAACGATAAGGCCGAGTAAGCACCAGATGAAGACTGAAATTTATGAAATATGATTAAAAGTCTGGAAATGTAATAAAATTAGATATAGCTGAATAAGAAAAGAGGAACCACTGGGAACCAAACTGCAGACACTCTAAGACACTAGGGGTCTAAAGAGGCAGTAAAACAGGTGTTCAGAACCAAGCAGGCTGAGATCAACTGAGATCAGACTTGTCATTGCTGCAGGGACTGGTTCTAACAGACTTTTCTTAATGCATATCTCTTTCTGCTATGTGCTGTCTCATTGACTAAGCAGTTAATAAAACTTGATGATGCTTGGTTACCTGAGCGCTCTTTAATTATTAAGTAAATTTCAACCTGTAACATTGATTATTGAGGTTTTATTTATTATTGATTACACCTGGAATTTATTCTAAAATTCCAAGCACCTGAGCAGCTTCAACTTTGTTTTAAATTAACCAAGCACAAAAATGTTTCATCCGCCTCACCTTAAAATTCACACCGACCTAAGGCATAAGATGGGAAGATTCAGACCTGCGCTGGTAGCAGCTTTTCTATAGATAGACATGTCACAGTTCTAAAGTATATCTTGTAATCATTTTGCAAAGTATATCTTGCAATCATTTTTTCTCTCATACATGAAAGCAAAGGTCTAGCAAAATCTGCATGCAGCTTAATTATTCGGGTCAGATTTTGCCAGACATGAGCTAGGCTGTATTTTGGCTAGCCTAATGTAATTTCAATCTGCGTCAAAAATTAAAGCAAGTCCAAGAGTAGAACAGTGGCTTAATGCAAGCATTTAACAAAAAAAAGGAGAGGGGGTTACAAATGGGAGACTTTAACAAACACAAAAGGGAAGATTGACAGTTTCCTATTGGGGGACCCAGTACTCACCTGAGTCTGTAAATATCCCAAGGTCTCTAACTTTCAAGCTGTGACTTTTTTTTACGTATAGAAAAAGTTTCAGGTCATTTTCAAAATTTTATTAATCTCCTCTAGACCTTGTACAGCTAGATTCATAGTAACTAAAAACACTTGCTTCTCAGATGGGGGATACAAAAATGATCCCAAGAAAAAGTTTTAAAACACTCAAAAATGTTCTTAAAATAGTGTGTGTGTGTGTGGGGGGGGGGGGGGGCGGGTTGTGGTTTTTTTTGGTAACAACACTCTTTGAGATGATTTGCATTATTCACTAGTGGTTTTGTCACTCATGCCACTAATTACCACTTGTGAGTAATACAGCCATCCCAAACTCATCCTGATAAACCTTTATAGTACACCATACCTGTTACCAGATTTGCCCATTACTTTGGGGTACGCTCATTTATTAGGAGCAAAGAGTCATTTATTAGGGTTACTCTTCTGGGTGGGGTTGTTTTGTAATTCTATTGTAATTCTTGTGTCACGTGTGTTTTCATATGGAGCTCTACTTCTCCCTTCTGCAACTCCCCTCCCAATGGAGCTATCTTGCAGGACCTAGGTTCCCCAGGGCTGGGTTCCTCCAGCCCCAGAACCAGATGAACACACACACACACACACACACACACACACACACACACACACACACACACACACACACACACACACATTAACAGAGCAAGTCTGAGTGGACCGGGTCAATCAGCACTTGCAAGCTGATATGTCCCTGGACTCAGTGGGCTGGGTCAAGCAGCACTTTCAATCTGCCCCCCCCCCCTTATATGCCCTGGGCTCAATAGGGTGGGCCAAGCAGCACTTTCAAGCTGCCACCCTTATATGCCACAGGTTCAGCAAGTCCCTATCCCCACTTTCATGTTACAATTGTTCTGGTAGTAACTCACTTGATGAGCAAACCCCACAGTATTTTGGGGCGCTACAGGGATCTTTAGCTTAGGTAAAAGAAGCATTGCTGCAGAATAAATGGGGAAGCTAAAAACACAAAAGAGTAAAGTTCAGAGAGAGAGAGAGAGAATGAAGCAACCAGCTTAACCATCAAAGTTATTTATTGAATAATAGTGATAACTACACAAGGAGAGCCTAAACCAACATAACAGTTACATTATTAAAGGTTACAAAAGTCATATATAGAAAACTATATCTGATCAAACAAGTCAGGGTTAGAAAGTTATACCTGAGGTAAAAAAGAAAACAGAGAGTGAGAGAGAGAGTGGGATCTCACCCACTCCGTGAAGCTTGAACTGGTCGGGGTTCCCAGGTGATGGTGGTAGCTCAGGGTCCTGAGGGCTGGAGACAGGCAGAGCCCCCAGCACGATCAGTCAGGAGAAGATGAAATCCCAGTGGAACTGATGCAGAGTTTGGATCCATGCATCAGAACACTTACTTGAACATAGTATCAGGGGGTAGCCGTGTTCGTCTGTATCTGCAAAAACAACAAGGAGTCTGGTGGCACCTTAAAGACTAACAGATTTATTTGGGCATAAGCTTTCGTGAGTAAAAACCTCACTTCTTGAAGTGAGGTTTTTACTCACGAAAGCTTATGCCCAAATAAATCTGTTAGTCTTTAAGGTGCCACCAGACTCCTTGTTGTTACTTGAACATAGGTAGGGGTTTTTGCAGAGAAACAACAATGGTTCAAGGGAGAACACTAGATTTGTTTATGGGTAAACTGGTGACACAAGGGTTTTCTTTAGGCTAGACAATAGGAGCTGATCACTTTTGACTCTGGGTGGTGTTCCTTCCAGGGAGCTAACAATGCATTTAGACTGCTTCAGTATTTTGGATATCAATCAAGGATTCATTACTAGAATTGGTCTGATAACTGCTGAGCTGGATGTGTGCAGGTGTAGATTCATTAACATCTGGAACAGAGATTCCCCCATGGTGCAGTGATTCCCTGCTTTTCTGGTCCCAGAGTTCAGTGCAGTTCTTGCCTTGGAATCTCAGTTCTCCATTCTGTATGCTAATGGAGATGCCTCCCTGTCCCATATTTGATGCAGATGAGGCTAGGGGAGTTGCCTTAATCTTGTCACCCTTGTCAGGAGGGGTCTAGGTGTGTCTCTCACCACCCTTCACTGCTCTCTGCAAGTCTTTTCTCTGATCGGTTTTGGTTCAAGCAATGGCGGGGGGGGGGGTCTTTCATGAGTCAGACAGGCTGGATACTGCGCCCTGGTTCCCCAAGAACACAGCTGACTGGTATCACACCACACAATGTTGTCTCAAATTCTCTCTCAGATTGTGTGCATATGTGTAATGTGTGTGTATATACATGCTCACAGAGAGACACGGAAACCCGTGCTACATACTGTACCATACTTGAATTGTTCCATAGTGGAAACTAACAGGGATTGAGTGATAGAAATAAGAACCCACTGTTTACAAGTCTGTTTAGGCATTGGAAACCCCACTGAGGGAAATTCTCAGCTCTGTCTGGGTTTGTAGGTCAGTGCCCCAATGGTTCCATAATTAACAAGTGTCCTCCAATGGTGTGAAAACTGTGGTTCCAACAGCTATTCTTAGCAGAATAAAAAAAAAATTAGCTATCTTTCCAAACAGCTCTACTAACCATAATAAAGTCTAGTAATTACAGCAAATGTGAAACCCTCCTGAAATTACCTCTTGCTACAACTAAACTGTGAGCAGATTAACTGCATTTGATATAAACTTGTAATTTTTGCATCAAACTTCTGGTTTTAAAAATCAAGCTATAGCAGCTAGAAATTATTCTGAGTTTAAGTAAAACAAAGCTACCATTGTGGTTAACCATTATTTGACTTCCCAAGGGAAAAAATAGTTTGCTATATCATTATCAGCTCTCCTCCTTTCTGCTTCCTTCTTCCCAGTTTTTTCTATTTAGATGACAACAAATTGGTAAAACAAAGACCACCCTTGACTTCGTTGCAGCAGCAATTCTAATAGACAGATTTTAAAACATGTATTCTGGGGACAGAAGAAAACAATCTTTGTATGAAAACCTTCAGTAAAGAAGGATTCATTTTTATTCACTTTTTTCATATGCAAAATGTAGCCAGTTCTATGGTAGATATTAATGGATTTTTGCTCCCTGAGCCCTTGGAGACACAGGAGTTTGCTATCCAGACTTCTTGCTACATGCACACTTATGCTCTTCAGTAAGGGCCTTTACTCCCGTGCATGAGCTAAGTGTCTAATGTGTCTCAGTGTGCAGTTGGGGAGAACATGTGTGTCACGTTATTGATTTGAACTGGACCATATAGAACATGGTTGCAACCAAAGTCCTGTAGTGGCACCACATCTTGAATAAAGGGGGTCAAATGAGGTGTCTAAGACAAGGTTATGGTTTGCTGGTTATGATTATGCTGTCTATATGTGTGTATCAATTTTGTAGTTGTAGTTATGAATATTGGCTCTATACTGTCTGTATTTCAAACTTATGCTATGCTTCTGGGAGACTTCCCAGGCAAGTTGGTGTTAGCTCTGCCTAGCCTGCTTGATGGCCCATTAAGGACCATCAGCTATACAACTGACCCATTGAGAGAAGGCAAATACGGCTTGTGACTCAGCAAAGTATGCAGGGACTGGCCCATGTGACTCCAGACTCCATTTTGCTGTAATTTTCCACAGTAAGGACAAAGAGGTGTTCTTACACTTGGAAAACACTATAAAAGGCTGATGCCTATCCTCCATCTGGTCTTCAATCCTGCTTCTTACCTCTGGAGGGACTTTGCTACAAACTGAAGCTCTGAACAAAGGACTGAGGACCCATCCCAGCTGGGGATGTACTCCAGAGACTTGATTTTGAACCTGCAGTTTATTTCATCACTGCTACAAGCCTGAACCAAGAACTTTGCCATTACTGTATGTAATTGATTCCATTTAACCAATTCTAGCTCTCATCTATATCTTTTTCCTTTTATGAATAAACCTTTAGATTTTAGATTCTAAAGGATTGGCCACAGTGTGATTTGTGGGTAAGATCTAATTTGTATATTGACCTGGGTCTGGGGCTTGATCCTTTGGGATCAGGAGAACCTTTTTTTTCTTTTAATGGGGTATTGGTTTTCATAACCATTTGTCCCCATAACAAGTGGCACTGGTGGTGATACTGGGAAACTGGAGTGTCTAAGGGAATTGCTTGTGTGACTTGTGGTTAGCCAGTGGGGTGATACCAAAGTCCTCTTTGTCTGGCTGGTTTGGTTTGCCTTAGAGGTGGAAAAACCCCAGCCTAGGGCTGTAACTGCCCTGTTTTAAGTGATTTGTCCTGAATTGGCACTCTCAGGGCTGGTCTACACTGCGGGGGGGGGGGGGGGAATCGATCTAAGATACGCAACTTCATCTACGCGAATAGCGTAGCTGAAGTCGAAGTATCTTAGATCGAATTACCTGGGGTCCACATGGCGCGGGATCGACAGCCGCAGCTCCCCCGTCGACTGCGCTACCGCCGCTTGCTCTGGTGGAGTTCCGGAGTCGACGGTGAGCACGTTCGGCGATTGATATATCACGTCTTAACGAGACGCGATATATCGATCCCGGATAAATCGATTGCTACCTGCCAATACGGCGAGTAGTGAAGACATACCCTCAGTTGGGTCCCACCAGAACCGTATAATTACAACATGTCTCATCATTTCTCTCACCATTCCCAGGAGGTGACTGGACTGTTTCTTGTTCAGAGTCGGAGATGTACAAAATGTGGCAGGTTTGGTTCACAAGTGATTTGGTGAGTAATGTTTTCAGTTCCAGACTGCACATGTTTGCACTGGACAACTTCATAGTTAACCTAGTATTAATGAAATATATGAACAAACTGCAGTGCAAAAGGAAGGAAAACTACACAGGAGACAGAAACAGGGATATTTTATTTAATACCCTTAACTGAAACAATGCGGTGGGCCAATAATTTCACACAAATTCAGAATCATTCCTTGTACATAGTTGATCTTGTTGAGTTACAATCCAGCTTCGGATCTGTCAGGGATCAGAGTCCTGATGTATTAAGTAATGTGCAAACAAGAGCTCCCTCCCCAAAGAGCTTAGAATCTTGTTTGGGGGCAGTGAGACTCAAAGGGTGAGCAAAAGAGACAGATGATGACAACAAGATAACATTGAAATGAACAAGTTTTGTATGGTAAGCAATAGTCTCAGCTAGCCACCTTTGTAGCCAGGGTTTTATAGGCATTGTGACAGAGATTATTCTTGAGTTATACTACTGGCTAGCCAGGGTCATACTAACCAATACACCATCCAGTCTTGGGGTGTAAGATGCACCCAGATGGATAAGAGGGTAATTATCAGGTAAGCCGGGCCATCCTAAAGACCAGCCGATTGGTCAGCGCACATTGAGCCACTGCGCCATTTGGCCTACATGAGTAGTTTCATCTGAGTTCTGGCTATGCACAAGAGTGGCATGCCAACTGAATTGGAGGGGGAAAGGAGTGAGGAGGATGACCTGAGGGAGAGGAGGAGACACAGGTCAGCAAAAGAAACCTGGGTCTGTAAAAAGAAAGGGCTGAGATGTGTTAGAAGCAGGGCCTTATGTCTACAGCACAGGACTGGGTGTCACAAAATCTGGGTTTTATGCCTGACTCAGGTAAAGCTTTCCCTTGTGACCTTTGGCAAGTCACTTAGGCCACAACCAGCAAACTTGTTGGCCTAAAGTTAAGAATCTAAATCCATATTTAGTGCCTGATCCAGCACCCATGAAGTCAATAGAGAAGGCATTGGATCAGGCCTTAGACTCCTAAAGAGGTGACCTGATCGTCAGAGGTGTTTAACACCTGACCATCCTGCTGCAGTCCAAAGTGCTATCATTAACTCACAGATTTTCCTGGCATGCCATTTCAGTGCATGTTAGGCAGTCTAAAGAGTTAAAAATGAAGGGGCGGATTGTGGACACTAAATTTTATGGCTTCTGGACACTTATTAGGTTGATTCAGCCCTGATTTTTGTGGGATTTTAATGACTAATTTTGGTCTCCATCTTATGGCTTTGTGTTTCCATTTGACACATATACTATATTGTGGTAATGTTTCACTCCAATTACTATTGTATTGTCAAATAATTAACAAAATTGAACCTAATGTATATGAATGAAAATGATGATAACATGATTAATAACAAATAGAAACTAAAAAAAAAATCTAATCAAATTCTATTGAATAGAGTCTTCTTTATATCAAAATCCAATGTGCCCCTTTAGGAGAAAAAACATATTATTTTTCATTTCTTTGCCAAGAGCCAGCAAAGAAAAATAACTATCATGTACATTTTCAAAGTAGCAACGGAGGTTGCAAAATTACTGCTTGCATTGGTTTGAATGTCTGGCTCCTCCTAAACAATGAGAAGCCAAATGTTAGAAGGATAAGTAAACTACTGTAGCAGCTATTCAATTTTACTTTCTATCCATCCATTCATCTATACATGCAATAATAAAAGACATCACCATGGTCACTATTATGAAGTTTATGCGCCCTTCCTGTTGGAGTATCACAGGCATGGGAGAAACAAATAAACAAATTATGTGTGTGAAGGATGCAATTTATAATTATCATTTACAGAAAAAAAGATTCTAAAAAGATGCTTTAAAAATTACAAGTCCCGATGTTCAATTCATTGATAAATATGGCTGTGACCCAACTGTGATAAAAAACTGTTTGTGGACTAAATTATATATTATCAGGCAAAACAATGGGAACATGGAGTGCTACAGGTCTGAATTAGGCATCTTGTGGTTGGCTTTTGCATTGTATGAGCATATTTGTCTGTCCAATTATGAAAAAAGGTGTCAGAAATACTATAGTCAAAGTGTGACACACTCAGAACCGTAAACCACTGTATTACCCCTCTGCCTCAACAAGAGAGAACTTTGCTGGAGCTTAAATGGTGTGTCAGCTCCCTGCCACACCAGTCTGTCCACCCCACCAGCAAACTCCTTGAGATTCTTCCAGTCTAAAACTTTCCTTGAAAGTAACATTCAGGGAACCCCAGTTGCTGAATTCCCCAGAGACCTGTCTCCACAGTGTCCAGTCCGTCTCACTGGACATTCACAGAAATGACCAAGTCCACTTCCTCCAAAGAGACAGTGTACACAACAGCCTGTTAGCACAGCTGAGGACACACATTTCATTTTGAGATACAGCACTGAGATGGTTTATAGTAAAACTAAGAGTATGTTTACTATTAAAGAACAGAGATTTGACTGATACTAAGCAGAAACAACAGAAACAGAAAATGGTTACAAATGGAACAAAATAAAACATACTTTCTAGTTTCCAAGATGCAACTTTAGGGAGCTACAATCTTTGCTTAGACAGCTTTCTCACTCACATCAACATACCAGCACCTCCAGCCGATCCAGCAGGAGGATCTAACATTCACAGAATAAGAGGGTGCTGTCCCCTTAGTGGCAGATAGCAAAGGGGCTTTCTTTCTTTCTATTTAATGTATTCTTTGAAAAGCAAACCCAGACACAGTTCCCCTCACCTGTTTTGGGGAGCAGGTGCCAAACCCTTACTTTATCATGAGGGCAAATTGCCTTTTTGATTGGATTAATCACTTTGTTTACCTTATATGTAAATGTACTTTCATTGACCTTTGCCTGTAATCAAGCTGGTCAGATAGGTGAATCCACATTTTCTAGGTCAGGCTTGTTTATCCACTGCCTCCAAAACATATTTTAGGATCATATTTGCAGCACAGATACATAACCTTTTATACACAACCCATACATACATCACACAGTGATATTCATAAGAGCATGGCCTCAGTTTTTACGATATCTTATAAGCCGTTGTTTGGCTAAATATTGGGACAACACTGTGCTGAGTGTGCAGTTAGCCAGTTGACATAAATGGGCTCTTAGGGTCACACCTTGTCTAGCTATTACTGAAGCTCTTTTGCATATAAGACCTAGTGTAGAATGACTCATGTGAGTAAGGCAAGCTGCCAGATTGGGACCTACATGGTGAGTAGTAATATAGGAACATATGATAAAGGACAGGAAGGGACCTCTTGGCTCCTTGTGTTCAGTCTCCTGCTATCGCAGGTATCTACCATATAATTCCAATCATAGATTTATCAAGCTTCATCTTAAAACTAATGAATATATAATACACAATATAGTTAAAAGACCATCTATGTTTATATATTAACAAAATTACTGGAATTAGGAGAATACTGAGTGTAAAAAAAATCCTATAATGTGAGGGCCTGACTGAAAGTTCAATGAACTGAATGGGACTCTTTCTAGTGGCTTCAATTGACTTTGAATCAGCTCTTTAGAAGAAATATTGCTTTCGAAAGTACCTCAAAAATTAATACATACTACTACATCATTCTGTGCCAATGGTTGTTTTTTTTTTTTAATAAATGAGCCAGTAAGAACTTAACAAGGACTTTTCATATAAGTAGCTGAGAAAATAGGATGTTAATAATAATACATGGTAGTTTTATTAAAGAGGTATGTGTCCTTTCATCTCTCAATCCTTATGC